>NC_070606.1:43992500-45417500 GCF_027172205.1 Podarcis raffonei | reverse complement strand
GAAGACTGTGAAGGGTCCAGAGCCAGGTGGTAAATTTAATTGGGATGCA
Organism: Podarcis raffonei; assembly: GCF_027172205.1. Lineage (NCBI taxonomy): Eukaryota > Metazoa > Chordata > Lepidosauria > Squamata > Lacertidae > Podarcis > Podarcis raffonei. Next base: position 45,417,451 of record NC_070606.1, on the reverse strand, counting down.
TCAGGTCCCCTGATTCTGCAGGTTTCCTGAACAAGTGTTTTCCTTCAGTGAAGTGTTGGGGTTTCCTACAGGAGGCCCTGACCCCTCTGGTATGTGCTGCATCTGATGAGGTTTCACTTGATTGTGGCACTGGAGGTACACTGATCTTGACATATGGAAGCTGAACTGGGCATTGCATTGTCAGCTCTTCCTGGATGATTCGTGTATGGGATTTTGTTTTTACATGTGAAGGTGTGTGGACCATCACCATGCAGTGACTTGTGCCTTCTGCGCCCATCTAATGTGGCTATGGTTGGTGCACAATAGTAACATTTCTGGGGGGGCCTGTGGCAATTTCTGGGGGGCCCTGTGGCAATGGCTTCTGGTGCTGCCATGTTATCTCTTGCTTATTCATATATTATTTTGCTTTTTACTTTACTGCTGTGAGGGCAATAAAACTGCAAAGGCAGATGTTGGTTTTGCTGTAGGGTCAGTCTACTAATAACAATTCTTAAAATTTTCTAAGAAGTCAATAGCATTCCAACATTATATTTTGATTATTTCAACTGCTTATAATTGCGAATATTGTGCACACGAAAAATTTATTTATCTGAATATTGCCGGCTTCACCTATTTCAGCCTGCCAGATTGACAGAATTCCAGAAATAAAGAGTTTCTGTTCTCTAACATGCATTGGAAAGCAAAGATCAGATAACACATTTAACTGAGAAACCTTTCTTTCAGGCCCCACCTAACACTTCTCAGCATATTCTCTATTTTAGACCATGAGTCTGGTTTTACAATTTTCAAAGAAGGATCTAGGTAAACCGAAAAAAATGACAAGATCTGCTCTGCCAGCCTAGATTTCTACCCTAATACCACTGTAATCGATGACCAGAATTAACTGATAGAAGATGTCAAAAATTTCAGAGATCCTTTTTTTTTTTAGATCCACCGAGTGCAGTTATATCCACGAACATTTCTAGGCCCTCTAACACATAACTAAAGGACTTATTTAAAATGTACTATGGGAAATACCAGGATTCAAAGAACTACTTTAGGCATCCCCAAGGACTTGGGTACACCCTGAGGAATTTTTGACTTTTCTTTGAACAGATCCCCATGTCATATCACAAACGGCTTTTGAAAGTCCCCTCAGTTTTAAAAACTGCTTGCTATGCAGGCTGTTTTATTTTGTTTTTTGGGAAATACAAGTATAAATGCCCCTTGGGTACATGGAACTAGTTCCACCTTTGGACCCCAGTTTATGTATGTAGTAAGTGAATTCACTCAGTCTTAATGATTAAATAATTCAGCTATACTTGAAACTATTTGCAAGACTGCAACAAAAGTAAGAACAATGTGATACAACTAAGGAAATGCTGTAGTGCTCCCTCTAAGCAAGTTAATTAATCTCACAGCTAGAGTGGTGCCTCACAGGGAGAGATTAGACAGTCAGCTGTTGCCCACAGTTAGCTTCCAGTTTCTTTTAAACTGGAGAAAAGCCTTCTCCAGCAGTTATTCAAAAATTGTTCAAGTAAAGTCAAGTCTCTCACACTGTGTTTTTGTGACATCATATACCACCTAATGGCAATCTGCTCATTCTGACATGTCTATTCTGTTTTAGTTCATCATAAAAGGATCATACATACTTCTCAGAATATTCCTAAACAGTGGAAAAAACAATCAAACAATAGAAATAAATAGATGTCACACTAATTAAAGCCAGATCAGAACATAATAGACCAATGGCTTAATAGCCTCTTTTAATCAGTGGCCAAAATGACAGATGGTTTAGAAATATAAATCCCCCTCCACCCTCAGACACAGATCTTTAGCCTTTTGCTCTATTCCTGTTTCTAAAACATGGCTGCTGTTACCGTGAGCTCAGCAAACACCAGACTAAGAAAGAATCCAATTAAACTTAACATGTAGTAGGTTGGAAACAAAAAAACAAAAAACAGTTTTTTATTCTCAAAGAGAACTATCCTGTGAAAGGTTGCATTACTTGGGTTTGATGTTCAGCAAGAGCATATTCCATTCAAGTTTTACTTCAGTTGAACAAATTCCCTTCAAGTTGCTAATTTTTCCCTTTTGAAGGATACCACTGTTGATTACAAAGTCTGCAGCTGCTTGAACTGTAGGAAATAAAACCAAAACCTCTGGGATGTACCCTCATAGCTTCACTAAATCACTCTACTGGGAAGGAAACAGTGATATTTAACCCCGTCCTTAAAATACGTTTGAAAAACACAGAAGGCATGCCTCCTAAATTAATATTACATATAGAAATAATGAGACTCATTTCTTATGTATGTTCTTGTGCATTCAGAAAAAAGTTAGCCAGCTTAATAAAACAGAATGGTACAGCCATGTATTCTTGTGCTTAAAAACTTGGACTGCTGAAAGTTAGTTGTGAAATCCATCAATTTCCCTTCCTCTACATTATACAATCTACAACAAGAATGAACAGAGGGAAATTGGTCACATAACTGAAGAACCATCTTTTCCCACATGAACCCATGTGGTTCTGCTTTGGGTCCTGAGCAGAGGGATTGCTAGTCATGAGCACACCCTACTCTAGCTCCTCTTGGCTTAGCCTAGTTGGCCGGGGCATAGAATGGTTGTGAGGGAAGTTGTAAACATGGTAGCCATTGTAGCTGTAGCGCCCAAACAGCCTTCCATAGTCTTCAGACCCATGAAGAGAGAAGCCCCTTTGCTCTTTCAGGCTTTGGTGATGGGATTGGAAAGCTCTCTCCTTGGCTTTCCCCTCAATCTCACCGAATTCTGAATTTCTTCAGATTCAAACCCTTCTGCAAAATCTTAATATACCTAATGTTCTCAGAGGTGGGTATCTGTATCTATAATCCAAACTGTCTTAAATACACCAATCTCTCTCTCTCTCTGCATTTCAAACATGGTAGGTAGTGACGGAAGACAGGCGTCTTTGTTTTCTTTTAAGCCCCAGGTGAAAACCCAGGACTTGCTGGGGACTTTTAAGCCTCTTCGCCTGCAATACTTTCCAGGAAGAAATGCTCTATTGAATTGAATATATATTGCAATAAATGGGACTTACTTCAGAGTAGATGTGTCTAAGATTGTGTTATATGTTTATGCTGGTATTTTATTATTCTCTGCCTCAACTTCTAATCTGTAGATGTTTTATTGCATGTTATTCTATTGCTTTCATTGTTTTATTCTGTAAGGCACTGTGAGAATTTAAGCAGAAGATCAGCTAATAAATAGTATACATGCATGCATACATACATTCAGAATGCAAGGCAATCTGTGCAGCTCATATTTAAGGAAGCCCATATTTATGTGCTTTTTCCTTCATCAAATGACATTATTTCCTGGTCCATTTGTTTGCAATTATAGGTGGTTGCTTTTTAAAAAAAAGTAAATTAATAATATTTGAAAAATAGTTTATCCTGTCTGCCATCTGTGTCTTGCAATTTGCTGCAATTATTCAAATAATCTGTAAATGTTTTTAATTATATGCAGTTAAATAAGAAAGATACCCTTTAACTGTCTAATTCTTGATATTTGTTCAGTAATCTGAACAATTTTTATATCCATGTAAAGCATACAAAATGGATATACTGGAAAGCAATCATAGGTCAAGAGGTTCATTGGTTTTTGTACAGTATGACTGTTATTGTGTTGTTGTTTTTAATTATTCCAGATCTACAAACAAAGTTGTTTTATAAATAGTGCTTTCTCTCTATTTTTCTTTTCTGTTCTGTTGGAAGAAGTGATACATCTCTCCATTTAGTTTTTATGAATTCATTAACAACAACAACAAAATGAGGATGACATGGGGACGACAGGTGTACAGCACCACAAAAAGACACCTGCATCCAGCATTTAATGCACCTTATAATATACACCTTGAGAGAAGAACATGCATTGAGATAGATACTTTATGGAGCTCTCGGGATTTAGCTCTACTAACAGCATCAGGGTTGCCTTTCTCTGGAGGTCTATATGGAGCGGTGGATTTGACTGTCTATTTGCATGTTTAATCTGTGCCTCTACCTACTTTTAACCTCTATATTTGTACATGAACTCAAATATTACAAAACTCCATAAGCCTCCAGTTATCTCCTTTCAAAGGAAACAGAACCCACATAAGCACTGTGCCCTAGAACTTCCACTGCTCAGGAAAGTTGAGGTGGAAATAACATCATGGTCATGAAAATCATATCAGTGATTGCCCAGTTCAGATGCTATTTTTATTCACATGAACCTATGCCTGAGAAAATACAGACCAGTTCCCATGACAAAAAATATTGCCTGTACCATCTCTAAAATATTCATATATTTAAGCAAGATGTTTTAATTTATAACCTAATAGATGATTTTATTAATATATATTTGTTCTTTAGATCCAGACTGTCATGCCAGTATGATACATTAGAAGCTAGATTCTGATGGGTTTATATAATGTACTGAATAAGGGCTACTTAGAGCAGGGATGGAAGACCTGTGGCCTTCTAGCGCAGGCATAGGCAAACTCAGCCCTCCAGATGTTTTGGGACTACAACTCCCATCATCCTTGACCACTGGTCCTGTTGGCTAGGGATGATGGGAGTTGTAGTCCCAAAACATCTGGAGGGCCAAGTTTGCCTATGCATGCTCTAGCTGTTGTTAGACTCCCAACTCCCATCAGCCCCAAGCAGATGGCCAAAGGTCAGGGATGTTGAAAACTTTAGTCCAACAATATCTGGAGGGTCACAGGTTCCTCATCCTTAAGTCTTAAGGACATAAAAAACAAAATTAAGACGACCCTATATGAAATAAAAGTCATTTTATTACATTTTACTATCAGCATGTATAATACTATAGCATATAAACTGGACAAAACTACATTCGTGCAGTCAAAAGTGAAATTGTATGCCCAGAATATTACAAGATTAATAATATGAGTAGAAAGTTACGTTTACAGTTTTTAAAACTGAAGCTAATTTCGTTTTTTACCTAATAAATAATCAGTCTAGCAAGTAGTCACAAACATTCATACATCAAATTGACACTCATGAATGCAAGAATGTTTACTGACCTTCTCCCGAACTTTGTACATCTGTGGCAATCTATTGTTGATTTGATTAGTAGCTTCTAAATTTAGTATCTGTTTTTGCATAGAGGCTGTAAGAGATTCAGGAAATATTTGCAGCTTTCCAGACTGTGCAAACTGTGAAACATAAAAAAGAAACAAAAATATAAAGAAAACATAAAAACATAACAAAATATAAAAAGAAGCAAGTTTGTATTATTTGTATTGCAGCAACACCTAGAGGCTCCATTAAGAAGCAAGAATCCCACTCTACTTTCACTTAACAAACCAAATATCAAATGCAAAATAAAATATAATTCCTGTTTTCAAAGCTTGGGTAGGTAATTTAAATATATGGATGAAAGCAGTAGAACACACATAAATTTCATAATAAATGGCAAGCCTATTCAATTGGCAGGGCTGCAATTCTGGTCCACTCTAGTGGAAGAGTGACCTGAAGTAGGAAGAGGGTTTTCAATGTTATTGCAGTGTTCAACATGTTTCAGGAGAGATCCAGACAGTGATGTCATAAACCTGCTCTGCATATTATTAACTGCTTCAGGATGAACTGAAGAATCGATACTAGAGCTGTGAACACTTCCTTGTACTGTCACTTCAGTTTAGAACTTCAAAATATTTTCCCAAAGGGTAGCCATGTTAATAACTTGCAGCAACAACAAAAATCAAAGACTCTTATGGCACTTTAAAGACTAACGAATTTATTATGGCAGAAGTTGTCATGGACACTTCAGATGCTGTTATGCTTCTGTCCATTATATGACTGCCAGCAGTGACAAAGGTAATGAGGTGTTTTCTCAGCAAATGGGGGGGAAAAGAGCAGCATACTAACTGGGCAGTAAAATTTTGGAGAAGACAAATATTTAGACAAGTTAACCTGGGTGTTAGCAGGGGAAGAGAAAAAATAGAAATGCACCAAAAAGGGGGGGGGTTGCTTTGTGTGTGTTGTTGTTATTAGGGGAAAGGGTGCACCTTTGATAAGATTATTGTAGAAAATACAGCTGTAGAAACCAGTCTAAGAAATCCTTGACTTTCATGATGACAACAAATCCAACGCAACCACCAACACTTGATTTCTTACAGGATTTGTCCACACTTCCATTTATCCTGTAAAGGTAAAGAGACCCCTGACCATTAGGTCCAGTCATGGCCGACTCTAGGGTTGCGGCGCTCATCTTGCTTTATTGGCCGAGGGAGGCGGCGTACAGCTTCCGGGTCATGTGGCCAGCATGACTAAGCCGCTTCTGGCGAACCAGAGCAGGACACGGAAATGCTGTGTACCTTCCTGCCATAGTGGTACCTATTTATCTACTTGCATTGGCGTGCTTTCGAACTGCTAGGTTGGCAGGAGCAGGGACCAAGCAACGGGAGCTCACCCCGTTGCGGGGATTCGAACCGCCAACCGTCTGATCGGTAAGTCCTAGGCTCTGTGGTTTAACCCACAGCGCCACCCGTGCCCCTTTTGTTATTGTTATTACCTGTTATTGTTATTTCCTGTCCCTTATTTAAAGGAATGGTTCCTTATATTGGTGAAGGTAAGGCTGGACTTTGGGGCCCCAAAGTCTAGGGCCTCACAGCCCAGAGGGCTCTGATTGACAATCCAGAAAATGGCAGAGTGATGAAGATAATGGCAAACAGGCCCCACATCAACCCCTGGATGAGCATGTGGGTATCAGGGCACAGTAAAGCAGATACTCATAGCTGCAGGTGGCACCCCATCCAGTCAGAGGTAGCCAGTTATATACATGGTTACATATTCTCATTTCATTACTTTTGCTTTAACATTATAGTATCCCTTTCTGCAACAAAAGGATGCTTGTTTCCAATAAAGTGTGTTTAGCGTCAGAGCAAATTGATTTTATATACTGCCCTATACCCAGAAGTCTCAGGGCTGTTCGAAGAACTGTCAGCCAAGGTGGTGCTACAATTTAAAGCGAGTTCAAAATGCAAAACTGCACAAGTTCATAGTATCATTGGGGTTTTTTTAGATCAGGGTCTGCACATGAATTTTGCTCTAACTTAACAGGAATGTAGAAGTCCGTGGATTGGCGTATTTGTTTGAAAATAAATGTTGTGTGCTTAAATTTCACACCTTTAAGTAATATACATGGCCTTATAAAACCACCGCACACACCCCGCCCCCCAAGACCGTTATAGGTGAAGGTCTAAGTACTTAGCTGCACTACTCCATCCTTGTTTCCTAGTGGAATTTAGCACTAAGACGAAATAAGCAACAGGCTGCAACCTGAGACGTTGGGCTATGCCTTTCTCTCCCTTCCCTTCACACACAAACACCCGCCGCCGACCGGTGAAGAGAAAGGAGGCAGCCAACGCCAGCAGAGCTGCTCAGAGGCTCCTTCTCTAAGGGCTTCGCCTTACCCAGGCGCCATCCCGCGCGGTGCTGGGATTGGCCCGCCTCCCCTTGGGCATGGCCTCCCCACGACCCAGCGCGCCCCGAGTCCTGCTGTAGTCTGGCGGGGTTCAGCTCTGCGAGGGAGCCGGAAGGGAGAGCGGCCCCTCCAGGAGGCTGAGGCAGCTCTCGTTGCCATGGTCACTACTGTCTAGCTCACGTCTTCTGCGCCTGGGACTCCCTCCATCACCCACCGACCCTACACGCGGCCGGGTGGAGAAGCGCCCTCCGTAGCTCGCCCAGCAATGAATGAAAAAGGCGGAGAAAACCCTCATTATTTCAAGAAAGGCCAGCGCCTCTTCTCTCTATTAGTTTCCCGGCTTTTAAGAGGCAGCACTGACTTCGACTAGGCACACTGGAAGTTGAAACACGCAAATTTATAATTTATTGCCACACCGACGCGGGTGGATTTAGAAGCGGAGGGGTGGGTGAGAGCCCGGGGGAAGGGTCTCCTTCATTCATCTTAATAGGGGAGCGGGCGAACCTCGCATTCAATGCATTAGCCACATCTTTTAGCATCTCTCTACACAGCTGAATGCAAAGAACCACGAGGGCTAACCGCATGCATATGAATTGCAGTTTGTTGACAGATGGACTGGGGAGTAGACCCAACTGTTGTGAAAGTTTTCACGCATGCAACCCTGCTCTGCATGCAAAATATTCATGTTTAGAGCTCACTGAAACCACAGAGAAGTGCAGCTAGCCCAGCCCTTTACTCAAAAGCATAACGATTGGACCCTCACTTCATTTGTAAGGGAAGGACCTGTGCTAGAGCACCTGCTTTGCAGCGCTCGGAGACTGTAACCCCTGGAGAGGGTGTGCGGACAGTACAAAGCTGGGTAGTCCAATGGGCTGCCCTTCTGACACTCCTAACTAGCCACTGTTTGGCGTGGCCTTGGATATTACATGTTTGGGGGTGAGTGGTTGAGAATCCACCATGCACTGTCTCAGCACAAGGCGGCACTTCTTTCATTCGCCCCATTTCACAGAAGATCCCCACACACAAGAAATGATACAGAGAGCGAGCATTAATTATTTCCACTTAAAATTTGAACACACACAAGCTCTGTGGGCAGAAGGCACAGGTGAAATCAACCTCACTGCTGCTCAGCCCATAGCGGCCTTTACTGTTTCCCCTCCAAATCTACATTTCCCAGGATTCATAGGAGTGTCTTGGGTTTGAGTTCTGGAAAAAAACTACTAAGAAGCAACTACTGTCAATTGGCGAGGCTCCAATTTTGAGCCTACTACAATTGAGCTTTTGGCTCCGCCTCCACGTTTTAACCAATCCTCTGCGTCCGAACCAGACTGAGAGTTGAACCGCTCCCTAAGAGATCTCGCGAGAGTTCTCCTGTCTTTCACGCGAGCCTGCCCTCTGTTGTTTAGTGAGTAGCCTAGCGAGGAAACGAAGTAAGCGCAGCGACGGAAGGGAGGGGGCGGAGCCTAGGTGTGCGCGGTAGCGTCGAGCTCTTTCCGGTTTTCTTCCTAGGTCGCCGGAATCTCCTCTCAGGGAAGCCAGTGAACTTCCGGTTGTCACCGCGGTCACCGCTGCCGGAGGAGCGAAGCGAATGGGGGACCCCCGGGGAGCAGGGGCCGAGTCGGGCCTAGCGGGGAAAAGCGACCCGGGGGCACCCGCGCCTGGCCCGGCGTCGCTGAAGGGGGAGCGAGAAGAGCCGAATCAGGTACCCTCACTCCGCGTAGGCGGCTGTTGACCTTTACGCGCGCGCGCTCCCGCACAGCGCACCCTCCCTGGCCTCGGTGCTTTCGGTGTCTCCCCGCCATAGTCACTTACCCACGTTGCCAAATTCACGTGGAACCCGCGTGTGGGACCCTCCCCCCCCCCGTCGCTGTCTTAAAGGAAACGAGAGGGGGCAATGCTTGAATTTCTCCTCACACGCTTCGAGTTCAAGGTTGGGACCCTCCTGGGAGAGAGAGAGAGTTGAAGTCAGAGTTCACTTTCAGCTGTGCCTCCAAATAAGCGAAGTGACGAATTTCTAATGCCGTCTCTCCCTGCCACCCCTTTCGTGTCTCCCGCCCCCTTTTCCTGTCATGGTTCCCCTTGTACCGTTTTTGAGTTCACTTCTGGCAGCTGGTAAGTGGGTAAGAGTAGGAAGGGGGATGCTGTGAAAGGACCGATACCGAATGGTCAAAAGAATACACAGCGATTGTGTAACAAAACTGTTTCTTTTAAAGACGGAGCTATTTTTGTTCTGTAGCCCTGTGAGTGTACTAAATGGCATTCCTGAAATGGCTTTAGGTGCGTCTTGGTGGTTGTCCCTGCTTTGCTCATTGTAATATTGCATTGTGATTAGTAGACACATGGCACAGTGGCCATAGCACTATGTTATAGCTGTCAACCTTCCCCTCTTTTGCGGGAAATTCCCTTATTCCAGCGCCGTTTCCCGCTGCTACCCCGGATTGTTAGATATCCCGTAGACTGCCCCCAGGCCAGGTGAGGCTGCTGATCCCTTATTTTCAAATCTGAAAGTTGACAGCTACGCACTATGTAGGGCACCTCATGTTGGGGAGGCGGTTTTGCCATGTTTGCCCTCTCCCCACCCCTGAAAGGTCTTACTTCCTTAGGGAAGTTTGGTGCCATACAGGTCCATAGCAGCTGGAGGTGCAGGGCAGCCTTGCCAAGGAGTTAGGCTCATGGGTTAGCTTCTTTATTGAAGGTTGTGACTCGCATCACTTAGCTGAACAATACGATTGGAATGCCTATGTAACATCTTTTCACCACTGTACATTGGTGAATGCATGAAATCTTTCTGAGGTTGCACAAATAACAACCGCTCTCTTCATTATTGGTTTGATGAGGACCTTTCTACTTTGTATTTTGTGGGGGATCTTTTTACGAAAGAAGGAAGCGCTGTGAAATGGAAACACTAAATTATTATGTGTTGGGGTGTCCTTGCCTTAGTTCAGCACTCACCAGACAAGGGAGTTAAAGGCATTCCTGCAGGGGATGAGTTTTCTCTGAACCTTGGAGTGAGAGTGATTTGTGTGGGTTTCTCATAGACTTTGAATGGCTGCAGTGGGTCACTCTTGTTCCACCCACATACTATAAATTATTGCTTCTTTAGGTGCAAAGTACACAAGAAAGGAGATCATGAGAAAATTTGGTGTGCACCATTTCTCAAATGTAGTTGTAGGAAAACATGATACATTCATACAAAGCTGCCTCTAAACCATGGGTAGGCAAACTAAGGCCTGGGGGCAAGATCACCCAATCACCTTCTAAATCCAGCCCGCGGACAGTCCTGGAATCAGCGTGTTTTTACATGAGTAGAATGTGTGCTTTTATTTAAAATGCATCTCTGGGTTATTTGTGGAGCATAGGAATATGTTCATTCCCCACCGCCAAATATAGGCCGGCCCCCCCACAAGGTCTGAGGGACATTGGACCAGCCCCCTGCTGAAAAAGTTTGCTGACCCCTGATCTAAACTTTAAAAAACAAGCCATTATAAATATAGTTGGTAGATTGTCTGGGCAGAGTTTGGGCATGCAGGACTTTTTATTGAATGGGAAAATATAATACAAGCAGGATGTTATAATACCTGTAATTGTACTCTGATCTCCTTATTCTAACCAAACTATTTATTGTTTGTGCAAACTAGGGTTCTGTGCTGTTTCTTGGGGGCAATGAAGTGAAGAGCAGTGCTGTGGTAAAGTATTCATCTGCTCCACCACAAGCAGCATTTGCCCGCCTTCAAGAGAAGACTGATCTGAAACTTCCGCCAGCGAATTGGTTACGCGAAAGTGCCAAACTGGGACCAGCAGGGGCAACTATTCTTGGTAATAGCAAGAAGGGCAAGCCATTTTCAAGGTAAATATTGGAAATATTATTTATCCCCACTCAGACTATAGAAAAGTTGCCCAAGTTTGATTAAAAGCAAATAATGAAATACTACTTAAAGAAATGTGACAAGTTAGTCAGAGTACTTAACTATTAAAAAAAATGATAACATACATACTTTCATAAAATCAAAATATCAAACATTTTAAATTTCTTTTTTTTTTTTAATGAAGCTAGTTAGGTAGTATTTGTGTATCCTATTTCCTTTCAACTATTTGGCAAGGGAAGCTTTTCTTTTCATTTATAAAAGAGTCTGTGAATCCAGCAGATGCATTTGCTTACAGAATTATGGAGAAGCTATTTTTACTGCTTCCTGTGGCATCACACTTTGTTCCAGAAAGTCCTCAGGTCCTCTGACCCAAGTGATTTTGGCAAAAATATCATTTTACCCTTTCATGAGTTGAGTTCCACTCAAGGATATCTGGATCCAACACTAAGAGAGAGGAAAATCTTGCTATGTAATAGATTTGTAATGATGATTTGACATGTACCTATAAATATATTTATTTATACAGTACTTTAACTAATACAATTCTGCTTCAATAGAATGCATTTCTAGTTACTTTTAATGTTACACTTTACATTTTTTATTTTTAAAAATAGCTTTGGCATGGCGTACGATTTTATTGACTCAATTGGAAATGATGTCGATGTTGTATCTGATTCTGAGGTATGTATACATTGCAAATAAAGACTTAACTCAAAGTTGTTATTAATGAAATTAAGTTTTTTAAAGCTCTTACCTTTGGAAAAGAGAGCCTTTTGATGAATAACCATAATGAACTGGGTTGTGATTTTGATAATTATATGCTTTACTTTTATTCAACAATTTTACCTGCATTAATGTATGATGTATCAGCAAGCACACAATGTGCTGACAGCATGAAAGGTGTACTTCTGTCAGTATTGAGATTTTATATTGCTTTTTAGAAGAATAGTTGCGTAGTGCATGGCATCTAATTTAAGAATGTGTAAGTGTCATCTATTATACAATGGGCTGGATACAAAAGTGCCATTCTGTTCATTCAAGGGGCTTGCATCAAGCAGAGCTTCTGTAAATAGAAGTGTACGTGTTGGTGATGTTTGTGATTCCTCCTTCTGTCTGCATTCTCCCGTATCATTTTCAACACTTCTGGTATGTGCATATGGACAGGGAGCTACAAAGCAGAGCAGCCGAAATTCTGGTCCACTTCGAAGTTTAAATTAAGAATAAACTCTTTGCACAATTAAAGTTTTTATAAACTGCTGAAGAGCAGGGATGGGCATCATATAGTAATAATTGTTTTAAGGAGTTTGTGTCATCATTTCTGAAATTAGAACTCTCCCTCATGGAGCTGTCACAGGCTCCTTGAATTTTCTCACATATTTACACATTATAATGGTACTGTTAGTGGCTAAAATATTAATTAAATCCTACTTTTAGTATTATTGACTCTTGTAAAGGTACCACTGAAAGATCAAATAAGAGTTGAAAGTATCCACTTGCTGTTGTGCAAGTTCAGATATCTATATTACACAAGTAAGAGAGGCTGTAACTTTACTTTGAGTATCCATGACTGCTGCTTCACATAAGAAATTTCCTTTTACCAGGTGAGGATTAGAAGATTACAAACAGGAGGATTAGAAACTCTTCTTTCCCCACCCATCAAAAGTTGATGCATCACTTTTTCAACTCTGACATTACCTCACCCCAAACCATGATTTGACCTTTCTCATATTCAGACAAGCTATGTTTCATGGCTGCTTTTTTGCTTCATTTTTAATTTGATCAGCACTCCAGTCTCTAGCTACAGCAAGGACACATAACTGTCATCTGTCAACTCAGACATCCTGTCAAACCATAGTTAATTGAAGTATATTTGGACAGGGCGGGTGGGACAGAGAAAAGTAAGTTCTGTTGCATGAGCCGAAGTCCACTTATCAGACATTGGAGGTCTTCTACTGTCTGATTCTGGTTTGCCAATTGATTGCTATATTTCCAGTTTAATTGGCATATAGCAGAGCAGCCCAACTTTTCATACCAGGTGGGCCGCAAGAGTACTTTAACATAGAACCCACAGGCCACACACTACCTTGTTGTGCATAGAAGAGCGTGTTGCAAGGGCAGATTTGACATCCCATCCCCCAGGCTCTCTCTCTCTCTCTGTGTGTGTTTGTGTGTGTGAGAGAGAGAAATGTTGCTGAGGGCTGTCAAGAAAAACCTTGAGGGCTGCCAAAAAGGCACGGGGCCCTTCAGCCACACATTGAACCACCCTGAGATACAGTGGTACCTTGGTTCTCGAACTTAATCCACTCTGGGAGTCTGTTCGACTCCCGAAACCATTCAAAAACCAAGGCACAGCTTCCGATTGCCTGCAGTAGCTTCCTGTACTCAAGCGGAAGCCGCGTCAGAAGTTCAGCTTCCCAAAAAACGTTTGCAAAACTGAAACACTTACTTCCGGCTTTGCGACGTTCGGGAGCCAATTTGTTTGGGAGCCAAGCCATTCGAGTACCAAGGTACCACTGTATATGATTTGATAATTGTGGTCTAAAGTTGATACTTTTATTAAATATATTACTGTCCATTTTGGCCCATGTAGAAAATATACTTAAATGTTTGAAAATGAACAGAAAAGTTTGTCTATCTTTTACTCTGCAGAATATTAAAAAACTTCTTAAGATACCATACAGCAAGTCTCATGTCAGTATGGCAGTACACCGGATTGGGAGAACTCTCTTACTAGATGATCTAGATATTCAAGAGCTCTTTATGAGATCATCACAGGTGATAAACTTTGTTGTAGTTATTTCTTTGGCCATATAGTGTTTCTATTTCTTGTTTAATGTTGCCTTTTCCCTCAAGGACATTATAGGAATTATGGATGTGTAGCTATCTGCTTAGCAATACAATAGCTATGCTACAGAGGTTGATACATCTTGGATTATGACCCAGAAAATGTCCATCAGTGCTTGATCTTCATAGAGCCACTTTGTTTTACATTTAGTACTGTTTCTTAAAATGGAATGCAAGTATCATGTTCTTTGAAATATACACTAAAACAATTATTTAAGAACTTAGATGTTGAAGTTGTAAAAATCTAACTCTTTTAAATAGATATGAAATGCTTTATTTTATACAATATCCTATTCAATTGAATATCTTTAGTCGGGTAACTAAAATACTTTACAATATTAATTGTATGCTTTTTTATTTATATTACTTAGACTGGAGATTGGACATGGTTAAAGGAATTCTACCAGAGATTAATAGATCAGAAGTGGCAACGAAAGAAGAAGAGCAAAGAACACTGGTACCAGAAAGCTATACTTTCCAAATTTTTATACTACAGGTATCTTTTGTAATTTTCCCCCATAAACTCTGTTCTGTTTTATCAAAATTAATTGGTCTGCTTTGTGTTTTTCCTGGTATGTGTCTACGCCTGAAGTAAAAACAAGTTTTTCAAAACTTGTGCCACAAGTCTTTTTGCTACAGAAGACTAATATGGCTGGCCCTTTGGAATTTAGCAACCAGTTCATTGTTCTTGAACATTAGTTGAAATGCAGACAAAAGCAAGTGCAAATTGATCTTCTTGACTCATTCCTCACGGTTTGCCACTAGAGACCATTCCCCATCCTCAAGGGGGGCTTCATTTTTTGTCTTTCACAATGTATATTTTATTGTTGTAGGCTGCTGTGGATTTCTTTTGGGGGGGGAGGGAGCAGAATATAAACTTTTAAAAGAATATTGGAGAAGTGCAAGGGCCTGCTGCAAAAGGGAGAGCTTAAAACGCCCATGAGTGTGCAGCTGTTTGAAACTGCATGGTAAAAAATGGGGGGCTTTAAAATGTGGGGTTTTGAACATGATTTATTTTTAATTCCATTTTTTCCCTAAGGGACAACTATAAGAGCTAAGGAAATTAAATGATCTTGAGTTAGGGCTGAGCAGTGAGATGGCCAGGTTTGCTGCCGATGCCACATTATTCAGGATGGTAAAGACCAAAAGGGGATTGTAAGGAGCTCCAAAGGATATTAATAGGCATCAAGAGGAAAATGTGTTCATTGTCAGTGAGTTTAAAGTGATATATATTTGGGTAACCTCCGCCCCCAATTCACATATACCCTGAAGGGGTCTGAGCTAGCAGCGGTTGTGGTAGAAAGCTCAGTAAAAAGATTGAACCACGTGTGACAGCTATGAAAATAGCAAAGTCCATATTGTTGGTGGTGGTTAATTTATATACTGCTTAATTACCAAGGTGGCTTCCATGCAGTTTACAGAATAAAATCAATTATAAAAAAGGTATGCACATAATTTAAACACAAGATAAAACAATTTTATCACAACATTAAAATGAACATCACAAGTAAAATGTGCAGAAAAACAGCACAGCAATTAAATCTGTTTTAAAAAAGGAGGGTCAGGTCAGGAAATGTTGAGTATAAATAAGGAAAGGTTGTAGGAAACAGATCAGGATCTTTAGCGTTGGCCATTATTTTAATAAGAAACTCAATCAACCATATCAAATAAGAAACTCAATATTTGACATCTCTTAACTTTTTTCAGAATTGTTTGCACTGAAAAGATATACTACTATATTTGGGCTTACCTGTATCATGAATCATTGCATTATGCTGCTGTGATCTTCATCTGTACTATACTACAGTTGTTTTCTTTTATTTTCTTTTTTGTAAAATTTAAATTTAAGAATATACTACATAGGGGCGAAAATAAATACTGTACTGACAGACACATTGGGTGGCCAAAAGCCCCAATGTTGCTGTTCTCTGCTTCCGGAAATCAAAATAGATGATAGCAAATAATAAGATGCGAAAAGAGTCCCAGATGTGTTTGATTTTGATATCATATTAATAGTAACAATAAACAAATACTTAATGTTAAATGGTACGGGTTGAGAAGTTTCTGATTAAAATTATAATGTCTGTTTTGTTAGCATCAATGGTGATGGAGCTGCTCAGCCTGTTCCTCCTGAAGAGCAACATCAGGAAGAAACAACTGAAGATCAAACTGCCGAAGCAGGACGGGTTTCTTGGCCAGCCCCTTTTGAAATGCCTTCCTCACTTTCTGAAGATGCAAGTGCTTCTAATCAGGTTAATTTGGCAGGTGCCTTACTTAGAAAAGCAGTCTTGATGCTTCATAGGCATGCTTGTAAAGATGGTGGCAATATACTAAAAGGAAGAGTAAACAATTATTTTGCAGTGCCCAGTCCAAACACTGTAAAATAGTTTCCCATGAAATCTTAGTTTACTTTACATACAGTTACTATTCGGAAGGGGTCAGGTGGTACGAAACTGAGAGCAAATATTTAGAGTGCAATCTTGCATATACGGTTCACCAGGGTTCAGCATTGCTGTGCACCTATGGAGGCTTTATTGCGAGCCCGTGACTCTACTGTCTTAGCTGCCACCGCTGGCTGTTCCTGCCTTTGTGGTGATTGTGTTTGGGCCTAACTTCTGTCCTCTGCTCCCATCAATGTGTGTATTGCCCATGGTGGTGACAGTGGCTCCTCCAGTTTTTCCCCCTGCACATCTTCCTGAGCAGTAGAGGGTAAGCAGTAGTAGCTGCTGCTGCCGCCACCATTATTTCATCTGCCGCTGAATCAGTCGTGGTGGCTGTTAGAAGCAGAAGCAGCTATCACTTGAGAGGGAGCATGGATGGCTTCTGCTAGTCACTATTGCTGGTTACCTGTTTGCCAAAGTAAGCTAGTGATTTTCTACTGTCTTCCTCTGTTGATGGTAATGGTTGCTCCTTGCAGGAGACATTTTCACGGTCCACTTTGGTTGGTGTTTGGCGCCAAGCAACAGTTGCAGCTGCCTGCCTCTGTCCATGGGGAGAGGGAACACAACAAACCCTGATGCTAGTCCTGAATGCACACATAGTTGAGGGAAAGTCCTGTTGAAGTCACTGTGACGTACTTCTCAGTTAGCATGCTTTGGATTGTACTGTTTATGGTTTGGTTCGAATGCGTTTCAGCACAGATGACAAAGCTTGTTGATCAGTTTTCTCACATAGAAAAAAAGTTGTGAGAGAAGACTTGAGAAAGACGGACTCTGCTTTCTGTTGTGGTGCAGTTGGAGTTGACGTTTGTTGCTTTTTTGTTTGTTTGTTTGGCACAACTGGCTCAAACTAGATTTTGAGTAATACTTTTACCAGAGCTATATGAGGGTTTTATACAACTTTTTCCTTTTGCCAGAAGCAAATATAATTTGCAGGCACAGGGCTTCAGAATGGATTAAGCTTGCCAAACTGCAGGTCTGGGAGCTTCTGTTGGAGAGATAAAATAAATTCCTCCATAACTCTTATTAGGGAAATGCCTTTATCAGGCCCACTAAAGGTATAAGATCCATATTAGTTTCATTTGGGGGGGGGGCGGGGAAAGCAGTTGGTTGTTTGTTTCTTATCTTTAAATAATTGAAAGTTGGCTAAGTGTTGTGTGTACTCCTTAGAAAACTTTGCATCTTCAAACTAGCCAGAAGTCTTTCCAGTACTTGTGTTGGGAGGACACATCCTCCAAAATGTATTACAGGATCAAGCTGTCCCTATGCTGTCTGTTGAATAGCTCTGGAGGATTTCCCCCCTCAAGCAGAGTAGCATATGATTTTTTTTAAAAAAAAAGTTAAATGAAACTTTAATCTTTTTTAAAAAAATCAACCACTTCTCATCTTTAACAAATAAAAAATAAAAAATTCAGAAATCTTCAGTGCTCTACGGGCAGCATTTTCTTGCAAAGCTCATTGTCCTAGAGGAGAGAATCCTAGAGAAATAGGAAGGCATAGAAATATAACAAACAGAAATACTGAGTGGTTTTGTGGGGGCCCTGATCTGATTTGTAAGTGGTGGTGTGATTTGGGGAGGGGTAAAATCACTCCAATTCACCTCAATAATTTGCCCCAGCGCAGGGTGGTTGCACAGTGAACAAAACCTTTGACAGTTTGATCATCTGCTACATACGTTACTTAAACCAAGCTTACTTACTCTCAGCAGTAGAATCACTTATATCCTTGTGCTTTTCACAGGGAAGTGTGCCTCTTGAACCCTCATATGTAGTGGGGGATGTGTCCTCAGTCCCCAAAGAACAAAACCTATCTACTTTGTTCAGTGACGGGGGAAACAGTCAGGTATGGTTTTATGTGGCATCTGATCTAAAAAGTACAATCCCCTTACTCAGTTTGATCTACAGGGTAGCTGAGAGAGAAATTTCACTTGTACCAATTGTTTTGTGACATCTGTGATCTTGATCTTTATTGTGAATGACCAGCATAGTCATTATGTGCTGTACTTAATTTTCTTTCCTTGAAATTTGCTTTATTGCATATATGCGGGCTGTATTGTATTTTTCTTTGTGTAAAGAGAATGTTTCAAATGCTTCACTATTTCCTCTGCACATTTAAAGGGTCTTAAAAATGACTTTGTTCGGAACATCTTGTGGACATTTGAAGATATTCACATGTTGGTTGGATCAAATATGCCTATATTTGGAGGAGGAAGATACCCAGCTGTGAGCTTGCGTCTCAGGTGAATTACTAAACACTTAAAATCAGTGCAACATATTCTATAAAGCAGGCTAATTTTGCTGTTTGGTTCATTCTGTGTGTCTGGCATGATGATTAATCATGGTTTTGTGAGCTGGGATACTGTTTATACTATGGGGTACCTATCACCAGCATTCCGTCTCTGGCAATCGTTCTGTTGTCTGATAAAGATTCTGAGTTCCCACTAACTTGAGGACCAGAGTCTACTCAGAATGGCCATACTCAGAGTAGAGCCATTGATTTCATACATTTAATCTTGATTTGACTTCTTGACTACTTTGAGAAGTTATCAGAGTTATTTTGAAACCTTTAAACAAACCATCATCTGTAAAGTGTTATAAAGACTTTATAAGGCCACAGTCCTATGCATGCTTACCTGGAAATACAATATTTTAATTAATCTCACATTTGCAATCTGCCTTGAGATTTTGAGAGAGGCTAGGGTGGAAATCAAAATATTGTCCATTTAAAAAGCCTTGATAGATTTATTTCCTGTATTTTGATGACACTCCCTGCTTCTGTTGTTTTGCATTCTTTCCCATGTATTTCCCCCAAATATTTATTATTATTATTTATTCAATTTATATACCACTCTTTATCCAAAGATCCCAGGTTGGTGTACAACATTAAAAACATAATTTACATATCTTCATAATAAAGATATAATACATGACATAATAATACACAGTATAATTTTTAAAATACTCATAATAGCATTCCCCCAGATTTAACAGGCCATAGATTATTTAATGGCCAAAGGCCTGGGTAAAGAGGAATGTTTTTGCCTGGCTCCTAAAGACATGTAATGATGGCGCCAGGCAAGCCTCTCTGGCGAGAGCATTCCACAGACAAGGAGCCCCCACAGAAAAGGCCTGTTCTTGCATTACACCCTCTAGATCTCTCATGGAGCAGGCACATGAAGAAGGGCTTCAGATGATGATTGCAGGGTCCGAGTCAGTTCATATGAGGCAGTCCAGCACTTTGAATTGGGCCTGGAAACTGATGGGCAGCCAGTGCAGTCAGGCCAAGAATGGTGTTAATATGCTCAAACCATCTTGCCCTGACTGCCGAATTCTGCACCAGCTGAAGTTTCCAAACCATCTTCAGAGGCAGCTCCATATAGAACCCATTGCAAGTAATGTAACGAAGAGGTTACCAGAGCATAGGCAACAAAAGTTAGGCTATCCCTGTCCAGATAGGGGTGTAGCTGGGCCCCCAGCCAAAGCTGACAGAAGGCACTCTGTGCCAAGGCCACCTGGGCCCCAAGTGACAACAATGGATCCAGGAGCACTCCCAAGCTATGTATCTGCTCCTTAAGAAGGAGCATAACCCCATCAAGAACAGGCAGTCTCCAATCTATCCAGTCTAGGGAACCACCCAGTAACAGTGCCTCTACCTTATTTGGATTAAGCCTCAGTTTATTGGCTCTCATCCAGTCCATTACTGAGGCAAGACACCAGTCCAGGACATCAGCTGTCACACCTGTAGTCCTTAAAGGAGAAATAGAGCTGTGTGTCACATAGGGGGTGTGTGTAAACATGTAATCACAGTTCTTTCTTCCGCACAATTGGACTGTGGTGGCTTATTCTTTTCTCACTTCTGGCCTCTATACCTCACCTGGAAACTACCGTATTTTTCGCCCTATAGGACGCACCTAGTTTTTTGGGGGGGAAATAAAGGGGGGGGAATTATTTCCCCCCCCAGGCACGGGGCTGGGGCAGGGGAAGCCCGAGCTTCCCCCGACCCCAGCCCCCAGAACAGGCAACTCTCTGCAAAGCCGTGGGAGCCCGGCGCCTTGCGGACAGCTGCACCCAGCCTTCGGCATGCAGGCAACTCTCCACAAGCCGCGGGAGCCCAGCGCCGGGCTCCCGCACCTTGCGGAGAGCTGCGCGAAGCCTGGAGAGCGAGAGGGGTCGGTGTGCACCGACCCCTCTCGTTCTCCAGGCTTCAACGAAAGCCTGCATTCGCCCCATAGGACGCACACACATTTCACCTTCATTTTTGGAGGGGAAAAAGTGTGTCCTGTGGGGCGAAAAATACGGTACTTTTTCTCCCTACAGGTGATTCCCTAACTTACTGGTTCTTAAAGTGTTGCCTTATAAATGCTTCTCATAAACTTTTTTTATTCACAGTCTCAAGCTTTTAACACAGTGCTGTAGCCAATACCAGAAAGTAAAAAAGCAGTTCTCGTTTAAAAACCATGTGTTTTGTGCTTTTCTCAGCCTTTGTATGTACCCTACTGACTAAAATGTATTACAGATACTCTATGAATTTTGGACCTAACTGAAGGGGAACAAAGTTTCTATTTGTAGATTTTAATGAGTCTGATTCATTTTACCAAAATAACACTACATATATTTCTGTTTGTAGGGATAACAATAAACCAATTAATGTGCTAACTGGCATTGACTATTGGCTGGACAATTTGATCTGCAATGTGCCAGAGCTTGTGATGTGTTTCCATGTTAATGGAATTGTTCAGGTAAGCTTTGAGTTCTGTTGCTCTGATTACTGTATTTGTTCTTGGTCAGTAAAATATTGCACAATTGTTAAGCCACAGTTTTCAAGCAGGTTTTTTTTCACTTAGATGGCAACCAGTTTAGGGCATTGGTGTATTGAAAAGGAATGTTTTGTTGATACTACTTCATAAGCACATTCAGACTTGGCAAGAGATTTTAGTGGGCACGTTAATAATGAAATTCTTAAACCACAACAAAAATACGACAGGTGCATTGGGTTAGTGTGTATGACTGTTAACCAGAAGGTTGGTGGTTCAAACCCACCCAGACAAGGTTGTGGGCCAGATTCCTGCATTACAGGGGTTGGACTAGATGACCCTCAGGGGAATGTTCCAACTCTACAGTTTTCTGATTCTAAGAATGCATGGAAGGCAATGACTTCCTTGTAGCATAAACAGTACTTCTAATTGGTTTTTTGTTTATTTTAGAAATACGAAATGATTAAGACAGAGGATATACCCAACTTGGAAAACTCAAATTTCTCTACCAAAGTAATAAAAGATATTGCTCAAAATATTTTATCGTTTCTGAAAGCTAACTGTACCAAAGAAGGGCATACTTACTGGCTGTTTAAAGGTGAGCATTTTTCCATTTTTTAACTTGCAGAATTACCATGATTTAGGGTAGGGAAGATTCCTAGGTTCATAGACAATTGCACAATATATGGTGCCAGTATCTTTGCCTCTTTCCTGAGGGTCTCTGCTGGGCACCTGGCAATGTAGATGGTGCCCTCTCTTTCTTTCTTTCTTTCTTTCTTTCTTTCTTTCTTTCTTTCTTTCTTTCTTTCCTTCCTCCCTCCCCATAGCATGTGGTGGCAGCATGTTGTGTACACAGACTAGGGTACTCCTGCCACAGACCCATGTTCTGTTAGACTAGGGGCAGCAACTTGGGCTGCTCTGGTAGCTCAGGAAAAGAGCAACGTCTTATTACATGCACAGTGTACCAACAGATAGGAACAGAATGTTGCTCCCTCTTGTTTTCTGTGCTTCCTTCATTCCTACTTTTGTGATGCTAGGAGGGAGGGGCTTGGAAGCGGAGCAAGGATTAGGGAGTCTAAACTGAGATCACTCTAGCCATTCTGTCTCGTGTTGTTCTTTCCTTGTTTGATCATACTGGAGTGCAACCAAAAATTCTAGTTTTCCTTATTTTATTGTGGGACCCATACTTTTTCAAGCATACACTTATGGAAAAAATATTTTTCTTTCAGCAAGTGGAAGTGATATCGTAAAGCTGTATGACCTGACCACTCTCTGTGAAGAGACAGAAGATAAATACCAAAACCCCTTCACGATGCCAGTGGCAATTCTTCTTTACAAGTAAGTTTGCCTTGTATGGTTAGTACTATAAACACAGGAAAAGGTCTGAATGATACTGTTCAGCTTGAGGATTACAACCCAAATCTATGCAATCTGTAGAACACATGCTAGGCTTGTAGCCCCACTACAGGAAGTCAAGAAAGCTAGCATTTCTCTGCTTCTGTACTGGCGTACTTTGCCGCTGTAGCAGGGTGGTGGCAGAAGTCACTATGGGGATGCTAAGGAGAACTGCATGATATTGGTAGAGAACTATTATGAAGCTGTCCTGAGAGAGAAAAAGTGAAGTGGGGCTGAAAGTGGTTTCTTAACTTCACTGTAAGGCCAGCCAGAGCAATTCAGTGTCCCTCCATGCTGATGAAAATTTGTCCTAGGAAAATTTTCAGAGTGTTGGGATCAGAGTGATTTTTAAAAAACCCTCCTGCAAATGTTAGAGTAAAGCTGATCTTAAAGGGGTACAAAATATATAAGCCTAATTTTCTACTCATCTGTTGTATTCCACAATTCTTTTACACTAGAGGGTAAGTTCTGTTTTTGTGTTTCTCTTAGCATTATTAAATTTGAGAATTTTTAATATAAGGGTGGTGTTCATGTTGATGAAGCAGAAGAGTTCTTAACCTTTCAATATATTTAAATGCATTCCTTCGAGGGGTTTTGAGTTGGAAGGGCAGAAGTAGAAAGTGCAAGAACAAAGTATTTGATTGGACCAATGTCAAGTAAGGTCATTATAGCCTCCAGATATTATCATTTCTGTATAGTTATATCCAGAACCAGATGCAGTATTTAATTGTATGATGTAGCCTTTGTTGCAACTAAGGCAAAATTGATTTTTTCTGTGAATGTGTTTTGAAATAATCTTTAATACAACACACCATATATGAAACTAGCTAATTTGGAAATAATAAATACAAAATTGATAACAGTTGTTTCAGTAGATGTTGCACGGTCAGTATGAGAGGGCCTTTATAGTTTGCTTTCTGTTCATTTTACTTTCTCTTAGAGTTGCTTGCAATATGATGTTGAAGAAAAACCAAAACAGGAAGCATTATGGTACTATCAGAACATTACTCCTTAACTGTGTGAAGTTGTTGGACAAGGGTAGACATCCTCAGGTAAGAATTGTATTCTGAGGCAAATGTTCCTGATACCAGTGACGCCTAAAAGGAAAACACTTCATGGAGAGAGAGAAGTCACAACTAACCCCATCAGTATAGTTAAATGAATTATGCATTAATCATTTGATTCCAATGTATAAGTATAGGCTCCATATGCCCTAAACAAAGCATCTGGAAAATTCATTATTTTCACTCCTCTCTCTTGCTCTATTCAGTTTCAGGAGAAATCCCAATCCATGTGCATTTAGCATTATGTGAATGATCAGAAGCAAACCTTGGGCTCAAGCACTCCCGTTTTAGGTAGTTCAGTAGGGTATGGGTGATGATCTAGGGGAGGGGTGAGTTAAATGGGCAAGAGAGAAGGGAGATTTGGCTTCTTGTAAACATGGTGGTTTGCCTTCTGTTGGAGCAGAAAACTGGGTCATCAAAAAAGTGGCTTAATCTCTGCCTTGTACTAAGTTTCTTAAAAAGTCAGCTCCATCTCATTCAGTATTGCCTATATTGCTTGCCAGTGACTCTCCGACAGGGGAGCCTTAAGTGCAGATGCCGACGACTGAATCTGGGAACTGGTGTTTCTCTCCCCCAAAGGCCTGGCTGTTCTTTATTCCCCACCTGCACTCCAGCCAAGGCAGATAGTTCCATTTTTTTCTTCCTTTCCTAGCCCCCGAGGCTTCATTTTTTTCTTCCTCACATTATCTAACTTTCCTTAACTTTTAAAGGCATAAAAATGTTGGTGTCTGTAACTTTGAGAAACCACTTGAATTGATCTTTCCCCTTTTCTGAATAAAGATTATTGCTTCAGCAAACTACATGCTCTCAGAACTGTTCCAGCTTGATGAGCCAAAAAAAGAAGAGGGCAGTGAGTTCCCCTTAAATGGTAATTCTGATGAAAGCTACAGTGAGGAGGAAGAGGAAATGCCTGATAGTGATGAAAATGGTTCCTATAGTACCAGCTCAGATCCTCCTGATGACAACAAAGCAGTTGCTGTAATAAAATCAGTTGGAGAACTGTCTGTACCTGAAAAATACAAATCTACTCATCAAATACGTGTAAGTGTTAACTGGGTCAATTAAGATTGAGATTATATTTTGTAATAAGACATAATCGTGTTAATTAGAATACCTTTGCCAGGGAAATTAGTATGAGGTAAAGCTTGCCCTCAAATGCCAGCTATCACCACAATACTAAAAAGGCATAGAGGAAGGCGTAGGACATTTTCACCGTATATATGTATTTGTCTTCCATAGAATAATGTGTGGAAAGTGAATAATTTTTCTTAATAGTTTATTTCTGAAGATCTGGGGTTTTCTGAGTGATGTTTTTGAGGAAAATAACCAGGGTCAAACTAGGGCAGTAGGCCTTGGGGAAGTAGATGTGGCTGCAGTATGGTGCTCATTTAAATGTTTTCAGTCAGTCATCATTAGCTTAGCTTCATTATATCCTAATAAGAATATTGAAAGCCTGAGTCCATAGCCCTTTTTAAAGATTTAACTTTATTGAGAACATAATCATTGATTATTCCTCTAATGGCTTCTGATGAGAGGAATTTCTGTTGAATTCTTCTGATTCAATGGAGCTGTTTTCTTTTGTCTTTTCTGTGCAGCCTAGTTGTGCATTTCCAGTTTGCCACGACACTGAAGAAAGGTGCAGACTAGTGCTCAACTATGTTCTTGAGGTAAGTTTTGTTTTACTAATTGTTTTAATGCATTGTATCCTAACATCCTTTGAAAGTGCAAATAATAACTAAAAGTCTTTTTCTTTTTGTTTAAAACAGGGCTTAAAATCTGTAGACAGCAGCATCAAGAAGGAAAGTGATCTTCCTGCTGCGGATCCCAGCACTCCCATTCCATTAAAGTATGAAGATGAATCAACAAGTGTTGGACCTGAGTGTCTTGAAAAGCAGATGGCCTTGTTTTTAGACAAAAGTAAGTTTGTCTCACTCCCTCCTCTCAAATTTAGTAGAATGGTTAAAGAAAAAAAAGCTTTTTGATATAGCTATATAAGTTCCTATAATTAACCTTTACCAGTTCACATTCTAAATTTTAATTCAAAGATCCCTAAGAATGAATTGTTTTATTTTTTAATTATAGTGGGCTCATTTCGGGAAGTTAAACATTCTAGTCAGTCAGGAATGATCCCTGGATCCTGGCAGTACAAAATGAAGCTTCAGCTGATCTTGAAATCCTCAAAGGCTTACTATGTTCTCTCTGATGCTGCTGTGAGTCTTCAGAAATATGGGAGAGCATTACGGTACATAAAACTAGCTTTACAGTGCCATGGTAAGTTGGAATATTTTTATTGTAGGTTCTAGATATAAAATGGCAATTGGTTATAATACTCAGCCTAAGTCTGCACTCTACATTCATGAACAAGAAGGAGCTGCTATGGACTTCCATGTTTCCCTCCTCTCCTCCTCCTGTAGTAGGGAAAAGAACTTTGGTGGAGTTTAGATTCACCATCCATGACGCATGACTTGTTACATACAGACAAAATATTGTGTATTAAACACTGGTTAGTTACAGAAGTCAGCTATATAATCCATGGTTTGTAGTTGACGTATTTAGAAACTGACCAGAGTTTGTTTCAGATGGTCAAACCTAATAAGGCCTACAGACTGGAGATTTCCCAGCACTGTTTTAAAGCCTTCTTTAAAAGCACACTTCCAGTACATTTCCTCTACACTCCAGTATTTTGAATTCATGTGCTCTTAGAGAGATTGCAAGGAACATGTGATGCATTTTACCACATTGAATAAAAAGCTGAAAAGAAGAGGAGATATAGCCCCAGAACCTGGGTGTGTAATGTTGCTGTAGCCCTGGGGTAGTCAGCTTATTTATACCTACTGCCCACTAATGCATCTTTTTTGATGATAAAATTTCCTTAATGCCCACCAGTACTCAATGGAAGGAGGATTCAGCTTGTGCCGTAGAACCCCCTACCGGCCACCTAGAATCCTGAAACACCCACTAGTGGGTGGTAGGGACCAGGTTGACAACCCCTCCTCTAGCCAATGTATAGTTGTCATTATCATAGTATTTGAGAACACAGCTGTGCTTGTTACTGGCAATCTAAGTTGACAAGTTTGAAATTGTATAAATAAGCATGCATACATTAATGCTTCCAGAAGATGAGGAGGAGGAGGACTTATTGAATTTATATACCATCCTATATCTGGAGGTCTCAGGGCGGTTCACAGAAAAGATCGTACATTGTACAGTTTCTTTGTGTGGCTTCATATCAAAAAGGCATCCTGTTCACTGGCTTCCTTTCTTACTTCCCTCCAACTAGATACATATTGCTGCCTCTGCACCAACATGCTTTCTGAAGTACTCCTGTTTCTTTGTCAGAGTTTAACTCTTTGTGGCGATATCCAACTAATGCTGGCCCAGAATGCAAACAACAGAGCTGCATATCTTGAAGAGTATAACTATCAAACAAAAGAAGATCAGGAAATACTACATAGTCTTCACAGAGAATCCAGTTGCCAAGGTAATGATTTAGTATCTGAATTACAGTGTATTCAGCTAATTGGTTCTTTATCTACTCCTGATATTTATACACCACATTTCACTGTACAGGATCACAAAGTGGTCTACACAACAATCTGTAAAGCAATACATAAAATAATGCTTTGTTTAAAACCAAAGGATACAGGTGGAACCAAAAGGTAAAGGTAAAAGCATAAGGGGCATGAACGCAGTTGTATGTTGGGTTGTATATATTTGTAGCATAGTTTTTGGAAGGTCCTGTTCAAAATAGGAGAGAGATATTTGCAGGTGGAGACAATATTCTTGGTCAAGGTGCTGCTGATCCCATCCCTTCTTCTCCCCTTGCTCTGTCTTCTTAAAAGACATGACAAATGCCCTGGACCAAAATAATATTTGCATAAACTTTAAAACATATCACACTTGGCAGAGAATGGAGACCCTTGTTGGTTTCATCCATTGGCAGCAGTTTTTGATAAAGGTCTCACTAAACTAAATTACCATGGCATCTAAATACAGACAGTGGTGATAAGACTATACGAGACAAATACAAACAGTGCTGAAGTCCCTGTGGAATGGTAGTTTTCACTCTCTGGATGTCCCCTGCTTAAACTACTGAGTACGGGTGTTGGCTTCACAACTGCAGGGATCAGGCAATTGCTCCACTCCTTTGAGGAATGGGGGTTATGGGGCCAGGTGAGCTAGTCCTGCCCTTGTCACCATGCCCCATTTTCTGCATGTAAAGAAGGGCCTCTGTGGGTAGCAATCCTCTGTACAAGGGCAGTGCTTAACTATGTGGCCCCACAACTGAACACCCACTCGCCCCAAATAGGGCATAGAGAGAATTTCATTATTTCTAACCATATAGTAACACTTTGCAATGAACACTTGTGCAGCAGTGTTCCAGACAGTACTCAAAATGAAAATGGCCACAGAAAGGTTTTTTCCGCATTAATAAAATTAAATCAATGTAAAGTATTTTTATAACAAAACCATTCATTTTGCAGAACTTTTAAAAGCTGTAAAGTTCTTTATACACAGATTATAATCTCTTGAATGGCTTTTGTCAGTTATTTCAAATACACTTTTATGATTCTTTAGAAACAGCGATATAGCAAAAATTTACAGTGGTGTGTTAATTTTCTCTTCTAGTATTTTCTTGGGCTACTGACTTGTCTACAGATTTGGAATGCCAGCTTTCAATTAGCTGCAAATGCTATGAGGCAGCTAATGAAATTTTGCTTTTTAGTAATTTAAAAGGGCAGAATCCAGAACAATATACACAAGTGCTGAAGAGAATGGGTAACATCAGAAATGAAATTGGAGTATTTTACATGAACCAAGCTGCTGCTTTACAGAGTGAAAGAGGGGGCAAGTATATTTATCTCTTTCTATTTATCTACATACACACACACACACACACAGAGAGAGAGAGAGAGAGAGAGAGAGAGAGAGAGAGTTTTCTACTGGTGTTTTAATTTTTGTTAGATATAGGACTTTTAATGATCTGAAAAGAAGACTAGAATTGGAGTAGTTGGTGAAATATTCTCTTTGGAGGCATCTTCCCTTTCTGGAGGCAATTGTCCGTATGGGTTTTATAAAATTACATTTAGGTCCTTTAATGTAGCACTTTTTGAGCCACTATAAATAAGATAATACAATTCTCGCTGGCAGCCATCTTGGAAGCCAAATTTCTGAGAAGAAAGACTGTACTTAAATTTGAGAATGGCATTAAAATAGCTAATCCATGGAAGTACACATACTACTGATTTCTTAAAATGTACCTCTTTCTCTTTCTACTGCTCTAGAGAACAAAACTGTATCTGCAGCAGAACAGCAACTTTGGAAGAAAAGCTTCTCTTGTTTCGAAAAAGGGATTCAAAACTTTGAATCCATTGACGATGCAACCAATGCTGCTCTTCTCTTGTGTAATATGGGAAGATTAATGCGGATTTGTGCTCATGCTCACTGTGCTGCTGCAGTAGACTTCAAAAGAGAATTTTCCCATGAAGAGGCTCTTTATTATAATAAGGTAACAACCACCCCAATCATCTTAAGCTGATTGCAATTCCTAGATAGAAGAGTAGGTCTCTACTGTGATTAGTGGATGCCTAAACATACAGGAATCTTTTGTTCCCTTTTTGAAATGAGTATTTCTGTCTTGGATTTAGATTATATGTCTATGTAAGTTTAGTTCCAAAAATATAAGAAATGTTTACAGTGGTACCTCAGGTTAAGTACTTAATTTGTTCCGGAGGTCCGTTCTTAACCTGAAACTGTTCTTAACCTGAAGCACCACTTTAGCTAATGGGGCCTCCTGCTGTTGCCGCGCCGCCGGAGCAAAATTTCTGTTCTCATCCTGAAGCAAAGTTCTTAACCCGAGGTAATATTTCTGGGTTAGCGGAGTCTGTAACCTGAAGTGTATCTAACCTGAAGCGTATGTAACCCAAGGTACCACTGTACTAGAATAGGGATCATAGAATCATAGATTTGGAAGAGACCACAAGGGCCATGGAGTCCAACCCCCTGCCAAGCAGGAAACACCATTAGAGCACTCCTGACATATGGTTGTCAAGCCTCTGCTTAAAGACCTCCAAAGAAGGAGACTCCACCACACTCCTTGGCAGCAAATTCCACTGTCGAACAGCTCTTACTGTCAGGAAGTTCTTCCTAATGTTTAGGTGGAATCTTCTTTCTTGTAGTTTGGATCCATTGCTCCGTGTCCGCTTCTCTGGAGCAGCAGAAAACCTTTCTCCCTCCTATATGTGACATCCTTTTATATATTTGAACATGGCTATCATATCACCCCTTAACCTCCTCTTCTCCAGGCTAAACATGCCCAGCTCCCTTAGCCGTTCCTCATAAAAAGTAAGCTTTTAAATAACTTTACTCTGAAGATCCATTTCATATTCTTTTGGCTCATTTCTACAAGTTACTGCTTGTATAATCGGTCTACTCACGAGAATAATGTGATGTTAATTAAGGATCTTACAGAACTCTCAGTGGCAGCTCAGTTGTAATGAGAGGCGGTTATTGTGTTCGTGCCCTGCTTTCCTAAGGCATCCATGAGAATGCATTGTTGGACTAGATGAGACTTTGGGGTCTAATCCAGCAAGGCTTGTACATTCTTAGCTTTTTTGGTTGTTCTTTTTTGCATGCCCTGTAGACTTCCTCATGAAAGATGCAGCTAAAACATCTGTGGGTACTCTTATCTGATGTTACTTAATACTTATTTGAGTAATCTGCTAGTGTAAATAGGCAAGTAAATATTCTGAGCCCACATGGTCTCACCAAGTTAATCAAAACTTTCTTGTTTAGAATTAAACCCTTGATACTGAGGGGAACAATAGAGACCATGGTTAGTGGACATGTGCTTCTCACAGATTTGTTCAGCTTGTTTTTACTTTTATAAAAGGTACAGCATTGGGGGGTGGGGGGTGGGACGCGAGTATAGGAGGTTCAGATTGCAATTGAGTTCATTGGATAATGTACAGAGAATATGCAAGTTAGCAGTGAAAATGTTCACTTATCAGTGTACATGCTGCCAGAGGGGCTAAAATACTAGAGTGATAAATATGTTTAATAATAGGTCATATGCTGTTCAATTATTGCAGACACCCTGTATTCAGAATCAATAAGTATTCAGTACCTACTGTGTGCCTTGACATAAATATTAGTAATGAATACAAGCCTGTCAACAACTCATTTTGCTATGCAATGATTGAATTCCGTAGGCCGTTGACTACTATCTGAAGGCCTTGAGGTCTCTGGGTGAAAGGGAAGTTCATCCTGCTGTTTGGGATTCTGTCAACTGGGAGCTGTCTACCACCTACTTTACTATGGCAACTCTGCTGCAAGATTATGCTCCCTTATCCAGAAAGGCTCAAGAACAGGTAACACTCACTCACTCACTCTCTCTCTCTCTCTCTCTCTCTCTCTCTCTCTCTCTGTGTGTGTGTGTTTTAAGAACTAACCATTCCTGTAGCACTTAAAATAGAAAAAAGGAAGAAGGACTCAGATTCATGTTGAATATAGCATTTGAATCATCAATAGAAAAATTAGGTGATCATGATGATGATTGCTGCAAGAATGGTTTCTAAGTATTTCTTAGCTATATAGGCTTTTTACTTACCTTGAGCAAATACTATTGCATGCATCTCTGTCCTTTCTGAAGCCCACACTCTGGTAGCAGCCATATGTATCTATGATGACAGATCAATGGTAGATTGTGGCATCCTGCATTGTGTTGTACAAATGTTAATTCTTCTTTGACGATCACTCATAGCCGAGTAAGATTGTCTTCCATTAATTTGGTCTTAACTGTGTGTCCGTGACTGTGGAGGCCAATTCTGGATCCACACGTCCTTCCACAGTGGAGACATAGGTTTCCGTGCAGGAGTTGATCACTGCGAAGATTTGCCAAACGTGCCTTCCTCTTAGCATATTTTTCCCTTGCGTCCTGAGTTCGTGCTTCTTCAAAGTCCATGATTCCTTTGGTAAAGGCTATTCTCCAATTGGAGCACTCGCAGGCCAGTGTT
Organism: Podarcis raffonei; assembly: GCF_027172205.1. Taxonomy (NCBI): domain Eukaryota; kingdom Metazoa; phylum Chordata; class Lepidosauria; order Squamata; family Lacertidae; genus Podarcis; species Podarcis raffonei. The sequence goes on along the minus strand of NC_070606.1, from coordinate 45,385,633 downwards.
TCCCAATTATCTGTGCTTATACTGCATTTTTTTAGTTTTCCCTTGAGAGCATCTTTAAACCTCTTTTGTTGTCCACCGGCATTTTGTTTTCCATTCTTAAGTTGGGAATGGAGTAGTTGCTTTGGAAAACGATAATCAGGCATCCAAACAGCATGATCAGTCCAGTGAAGCTGATGTTGAAGAATCATTGTTTCTACACTGGCGATCTTTGCTTCTTCCAGTACACTGACATTAGTTCACCTGTCTTCCCTGTATAAATGTTATGGGAGTCGGAGCGGTATTTCTTAATTTTTCTTATTCATGAAAATAAATAATGCCAAATACTCTATTTTGAGAAATTCATGTATTGCAAGGTATTGATACTACAAATTTTGAAAGCTTTTTCTTTGTGTGTTAGATAGAAAAAGAAGTTAGCGAGTCAATGATGAAATCCTTGAAATATTGCGATGTTGACACAGTGTCTGCACGGCAGCCCCTTTGCCAGTACCGGGCAGCTACAGTTCACCACAGGCTGGCTTCCATGTATCACAGCTGTTTGAGAAACCAGGTATTTGTCCAAAGAGAATCTACAATAATGTGTCTCTGATGGTGCACGCTTAATATATATTGATTAGTATATATCTCATATGTAAACAGAGGGTCATAGTGTTTTATTTTTTAAGCATAGGTTTGTTACAATTTTTAAAGTGTGGATTTCTGACTTGTTGATTTATGGCCACATCAATGTCTGCATGACACTATTGGCTTTTCCAGGTAGTTGGTAAACTTCTTTTATTCTCAGTAATTATGCTAGCCTTGATACATCAGCAGTAGCATCATTGTGTGGTACTCTGGCAGGAAGATATTACTACATCCATTAGGTTTCTAAACATATTTAATAGCACATATATTTTATAAAAAGAATCTTGTAAAACAGTCACAAGGAGAAATTGATTTCATATGCTTCCTGCTAAACATGTATTTTCTGTAAATATTTAAGTTATGTAGTAAGCATTGTTAAAGGGGGGATATGCTTTACCATAATACATAAAACTATGCTTTTTATTCACCTGAACAAATTTCAAACAATTTTTTTTTGTTAAAGGTTGGTGATGAACATCAGCGGAAACAGCATAGAGTACTAGTAGATCTTCATTACAGTAAAGCTGTGAAGTTTTTTCACCTCCTGAAGGATGTGCCATGTGAGCTTCTTCGTGTACAGCTGGAAAGAGTAGCATTTGCAGAATTTCAGATGGCAAGTAAGTTGAACAGTTGCTCTATTCTGAATAAATATTACTCAAACTTTTTTTTCAAAAATAATGATGAACAGCGGTTCCCTGGGATGAAACAGAATTTGCTAATTGGTTCACTAGACTTGTCTTAAACTCAAAATATTATTAAAGAAAGAATTTTGTAATTGACAAGTACTAGTATATTAATATCATTCTTATCTACTTCTAGGTCAAAATAGCAGTGCTGGAAAACTAAAGACTTTGTCTGGGGCTTTGGATATAATGGTAAAGACCCAGTCTGTGTTTCAGCTCATCAGAAAGGAACTTGTTGCTGAATTTGAACAGGTAAACTACCTATTATTATTATTTTTTAGATGTTTGTGGTTCTGTCATGTTACATGATTGTTTACACTGGTTTAGAATTGAGTAAAATATGTGTTTGAATGGTTGTGTTATACTTAATGTCTGTATTTTTAAATACCCCCCAGCAGCTTTTTTAAAATTTCCCTATAATTACATAATTACATGCATGTGCTGATACTTAACCCTTTTTTATTGTTTGAGCAAATCTGTATACCACTTTTCAAAACCAAAAATTCTCTCCAAAGCAGCTCACAGTGTTTTTTTGTTAAGACTAGAGAACCATTTTCATAAGTGTCCTTTCTGTTTAGAGACTTGAGGATAACAAAAGCAATGTGGAAAGTGTGCCTGCTGAAGACTCATCCACTAGCCTCAATAAGGAGGAAATTGTAAAACTCCTTGGTATATTTGAGTCTCGATTGTCTTTCCTCCTTCTTCAGTCCATCAAACTGCTTACATCAACTAAAAGGAAAGTTGGGTAAGTCAGTACATGGTACTATTTCTCTTAACTTCTTTGCTTTGCATGAATTGTTTTTTATTGAGCTTTGGATCCAAACTATATCATTTACAGAAAGAGAGTAGCAATAGCGCTACAGCAGATGAGGTTTGTAGTAGTACTACATAAACAGACCCATTTGGGGATTTAGTTTTTTGTGCATTTCTTGTACAATGATGTGTAAAAGATTCGTTCCTTGAAGAGCATATTGACATCTAGCCAAGAACTTTGTTTTGCCTTTTAAGCCTACTGTGTATTGCAGGGCTGTCCAACTTCCAAGAGACTGCAATCTATTCCCACTATAAAAAAACTGCCAGTGATTTACCCATTGGACTGACCAAAGTTGTTTTTTAGGGAGCCAAAGCTGTTGAGCTCCCCACCCCGCTTTGCTACATTGGTGAGGGTCCAAAGGCAGAGCAGGAGCTAACACAGACATCCCGCAATCATCCAGTATATCGTGATTGACCTGTAGGACACGCCTGGTGTCTTGTATTAGTTTTATGTTTGGCGTATTTGGGGAAATGTTTTGTGTATCAGCCTTTCGTGGTGATACCATGTATTCATTTGGGAATGGAGAAGAATTGGCACTGATGTTTCTGTAGGAAAGGCATTGCCATTGCTTATGGTGCCTACAAGGATCAAGCAAGCTCTGTTTAGCTGCACTTACAATAAGCCTGCAGCTCAGGAGGAGGAGGGAGGAAAACAGAGTAAATAAAACACATGCTGCTGCTGTAAGGTAAAGCTCACTCTGTATGTAAGAGCTGGTAGATAGTACAAAATATATGTTGTTTTTCCCAGCTTTAAGATTATGTTATGTTCATAGAGCTAGGCAAAAAGAAAATTGGGTTTTGATTTTTATTTGTGCAAGGAAATTGCAAGAGTAACTTGGAGTGCCCAGTCACTTACAAATCTATCCACATGGAATTGTTAACTTAGAAAGCTCTGAAGTTGTGTTGGCATGTGTGCTAAATATAGTATAGCAACTACAGTATTCCAAGTGTAAAGAAGCTTCATGGGGCAAGACGATCAATACACGACAGGACAGAGTAATAGCAGAGTGTTTGCTGTGCTTCTCTTTTTTCAGTTTTTGTATTAGAATTCTGAGTCTCCACAAGGTGGCAGTATAAATACAGAAGGCCAAAACGTAGGGGTATTTCTTTTCAGAGTAACTCGTTTACTATATAATATGATAGCACTTGTAATTGTTCATGTTGTAGTATATTGTGCAGATTTGGAAAGGCTAATAATGTCATGGAAAAATATTTAGATTTTTGTGTATTCTCTCTTTGAATTACTAGTAATTCTCTTTAGCTTTTTCTAAAGTCTGCGCACATCAATCCCAGCTACATCATTTTTAAATATTAATTTTTCAAGCTTTCCAAAATGACAGCAGAAGGGTGCTGTAGCCATTTCATTGTAGCTGGAGCCACATCAGAATTGTACTTCTGCCATATCCATGCTCAGTTTTCCTCAACCTCATAATGTTGTCATTTATTATTACCATGTATTTATTTATAGACAAAAATGGTGATTGCAGGAGTATAAAACAAGTAGAAAACAACATAATTATAATTAAAACAGAAGCAACAAAACCCAGTGATCCAGTATTAAATATCTCTCTCTCTCTCTCTCTCTCTCTCACACACACACACACACACACACACACACACACAAAAATATACAACAACAGCATGATCACTAGCACAGTTTTCAACAGGGTCACACCCCTGTCTTTTCCTGACAAAGCTTGTCATGCAGGGCATCCAAGCCAGTTTCAGTGCAGAACCCAAGTCCAAACCCTGATTGAAATAGAGCCAGACAATTAAGTCCCATCCAAAAGTAGCCACAGAGAATACTGCTCAAAGGATAGGTTTTGCCTGCATACTATAGTTATCCTTTATTAACTGACATTTTATCATCATCAGTCTCCTTCAGTGGGTATGATGTCATAGTCCTGCCTTTTTATAAATACAAATGAGTTTTTAGATCTTACTCTATTTTAGTTTTATGTTTGTTTATGCTTACATCTTGTAAAAAAAGGAACTAATTAAAGTTCAATAAGTAATGATAAATGATGCTGTTGTATAGTACCCCTATATATCAACAAGAGCAAGGGCCACTGTAGTAATATTACGGCTGCCAGGGACTGCTGCTGCTGCCTGGGGCTATGGTTGGATCTGAGTGTATGGTCACCACATGGCTATGTGTCGGACGCGGGTGGCACTGTGGTCTAAACCACTGAGCCTCTTGGGCTTGCCAATCGGAAGGTCAGTGGTTCAAATCCCTGCGACGGGGTGAGCTCCCGTTGCTCAGTCCCAGCTCCTGCCAAACTAGCAGTTCGAAAGCATGCCAGTGCAAGTAGATAAATAGATACTGCTCCGGCAGGAAGGTAAACGGCGTTTCCATGCGCTGCTCTGGTTTCAGTGTTCCATTGCACCAGAGGCAGCTTAGTCATGCTGGCCACATGACCTGGAAAAACTGTCTGCAGACAAACGCCGCCTCGGCCTGAAAGTAAGATGAAATGCGGCAGCCTCAGAGTCGCCTTTGACAGGACTCAACCGTCCAGGTGTCCTTTACCTTTTACCTATGTGTCGGTGCTGGGATATTACCAGCTAGTAATACTGTGGCCTCGTAGGCTTGAGTTGTTAGGCATTTTGTAGGGGAATCAGCTTAATATTGAATGTGGTGATCCAGTTCACACATGCACACAATGACTCAGGAGTTACTGATTTGCAGCTGAATGTATGAACAGACACCGTTTAAAGCATATTTCTAAAGTGCTGTGTGTGATTGTGTGCTCCTCCACAGTTGAATCACAAAGTCATGATGTGATCATTACAGCATGTTTTTAGTCAGTTGATAAAAGAGAGGCATCCCTAATAGAAAAGAGGACACAAAGGGAAGTAGAACAGAATTGCTATAAAGGACAAAGCACATTGGTATATATAGTCACTGTGCCATGTTGAATGTGTGCTCAGAAAGTTAAATTGCCTTAGAGAGCTAAGGTCACTTTCAACTCCATTGTGAGGCTTCTAATGGACCCTTTGAGTTAATAATTCTGTAGTGAAAGATCAGGGGTGTAAAGAGGTAAGCCTCGTCAGACATTTTATTGTGTTTTCTCCCCTGCTGCTAAATGTTTGGAACACCTGAAGCTTTTAACTATGAGAATGTAACTGCAGACAAACTGGGGTGGGGAGGAGAGTGGTATCTCCAGAATGGGATGTTTAGCTAGGAGGCTTAGATATTGGGAACTACTTGGAATGCATATGCATCATCAGTGGAATATCAATGCATAAACCATCTATAATAGAGCAATGCATGGATAAAATAGCTGCTCTCTCAATTATAAAATAACTGTGCTGTTTGGCAATGAAACAGTTTTAAAACACTTATTAAAAGAAATACTTAGTTCTGGATATTCTAATAGAATTCATTGGAATTTTAAATTTACTAACTGGTCTGTCTGCATAATAAATAAAGCTGTCAATTCTATTTGCCAAATGTTAGGAATTTAATTGCTTCTTGCTTTCTTGGATCAAAGTATTTCCAGTGGCAATGCTTTCTCTGTATAGTTCTGGATAATGCCAGCTGTGGCAGTTGTTCATTTTTGAGCACATTTTATTAGTGTCTAAAAAGAGATGGAGAACTTGCACTAACAAAAGCAAAAGATCTAAGCTTATTCAACACAGCTGAGTTCCTCTGACAATTAGCATTGTGATGAAGCATGATGAAAGAGAAAGGTTTTTCTAAAAAGTATTAATGTAGAGGTACACAGAGGCTGGTGCATACAATGAGCTATTGTGGTGAACCCAAGTAGTTGAAAAATAAGTTGCCATTAAAGGAGAATATAATAAATGGAAAGATTCAACCGTGACAAAAGTGAGATTCCATTAGTACTTGGAAAGTGTAAGTGTTGCACACTTTTGAGTTGCACTGATGAGAACATGAAAAACAGGATAAATGGTATTTGCTCCAGGTGGAAGGAGGGAAGTGGGGATGAATTGTGGTTCTGCTGTCTCCCACGGGTTACTGCTCAGCTAAATTCCGCTCTATTTGCTCACAGTACAGGATCTTCCCTTGCACTTAAACCTACTTTCCTATGATAGAGGTAAGGGAAAGAATATTCTAATGAGCCCCTTGTGTCCGCATGATTAAGGAGGATGTGGTAGTAGTAAAAGTCTAAAAGTGGATAGGTTTTGATTCAACATACTGCAAGCAGAGTTCTGCCACCCCAAAGAAAGCTGCTCCTAGGGTAAAGGATGTGACACAAGAGGCTTCATTTGGCAGGGGGAATCTTCTCTTTGCACAAATAAAAGTGCATCTCACACACATTATTGCTCTGTTGGAGCCAAGCCACTATCTGCAGACTTTGTTTATGCATCAAGTACTAGATTAACCTAGTTCCCCCCTTTCTTCCAGAGGTAACAGTGAAGAAGAAGAAATTCTTAAGACCAATAAGAATGTTTATTCGCTTCTCTTGCGATCAGCAGCAAATAAAAACCTGACTCTCCTAGAAAGAACGGAAGTTGTTTTAAACTTATTGGAAAAGCTGACTCAGGATAATGAAGGCAATAATCTGGGAATTCAGTGACCGACCTTAATGGTTGTACATGTTGCAGCCATTTAATCAGTGCCTTGCTCAAAAAGGGATTTGTGGTTCTCTTCCATAGATTGCCTGCTTTATTTATATTGTTCCATATTTATAAGATTGTACAGTTGGAAAATAAAACTATTGTTACCCTTTGAATGCTGTTATGAATTAGCATATATTTTTGTTTTTACACTTCTGGGTTTGTTCTGAAATGCTCAAAGAGAAATGTACAGTTAGTTTATTTAATCTGAACTGTAATGGGCTTTGTATTGTTGCAAAGCAGAATGGTTTTGCTAACACTCTACTCTGTTTCACCAGGGGTGGGGAACATGGGCTGTTGTTGGATTCCCAACCATTGGCATTTGTGACCACTGGCTGTATTGGCTGGGCCGGATGGGAACTGGAGTCCTGTCCCATCTCAAAGGCCACAGATTCCCCACCCTTGTGTTACAGCAAAAGTCCCCTTTGCTGTTTCTTTCCTCTATGCATTCTCTGCTAAGCAAAACGTCCGTACAAGGCACATGCCAGCAGTATTAATTAAAACCATAACATTACAACTACAGATTCCTCCAAAAATGTGCCTTTTGCACTTCAATGCAAACACTTAAAATAGACATTACTCTGAGAAATGAAACAGGCTTGTTTGTACCTCACTGTCACTTTTTCAGAAATGTGAATAAACAGTTGTATATTGAAGAAATTTTATTAAAAATTTATCCCACTGGTCAGCATTTCATTTCTGTTGTCTCATTTTCCTCCCAGAAAACCTCAAAGGTACCAGTGCATACAAAGGTTGCTGTGTTGGTTCTTTTGTTTGTTCTTTTGTAGAGGTTTGTAACACCATCAGGGAACACAAGTTTCTTTTAAAAAGAAATATTGTTCCTGCATTGCACAATAATCTCATTCTGCAAATGGCTACCATTTTGCCTAACCAAATATTCCGAGTAACTTGAAATATTGCTCATTCTTGCTTTTCCACAGAATCACTTTCTGTTGCCTGCTGTGTCTTCACTTGTGTATGACTGACAGGCTATATTATCTTGTATTATTTAGTAGGCATCATATGCAATGTTTAAGATTGTGACCCTATGGTGTCTTTGCATGTTCTAATTTGGCCCAGATACTCACTGCATGATATGACTGAGCTACCAACCAATAGTTATCTCATCTTATTCTGAGTCATTTTGACTCATTGGCTTGGATCCTAATTTTTATTTTGCTCTTGGGGTTTGGGGAACCCTTGAGCGGTGTGGAGAGCTGCAGGCAGCCAAGGGAACATGGTTTCTTCTATAAAGGCTATACTATGTTGGTTATTAGCAACCTGATTCTGTAAGCATTTTCTACATAGTAGCTATATAGATATTTCAGTGAATACTATTTTTTAAATTTGCAGCTCCAAAAAGATGTATAGTCCTTATCTGGACCACCTGGAGTGCTTTTTAAGCATCACTTCCTTTGGCTGTTTGATATGGAGTTGTTTCCAGCTGCAGAGAGCATTTTGTGCATTGGAACAGTTCTTTTCCTTTCTTTTGTCCCCCATATACCCATGGGCTATGCTGTGGGCTAAATTGTCTGGACCTGCAGTGGGAGGGCATAATTGTCCCAAAGCAGGTAGGGGAATCTTGCACAAGATTCTTCTGCCCAATACCTGGTGATTCACCTCCACCCTGTTCTGGATAACACAGCCCACTATGTTTGGTAGGTCCTGCTGAGTACCTAGAGAGACTTTTTGTGGGGGGTGGGGGTGGGGAGAAGGAAAGGGAGATCAAATGAGCTACCTTAACTTGTGCTTGTGCAATGTTCAATACATCTCATGAGCACAAGAACTTTGCTACAGGTAAGCTTGGAGAACACTTGTGGATTTTCCTCTAATAATTGGAATTTACCTTTTTTAAAAAGATGTTAAATGAAAGGCCTCTTCATAAGTAGCACCAATAGATGGTATTACCACCAATGTAAATTATGTGGGATAACCAGCCTCATATAACCAATATGCTTGTCTAATTAATGCATAAAGGGGTTAAAACCAAAGTACGCTCTCCTGCCATGCTTCTTGAAACTTGGGGGGGACTAGCTTATCAAGCCTTTGTTCCATCACTCTACCCAAGATGCTCAGGATGTAAAGAGATCAAAGCTGGTTGTTCCAAGCTCAGATTTCATGGCTCTAACTTTCTTGAGTTCACATATCAATAATTTAGGAACTTTCACCAATGTAACTAAACCAAGTTTTACTGTCTGTGCAACCTTTTCTGACTGCTGTATGGAAAAGCACACAAACCTGACCCTTGGGGAGTTTGTAAGTAAACCATTTTTAACTTAACCAAATGTGTGCCTTATCTATGCTAAGGGAAGAGGGAAGTTTTGAAACTCACAAGGATTTATTTTAAAGGTCTAGCAGCCTGTATTTCCACACTTTAATTTTCTGCATATGTGGCGATTTTAAAACCTCTGCTGGGGTTTTTGCCCCAAACTTGGATGTTAGCATCCAGGAATTCTCTTTCCTATATGCCTATTTTATTTTTTCTTTGCCAACAAATAAAAGTACTTTACAATTCTGTTGGTGGTGTCTTGCCTACATTATCCTCTTAACGAGAGTGATACTTTTGATATTCAGCATTTTATGTCATGCAGAGTAATAGTGATTGTTTATATGTATGAAATATCTTCCAACTATTGTAGATAACTTTATTATTTTGGCTATTGTCTAGAAAGAGATTCTGCTGGAGTTTTTAGAGTGAATTAAGCAACCGCCACATGGCTACTGAATGTTTTGTTGCATGCTGACATTTTCCTTTTATGAGAAAGCCAATTGTTTGGTTTAACTTGTGCTATCTACATAACAACCATTGCTTATATCCTTTTGTGCTTCACCTATTTAAAGGTTAAAGAGAACCAAAGTAAACCTACATACCGTATTAACCATTTCCAGTCAGCTGGATCCAGGGGGTGTTTAGAGTAACAATGACATATATAACTTGTTCAAGAAGCCATTTTAACTTGCAAAAGATGCTGATAAATATTGTAGCTCATTTTTTTCAGGCCTTATATTTGACCAGTTTGCAGGGAATCTGTCTTGCAAAACACTTTACCCCCACTCTGAATGTAGTACTTTAAAAGTTTGCATTGCTTCCTAATAAAAGTGTTTAGAAAAGTTGAGTGAAGGCAGAACTGTCCAGAACAGAGATAGGCTTTCCAAATGCTAGGCAAACAGCTTGCTGTAAAACTGAGTTTCTTGCTAAGGGGGAAATTGGCAGGTCTGCATCTCTTCTTTCCTACTCCCTACTGTAGATTCAAGGCTGCAGCTTATTGCTTTGGGGCTCCCATGTGAAGAGGAGCTAAGGCTTTGTTGACATTAGATTTTTTTATATATATAAAAAATCAAACACTTCAACAATTGGGCAGATAACAGGGATTGAATTCATTCTACCTAGCCTGCCTGACTCTAGCAGTGTGGCTCATAGAGTAATACTGACCACTGACTGCAAAACAGTTGAATTGCTTTAGTGCCTATAAACTCTGTCCCTTATGTTTTATAAGCAGCAATTCTCTCCCCTCTAGTCTCAGTTAATGCACTTTGGCATCAGAGAGAAATTACACAGCAGGAACTGTCATTACCCAAGCCAGAGCACTAAATAACCGGTGTAATGTACCTTTTCTTTTGCTCTGTACTGGGGTAGTCAGGCACCATGCCTTCTGTCTGAGCAAATTAGGAGGTGATACTGATATGTAGGCTCGATGCTCTTCTATGGCCTCATTCTGTGTCGTAAGACAGCATTTGTTTCTCCTTTACATTCTAAGCATTATTTATTAAGAGCCATTATGTGAGCTAGCCTAAATGAATCAGTGCATTTTCTTTTAACTTTTCTTTCTGTTAGATGAGCCCTGTTAAATCTCTTTTAATTAGTAATGATGGCTCTACATTTTGCTATCCAGCATATAGGCAACAATCCCAGAGGCATAATAAAATCCACAATATTCAAGTACACAGATTATCTAGTATTGTTGCCTTTGGTAGAGAGCTGATCATGTTAGACAGGACAAGGTTTTAGAATGCTGTAGCAGCCTTCTACTAATAACATTTCACTACGAACCACAGACAAAATGTTGTAGTTCCAACACAGAACTGAACAGTAAATGGCTGCAAAGTAGATGGAGGCCCCTTTCCATTTCTTCAGGCATCTGAAGTGGCTTTGAAAGGGACATCCATGCTTTCATTCTTTTCCGTCTACATGAATATGTTAGTAAGGCAGTAAATAGAGCAGTTTGTTACAACTCCCTTCCCCAGTGGTGGTGCAGCAGTTGTCCCAAGTTCTCCCTATGCTTTATGAAAACAAAAAGACCCTAGCTGCATCAGACCAGAGGTCCACCTGTACTTTGCACAGTACAGCTCACAAACATGGCTTAAGAGTTGATAATCCTCTCTTGCTATATTATCCTACATCTGTGGCAAATTTGGAGGCAATTTTGTGCAAAACAGTATTCCAAAGTGGTGGCTGATGCTAATTGGGATTGCTAGGGAAGAATGGAGGCAGGTAAAGCCAAAGCCGACTAATTCTAGTCTTGTCTCCATCTTCTGTTCTGAATTTCACAATAGCAACATGAGAATCAAGAGGAGGCAACAGTCACTGCCACCCAATGGGCTGCTTGTTACGGAAGAAGGCAGACAGAGGTTGGTATGGCAGTGCGCCATTTGCCCTAGTGAACAAGATTCCACTGCTATTCTGTATCACCATCATGACCAAGAACCAGCGAGAGATATTGTCCATGATTCTGAACTGGTCTAAGTACAACAGAAAATAAAATGGAGAGAGAAATGCAAAGTTTACAGGGAGGGTTTCCCTGCTACCCGTCTTAACATTTTGACAGCACACAGTAGGACTTTGTAGGTTGATCTGAATGCCTGGCAGTCTCATAGGGGTGTAGTTGGTCCTTCAGATAACATGATCTCAGAACTTTGAGGGCTTTAAAAGTTCAAAACTGAAACTTTAAATGGACCTGGAAATGAAACTGGCAAAAAGTACAGAATTGGCTCCCACAAGCATTATTGCTGCTGCATTCTGTACCAATGGAATTTTCTTAACTGAAAGGTAACCGCACATGGAGAGCATTATTCTAATTCATTGTGGATGTAACCAGTGCATGAGTCACTATGGCAAGGTCTCATTTCACCAGATAGATTCCAGCCAAACTGAAGCTGTGGCCCCTATTGCAAAATCAATTTAACTGGGTGACCAGTTCTGGCATTGCAAGTGAGGAAAGGAAAAACCTCTACTAACTACTTTTACGGCAGTAGAACCTCTGAAGACTACTGTTCTTGGCAATCTTGAGATCACTTTAGGAAAATAATGTTTTTAACAATTCTAGACTTTTGAATTGTTTGTTTTTAAATTGTGGAAGTGTTTGCCACCCTGGCCTTCTTCAATAAAACATACAAACGGTCTGAATTCACAAGGTTAGGTGCCTATGTTTTTCAAGGTATAACCAGAACATCAAGAATATTTTGTAACTTGTTTATTGGAATTGTGACTTGGAAATCATCCTTTCCCTCTTTCCATGGATGATGCAAAACATGATTTAAACAGGAGCACACAATGTGCTTGTATAAACTGAGATACTTGATATACAGAACGCTTGTCAGAAGCGACTAATTTGAAATGAACATATTCACAGCCTATGAGCAAATGTCCCATTTATATGCTGTTATTCACAGTAGCAGAGAACGTACAATTATGAAAATCTGCATAAGGTGTAAAGTACATAGGAGGCAACCAATACACCACCCCAAGTGTATGGTGGAGTGTCTCTGGAAGTCTGCTTTTAGTCAATGGGCAGATTTCATGTAAAGTGTCCAATCAGCACGAGGGTTTTCACTCATGCAATTGAGCTTTCTCTTTTCTCTTTCCTCTGCCCCCCACCTGAAATTGGCTCAGGGGCGTCAGAAGAATTCCCAGAACAACACATAGGGGATTAGTCTGTCTGGCAGGTTGCAACGCTTGCACTGACCATAACCCGACACTGAAATCTACCCTGGATTTCTGAAGGGAACTTAGGTGCAATGAAAACTGCATCTGGATTATAGCAACATTGCTTACATTAAATATGAGACTTAATTAGAAGGCAACAAAACACCTAATGCTTCATTATTACTATTTCTAAAACTTAAAAAATATAAGCTCACATTTATCGGGGTAAGATTAGACAAGGTGTTAACTGTGCTAGACAGCTACTATTACTGTCCATTTTAATTCGTATTTAGCACCACTGTTAATACAGTATAAAGGCATACATTAAGTGTCTTACAGGCCAGAGCTGAATGTGACTTCTAATCCCAATGAATGTTACACCCACTGACAATAAGTTTTCATTTTAGAGATGTCATTTCTGCAAAATAGCATAATATCAAATACACATAGCCTTAAAATCCATCAGTTCTACAACTGGAGACTCCTTTTAATGCAAGCAGTGAGATCCTCTGGAGTTGGGCTACTGGCAATGCAGCTCACTGAGACGCCTTGAGCAGTTATAGCTTCAGCTGTTGTTGGACCTATAGCAGCAAACTGAAATGACACTCGTGTTAACACAGTAGAGACCGATGCAGTATTGACTTCAGCTCTTGCTATGTCAGCCAGCTGCCTGATAACATTTCCCCATGTAGATCAACATTCTAGCCTTTCAGAAATGTATTCCAAACTCATGTATGTATGTGGTTTTGGATCAAGGGCTAAAATGCATCCCTTTTCATTGGTCTTCAAGTTGCAATAAAGGTCTATTGAACTTGTTTTCTCATACCAATGAAGTTTGGACTAATAAATGTCAACCTACCCTCTTTAACTTACATCTGGTACCAATAGCCAGCCTTGAAATTACATACCAAGCAAGTTCGCACTACTAGTTCAAAATTCAAGTAGGGCAAGAAATTAAGCCCCATCTTAATATATGCTGTGTTCATGCTCAAACTATGGAATGGCTTTGCTCACATGTTGTATTACCCTTCTTTAATGGTTTAATGTGAACATGCTAGTCTCTCCTGTTTTGCTCCTCCTTGTTGGACCCACTTGGTTTAGCATTACATCCAGACCAGATATCATGGTTTGTCCTGCTCCAAGTGTAAACTATTACTAGACTGGGATTGTGGTGCAGCTGGACAACTCTTTGCACACTGCCCCCACTATTTATCCCAGGGTGAAAGCAGCTATTGATGCCAATAGTGTTTTCAGGATGGTGACTTTCATCAGAACTGCAACATGGGTGGAAAAATATGATCTCCCTCTCTCTTTGTGTTGTGGCCTCAATACAAATCTCCACCCCCACCCAGGTGGTAAAATATAAACACATGCGAATATGCACTCAATGTCACAAGTGGTTGATAATTCATATTCTGCAAACAGTGAAGTGAAGAAATAAATCAAGTGAAATGGTGTTGCCTTCCAATGGCGTGCATGCCTTTGCTTCTTCTTTTCCCTGCAGTTATTCCATAATGGTTGTATATCAAACTCTCATTACTGTTTGGTTGCTAACACACTGAAACATCCATAGATTAATGTGATTCTGAGTCAGTAAATAAGTTCTGTATCCCTCGACACTATAGGAAAAACATGTCCCCCAATTCATAAAGTGTCTTTCTACAAAGGATATTAAGGCAATTGACAGTGAACAGTTGCCACCCACAGCACAAAGTTAAGAGACAGAAAAGCTTAAAGCAAAATGATAATCAGGAATCCAAGACCCTTGAATCAGAATTCTGTTTGAACCAAATGCAATATTACCTCTCCAACAGATTTGTACCTTAATTTGGGGAAAGAGATCACCAGCCAATTCCTGAATCTGCTTCATACAATATTTGATGCCAGATGGACTGAAAAACGTGATACTTGCAGGAATACCCTGTGGAAAAATATTTAAAAGAGAAGGAGAGCTGATATTTCTTCCTGGTTGAATCTCTTGATGTATGTTCAACCAGGGTTGTTTTTTTGTTTTGTATTCACCATGGCCACTTTGCAGCTTAAAAGTCGGTTCTGAAGTTGCTGCAGTGGCTATTACAGCTAGCGGGGGGCTCTTACCACATGTACATATAGCAACACAACATCACATTTCATTTGCTGTTTTGCCCAAGAATGCATGAAGTTTGATTTTTCCAGTTTGATTGGGAGGAGGTCACTAGAAGACCAGGCTAATGTTTCCTGAAAGAAGTCCTTTTTATTCCTGTCTACAAACAGTTCCTCATAGTAACATAGTTACTTGAAGTTTTGCTCATGAACCTCACATTTCTAATTGTAATAGGCAACTGCGTAGCTTGGATTCTACAGTCAAGATCCCACAGCCAATATAACCTCTCCTTTCTAATGCACTTTTAAACAAACAAAAATCCTTCAAGGGCTCCCTTCTAAACTTACTCTGGGCTACTAATCCAACACCAAGTATATGTTCCACAAATGACCATGCAGAGTCAAGCATTCAGTTGTGTGGAAGACAGCCTGCTGTGGCATAAAAAATATACGTGAGCTAGAGAACTAATCTCAACAATGGCATTAGAGGAAGATCTCTCCTAAAAGTATTCAGCATGGAAAAAACAGCATCCCTTCAAAATTCCTACTTCCCACTGAGGGGCACGGGCGGAGATGGTGCAAATGAACAACCTGTGTTAATCCTTTACATTCAACAGTGTGAATTCCCTTAGAACAATAAATGCTTTACTGCAGAAAGGAAAAAAAAGATTTTTCTACAAAAAAGTTTTAGGAAGTACAAGATGAAGCCAGTAAGATATAACCTCAAGTCCACCTAATTGGCAGCAGCCCCATTTATTTTAGTAAAGGTAAAGGGGCCCCTGACCATTAGGTCCAGTCGTGGCCAACTCTGGGGTTGCGGCACTCATCTCGCTTTATTGGCCGAGGGAGCCGGCGTACAGCTTCCGGGTCATGTGGCCAGCATGACCACTTTATTTTAGTACTTTACTTTAGTAGGACCCTTCTAATTCTAGATCGCTGCCATAACCCCTAAAAAACCCCCATGAAGCTGGGAACAAAACACACAAGTTACCTGGAAGGTAAGATTATTTGATTTCTTTCTGTGAGTGCATCTAAAATAGGTTGAACATCTCAATTGCAGGAGGACAAACGATATATGTCTATACCATTAGTGTGGTAAGAAATGTTCAAGGATTATATAACATAAAACCATCAATAGGTTTAAGAGCTATTGTGTTTCGTATCACAAAAATGTCTGGGGACCACTTCCATTTTTATCAAACAAATGCATTATATCTAAGATGACTAAAAGCACAGCCAGAGGAATTCTGCTTCCACAGCTAGGGGAGGGGGCTGGAGAAATTGCTTAAGCAGCTTGCTGGTTGTCCTTGGCAATAGTAACTTAACAGACAACCAAGGGAACGTAATAAAATTTATCATAATGTAGATAAATGCTCACTTGGGAAGTGAGATACCTGTTGTGAGAAATAATTCCTCAAGGAGTCTTGAAGATTAAGATGTTGAGTAGTTTGGTAAACAGTAAGGCCCTCTAGTGCAATGCCTGCAACAAAAACAGTGAAATATATTAGTGATTAAGCTTATCGGTTTCAGTTAAATCAAAACACAAACATTTAAACTGATGTCATACTGAGCATTAATACTAACATGGATGGGTATCTAGCATATGCTGCCCCAAATCTAAAAAAACAACCACCTCTGTGTTTTGACAACAAAATTATTTGGGGAAAAAATATTTTAAAGGTTTATTGTCATTTACAATAAACATGCAAAGACTTGCTAATCAAAGCATATAAGATAAACCGAACAAAAATCCCACACAACACTATGTACAAGTCTGGTGTAGTGGTTAGGAGCGGTGGACTTGTAATCTGGTGAATTGCGTTTGCTTCCCCACTCCTCCACATGCAGCTGCTGGGTGACCTTGGGCTAGTCACACTTCTCTGAAGTCTCTCAGCCTCACTCACCTCACAGAGTGTTTGTTGTGGGGGTGGAAGGGAAAGGAGATTGTTAGCCGCTTTGAGACTCCTTAGGGTAGTGATAAAGCGGGATATCAAATCCAAACTCCTCCTCTTCTTCTACTTGAATATTTTTCAAGGGCTAAAAAATGCAGGCACTGTAACTGAATATGCTATGCCAAAATAGCATGCTGAGTCATCATCACCAACCCCAGGAACCATCTTAATTGATTGTTGTGCTTGCCAGAGAAATGGGTGAGGATGACTTATTGTATATGGGGATGATGTATAGGTTCACTTACGCACCACTCTTCTGACTTCAACAAACATTGGGCACACACTGAGACTTTGCAGGCTGCATTAGGATGAACTTGCCCCTTGGACTGATCCAGGTTGTCACAGAAAGAGAATCAACATAAACTACCCAGTAGCACCACTGAGATGGCAATGTTTGATGGAGCCCACAAGTATGCAAAGCCGGTTATTGGTCTGATAATCAGCACTGTCTCTCATGCACCCTGTGTTCCTCAAATTGAAGGACCAAACTTCAAAAATACTTTAAACGATTTAAATCAAACCTTTCCCACTGAGCATTGCTGGAAGTGTTTCCCTTTTGAGAGCCCCGCAAGGAAAAAACAAAGGCAATGAATTGGGTGACTCCCCTGTTTGAAAAAATAAAAATATATTTAATTCATGAGGTCATTTTAAGCACAAAGTCCCCTAAATAATACTTTTAAACCATCACACTACAACCACACAGTGAAAAGTATGGTATGTGTTACTTGCACCCTTAAGACTACTGAAAATAAAGTTCAAGGCACATAGGTGTTTCACATACAGCAGAAGCTCTATAGCCCTTTTTTATATTAAAAAAACAGGTTTCCATTGCCAAGGCATGGATATTTTGGCTAAAGAGTTCTGGCAAAAAGATAAATTGCCTTGCTATGCTCCATTTCTTTGCTATTCAACAGAGAGCTACCAAGCACAATGCTTCCAATCATCTTAATAAGTTTTCTCCCTCCCCTTCAGTCACTTGGCATTCCTCATACTTGTTTAGCTATTTAAAGACTCATTTCAGCTGAATAAATTTGCTGTCTGACATTCCACACAAAGGAAAGGTCAAAGCTGTCACAAGAAGGAACAGGGTGGTTTGAAAAGATGTTCCAGATACAAGTTGTCTTATTGGGGATATATAACACACCCATTTTCTGGTCTTTAAAATGGACATTCACTTTTTTGAACCCCTACAAGTTCTCTTAGGGGAACCATTACACAAATGTCCTCAGACAGACCTTCTTCTTGGAGAACAGTCATCCTTGTATACATTCATACAACATATTCCTACTAATATGTTTTTGTAAATCAATTTATGGAATTCACTGTTGCAAGATGTGCTGGTAGTCATTATCTTAGCTGATTCTAGAAATGGATTAAGACACATTCATGGAAAGGAAGTCTATTATTTGGCCACAAAAACTATACCTCTGAATATCAGATGCTGGGGACAAAGAGAAGAGGGCTGTTGCCCTCGTATCCTGCTTCCCAGAAGAATCTGTATGGCCACTGTTGGAAATTCAATTCTAGACTACATGCAGCAGGGCTCTTATACAGTCGTACCTCGGATATTGAACAGAATCCATTCCGGAAGTCCATTTGACTTCCGAAACATTTGACTTCCAAAATGTGGCTTCTGTTTGGCTGCAAGAAGCTCCTGCAGCCAATCGGAAGCCACGGAAGCACCGTCGGACATTCAGCTTCCAACTGAAGGAACACTCACTTCCGGTTTTCAATCATTCAAGCTGACTGTATTCTTATAATGGTCTGGTGTTTTCAAGAGGCTCATAGTTCACACTCCATTACCCAACCACAAGCAGAGAGATTATCCTGGAGCAGAGGAAGAGTGTGGTCCTTTGCCTAATGTGTACAGCTTGCTTCTTCAGAACTGATTTAGGAAACACCAGGCAGAAATCACATGGCTCCTACTGAAACCTCATCTCTATTCTACTCATTCTTCTTAAAGGCACTGTTGTGCCCCCACCCCCCAGCACTAGATAGATAATATAGATTTATGTATATATTTCTGTTGCGTGCTTGCACATTCAGGATCAGTGCATACACATATTAAGAAAACATGTGTTGCACTTCTGAGCCAAGCTAGGAATGCCTGGAAGATTTGATCTGGATTGGAGAAAGTGGAGGGGTAAAACAATTTAAAATTCTCTGGTCCTACTATTTCCAGAGGATTTGCTTTTTTCCAAATTATTTTTAAACCGGATAAAAGAAAACATGGTTTGGGGTGTTTATTTTAAATGCTACAAGTACATTCTTGCCTCTTTTTCTTAAGCTCCTGAGTTTCCTCCAGGGTGAAGAAAACAGGCTCATTCCAGTAAAATCAAGCTAAGGGACCTTATTAGGAGTCTGCACAGATTTATCAGAATAACCTAATTGCAAACTGAAGTTTTATTAGGCACCACAGATATGTTAGTAATAAATTACAGGAAGCAACAAAGGGCTTGAGACAGAATACAGAGCGTTATTTTGAGAGATAAAAGCAAAATATGTTAATATCAATCCTACCAAGGCTTGTGTCGGTTAATTGAAATGCCAATGTGATATCTGAAAAGTAATGCTAATCTTTTTAAACTTGTGTTTACAAAAAAGAAGAAGAAAAAGAAGAACAGCCTGATCGCTCTGGCCAATGTACGAGGCACCAGCCCCGGCAGTATCTCCTTCTTCTATAACAAATTATGCAGAGACATTAAATTCTAAAAGACCTTAAGATCTGTCTTGAGGAAAAAGACTAACACTACCTATTTAATTAAGGAGCCAGTTGATATATTTGCCCAAGCAACACAGCCAAAGTCAGCTCTGAAGACAAGGAATCTTGAAAAACAATGCAACTATTTTCATACAGGTCCTACAGGATTCTGGACTTTTCATTGTCAACCAGGATAGAAAAATACGCATTCTGTATAAAGCATAACACGCCCCCCTTTTTTAAAGAAAATGTGTATGACAATAGAAAATGATAAAACAATAACCCAATCGCTGAAAATTCTTATTCTGCTTACGAGAACAAATGTATTCAGCTAGTTTTTCAGCATTCCCAGAGCTCTCTCCTTGTGATGTGAGACCTATTTCAGCCACTGAAAGAAAGAGAGAAAAATGATTCCTTAGGATGAGTTGAATGTTCTACTGAGTCAGTGAGGATATTCGTATTTTAAAAAATACTTTGTAACATTATCATAAATCAATGTTTAAAATGCGCTTTATAGAGATACATACAAGTGAGAATTATAATTTGCTATCCAACGACTTGATCGACTTCATGGAAAACAACGCAACAGTACAGCCACGGAACAAAACAGGATTCGCCTTTGTAGCTCAGATTCTGATAACTGGAACACTGCACCAAGGAGTGCACCAAATACCTTTTTGATCCATAGCAGCTGAAGCAATGCAACACAAACAAAGGTATAGCAGCAGTGCTTTGCTTCCACTTCTATTCAAGATACTCCTACATGAGTAGGGGTTCCACTGCCCATCTCTAAAAATTGCCTGTTAAATATGAATGTTTGCTAGTGTGTTGTAGGACTGGAATTAGAGAAACAGGTTCAAACTGCCATAAAGGGCAAGCTAGAAATGTGTTAAATGATAGTTTGCCCTTGAATCCTCCTCTCTCTCACTGTAGTAAGAAGGACACAAGTATTTTGTGTGTGTAAAGAGAAAGTAGGAGTTTGTGGTAGAATTAGGAGAGGGATCTGTCTGGAAACCTAGGTTCAGAGTGGAAGCATTTAAATGTAAAAACCCAGCACCCTGTGTTGTGCCGGGAAGCATACTTGCAGCTCATGCAATCAATTGAGCATTGGAATAACAAGTTCTCTCAATCTCACAGCAGAAACAAGGTGCACTGCAGCAGTTTACAGGAGCTGCAGTTTCCAAAACAGTCTTATTCAAACCACATTACAGCCATGAGTCATAGAACAGCACAGCATATATACTCTCTGTTTCCACCTCCTGACCTGCACTGCTAAACCTGGAATTACGCAAAACTGATGGACCTTTATAAAAGAGAATGAGCCGAGTGCCACCAGTGGTTGGTAACACCACACTAAATTCTCAGGTAAGTGAAATCAAAAGCAGATAAAATGTCCAGAAGAACCAATGGGGCTGCACTTTCCCTGGAGGTCCCCAGACTGACCAGCAAAACCAGAGCAATATCTATTTTATGCTCGAGTCAGACTGTCCCAGCAGGACTCAAAAAGGCCATGGAAACTCTCTTCACTTAAGAGTGTGCTCAGTTACCTTCTCAGAGAATGGAAAATTTGAACGTGGACAATAATTTTAAAAAATATTCTGGGTCAGGGGAATTTCTTTTAAAAAAAGAAAACAGCTGATTCTTTTAAAGAAGATGACATTCTGCCTACTTTGAGAAGGTCTTTAATCCTGAGAAAAAGAGGCCAGTTTCTTCCAGCACCCAAGGCCGTGATCCAAGATACACCTAACTGGGAGTAAGCCCAATGGGGCTTACACCCAAACAGCCATGTGCCAGGCACCCTGTCCCATCCTCAAGCAAACCTAATCAGAAGTAATCCAATATATTTTCACAAGATGGTGAAGTTCAGTCTGTAAGTTCAGTTTCTATTGGCTAGAACCAATGGATCTACTGCCCCTTACAGCAAGCAGTCCAAAAGGGCTCCCAAGGGTATGCTGTCCTCCCAGACTTACTCACACCACCCACTGGTTTAAAGGGCCTTGTTAGGTGGGCCTTCTATAGCTGCTCTTGCTCATATGATTGCTTGCTCCCTTGCTCCAATCCCAGAAACTTGTGCTTCCTGCCTTGACAACAACCTAGGCTGCTTATGGCTCAGCATTCTGGCATGAGTTTAGATTTGACCCATTTTCATTTCCTGGTCAGATGGCATACAAGCAACTTCTAAGATTTTTGCTGGCTGACAAATATTTTGACCATTAAGAAGTAAATAGTAGGGAACTAGAAATAAGCATCAGTATCTTTTGCAAAGTATGGTGTATAGCTTTTTATTAATATTTTTATAGGCCTTTTAAAAATGTGGCTTACCTAGTTCAGCTGTAGCTTTTCCCACCACATAAATGGATTTGGTATTCCACTTTTCTCTCAGAGAATTTTTCCAAACTGTGAAACGTTAAAATTATGTGTAAGCATTTTGCAATACAGTATAAATACTAAAATGCTGATTTGGACATGCCCCACCAAAGAACGTTTATTTGAAAAATGTGTGGGCTCAGCAAAATATTAATAACTATTACTACAGTATAAATGTCAGTGACTATGCAAAGCAAACAAAAATGTGTTTTTGTTCAGTACTCCAATATGCTGCGAAAATATGGCTGAATAGACGCTTCTTTCAGTTACTTGTCTGAAACTGCTTTCTTAATCCATATATCTGGAGTGCTTCCAGATGGGTGTTCATTGTGGGATGGGTGCTGCTCATGGACTCAGTTTTTTCACAGCGTCCACATGACGCTGCTGGCATCAAAATACTGACATTAACACAGCACTGCTCAAAAGAAAAGGAAGCCAGGACATGTAATAAGTTCCTAAGCAATGCATTGAATTAATGCCACCACTCATAGGTAACTGCATTATCCCAGTACAAAAGGATGTGGTAGAAAGCTTCTGAAAATATCTGATCCAGTGACTCACTAGGATTGCAATCCTAACTCCACTTAACTGGGGCAAGTCCCACTGAATTCTGTAAGTCTTCCTTTTGAATAGACATGGTTAGGGTTCTGCTGCAGGATGATAAACACTCCCCCCCCCCAAGAATGATGGAGAATTCCAATAGCCCTTCAACTGTTTATACACTCAATGGCTTATTTTGGGGGGTGGGAATGCATTTTAAGGCATATATTTCGAGAGAAAACTATAAAATAATTCACCACATTTAATGGTATTGTCTAAATTCCCACTTACCTTTTTTTTTAGTATTATCATCCAGACATAATCTGAAGGCTTCTACAGCTCTTGGGCTGGTAAAAATTAGTCCAGAATACTGTTGAGGGTGAAAAACCTATTCATCAACAAAAATTGAGAAAAATAAACGTAAGTTAACGATGATAAACCAAACACAATAAAAAGTCTTCCATCTGCTGCTTTTTAGAGCAAAGGCTCCTGGTGTCCTTAGTAGTATTTTCACCAAATTGTTACCGGTAAGTCCTGCATTAACAATACTGTTAAGTCTTTGTTTGTTTGTTTGTGTTTTCTATGGTCTGAGTTCAACAGCAGCCTATCATTTTACAATAGAACTTTAACATGTTGGTAGCATGACCTACAGCTGACTTCAGGTCAGTAAGAAAACAATTGCTTGATGGGACTTCAGAATCCAAGACTCTGGAGTTGTCACTGAGTGTTCACAGCCTATTGTAAAGTTACCCTAGGATAGCAATAGATGTTATTGTGTGATTCATTGCCTAAAGGGAACTGTACCTTGAATAACTGACAAGTGAATTTTTGATATCACTGTCTGTATGCCTGCCTAGACATATTCTTTCATAAGGAGGAAATCATGTGTGTTTAAGTTGGGCAGCCTCAAGAACTCTAAATTTTGAGAATCCTTGTCGACAATAATAGACTCATTGCTTTCCCCACAACTAATGGGGCAGGAAAAATTATTGTGGAACATCATAATAACTGTTCAACTTTCTCTCGGCAGAATCAGTGAGGTGTAGAACAACAAACTACCACTAAAAATCTGATGCTCTGCTCTGCTGAACTGAGGCAACAGCTTACAAGATTAGAAGAATGGACCTCAGCACCCGCAGATCAATACAAAAACTAGGTTCTAGCCTTAGCCTTTGTACACAAGGCCACATTTTACCAGATGAAACTTGACGCCATAAAACATCCACAGTATGCTGTAGCAAATGGAGTTCTGGTGAAGCTTCCACCAGCTTCCCAGGGGTCTTGGTTTCCCCTACAAAGCTTAAAGGATGCCAGTGATACTCAGCCAGAATATGTAAATCAGGGATCACCAACATGGTGCCTTGCAGGTGTTGCTGGATTCCAACTTCCATCAAGCCCAGCCCTCATGGCCAATGATGAGGGATTATGGAAGCTGTGGCCCAGCAACATCTAGAGGCCACTAAGTTGGCTACACCTTATATAAACCCTCAATGTAATTATGTGTCCAAGTCAATTACCGTGATCCAAAAAAATAGCCCTAAACATGTAACTAGGGCTTTCCTATTGTAACCTATAGAAAGGAAAGGAGCTCTGTGCACTCTCAGAACTTCACTGGCCATAGCCAGCAAAGCAAACTCCAAGGACATTCAAGACTCTGGACTGTAGCTCACTATCTTGGAAATGTGAAAAAGCTTAGTCTGAAACAGAAATATTACTTAAGCTTAAAAATACCATTTATATATAATTCAGTTACATAGTTTAGATACTGATATGGCTTTATAGTCTAAGCCTTCAGCAAGCGTCTACAATTCCAAATCCCATTATCAAGCATATTTGTTTGTATGCTTGTGTGTGTATGTATACAGAAAGAGAGTGAGAGAGAAATCTCAAGATTTATGTTTCTTTTAAGCATCCCTTTAGAGTACTATTTATATAATGCAAGTGTAATTACAGAAATAGCACCATCCGGACACTAGCTCAAGGGAACTATACCTGTGATCAACTGTGGCTCATAATCCTAGCTGTGGGCATAATCAGACTCAAAGCTGGCTCACTTACTGATTGGTATTTTTTTCTACATCCCAGTCGCTTTGTTTTTGCAGCTGAAGGGTTTGGCAAGAGATATGCGAAACGAAAGATTGCGCTAATAACCTGCCCCAGAGTAACCTCCAAGAAAATAAAATGCTTTTCATGCATTTACAGCGTGCTAGAAAAGACACACCAGCTTCTATTCCCCTATTTAAATGGACGTTAGCAGCTCTTTCCTTAGCTTCAGAAGCACGTGCTCAGCTAGTAATGAGGTTTAATTACTCAAATTTATAAACAAGCAATTAAAAAATTTTTTTTCCTTTAATCCTGTGGCAGAAACAAGTGTCCTTGTCAAAATGGTAGCATCAAAGCAGGATCATCCACAGCTCGACTCATTGCTATTTTGTCATCACACTACTTAGTATTTAAAGCTCTGTTTCAGTGACTGACAGGCCCTATAAGACCATTCAGTTCACAAGCTCATAAACATACTGAAAAAAATATTCATTTAAGTCACTTAGATACCTAAAAAAGCAGGATTTTATTTTTTAAAAAAACTCTCCTATATTTTGATCTAGGTTGTCAGGGCACTAAATTCACCTTTGAGATCTAGGATGCAGCTTTAAACATATGTAAGTAGGAAGCAACCCTTAGGGCAATGAATGGGACCAACTTCCAATGAAGTATTCTTTGGAATGGAGTATAAAATGGTAAAAGAAATAGGGCTCTTACAGTTCCATAATGCATGTGTTAACTGAGCGTCACATCTAAAAACCCCAAAACTGATAAACAAAAATCATATTCAAAGAGTATATCATTTCTTGCCAAACTTCCCCAAGCAAAACAAAACATGAATGGCAAGGACTTTAGATAAATTCAGTATGCATGCAGTATTTGTACGTGAACACATTTTTCACCATTGTTAAGATAGTTGTCTTTTATCATCTTTGCAGGAGTATCAATTCTCATGGAGGTCAAGCCAAATGCTAAGGTTTATCCTTTCCTCCACCACGGAATATAATTACCAGACTGGTCTCTCCGCTGATACCAGATGCCCCTATGGCCAGAAGCAACTGAGGTTCAAATAGGGCAGAGACCCCTTCTAGTCAACATAATGCTATATACCATGGCAACCTACATTCCTAATCCAACAAATGGGTTTTTAAAAATTAGGTGCTTTTTTTTTTTGCCGAACAGGCTATTAACAGGAAGAGAATGTTAAGACTTACCCTTTCAGAGAAAGCTTGGAGAGATGTAAATTCAAATGCTAAAACTGGGATCAAAGTTGCTTCAAGCCCGTGCAAACCCAGTTCCTATGAATGAAAGGACATACAATTTTGGGATAAGATAAGGATTGACACATTAAAATTATTCTTAACATTTAAATCAGCAAGGTAACTTAGGCTGGGAGTAAATGTCACGGAAAACAATTAGATTTACTTCTGAGTAGACATGTATAGGATTGTACTGTTGTTTAGTGGTAACAGCATAACTTAGAACAAATCATGATTAGGTAAAAAAGCAAACTTGCGTTTTTATTTAAAAGCCAGCTGCATTGGACCAAATGCCTTAGGTTACTGAAAAAACGCCCCTGCGTGCATGTTCATAATTACAAGGCTTATGCTAGAGGACATGCAACAGCTGCCCTACGGTGTAAAACAGTTGTCCTTCAAAACAGGCCTACATTTGGTTATATGTAGACTAAATAGCTTTGCTGTCCTTGAAATCATGCAGCCCACTTTAAGAATAATTATGGGACTTCATATCTGCATGATTCCCTTATGTACTTCGCGCACTGGTCTGTGTGTAACATGGATAAAACACCAGATTATTGTTGCATGTTTCCTAGCGACTAGAAGTGGTATTTTAATGTACTCTTCATACAAGTGAAATGAAACCCCAAACAAACAAACAAACAAACAAACAAACAAACAAACGGCACAGCTGTTGGCTTGGTTTACACCTAATGCTAAACCATGGTTTAGAATCATGAGGAGCAGCTGCAGCAAGACTTGAGCTTGCACATGCCTTCGTTCCCCTTCCCTGACATGGCTGTAAGCTCCAACAATACATTCAACATTACATTCAACTATCAGAAATGTGTTTTTCCTTGTGAACCCCTATCTTGCTTCAGAAGACGCAGGCATTTTTAGCGAGGCCACTTCACATCTTAAGGTATTGTGGGGGTATATGGGAGACAGCTATATTTTACACCAACATATGCTTCCTTAGAATCCAAACTATATGTTAACTACCGAAGCTGTACAGATCAGTTTGAAACAATGCTGTCCTTCATCTGTTTTCAGGAAACAATTGCTACCAGACAGAGAAACTTGACCAGTTTTTCCCCCTGTAGCAGAGAAGCTTGAATATATGAAGTCTGAGAATATAGTACACTTGAAGGGTGTATTATTAACCTTCTGGGTTACTAACTTTAAGCATTCCCCTCCAGCCTACAGCTAGCTTAAATTGCAAACGACTCTTTCCAGAGACGTAGCGGGAAGAGAGGACATCTATCTGGCCTGCTGCCCAACCTGGCAATAGCTATACTTTTTATGACAATGCAGTTGTACCCTATTTATGATCTGTGGACCAGTGGTTGTCTGTGGTTATCTGAACAGGTCCATTAACCTAAATGCTGAACTCAGAGTTAAGTTGAATGACAATTCAGATACAAATATCTAAATTTAATCTCTTTCGAAAGGTTACTTACTTTTATATATGGATCTGGTCCGTTTTCACTTTCTTTAGGCTCTTTCAGCAACAGAACTTTCATTGTTTACTGGAGAATACAAAAACACAACACAAAATCGTATCTAAATTGGATCTAGAGGATTCTTCTCTGTACAATGTCTGCATTAGTTGAATATCACAGGAAACAGGACAATTAACAACTGCACTGAAGGGCCGTTGGTTGCACAGTGAGTAAGCAGCTAATGTGCATTCTCTGGGCAGGAACATCTACCCTGATAAGGCGAACAAAATGCATGTTGCTTTCAAATGATATAGCAAGGAAAGTAAGAGTGATAAGAAAGAAAAGGCATTCATTTTGCTTTTAACTCTACTGCATACTAGTGCTAAAATGACAAACCTTCTTAAAAGTCTGCCAGTAAGTAGGCCTGCAAAAATCCATGTAATTGTTGAGAGAATTATTTTCCAGTACAGCTATCATTTAAAATATTTGCACATGCACTACCTAGAAAGGTCACCTTGAATTATTTTGTTGCCCTGCACAAAACGGGTAGGGCTGCACCTGCCATGATTTCCGACTACATTCCTGTTTAAATATCAGCCTATAAATAAGTTACCCCCCTCCCCACAATGCACTGCAGAATTTCCAAATCTGCAGAGGTCCAGCAAGGGACACCACTCTTTTGCTTTAAATGTATTCTGAAGAGAGCGGGAAAGAACCTGCCAAATCCATATCCAATGAAGGTTCTCACACATTTTCTTCACAAATGTAATCGTGGCACAAGCTGCAAACCACCAGGCACACTAGCTCAGGTTCAAACTCCACAAGCACTGTATCCAGGTGTGCCAATTTTATTTATACAGGTCACCGACCCAATTCAAACTGCACGCAGAATTTACATTGGAGATTGCATGCTTAATAGTATCCACATATAAAAACCTCTTGTACAGTGGTACCTCAGGTTACATACGCTTCAGGTTACAGACGCTTCAGGTTACAGACTCCGCTAACCCAGAAATATTACCTCGGGTTAAGAACTTTGCTTCAGGATGAGAACAGAAATTGCGCAGTGGCAGCGGGAGGCCCCATTAGCTAAAGTGGTGCTTCAGGTTAAGAACAGTTTCAGGTTAAGAACAGACCTCCGGAATGAATTAAGTTCTTAACCCGAGGTACCACTGTACATGGAAAGCTTAGACACATCAGGACAAAGTAAGTTGAGGCTACAGACTTCTCTTTGACATATGACCTTTCAGTAAGATGATTTTTACATGCATGCATTTTTAAACCAGCAACCCCTCTGTATTCTGAGGTTGTACACTAAGGGAACAACCCTAAGGCTAGATCTGCTGGAATGTGAAGGGTTAGGATCCAGCAGATCTCCAGCTGAGCTGGGAGGTTCTTGGCTCTGCTGGGCTATGCCTGCATAAGTCCCCAACTCCAGCTCAGCCAAAGATACACTGCGCTAAATCCTTCATCCCAGCTTAGCAGTTACCCAGCTGGTTGAGCCAGGGGAATTTCAGCTTGTGTAAACCCAGAGGGGTGGACCTTAGGCTGGAGCCTAAGCCCAGCACGGTCACATGACTTGGGAACACTAAGTTAAGCTGACAAAAAGGATGATGTAACTCAAGCTCTATTTTAAAGTCTTGCTTTCCCTCTGCCAGGCTTTGGTCAAGCCCAGCCAACAGTAGCCCCACACCTGATCAGAGTTTGGATCTGGTACAATTTACGCCAGTGTAACTATGACTGGTTCTCAGAGCATCTAGGTGCAACTGCATTAAAGGGTCACAAACAGGCCAAGCTCCATCACTAGGCTAACTGTGGAATACATGTGAATGTTGCATTATATTTAAGATAATCAGTAGGAACTAAACCCTCCATAAAGTCAATCAATTGTGAGGCAAAGTGGTCCATTAAATTGTACTCAAGTCTCTCTCTCCATCGTGTATCTTACTTCACCACTGGGAAACAAAAATAAGTATCAGTGCAAGTTTTCCAAATATTTTGTACATCAGCATTTCAGGTATTTATCATTTCAGAAGCTAAATATATTTCAAAATAGACAAATTAAATGGAAACATCCCATGAGCTCAGAGATAAATTAATTCAAACCATAACCTAAATGTTATTTTCACATTGATCCCAGAGAGTGCAATGTATAGAAGACAACTGATAAAAGGATGCATGCTTTTGAGTTGGAAGAGGGATCTTTTGCCAGGATAAAAGCATTCTGAGAACAAATATTAAGCTGCAACATAAATCATTTTTTGAAAAACAAAACACACAGCTTTGAAACCTGTAAATATGCTGGTTGTTGACCAAAGTCAGCCAGTTTAATGGGACTCTGAAAACAACTTCTGGATTTAAAACCAAAACTCTATTCAAATCCACA
The DNA here is from genome assembly GCF_027172205.1 of Podarcis raffonei. NCBI lineage: Eukaryota > Metazoa > Chordata > Lepidosauria > Squamata > Lacertidae > Podarcis > Podarcis raffonei. The sequence goes on along the minus strand of NC_070606.1, from coordinate 45,356,261 downwards.
GGCAAGGCTGGAAAAATCCCCTAAAAATGTAATGTGGGTGCCCATTTTCAGGGGACACAACTCAGGGGCAGAATGGATATATACAGTGGTACCTCAGGTAAAGAACTTAATTTGTTCCAGAGGTCCGTTCTTAACCTGAAACTGTTCTTAACCTGAGGTACCACTTTAGCTAATGGGGCCTCCTGCTGCCACTGCGCAATTTCTGTTCTCATCCCGAAGCAAAGTTCTTAACCCAAGGTACTATTTCTGGGTTAGCGGAGTCTGTAACCTGAAGCGTCTGTAACCTGAGGTACCGCTGTACTGGGTTTCCAGCACAGAGGCGGATTTAGGGAAGTGCAAAAGGTTCGCCCACACTGAACGCAGAGCCAAGAAGGCGTCACAGGGGGCACCAGAACAATGACGAACAACAGAAGGTGAGAGGCAGGGGAGGGGTGCCAAATTTTGGCATCACACAGGGCACTGCTGAAATTTGGAAGCCCAAAGTCCGCCACTGCCCAGCATCTCAAAAGGCCTTGGGCCCAAAGGCTGGGAAACACATTGGTCCAAGACATTGCTACCAGTTAGAACAGGCAGGACTAAGGCTAGATAAATTGTTAGTCAGGCTCCATATGACAGCTCAACACCAAATTTAATCATACAGCTCTGGTGCCTCATTACATAATGATGATTCTCAAGAATCCATCCCCCATATTGTAGCTACATCTTAAAAATTTGGTGCATGGTTTGCAAAATCTGATGTCAAATTAACTAAACATTCACTTCCTGGAAATCAATATGTACTTTTGTCAGTTTCAATATTTTGAAGGTATGCTTACTTATCCAATTCAGCCTTATGCTTACTTTTCATACAGCACACCTGAGATGGCAGGCATGTAATGGAGAAGTACACTTTGACCCACATATTGCCCATAGGGGCTACATCCGCAGGCAAGCATAACATTCATTTTGGCCTCCAACCATCAACGAGAAGCCTCTGGAAATAGCTGGTTGTCTTTTCTTTTTAAATACCAACAGGCTTAATCGGGAAAAAAACACCAATTACAAGGTGACACAGACTGCATCAAATATAGTGCTGACCTCATACGCCAAGGCTCTCCTGTAGGTGAGATAGTCCTGGAAATAGTTCGGACTCTACATCATTTGAATGCATTTTTTCTTAGCAACTGTGTATCAGAGTGACTAAGTTATCACTGCAAGTCTAGGCATTATGCCATCCCAACAGATGTGCATGAATATAGGCACCCAGGAAAGAGAATGTGCATGCCCAATGAGCTAGCTCTCAGCCAAAATGGCTAAAAACAGCTGTCACTTGCTGAGTTTGTGTACCAAAGGCTACAGGAGTGCACCATCATCTTAACTCTCTCGCCGCCGCTCCCCCCGCCGCCCAATTACAGCAATATCTTGTTTTTCAGTCAATTGAGAATTATACAAGGAGACCCTGCTGGATCAGACAAGAGGCAGACAACCAAATCCCTATGTGAAGCCCACAAGAAAGACCTCATTGAAACAGCACTGTCCTCTCCTGCACCTTCCAGCAACTGGCATTCAGAAGCGTACGGCTTCCAGCAGTGGAGGCAGGACACAACTCTCAAGGTTAGTTGTCACTGATAGCCTTCTCCATGTTTTTGTGTTTAATACTCTCTTAAATCCATCCATATTTCAAGCACTTGTAAATGAAAATTTATTTTGCATTGTTGCATCCATCATTGATCTCTTTTTTTTAATGCTATGTATCCTGTTTTATAGGGACGCGGGTGGCGCTGTGGGTAAAAGCCTCAGCGCCTAGGGCTTGCCGATCGAAAGGTTGGCGGTTCGAATCCCCGCAGCGGGGTGCGCTCCCGTTGCTCAGTCCAGCGCCTGCCAACCTAGCAGTTTGAAAGCACCCCCGGGTGCAAGTAGATAAATAGGGACCGGTTACTGGCGGGAAGGTAAACGGCGTTTCCGTGTGGTGCGCTGGCTCACCAGATGCAGCTTTGTCACGCTGGCCACGTGACCCAGAAGTGTCTCCAGACAGCGCTGGCCCCCGGCCTCTTAAGTGAGATGGGCGCACAACCCTAGAGTCTGTCAAGACTGGCCCGTATGGGCAGGGGTACCTTTACCTTTACCTTATCCTGTTTTATATAAGGTTTCAAATTCCACAGAAACTATAAAAATACACCGACAGTTTTGAAAACTTTCTCAGAGCTATTTTGACACAAACACTTCAAAATCAAGGAAGGATTCTCCACACACGTGCCAAAATATAACCTTTCTTGCAAAAAAAAACTACTACTAATAATAATAATAACGGTAATATTGTTGGTCAACATCCTATCCACAATCTCAGGAACAGGACTTTATGTTGCTTTTGGCAAGGCTGCACTACAAAATATGAGTGTTAAATCAAAGGCTCGTGTAACTGCAGAGCATAGGATAATTGGCACAAACACATCTTTAGGCAGGCTTGCGAAAAACTCCTCTCTGAAATGCTGGAGAGCGGCTGTCTGTCAATCTTCCTCTGCGCCACCATTGGCTAAGGTCATGATACACACTAGTATGTACATATGCAAGTACATACTATATTCCGATGCTAGTTGACCACTGGAAGCCAAAACTCTGCATCAATTTACGTATACAGCAGTTTCATCCATTATCTACCATTAGTAAATTCTACAGTGGGGTTGGCTAGCCTTTTCTGGCCAGGGACCACATGCCAGCAATGAATGTGGCAAAAGCAACAAGCCACTGACAAAATAAATTGCACATGGAAGACTAAAAACATTGGAAGACAAGTTTAAAAATCTCTTTCAAATGGGTACATGAACTTCAGCTTTCTTATTTATTTATTGAGGAAAGCAAAGGGCACAGTGCTGTCATTTCTAAACTGCCTTATGTGTACAGCTGTCAACCAAACAGAAGGGAGATATCTGGACCTTGGAAGTCCTGCTTAGAAAGAACAGTTATTAACATTCTTGCAAGTTAGCTGAATACTGCTCAGCAGCCAAGCCCCATGGAGCAGTATTTCCACCATGAGTGCATGTGCAAGGACCCTGAATGGCTGTGGCTAGCATCTTATGTCTGCATCTGGGACTTTTAAGCATGTAAAGCAGCATAGTATGCGGCAATTTTTATTTCAGAAATAAAACTGTGGTACAGCAGAGCAAGGACATAGTACCTTCAGTTACTGCACTGCAAGGACATAGTACCTTCAGTTACTGCACAGCGCAGGCGCACAAAGGAGGGGAGGAGAGCTCGGCGGATGAAGTTCTTTCCTGGGGCACTATTTGCCATTTGTCTACATGCCAAACAAATAAGCCTCTCTCAAAGAGAAATAAGCTAAGCAGAGGAATAGGTAGGTTACATTAGCATGCATGGCCAAGCTGCCACTTTTATTTCGAAAAATTCCTAAGTCCTTTTGTTATGACCAACCAAAATGTCACAAAATAGAGAGCAAGCTTTCAAGTTCACCAGAACTCTTCATCAGGCTGGATGTTAAGCAAAGTGCTGGAGGCGGGGCAAGCAGAGAATATGTATGTGAGAAATAAATAAATAAATAAATAAATAAATAAATAAATAAATAAATAAATAAATAAATAAATAAATAATAATAATAATAATAATAAAAAGCTCGCTTGCAACCAAAAGCATATCTTCCTTGATCAAAACATCGTGTTATCGTATAAGCCAAACGGATTGCGGACTTAAGTTGCTCCCTGACTATTAATCAACAGGAAAGAGGGGGAAGCACTCTGCACATGGCCAGAAGCTCTCGTTTCAGTTACATATTTACCCCAGCGCTCAGCCCTGGCACTGGGAGCAATGCGTTTCTTCTTCCCAGGCAGGGCTTGTCCCCTGAAACTGCTGCCTTGGTGCCCAAACCTCCACCGCTGGCGACCCCCGACGTCCCCAGGGGAACTCCTTTTCCGAGGAAGGGGCGGAGGGCTAACCCTGTTCACGACCCTCGCAGAACCAGATTTCCCGCCTTCCCCGCAGGCCACTCCAGGCGGCACCGGGGGCCCCCGCCCACCTACGCGCCCGCGCTCACTAGCGCCAAGAGCGCGGCCTTCCTTCCCGGCTTCCGTGGCCGCGCGGCCTTCCTTCCCGGCTCGCGGGCGCAGGCGCACAAAGGAGGGGAGGAGAGCTCGGCAGCATGGCCTCTCGGGCTAAGCGGAGGCGAGCGGTAGGGCCGCCCGAGTGCCGGGAGGAGGAAGGCGGCGGCGACACGGAGGACGACTCCTCGGAGGAGCCGGGGAGCGAGGAAGACAGTGATGATGACGACGACGAGGAGGAAGAGCTTAACCAGGTAAAAGAGCGGCCGGGGTTCGTTCCTCTCCCGTCGCCGTGGCTTTGGGAGTAGCTTCTGCCGCCGCGAAGGCCCCTCTGCGCCTCAGGGTCGCCGGTTGGGACCCATGGCGTCGGCGGTGTTTCTTGCGCGCTTCTCTTGCAACAGTCCCCACCTCCAGGAGTGGGGGTGGGCGTGGGGGAGACGACCACCGGCGACCCTCCGACCTGTCTGTGGGGCTCTTTATATCCCCCACCTGCCTCATCCGTCGAGGGGGCTGGAAACCAAAGGTTCCTCGTCCCTGTTGTAGAGGCAAGGGGGGCTGCATGGGAGGGCAGGGCTCAGTGCTGTGTTTTTTAAGGGCCAGGGCTCATCCTAAGACCGTATGAAGTAACTTCAGAGAGAGAGTGATTTATTGATTGATTGCGGTTCTCTGAGTACAGTGGTACCTCAGGTTAAGTACTTAATTCGTTCCGGAGTTTCGTAACCTGAAACTGTTCTTAACCTGAAGCACCACTTTAGCTAATGGGGCCTCCCGCTGCCACCGCGCCACTGCGCGATTTCTGTTCTCATCCTGAAGCAAAGTTCTTAACCTGAAGCAATATTTCTGGGTTAGCGGAGTCTGTAACCTGAAGCGTATGTAATCTGAAGCATATGTAACCTGAGGTACCACTGTATGTGCTAGGTTACCAGCTGAAAGTGCAGGTCAGCTTTTGCAACTAAGAGTGCAAGAATAGGTTGGTGTTAAAGCAGCTTTTGTCCAGTTGACATGATGATGATGACGACGATTACTTTTTTTTTATACGCAGCTTTTTTCGTGGATGGGACTCCAGGCAGCCTCCAGATAAAAACAAGAACCACAAAAAGCATAGGAAAAAAGCAATGATATGCTATATGCCTGTATAAAATCTGTTTAAATAATTGCAATAAGAACAGCATGGCACCACCAGCCCCTTAATGAAAAGCAGTCATTTCTGAAAAGCCTGTTGGGACAAGAAACTTCTGATTGCTTCGGGCCAGCACAAAGTCTGAAGTAGGCATAGCAGGTCACTCTTGAGAGTAGTGCAACTAGCACACTGACACTGTTGTGCTCTTTCTTTCATGGGACAGCAGAAGTAGGGGGATCTGCTTCAGGGGCTGTCTTTGAGTGCCTGCTGGTAAGATTGGTTAGGATACCTTAAAAAACAGGCAGGATCTTCTCCATGGTGGCCCCAAAACTGGAACTCTGTTCCAGTTGACATATGCCTTGTCCCTTTATTACATACATTTAAGTTGGCCTTGAAAAAATTTTCAATGCTGCATTTAACTGGGTCCATAGATACCTGTATGTTCAGAGGAGCATGCTAAATGTAAATTACAGTGGTACCTCTAGTTATGAACTTAATTCGTTCCAGAGGTCCGTTCTTAACCTGAAACTGTTCTTAACTAGAGGCGTGCTTTCGCTAATGGGGCCTCTTGCTCCTGCTGCACCACTGGCACACAATTTCCGTTCTCATCCTGGGGCAAAGTTCTCAACTTGAGGTAACTCTTATAGGTTAGTGGAGTTTGTAACCTGAAGTGTTTGTAACCTGAGGCATTTGTAACTCGAGATACCACTGTATACACATTTCTAGGGTTACTTTGTGAGGATGTAGCCTTAAACTAAATGAGACAGTTCGTTGCACAAGGAGAGGGGATGTTACTGATCATTGTCCACCCTCCCCACACCTCATTTTGAGTAATGTAATAGATACTACAGATTGCCACTTGTACATGGTAAGCATCTGTATCAGGTAAATCTTTAGTACTTCTAAGATTGGATGCATCCAGTTTCCCCCGCCGCCCTCTTAACTTCTTTTGAGGTCAGTATTTCATTGCAAACACCTTGTGATTGTCTTTTGTGTTTATTTACAGGAAGTAAATATTGAATTTGAAGCTCATTCAATATCTGATAATGATAAGAATGGAATAAAGAAATTACTGCAACAGGTATGTATGTTTCAATTTGTGACATTTGTAGCTTTTTATGTGAAAATGGAATGAAGAGAAAGAACACAAATGCCATGAATAAATGATAATGCGAATTAGTATAACTGACTTGAGTTCATGAGTCCCTAAACTATTGCAGAACTCACATAAGTTGTTCTGTTGCATTCTGAAGCATCTTCACACTCTAATCGTTTGCAGTATCCCAGTTTTGCAATATTTCAGGGTCAGACTGAACATTTATCTCAAAAGCATGTTTGAATTCCATGCTCAGGAATCCAACATCTTTATTTTGTAAACTAGCCGGGGGGGGGGGATGCTGAAGGAGGGGATTAACTCTTTTCTCCCACACTGCTCTATTTGCCCGTGAAGCTGCTCTGCTTGTTTGTGAGCAGGTGGAAGTGGTTCAGATCAGGGACCCAGCTATTGCATTCTGTAAAGAAAAAGACATGGAGAATCCCAAGCGCAGGGTTAAAAAATGCCTTTAACATGCACTCCATTGTGTCTCAAGACAGACAGATGCTAACAAGTTTGAACCTCACTGTATAGCTGGAAACTTCATTTTTTTCTGATTCCTAAATTGATTTCCACCCCCACCCACTTCAGAACTGAAGATCATGCCACAATTCTGATATAATAAATTCATATGACAGCAGGGCTAGTCTTCTCTAACCTGGTGTCCTCTGGATGCTTTGGAATAAAGTTCTCATAATCTCTGATCGTTGGCCATTGTGGCTCAAGTTGACTGGCGTTGTAGCCTATAACGTGGAGGCTGGTATAAAAAGTTACATTGTGGCACTGAAAATATATGAACGGAAGAAGAATATGAATACGCTCACTGAGAAGAGGGGTTTACAACACAATCCTATATGACTGCTCAGAAGTAAGTCCCATTGATTCAAATGGTACTTATTCCCAGATAAGTGTGTGTAGGATCAGATGCCTAAATAGGGTGAACCTAAACGAATTGTACTAAAATAAATTTGTTTTGGTCCTAGAATGCTAGCCTAATGTTAGTTTTCATGGAAATTCAGTCTATGGCTGTTTCTAGCTTTCAGGGATAGAACACTAAAAGTTGTGGCTGGCAAATCTGAGTCCACAAAGCAATATGAATCTTAATAAGTGATCCAGAAAGTGTTTTCCTACTAAAACCCTGCACCACTCTTTCCCTTCCAGCTGTTTCTAAAGGCTCCTGTTAGTACAGCTGATCTGACTGATATATTGATACAACAAAATCACATTGGGAGTGTTATTAAGGTAAGTGATCTAAACCCATCTTAATTTATGACATTTTATGGAATAAATCTGTTGATGGTTAACAAGATATATTGATCCTTGGTTAATATGACATTTGGGGCTGAAACATACATGCTTCTTTCAGGGCACCTGTCTACAGCACACATGGTCCAGGAGTAAATAATGCATATCGACAATTATTTAAGCAAGCAACAAAATGGACTTTCCGCTTACTGCTATGGTAGCAGTACTTTTGATCCAGCACTAGGAGCATGGTGATTATTGATAAACAAAAGTAAGGGATAAAAACACATATCTCTAGGGGGCAAAAAGCTAGTTTGCATCTTTTCCCTAAATACCTGCTCGTCCTCATCCGGTATAAATTCCAGTAGACTACAAACAGCATCTAATCTTGGCAAAATAAAAACAAAAGAATTTGAATGCAGGGCATTACAGAAAGAGAAATTATTCTTGCACATGTTTTTAATGGGCTACTGGTCATACCGCCACCATTGATGGGATCCAGAGCAGAGCCTACCCTACAGATTGCACCCTTACTTTTAATACTGAAAATATGAACTTTTTGAGATACTTATTCTGGCCACACTTTGGGCATGGAGTAGTTATTATTTGTTGCTGGTCATGCCCAATAAGTGCTTGCAACAGTCACAGAAAAATGTACTGCATATGTTTCTTATAACACTGCCTGTTATGCTAGTTTCCATTTTTCCCTGGTAAACCGTCACAAAAAAACCCCCAAAACCCATTGGCCAGAAGTTGTGGCACAAGAGAACAGCACATCTACAATACTGCTGCCAAGTCTCTGAAACATTCCTAAAATCAACGGACTTAGATTGGGACATTTTACCTTGGGAACTAAATTGCCATCAGTTTTTACTCTCAGCGACCTTTGGTTTATGTTTCTGTGTCCACTTATTCTGGGAAGGTGGCCCACTGGTCTGCTTGTGCTACCATATGGTCATGCAGAGGGATGGAATACAGAATAGCTGGAATGTCAGTGATCAGCTGGGAAATTCTAGCAAAATTCTGGTATGATTGCAAGTCTCTGATCCTTGATAGTTAAAGAATCTAGACGCAGTTTTATCATTTCAGATAGACATTTATCTAGCTGCTGGAACTATGGAACAAATAGGTCACAGTGTTGAGGTGGATATAATGGCACGGTTCTAATAGAAAAGTTATTTATTAAAATTTGTTCTTTCAAAAAATGTGCTACAAGGACGACATACAGCCCAATTCTACGATTGCCTACTCTGAAGTAAGCCGCTTTGTGTTTAATAGGTTTTTTTCTCATACACACACACACACACACACACACACACACACACACATAGACATTCTCTTCTTGACTGATGTTTGCAGAAAGACTTAATAGAGAACATGCATTTGGTTGTATTTTCTCCTTTGTTTTCTGTTTAATAGCAAGCAGAACTTTTAGAGGAAAGTGATGATGATGATGATCCTGATGAGGTTTTTGGCTTCATAAGCCTGCTGAACTTAACTGAAAGGAAGGTCAGTAATACTACTTTGTATTTAACTATGATGATAATCTGCCTGTCAACTAAATTTGAATATTTTGGCACCTCAGTGTTATCCATCCTTTTCCCTTTTTTATTTCATATAGTCATGTTTTCTTTCTGTCTGGCATCAGAATGAACACAATCAATGCAAATAGAAACATCTGGAAATGATTAAACATCACACCCTTTCCAAGAAAAGGGAGTGGAGGAAGCCTTCATTGAGAACATTTCTTGTTCAGTATAGTTGCACGCAATTCATTGAGGTCAGCAATACCTCACAATATTAAGTACAAAAACCTTCACAGGTGGGGTGTGGGATCTAATTGTGGCCACATTTTTAAACATAATTTGTAATCAGCATACATATAGCATAATTAAAACTGTTCCACAAGTATAACGGTCCAATACTCATAAGCTTTGAATTATCTTTAACAATAATATATCTCAGAACTTGCAACTATAGTACAATAGGCCTGCAACATACTTTGGGTTACGTTCCAGGCATTTGTACATAAAGGTAAACTTGTGCAAAGGTAGGAAGACCCCTGGAACAGCCCACACGTGACTAGCCTTACCTTACCGGGCTGTGGGAAGGTTGTGCAAGGCTTCTGGAAGGTTGTAGGAGGCACCCAAGAGATCTCGTGGTAGCCTTACAGAGCCTTGTGCGATGTTCCCAGAGTCTGGTAAGCAAGGTGGCTTTAAAACTCTTTCTTCACTAGAAAACCTGACGTGGAAAGTGCCTTGTTTTGCTGGGCTCTAGGAACGTCATGCAAGATCTCATGGGCTCTTTGCAAGATCTCGCAGGATCTTAAACAGCCCCTTTCAACTGCCCCCCCCAGGCTCTCCATTAATTTATTTATTTTCCCACTGCCCACACAAAACTGGAATTGCATAAGTAAATCATGTGTAAGTTGTGGGTCTGCTGTCCATAATTCTCAAGCACCCTGTGCACAATCACCACATTTCACAGCTGCATGAATTGGATAGGTAAAACAGTTCAAATAAACAAATAATTGCTGTAACTTTCTGTCGTCATTTTGATTGCAGACATGACACTTTTGCCTTCACTTGTTGCCAAGCAGTTGTGAGGCTGCTTTTCTTAAAGTTCTAAGCAAGCTGGCTCTGTGTATCAAAACTCAACTCAGGGTTTGATAAATTGTAGACTTGGGTCCTGGAGTGCTGGTGCCAGTATGGGTTGTTGAACTTAGGGTAGGCAATGTCTGCTAGATTGGAAAAACCACCATTGGCTACCATTTGATCATGCATTTGCATGTGGTCACAGATGTCAACACTACCTTTCATTTCATTTAATAAATCAATAAATGTAATAAAGACCAATCTCAGGGAGGGAATTCTGGTCTGAGATTGTTGCACTATTATACATTGACAAAATAATAAGAATTTTCCTTTTTTCCTTTGATACATAATTTACAAGTGTCAGATCTTCTTGAAAAAACAAAAACAGTGCTGTTGACACTTTTGGATTCATGAGCCAGGAACTCTGGGGGAATTTAAGGCTCGTTTCTTTTTCTTCTATTTGTTGATAGGAGCCAGGTTTTCTTAGCGAATCTCCCAAGGAGCAACACAATAGTGAAATTATCAGTTGCTATATTCTATCTAGCAGGCTATAAATGTGTTAATTTTTCAACCACCATCTACCTATGTTTTGAGCTGCTGAGACAAAGCAGCCATAATTTTATGCCAGATTATGTGGGTTTGGATGGCATATATTGCCTTGTTGGATGTCTTCCTCTGAACATCCCTAATGGTTCATTAATTGTAACATTCTCATACAGCACAAAGCAATGTGAGAGTGGCTTGATGAACATTTCACAGGTCGTGTGTAATGGGCAAGCCTCCTTCACATAAATAATTCAACATTAAAGCCTATCGCCACATCTTTTGATTCTTTTGAAGGAGGCCAGTGACATTGCGTCCTGGACGTTTTGCAGCAACCCTCAACCACGCATTTTGCAAAGATCTTTCTGTAAATAGAGAAATGTGATCACCCAAAGCTTCTTAATTAAGAGTTGCCATTAAGTCTAGCCATCTGCTGAAGTGAAGGTGTACGTTGCTTGCAAAAATGTGCAGATGCAGTTGAGGTTGCGTTGACCATGTTAGTAAGTTTTGTGTAAACAAAACAGGTTTTTAAACAGGTTTTAAAACTTGTGGGGGTACTGCCAATGACCCCTAATACCATTTGTAGTAATGTTAAGGAAATGTAATGTAATGTTAAGGAAAGTGAGTAATTTTTCTGGTATGAAAATTATGGAAACATTATTTCACCTTCTGTGCTCTCTTCCTGCATGAATGAAAAGAATTAAGAGAGTCTAGGTGTCTGTTGAAATGGCATGTGAAAACTTTTGGAGGGATCAATTTGACGTGACACTTCATGTGTCTGGCTGTGTGACTATCCAGGTTATTTAAATATTGAAATGACAATATATATATTTTTAAAAAATAATTTATGCAACTTTAAGAAGCCTTTGAAGGATGTTAGATTAATATAGATATTTACACCCCCGGAAACTAACGAAGTGGAACATATGCAAATAGGAAAAGTGAAAAGAATAAAAGTGCAAAATCAACAAACATAATCCCAGTGGTTGACTTTAATTTGGCTTTGCAATAAGACCTGCATGAGCCATTACACTGTTTTAGAACGTCACCGATGGTGCTAGTAGGCAATAGCAAACTAAGTCATACTTGGAATAGATTCACTGAAATAAATGGATTTAACATTGGATATCACCTAATATCTGTTCAGTCTCTTTCTGGATGAGTGCAGTCATACTTAAGAGCTGTGGAAATAATTGTTTAATTGAAGATTATTTCTGTAAGGAAAGATCATGTTGGTACTAGAATGGTGTTCCTCAATAAACATTTAAAAACTCAGTAGGATCCAGTTGTAGTTTCCTGTTGTTTGCATTGCTTGAACAAAATTATAACCCAATGTTTTAATGCATTGATTTATCACTTTCATTTGCTTTATTAGGCCATTTATGCTGAGTACTTCATATAATTTTATAAAGTATTCTTTTAGTCATGTGGCTGGCTCTGTGGCCCTAAGCAAGAGTGGAATGCTAATGCTTGGTTACCGTTTTTGTCATCCTTTCCAAATTAAAGCTCCCCTACATGCATTCGTTTGAGCGTTGATTAAATAATCTAAAAAGAAATTCCTACAAATCATTAAAAGTCACAGCAAGAAATTTCCCAGAGTCCTGTAAAACAATGCCCAGAAGCTCTCTTTTCAAGTTGCCTTATGTAAATAATTATTCTGTAATGCAAAGAAAATCTATCCTTTGATTCCTAGGGTACCGAATGTGCTGAACAAATTAAAGAGCTGGTTTTAAGCCAGTGTGAGAAGAACTGTGAACAGAGTATGGTTGAACAGCTGGATAAGCTCCTAAGTGACACCACCAAGCCTGTGGGCTTCCTACTAAGTGAAAGATTCATTAATGTACCTCCCCAGATCGCTCTGCCCATGCACCAGCAACTGCAGTAAGAGCTTTTCCAAAACCATTTTTGAACAGAATTTTTTTTTTTTATCCTCGGATGACCTCTGAAATCTTATTTAAATGGAAATGTGTAGAGTGGGAAGAAAAAGGTCCCCCGAGAAGCAGAAACCAACATTTTTAGTATTGATCTCTTAAAGTGGCCTTTGGTGCAAACATTCAATATTTCACATATTGTGTATAGGTGAGTTTTACTCATATGTGAAAGCACTTTGTAAGGGATGAAAAAAGCCACTTAGAATTACTCTGCAATATATTGGATCCAGACAAATGTGTTCTGTGAATTGTTTTGAGAGTTGTGCTGTCGCTTGGAGAACACTCACTAAAAACAGCTACATTCTAACCATTTATCTTTTATTATAGTGGTTTCTGTTCCTGGCAGATTGGTTACAGAAATTTGTTTAAATTTCTGAACTTTTGACTAAACTCTGGATATTTATTTTAAGAATTAAGGCTGATAAGTGAGATGCATAATCAGAGATCAGTAAGCAGTTTTAGCAAAGCTGATGCCAAGAATTCAGAGAAGAATCTTTAGTTGTTTGTAAAGATTTTAAATAGTTCTGGCAGTAGAATAATTTGCTCTTTCCCCCTGGTTTCATGACCTTGTTTGTTGTTGTTACACCAGTTTCCTGATTCAGACATCACAGAACACTGGATTTAAGGAATATTAAATATTCATAAAAACTGGGAGCAAGGAGTGTAGTACAGACATATTCCTGGTCCAATAAGCTATGGTTTATAGAACTGAAGTGCCCACAGCTTTGGTTCGTGTAGAGAGAGCTTCACCACAGTTTGGGCCATATACTAAATCAAACCTTGCTTAGTAGTTGCTGCAAACCTCTCTCCAGGCATTTGTGATCTAGCTAAGCTAGAATTTGTCTTAGCATGTTGGGTGAACTAGGCCAGTGTTTTGCCCAGTAACCACCAGCTTTGCTTCTGGAGCATTAGGTGATCTTCCTTAATGCCCTTACATGTAAAAAGAGTGGAACAGAAATATTTAATTTCACAATTATTCCCCTAAGCAGATTATGAATTCTCCTGGGGGACCATAGGTCTGCACGGCTCATGAAGGAAAAGTCTTCAGTTTCAACGAAACAGCTTTTTTGCTGTGGAGTGAGATTGAAGAGAGGCAGTGTGAAGAAGAAGGAAGGAGAAAAAGATGCATAATCCTAAAGTTTCCTTTTATATTCTAAGAACAGCAGGAGCATTTGTTGCTCAGAATGTTTTCACTCACCTCTTAAGGGATGGTGGAACAGTGTGTTTATGCACACTTCTGAGGATTGTCTTGGCACATGAGAAAGCACTGTTGTGGCAAAGCAGGCATCTTTATTTGTGGATTGGGCTGAAAATATGTGACTCTCTTGAGTGAGGTCTGGACGCAATAGAAGTGTTTTCCGATTGATCTTTCCTGCAGTTGTGCATAGGTTTGACTGAAGCATGAAGAAATTTTTGGTGTAAATATGTGTTTATTTCTAGGAAAGAACTAATTGAAGCTCAAAAAACAAACAAACCTTGTGGAAAATGCTACTTCTATCTTCTAATTAGCAAAACTTTTACTAATAAGAAGAGTAATATCAGAAAAAAGGGAAGCAGCAGCCACCAGAAAGAAGAACTGATGTTTTCAAATGCTGAGGAAGAATTCTTTTATGAGGTGAGACTTCGTTGTTGTTGCTCAACTTTTTTGGTGTATTTTGATGTATGCCGGGGAACCTAAAAGATTTGAGGCTGTTTTTCTTTCTAGCGTGTAGCAGCTATTGAACGTGGTCAAGGCAATTGTTCAGCATAGATGGAAAGGGGGCAGGGAAAACAAAGACGAAAGATCTCCATTGCTCTTGCACCCCAGTTCATGCATCCTGATTCAATGGAGTCAGCTCAATTGCGACCACTACTACAGCAGCAGCTTTGCTCGGAATGGCCTGCATTGAAGCTGTCCTTGGGGCTGAATGGGGGATGAATTTGGTTTTGCCAACCCTAGTCACAAGGGCTTGTGTCTGGCTAGTAGAAGTATAGCTTGGGTGCTGCAATCTGCTGTCAGGGATATTTCTGTGTGCAAATCTTGCCTGTGTTGATTTAAGGGGTGGCAGCTAGTGGGCTTTTTTTTTTTTTTGTAATGCTTCCCTGCCCCATCCTCTCCCTACCCTTTTAAACTTCCTCATTATTTGCATGCAGTGTCCCACTTGACTTAATACAGGGTGTAGTGTTTTTCATTAATTGCCTGATGATCTGCCAGATTTCAGATAATATTCTTTTAGCCCCGCCGGAAGCACTTGTACACACATTCAATAGTTCAATCTGTTGTTTATACAAGATACTCTTCTCCCCAGGCATATCCCAGATTAGCCTAGCCTAGCACTGCAGTTATATTCAAGCAGACCAGACATAATAAGTTCATGGCCATATTGTACATTGCTGTAAACTGCTTTGAGCGTGATGTAAATGGAAAGGCAGTCGATACATAAAAGATAAAGACAATTGCAATGCCTGATTTTTAAAAAAATAATAATTAGTCCTGCTTGTAGAGAGATTTGAAGATGCAGTTTCCTTTGTATGTTCCAGTTTTCAGGGGTTGCCATCATATCTGTACATTTATATATTGATTTCTCATGTTTTCAAACTTCTCATAACATTGTATCAGTCCTTGCCATAATACTGTCTGAAAACTAAAATGTGGTTTAGAACACTTTAAAATTGAGTGACATCATGAAAAAATAATATAATTTACATACATCCTATTTATTTGCATGATCAGGTAGGCATACCATGTGCTTTTAAAACAGAATATGGGAATTATCTGAAAAATAAAGAGTTGTCCAAGGCTACATCTTAACATGATGCTATTTTCCCTTGGTTCAGCCTACTGGTTCATTATATGTTTCCAGAGTCTCCTCTAGGGTGTGCAGTGACCTTTTTCAGCATTTATCTCTGCATACTATGTAGAAGCATTCAAGCAAGTCTAAATTTGGTATGCAAGTTTATGACACATTGCATACCAAGTTCCATAACAGGACATTGAATTTTCGGTTACCACTGTGTCTTATTAAAATGACTTTACCTGGCCTTTCTTTGCAGACAGTGTAAGTTATATACGTATTCTTAATTCTTTTTTAAAAGGAAGCAGAAATACGGCAATTCAAATACTTTTAACGAGTTTGCTTATTTTGTTTTAGAAATCGCTTCTGAAGTTCAGTTACTCAGTAGAAGAGGAAAGCGACTCATGTTTGGGAGGCAGATGGTCTTTTGAAGATGTACCCATGAAACCTTTACGAACTGTGATGGTAATCCCTGCTGACAGGATGAATGCCATCATGGATAAACTCAAAGAATATCTTTCTGTCTGAACCACTCTCTGAGCTAACGGTTTTGTGAAGTCACCCTGTAAAAGTTATTCGACTTTACAGTGGTGTCTAGAAATTTTCCATACCAATTCTGCATTATTTCAGGATCTCCTTTGTATTCTCATAAAATACATCACCTACACAACTTGTTCTTATTGGCAGAGAACTGCCATTTTGAAACATCAGTGATTACAAGTGCAATAAAAAAACCCCTCAAAACAGTAATCATTTAATAATTGTTGAACACTTTTCTAACTAACTGTAGGTTGTTTCTGTGTTGCCAAAGATAATAACAAAAAACTCCTGCGATTTTGTTCTGTTTTAAAATCATTTCTCATGTCATATAAAAGCTGGTGTTGGGAATATATTGTACATAGAGGTTATATACTTCAACACAGTTTGGGATAGCAAACTTATTGAATAATGCATTGCTGTTCGGCAGGTGTTTCAGGATATTTTTTATATTCTTTATCTTTGCTGTTTGTTTTTTCTTCCTTGCCTGTTGTTGAAATGGGTGATAAATGATTGATTTCTTCCTGCAGAATAGCCTTGCTCTCACTGGCAGGCAGATTACTAAAATAGTATTGAGGTGCCAGCTCCACAAATCTGTTAAGAAACAGAATAAACAAGTGAGGGTATATTTTTTTTAAGAAGGCAATTTTTCAATATTTTCTATGACTGTTTTATGACTCATGCAGCAAATGCTTACAGGCAGGAACATTTTGATGCATTAAATATAGAGCTGCATAGCTGGAATCGGTTCCAAATTATATATTCCAGGTAAAGTGTACATATAAGATTATACAGTTTCTTTACAAATTAATATGTTCCGTTTGTCCTTGGAGTGCTAGTAGTTGGTTTCCAGGTGTTGCAAACTGCAATCAAAATATAACATAGTCCTGGATACGAGTATACCCTTTGCAAATTCTACCTGAAGCTTCAATGCATAACCTATTTAAATTAAGGGAAACTGTAGAAGGGCACAATTTTTATCTATTTTAGTAGTTTGGGGAAAAGGAATGGTTTCCTGCTACTATGTGCATTATAGCATTTCAAATAAATTCAGTCATCGCTAGCCACACATGTGTGGAATTATTAGTTGTTCATGCTCCTGATTCAATATATAACATGAATTTTGTTTAACTTTGATTTCACATCTGTGTATTGGTTCTGTGTGCCAGGACACAGAGGAATAGATATGCTCAGGGTTAACTTGTCCATTAATTTCATACTAGTCTTAACATTGTCTATCACCCATTTTCTTCAGTCTATCTTACTAAAAGGGGGATTGCATTGTATCAGTTTGAACTTACTACCTGCTTGAGCAGGTACATCAGACCAAGTAGTGACATAGGACTGAAATAGCTGAAGGCTAAACATTTCATTTTTAAATTTCTAATTAAAACTTTACTCCCTTATCCATGGTTCAGTAAGTGAAATGCTTTTAACCAAAATGTACTTATTTATTTAATAGAAAGCACTTCTGAAGTTCAGCCATGCTGGGCTGCAAGCTCAAACCATCTGCACAGAAACAAATTCTCAGTATGAAGTCAATGAGAACATGCTACTATTGCCTGCACTTTGTTTCCTCTTTTTAAAAAAAGTTATTTATCTATGCCACCAAGCAAACAGTGAAGTTAAAATGATTTGCTCAATGGCTATTTCTGGACAACTAATGTAGAGCTTGTCAGGTAGTACTTCATTACTGGGATTTTGCTTGAATGGGAGACTAGGAGCATAGCTTGGGCTGATGGGCCCAAAATGAGTAAATCCATTCTGCATTGATTCTGCATTTATTTGGATAATAGGATCATGCTAGCCCTGCAGATAAAATTAATTGTGAAATGGTGAGATTTAAAAACTTTAAAACATTTCACTTCCTTGCCTCCCTTAATACACTTTCAGAATGCTGATAGAACTATTGTACACTTCCATGAGATTGTCAGTTGGATTTCTATAATTCAGTGAAAGTATCCTAATGATATTTGAAATACCTCCCATAAAATAACTTTCAGCACGAGTCATACTATTTCCACCAAATCAAAATTATGGAACAGGTAGCTACCAAATATCCAAACTCTGCATAAATGTTAGAGCACACACTTTGTATGCAGAAAATCCCACATGAAATACAGGGCATCTCCTGGTAGGACTAAGAAAGACACTTGTATGAAACACAGTCTGCACTGACAACACTGAGCTAGATGGACTAATAGTGTGACTCAATATAAGGCAGTTCCCTGTGGTCATAACCTGCTTAAAATAAGAAAAGTGCTAGGAGACCTTTCAACACTGACAGTATCGATGTGGGTGGTGGGGTGCCAGCTTAAAAACACACACACAAATGTATCTTACTGCTGGAAGCTAAAGGCAGAGATCACCCACCCCTCCTGTCTCTCCAATTTTCCCAGGAAGCAAGCTGTGTAATGTTGGGTTGTGCTCTTAAATGGAAGTTGTATGCTACAAACATGAATGAAAACCTAAATTCCAACTTCCTCTTACTTACAGATCAGGTGATATCGCTGAGATGATTTTTAGAGAGTTGTTTTCAGCAATACTGAATTCATGGAACACAACCCACTCTGGGATCCTTGCAGTGTTGTAGTATATTGACAGAGGGTGAAGCTGGGCTACTTGCCTGTGTGACAACATTAAATAGTTTCCAGCACCATCAACATCACGAGCTATCTAGAACATGAAAAGTCAATAAATGACATGTAATTTACCTGGACTTATGCCTACTGTAGTGTATTACCTGCATTCAGTTATCCATTAAATACCAAAATACGATCCAAGAATGGTTCTGTTGTAGTCAAATGACTACACAAATTAATTTTATAGCTTTAAATGAATTGTAAGAGGACTGAAGAGTAAGCTATAGAATTAAAACAAATTGGGGGATAGGAATCAAAGGGACAGAGCATTATTATGTCAATACAAATGAAAGCAAAGTATTTTGATTAAATTAAGCTTTTCTGTAACATTAATAAACTTAGATTAAGCTATCCATTTGGTTTCCTTACTTGCATAAAGTAACCAGACAAGAGTGCTTTTTTTATCCTCAGTACATTTTCTTTCAATCCAAAAGCAGGTGCTGAAATTGGGAGTTCAATTCGTTTCATAATGTCATCCAATTCAGCTCTGATAGCTTCCGCCATTCTTAGTGCAGAGCAGTTCAGAAAATACTCTTGACACCACTTTTCAGTACTACGGTCTGCGAGGGGGGAAAGGTAAAATTGTGTTTGTTTTTGCTAGAGAATCCAGTTCCATTACACTCAAAGGGACTTATTCCCAAATAAATTTGTACAGGACTGCAGCTTTCATCCTGAGAAGACGTTATTCTGTCATGTAGATTTTACCTGACAGAATAACCCTTTTTTCAGGATAAAGGCTACAGTCATATACACACTTATCTGGGGATAAGTCCCAGTGAACTTAATGGAACTGACTTCTAAGTATGCATTTTTTACATTAGACTATCTAATTTACCATTTTAAAATTGGAATTCATTGCTAGCCCTCTTCAGGCATTCCATAGGAAGGGAAGTATGAAGCAAAAGGAGCCACTGGAAAGGGTGAGCTCTCTCCCCATGGTCCTCATTGTCCTCCATGAGTTGAAGACTCAGGGTTCTTAAAATATGCAAGAGCCTCCACTGCTTCAGTCACCCTTCAGGCTCCCTGCTTCAGTCACCCTCCCAAACAATGCCAGTGGCAGAGCTAGCACAGTCATTCCCATGGATTTGCCCCCTTGTATTTGCTTAATGCTGAATATGAATGCCTGAAGAGGGCTCCTGCTGCCTATCCTCATTGCTCACATTGCCTCTTTCCCTGTTCCTTTTTCTGTTTTTTATGATTAAATAAAAATAAATTAGTCTGTTAGCTTATAGGTCCTATATAAGTGAAAGCTGGAATAATTGTTCAGAAACATTTCAGGATGAAGTGTAATTAAAATATTTGACACACTTACACAGGCCTGTGGAGCTTGTCCTAGCTTCCTTGTAAGCCCTGTAGACATTGATAAGGGTAAAATGATCTCCAGCAGGATGCAAGAATTTTTGCCAGCAAGCGACTGCAATCTTTTCTGTTCCCTGTGGTGGGTTTAAAAAGCAACTAGGAGCTTGTGTTCAAAAGGAAAGAGAGAGAAATGAAAACAAGCTGATACGGTGAAATAAAGCTTACTATATGCACAATGTATGCTGTGTAATAATTTTCCCGTTATAATGTTGCCCTCACTCTTTGGTCCTTCAGCAAAACCTGTGGTTCACTCTCATCCTCTCCATTTTGACTGCCACAATGGGTCTGAAAATACCCCTGAAAGAGTAGCAGTGTTTTCAACTAAAGCAATGACACCAAAACCATTTTTTTCTCCAGGCTTACATTCTGGGGAGAAATGCTGAGTTGGTGATGTCTGGATAGTCTCCCCATAATACATAGCTTTGACCTCATGTTGTAGATCGGAGCACACATGACTGAATGTTTCCCCATGGAAACATTCCTGCAAGCAAAACTTGATGAACCAGGCTTCTCTGACATGCAAGTCTTCTATGTATTTTTTAGGGGGAAGAGGGAGTTAAGAATTCCATTGTGGGATCTCCCAGTTAATGTGGTACATTCAAGAGAAGTGCTCATCACTTCACTGAATATTTGCGACAACTAGATCCAAGTGTTGCTACAATTCTAGAAAACACTGGGATTTATTTGTAATTAAATACAGTATGTGTAGAATGAGACAGAAAAGCTATATATACATAACAATGGAAGTATTGGCACAACATTGCTTGGTGTGTTAACCTTTTTTGCTACATCATTACACTAAAACCAGTGCCTGAGTTTTACTATATTGCAGAGCAAGCCTCTATAGGCCTGTATAATTTTATTCTCATTAAATATTGTGTGGAAGAAGTGACATAACCCATCCTGAACATCTGTGCAAAACAAAAAATAACTTGAATCCTTTTTAAATTTACATTTCATTAATTGTGAGTACTGCGATTTTTCTGGCTCTGATCTTTAATCAATTTAATAAGCAGATTAATTAAGGAAACCTCTGCTTGATTAATTGATAAGGAACAAATTTAACTGATGAGGTGATGATTTAAGGGCATACCTCTTGTCTTTTTTCAAGCTTATTCTGATTTAGGTGTGTTAGCAAAATACAGGGTGAAATTATTAATGAAGCAGTAACTTTTTAATTAAACTGTAAGGTCTTTCACTGTGGCAAAGGGGCACTACTGAGGTTTTTGTAATATTTTAATTTTCTCATTTAGTTGGTTAAAAGGCAAACTATGAATCAACTAATCATCCTATAAATGGTTGATGGCAGTAGTTCTATATCATTATACTGGGTCTGAGCAGTAGCCACAAACGCTTCAGAAAATACCTGTTACCATGGCAGCAATGGTGAGCATTTCTTCCACACAGTCAAATTCACACGAAGCTAAAATAGCCTTTGACAGCTGTGGATCGACAGGAAACTCTGACATTATTATTCCAAATTCTGAAAGGTTTCCATCATTGTCCAGGGCAGCCAAATAATCTAGATCTTCCAGAGCTTGCATGAGACTTTCAGGAGCTGGGATGGGGAGAAATGCTTAGTTACACTGGTTGTTACATTCTGTCACTGTTCAGTGAAATGCCTATACAGACAGAATTAAACTAAGTATTTGATTATCACAAGGTTACAGGAATTTTTGCCTAATTTCTCTCTCAGGTAAACTGGTGCAGCAGTTGCCAACTTTTTTGGGTCCAGGGGCACATTTGGAATTTTGAGGCAGTGCCAAGTCAGAAAATTGCCGCCAGGGGTGTGGCCTAGAACAAAATGGCAGCCAGCCCCACCCCCAAAAGAGCAAAAAAAGAGAGAGAGGAATATGAAATGGAAAAATATTTTTTTATTTTTTGCTCTTTAACAAAAAAGTTTGAACATTTCTTCTTTTCCAGAAACTCTTAAAACTGTTCTCCCCTGTACTCGACAATGTGGGAACAAACAGGAAAAAAATGTGATCATATGGATAATGATGCTTCTGCACTAGGTCCCACTAGGTGATCAAAAGGTACACCCACACCCACACCCACACATCGCCCTTGCTGACAGTTTTGGCTATCTCGGCCTCATCACTGGAACAAAGAGCAAGTCTTCCCTAGAAGCACTGGAAGCCTTTCCAGAGGTTGCATTAGTTGCATTGTTTGCAAAGAAAAACTTGGTTCCACAGCAGAGCTTCAATGTGTTTCCAGGGGGAGGGGGGTGCTGACACATACAGGTTTTGTGTGCAGTGTTGCTTCTACACTGAGGGCGATGGAGCTGACAGATATATTGACGGATCATTGTCCTTCCTTCTATGGTCCTGACATTTTCCTTGGCAGTGAAAAAAAGGCTAGAAGGTGCTTTCCTGCAATCTGCTATTTGGAATGCCAGGGATAATTAATTAATTAATTAATTAATTAATCATTTATTTATTTATTTATTTATTTATTTTATTCCATTATTATTATTATTATTATTATTATTATTATTATTATTATTAATACCCCACCCATCTGTCTGGGTTTCCCTAGCCATTCTAGGTGGCTCCCAACAGAATATTAAAAACATGATAAAACATCAAACATTAAAAACTTCCCTAAACAGGGTTGCTTTCTAAAAGTCAGATAGTTGTTTATTTCTTTGATGGGAGGATGTTCCACAGGGCAGGCGCCAATACAGGGAAGGCTCTCTGCCTGGTCCAGCCACTGTCCGGAGGAATGCCTGCTGCTTGTGGCTGCAGGAATTCTGTTGCTTTTCTGTCCACTGGCCTAGAATTCTACCCAATTCATTGTGATTGGAATGGCAGCTCTTGTTTTTGTAGGGTTCTCTGGCAAACAGGTTATTTTGCCACATTTGCCTGGAGCCAAACCTATGCATGAGGGACAGCCTAGGGAGTTTCACACCTAATCTGTGCTACCTGTGGTGGTGTGGATTCCTCCTAGCAGCACACAAGTGCCATGTGTGTGGCAGAATGCATGGAATGGGTTAAGAGACAATCTCATGGCATCCCCGCCATTGCCACATATTGGTTGGTGCACACATACATTGCTAACATTGGAGGAAAGCATTAAATTCCTTCTAGTTATACCAGGGTAAGGTATAGCATAATGACAGCCATCACAGTTGGACCACTGGGCTTCTCTGAAAGGCTGCAATCTTCTGCAAAATTCATGTGCACAATTACTTAGCAATAAGCCCATTTAATTCAGCTAGACTAGCCTTGATACCATGTGTGTGTGTGTGTTGCATTTCTTAGGAGAAGGACACTAAATAAAAGAATTGTTTGAAAGGGGAAATATGGCATTCATGACAGAAGTATGGAGGAACAGTGAACAATTATTTCCCAGTAACGCGATGCAACTGACCTCAACAGGAATGACGACAATATCTATGGAAAGCAACCACTGTTTTCAAAATATGCAGAAATGATTTGAATGAATATTTAAATTGCTAACAATGTTTTAATAAACTACAATGTGATACAGTGGGGAAAAAATAATTAAAAAATTAGCTGGACTAAATTCTAATGCAGCAGATGGGTAACTCTAGATGTTGCTGGACTACAGCTCTCATCCTCCTTGCTCATTGGCCATGCTGGTTGGGGCTGATGGGAGTTGGAGTCCTGCAACTTTAGGGCCGCAGGTTCCTCATCCCTGATTTAATGCATAGGAGTGGGCTGCATGCCAAACAACTTGAATTTTTGACCATCTTACAATACTCAGCAAAGATACCATGTGTTTGCCTAGAGATCTGATTTAATATTATTAGAATTCAGATCCCTGCCTGCACATCATGGAGAAAAGAGAACATTTATTAGCCAGCCTGTAAGGTTTAATGCGATAAAAGATGAGTCCTTGAGAAAGTCAAAGCATTGAAGAAGAAAACAGGTTGGATATTTAAGGGGGGGGAAAGTTTGAGAGTTTTATCACTGAGCCATGAAATGAAAAGTAACAGCTGATGAATGGGAGAAACCAAGAGTCGGTGACAGAAAAACAGGGATGCAAGATTTAAAAGGGGGGCGGGGCGGCATGAATGGCTACTGAGCCTTTGAAGTAATTACCAGGGAATCATGGTAAACTAATTTCTATAAATCAATAAAGCAGTTTGTATTGTGAGCTGAATATATGGCTATTGTCCTTGGAAGCATCTGGCTCCGCAGCCAATTCTATTCTCTGGGGAGTCTTACTGTTTTGCATTTTTATATCTCCAAGTTGGTTGCTCCGAGACTGGGAAACAGGAATGACTCTAGGCTTTTGCTTCAGCATTATAATAAAAAAAAGTGCTTCATTTTTTATTATATTGGAAAGGACAAGTTAATAAATGCAGATTATACAGGTGAAGGAACAGTAATAAAATAAAAGAAAACCTTGAATAGGGTTTTCAGATATTAGTCTGCATTTGCAGGCACAAATGCAGCCAATAAAAAAGTCATTGTAAAAATGGCAAAGGTTCATTTGAGAATTCTTTATGGTATTGTTCAGGTTTAAATAAAGCTCATCATAAATAAGAGAAACAAAAGCAACTCCTGTGTTTAATTCTGAAAGCCTTTCTTAATAAAGGACAGGGACATGTAGCGCTTTTCAAAATAGGGCTTTAACAACATACAATGTCATTTTTATTACGTCTGGTCTGACCAGGTCAATGTTACTGGGAGCCAAGAGGCAAGCTCCACCTAGGGCTTTGTGAATCAAGGGCTGCCACAGTCACAGTGCACTGAAAAGGAATCAGCTATATAAAAATATTCAACTACATTTGTTCCCTCCATTATATAAAAACAAAATGGAGCTGCCTTTCACATATACCTTTGCCTACTTAAATTGGTTAGATTTTTAATACATTTTAAAAGGGATAATTACTATGCAAAGCAGAATGTAAATTTTACAGGTGAAATTTGTAAAAGAAACTAGTAAACAGCTAGCCATCATTATCTGAAGTTCTATTCAGACAGAAATAGACATTGCAAGAGACATCGTGCTGCTTCTATCACTGATCATGTTGTTCTGTACAAGACACTAGTATGAAAAGAGGAGAAAGAGGCACAGAGAAGCAGCAACTTTGAACCACTTGAGTGCTATATTCAGTGTTATTCACTGTATTATAAAATTCCACGTTCCCATTTAAACAAGTTGCCACAGACGTCATAGGAAAAAAACACTATCTTATGTCCAAGTAGTTCAATCACTAAAAAAAGAAGAAGGATGGCATCATCAGTAATCCTTTCTGCAGCTACGAAAGGTGGGCCAATACAATTATCCCCATGATGCAAATAGGAAGCTGATGCTCAAAGTGATTTCTTATGGCCACCTTAAAGAGAAAATCTGGAAAGGCCAACATTTTTAAGGAGAGGAAAATGGTTTAGCTGTCCAGACCCAAATCTATCTTGGTAAAAGTGCGCTAGTGCTACAGCAGAGAATTGTATTTGCTAACTTTTAAACATAGGAGGAAGGAGGAAGATTTGTCTGATAATGTGCCTTTTGGTCTTTCCAGGCTCTTTCCCATAGCATCTGGACAAAGCAATTCTCAATTTCACATCTGAATGCTGAGGACATTGGTGCTTAACCTCAGAGGGACAACAAACATACTATACAGCTTTGCAAATGTCTGCATTTTTCTATACCTTGCCATGAAGAAAGAACAGCTTTAATCATAGTCCTCAGAAACAGGTGTGCTTTTACTGTGCCAGCCCAATGGGCTGTAGCTTGGGACACACTTTGACTTGTGGACATTAAACAAAGAGAAGGTTCACTGGCTGGCAAATGGCAAGCTGTAAAATTATTGTTTTGGCTTAGCTAATCTACTCGGCAAGCTAATGTTGCGGGATAGTTGACTTGGGAGCACCCATCCAAGACTAGTGCCACCAGGTACTACTTTTCTAATCTACTGCATGTATGGAGAACTTCTATAATGTAATGTAATGTAATCCAACACTTGGTAAATCACACTTCTTTGAATTATTACGCTGTGCTACTCTGTATTTATTATTATTGGTGTTCAACCTTACCTCGAAATAAAGCAAAACTGTACTTTATGCTGAGAGAGTGACTGTTCAAAGATTGCTCTTTGAGTTTCATGGCCAAGAGGGGATTCTAATTTAGGTTTTGCTTATGCAAACGCAACACTCCAACCTGTTCTTAGCAAGTTGATGTGCATTATTATTTAAACAGAGAACACACACACCGAAAGCTGTCTCAGGACAGTTTAAAATGGGGCCATTGGATATTGTTCATATTCACTCATATGACTCATCACCAGGCATAAGTCAAGAGATCAGAAAGTGGATAATTGGTTCACAATCAATTATTAGGCCCTCCAGATGTTGCTGGACTCCATCTCTCACCATCCCGGCCATGCTTGCTAGGGTTGATGGGAACTGCAGTCCAACAACATCTGGACAGCATGATGTTAGTTAACCCCAATCTATTTTAAATATATTTTGTCCCACTCTTCACCTATAAAGGCTCTCTGAACATATTATATATAACTAAAAAAAAGACTATGATAAAGTCAAAAGGAAATGGCTAGGTTAAAAGATGCAACAGGGCCCCAGTCTAGTAAAACAAATTGCTTGAAGTGGGTTGTTATCCCACCCCTTTTCACGCGGGGCTATAATCACCCCATGTCTTTCAGCTTGACATAACTGAGACTGGCCTAAACATTCTATTTTCTTTCCTCCCCCAAACTTTGAAAGCATCCTACTTCCTTCAAATTTGAAGGGAGGAAAGGAAGTGGGGTGGGGCACTGCCCACGTCTAAAGGCTTCCCCATTCATTTAAATGGAATAAGATTCTAAAAAGGCATCAGATCATTTTTGGCACACAAAATCCACTATTGCCAAGTACACAATACATGTACAAAAAGCTGAATGATGCACACACCATTCACAAGTGAAGCGATTTTTGTCACGGGGATAAGTCCCTAAGTACAAGTACCATATGGAGGGAATGTACCTGCGAAATCAAAATAGATCTAATGCAGTACCACTAAGTGATTAAAAAATAGTACCGAAATAATCAATCATCCTGAGAGTGAATCAATTCTCTGCAAAGTAAAGATGAAGTATACTTGGAAGGCATAATGGCAACTGTAATGTATTTCTAAAATGGCATTGCAGAGAAGTCTGCCAGAGAATCATCTTAAGCAATTATCACCCTGAAAAATTCAGTCTCTTACTGAACCGCATTTCAGGCAATGTACTTCAGAACCTCCATCTAGTCCAGTTTCTGCTTCCCACAGCAGTATATAACACCTGGAATCACACAAGAAGAGCCTCAAGGCACCAGCCATCTTCTGCTATTTATTTATGTCTATATTACAATCATATCCCCTCTTTCCAAGAAAGAGTTCAGGATGGTGTACATGTTTCTCCCCAAGTTTTCACCTCACAACAACCCTGTGGGGTAGGCTATGCTGAAAGGTTGCATGATGGCTTTATGGCTGAATGGGAGTTTGATCCTGGGTCTCCCCAGGCCTACTATCATTATTTTTTAACATTCCAATTACTACAGTATGCTGTTACTTCCTAGCAATTGGTCCTCAGTGGACGACTGCTTCTGAACATGGATGTTCAATATAGCCATAGTGATTAATATTCCCTATCCACCAAATTGTCCAATCCCCCTTTAAACTCTTCTAACTAGTAAATATCACCACATATTGTGGCAGTGGATTCTGTAAATTAATTACATGTATGAAGAAACAAGTTATCTTTCCTGAGTCTACAGCCCAGAATTTCATTTGGTGATCCAAAGTTCTACCATTATGAGGGAGGAACATGCATAATTTTATAAACCGATATTGTGTCCCCAGTTAGCAATTTCTTTCTAAACTAAAAAGCCCCCCAATGCTTTAGCCTTTCCTTGTAGGGAAGATGCTCCCATCACGATAGTTTTTCTGGACCTTTTCCAGAGCTACAATATCCTTTCTGAGATGAGCCAATCAAAACTGTACATAGTATTCAAAATGTGGAGGGACTTCCTTCTGAGGCCATTCCTAATGCAACAAAACAAGTATAGCTCATTCTTACTTAGAAAGGAAATTGGCTATGGATTGTCAAGGGAGGCTCCTCACATATTTGGATGGAAGCTAAGAGTTCTGTATTTTCAATAAAAACATAACGGAGGTTGAGTGATCATCTCCACAGCTGATACTATCCAGTTTGACCTTGCTTTATTCTTGCTTCCACTTTAAACTGAAAATACAAAACCTTTAAATTATCCTAGTCAGTACTTAAAGCAGACACAAAGCTTGCTGTGCAGCATACCAAAGGAGATGCCTAGAATGACAGTGTTGAGAGGCAACACTATATAGGGGAAACAATAACCGATGTTTTTCACTCCCTTTTGAAAGCACAATGCCTCTCTGTTCAGGAAGGAAAGTGTTACCTTCCCATATTTTTTCATGGTTTTTTAAAAGGTTTTTTTAAGGGTTTTTTTTTAAGAGTGATAAATGCAATAAATCTGGAAATACAAAAGAAGTACTTGTTAAAGATCTGTAAAAGCTGTTTTATTTAAATGAATTGCTCCATCTTGCTGAAAGTCAGGCTTTATCTTTTGTAGAAGTGAAGATTACATTATTGTTTAATGTGGCATTTCCATTAAATAAAAAATTGGCTTGAATTGCAGGTTATCTTTAGTAATTGCTAAACACAGAGCACTTGCTAAAGGATAAAGCTAAAAGCCAGGAATTTCACCAGAAACAAGACCTGTTTACAAGCAGATACTGGTAATATTTTATCACTGCAATTGTTAGCGCTGGCATTTGCATGCTTTCTGCTTCGCTCCCCAACAACGTTCCTTTCTGTATCATATCTATTAGATTGTGATCAGGGATTGTCTTTCTTTTAATCTCTGTTCAGTGCCTAGAACATCTTAGACACTGTAAATTACGGTAATACTAATACTATACACATGGCTTCTGTTTCTGATGGCCACCGTGTCTTTACTGTAACATCAAGTTTGACCTTAAGAGTTAGATCATGGTAGTTATCAAGCTGCCACCCTAAGCACAGTATTAGCAGAGCTTGGGCTATGATCTTATTTGTGAGCGTCCATTTTATTCTAATGGTATAACTGACAAGCACTGTGGTCACATAATCTGTGCTATATGAAGCTCATGCTATCTTATATTATCTATCCATGTCTTTAGTTATTTAGGGGAATGCTAAAGGTAATGAGGCAGGTGCTAGGTAGCTATGTATGTATAGGCAGATCCTGCTACCTGAACACAATGTGTTCCATGGAAATCGTTTGTTAGGCGAGTGTATCGAGTCAACAATATCCATTTGTTAACATGGGAAATTTTCTAATGCGTTCCTGACCAAAAATTCCCCCCAAATACTCAACTTTCATTCTGGAACACGTACAGCAGATAAAAATAAACAGGTTGTGTGCAAACACACTGTAAGAATAGACCTTAGTTACAGTTTATGGTTAGCAAGGAGAGAGTTGAACCATGAGCCCTGGTTCAGACAGCAGACTAAGGCTAAGAAAATGGATAACAATTTGGTATTACCTGGCCTATCTATGAAATCACAGTGGCCTAGGCCTGCAATATCCATTCTTTTCAGAAAAAGAACCATGCTGGTCAAGTTGGATTCCTGAATTTTGGCCGGTGGTAGCAGCTTCACTTCATTATCTGTAAATTCTTCAGGGTACAGGCAGAAACATTTACCTGCCAGGAAATTCAACAACAACCTTGCTTCAACACATTCTCTTGTGATAAACATGGTTGTTTAAAGCTGACAATGATTCCCCCCCCCCCACTTACCTGAAGACATGCCCAGAATTTGCCTACGCATCTCAGCTTGGCTTTTGCTAATGGGCTGTATCACAACAGCATCTGTTCTGATTCGAGGACTGTATACCTTGCAAATCAAGAGAGACATGACTTTGTTGAAAAAAAGAAAGATTGAGCAAGATTGCAATGGATTTGCATTGAGTTTTTGCTTAGAAGGTTTTTCTCGCTGTGTTTCATGAAATGCTTGGCTGCAAATTCATTTCCTTTCCACAATATTTATTATTGTTTCACTTGTCTTGAAATGAAAAAGTGAAAGCAGTTTGATAAATTGACTGAAACACCACTTGTTCCTGTCAGGATTGTTGTAGTTTTGCTGTCATATCTTGGAGAAATTCTCTTCAATAAAGAACACCAGTCCACTGAGGATGCAGTGCCTGCACACACAGTACTCCCATAGACTCAAAATAGCTCTTTACCCCCCTTTTCCCATGTCTATGTGAATATAGGTAAAGGGAAAGGACCCCTGCATGGTTAAGCCCAGTCAAAGGTGACTATGGGGTTGCGTGCTCATCTCACTTTCAGGCAGAGAGAGCTGGCATTTGTCCACAGACACCTTTCTGGGTCATGTGGCCAACATGACTAAACCGCTTCTGGTGCAACAGAACAACGTGACGGAAACCAGAGTGTACAGAAATGCCATTTACCTTCCCACCACAGCAGTACCTATTTATCTACTTGCACTGGCATGCTTTCAAACTGCTAGGTTGGCAGGAGCTGGGACAGAGCAAAGGAAGATCACCACGTCACAGGGATTCGAACCGGTGACATTCTGATCGGCAAGCTCAAGAAGCTCAGTGGATTAGACCACAGCGCCACCTACATCATACAGACACAGGCAGCACTGGGCGATAAGGGGTGCATATCAGGTCTATGAGTTCCTCCTGTATTCCTGTCCAGTCCCACACCCACCACTGCTTGATTCACTTCACTCATATTCCATGATAATCACAGAAAGCAGGTGCAATAACCCCAAATGTGGGGAAAGTGAATTGCAATTCTGCTTAGAGCTTATAGTGGAATATGATGGGATAAACATAAAGAAAATATACAATATCCCTGATACTGTGGGGAAAGTCAATTGCATTCTCAATTGTAGTTTACAGTGAAAAAGCAATGATTTATCAGTGCTAGCAGCCACCCATCTGGAAGCAGCAATGGTTCAGACTTAGGAGCTCTGATGTGCAGTAAGATCCCACGCATGGAATACAGTGGTACCCCGCAAGACGAACGCCTCGGAAGACGAAAAACTCGCTAGACGAAGGAGTTTTTCGTTTTCTTAGCTGCTTCGCAAGACGCATTTCCCTATGGGCTTGCTTCGCAAAACGAAGCTTGCCCCGCAAGCTCCGGGGATAGCGGGGAAGCGCAGCGCGTCTTCCCCGCTGTCCCCGGACCCCTTTTGAACCAAGGGGCGGCAACGGGGAGAAGCGATCTTCTCCCCTCCGCCCCTTGCTTCAAAAGAGGGGACAGAGGGGAAGGCGCATGCACCTTCCCCTCTCTCCCTGGACCCCTTTTGAACCAAGGGGCAGCAACGGGGAGAAGCGATTCTCCCCGCTGCCCCTTCCCTTGCTTTAAAACAGGTCCGGGGACAGAGGGGAAGGCGCGTGGGCCTGCCCCTCTGTCCCCGGAGATTGCGGGGCAGGCAACGGGGAGAAGCAATCTTCTCCCCGCCGCCCCTTGCTTTAAACAGGTCCGGGGACAGAGGGGAAGGCGCGCACGCCTTCCCCTCTGTCCCCGGAGATTGCGGGGCAGGCAACGGGGAGAAGCAATCTTCTCCCCGCTGCCCCTTGCTTTAAAAAAGGTCCAGGGACAGAGGGGAAGGCGCGCGGCGCTTCCCCTCTGTCCCTGGACGGTCTCCATAGGAACGCATTGATTGATTTTCAATGCATTCCTATGGGAAACCGTGCTTCGCAAGACGAAAAACTCGCAAGAAGAAAAAACTTGCGGAACGAATTAATTTCATCTTGCGAGGCACCACTGTAGTTCCCCATTCATTTCAGTGAATGGAGAATGGAATCTGCAAAAACATTCCTTAGCTCTTTTCATGTCAGTGTTTCGTTTTGTTTTAAACACAGCAGAGCACACATGGAATTCTGTATTGACTGAATGGCTATTCCAAGAAAGGACATCCCTTCACACATGTATATTTGTCTGGACTGACGTTTCTCAAAAATAAAACCAAGAAGCTTGAAAATCAATGAAAATGCAATTTGGCCTCTGTACTGAAAACCTGTTTTAATTAAAAATGTTGATTGAGCTGACTTCCAATGCTGCAGCACAGAGTTTGAGGGTGTGGAACGAACTATGGGGGTGGGGGAAGGGGACAAGAGGCAGGTGAATCCCTGTTGTGCATGGGGGGAGGGAATAGAAAATTATGCCAGCCTTTTAAACAAGTACATATCAAGATCCACACCATAATGAACTATGCATGTATGTGAAACCTCATCTTTGAGACATGTGTTGCCCCATTGGTAATTTATTAAATATTATTTTACTTACCTTTCTTTTCTCTATCCCAACATCTATAACAAAGGCCACAGTTTTAATCCAAACCAAAGATCCCCCAAAGCTTGTAGTTAGCAACACTCTTCTCCTGTAATTTTTGCAAGGCCCTTCTTCATTTGGCTTGAGGATTCTCTCTCTTTCACTGGGATAGAGAAGAACAGGGACCAATTCACCAAGTTCAGGATTTAAATTAGGCCCTTCTTGTTGAATAATCTTGTAGGCTTTTCCAATTTCCTAGAAGCAGTGAAGACATCTTTCATGAAAATTAAACAGGCTCACTGTGCCAATTCTGAATCTATTCTCTCTTTTTAATGGATTTTATTTCTATGTTAAGCTCTAATGGCAAAAATATAACAGTCATAAGGCTGATTAAATTGAGGAAATTGTAACAGAAGCATACATAGAAACATCATATACGGTAATGTGGCAATTCTGTTTCTTGAGGAATTTATTTCAGCCCAAAAAGGGGCTTCTTTCTCTTCCTTCCCCCATTTGCTTAAGTGCCATATTCCTTACAGATTTCTGCCATTTGACAGTCTATCATGGCTATACCAATCTCACAGAAAGACATTCTAATATCCATAACAAAACATTAACACGCTACTAGAACAGTAATACTGTAATGAAAAATTATAACATGGCGCCTTGATTTTCCATATCAGTGTGTTCCATACACTTCCCAGAAATAGGACAAATTAATTTGGAAGAATCTCTATCTTGCTAACTTTGAAAATTACTATTATGTTCTTAGTCTAGTTAGAATTTAAAGATTCAAAAGTGCTATAAACCATATATGAAAGTGACTAATTTTTCTTTATCACTATTAAAATAATTGAACATATAGGAGAATTGCAAATTTGCTTTATAGCATTCTCCCCAGTGGCAGATGAACTCTCTGGGGGTAATAAAAATCAATAAAATGCTAAAGAAACCATTAATTGAAAAATTAAGTTTGAGAATTTAAAGGCATAAAAGTGTAAGAATTCAACAGCTCTAAAGTATTTGTTAAATTATGTCCTTCTTCTTTCACATTATAAAAAATGATTGCTTGCAAAAGATATGGAAAAGAGTATAATGCAATTTAAAATGCATTTCTCTCTCTCCAAAGGCTTAAAGTATTTCTTTTGAATACTACTGTCCCCCCCACCAAAGTCTTTTAATGTCAAAGTGATACATACAGGACCAAAACGCTTTGCCTACATGATTATTCACCTTGATTTCTAGTAGCAGTTTTGATCCCAGAAAATCTAAAGACCCACTATTATAGGATATGCTATCTAGGGCTCCGTCTGCACTATACATTGAAAACAGTTTTATACCTCTTTAAACCATAATGGCTTCTCCCAAAGAGTCCCGGGAGCTGTACTTTGTTAAGGGTGCTGGGAGTTTTAGGAGACCCCTATTCTTCTTATAGCGGTACAATTCTCATAGTTCCCTGGGAAGAGAGATTGACTGTTAAATCACTTTGAGAATTGTAGCTCTGTGAGAGGAATAAGCCACAACCTAGATAGCAGCCCTGGTAAAGTGAGTTGCTGCTAGATCTTCCTAAAAGTAGCTTGCTACAGTTACCTTACAGCATAATAATTGGCATGCCTATTCTGAAGTAAACCCTACTTAGTTCAATGGGACTTTCTCCCAAGTAAGTATATATAGAACTGTAGACTTAGTGCAACATGAGTACTTTTTAAAAATTGGCCTAATTACAGAAGGTTTTAAAGGGGGTACGGAAATTGCTCATCCTAACATAGAAGCCCAAGTACGCAAATACTTTCTGTGATACATTAAATGGTTTACTTACTTGTTCACAGGCCAGAAAGATCACAATATCACCTTTCTCTTTAGAGTTATGAATCTCAAAAAGCAGTCTTAAAGCAGAAGAGAAATTATCTTTCTGAATGCAACAGGTATACACAACCTCCACCTGGTATCTGCTTTTCACTCTTATGAGAGACGTGCTGCCATAATATGTCTGTAGTTTGGTGCACATCTGAGTAGATGTAATTACAATTAGCTTCAGCTCGGGTCTTAATATCATTACATCTTTAAGGAGTCCAAGCAATACATCTGTTGGGAGAGTTCTTTCATGCACATCATCCAAAATGATGATTCCATAATTGCTCAGAAAGGGATTGGACATCATTTCTCTTTGTAGCATGTCATCTGTACTGTATCTGTAGCCATGCAAAGAAAGAAAGATCATTATTCAAAATTGGTGATGACATAAGCTGAAGGAGACAGCACGCATTCTTCAGGCTATGCATAATCTGCCCAGGTTTTTCCTTCAAAATGAAAATATAAACAAAATTGCACTAAAGTGGTGGGGTTGGAGAAATCATGGCAGATTAGAATAGCCTGTCAGGCTTATGTTGTCATACCTGCAAGAAGAAGAGTAGAAGAGTTTGGATTTGATATCCCGCCTTTCACTCCCCTTAAGGAGTCTCAAAGCGGCTAACATCTCCATTTCCCTTCCTCCCCCACAACAAACACTCTGTGAGGTGAGTGGGGCTGAGAGACTTCAGAGAAGTGTGACTAGCCCAAGGTCACCCAGCAGCTGCATGTGGAGGAGGCAATAATTCAGCATATATCTGGTATGAGAAAGACACAGCAATCCCATGTGTGTTTCCTCAAAAGGAAGTCCCAGTGTGTTCAACAGGGATAACTCACAGGTAAGTAAACACAGGATTGCAGCCTAAATTCCACTGACTGCAGTAGGTTTTAACATGCCAGACTGTGAGCACAGAGTTGATTTATGCTCAGAAAAAGTAAAAAACAGCTTGTCAGAATAGGAAATCAAGTACTAAGATGGGTCCCAAAAATATACAGCTCAAGTGTCAAAAGCTAGGGTAAAGCTGTATGCCATACATGTACACATATGTGTGTGCATCACATGCAAAGAAACATGATGCATCTCCTATAGGGTAGGGTTTAGGCCATCTGACAGCCAAATTTTACATCCACAACCATGTTCCTAAATGCAGTAGTTTGTTTTTTCACATTTCCACATCTAAGTTGGTTAATTAAAGGGATCCACAGAGACATCAATAGCACATGTATTTGTAAGGTGGGGAACGATAACCCTGTCCCCAAGTCAATTTGACCTCAGTATCTGGTTCAATGGAACCCATTCACTTTATCACACAGAACTACTGAAGATCAAGACCTTTATAGTTTTGTCACATAATCTTCATAGAACTGTATCAGGCTCTGTTTCTTAGCTAGTGTGTGATGCTAGAGCATACTGGAATTACGCTTGCCAGCCGAAAGGTCGGCGGTTCGAATCCCCGTGGCGGGGTGCGCTCCCACTGCTCGGTCCCAGTGCCTGCCAACCTAGCAGTTCGAAAGCACCCCCGGGTGCAAGTAGATAAATAGGGACCGCTTACTGGCGGGAAGGTAAACGGCGTTTCCGTGTGCTGCACTGGCTCGCCAGATGCAGCTTTGTCACGCTGGCCACGTGACCCGGAAGTGTCTCCGGACAGCGCTGGCCCCCGGCCTCGAGTGAGATGGGCGCACATCCCCAGAGTCTGTCAAGACAGGGGTACCTTTACCTTTTACCTTTATGTAGGTTATATAGAGTACCTGTACATATTAGAGGGACTGAATATGAATGCACAAACCTCAGGATCGTTTCACTATTACAGCAGCTCTCACATGGGACCACATAACCCACTTCATGACCAATATTGACGTCCATCTCATCAGCTACTTGCAATGCCAGCCATACTGCTGTGTGTTTATGTGTCTGTGTGCACACAATCGTTCCGTGTTGAAAATGAGTGGAAAGAGAATATTCAGCACACCACTGGGGCACCTTTAATATTAAAAAAGTTAGAGAGAAATGAATCCATCTATGAAATGAATACACAAGCTTATTTGATTACATGTGCTGTCTCAAGTGAACATCTGCTGTTTGCTTGCTAGCTGTTTGCCTACTAGCAACTGAACAGTTCAATAAATGGAAATTATTTTCCTGGATAAATGTCAAGACCCTGAGTCAGTTAAGTGGTCAAACATAAAGTGAAAGACAGTTCTGGGAATTTCTTGTTCTGAACTAGATTAGCCTGAGTATATTAGAGAAGTGACAGGAATGGCCTCTGGGGAGAAAAGGACACCAACCCTATCATACTTGAGCATTTTGGTTCCTTGCTTGGTTTAACAGTGTGAGGGACATTTCTGGTCAGGGTCAGGGGGGCCAAATCCCTGTCTGTGTTTCCTTCTGGGCTTACAGCCCTGGCTCTGCTCAGTCACTTTAGCACAAAATGACCATCTGTCAGAAAGAAGTCAACAGCTGATGTTAATGTTTATTTGAAGCAGAAGGATTGTTTGTATTTATTGCCATAACTCTGGAATTTGTAGAGGAAATCCATGGGGGTTGTACATCTGTAGACAATGAAAGTGTCTTGGAGTAATCCACATGGCCATAAAACAGGGGAACGAAAGATATTCTTTCCTTTTGAAAGGAAAATTAATAAAGGGTCAGTTTATGCACCATCATGTATAATTGTATAAATGATTGAATTAGATGTTAGGGGAGGGCAGTATCTCTGGTGGGGACACGTTGTGTTTCTTCTGGGGAAGTTCGTCCATCTTTGGTCCCCAAACCTGAACTCAGCTCTCACCTGTGGCTCATAGTAGCAGTCAACATGTGACAGTGGTGACATCCTGGGAAACAGCTGCAACTGGCCAGCTA
This sequence comes from Podarcis raffonei, assembly GCF_027172205.1. NCBI lineage: Eukaryota > Metazoa > Chordata > Lepidosauria > Squamata > Lacertidae > Podarcis > Podarcis raffonei. The sequence continues at coordinate 45,319,405 of NC_070606.1, read as the reverse complement.
AACCAGGTAAGGGTAGCCGATGGGTCTTAAACCCTCAGTGAGTTAAGGACTTATCTATCCCCTGCATTTGAAGATGAGGCCAATAGCAGGTACGATGGTCAAGAAGACTTTTCTTCTTGTGCTGTTAAGGGAAATCGGGCTCACCAGCCTGGGAAGGTAGCCTATCTTGGGGAAGGAGAAAACCTCCTAAACCTCTGTTGCCTTGTGGTTATACAATTCATGAGAAAGGCTTTGGGAGTAAGCCCCTGAAGTGTGTGATTCCTCAGCTGGAGTAGGCTCAGAACAGGTGAGGGTCAAGTGCCTCATCAAGCCCAGATGCTGCAATCAGCATGCAAAGTACAAAAGGGAAGCAAAGCTGAGGTGCTGTGTCTGCTCAACTTCCCATGTTGGTTGGACCACGGCTTGGATGGATGGCCCAGGGTGCTCTTCAGGATTATACTTGTGTGGGACTGACCTCCAGGTGCCCTGACCCCGGATCAGAGACAGGAACCAGGCTGGACTTTGGACCTGTTGGCCTGCCAGACTGCTGGACTGTGTGCCAGCATACGCTGTGGGATTGTGTACTCCAGCGGGACTTGCCACCAGGTACCCCATTGTTCAGGACACTCTGGTTTTTGTATAACCAGAATGTTATATTGCAAAGCTAAGAATCACATCCATTTCTCTGCACACTGTTGCCTCTGGTCTCCAGTAAAGTTTCCCATGAAGGAATGTGGCCCTCATGCTGGAAACGGTAGCTCACTCCTGTTTTATCGACAGTATGGCAAGGTATAAGTCTGCTGGAATATACATGTCTTCTCCACTAACTAGAAGAAAGAGGTCCATTTGAGCCTTGGGTGTGTGGGAGATATTCCATAATAGTGGAGTCACTGAGATGGCCCTATATATGTCATACATTAATAGCAGAAATGAATGTTCTTAACTTTTTGAAATGCTTGTGGTGATGAAAGTTCAAAGTCCTTGTGCCAGTGGAGGAGGCTGGCAGATGCCCTTGGGAAACAGATTGCCTTTTCTTGTCTTAGTGAATTGATTTCAATGTAGCTCATATGGAAGTAATTACTGATTGATTATGCTTGTCTTATACATGATAAAAAAATTCATGGAATTTAAAGTTAAAATTCTAAACATGCACTATATCTCTATCTATATATCTAATCGCATATTAATCTGTTTAAGTACAATGTTTTAACTTTTGTATGTTTTGAAGTATGGCTTTGATATTTTTTCTTGCTTTTATTTTATCTTTTTGTAAAGATAAAATAAGGTTATTTTTTAACAAACAAGCAGTGTATAAATTTTATGAAATACAACATTTATCAGTTAATTTGTCCTCTGTTTCTAAAACCATATCACATTTTAATTCTTGTCTTTTCAACCACCTACAATGAAATGTTGGATAATATAATCAAATAGGCAATAAGAAGTGCATTCTGTCAAACTATATGGTGAAATGAACTTCATGTACTGATCTTTTGAACTTTGTTTTAAAATGGCAATCTCTCGTATACTACATGCCAAACAAGTATTGAAACTCAATAGTTGAGAGAGAGCCCCTCCTGCATGAACAAATCTTTAAAGGTGCAGTACAGAACTGGATCATGGGTCCTGTTTTTTTAAGGACCTCAATCCTGAAGCCCTAGTAAAACCATTCCTGTCACCACCACTCCCAAGCCTACTGCAATTAATATTGTGCAGATGAGATTTTGATTGGCCTAATACATTTGACAATATTGGAGTACTACAGGACATTCACTGAAAGCAGGCAACAGTTTTACATTCTAGGATGTTCAATAAGTGGTAACATACAGGATCACATGCCTAAAAACTTAGTTCAATGTTCTGTCCATTACAAGATCTATTTTAAAAATATGAATGTTGCATATAATTAATTCATATCATACTGCAAGTCCTTTGTTACAAACACTCACCTGGGAGCTCTTACCAGTTTTGGCATCTCCTGAAACAATCACAATCTGATGATGATGCAGACTTTCCATGAAAGCATATTTCACTTGCCAGACTGGAAGTTCCTCTCTTTCTTTGAGAAGTTTGTAGTAACGGGAAGAGAACGGCAATCCATCAAAAGGATTCATCTCTAAATCTGCTGCATATCTCTCCATCCTTTCCTCTTCCATCTCCTCCCCATCAGAAGAGTCAAATAATTCTGAAAAGCACTGCTTCTCAGAATAAGAAACAAAGTAGTCCATAGCTCTCCTTCATGTATTATTCCCAGCAATGAGTATCAGAACATCAATGAAAACCTTTTACATTAATAAATCACCAAAGTCACCCAGTTCAGAAACAGTATATTCCAAAAGTTCAGTTCAAAAGTGCCACAAAGTTTATATTCCAAGGGTTTGTTTTCTCTTTCCCTTCTTTATTTCTCTGTCACCTCTGTGGGCCGTGAGGTTGATTCATCAGAAAGTTTATTTGAGCGACGTCTAAAAACTAAAACACCTACATTTAAAATGATTCACTCCTGGAGATACAGTTCTGCAGAAACCAATCACTTCCTGCATATTGAATTGATGTATTTTTCCTCCAGATCAAACCAATTAGTAAGAAGTTGGTTTGCTTTCTTGCAGTGTATTCTGCAGCTTCTCTTGCTGGTCTGGTGATTAAGGATTCTGCTGAGTTACTGCTTTGTCACACGTGTCTCCATCCTGATTCATTGTGAATAGAAGGCTACAGGATGAGATTATAGTGTCTGATTGTGAAAAGGGTCACATGGTTGCTTAATCCCATTACAATAGATTTTACCACAGGATGTGCAGTGCAAAACTGGGGGAAGCAGGCAGCTCTGCGCAGCAACCATATAAACGTATACAGTGGTACCTTGGGTTACATATGCTTCAGGTTACAGACTCCTCTAACCCAGAAATAGTACCTCGGGTTAAGAACTTTGCTTCAGGATGAGAACAGAAATAGTGCGGCAGCAGCGGGAGGCCCCATTAGCTAAAGTGGTGCTTCAGGTTAAGAACAGTTTCAGGTTAAAAACGGACCTCTGGAACGAATTAAGTACGTAACCAGAGGTGCCACTGTAATTAGAAACGTGTTTCAAATTTAGGCCAAACATTTGAAAGACTGTAGTAAAATCTGAAGTGTTCTAGAATTTAGAAAACAGTATGGAAGAATGAGACTTTATTGTTTAAATCACATAAAGGACAGATGAAGGGGCAGTCCTAGACAAAGTGCACTGGGATGAGCAGATATTTGGTTTAGCTGGCTGATTCCCAGCTCAGCCGGTGTTAAATTTCCAATCCAGCTCAGCTGAAGTTATGCTGGTGTAATTGCCTCATCCTGGCACAGCTGGCTCTGGCTGGGCTAAAGTGGTTGCAAAAGGGACTTAGGCTGGATCCTAAACCCATTCAGCTCCAGTGGCCTGACAATCTAACATAGCACACTATTTGAAAGGCCTATTTCCCCTCTGCCAGGCTAAGGCAGAACAGCAGCAGCCTTGCTGCTGAACAGGGTTTGAATCTGCTGTAACTACACGGGCTTCATTTACACCCGCATGCTTCTTTTGCATAGGATTGCTCTTGCTCCTGAAAACATTTTCAAATAAGATTTTTTTTTTTTAATCCAGCAGGGCTTCCTAGTGACTCTAAGTGACTCTTAATCTGAGTCGTGCATTGGAGTCGTACCCAATTCCTGCATTGCACCTGACATGGCCCCTTCCTGCTACTTCCTCAGCTCATTCTCAAAATTCAGGGTGGCGGAGGACAGAGTGCCGATGGACCGCTCCTTGCCGTCTTTTCTCCCTCCGAGTTCTCTCTCTCGCCGCCCTTGGTTTCGACTTCGGGGGATCCCTAGGCCTAGTTTTGTCTCCCGGCCAGGCCGTTGGCGTTGCTATGGCAACGGGACTCTGGGCGCGGCCCAGCCGGCGGGACGAATCTCAACCGGCCGCTGCTCATGGAGGCCGGCGGAGGTGAGGAGAAAAGTAGCGGAGCGGACGGGAAGGCTGTGAAGGAAGGGAAGAGGGGTGAGAGGACCTCGTCGAAGACGGAGAGGGCAGGGGGTGGGGGTGAGGGATGAGGAGGGAGACATTTGTTTCAGCCACGACTCAACAGCGTTTGAAATAATATTAAAAATCAAAAAATGCCCCTGAGCATGCACAGAGTGCATTCCTCCCCTCCCAGACATGCACCATGTCTCCTGTTTTTTCATTACCACTTGGCTCCGAGGCCGCCTCCTTAAATGGAGCACTTGCCGTAGGATTTGATCCCACGGGGAGGAAGTAGAATAGGGTTGTGGGGGTTTTTTTTGGTAAGGTTCCCCGCACTAGCAATACCTGCAGAAAAAGTCAAGGATGCAGATTTTTCTCAGCATACGGGGATTCAGTGAAAAGAGAAGCTTAACTTGTTAGGTTTCTGCCTGTTGGTAGATCCCCAGCTGATCTTGGTAGATCGCGGGATCCTCATCGTGCACAAAAAGTTACGGGGGGGAGGAAACTAAAAAACTCTGTGCAGTCCTCCCCAAAAACTGCTCTGGGCACCTCCCTCCTAAGAAAAAGCTCAACAACTCTGGGCAATCCCAAAACCCCATGCACTCTCCTTCTGCCTCCAATGACAATGGTAGATCACTGCCAGTTTTTTGTTTTTTTATACTGGGAGTAGATCGCAGTTTCTTGGAAGTTGGATATGCCACTATAGCTGTTAAAAGTGCAGGGAGGAGGTGGCAAGCCATCTCTGGGTTGATAAGCCTATGGGAGTTAGTTGGAGTCCTGGATACTGGGTGCCCTTACTTTAGTAGTTGCCAAATTACCACACACAAACACACACACACACGCCTGCTGTCTTTAAGGGATACACTAGTTGCATGTCTGAAATGGGATACCTGTAAGATATTCTCTGTGTTTGTAGGGAAGGGGGCTTTTTTGGGGGGGTAATAGAAAATTGGAATCCGGAAAAAGGAGGGAAGCCTGGGGTTGTGAGCTGTAGGAGTGAGAATAGGAGCAGCAAGGATGATGAGGTCGAATCAATGAAGATTAGGAGTGTGAGCCTCAGAGAGCAGAGTGTGCATGTTGCTTGGAATAGGAGGTATCGATGGAAGAAAATGCTGGAAAGTAGGAACATGGGGACTGTGAGGAATGGGTAGCATGATTTTGCACAGCAAGGACTGAATGGGAATAGTGCTGTGAAATTCAGTAGGTCAGGCACTAGAGAAAACCTGGAAAGATTTTTCCATAGCTGGTAGGAAATTGTACCAACGTTATATTGTAAACCACTAGATTTCATCCTGTTATTTAAGCTACAACACAGTTTTACTGTATTTATCAGTTGTTCGTGAGAGATACAAGACTTCATTATGAAACAATGATACCTTGAAGGATCACTAGCAGAAATAGGTGCATCATTCAGGAAAACGAGCTTAATTTATCAACATTCAGAATGTGCATTTAAAACCCATTGACTAATTTCTGAACAAATATATCCTTCATTTGCTGGATTTACTGCCTCCATCCCCCTTCATGGATCACTGCCTTGCCGTGGCGAAGGGGCTTGAAGAACTCAGAGAAGCTATGAACTACGCCGAGCAGGGCACACAAGATGAACAGGTCATAGTGGAGAGTTTTGACCAAACGTGATCCACCTGGAGGAGGAACCGGCAAGCCACTCCAGTATCCTTGCCAAGAAAACTCCATGGACAAAGACAACAGGCATATAAAAGTTATGACGCTGGAAGATGAGCCCCTCAGGTCGGAAGGCGTCCAACATGCTACTGGGGAAGAGCGGAGGGCAAGTACAAGTAGATCCAGAGCTGATGAAGCGGCTGGGCCAAAGCCGAAAGGACGCTCAGTTGCGGATATGCCTGGAAGCGAAAGGAAAGTCCAATGCTGTAAAGAAAAATATTGCATAGGAACCTGGAATGTAAGAACCATGAACCTAGGTAAGTTGGAGGTGGTCAAAAATGAGATGGCAAGAATAAATATTGACATCCTGGGCATCAGTGAACTAAAATGGACGGGAATGGGCGAATTCAGTTCGGATGACCATCACATCTACTACTGTGGGCAAGAAACCCGTAAAAGAAATGGAGTGGCCCTCATAGTCAACAAAAGAGTGGCGAAAGCTGTACTGGGATGCAATCTCAAAAATGATAGAATGATCTCGATACGAATCCAAGGCAGACCTTTTAACATCACAGTAATCCAAGTTTATGCACCAACCACTGGTGCTGAAGAAACTGAAATAGACCAATTCTATGAAGACTTACAAGACCTTATAGAAGTGACACCAAAGAAGGATGTTCTTCTCATTATAGGGGATTGGAATGCTAAAGTAGGGAATCAAGAGATAAAAGGAACAACTGGCAAGTTTGGCCTTGGAGATCAAAACGAAGCAGGGCAAAGGCTAATAGAGTTCTGTCAAGAGAACAAGCTGGTCATCACAAACACGCTTTTCCAACAACACAAGAGACGACTCTACACATGGACATCACCAGATGGGCAGTATCGAAATCAGATTGATTATATTCTCTGCAGCCAAAGATGGAGAAGCTCTATACAGTCAGCAAAAACAAGACCTGGAGCTGACTGTGGCTCAGATCATCAGCTACTTATAGCAAAATTCAAGCTTAAACTGAAGAAAGTAGGAAAAACCACTGGGCCGGTAAGATACAATCTAAGTCAAATCCCTTATGAATACACAGTGGAAGTGACGAACAGGTTTAAGGATTTAGATTTGGTGGACAGAGTGCCTGAAGAACTATGGATGGAGGCTCGTAACATTGTACAGGAGGCAGCAACGAAAACCATCCCAATGAAAAGGAAATGCAAGAAAGCAAAGTGGCTGTCCAACGAGGCCTTACAAATAGCGGAGGAGAGAAGGCAAAATGCGAGGGAGATAGTGAAAGATACAGGAAATTGAATGCAGATTTCCAAAAAATAGCAAGGAGAGACAAGAAGGCCTTCTTAAACGAACAATGCAAACAAATAGAGGAAAACAACAGAATAGGAAGAACCAGAGATCTGTTCAAGAAAATTGGAGATATGAAAGGAACATTTCGTACAAAGATTACCATAATAAAGGACAAAAGTGGTAAGGACCTAACAGAAGCAGAAGACATCAAGAAGAGGTGGCAAGAATACACAGAGGAATTATACCAGAAAGATATGGATGTCTCGTACACCCCAGGTAGTGTGGTTGCTGACCTTGAGCCAGACATACTGGAAAGTGAAGTCAAATGGGCCTTAGAAAGCATTGCAAATAACAAGGCCAGTGGAAGTGATGGTATTCCAGCTGAACTATTTAAAATTTTAAAAGATGATGCTGTTAAGGTGCTACACTCAATATGCAAACAAATTTGGAAAACTCAGCAGTGGCCAGAAGATTGGAGAAGATCAGTCTACATCCCAATCCCAAAGAAGGGCAGTGCCAAAGAATGCTCCAACTACCGCACAATTGCACTCATTTCACACGCTAGCAAGGTTATGCTTAAAATTCTACAAGGAAGGCTCAAACACTATGTGGATCGAGAACTCCCAGAAGTGCAAGCTGGATTTAGAAGAGGCAGAGGAACCAGAGACCAAATTGCAAACATGCGCTGGATTATGGAGAAAGCTAGAGAGTTCCAGAAAGACATCTACTTCTGCTTCATTGACTATGCAAAAGCCTTTGACTGTGTCGACCACAGCAAACTATGGCAAGTTCTTAAAGAAATGGGAGTGCCTGATCACCTCATCTGTCTCCTGAGAAATCTCTATGTGGGACAAGAAGCTACAGTTAGAACTGGATATGGAACAACTGATTGGTTCAAAATTGGGAAAGGCGTACGACAAGGCTGTATTTTGTCTCCCTGCTTATTTAATTTATACGCAGAATACATCATGCGAAAGGCTGGGCTGGATGAATCCCAAACTGGAATTAAGATTGCCGGAAGAAATATCAACAACCTCAGATATGCAGATGACACAACCTTGATGGCAGAAAGTGAGGAGGAATTAAAGAACCTTTTAATGAGGGTGAAAGAGGAGAGCGCAAAATATGGTCTGAGGCTCAACATCAAAAAAACGAAGATCATGGCCACTGGTCCCATCACCTCCTGGCAAATAGAAGGGGAAGAAATGGAGGCAGTGAGAGATTTTACTTTCTTGGGCTCCATGATCACTGCAGATGGTGACAGCAGCCACGAAATTAAAAGACGCCTGCTTCTTGGGAGAAGGGCAATGACAGGCCTAGACAGCATCTTGAGAAGTAGAGACGTCACCTTGCCAACAAAGGTCCGTATAGTTAAAGCCATGGTTTTCCCAGTAGTGATGTATGGAAGTGAGAGCTGGACCATAAAGAAGGCTGATCGCCGAAGAATTGATGCTTTTGAATTATGGTGCTGGAGAAGACTCTTGAGAGTCCCATGGACTGCAAGAAGATCAAACGCATCCATTCTTAATGAAATCAGCCCTGAGTGCTCACTGGAAGGACAGATCGTGAAGCTGAGGCTCCAGTACTTTGGCCACCTCATGAGAAGAGAAGACTCCCTGGAGAAGACACTGATGCTGGGAAAGATGGAGGGCACAAGGAGAAGGGGGCGACAGAGGATGAGATGGTTGGATAGTGTTCTCGAAGCCACAAACATGAGTCTGACCAAACTGCGGGAGGTAGTGGAGGACAGAGGTGCCTGGCGTGCTCTGGTCCATGGGGTCACGAAGAGTCGGACACGACTAAACGACTAAACAACAACTGCCTCCATCAGCAAACAGAACTTTTCATACAAGTAAACTAATCCTCACACAATAGGGGCAAGGGGAAATAAAAAAAGTCCTTGATCCCAAAGTAGTGATCGTTTAGACCAGAGGTGGGAAAACCTTTTTCATATAAAGTTTCATACCCGTAGTGGGCAGGGTCAAGGCCAGTAGTGAATGGGGGACATTCCATTTGTTTTAGACGCTAGGTATGATGAAAGCTTATCAACACCATATCAGAGCAAGAAAAATTTAACTGGGTACATTCCGCATCACCCCAAAGTCAGTCACTGGTTATTTCTATTTACAGTGGTACCTCGGGTTACATACGCTTCAGGTTATATACGCTTCAGGTTACAGACTCCGCTAACCCAGAAATAGTACCTCGGGTTAAGAACTTTGCTTCAGGATGAGAACAGAAATCGTGCTCTGGCGGCGCGGCGGCAGCAGGAGGCCCCATTAGCTAAAGTGGTGCTTCAGGTTAAGAATAGTTTCAGGTTAAGAACGGACCTCCGGAACGAATTAAGTGCTTAACCCGAGGTACCACTGTATTTGGTCTTTCATAAACCAGAGGAATGGGGTAGTGATGTTGATAAGACTCTGTGAAGGGGCAGTCCTTTTGAGCCTCAGTGGACCACAGTTAAGACCCACCCTTTGCAAACTTATCCAAACTGGAGGTGTTTTCACGAAATTGTGATTGGTGTCTAGAGCCTGGACAAAACCCCAATGAACGTTAATTTAAAGGAATATTTTGCTTTGAGAAATATTTTGTTTTTGTATCATTTGTTCAGTCATTCACAGTGGGGTTTCCTTCATTAAGGCTGCAAACATATACACATTTGCTCAGGTCTTACTGGGGAGAGGTTCTTCAGATGTTAATGTGTATTAACACATAACTATGCTCTTTGCGTCACAAATTAAAGTTGGTTAACTGCAAATTAAAGTGGCTATCTGTGTGGCTAGTTCTTTACACACCATCTTATAGGGGTATTGGGCTAATTAACTGTTGTGCTTGAAAGGCACAGTAGCTCTAGTAAGACATAAAATAGGCACCTGTATTTCATGTTGGAATCTTTCCTTTCATAACAATGGAATATCTGTGTCAGTTTTTGATTCAGATTTATTCATGTCAGAACCTTTAGATCTTGCTTCCTAAGCTACTCATCACATTTACACCGAAAGGTTTAAGTTAAGTGTTCTGTTTTTCATAAGAATTTGTGTGTGTGTGTGTGTGTGTGTGTGTGTGTGTGTGTGTATGTATATGTAGTTGCTGCTAATGGAAAGGTTTGTTCAGTAAATGAGGTGTCTCTTGTTAAGAGCGTATGTACTTCTGTGAGGAGGAAAAGGCCAGCAAGCTTGTTATCAGGTTTTATTGCAGCTCTCCCAAGAAAAAAAATGTTCCTTTTCCTGCTGTTAGATTTCTTTGGTGTCAGACAAATATTATATATGCCTTATCGGCTTAATGAGAAATGCTGTAAGAGAATATAAAACTTAAAAATAAAATAAAATCTGAATTGCGCCCAAGGTATTTAGTCATCACTTCTGATCTGATCACTTATTTATGTAGTAACTTTATTAGCATAATGAAATAAAATTTTAAAAGAGATAATTAAAAGCCAGCATGCCATTAGTTGTTTAAATTAATTAAACCTGGATATTTTTAGTAATCTATGAAGTTTTTTTGTTTTCTTTTTATGAAAGTCTGAATGCATCCACCTTTCCTATATGCAGCAGTGTGGCAGAGCTCTGCCATTCATATTACCTCTTTCCTGTTGAGTTGCTGCAGCATAAGAGGACTGAGAGAAGAGAGAGAGAGAGAGAGAGAGAGTTGCAAGGTTGTGTGATGCAAATGTGCCAGCAGAAGCATGGACACATTTGCCACACCCCTCTGTTCCATTTTGCTGTAGTGACTCAGCCAGACAGAGGTCAGGTGAATGGTGCAACCCCAGCACACCATCCACTGCTGCCTGGGTGACATGCATGTGGAACAGTCCTCTGGATGTTGCTGAACTATATCCCCCATCAGCCCCAGCCAGCATGGCAATAGTCAACGCTGAATGGGAATTGTAGTTAAACAATTTTGGAGGGCCAAAGCTTTCCCACTTCTGCTACAAGGAATATAGAGCTTTCCAGTATTTTTTCTGTGGCAACTGGAGTACAGTGGTACCTCGGGTTAAGAACTTAATTCGTTCTGGAGGTCTGTTCTTAACCTGAAACTGTTCTTAACCTTTGTGTTCTTAACTATTTCTGGGTTAGCGGAGTCTGTAACCTGAAGCATCTGTAACCCGAGGTACCACTGTAAAATGAATAGTTGTGGAAATGCAGTCTCACATATCTCTGTTATACTGTATCTAATCCCCCCGCCCCAGAACTGAACTGTCCATGATAGGCGATACAATTCTATTTTGAGGAACCTATTTTATCTGTGCTCCATCCTGTAATTGGTTAATTAAATAATCATCCTGAATTATAACCATGACTGTCCTAAGGGCTTGGGGTGGTTACAGTAATTATTTGTCACAGTACGTACTTAGCAGGCCACTACACGCAATATAGGAAAGATGTGTTCACAATATAATAATTTATTAGATTAATATAATTGTCCATCAATAAAAAAATCCTAAATGACTTACAACAAAATATCAAAAACAGAGAGGAGTTCAATGACCTAATGTGATTGTTCCGTCAGCAGAACAGTGCCATTTATGCTTGCCAGACAGAAAGATCTCCCCTCTTCTCCCCCCATGTGCTGCTTTGAGGGTTCTCTTGAGCCCCCTCCCCCCGCTGATTTGAGGGTGGGCATGATTGGACACAGGACGTGGGTGGCACTGTGGTCTAAACCACTGAGCCTAGGGCTTACCAATCAGAAAGTCGGCAGTTTGAATCCCCGTGACGGGGTGAGCTCCTGTTGCTCGGTCCCTGCTCCCGCCCACCTAGCAGTTCAAAAGCATGTCAAGTACAAGTAGATAAATAGGTACTGCTCCGGTGGGAAGGTAAACAACATTTCTGTGCGCTGCTCTGGGTTGCCAGTAGCGGCTTAGTCATGCTGGCCACATGACCCAGAAGCTGTCTGCGGAGAAACACCGGCTCCCTCAGCCTATAGAGCAAGATGAGCGCGCAATCCCAGAGTCATCCGCGACTGGACCTAACGGTCAGGAGTACCTTTACCTTTTCCTATGAGGGGACATACTAGGGGGATGAAAGGCCCATTGTGCTAGTGGGATTTGTGCTGACTCCTGTTTGCACAATTACTTAGTTGAATCCAGCCCAAAGTGAAAAACATTTTTGAATAGAAGCAGCATAAAAGGTATAACCCTAATTAAAAGCTGCTTAAAAGAGGAAGTAAAGAACATGATTTTTACTTTGTGCTGCAAAACTAAAGAAGGTTCCAGATGAGCCACTCTCAGGAGGTTCTATAGTTGAGGTGCCAACACTAGAAATACCTTCATTGTAACCATATGCCTTCCTTCAGTTACCGTGTGCACCCTGGTCAGGGTCTTAATATAAGATCTTAAGGTTTAAGCAGGCAGAAGGTGGTGATCTTAAGCCACTTAGGAGGTTAAAACCCACAATTTAAATTGCTCCTGGAAATAGACTGGGAGCCAATACAACTGGTAAAACATCTAGTATCAATTAGTAATCTTGGGGCTCTATTTTGAAACATCTTCAATTTCTGGACTGCTTTCAATGGAAGCTCCTTGTATACTGCATTGCAGTAGTCTAAACAGGCTGTTACATTCATCACTTACCGTATTTTTTGCTCTATAAGACTCACTTTTTCCCTCCTAAAAAGTAAGGGGAAATGTTTGTGCGTCTTATGGAGCAAATGCAGGCTGTGCAGCTATCCCAGAAGTCAGAACAGCAAGAGGGATCGCTGCTTTCACTGAGCAGCGATCCCTCTTGCTGTTCTGGCTTCTGAGATTTGGAATATTTTTTTTCTTGTTTTCCTCCTCCCAAAACTAGGTGCGTCTTATAGAGCGAAAAATACGGTATCTGCCCCTTCACTAATCTCCTCTTCAAATATTATGTATTTTTTTAAAGCTGCTACTTAAGGTATTTATATACTCCCTCCTCTCTCTCTCTCTCTCTCTCTCTCTCTCTCTCTCTGTGTGTGTTTATGTTAATGTTATTGACCATGCCATGGGACACATAGGAATCATTATCATCATTATCTCATTCATGAATTCCATCCTATGAGACATCCCAGAGTAATTTACAATGTAATAGAACAATGGCATATATAAAAACAGCAATATCATTTGCATATATAAAAGCATACATATAAATCAGAATAACACCACTTATATTAAATTAATTTGAATCCAATACAGATGCTAAGTCTCCACTTAGCAGGTTGTCTTCAAATGGGAAATAAAGGACAATAGAGAAGGCACTGCTAAACATGTTGCTAACACATATTTTTTCCTATTATGTGAAGTAGCTCCAAATTAGTGGAAAAGGAGGAACCAAACAAGGAAAACTAAGCAGAATCTGGCATATATAAATACATTTAAGCATCCTAATTATGGCTTCTATAACAATTCCTAATTGACTTCCTGCTAGAAAAGGATAGTGACAGGAGCCAGACTGTCCCTGCCAGTTTTTCTTTTTAAAGTGTGTGTGCATATGATAGAGTTGTATAAATTATCTTGTCAGCTACTCAGCACTCTTACTGAACAGTTCCATAAAGTGCTGCTGTTGCCACCTGAACTGAACAGTTTTGCATACTACTGAAAGTCATCCACTTCCTATGAGTATCCACCCCACCTCCTTGCCATCCAGAAAAGAGTTTTTCTGCTTTGTTTTTTTAAAGCAAAAATAGTCTTTTTAAAAAATAATTAATTAATTAATTTGGTTTTCAGATTAAAGTTTTACAATCACATATCCAACATACAATGTAAAGGCAAGATTCCAAAGAATCTCCTGGACTTTCCTCCTCCCATTTGTGGGTCCTATTAATCATTTCTAGTTCCAAGGTGCCGAGGTCCCTTCAGCCCCCCCCGTAAAATATTTGAGGGGGAGCCGGGCCCCCCAGAGTTAATGGGCATTGCCATTCAAATGGGGGGGGGTATGCCGTGTCTTGTGATTGATTATGTGGGGCAGGGCTTACTTTGCCCCCCCCCCCAATATTTTACTCAGGTTGGCAGCCCTGAGCAGTGCCCTCTGTGATGCCAAAATTCAGTGCCCCCCTGTACCTCTCCTTCCAGTCTACATCATAGTTGTGGCACTCCCAAGGCTCTGCAGCCAGTATGGCCGAACTGGTTACGCTCCCCTAAATCCTTCTCTGATTTGATCTTTATTGGAAAGTGGAAGGGACAGAACACATCTAAGGTAGGGATGGGAAATATTTTTCAGCCTGAGCTTTCCTCAGGAGGAACCTTCTGAGAGCCACATGCCAACAATGGGCAGTCCAGAGGCAGAATTGTGCAGAACAGTGGATCTGACTCTTGCCTCACAAATGTCAGAGGTTACCAGACATGCACATATTTCCACCCAGGCCAACTGGAATCAAGGACACATTCCCGTCAGGAGTGGGTGGAGCAGGGTTGGTGAGGGATGGGGCCTGGCGAAGAGTTACAAGGGCTGGATAGAGATGCCTGGAGGGCCACATTTGGTTCTTAGGCCCGAGGCTCCCAAGGGCTGATCTAAGTCACCTGTAGAAGCTGCTATGTAGAAGATGTACGCTTGCTGTTTTGTTACTTTTGACATTCCATGTGTTTTTGCCTTATCATTTTTCTTTCCCCCAAAGCAACTGTTGTATAGAGAACGAAGACTTTCGATCAAAGTGATTCTGCTTAAGTAATTGGTTTCAATAATTAAGCAGATTTTTAAAAATGTAATCAATTCTATTTAATTTTTCATTATTCATGAGTTTCAGATGTCTCCAGAGAATTTAAACTCCCAAATTGACTTTGTAGCAAGAGATTATAAGGTTGACCAATTTGGAACTTTGTCTGGGTGATAGAGGCAGTATCGGTAATTAGATAGATGAACCTGATCTTTCCCTCTTCACTATAAAAGGATAGTGGAGTGAGCTATGCCATCGCTGTCTTTTTTCTTTCTTGTCATTTTAAGGATATGCCACTGAGCTATATGAATATCTGTACTGTATGAAAATTATGTAGCAGCTTTCACTGCAAAAATAATTAGGACAAAAGCTTATGATTTCCTGATGAGGTTGTTCTTTATGTTTTAAAGTCATAGTTTTAGTTAGTGTATTGACACTGAATTTAACTTTCCAAATGCAAGACAATCAGTAGGACAACCTCATAACTCACAATGTTTCTGTTTCCTGTCTATGATGTCATAAAGCTCCATGTTGGTCATAGCAATGAAATGAATATTAAACAAGCTGTTTCTGGTTGAGCTGAAGGTCAAGCCACTGTTAATCTGGTTTCAAATATTTTGTGTGTTTTTAAATAGTCCAGCTGCTCTTTTGGGCAACATAATGATAGATTTTATGCAAATATTTTGCATTTTGGCATAATCTTTTCAGACAATTAATAAACTAACAATATAATAAAGCAATTATTTCCACATTTAACCAAAACAAGAAGAATATAGGTTTTGATATTTTCTCCAACAAAGGGTCTTGTTGGAGAACAAGTATGACTGGCACAAATTCATCTGGAGATGCTTTTGTCATCTTTGGAATGTCTATGGCAGGACAAGCTGCTGTGAACTGAATGTTTGCCTGCTACAAAGCTGTTAAAGTCATGGGGCCTCTGTCTGTTAAATGTGTCAAGCAGAATGATCAGCACTTGGTTTATTGGAAATAGAACTCATATACTCCTATAACTTTTCATTAAGTGAAATGTAATATAATATTGTAGGTAATCTTAGCTATCTTAGAATGAATTACCTGAATTATTCCAATATATACCTTATCCTGAACTTAATGGAACACAGTGTAGTGTGTCTTAATACCTTTATGAGAAAAGGAAAGTGCACAGAGCATAGGATTAGTGATGGTGTGAATTTGGAATATGAACTCGCCTCGTTTGGAAAGCCAAAACCCATTACAAACCAGACCCAGGCCTTTCAAGGATCAGCTGGTAATGAAATTCATCCTTGCTACCTGCTGGCTCCCTTCGCCAGTATTTTAATCCACTTTCAAAGCAAAAAGGCTATTTTTGGAAAGGGGAGTAACTGTTGGTAGGGAGGGCTCACTAGAGACAGTACTGGTCATTCTGACGCTCAGGATTGTATTTTTTTGCCCAAGGCATTGGAATTTGTAAGTTCTTTTGCTTCCTTCACTGAATTTTGGGGAGAGTAAATAACAAGTTCCCCAGCTTATTATTTCCTGCTGGGGAACATGGGATCTTAGTTTCCTTGGCTGCTCTGGAGTTCTAAATTCCCATGCTCCCCAAAAGCATATGATGTTCCCAAGCATGCTGTGGAGTGTTATTTCCAGGCTGGCAAGGGTTTTCCTGTTTCTAGATTTCTCTCCCTGTCACTGGCTGTCTCCTATTCCTTCTCAAAAGTACTGTAAGCATATTTGGAGTGAAGGGTGAGGGGAACTGGCAAGTTTCTAGTTTTCTCAAAAATAAAAGAAGATGGAGGTTTGTGTGCATAGGGTTATTGATTTCAAGGGATTTTCACCCATCATTGCATATGATAGTTTAAACTTGGACACCCTAGTATACAACATTTTGCATGTCAAAATAATCCTTCTGTAATCATCAACTATCTTTACAGTATGCATCTTTTCCTGTATTGAATGTTAAATTGAGAGGCTGATGTATTGCTTCAAGTTAGCATCAGTTGTTTGAGAAAATGGTAGAATCATAGAATCATAGAATTGTAGAGTTTAGTGACAAACTACCCCCAAGTCTAAGGGTTTACATTACGTCTATTGACTAATTATTTTTTCTTTTTTAAAGGAACATAATTTTAAGCACTGAGAAAGTAATATTTCCACTATACCGTAATTGCTAAAATGGTCACTAAGGACAGGCTGACAGAAATATGGAACGCTTTATGAAATTTGTTTGTCATCCTTGTGCTGGGGCCACGCTAATCTTCTGTGTATTTTTCCAATTTTTCTCTAGATTACAGTGGTGCCTCGCAAGACGAAATTAATTCGTTCCGCGAGTCTTTTCGTCTTGCGCGGTTTTTCGTCTTGCGAAGCACGGTCGGTCGCAACTGCACTGCTTCAAGCGGTTTTAAGAAAAAAGGAAACAAACTCGCAAGACATTTTCGTCTTGCGAAGCAAGCCCATAGGGAAAATCGTCTTGCGAAGCAACTCAAAAAATGAAAAACTCTTTCGTCTTGTGAGTTTTTCGTCTTCCGAGGCATTCGTCTTGCGAGGTACCACTGTACTTGCATTTATAAAATGTAAGACGTGTTTGATTGGTCACTTAACTAATACACTTGTTTAAAAGATGTGAAACTGCAGATACAAATAGTATTTTCTGAAGAGAAAATATTGTTCCTTGTGTGTGACCAAAGCGTGGTTATGCAGGATGGGGCCTTCTTGGTAGTGGTGCTGAGACTTTAGAATTCCCTCCCTGGGGAGATGCACCTTGCTGCTTTTTTGATAGCATACAGATTCCAAGTTAAAACTATCCTCTTTAAAAGCCATTTATGAGAAAGTTATTTAAAAATTTAGTTGTATGTTGCTGCTGTTTTGTATTTGCTATGTGGACTTACTGTTACCTGTTATAATTTTATTTCTTGGAGGTTATCGCTTACTTATTCTCAACTATCTTGTGGATATTTTGTGATCAAAAGGAAAGATATAAATATTCCACAAAAACAAGTAAATGCTTAGGGTGTGCAAACTTTTGTCACAGCAGCTGAAGTCCATAGATACAATGCAAAATTGTTTTACAGTTCTGTTTATTGTATTGCTGCAAAGTGGGGGAAGGTACAAAAGAACAAATAACACAGTGATTGCCCTACAGCAGTGTTCCCCAACCTTGGGCCTCCAGCTGTTTTTGGACTACAACTCCCATCATCCCTCGCTAGCAAGACCAGTGGTCAAGGATGATGGGAATTGTAGTCCAAAAACAGCTGGAGGCCCAAGGTTGGGGGACACTGCCCTACAGTGTTTATGCAGTCCTAGCCATATTCCTGTTTGAATCAAGATAAGTATCAGACATGTGAAATGATGTAATTCATTTGTAGGAAGACATTCCATCTCAAAACCACGCCCTCCAGTTGTAGTTGTACGCCATGTGAGCCACCACAATATTCACCTTAGTTGGGACTTGGAAGAACAACGAAAAGGTCCTCAGGAACAATGGTTAAAATTTTCAGTTGAAGAAGAGGACACAAAGTTGCATAAATATGGTCTAATTTATACGTAAGTGAAGTTGTGCTCCCCCCCCCCCCCGAAATAATTTGAAAGCTTGGATAACAAAGCTGACATACTTAACATAAATCAGTGGTTCTGAAAATGGTCTTTATGGTTGTAGGTATAACAAGAGTATATCAATACTTTTATGCATTGCAGACTCTTCCCCTAAATCTGTACATCTCAGTGGAGCAAGTACCACTCAAATGACTTGAAAGGGGAAGGTTCTATAATCATGGAATCAAATCATTGATGGGTCTGACTTGTTGCTGTTGGATCCCGAGTGTGGACCACATGACCCTTCTTCATCCAGTAGTTCTCTTGTTGCTTTTTGTGGCTAAAGCATAACTCCTTCACTATTTTACTCTTGTTTCTTTTCTTCTAACTTTATGATTTAATTTGTAAAAAGTTTTCTTAATTGTTGAAAAAGTCAGTACATTAAACGATAAAATTGATCTTCCTCTTGATTTTCGGGGGGGGGGGAGTTTTATTATCAGTTACATTGAGCATTTGGAGAGGTGGTTTATGTGTTGTAAAAGTAAAATAAATAAATTGACTGCAGTGCTACATAAGCTACCAGTGGTCCCCTGACTGCTCTGATGTTTGCTCTGAGACATCATACGTTCTGTTGTCATCAGAAAATTTCTATGTAGAGTTTGTCACTAGGTGGCAGAATTAGACTGTTTGAATACTACCTATTTCATCATATGTCAAGCTACATATCTTATATTATAAACAGTACTTTAAAATTTAAAGCATTCTGAGCGTTCTAGGAAACAATCTCTTTACAATGTCAGACAGCTTAGAAGGATTTTTGCTTTTTAGTTAAAGCAGTAGCACATGGCAAAGTAATGGTAATTCTGATAGACATTTTTTGGTATTCCAAATATTATATGAAGACATTAAATTAAAATATTCAAACCTGAACTTTTGCCCTTGAAAAATGTGCTGGGAAGTATATATTTGATGACATTTATGTAGATGTTCTAGTTCTTGTTTTTGAAGACCTGAAGTCCTTGGGTGATATCCAGCATAAGTCATACTCAGAGTAGACCAATTGAAATGGTAGATTTCACAGAGTCTACTCTGAGTATGACAGATATTGGCTATCACCCTTTCTTTCCTTTGGGGTTTTAAAGTATGTACAGTTTAGGTATTCACGTAGGCTTGAGAAAACTTTGGATTTGTATGTGCAGTTAGGGCAAATGAATTTGCAGATGGATTCACAGTGACACAACAATAATGTGTATTTAAAAAGAACAATTTTGGCACATATTTCCCATCTATGCGGATGGGTTTTTTCCCCAGTGACCTTCATACATTCACAGTAACAGGTGTTTGGTAGTCAGTTTTTAGTACTATTTGTATTTTTTTTTTAGAGTTAGTCTTGTATAAACAAAACATTTGAAAATGATTTAAAAAATATTTTCTGGGGGGAAATAACATTACTGTGTTTTAGGGGATATGCTCAACAGCATGTGGTAGAAGGTCTTGAACCTAGAACAACCTACAGATTTCGACTTAAAGTGACAGATCCTTCAGGGGAGTCCGCTTACAGTACACCTGTTTGTGTAACCACAACAAGTAAGTTGGCAATTCATTGTTAATTCTAAGTATGCACAATATAAATTTGATTTCTACCCAATGCAAATAGCTATTAAATGGAAAGCAGAAGTTTATTAAGTAAATTTAACATGCAGCACTGCTCTCAATTAAGCATTTTTATGCAGTATCTTATTTGGGATAAATTTTAGACCTTTTGCATTTGCTATTTCTCACTGTTATCTAAAGTGGGGAAAAACCCTTATCTTAAAATGTTTGCTTGCTTTTTTGATGTTGTCTTCTCGCTATTCAGTCCTTGGCTGCCCAAATTAGAAAACAGGACAAGAAACCTCATCGGTTTCATAAAGTCTCCATGCTCTTTAATGAACTGAACTAGGCATCCAGACAGTATTGATTATTTAGGAATTCAATCTGCAAAAATATTCTCTGTGGTGATCCCACAATGAATCACTACATCTGGGTGGCTAGCTAAAATCCAGCCATTAGGAACAACATGTACCACTTTGTGTCCTTTTGAAGATACATATCTAGTAAGAAGCGTGCTTCTTGGCAGCAGAACTGCTTGTCCTGGGAGTTAAGAATGGAGTGTTGTATATTCCAGTCCCCAAGAAATCCATGCACCTCTCCACACTCCCTGAGTTGGGAGTAAATTATCCTGTTGAAATCAATAGACTTCTGTATTGTATCAAATAGGTTCAAAGCCAAGAGCTTGCAACTGATTCACCAATTTCCCATTGTGCGCTAGCCCATGGTGAGCTATCCTAGAACATTTTAGTGAAAGTATGGCTGAATCCCTTTGCCATTGCTTCCTGTGTAACCACCAGAAGCCATTAGACTTTAGCATCTTAATATAACATGCTCACATATGTCCAAAGGCCGCCATTCCTGAATTGAAACCTTGTTCTGAAAGCAGTGTGAGTTTTCGGGGGGGGGGGGATCTGGGAAATAATCCTATGAAAATTAGGGTAAACATTTCAGTTTGCATTGGAAAAAATTCTGATACCTAGAGAGTGATCTAATTGAGCATGCTTATTTTATTTACATTCAGTTAACAAAGCAAAACACTTTGAATGTACAAAGCTTGCCAAATATTGTATCAGCAATTGGCATCCATTTGTTGTTACTAATGCGTTTATGAAATGGAAAATTTTCCTCAGGAAAAGAAAGCATTGGAAAGAATTCTGCCCGTCATTATCTAGAAATATGTTATGTGTTTGGCATGTTCATAGTTCATTTTAATATTGCACTTCACATAATGTTTGCTTTCCAAATAGCATAATGGATTTGGATAAAAATCTGAATTGTAAAACCAGGATTTTCCTATACAATGCACAGCTTTATTATATGTAAATATTCAAATCCATTCATATTCATATTTCATAGCTTCGTTGTTTTAATGTGCATGTTAGGAATATGCACATTAAAACAAAATGTCTCTTTTGGTTTAGCATTTGCATTCAGCTGGAAAAAGCCTTCATAAATCAGAATGCAAGTACTTTGAAAAAGGGTGTGATGCTGCTTCTTTTTTTCCTCAGGTAAAATACAAGAAAGTCCTGTTTAAATGAGGCGTGCAATTTTAATCAATTGGTCCCTAAAATAGAAAGACAAACAGCTGCTGCCTGTTAATTGGAGAATGTCTTCACCAATGAGTTCATCATTTATTCAGTTTTCAATAGAGCCTTCAGTTCCATAAATAAAATTCTTATAGCCACATTAGAATACATTGCTCTGTTCATCTGCAACCCAGTACCATTTTTTGAAGGATTTATTTCAGAAGACAAAAGCATGACCTTCACCTATCCAGATTCCTTTTGTTTATCCAGTAATCACATTTATTGTGTGGACACAATTTTAATGAGTAGCTATGTCAACCTTAAGCTTCTTGTCTGAAAGTTTTATGTACTTCATATATTTTTTAATATAACTTCAAAGAAAGAATGATTGTACATTTTAAATTGTTTCTCTTAGCTTTTGGTTCTTTTAATTATTTGCTCCTACACACCCAAAGAATTGTTTTTGAGAACTGTCATACAGGTAAACTATGGGAGCAGCATGTCCTTAATAGAAAAGATCTCCTCAAAGACATAATAAAGGGCTATAAACATAAATTGAAATAAAAGCATACACCTATTTTGTTCAAATGCATTATTCATACAACAACCCCAATATTATTATCCACTCCATATTGCAAATGGTGGGGAACGCATTAGAACTAATAGGTTGCCTAAGCCCTAAAGCTACCTCAGAAGTTTGTGATTGAGGTGAGATTTGAAGCAGGGATTTCCTCACTAACACCTTTTGCTACTCTCCCCCCTTTTTTTTTGCAATGCAGAGACTCAACAGTGTGCACAATATTTTAGATGTTGTCATTATTCATGAGTGTTTATTTGAGAGATGGTGTCCAGGTTTTAAAAATAAATAAACAATCGTCTGGTTTTTTGTGTGTTTTTTTTATAAAAAAAACCAGATTTCAAAGTCACCTTTGAAACATTTCATCTTTCTGCTAAACAGTGATAAAAGGTCTATTGTTTAATTTAGGAACCTGGGAGGTGTCCAGATGCTGTTCTGAAAAATGTGAAACCTAGTTATTTGACAGCATTTTAATAGCTGACAGAGTACCAGCAAAACAGTTTTTTATCCATCCTGCTTTCATGCATTGCTTTCTTCAGGTGAACCAATGAGTGGAGACCATCTCCATCGTGCTGTTAGCAGAAATGATGTAGATCAAGTCCTTACTATTCTTAAAGGAAGGTGAGAAATGATTCACCTTTTAAAATCTTCATATCTATGTAATAATGAGTGAAAGATAATGACAGTTGCATGACAAATTGTTCTCTGACTTAAGGTGTCATTTTTCCTGTCTCCTAAATATTAAAGTTAAGCTTATATGTTAAGCTCAACGTGATAGATTTCTAATTGCAAATTATGCTGTTACAGAAATGGGTGCTAATATGTATATGTATATGTGTGTGTGTGCGCACATTGTGTGTGTGTGTGTGTGTGTGTGTGTGTATATATATATATATATATATATATATATATATATATAGGCACGCATGCACACACACACAGACACATATGATAACATTGACCCCTGTGTGTAAGTAGAAGGCAGGCATTCTATATAACTGACAATTCCCTTTCCTAGTGACAGCACTAGTGAGAGCCAGTGTGGTGTAGTGGTTAAGAGAGGTAGTCTCGTAATCTGGTGAACTGGGTTCGTGTCTCCGCTCCTCCACATGCAGCTGCTGGGTGACCTTGGGCAAGTCACACTTCTTTGAAGTCTCTCAGCCTCACTCACCTCACAGAGTGTTTGTTGTGGGGGAGGAAGGGAAAGGAGAATGTTAGCCGCTTTGAGACTCCTTCGGGTAGTGATAAAGCGGAATATCAAATCCAAACTCTTCTACTCTATCAGAAAATGCCACTGCAAAAGGTCTTCAATCCATGGGAATGATTTTTCAGAGAATTTAGAGGTTGATATCAGAAATGGAAGCATAAAAGTACCCTTTCATGGGGAAAAAACATACTGTGCTTCTTGGATCTAGGCCATATAATTCTTTTAAGTTATGAAAGGCAGTGATGATCCATGACGTATGATGAGGAGCACTAATCAAGGCAGACTCGGTGCTCTTGTTGTTGGTCACTGCAAGGTGAGCAGCAAAAACATGAAGATTACTATGTGAGCATTGTGCAGCTGCTGACTGGCTAGTGCATGGTGTAAATTGTGGGTCATGATGTAAGTGGCCCAGTCTACTTGCTTGTCAGCAGGTCATAACTGCAGGGTGCTGACCTAGTAGGTTCATAGCTTCCTGCCATCTTGCAGTTCCTATAAGTAAGAACACTGTGCCCCCACCTCCTCCATTGGGACACAGTGGTGGCAACTTTAATGGATCCTTACCACTGATGAATAGGCAGAATATGCACCTACGTACGTTGAGAAACATTGGAGAAGAACTGTAGTGATGGAAATGTTTGAAATGATAACGAGTCTACTTTTTTCTTTTTTGAAAAGGCAAGTGGTGGTAGATACACTCAATAAACTAGGATTTACAGCGTTGATGGTTGCTTCACAAAAAGGATATACTAGGTAGTATTGTAATATTTCTTTTACCTTTCTTGTATGAGACTCTGTACAGATCAGAATATTCAGTTATAGTTCTCATTAGTTTTGTGGTTTGGGGTGTGTGTGATATGAAGTTGCCATTATCTGCTTGAAATTCAGGGACAGCTGATTGATGACCCATTGTAATATCTAATCGCAAACCAATTTTATCTGGCCCTCCACTGACTACCTAATCCCTCCCCCAGCAAAAAAAATAAGTAACAAGATTCCCCACTTCAAATTCCTCTCGCTCTCTTTCATATTGTATGCATTATATGTATTTATACATATTATATGTACTGCTATGTCTGGGCATATATGATTCATAACTGTGAATGTTTGACTAGACAGCAACAATTTTATTATGGGGTATTGGAATCACTGACAGAACAGTAGCCTTCAAAACTGCAGAAGGTGACCACCTCTCCTTTCAGATGTATTAATTTTGGGGACCCCCCCATTCATTCCTTAAATACTATTTTATAGCTACAGGCCTGAAACTGATAATTTATTTAGTGTTCAGAGTACACCACAGTGCAGTGATTCTTTGTTTTGTAGACTGAGAGGTTTGGCTTGAAATCAGAATTTTGTACAGTACTCTAGTCAATGGATCACATCAACTTTATATTCTAGACTGGGATAACTTGCTGCAGCAGTTGCTATTGTTTATAGTTGTATTGACTTACAAGTCAAGCTGTTAGTTGATAAATAATTTCAGTGTGGTATATGAATTTGCACACGGTTTGAAGACAGTGGTCAGTATGCCACATAACAATTTCTTACTATAGCAGCCATCAAAATTGGCACCCTAACTGAATATTCTTTATATGTCCTGGCAAGCTGCTAGTTGCTGAAAAATAATATAATGCAAATGTTTTCTATCTAGACTTGCACAGATTTTGGTAGAAAATGGAGCAGATGTGAACCGGAAGAATGCCAGTGGGAAAGACAGGTAATAAATGCAGTACATTGCCTCATCAGATAACATGGCGGATGTTGATATTGTGGACTTAAAAAGTATATTTCATGTAAACCTGTGTCCATGGGGGAGAAAATTTCACCGGGATACTGTCTGCATCAGTAATAATGCCTTAACTGATGCTGATCTGAAACGGAACTCTTAATTTTGCAGCTTTTGTTCCCCGGCTGTTGTTGATACTTTGAGGCCTGGGCAACACAATGCTGCCATTCTCCCACCACCTGTAGGCAATGGCAGCAGTACATACATAGCTTAGCCCAGGCATCACTAACCTTCGGCCCTCTAGATGTTTTGGACTACAATTCCCATCATCCGTGACCGCTGGTCCTGTTAGCTAGGGATCATGGGAAATGTAGGCCAAAACATCTGGAGGGCTGCAGGTTGGGGATGCCAGGCTTAGCCTAACATCAGAGCTTGACATCATTTCTCTACTACATGGTCCTTGATGGTGATGGGAAACACAACATGACATGGATGGAGGAGCAGTAAAATGTGGAACAGCATGGGTGCAACATTTGTGAACAGCAACAAAAAAAAGCAGATTAAAATTATTATTTTGTGGGGAGGGATTGGTTTTAGAGCTCATAAACCCTCAATTTTGACCCATGTGTGGCACTTCAGTTTTCCTTGGAATGAATGATAGCCATTAATTTAAATGGCAGAAAGTAAAGGTATGCATTCAGAGGCACACACGGACTAGGCTGAGACTGATAACTGAAATGAGAAGCAAGTTTCTCTCTTCTCAAGTGTTGCAGATTGCAGCCCATTTATAATGGGAGTGATGGTTGTGACAGCCTCTACTGACACTACTCTGATTTGGGTTCTGTTTCTTGGTTGGTTTGTTTGTTTTTTACAATCAAACAGTATATATAAGTTTATGAAATAACTATGAAAATAAATTATTAAATTGGTTATAACAGTGTATGACATGGTAAAAACTGCATATATTTTTTAATAATAATAATAATAATAATAATAATAATAATAATAATAATAATAAAATTTATTTATATCCCGCCCTCCCCAGCCGAAGCCGGGCTATATATATATAGCATGAGATATATTTGCATTTCCATTATTTAGTGGATTGTACTTTTGCCATTCTATGAAGCTTGTTAAAATTTGTTTTAGTTGTTTGTTTCCTTAAATACCACTTTTGTATGCAAAGGGCCATTGTGCTCTTTCCCAAATATTCAGTCTGTTTAGTGCACGCAACACTCTTACTGACCAGGAAGGACTTTAAAGTAGTAAAGTAAGCCAATAGATAAATATAATTTTGGACAACCAGTCAAATTAGCAAGTGAACCGTGTTCATCAGCCAGCAGAATGAACTTCTGCTCAATGGGACTTCCTTTTTCTCTCCTTCAAACAAATGCAGGTAGAAGCCCCCTTTAGACCTTCTGCTTTCAGCCTGAGAAGGTCAGGGACTCAGCAAGCAGGGATGGGGTTATAGGGAGTATGGTTGGCATACACCCTATCCAGGCAGAATGTCCAACCAGGGCTAGTTACTCATTTTATGGCCCAAATCAATAATAGTGTCTGTTAGGTTTCCCCAAGTGTTTAATAAACAACAAGGTGTTCCACTCTGTTTTTTTAAAAATAATTTCTGACAGAATTATTTGATAAATAAAGTTATTTTACTATCTCCTCAAGACACGTCCTTATCAGAGCCTTTCCTGGACCACCTCTAGCCTCAACTCGCTGCTGATCAGTTGACATATCACCTACTAATTACTAACTTTTCATTTGCCAGCACTTTGTCTTTCATATCTGTTTTGGCAGTCTATAAACTATTCGGGCAGTTTCTGGTTCTGGCATTTGGTGTGGATTGTACTATGTTGAGAGTACCATGTTGAAAGTATCAGCAGTATATATAAAAGAATCTTCCTGAACACAAAAGTATGGTGATTTTCTAAAAGTAAATTTGTCCAAAGCCTCCAAAAAGGAGTCTAGACAAATCAGAGGAAAATACAGAATTACAGCAGTTAGGTGTCAGCATATGAGCAGCAGCAAGAAATAAGATACAATAGCCCATAGAATAACAATACAATTTTTTAAAAACTTGGTCTATGAGCCGGTTAATTTCTAGTATTACTTAGATATCTACACAAAATCATGCAAGTTTTCTTCCCGATGATATCTTAAGTTAATCTGAAAGGCCTGCTTTTAAAGGTGTTTCATAAGTGGTACTAGATGTCCCTGGTAATGTTGGCTGATGTTCTGTGGTTGGGAAATCGTAAATCTTACACTGAAGTCAATATGTTGTGTCTTCAGTTGATGTCTAGGATTTTGTTCTCTATGGAAATATTAAAATGAAGTAATGTCTCAAAAGATTCAACAGAATCCTCAGTGATACACACTGAACTGCAGATGTTAGCAGTTACCAGGAAAATGTTCTTTTGGTTTTTTCTTTGGCTATTTTTGCTAACCCCAGTTATACATTTCACAAAAGCCCTTATTTTATATATATAAAGGCTTCTTTTACAATTATCAGTCCATTTTGTCCATCTGGACAATTGGATATTGTGTTTTGGTATTGTACTACCATTTCCTTTTAGCACTGTGAACAAGTTCTTCTAATAGCTTGTTTACATATACTTTATGTAGGCTTCAATTTTACTAGTAATATAATAGTGATTATATCAGTGGTCATATAACATAGCAATATACAGTCATAAAATGGTGTTTAACAGAAAATTAACCAACTTAGAAGAGTGTTTAGACTAAGGTGTGGCTCACTTAAACAGTACTTAATTTTCAGTTCTATAAACTGCAAAATAACAATGTTTTATGTTACTTTAATAAGTAGTGTTTTTTGTTTCTTAGTTTAATGATAGCTTGTTATGCTGGTCACCTGGACATTGCTAAGTATCTCAGATCCCAGGGAGCTTCTTGGTTATCCAGAGATCTTGGGGGATGTACAGCTATGCACTGGGCTGCTGACGGAGGACATGTCGATGTTATTGAGTGGATGGTCAAGGATGGTTGTCAGGTATGGTGTTCATCTGTATACTTTGAAGCAGTTTATCAGATGTGTACATGCCACTGTATATAGGTGTGCTGTTAATCATTATGGAATGCTGCACCAGTTGTTGCCATAATTTCAAGGTTATGAAGAAATTGCATTACCTGCTTTAAAAAGCTTGTATATACCGCAACTTTAATAGTCATTGGTTATTGTATTTGAAACTAATCTTGTTTACGTAAGAGGATACTTGGTGGAATAGATTCAAATGACCAAATAAATATATTCTAGGATTGAAAAAAGTACAAATTTTGGTTGAATCCAGTGTGTGCCTGAGTGAAAGACACTTGTGCAATGTGACTTTCCCATCCTGTCCTCCCCACTGTGATCTTCTGTGCTCCCCACAAAGCTATCCATTCTGACAAGCTGCTTCTATACTATTTTTTATCATTTCCACTGTATTCCTCTGTGCCACATCCTTTCCTAAGGATTTTCCAGCCCTCAGGAGAGGCATTTGAAAGGCCCAGAGGACTGCAATGAAGAATGGAGGGCTTGAGCTTGTTTAGAGGTTCTAGCAGGGGAGCGCAGCTATCGTATACCCTTGACCGAAGAACGGTACACTCCTTCTATCTGGGATGGTTGTCCTCTTCCACTGAGCGTGCAGCTTCATGAGGGACGCACATGGAGCGGTGAGGGAGGAAGGGGGACACCCGCCTAGACAGCCAGATCAGCTGAATCAACCCTGGCAATCAATGGGGTGACAGATGTCGCAGCCAGATCGCCCTCACATCAAACATACTCTATCTATTTTCCAAAGTTTGGTGAATTCTGATCGTGTGACCCATTTGTTCTTGGTAGATAAAGGCAAACTTTCCCCTGTTGTCGGAGTCACCAACAAGATGATCCCTGAAATAATTTTTAAAAACCAGGAAAAGGAAGTTCAATTGAATATATACATTATTGGATTGTATCCAGTACTGTTTTTCATGGGCAGGGTGGGCTTCTTCTCATACAATAGGACTCTACCTCCCTATCTCTACCCCCCTGCAGCTTCCTGTATGCCCTGAAAATCTGCTCTGGAGTGTTGGGAACCTTCTGGGACAGAATTTTAGGGTATTGGGGAACTGCAGTCGAGTAAAGTGAGTGGAAGTCTGCTTGTACAATACTTGATTCCACCCAGTGTATTGGAAGAACTAATAAATTAGGAATTATAATACAAAATGAACATCAAATATTATGTTAGAGTCAATTTGAAAAACACAAACACACAAATTATAAGTGCAACACCTGCAAATGTAACAGGGAAATAAATGTAAATTGTAAGTTAAAAATATGGAATGAATGGGCATTATCTTGACCAATAATGCTACCACTGCTGTTGCTATTACTACACTTTTATCAGCAGCATGCTGTGCACTCTGCAGATAACAGTAATGACACCCTCCTTGCCAAGAAGTGTTCAATCAAAATAAAATGGAGAGGATGAAACTGAAAAGCAAAGCTGTATTAAGGCCAGTGAAATAAGACTGAATTTGGTTACCTGGCGGAAGAAGGCCCTGACAATGTCAAGTGGTCTAGGAATGATTTTATGGAAGGAATAGACTTTGAAGTGGGAGAATGAATTGGGCTGATATATAGAAAGGGCTAAGGAGGCTGCTTCAGGCATCGAGAACTGCACAGCATGAGAAATAAATTTCTGGAACAAGCAGGAAAGAGTGATGCTGAAGATAGGTAATAAGCTCAGCAAGTATTCAACAGAACAGAAATCTTGTCAATTTTCATTGAATTCATGTTTCAAGTATCAGAAGAACATCCTTTCTTTGACAGATTGATCCTAAAGACACAGGCTTGGAGTGGACTCCACTGATGAGACTATGTGCAATAACAGGAAAAGCAGATGTGGCCACAACTTTACTAGACGCTGGAGCTGATGTGAATGCAAAAGATAAGGATGGCAAGACACCTCTCATGGTATGCTCTGCTGCTAAGCAGTGTGCTGGGATATTTTGGAATACACTTTGCAACCTCATAGAAAAGTGCTGTGTGAAAAGCAACTCCAAATCCAGAGTTCTCCTTTTTGTACACTTTCCCCCAATATTTTTGTAGTTCACTAAGGTTTATATACACTATACGTTGTGGTTTTTGTGGTGCAAGTCTCCAATAAAAAAACACAACTGTGTAAAAAGCATATGTTAGTGAGAAGTGTGCACAAAAATATATATTTGTGAGAAAAATGCACACAAATGCTTTATATTAAGGAAAATTGCTGGCAAACGTGTATATTAGGTTAAATGCACCAAAATGTACTCAAATTTTCACAGACATATGCAGAAATGAGGTGAACTGAAGACTGGAAAAAATAAGAAACTGAAATCAACAGGTTCATCCACTCCTGCCATTAACACAATGTGGGGCTGCACTAGACTTTCTGCTAGGGGTCTGCACAACAGTCCATGGAACTGCACTAATACATACATACTCAAACTTTTGTCTGCTCTTAGAAAGGTCTTTTGAACTTACTTGTATACTATAGAATGAGGCAGCTAGATGCTTTGCTCTCAGAGATCTGTAATGTATGAAACTAAGTTATTAATCCTGCCTGTTCCCTTCAACAAGGTTGTGCTGGTATAATTTGGGTTTGGGTGTGAAGCTTGTTTACCTGGTTGTCTGTTTATCTGAGAACTACCTGCTCATTCCGCCAGTTTTCTTCTGCAATGTGAAACATTTTGATAAGGCGGTGTGTCAAGAGGTCTACTTAAGAAAGGCTTCTAGGTACTAGTGCTCCATACTATTCCCTGCCCCATGGAATATATTTACTGTTATGGAAAGCCTTTCTTGCACAGATGACAAGTCCTTTTTCATTCACTACTAATTTTGCCCACAGAATGCAGTGGCTGTGCTAGAAGCCTTTTTACCTGTATTGGGATGACAGGAGGATTTGCAAAGTAACACTTCACTTCCCCTTTGATTTCTCTTATTAAGGCACTTTATCTCACAATCTCCTTTCTGGTTTGGTGCATGAAATGAAGTACGTAGTCTGAGCAAATTCAAATGTTTCTTTAATAGGATGAGCCCTCTTATTCCTTCATACTTGGAAATTCATCTTTCTGAAGTACTGCATTTGTATTTGTAGATTCTATAAAGATCAAAATGCTCTGTTAACATTTTCATTCCAGTCAGCACACAGAGCGAGCGAGCAAGTACTTCTCTACCTTTACAAACAGGTGTTTGGGATGATATTTTAATGATCTGTAGGAGCAGGTGTATTATCGCCAAGCTCTAATGGCTAATATTCAGATCCTTCATGTAAAGGCAGACTTCAATGCTGCAGTAGAGGATGGAGATCGTCAGAACTCCAGGAGAGCCTACAGAAGTTCAACATACTGAAGCAGTGCACAAATGACTTGTAGCAAATGACTCAACTATAACTGCTCCTATATGCAAAATTCTGGTCAGGATTATATAGCTTAAGATCACCACATACACTGTTTTACTATTTATGCAAGGCATCTATATACCACTTAATCATTAGCATTGCTAAGCAGTGTGCATAAACCTAAACTAGACGGAGAATATACAGTGGTGCCTCGCAAGACGAACACCTCGCAAAACAAAAAACTCGCAAGACGAAAGAGTTTTCCGTTTTTGAGTCGTTCCGCAAGACGAATTTCCCTATGGGCTTGCTTCGCAAGAAGAAAGCCCATAGGGAAATCTCCGGGGACCTCTTTTAAATGCTGGCGGTGGGGAGCAAAGCCTTTCGCCCCCCTCCGGCCTTCAGAAGAGGTCCAGGAAGGCCGGCGGGGGCCGAAAGGCTTTGCTCCCCACCGCCAGCATTTTAAAAGCGGTCCGGGATAGCAGGGAAGCGCGCTGCGCTTTCCCGCTATCCCGGACCGCTTTTAAAATGCTGGCCATCGGGAGCAAAGACTTTCGCCCACCGCCGGCCTTCAGAAGAGGTCCTGGACCTCTTCTGAAGGCCGGCGGGGGGCCAAAGTCTTTGCTCCCCCCCGCCTGCCTTCCCGGGACAGCGGAGACTTCTCCGCTGTCCCGGGGCGATCTTAAAATGCTGGCGGGCGGCAGCGAAGCTTTCGCTGCCGACCCTCAGCATTTTAAAAGCCCCCGGGACAGCGGAGACTTCTCCGCTGTCCCGGGGGCTTTTAAAATGCTGGCGGTCGGGAGGAAAGCCCTCCTGTCCCCGGAGCTTGCGGGGTGGGAGGTGGGGAGAAGGGCTTTTCTTCCCACCGCCAACCTTCAGAACAGCCTTCTAAAGGCTGGCGGTGGGAAGAAAAGCCCTTGTCCCCCCCCCCAGCCTTCAGAAGAGATCGGGGGACAGACTATCCCTGGACCTGGTCTGAAGGCGGTTTCCATAGGAACGCATTGATTGATTTTCAATGCATTCCTATGGTAAACCGTGCTTTGCAAGACGAAAAACTCGCAAGAAGAAAAAAACTTGCGGAACGAATTAATTTCGTCTTGCGAGGCACCACTGTAATGATAAAAATTCATCGTAAAACTGAACACAACCCCTGTGGGTTGCATTCAGCTAAGTCTTACTCAGTCAGCCCTTTGAAATTAAAATAGTCATGTCTATTAACTTAGGTGGATCTACTCTTAGTGGGACTTGCATTTAATACCACCTCTGATATTCAGTGGTGTAAATGTAAGTTGTTTCAGTTGTACACTACTATAAATGTGTTGTGCAAAATACACTTGGGGTGCTATGACTGATGGCAGCTTCTTGTTAAGTGCACAGATTCACCCCCATGCAATGGTTTGTAAGGCCCTTAGATCTTGAGTTCCGGCTGCTAGGCCATGTTTGGCCTAGCTTTTGAAAGCTATTTAATAAGTTTGGCATACTTGTAGTTGGTTGATGATAACATTGTCAAGAGAATATTTAAATATAGTCAACAAAATTAAAAATAAATAAAGCACAGACCCTAGCTGTCAGGAGTATGGGCCAACCCAGCCCTCTGTTAACATTCTAGCTGCTCTTATTCTAAAATACACACAGCTATGTGGCTGTCAGATACGTTTGTGTGTATCTCAGTACCAGAAATGAAGCTGCATTTGTTACATTCCTTCTAAAAGTGATACCATGCCAGTTCCTCATAGAAGTGGTAGTAGCTTTGACAATTACTTCTCATCAGTTGGAGGTTGCTCAAGTAGTAAGTTTCAGAGTTAGAACACAACGGTGTTTGGAGTTTATTTTCAAATTTGGGATGGTGTTCTGATATTGAGTAATCTTTGCATTGTGTTAGTAGGTAATGTGTTGGCTTTCATTGAAGAAAAAGGTGCCAAATTTTCTTTTCTCCAAAATATTTCCAATAAGAGAACAAGTTTATTTTATGCAAACACCCAACTATATATATCGTTTCCCCCTAATTTTATATATATACATTTTGCATATATAATTTCCCCCTAATCTTACTTCCAGGTGGCAGCATTAAATAACCATGAAGAATTGGTAGCATTACTTCTAGAAAGAGGAGCAGATCCTGATGTTAAAAATGAGGTAATAGCAGTAAGAGTAGCTTTTTCAGTACCTGTTTTACACACACATCACAGAACTGTTTAAAATAACAAAATTAACATTTGGGGGGGGGATTTTTTTTCAGTTTGGCAAAGGTGCCCTGGAAATGGCTAGAGGCATGAACAGACAGGTATGGATATCTTTTACTTGAACTCTTCTCCTGATTTCTATTCTTTAAGCATTTTATCCTCATTTGCTATTTTTCTTTTTTTTAGAGTGTGGTTTCAATAATAGAAGAAAGGAAAAGACAATTAAATAATGTGAACGTGGATTCTTCTGCATCCTCTGCTACAATTGTGTGAAGCAGACAATTTGAAGCCTAATCTTACCTACGAAGGAGGTCAGGCCACAAGGACTAAATCCTAGTTGTTTTCCTTTTTCCTAATTAGCTGTTACACACTCTTGGGTGCCTTGATTAAAATGCTAACTTTGCTTCTCCAGCATTTTTCTCTGGCGTTTAAATTCATCTACATTTTAGCAGCATTATTTTCTAATTACGGTCAGTTTTTACAGTGATCCTAATTTTTGCTCTTCTGTCCTCTTGTTCTCATGCTAGCAGCTGTTCCTGTTTCATGCCCTTAAGTAGTAGCAGTCACTGACGTTAAGGGCAAAACTAGAACATGCCATAAATTATCATGTAGCTTGCTGTAGAATGCATGGCTTCTCAATAAATAAATAAATAGGTGGCATAGTAATAGTAGTAGTAGTAGTAGTAGTAATAATAATAATAATAATAATAATAATAATAATAATAAATTTTTATTTATACCCTGCCCTCCCCAGCCAAGGCAGGGCTCACGGCAGCTAACAAGCAATAATAAAAACAAGTTGAATGAATACAACTTAAAATACAACATTAAAATATTGAAACATTAAAATAATAAAATGCAGCTTCATCACAGGAGAAAGGAAAAAGAAAAAAGAAAGAGGGGGAGGGAATGAAATTGGCTCCAAGCCAAAGGCCAGGCAGAACAACTCTGTCTTAGATGCCCTGCAGAAAGAAATCAGATCCTGCAGGGCCCTGGTCTCATGAGGCAGAGCATTCCACCAGGCTGGAGCCAGTGTTGAAAAGGCCCTGGCTCTGGTTGAAGCTAATCTAACTTCCTTAGGGTCCGGGACCACTAGCGTGTTGCTATTTATGGATCTTGAGGCTCTCTGTGGGACATACCGGGAGAGGCGGTCTCGTAGGTACGAGGGTCCTTGGCCGTGATGTAGTAGGCCAAATGGCCAGGGCTGGGGAATGGAGAACAGGATTGGGAGCACAACATAGGAGGTGGGGCTTAGCGCTTTGTCTCTGCCATGGCCCTAGTGGGAGTTGCGTGCATGCGCGTTCTCTCTCTCTCTCTCTCTCTCTCTCTCATGATTCACAATGGGGAAAATCTCCCGTTATGACCAATGGTAGCTTTACTCCCAACAATATGATGATCCCATTTTGACTCCCCCCCAACAGTTATATATTAAAAAACAAAAATCTCAAGGATGCCTGGGCATACTATGTAATAAAATAATTACGTCTAGCTTGACTCCAATGCTAAGTTCTTTGGATGTCCTTGTGCAGTGTAACTGGTTTTTGTAGAGCAGAAAGTAGGTAGCAAGATAATTGGGAGAGGGCAAAATGAGCCACTGTCCATGGAGTGGCATTCTGCCACAGTGACCCTGAATTCCTAAGGCTTGTGCTGCCACACTAAAGGAATGACTCCTTGCAAATGCAGAATGGATTTTATGCAATACTTGGAAAAGTGTGAGTTCAAAGTGATGGAACAAATGCCATTAAGGACTTTATATGCCAATAGTATATTGAACTTGGTCTGGTAAGAAATTGGTATTTGTCCAAGTTTCCTGGCCACCTCATAGATGCACAGCAAGCTGTTCATTAAAATCAGATTCTCTCAGAGTAATTGTACATGCAATTACTGCAGTTTTAGTTCGGAACATAAACACACATGAAAGAATTCAGTATGTTAGTTCGTGAGGATAGTGAAACAAGCGGGTTCAAATGGCTCAGTTAGTTAGAGCATGGTGCTGATAACACCAAGGTTGCAGATTTGATCCCCATATGGGAAAGCTGCATATTCCTGCATTCCTGCATATTCTTGCATTGCATGGGGTTGGACTAGATGGTTCTCAGGGTCCCTTCCAACGCTACAATTTTATGATTCTAAATGACAAAAAGCTGGACAGAATAACAGAAAATCCATTCTAGAAACACTGTTTTATGTGAGTTAGAGTCTAATCTTTCTGAGCAGCACAAGACTTATGATGACATCAGAACCATCAACATAGCTTTTTAAAATAATAATAATAATAATAATAATAATTAATAATAATATGATTGACGCTGTACTTGCTTGCAGTAAGTACACAAGTTGGAGGAAATCAACTTTTTTGGGAAGTATGTGTGTATAGGATTGCAGTCTTAATAGCACATTCAGGAGAATCTTATGAGATGATTATTTTCAATGTTCCCCGTTCTTTGCAAACAAAATAAATCGTCCCATACCTGGTCAACAAAGTATTCAAAGTTTTATTTCCTCAATAAATTATTCCATTTTCAAAACCTTTTAATAATTGCAGAAAACACAAATCAGTACATAACTAAGGATGTATTTACTGTTTATTTAATACAGAATACTTAATAGTGAATAGATTGTCCTGCTATTGAAACATGTTTGTAGGCTCTTAACATGTTACTGCAATAATCATTACAAAAAGTGTATAAAAGTAAGGCAAACTGTTACACAGTGCATTATGTAGAAAGTTTTAGCAAACTGACATTTAACTGAAAGCATTATAAAGGTATGGTTCATAAAAATTAATGGCCTATGTCACTCTAATATTCATATATAGTGTGCTAAATGGTTTACAATTAACAGTCTTATCACCACAGTCTTAAAAACATCACATGGAAGAAAGTCCCACTGAATGCAGCTAATGGAACTTAACTTCCATGAAAGTGTATCAAGGATCAGGTTATCAGCAGTTAAAATATCAGTTGCTACTCTTAATGCAAAGAGTGATAGCACCTTTTGTTCAGAGTCAGTCCTGATGGCAATTCACATTGCATTTTATATGCCTGCTTCATGCTAAAAGAGATACCTAAATGTAAAGTATAACAGAAGAATAAATGGACTGAAATGTCTTTCCTTCCCAGGATGATACAGGAAATTGTTTACTTGCATTATCTTGAGTAATAAAGACTATTTATTACATTGGCACAGTTACCCTGTGATGATGATTGCATGTGATTACAACTTAGAAGGGATATTCAAATCAGATTTATTTAAGGGCTGTATACCCCACGTTTTAACAGGTTCCCAGGCTGGCTTACCAGGTAAGTTCATTTGGTGTTTTTTTTCCATTGATGCATTAACAAATTTATTATATTATGATGTATCAGGAAATGTAAATCAAACTGTAGAATTCCAAGAACATTTTTGTTACATTAAAAAACCTACTATAAACGGCAATAGTAAAATGCAAAAATATGTCATATGTGCCTGATTAAACCTGCAACATAACTAATTTTGCACCTTGATTCACTCTGAGTGTGCAATGAGAGCTTATTTAGAAGCTAAACTAACTTGAGGAAGAAGCATATCTGATTGTTTAAGGTGGGGTGGTTAACCTGTGGGCCTCCACTTCTTGATGGACTACAACTCCCTCCATCCTTGACCATGCTGACTGGGACTAATGTAGTTCAACAATAGCTGCAGGGCCACAGGTCAACTAGCCCTAATTTAGGGGCTCTTGACTTATATTGATTTCACAGTCAAATTAATTATGTAAATATTCAATGGATCTTGAAGCACATGGAATTCTCAGTTTTATGTAAGCAAAATTCAAAATTATGAACAAGGAGGGATGTGGAAGAGAACTTGGGATTTCTGTTCATTTAAACAACAGTATTGATACAGTAATATTTAATTACAGTACTTAACATTTATCTAGCATTCAAAACACTCAGTGTAGTTTGGGTAATTCCTATAGGGCTGTTCCCCAAACCCTCCCTACATTGAGGGCTTAAGTTGATTAGAAGTGCCTTGCCTAAGGCTGCCTAAGAAGATTGTGACTGAGGTGATGTTTGATTTGGAGCTCAGGGATTATGCAATGACAGGTCAGAATCAACAGCTTCTGAAACAACTTTGGGCATCTCTGTTTGGAGTAATGTAAGCAGGACCCTACCAGTGAGACAAAGATCAGGACTGAGGAGAGAATTAGTTATCATTATACTAAGAAATATACAAAGGTTTCAATGAACTGAAAGGGGCTCTGGTCTGTTTCAACACTTGCTCAAAATCTGTTCTGTTGTGTCTTGTAATGGTTCAAAGTAATTTAACTTTTACCAGCATTTTATAAAATGTTGGTAAACCACAACTAAAACTATTGGCCATAATCTATCACTGAGAGCATGCAGCTGGCCTGTGTTGGGGGAGTCTTTCCCTTCCCCTGGCTCATCCAGAATTGCAAATAAGCAAGCTGCAGTAAAGCAGCAAGTGTTATGAAACACTTAGCAGATTTCTTTAGGTAATACCTAGGATCTGACTGATCACAGTGCAGGAAAGTAATGTATATCTTGGTAAGACTGGCCAGTGAACTTTTCCTTTTTCCATTTTACTATAATGACTTTTGCTTATTTGCTTGAGTCAGCTGCTGCTCTTTTGCTCTATGGTTCGCCTGCTCTGTTAATGGCATACCCTAGTCTTAGGACAGGGAGTTAAAGTAGAAAAGGCATCAAGTCAATATTTTGTGATTGCTCTGTGAGAACAATGTCTAATATTTGAGAATTCACAAAATCATTCTAAACTATGTTACTCAAAAAATTAACAGATTATTTTCATCATTGAATCATTCCTGGGTTTATCTGCTATGTCATCCATGTTTACAAGTTGTGGTTACCAATGCTTGTATGAACCGAAACTGTGTAGCAATGATCACTTTCCTCCCTCCACCACGAGACACACACAGAGAGAATACTATTCGACTTTGCAGGGAAAATCATAGCTTCTTGGTTGGCAAGTCAGTCCCTGAAACAGACTTTACTTTGTAGGAGAATAATCAACTTTCCTTTGAGACATAATTGTTTTTACCTATTTTTTCTGGATTGCTTCCTGATTTTGTTAGGAGGACTACAATGCATGCAAATCGAGTGGCCTAAGGTTTCATAATACAGGTAAATCGAGAAGCAGCCCTAGCAAAGTGACTGAGCACATGCTCTATATACAAAATGTTCCTGGTTCAGTTGAAATTATCTGGAAGAAGGGCTGGGAAAGGTCCTGAAGTAATTGCTGCCAGTCAGAACAAGGAGTCCTGGGCCCAGTGGTATGACTTGGTATAAGCAGCTCTTTATGTCATTATATGACACATAAATCTCAGCTCACTGAAATCTATTGTGCATATTAAAGTCGAGAAAGAATATCGTGTTTGCCGTTGAAGTGTGCTTCCCCAATCCAATATTTTTTCCCAAATCACGTCAGAAGCTCCCTGACATGAAATGGTTTTCCTTTCAGCTGAATGTGCCAGCACATAGGGACAAAAGAAATGTGCACAGTACTAACATTGACAGCGATATGAGAGCTTTTTCTGTGCACTGAATTTCATATGGATTTGTATCAGGGTGATGGCTTGTAGACCAGAGAAATTTAAATCTGTTTAACATTATAATGTTAAATATATTTTTATCAAAATAAATTCCGTGCTTTAAAGAGAATGTAGGTTCATGTGTGCACAGTACTGTTATTGACAGTAATATTAGTGACTAAGCCATCACAGATTAATCACCACAGATAGGAAAATTCTACTACACAATATCAATTCTGTTGCAGAATATCAAGTGAAATACCTTTCATCAGAGACAATTCATACATTTGGCTGAGAGTGAAGAACTGGTAAGTGATGATACATCAAGTGGAAAACATGTATGTGTGAATCAGCCTTAACATGTATGACTTAAACAATTTAACTCCACTGAAAAGCAGTGGGCCTTCAGGGCTCCACTGACTGCCTTTGGTTTCACTGGAATGAAAGCATACATGACGTTATCTAATAACGCAAAATTGTTTGAAAGGTGCAGCTGCTGCTTTAAAATGCTTAATTAATTAATTAGATCTCTGATCCACTCTTTACCAGTATATCTTAGGAAAGGTTACCACTTTAACACACCGTGTGTTGCTTCTCCTTGCTGACTCCACAACAAGAGGTTCCCCTTGCTCACATCACAATAAGAGGTTTAAAAGCATTTTCTAGTGTGGGAAGCTGATAGATACAAAAACAGCCCGAGAAAGCAAGCTGCCATGAAATTCAGGAGAAACCTAGTGTTTGCTGAAGGCTAATAAACATAAGTATTTGCATTCAGCTTTGAAGTAATCTTGCCTATTTAAAAGGTATGTTACAATCCTTTGTGGAAATATTATGACTGTTTTGTATTATGTGCTGACTAGCATATTGTATCTTTAGTCCTGACATATACTATTTATATGGCCTCACCTATCTCTCTGGTTAAAAAGATACTTATGCATGACTAGTTTTACCATGATGGGGATGCACATTAAAATGCAAATTGCATTGAAGATTTGCAGTGTAAATATATGAGAGCAACAGTTACAAATTCTGATGCATGTTTTGATGCTCTTTACCCAGCAAATGATAAACATAGGGAAGAAATAGGGAAGAGCACCTACAGATCCACATGGTGATATGCATTTAAAGCCTACCAATCTGATTTCCATTTTGCACATGCAGTGGTATATAGTGTGAACTGAAATAGGCAGAGGAGGATCATGTCCCTCATGTGAAACCACCTGCCTTTTGTAAAGCACAGAGTGTTCACTGATTGAACAGTTCAGTTTTTAAATAGTATTGCTTTAGCTCTTTCATGATCAGGAATAGAAAAAAATAATGTAGTGATGAAAAAGGGAATTTACAAACCCCAGCATCCTTTACGGCAATCACGCCCGAGGATTTTATTCCTGCTAAATAAAATAAAATGCTACTTTAGTAATAATCAAGTTGGGGTTTCCTATTAATGGCAGTCAAACGAAACAACATGGAGTGAAGAAGTAAGATGCTATTAGAAAAATAAACTACTCAAGATGCATGAAAGGTAATTTAAAGAGCCCCAACAGCACCTGCCTTTCATTTAAAATGAAATGCCAAATCCTATCTTTAAAAAGTTGAGTGCTACCATCATCAGCAACTCTCCTCATTTAGCATAAATGTTACATTGACATTTTCCAGAATGTCTTATTGTGTAATTACTGATACTATAATTTATATCATATGCAAGCTTCAGGAGCAAAACTGTTTTCTGTGGATTCTTTTTTGCTTTATTGGTTTTGTTTGTGATGTGGATATATTTTATTTGCTTTGTTCATAAGCATGACTGTGTGGTTGCCTAGTTACAGGGCAAAGTAATTGAGAAAGTTAAATTACTTACTGGAAAAAGACAAAAGGTCTTCAAGTTTTGTTTCTCTGTCTGAAGAAGCACAGACACTTTGGATATTAGCACACTACATAGGCAAGAGTAATGGCCA
The DNA here is from genome assembly GCF_027172205.1 of Podarcis raffonei. NCBI lineage: Eukaryota > Metazoa > Chordata > Lepidosauria > Squamata > Lacertidae > Podarcis > Podarcis raffonei. Next base: position 45,278,762 of record NC_070606.1, on the reverse strand, counting down.
AAGGTCCAGGTGCTGGAAATAGTTGTATAGTGTGGAACAAATAATTTGCCAACTTTATGTTCCTATGAAAGAGAATATGTAAGCTGATTTTCTTTTGCAGGGGTTGAAATGAGAGTATCACCAATATCAACTGTGGTGTTGGTTCAATACTGGTAAAAGGGAGGGAGAAAGGAGAATAAAGCTAGTTCTAATTGACTATTATGAATATGACAGGGGTTTTCCCCATAAATATGCTGAGCTGTAGGTGGAATGGAGTCCATGTCTGGACTCCCAGTTCTATCTGGGCCATCCCAGTTACCCTACCAGCTTGGGCTTTCAAGGCTTGTTGCCCAGAGAGCTGTTTGGAAGTTTATAGCCTTGTTTGATGAGTACAAGTAAAATATGCATGCTACATTAGAACATTTTCTAGGGCATCAGAAAATTTCAAACTGAAAAATCTCCTATGCAAATTCTTCTAATTCCAATTGTTTCCAGAAAACCCACAGCATTGTTGCTCAGAAACAGGAGAGAGAGGAGGGAAACCCAGTAAACAATCTCTAAATTATGATCTACTGAACCACACAGTCCTTGTGTTGCACTGAGAATGCAATTTGCAGACTTTTCATTGCAGTTAACACAGAAATCACGTACCACATCCAACAAAAACAATGAATTTAAACTGTCTTGTACAATATACAGTTTTTTTAATTAAGAAAACATGCTGAAAGCCTATATACTCTCTTGAAATACACACTTTCAGTTAGTTTCAAACAGCTATAGCAGGCCTTTTAAGATTTAGAACACTGAGACATGACACATGGGGGCAGATGTAGGGGTTTTTCGCTGTATAATAGGAGAAATAGTTTGTGTGATCTGTTTAAAGATTTATCGAAACCAGTGGGATTATAACTTGAAATCTGACGACTGCTCAATGAGAGCAAGTACTAGAGTTGAAGTGAACACTTCTGTGAAACTAGCTTTGAAAGCTGTTGCTGTGGCCTCCAAGGTCAAATGCTAGAAACTTATTTGGGGCCAGAGTTCTCATCAAAATGAGAATACTGATTTCTGGTAAGTCTCCAGTGGATTGGGGGTGCTGTGTGCGCAAAGGGCGCCCACCGACAGATGGGTGAGCGATGACTAGCCTTTTGTTGAACCGCCAAGTTGGCTGGGGTTAAGTATTGTGGTCAGAGCACAAGCAACTACTGTAGTGCTGTGTCAGCAGATCTATCCCTCTAACCAGGGTTTGGCTGTGCACAGGATCAGGCCATTTAGAATTTTTAGTTACAACACACAATGATAAAGGTCTGGTTGTATAGGAAAAGCACGTAATTTGTAAAATCTAAATTTTTATGCAGAAAATGTATATCTGTTTGATGATAGAGCCAATACCTAAGACCTGATAAACGTAGACATTTAGGTAAATCGTCGTTTTGGCACTTATTTTCTTAAGCTTCCTTGAAAATACACCCTAGAAGTAATATTTTAGTAATATCGGTCCATAGAAGTAATATTTTCCCTCCAGATTCTATTGACAAAATATCAGCCACTAGCTTTTGAAATTTCACCTGTCTCTTGGTTTCAGCAAAGTTTCAATTCAGCTTTAGTCAACATTCTGTATAGGAACAGGTCCAAACTAAATAAACTTTGAGGAGTTTGTACCAAACATTGAGAAATCTGTAATGGATGGTTCAAGACTGTTTAAACATCACAAAAATGGCTTCCTTCCTAGGAAAAGTTGGTTATGGTGAAACAATATCTACTACAGTGCTCTGCACTGTAATAAATATTAAATATAAATTAATAATTTACAAGTACCTGAGCAAAGAAGCAAACCACCTTCACACAGCATAGCACCAAAGGCAGTAGCTCAGAGTTCTTTAAAATAATGGGTTTTGAACATTAAAAATTCTACCTATTGATATAAAAATATTGATCTCCTACTGGAGATGAAAATAGTGCAAAATTCTGTCTTCACTTTCCAGGATACAAATGATGTTCCATGTTGTCATTTCATATAGGCAGTATTGCAGGCTCTAGGCATTTGAGGTGGTTGTTTAGGTGCAGGCCTGTTTAAGAAAATGGTCAGAAACAGAATAATAAAATTAGCAAACATGCTAATTGTGGAGCAACAGAAATTAAGTATAAATATCTTGGCTTTAAGGAATTGTTACAGGTTCTTTGGAAAACAGGAGCATTCCTCTCCATTCATTCAGGTCATGTAGGGTTTGCTGGCATCTCTTCACCTTAATATTTTACTGTCATTTGTTTTATGCACATTTTATTCATGGCACAAAATATATTTTAACAATAATTTTAAGTGGTTGTAATTTATGTCAATCAGCTTTTTTCAAGTCAGTGAGGGTACTGACATCTTGAAACGACAGCATCATTCAATAAATACTAGTGTCCTTAAACTGCTATTAGTTAAGCCCCTTCCCCATATTTTATGGCAGAGCTTTGGTGGAATTTGTTTGTTTCAGGGAATTTTTATCCAGTCCCTCTCACCACATCTGATTGCTTCTCAAATTTACCACGTGGGAATATACTGGCTGATTAGAACAAGCAACTGCAGAAGAATTGCAGTACCTAAACACACGCTCAGGAAAACAGATGCTTATTCAGATGACTGAAACAATTTTGTGAGTGAGAAACTAAGCTAGCCATCGCAGTACTTCCCAGATGCTGATCTGCCCACCAACTCTTCATCCCTGACCATTGCCCTTGCTGACTAGAACTGATGGGAGTTGGAGGGCCCCATGTTGGGTATCCTTGAGCTAAGTTTTCCCAACAAAAAAGAGCCAATTCTAAGATATATTTTATAATATTTCTCAAACATGTTTTCTGTTGGAAACGCACAACTGAACAGCCAAACTAACCTGACAGGGGCAATTTGAGGCACAGGTTTTGGAAGCCCAAATACTTCTGTGGAGGAACTCTTAAACTGAGCAGATTTGTTCTTCTGAGGATCAGCTGGCAAAGGTTTTCGAGGAGGACTTGGCTTGAAAAATTCCTATAATACAATGTAAGTTCATAGAATTGTTACTATAAGATTAATGAAATAGCCATTTTATTATATAATTCCTCAGTCATGAAAGTATAATTTATTTCCCATAAGTCCTTCAAATCATGCTTTAAATTGAAACAAACATTAAAATTATGTGGCTCCTCACTATTTCTATTTGTAGAAAATGAAAGTACAATATTAAGAGACAATATAGTGCTTTAAATTGGGGGGGGGGTTGGAGGGGGTTATTGTCATTGTTACTATGGTATGTGTTTTTATATTATAAACTGCCCTGTGATCCTTGGATGAAGGACAGTATATATATTTAATAAATACATCAATACTCAGCTACGAGTGATCGCTAAAGAAGAAAGAATATTAATGAATAAATAAAAACCAAACAACGTGCAGAAATTATTCCCTCTGAAGGAGGTCCAAAATTATCTCTTTAAGCAAATCTCTAGTGTATTTTAACCACATGATTTTGCTGTTTCAAAAAGGGAAAACAGTATGGCCACTAGCATTGTGCTGAAAACAAAAAAGAAAACACTGAGTACAGCTATCATGGGGACACCTCAAATGTACAACAACTTGAACCATTGATCTCTCCTATCTCTTTTCTTTTAGGCAATATAAACAGATTATTGCTGGATACAAATATAGGTATAGCAAATGCTGTTTCCATTTTTCTTTGAAAGATGGTACCAAGAGATAAGTCTGATGATCTCTTGTTAAGAATTGACAACACACACACACACACACACTTCAGTTGCTATGCCTGAATTGTTTAAAGTAGGTTAATTTCAAATAAAAAATTACAGTCTGCAGTAAGAGTGTCTTTAATTACATCCTATAAGGAGGAAATGCTGCTGTTAAAATACATATCAGTAGAGGTGCTAGATTTCACAAGAGGAAAACAGTTCAGACTTTACATCATTTTTTTCAGACTTTACAAGGAAAACAGAAGCTGAAACATATGGAGAAGAAATATTACTGAAATACTATATGTTTATAACTTACAATTCTATTATTGTAGCTCTTAGCAGTAACATACTTTGAGAGGGGGAAAAGGGGCATGTTTTATCAGAAGGGAAAAGATTTTATTACATAATGGGGTTTTCCAGTATGAAGAGCATTTATGAAACAAAGATTGTATAATTATGTTTATATGAGACATGTGACTCTCTCCATACATGAAATGAATGTGTGGAGCTGCATGGACCAGCCACAACCACCGCTGTCACCACGCTCCCCCATGAACATCTATTTGACATTAATCAGAGTTTTCTGCACATGTAGATGTACAAGTGGAGAGTTTTCCTGACTTGGTCTGTGAAATGCTGCTATTCACTCCTATGAGTTTGTGAACTGCCTAGAGAGGTGGATCTTATATAAATCAGTTAATAAATAGCAACAGCAACATGTAAAGTGCTTCATTTGGAGATAAAAATTGCAATTTTAGAAGAACAATCCCCTACCTCAGGTGAGGTTGTCAGTATAATCAGGTCAATATATAGAAATAGACATGAAATTAGGTTCCAACCTTTTGGTGATGTGTAGCAGGATGGCCCTTAGAGCTGCTATCATTTGCATTATTGCTAAAGTTCTGTGTGCTGGGGAGGCCTGTTCACTGACCCAGTTTCCCCAGGGAGTGTTACCGTAAGTCTTTATAGATCGGATGGATTTATTCCTTTAGCTTTAGATCAGTAACTTTGAGGCTTTTTAAAATGTGTCAGTTTTTTACATGTAAGCCAGGGAAATGGTTTTCAATATAACCGCTAGCTCTTGTTACTTATGAAAAAATGTTTTTATACATTAGTCAGTTATAAATAGTACTTCAATATAAAATTCCTGTGGACTGTCTTCGGATATGAAACATAAAAGGGTCATAATATACCCAATTTCACATTTTAAAACACATGCTTCACTGCAATACCTATATATCTTTCGATTGTGAGTTCCAGAGAGAAAGGGTCAGACTCAGCTATGCAAATATTTTCCGATATTTCCCCCTCTAATTTTAAGCAATTGGGGAAGTAACAGTCTTGATGACATGATTGCATATGGGAGAGGAAACATATTTCTTTCCCTGTGGGTTGTTTTTCTTATCAAAATCACCCCTCTAAACTGATTTGGGGAAGTATATGAGGCCCAGAACACACTCTGCAATGAAAAGCCAGTCCAGTTCCCTGGGTGGATAAGAGCTGAGTTAACTGGCCATTTACCTCCTCCCATTTATTCCTTATTCTCTAAATGGCTCTTATGGCTGTAAATAAAATAAAATTGACTCATTGACTCAGTCTCCAGATTACAAAGACATCATATAGTACAGCCAATCTGAAACTGCGAGGGAGTTGCATGTTTGAATGCATATAAAAATGCACTTTTTGCATTTAGAAAAATTAACACAGATAGGAAAAGGCAACACTTTCATTCCAGCTTCCCACAGGAAGGGTGTTCTTGAATTATGGGGTAAGGGGCATTCCGATCCTTAAGATGGCACACATATCGTAAGAATATACATCAGAAAGATGCCACAACGTACCACAATATACTGGTGTAGCAGGAAGAGATGTCAATGGTAATATTTAGAATGGAGGTATGAACAATAATTACATGCCCTTTCAGCATGCCCTTTCACTCTGCTATGAAATCAACCAACAAAGACATTACAAAAGAGAGAGATTGACTAAAATGGAGCAAACTATTTTGTGGTGTGATTTGAAGAATCAAGATGACATCTAAATAGCTAGCAATCCAGTGGACCAATGGTGGCTGTGGGTGCCATAGAGTTGAAACGGATAAACAAACACGTACCTGATCACATCTGGGTGAGGGGCTGGCAGGCAGCAACCTTCTGGAAGTGGGCTGCAGACATGGTAATTCACACAGGGGTGGGACAATGCGCTCTGGTGGGCTTGACCGTGGTGTATTCTGTGTCTTCACAGGATTGCTAACATTACCTGTGTGATATCGTTGCAATCCTTGTGGATCATGTCTCTACAGATCCATAAAACAATATTATACCAAATCAATTATAGTTTAAGCATGATGAGGCCAAAGTTTGGCCTTTGTAGATTTCACTGATTTGCGTGAAAGAGAGAAAGCAAGAGGAGGGGATCAGGGGGAAAGACTCTGTGTTCTAAGTATGAGGTACTATTTCTGTACATGAAATAAAAGGAAAACTATCTAGGCCTAAAAATGCACTTTGGTCTCTTAAGTTCTAGACACACAGAGAAAATAAATAAATGTACAGTGGTACCTCGGGTTACATACACTTCAGGTTACATACACTTCAGGTTACAAACTCCGCTAATCCAGAAATAGTACCTCGGGTTAAGAACTTTGCTTCAGGATGAGAACAGAAATCGTGCTCCGGCAGCACAGCAGCAGCAGGCCCCATTAGCTAAAGTGGTGCTTCAGGTTAAGAACGGACCTCCGGAACGAATTAAGTACGTAACCAGAGGCACCACTGTATTAATAGAAATACTCTAAAATCTCACTATTTCATTACAGTGGTGCCTCGCAAGACGAACGCCTCGCAAAACGAAAAACTCGCAAGACGAAAGAGTTTTCCGTTTTTGAGTCGTTCCGCAAGACAAATTTCCCTATGGGCTTGCTTCGCAAGAAGAAAGCCCATAGGGAAATCTCCGGGGACCTCTTTTAAATGCTGGCGGTGGGGAGCAAAGCCTTTCACCCCCCTCCGGCCTTCAGAAGAGGTCCAGGAAGGCCGGCGGTGGGCGAAAGGCTTTGCTCCCCACCGCCAGCATTTTAAAAGCGGTCCGGGATAGCAGGGAAGCGCTGCGCTTTCCTGCTATCCCGGACCGCTTTTAAAATGCTGGCCATCGGGAGCAAAGACTTTCGCCCACCGCCGGCCTTCAGAAGAGGTCCTGGACCTCTTCTGAAGGCCAGCGGGGGGCAAAAGTCTTTGCTCCCCCCGCCTGCCTTCCCGGGATAGCGGAGAAGCGCAGTGCGTTTCTCCGCTATCCCGACGGCTTTTGAAGGCAGGCGGGCGGGGGGGGGAGCAAAGACTTGCGCCCCCCGCTGGCCTTCAGAAGAGGTCCTGGACCTCTTCTGAAGGCCGGCGGGGGGCAAAAGTCTTTGCTCCCCCCCGCCTGCCTTCCCGGGACAGCGGAGACTTCTCCGCTGTCCCGGGGCGATCTTAAAACGCTGGCGGGCGGCAGCGAAGCCTTCGCTGCCGACCCCCAGCGTTTTAAAAGCCCCCGGGACAGTGGAGACTTCTCCGCTGTCCTGGGGGCTTTTAAAATGCTGGCGGTCGGGAGGAAAGCCCTCCTGTCCCCGGAGCTTGTGGGGTGGGAGGTGGGGAGAAGGGCTTTTCTTCCCACCGCCAGCCTTCAGAACAGCCTTCTGAAGGCTGGCGGTGGGAAGAAAAGCCCTTGTCCCCCCCCCCAGCCTTCAGAAGAGGTCGGGGGACAGACTGTCCCCGGACCTGGTCTGAAGGCGGTTTCCATAGGAACGCATTGATTGATTTTCAATGCATTCCTATGGGAAACGGTGCTTCGCAAGACGAAAAACTCGCAAGAAGAAAAAACTTGCGGAACGAATTAATTTCGTCTTGCAAGGCACCACTGTATATCACCCCATATAAAAATACTTCAAACTTATGGGAAATATTTTTATCAGCAATACTTTCTGTGAGAACCTACCTTAGGTGTATTCAAATTTTGTGACTTTTTCACCAGATTTGTACTACTGCGGGTTGTGATAGGAACATGATTAGGTTCAAATGAACTGGAAGGCCTTGCTGGAGTCACAGACCTGAAATACATACACGTGTGTATACTTTTAACAGAGAATTTTTTAAAAAAATCTTTACTTTCTTTAGTAAACAGTGAAAGTAAAATCCATCCACCACACTTGCAGCAGGAATAAAAAAAATATTGATTTTTTTTTTGTTTAGAGCCACTAGTCTGTTAAATTAGCTCTTGCAATCTGTGGAAATGCTGCTTTACAACACCCGAGAGACTCTTCTAATGATGCTGGTGCTTAAGCTGTAATGACCTCAGCTATGGATATTGTGGTTCATTCAGTGGACTAGAAACAACAATGCTACTCCAAGGTTTCAATATTTTAAGCAGGACAAAATAAAGGCAAGCTTCCCTTTTTAACTGCTTATCCACAAAGTGAAATAAAAAGAAGGGTGTGTCTGAATAGCAGGTCCCTGTGGCCTTGATGCAATCTGAGAAGTGCCCTGAGAAAAAGGCAAGCATGTAGGTTTCTGAAACAACCCTCTCATATGAGAGCCTCGCCACCTGTGCTAGTCTGGCAATGGCCCCCATTTGATGCATGGGTAAGCAGCAGAGGGTGAAATTTTTATTTGCCTGGAGCAGGGATGGACAGACCCATTAAGAGTCTGGTCCATCCCAGTTCTCAAAGGGGACAGGACTAAGCCCATCCCATTCTGAAGTGGAATTTTAAAAACCCACCTAGAAGCACACACCTAAAAGCACAGTTAAATGTTCGCATGCCTCCATTCTCTCTCCCTATTCCCCCCTTTAAAACCTTTGAAATAGTGTTTCCAGTCACCTAAAAGCCCGAGTGCTAGAGCACAGGACTCCTTGTCATCGTGTGCCTTGAAATGAACGGAGAGTCCTGTGGGAGTAACAAGGCTTGATGATATTCCATTGCTCCCAGCGGAAATTGTATGGGGGAGAGAATGGTTGTCCCATGTAAGCACTTGGGACAGCTGTGTTCTCTGCACCCAGTACAATTCCCCTTGGGAGAAGCAAAACATCCTCAATCTCAATATGAAGCACCATCTTCTCATCTGCAGCAGCCATAGGAGGAAAAGCTGCCTTTCCCACTGCTGTCATTGAAGATTTTTAGACTTCAGCGTGTAATAACCTTGTGTGATCTCTATCATGGTTCATTTTACAAAAGAGGGTACTTCTATATCATACCTTAGTTTCTCTATTGTAGTCTTCTTATTAATAAAGAACAATCTAATCAAGATCTTCCTTTTGATGTACATAAGTGAACCAGCAACCAGAAGGCACAGGGTGGTTACGAGTAGCCCTATTATTAAGCTTCTTTTATCTGAAACCAAACAAACAAATCCACAGTTCTTATGACCAGACCAGTCTTGTCTACCTGATGTCCGCAGTATAACTAACCTTCAGTCAAAAACAAATCTTTTGCTTTACTAAGCTAACTTGTATATTAGGAGAAGTGGCATGGTTGCTGCTCCCCTCTGTCTCCATCCTCTTTGCTCCTATAATGTAGGAATGCATAAATTATATGGAACTGAGGAATCACATGCAGGAGCCATGGCAAAACTACCACTGTGGGCCCCACCCACCTCAACCGCCTTGAAAATGGTGTGGCTCTTCTCAGATGAGTCCATTTCTTCAACTTTGTTTTCGTATCCCATGTTACTACTATAGCAGAGTTTAGTAACTTCATGCAAAAATACTGTGGGGAAATAAATGGCAACCACGCTGCTCCATAGCAAGAAGAGGTCCTGTGTTTCAGCACTGACACCCTCCATACCTATTCTTGCCCTCTTTTTTGGTATATCTGCTGTAAATATTAATGGGGGTTGATAGGAAACAGAGGAGAAAATGGGTAACAGGACGACATCCCACTGCACTTTTCTTCAGGGCAGAGCTTCAGCAGTAAAAACTAAACCAATTGCAAGGAACTCAGCATAAGCAATTAAAAATAATTTGTCTTCACATAACTCTCTTGTATATTATTTGAGGTGTCAGAAAGATATAGCAAGTGTGTGAAATAGTTTTGAGTAAAGCTCACCAGGTTATTTACAGATTTTCAGAGGCGTAGCTTTGTTAGTCCATTGCAGAAAAAACAACTTTTGTGTCAGGCATCTTAAAGAATAACAGATTTATTGTAGCGTTAAGCTTTACTTAATGTTTTTAAGATACTTAAGCCATATTTCTATATTTTTTTAATCAGACACAGTTGATATGCAAACGCTCAGATAATAATTTAAGCCACTTTAGTAAGGGGTCAAGTGTAAAAGAACAATTAGCTTCTGTAGAAACCCCTAATTTACAAAGCACAGTTTTGTCATTGCAAACAGATTGTTAAAGTAGCAGGACATGTTAATGTGAAATGCAGCTCTTCTAAAAATAAAATGAAGCGTAAAATGAAGGTAGTTGATCTTGATGTACAAATTACATGAAATCAGTTTCCCTTTTCTAGCTACTGCAAATAGCTTACAGTTCACACACACACAAAACCATGATATAGATTAACATCCCTACATACTACGGCTATGGTACACGTTCCTGGCTTAAAATGCAGCTAGACGATTTCTTTTTCTTAATGTAGATCAAAGCAGGTTTAGGTAGGGGGAAATCAGCCAAAACACAGTATTTCATAAGAAACATCATTGTACAGGACAGGTATGGATTGTGGCGAACACAATGTGCATACCGCTTCCCAAACAAGTGGGGATGAACTAGATGCAGACAAAATGGGAGTGTGTATGCAGACTAAATTCATTATTCACTTGGAAATATGGGCTGTTTCACACATGCATGTACATTACTTGATTTATTTACACTCAAGTAGAGCTAAAAGTTATCCAGTGGTGAGGGCCCCTCAAAGCTGGAGCTGGCCCTGTCCATAGGACGGCTCTGAAATGAGTTTAGTACTGTGGTCTAATTTGCTTGTTGAACTCCTGTGTGTGTGATTATTATAGCAAAGGTCTCTCTCTCTTACAGTTCCCCCTTTAGTCAGCTATATCTTGCTATGAAATTGTAATGCCACTGCATTGATATGGATATTATTATGATGTCACAAGCTCAGCATTACAATTCATTACAGGGACTGGTATGCAGTAAACGCAATCTAATTTGCTTTTCAATAGCACTGTTCATACAAAAGCGGTATCATTTCCAAGCCAAATCCTAGCTGTATATGTAAATGTAGGTTGGATTCTTCTGTCACATTAGTTAAACTAGGAGTACAGCCACAGACATCAGAGCATGGGATAAAGTTAAAAGAGGGAAGTCAAATCCTGTGGAACTTCAGGCACAGGTGAACCAAATCTGGTGCAGCTGTTGCTGTAGAAACCTGAAGTGGTGCTGTCCCCATGACACCAGATGGTGGCAGGAGACCACACACCTGGCAACTGAAGCAACACCATCAAGTCCATGGATTGGGAAGTCACCACCCAGGCTGTCATCTCCATCACCACCACCCTTTCCAGCTTGAGGCACATGCAGGAATGGGTTGGTGTCTATCTGCACTCCCAGGTTCAAGCAAATGGCATAGTGAAAAAGAGCAGGAAAAAACAAGCTCTCACACAGAGGGAAAATCCACTCACAACTGCAGGAAGCAGGGCCGTCTTTAGCATATGTGCCGCTGAGGTGCAAAGATCCACCCAGCGCCCCCCACCCAAATTTAGTTTAGCCCCCAAATTAACTTTTATTATGCTTATGTCAGACACCACGCTTACGCCTTTTGTTTACAAAAGAAGGGAGAAAAAAGGAACAAACTTTTTTATTTGCTCTTTTATACACTTAGCATTCATTGTAAAATGAAGAAAAAATGCAGCTTGTGGAATTCATAGTGTGTACTCTAGGCATGTTTTTGCGGAAATGGAAAACTAAAACCGTGTGCTGAAATGCATGTGTAGTAGAGCCCTAAGTACTAAGTAGTTAGTCAAAGAAAGGGGGCACAAGACTGTTTAGGGCTCTGCCTGTTGCAGGAAAAACATCCTTGTCTAGCACATCTTGCCCTGCCAGGACAACCAATGCCTTTGATGATGCTGCAAAAAGCAGTTTTCACCCAGGTTAAACTATTATCTTGATGAATAATTAAGTACTTCTTCAAGAGTTTGAAACATTGTTTTCCATTAGCACAGGCATCCCCAAATTCGGCCCTCCTGATGTTTTGGGACTACAACTCCCATCATCCCTAGCTAACAGGACCAGTGGTCAGAGATGATGGGAATTGTAGTCCCAAAACACCTGGAGGGCCGAATTTGGGGATGCCTGTATTAGCACATCTATGATTGCTACTATAGTTTGGCAGTAACTGAGAAGAAAACACAAGTAGTGTGTGCCCTGACTTGCACAGACTTTATCGGTGATCTTGCTTGAGCTTATTCCCACAACATCACATTGCTCACATAAGTAGACCACTTGCACGAGCATTTTTAAATCTACAAGAGAGCTGACCGAGGTAACAAACGAACCAGGGAATAGGAAATCCAGAAATGGACACGAACTCTGGAGTCCTCTGTAAACTTGGTGCCCACAGCAAACTCCGTATGGCTTTTGCTTCATAATAAAGCTTGCTCTGCAGTTAAGTCATTTACTTACCAGATTGTCTAACTGGCCCGCTGTCTACACTGCCACCAAATCCTGCCTTGTCACAAAAGGGAGGAGCCCAGTGGGCCTCACAATGGCAATTTTTTTTATTGTTGCAGACCTTAACAACAAAGGGAAATATGCACATGAGTATGGAAAACAGTACATGAACATGAGGCCTCTTCACTGCCTGTCCCAAAACTGTACTCAATAATAATTAAAAGTTATTAAAACAGGAAAACACTACATCTTGACGTGATTGCAGGCTGCACTGCTCCACAGAAACTTTGTTCAAAATGTATCTCCTAATGGAACTAAAAAAAAGTCAGCTGAAGAATTAGAAAGCAATGGTGGAACTGTAGCCACAGAATTGTTTGGAAGTTGCAAAAGGAGGTAAGCAGTTCTTCAGGGAGAACACCGGGGCCCCTACTTGTATTTTGTATTAATAAAAAATAAAAACTATTGTCTTTTCGTCATTTATGCCCACTTGCCTGTTATTTCCTCAGTCCACAGAAGAAACTAAAAAAAGCCAATCAGTGGATGATCAAGTGAGACTCGAATCCACAATCCACAGAATTATAGCTGAGTTTCCACCTGACCTCACGCTTTAAGAACTGGCAATAAAAACAGGTAAATGCTGGGAGCTAATCTAAATGTTGTAAGGAATTCAGAGAACTTGTGCAAAAGGGCAGGCATCTGAGTTTAACACTAAGATGCTTAACATCAATTACTGGAGTGAGACCACATAATTTATAATACATTGTATAGTCACTTTTAAGATCTGCAGGTTGAGGCAGATCATTACCAGAGAGAGGCATTTCAAACAAAATTCCCAGGCTTCTTCAACACAATTTTAATCTTGCTTGCCTGTTCTTATGTTGTTTTTGAGATCTTCCTGCCTTTTTGGTCTATTATGCAGGTTGTATTTATATTTTAAATGTTTAATTGATTTTTAATGTAAACTGCCCTGGCAACATGTTGGAAGGGCCATATATAGAAATATAAACAAACAAATAAATAACAAAGTGTTCATTTTTTAAAATATCTAAGCTCAGTTACAAAACTCAGGTTTGAGGCCCAAATCAGGCTGTGTAATATGTGAAACATTAACAGGAAGTTTTTGAATTAATGTTAGGTTCAAAATTATGTAAAAGAGAATGAAATTCTGTTTTTTAGCCACAGAACATCAATTTGTAGAAAGATAATGATGTTGTAAACCTCAGAAGATTAATTTTTAGAAATATACAGATATTGCAAACATAGGTATTTCTGTGTTAGGTAAAAACCACGTTTCCTTTCTTGGACACTAAAAAGAGCATTCAAATTGATCTTTTTGGAAGGATACTTAAAAAAAAACATTGACAGATATATGACAAAGCATCATAGATTTCAAAAGCTGTAACCAATGAATACTTCATTGCTCAGCTGGGTGTTGACTGACTGTAAAAAATTGGATCTGCAATACTTACTCCACGTCCGTGACATTTTGTTGCACATTCATGAACCCCAAATACGCTGGTATTTTGGCAGCGGCGGTTAAGGCAGATCTATACAACAAGAAAAGGAGAGCAGGCTTACTATTGCCAGACAATGTATGTGCTTATTTTACTTTTTTCTGTGCTGTGCTTTCCAGAAATGCTTAAAATGTGGGAGAGTTTGCAGTCAAGCCCAACAATGCATGTCTGTGCTAGTTAGTAACCAAAGGGGTTAATGTCCACATAGCTGTAAATTGCTAGAGAAGGCCCGATCACACCCAATCACCTTTGTGGAGGCAGGAAGGAAGGTTTGTTTCCTATTCCTCTCTCTCTGCTTCAGGATGGAACAAACATGCTTTAACAAAGCTATCTGCCTCGGATATGTTTCTGAGGTTGCTCTTGCTGTATTTTTCAACTAAGAACATTCACCTGCATTCACTAAGAATGAAGGTAGACCATGATCCTTAAAAATAAATCACAGGGTGTTCATTGTCAGTTCAACTTTGCAAATTGCATGACAGATATTTCATCTCACCTTGTGTTGGGTGGGCTGTTTCCCTTGATTTAAGTGCTATATTAATTTATATATTAATCTTTTGCCCATTTTTTAAAAAAAGGAAACGCTTTAAGAAAGTTGCCAAACTGCTGGGCACCAGCATTCACCTGCTGCAAACTTGCAGGGCTGTATCTTTAGTCTTCCCTGTTACAGCTTCAGGTGAACAACCAGGTAGCTGGCAAAAAAAATAAATTTTAGCTTTTTTTTTTTTAAATGAGATTTTCACTCTGGTTCATTTTGAGCTGCCCGATCACAGTAAATGGATCTATCACTACAGTTTTGCTTAAAAGCATTACTTGATTGAAATCATGTATTTGACAAAAGAACCTTAATGTTTCTTTAACGGTTTTGGGATTTTCTATGAATAGGAAATTCACTTGCAGAGGCAGCGTCTGACACTGGTTCTCTACAGTGTGTGTGCATGAGTGTCTGAACATCTGTGTGTGAGAGGGCAGTTTGCTGTTGTGAACTGACAGAGATAGAGAGCTGAGAATCCTTAGCCAGAGTTAGTTTGAAACTAGAGCACAGCATTGCAAAGACTGCACAAGTTACTTCCTGTGAATCTGCTGCCTGCTATAGGAGAGCTTACATCTTCACCTACATGCTGCCTGCATATTTGTTAATAAAGCAAATATATGAAAGTTTTTTGTTGTTGTTTTAGTCGTGTCTGACTCTTCGTGACCCCATGGACCAGAGCATGCCAGGCACTTCTGTCTTCCACTGCCTCCTGCAGTTTAGTCAAACTCATGCTGGTAGCTTCGAGAACACTGTCTAACCATCTCATCCTCTGTCGTCCCCTTCTCCTTGTGCCCTCCATCTTTCCCAACATCAGGGTCTTTTCCAGGGAGTCTTCTCTTCTCACGAGGTGGCCAAAGTATTGGAGTCTCAGCTTCAGGATCTGTCCTTCCAGTGAGCACTCGGCTGATTTCCTTAAGAATGGATAGGTTTCATCTTCTTGCAGTCCATGGGACTCTCAAGAATCTCCTCCAGCACCATAATTCAAAAGCATCAATTCTCACATTTGGTCAAAACTCTCCACTATAACCTGTCCATCTTGGGTGCCCTGCTCGGCATAGTTCATAGCTTCTCTAAGTTATTCAAGCCCCTTCGCCACGGCAAGGCAGTGATCCATGAAGGGGCTGAAAGTTTTACCCCATTGCTATTTCATCCAAAGGAAATTAAGCCAATGGCACTGCCCCTGGAACTTCTCACTTGATAAAGAAGTGGGAAGCATGTATCAGCATGAAGCTTGGGGTGGCGCTCCTCTTCACATGATGATATCCCCGTCCTCCAACACAGAGGCAACATAGTCCATGAGCTCGAAGCTCTATGCCAATGTCCAATCCCTACTTATGCAATTCCTCGCTTGAAGCAAAAAACAAAGCAATACAGGAGGGAAGAGATACGGTGAAAATGTTCACCTCATATGTTAAATCATTTGCATTGTTGAAAGCAGGTGCAATATCTGCCCACCACTCCCCAAACCCCAGGATCAACTTTCCAGGGGCTGCATGCCAATGGTGCACAGAAGTGGGTGGGGGCAATGGATGCAACTCTTACCTTTGTACAGCAGGCTAAATGCAAGGCACACAAAAAAACAGATGTTTCTACACTTTCCCTCACACATTTCTCCAGTCTCTATCTGGGCAAGCAATCTTGTAACAGTTCGAAGACATAGTCCAGCCAGGCAAAGTCGGGGAGCACATGGAGCAGGGCTGGTGAAGGATATGGCCCAGGCAGAGCCAAAATGGGCCAGAATTGGAGCTCATCTACTCAGGATTAGCCAATGTCATGCCCTCCCATCAGCCACCTGGCCTATGGCCAGGCACAATGATTTGTCGTCTAATAGCATCTGGTGGGCCTCATGTTGGCTACTCCTATACTACATTCAGAAAGTTATGGCAGTATCCCTCCACCCATTCACAATCTAATTTCCTCTTGGAATCACATGCATATAGAGTTGCACTTTAGATATAGCCATTATGTTCGCACTGGTCTAAAAAAGATGCATTTGCATTTTATCTCTAGAGAAATGAACAAACAGGGAGTGGCATGTAATCAAAAGCATTCATTTGAGACTTTATGCAATTGTTACAGAGAGTTAACTTCACTATTTCACTGTAGCTGAAAGGTCGGGACAAAGCAAGATTGACACTGCAATAAAAGCAGAGCACAATGCAAACTAAAACGACCCATTTACAGGTTGTCTGATAAATCATCCAAGTTGAGAAAAGACTATATGCTGCTGGAATGAGTATTAGATGCCAGGTCAACAGTCAGATATATGACATATAGCACCTGCATACCTCTAAATTTGGGGCTTATTTCAGCAGGAATAAAAGTCAATCACAATCATATAAGAAGCGGGGGTGGGGAGTGAAGCAGAAGACAACAAGGCTGCTTAAGCAGGGCAAATATTCCCTATGGGAAAGAGGAAAAATGGGAAGGAAGTGAAGCAGCATCAAAAGACATAAGGAAGGAACATGGTATAAGGAACGTGGTACAGTGGTACCTCGGGTTACATACGCTTCAGGTTACAGACTCCGCTAACCCAGAAATATTACCTCGGGTTAAGAACTTTACTTCAGGATGAGAACAGAAATCGTGCTCCAGCGGCGCAGCCGCAGCAGGAGGCCCCCTTAGCTAAAGTGGTGCTTCAGGTTAAGAACAGTTTCAGGTTAAGAACGGACCTCCAGAACAAATTAAGTACTTAACCCAAGGTACCACTGTATAATTACAGCATGGTTCACAAACAAATAATCTAGAATTAAATGGTACACAGAATTCTGTTCACATTAAAAGGGCAGCTGTTAAAATCATGCATACTTAAGAGCTGAGACTGGTAACTAGGATAGCCATTCACATATTGTTAAAGAGTATGAAGACATCACCAAAAAATACATCGATTTGCATAAAATTTGTTGCTGCTAATTTCTATGTATACTTGCAAATTTAGGAATAAATATTACTTAAACAGAAATACATCTCATGAACAGTCTTCTGTCCAGGTTCTGACTGATGATAGACAGACAACTTGTGCTCCCTGGACTTGGACTGGAGAGCCCTGCAAATATAGTGGTACCTCGGGTTAAGTACTTAATTCGTTCAGAGGTCTGTTCTTAGCCTGACACTGTTCTTATCCTGAAGACCACTTTAGCTAATGGGGCCTCCTGCTGCTGCTGCTGCGCTGCCGGAGCCCAATTTCTGTTGTCATCATGAAGCAAAGTTCTTAACCCGAGGTATTATTTCTGGGTTAGCGGAGTCTGTAACCTGAAGCATATGTAACCTGAAGCGTATGTAACCCGAGGTACCACTGTAGAGGACTCCTTCAAACAGAGGACAACTGTCCTCTGACAAATCTCTAAATAAGAGGAGTAACTTTGTAAAATAGGACACATAGCCACCCTATCTGCAACCTACTAAAAGCTTGTAAGTAAAGTGGGGTTGGTTACATTCCGACAGAACTAATTCAGTTTATGCTTATAGGTCTAATATGTTTCAGTTTCACACATCAGCCATTCAAATACAAAATTGGTAATATTTTAGTATATATAAGGCTCTGCCTTCTATTCAGTCAATTCATTGGTCTTTCTAGCTTATGACAGTCTCCACAAGTACTGATTTCGTACCACAGGCCTCCTCTCTAGCAGTCTCTTTGAACAAATGTTTTAAATATAGTTTTATAACCATAAATCTTTCTTATAATGCTTTGCTGCACTTCGTTTGTTTTTGTCAAAAGGAGTAGAGTTCTGCTCCTGTGCAATTCTCATTGCATTGGAGCAACCTGGAACATAAAACTCAACTCATAATCACATTATGTTTAAAGTTTGCTGTCAGTGGGAACTAACTACAGTGGGAACTACTGAAACCTCAAAAGCAATAATAAGTTTTGAGGCTTTGACAAAATAGACCCAAATGTCTTCTCTTGAAATGCAATCTGCCAATAAAACAGAAGTCCCCTTTAACACTGCTTGTTTCAAATTCTTAGCTGTAGTTTCCCATGTCTTTTCATAATTTTATTTTCTTGGATTACCACTATACATAGAAATCCTGGCAAAATGTGTGCACAGATACATTAAGCAATATGCTTCTTATTCCCTTAGAACTGAAAGGCTTTGCCTTTGTCTTGCAGAAGCTGCTGTTCATCTTGGCAACGTCCCCAGATTTGAAGCACGCCAAAACAAATAGCTAATGAACAAGCAGACGGAAGTATCAGTCAAAAGCCACTACGTATTATGGTTATTATTTGTCAGGCCAAGGTATTTTCTATAAGCCAATAGGAAACACCATGAGCTGCAGGAAATATAGCAGCATGTGAATTAATTTTTGCAAAAAAGCTTCTTCTGTGGCGATCACTTGTAGCCAAGTAAGATTGTCTTCCATGAACACGGTCTTAACAATGAGTCTGTAAGTGACTGTGGAGGCCAATTTTGGATCCACACATCTTTCCACAGTGGGGACATAGGTTTCTGGGTGGAAGTTGATCAAGGTGAGGGTTTGCCAGATGTGCCTTCCTCTTAGTACGCTTCTCCCTTTTGTCCTGAGTTCGAGCGTCTTCAACGTCCACAACACCTTTGGTAAAGGCTGTTCTCCAATTGGAGCACTCATAGGCCAGTGTTTCCCAGTTGTCGGTATTTATATTACTTTTTAAAGATTTGCCTTGAGAGAGTCTTTAAACCTCTTTTGTTGACCATCAGCATTATGCTTTCCATTTGTAAGTTCGGAATAGAGTAGTTGCTTTAGAAGACGATAATCAGGCATCCGAACAACATGACCAGTCCAACGAAATTGATGTTGATGAATCATTGCTTTGACACTGGTGATCTTTGCTTCTTCCAGTACACTGGCATTAGTTCGCCTGTCTTCCCAAGTGATATGTAACGTTTTTCAGAGATAGCATTGATGGAATCTTTCGAGGAGCTGGAGGTGGTGTTTATAAGTGGCCCATGTTTCACGAGTATACAGTAAGGTTGGTAGTACAATAGCTTTGTAAACAAGCATTTTGGTTTTCCTCTGAATGCCCCGGTCCTCAAACACTCTGGACTTCAATCGGGCGAAAGCTGCACTCACAGAGCTCAAGCAATGCTGGATTTCAGCATCAATGTTGGCGCTTGTGGAAAGATAACTGTCCAGGTAGGAGAAGTGATTGACACTCTCCATTACACCATTGAGTTGTATTTGTGGCACTGCAGAGGGGTTATTTTGTGCTTGTTGGTACAGCACTTTGGTTTTTTGGATGTTTTTGTAAGCTTCTGCGAAGATATTTAAGATGGTTTGGAGGTCATCCTCTGAGTGTGCACACACTACGTTGCCATCAGCATACTGAAGCTCTATGACAGAAGTTATGGTAACCTTATCTTTTGCTTTCAGCCTATTCAGATTAAAGAGCATTCCATCTGTTCGATATATCTGTTCTTTATCTTTTAGAAGTATGGTACCATCTGTTGAGCATAGGGGGCATATGCCATGATTTATTGGCACATAGATGGTCTTTGTGGCCTTAAAGAAATACTGTGCATCATGAGTGTTATCTAAGTGCTGGATCTCTTGAGCTTCTTTTATCCACCAGGTGTTCTTTAGTTCTCTGGTTCTTCTTTGAACCTTAGTGTTGGCAAAGGTTTTTTTCTTAGTGGCGCAGTTTCCATCTCTCTGCCAGATCTGAAAGATCTTCCTTTTTAATAATGTGTTCAATCTCACTATCATTCTCATCAAACCAGTCCTGCTGTTTCTTGTTTTGGTATCCAATAGTTTGTTCACAGGCTGCAATAAGGGATGTCTTTAGCTTGGGTCCAGCTTTCCTCGATGTTATCAGGGAACTCCGAGAGCAGATGGTCCTTAAGAGGTGTTGGGAAACAATCCCACTTAATAGGATTTTGAAGGGCTTGAGTGTTCATTTTGTGCCTTGGTTTCCTTCCTTGAAGCCTATGTTGAAGTATAATCTTGATAGCCATTGTGGAACGTATTAATTGGTAATCTGTCCAGCAGTCGTTGGCACTTGTCATAGCCCCCCCCCCCCCCATTTCTTAAATAAATTCAACAGTCCACAATTAAACTCTGGGATAAATGGTTGTACAGCACAATACTTTTTGGAATTTATGTCCTCTGATCTGCAATTGCTAAATCCGTTTAAGCCCAGATGGGTATAGGTTGTCTATGAGTTATCTTTATGTGTATAGAGACACACTATTCTAACTAATTATTTCAACCCACTTCAATCTGGGTTCATGCCTAGTTTTGAGACAGCCTTGGCTTGGTTGCTCTGATCGATGACTTTTTCACAGGAGAGGGATGGGGGAGTGCAACCCTGTTGCCTCTGCTTGATCTCACAGCAGCCTTTAATACCACTGACAATCGTATCCTCTTAAACTGCATGCATGAGTTAGGGGTACTGCTTTATGGTGACACCACTCTTACTTATAAGGCCAGTTTTGGCCTCCTAGCAACTGAACTGCCAGTTGTCACAAGGCATCACCTTGTCCGCAGTGCTATTTAACATCTCTGTGGGGAATCCTTTTTAGCCCTAGGGCAGTATTCTGTTCTGGCCAACCTTCTGAGGGCTATAAGCCAGTGGTGGGTGAGGCTAGAAGCAAAAGTAGATGGAGCAATTAATGTGAATTTTATCTTTGTTCAGTAGGTCATAGTGGCAAGTTACAAATGCCTCCTGTAGACCCATTCATTTATGCAGGCTTTTCTTGGCTCATAAGGTCCACCACACTGATCTTTTTATTGTTTTATTAATGTTTCACTGAATGTTTTATTGATGGATGCACTGTTTCTAATTTATATTTCTTTGTTCTTTTGGTTATAATGCTGTGATACTGATATTTTAAATGGACTTTAATGAAAATTAAACTGGTCAGAGATTTTCCATATTAAATTGTATGTAAATATTATAAGTGAATAACTTGAACTCTCTCATCAGCATAGCTGATTCTTCTGGATACAGGAAATAAATCACATTCAGTGATGAACTGATAATCAAGCAGATATACAGCTCTACATTTAGCCCCCATCACTCACTCTTTCTTCATTCAATTCTATTCAGAAATAATTTGTCAATAGTTGGCTGCAGCATGTTAAAATACAGACAGAATGACTTTCACTGGCACAATAAATTCCTTTTTCAGCACTTTTATGTAAAAATTGATAGTCATGCCTTCTGGCTGAACAACAAACTGATTCCATTCATTCTCCAAAAAACTCTTGCGTATACTTAAACAGCATAATTGTTTGCATAAGCATCTCCATTTGGCCTGCCAAACCTTTACTACAAAATGCAGAAAGTGTAACTTTCATTTGTAAAGACCAAGACTGAGTTTCCCTTTAGACACACAGACTGGATTATTGGGAATAAGATTGTTCAACCTTACTTTTCCATCTTCACATTTGGTTCCAGCAAGGACAAGACCAGGGTCAGGCATGTCATCGCCCAGGTATACGTGGGTTCCACGGCATAGAATTTTGCCTCCTCCTTGTAATGGGATGTTTGTTTCTATGGAGACAGCATTGGTACCAATTACAGGCCGATTTGCTCCCCCTTGACACTGAATTTTTCCACACTTAGCATCTCTAAAGGGAAAAGAAATAATGTTAATCATTTTAATGATGTTAGCATCTACCATTGGCACAGTTCCAACCTCTTTTCCAATTAGGCAAGACAAGAGCATATACCTGGGTTCACACTTGGCAAAAGAACTTTTGGAATCCTTCCCACAGTTTCCATAAGGATCACCTGCAGAATTGACTCTCTCAAAGCATATCCCAGGAGCAGGTTTAGCACCTACAAAAGAAGCAAAGCCATTTTAATCTTATAAAGTATGCAACACTTTTGGTTGGGGACAGCGGAAGAAGGGAGTGGAGGAGGAAACAAAGGGAATGGATTTTGTTGAAGCTGCGCTGGACTCCAGATTGACTGGGGGTTTGGAGGCATGTGGGAGGCATTCACAAGTTTCACTGTGGACTACAACTTCCTTCAAATAGTTGTCTTGCTCCATTGGGAAGCCTAATGCTTAAGGCTCACCCAGCTGACCCTGAATGCAGAGATTCATGATACAGTTTCATTAGCTTAAATGTTTCTGGATGCTTCAACTGCTGCTAGCTCCTTCCAGACCTCACAGCTGAAAGGAACCAGTGACAGATACATCATCCAAGATTTACAAACCTCAGAGCTTGTGACAGCTCTTCTAAAGTATGGTTACCAGATGTCCCCGTTTCCCAGGGACAGTCCCCGGATTTACAAATCTGTCCCTGGACAACTCATGATGACTTGAAAATTTAACTTCATTAGGGAGACAATCCTATATCCTTGAATAACATTTTAAATACCTGAGGCTGCAGTCCTATAACATATCCTGTGAAATAAATCTACTGACCACAATGGGGTTTTCTTCTGACTAAATACGTATAGGGTTGCATTTAGGTTGCAATCTTAAGTGTGCAATCTATTGAGTAAGCAGCATTGAGCTCAATGAGATTTCTGAGTGAACAGGTTTAGGACTGGTTGGACTCCATGTATATTAGGATAGCCCCAAAATAAGCCACCTCTCAAACAAAACACACATAAAGAAACACTCAGTGTTTAAGTTGTAATGAAGCATGTAATTGCTTGGGGAGATATTAAGACTGGGCCCCCATAACCATAATTAATAGAGTGACATTGGACAGGACTGGGGATGCCCAGGTTCAAATTCCCCTCTTGGTCATGAAATTCACTAGGTGAACTTGGGCCACAGTCTATCTCCCAGCCTAACCTACCTCACAGGCTTGTTGCGAGGATCAAATGTGCAGATGAGAGAATCATGTACAATGTACTGACTTCCTTGGGGGGGAAAGGCAGGAAATAAACGTAATAAATAAATTCTGTAGGTGGGTTACTCCTAAAAGAGTACATTTAAATGATGTATTATACCTGGAATGGGTGGAGAAACCAAATGTGATTTAAAATAATTATAGAACCTAATATTAAAATTGCAATTAGCTACCTTCATTTCATAGTCAGTAGCCTGACTAATAGAATATCTTCAACTGAAGATTAGCTTAATGTTATATTTTAAAAAAGTTAAAGTGCAATTTAAAAAAAGTTAAAGCGCAATCCACCTAGATTTAAATGGTCTACTGATCTCTCAAGCTCATAACTCAAATGCCATTTCATGCATTACTGAAAAGTGAGGAAGCAAACATACACTCTTGCTCTTTACCACTTTGCTGTGAATTGGGACTCAACAGGGCCATATTTAGCTAACCCGTCGCACTAGCAGAAGCTATTGCAAGGATTCCTACTCATGCCATGGGAATTCTTCCTCTCCCTCCCCCATGTGCCCCCCACCCCATCCAGAGAGTGGGAAAAAGTTCCATTGCACAAGGACTACCTTTGCACTGATAGAACCTTAGCCTCCGTGCTATGTTGAATACAAGCCATGCATATGAATGCTATGGAAAGTCTGTCCTTAACAAGAGCGGCACACAGAGCACAAAGTAAGGTAGTAGTTGCAGCACCATGGAAAGCGCTATATGACAAATGTTCCAATAAAGTGTAAGCCAGAACTGAAGCCTTTTATGGAACCAGGCTTGATCATTCTTCCTAGGCTCTGCCCCTTCCTTGAGGAGTGGAAGACCTTAAAGACCTAGGTCCCTTGTTTGGAGTCTAGCATTCTTACTTTTGGACCATTCACTCCATATGTTTGCCTGGACTAATGGGCTTTGAGCACAGGCAGCTGGTGGAGAGCTACATCTCTGTCTATAAGCTTCTCGTTGCAAACCAGGATATATGGCATAGTCAGGAATAAATGACATATAAATGGATATTTCTTATCAAGATCAGTTTGAAGAGTGCTTTTTAGTTTTTACAAGCTGGTCCTACAAGTCCAATAGGGGTAGCTTTGCTGTAGCCTTAGCTTTTTGCACTTTTACAGCAAAGTGTAGCTTTTATGGCTGTGCTCTTTACCCTTTTTTTTAAAAAAAAGATTGCACACTGTGTATTCCAGCACAGAATATAAGCAGTGCTCAGCCTGAAAAGATGGGACATGCAAGGGAGCCGAAAATGCTTTTTCTCAATATGTAACCTGAGGAAGCTATGCGTTAAAAGTTTTGGTGCAGCTTTCAAGGCACTGTCATGGTTGAAACCCAAAGGGGCAACTGCAGGTTACGTTCTGTCTGAGTGCTGGCTGAATGTGATATCAATGAATTAGAAGAAAGCCATTGAGAGAATAGTTGGCTTCCATGTATCAAATTAGGAACAAACTGATGGTCTGGAAAGACACAAGGGGTGGCGGTATCCAAGCACAAAGTTCCACTAGTGCAATATGTTTTAACTCTGCAATGGAACTAATCCCCCCCTCATTTCCCTGTGCACCTTCTGTAAATTTGCTCTAGAGAGTTAGGGAAACTCCCGAAGCAGATTTAAGGGGTCACACTAAAGCTTGAAATCTCTAAGATATCAAAAGGCCATGAATATCACTAAATCTCTCTCTGAGACTGGCTGTCCTTAAAGATCAGGAAGTTTCTCGCATCTGGATCAATTAAAGAAGGGCCGCCGCCAACAACAACAACCCCACCCTCTGTGTCTGTCTTTCTTGTTCCTAAATCACAAGCAATAATTGTAACTTTATTGATATGCTGAATAAAATGTGCAGGAAAGGGTATAAAGTTAATTTTAATATTTTTGGAATGCTTGAAGTGCCTTTCCTGATTGCTCAATGAAAGGCAAATGCATTGGAGTAGAATGTGCACATGTAGGATTCTTCTGATGAGCTAGGCCAAGGAGAAAAATTAAACTGAAAGGCTGTGAGTATATTTCCGACTGATTTTTCACTTTCGGGCTTAAAAATCACACTTTAACCGGAGCATTCTTTCACCTCCATGACATAAAGGAATTTAACAGTGAATGGAGAAATTTTACAAATGGCTCTCTCTCTCACTGAATACATTCATGCAGTGGCTAACTTGAGATCTGCCCTTCTGCATCAGGCAAAAAGGTCCACTTAGTCCAGTATTCTGTTTCCAACAGTGCACAGACAGATGTCGACAGATGTCACAGGGAACAAAGTCTTCCTTATTGTTTACCGCTAGCATATGGCATTTTAAAAATGGATCTGTTTATTGAAATTTTGAGATTGTAACATTAACAAATAAAAGCAGCATCACAAACCAATATTTGAGGTACATTTGCAGACACCTCTAGGTACACCCCCTACAAAGCACAGGTACCACCCTGATTTATTACTTCAAATGAGTGCACAGATCACTCTAGAATGACTTTTGGGTATTTGGAGAGAACACCCTGGGGGAATTCGTGTGGTGGAGTGCTGTGCCTCAGTGGTTAGACTGGATGGCCTTTTACTAGAACCCTAAAGCCCACCCACCTGAGCTACTGTAGATGGGGGGGAAATGATGCTGATGGTCTATTATCTACTTCACCCCCATGAACCATATGCTAGGATGCCCAGAATCTACTTCTGTTACACAGATCAGGGATTCATCTTTTTTTTTTAAAAAAGAGTCATTTTGTAGTTGCTATTATTAAACAACTGAGAGTCAGAAACCTTTGCCAAGCGATTGTAACTGATTGAGCATTTGCTCACCACTGCCGCAGCTAAGGCCTGTCTGTAGACCTGTCCTGCATGAATGCATAATCTTTTTTCAGTGCCATTCATTACGCTTGTAGCTGTTATGACATCTGGAAGTAGTAAGCAATTCCATAAATAGGATGGAAAACAAATTCTAAGGATGCGTATGGTTCCAGAACTTGTCTTTAAAATGCCAAGAGCTTTGTTTTCAGCGAATTGCTTTTATCAACATATTCAATAACTGTATTAAAACTGTCCCTGGGTGGAGGAATGCAGAAGTAAATCAACTGTGTGCATAGTACTGTCCTGCTTTCTTGATAACTTTTACCAAGGCTGTGAAAGGACTTCTTTTTCATTCCATTCAAAATATGCTGACCAAGAGCCAACAAGTCTATTGATGTGCATGACAGAAACTGTGCAAAGCTATGCAGTTCTCCTGCCTGCCCCCCCCCCGGCACTTTATAAACTTGTTCCAGTTTAAATGACCATGATGTCAAAAAACTATCCCCTTTTGGTACAGTGGTGCCTCGCAAGACGAAATTAATTCGTTCCGCGAGTCTTTTCGTCTTGCGATGTTTTTCGTCTTGCGAAGCACAGTCCGTCGCAACTGCACCTCTTCAAGCAGCTTTAAGAAAAAAGCTAACAAACTCGCAAGACGTTTTCGTCTTGCGAAGCAAGCCCATAGGGAAAATCGTCTTGCGAAGCAACGCAAAAACCGAAAAACCCTTTCGTCTTGCGCGTTTTTCGTCTTGCGAGGCATTCGTCTTGCGGGGCACCACTGTATAGCCATCCTGACCCTCTTGAATTTGCAGTCTAAAAGTGGTGTGCGTGTTAGCAGGATGGAAGGTAGGATTTGGGGGCCTGCAACCATCCTTTTGACAGAAACCTCACATGCACATAGAGAAACCCTTTACTGGCTTGGTGATAACGACTGGGAAAAGCTATTAAAACTTCTGAATTGTATTAAAATGTCTGAATTGTAAACACCTGTATTGGGAAGTTTTTAATGTAGGATGTTTCTCTGTGTTCTGTTATATTCTGTTGGAAGCTGCTCAAAGTGGCTGGGGCAACCCAGTCAGATGGGCAGAGTACAAATAATAAATTATTGTTACTGTTGAAAAACAATAGTCCATTTCCAGGTTTGCTGCAGCCCCTCTGATTAGACTTTTATAATCATGTGCTAACGTTGTTGTTATTGTTATTGTTATAGCTATACGCATGTAAGAGTAAAGAGAACAGATGGAACTAGGGGAGTTAAAAGAAAAACAAACAGCAAAAGCTTCTAAAGGCACTTAAGGAAGCAAACCATGATGTTGTGTTTCTTGAGGGAACCCATTTATCATAATTCCAGGAGATAAACTGAAGTAGAAAGCCTTGTCTCTCTTTATTTTGTTACTTGAAGAGGCAAAGACAAAATGATTTGTGAAAGATTTGCAGTCGATATTAAACTCGTTGGGCTGGGTGAGCAGAGTTTATCTTACTTTGCTATTGACAATCAGAGTTTGGCGCCCTAGTAATTAAGGTCC
This sequence comes from Podarcis raffonei, assembly GCF_027172205.1. Lineage (NCBI taxonomy): Eukaryota > Metazoa > Chordata > Lepidosauria > Squamata > Lacertidae > Podarcis > Podarcis raffonei. Next base: position 45,251,359 of record NC_070606.1, on the reverse strand, counting down.
TGTCAACCTTTCTAGCCGAAAGCTTTTGCTTTTTCCTCTCTACAAGAATTAAATCACCTGTTTCAAATCATGCCAGGTTAAAAACATACTAGAGATGGCACCAACTTGGATATGTCCCCTCTGCTCCAGAAGTACAAATTTGTTTAGTTACAGAAGAAAAAGACAGTTCTCACACGGCCTCACTTGCTTCTATGATCTAAACCATTAGCTTAGTAGCCTCTAGGATGAAATTTACAAAGAAGCCCTTCCAGAGCTGATTAACCCTGCAAAATTATAGGCAAACTCATCCAGGGGTCTTCATGAAGGAAATCTTTCTTTTTTCTTTTTCCTAAAAAGGAAAGTCTCTTTTTTTAATCTTCTGCAGAACTGGATGAAATTTGCAGCCCAACAACTGAACTGAGGGAGAGGGAAAGTAAAATGACCCTTTATTAAGCTCTCCTAACTGGCGCTGTGGGTTAAACCACAGAGCCCAGGACTTGCCGATCAGAAGGTCGGCGGTTCGAATCCCCACGACGGGGTGAGCTCCTGTTGCTCGGTCCCTGCTCCTGCCCACCTAGCAGTTCGAAAGCATGTCAAAGTGCAAGTAGATAAATAGGTACCGCTCCAGCGGGAAGGTAAACGGCGTTTCCGTGCACTGCTCTGGTTCGCCAGAAGCGGCTTAGTAATGCTGGCCACATGACCTGGAAGCTGTACGCCGGCTCCCTTGGTCAGTAAAGCGAGATGAGCGCCGCAACCCCAGAGTCGGTCACAACTGGACCTAATGGTCAGGGGTCCCTTTTCCTTTTTAACTGTTTACATACTAAGAATTAAAGTAATGCAAATGGGGGCGGTGGAGGGGGGGGGAGAGAAAACAGCAGAATGAAATCAATTTGATTGAAGTATTTATTTTTAATTGTTTGTTAGGAAACAGAAAGTGATTGGGAAGGATGCCAATAACCTACTGCTCTTATATACATTTCCTGCTTTCTCAGGCAGCACCTGCAGAAGAACAATGACCGTGTGGAAAGTTGCCCCATGCTGAAAGTTCCACAGGGCCAAAGAACACTTCCCAAGCATCACCCTCTTGAAACATCCATTATCTGACAGTTAACACTATCATTTATATCAATGTGACTATCACTGGCATTTCTTCATAATCACAACTGATACTCTCTTTTTAAGGTATGTGCACACCCGTTCACACACAAAGCACTTCAAAGAAAGGTGAAATTGTTTGGCAGCCTAGAAAGTCCCTGTTTCTTAAAGGTTAATGTTTCCTTTCTCTCAGAAAATCAATAACTTTTCTCTGCCAAAAGATTTATTTGCATATCTAAGTGCCTCCTGAAATGCCAATAAAAGCTGCAGATAATATCCAAATGCATTACTCTCTACATAACTTTCAATCATATCACTATCAATAGGGTGACATCTTTAGCAATGTGACTTTACAAAAATGAAGTATTTAAAAGTTTCATTTTTAATTAAAAGAAGGCACATACTGCAATATTTAAACAGGACCGAATTCTCCTGTATAACACAGAACATAGCCTTATCTTGAAGACAAGTTTTCTAAACAACGTTTCAGTAATACACAATTCTTCATAACAGGTAGATCAGTATTCCCTGCCCTATATGATGTCTTGTTGGGATTCATATTTTTGTAGCATTTTCCCCCCTGGGAGACCTTGATGGTCTAACCCATGGGTAGGCAAACTAAGGCCCGGGGGCCAGATCCACCCCAATCGCCTTCTAAATCTGGCCCACGGACAGTCCAGGAATCAGCATGTTTTCCCATGAGTAGAATATGCACTTTTATTTAATATGCATCTCTGGGTTATTTGTGGGGCATAGGAATTGGTTCGTTTTAAAATATATATATAGTCCAGCCCCCCACAAGGTCTGAGGGACAGTGGACTGGCCCCCTGCTGAAAAAGTTTGCTGACCCCTGGTCTAACCTTGGTAATCCACTTTTTGCTCCCGCTTGTAGTTTGGTGTGGAGTAGTCAGGGTCATGTACCTTCAAAATCTTAGGTGGTTAACTATGATTGCAATTTTCTGGTATCTAAGTCAATTCACAATGACACGGTGGCATAAGACAGTGGTTTTCAACCAGTGTGCCGAGGCACCCTGAGGTGCCATGAATGATGGTCAGGGGTGCCGTGGGCAACACTAACCTCTGTCCTTCCCCCCCTCCTCTGATGCCCTCTCACATCTCTGCCTCCCAAAGGCTTGCCCAGCTGCTGTTGCAGCAGCCCTGGCTACAAGCTCCACAGGCAAATGGTGCCAGGGCTTGTTGGTTGCCAAGAGCTGAGGTGGCCTTGGAGTAAGCAAGCAAGTGGGTGAGGGAGCCCAGCCAGTGAACGGACAAGTTGGGGGCTGGACAGGGAGGCAGGCTCTGCACTGGCATTTCTTCGGTTTGCTGTGTGCAAGGCCTGCCTGGGAGCTGAGTGCCCAGTGCTGAAGGGGAATCTTTCTGTCATCCAGGCCCGGCAGCACCCGCTGCTGCCACTGATGCCTCTCAAGGTAAGGTGCTGGCTTCACCTTTGGCCAATCTCTATTGGGCCACAAAGGCTGGAGGCATCCTATTTCCAGGTCCCTGTGGGGCAGTGTGAGGAGGCACTTCTCTTTGGGGCAGTAGCTCAGAGACCAGCGGCGGCAGCAGTGGCTGCCCAGAGGACTCCTAAGGACGGGTGAGAGGAGGCTGAGGGAACACTTCCCAAGGGAGGGTTTCAAAAAAGGGCGAGAGGCTGGCAACTCTGCAGGCAAGGGGTTACATAACTGGGCTCCTGAGCCCCATAGGGGTGCCACAGAAAGAATGTAATTGGTCAAGGGAGCCATGGACTCAAAAAGGTTGAAAACCTCTGGCCTAAGGGGCTAAACTCTTGGTCTTCAGTGCTGGGCCCAGTGAAAAGATACTTGACATCCAGGTAGCAACTGTGTCCAGAAGTGCTTTTTATCAATTGCCTTAATTAATCAGACACATGATGGGATCATGTTTTCAAATGAGGGGTTATTATTATCCATTCATATGTAGTCTAAAGCACACATTATGGCGCTACATTCCCCAATAACTCCCTTTGAAGAGAGATCAAACATGGGCTACAAAGATGGTGTTGGAACTGTAACATGCACTCAAATATTAGGAGTCGGCACAAGTATTAGAAATGGGGGGAAAGTAACATAGCATACTAAGCGAATCACCATGGGAAGGCAGTGCCTCCTGAATGGCAGCCTAACAATCTTTTAACTAACTAACTAACTGACTAAATAAATAGTAAAGGAATTTCTAAGGGCGCCTTTAATTTTGAGAAGACGGACCAAGGGGGTTCACAAACATGTAAAAGCCAACTGCAAAACAACTAGTAAAACCAAATTATAAAAATATAACTCACCCATAATTAAAATACACACTAAAACAAGTTCATTGGAACAGTAAGACATCCATAATTAAAATGCATAATAAACAAGCAAAATAAATAAATAAATAAATAAATAAATAAATAAATAAATAAATAAATGCATACGAATGAAAAATTAGGAATAGGGTGCACAGGGAGAAATCTCAATTTCTCAAGCAAAATCTCAAGCAAATTAAGTATTGAGTAAGTGGATATAAAGTTTTCAAATACAATGCCCCTCCATCCTTGACTATGATGCAATGTCAGCTGAAACCAGATGACTGTCCAAGTCACTTTGCATTACTGATGGAAATATAATCGGTGGCACAATTTTTTCTTAATCCGGCAACAGCGATGAGTTATGTTTGCATAGTTAATGCTATGCCCTTGCATAGTGGCTTTCATCCCAGAAATCTCTAAGTGCTAAAGTAAACATTACAGTAATTACTTCTGAGAGGTAGGCAAGTATTTGCGTTTTACAGTTAAGTAAACTGAGGCAGGGCAAGGCAAGCTCTATTTCTAAAAGGATTCAAATGTGCCCAGCAGACATAGCTTCAAAGAAAGCTAATGATCGTACCTTTGGAAGAAGACCATAAAACCTTATGCTGTATTTAAGCACATGTAGAATTCCAACCTGGGGAGTATGGCTACAATCCCAGCATTTCTCCAGAAGCACAATCCCAAAATAATTTGTGGGACTGGTGCTAATGATGTGCAACTGATACTTTGGAGAACCCGAGGCTAGTTAGGAGCTGAACTGGGGAAATGATTAGTTTCTACAAACCATTAGACCACCCAATTATATGAAGAGGTTAATAGACAGATATCACGTATCTTCTCTCCATTCTTTCAGCTCACCTTCAACTGTAGGGATGCAAGAGGGAAAATGACCCTCTACTGTAGAGGTTGGAAAACTTTTTCACCCCAAGAGCCTCATTCCCTTGTGGGGACCATTTTGGGGCCCACATGGGCTTGGTGGGTATGGCCAAAGGCGAAAGTGTGTGGAGAAATAAATGTGACCCTTGTTTTGTACAGTAGATCACATCCCAACTATGCAAAGCTACACAGATACTTCCATCCTTCATTCAGGCAAGCAAAGGGCATTATTACAGTTCAGTCAGGTATTTCCACAAGGATAAAGCACTCAAGTAGGGCATGGAGCAGGTCCGGTGAGGTGTGTGGCCTTGGGAGAAATCCAAGGGCCAGACAGATGGGCCCGGAAGGCCACATTCAGCCCCCAGGCCTGAGGTTTCCCATAGCCTGATCTATTGGGATTGGGCATGCAACATCTATCCCGCAGAAATGAACTGTCAAAGATGGGAAATGCAGAATTTACGGACCCAGAAACACATGTGGCTTCAAAGTCTCTGCCTCCTCCAAATATCACAAGCAATTTGTTTCTGTGGACAAATACCTAGAGAAAGAAACGGCAAACAGGAATTCGAACTCACCTAGTCCCCAGAGTGTGATGCATTGCTGCTCATGTGTCTGGCACATGCCATTATAGCAATACCCATCTACCCTGTAGCAGGGGTGCCCGTCATGTAAGTAAACATTGGCTGGGCAGAGAGGGCTGCTTCCAGTGCAGAATTCAGGAAGGTCACAGGAATTACTGGAGTGCCTGCATAAGACCCCTGCTGGCTTCAGCTGCAGGAGGAAAAGATTTGGCTGTAATTCCAATCAATAAAAGTTACTGCACAGTGAAATTTATGCTATGGACTAATGCTTCCCCTCCCAGACTCTGCACCAAGTGGCCATTAAGCACAGCATAAAGGCACCACAGCATTTATATGCATCTCTTTGATATACTGCACAGCGGTTTACGGCACACTTCTAAAGGGCCTCCTTCATTCCTTACTAAAATGCGAGCACAAGGCTCCGACACTCTGCACACACAGAGGCACACAAGTTAAAACTTCAGCTGACTCTGCAGTGGTGGAATTATTTAAGTGGACATTAACTTTTAAGGCTGCTTTTTAATACTGTCAATTTATGCATAAAATAAAAAAATACACACATTGTCTTTTAGGAGAAGAAGTGCTGCATTGATTTTTTTTAAAAAGAAGCAGAAGCAATGGATACGTTTTCAGTGGTGCAGCTATAGGCCAATGAACCTCTTGAGTACCAAGTATATTCCACTGACAATGCATAATAGCTCACGTAGCAATGCATGTTTCATACAGCATGAAGATTGTTATGGAGGCCTGCCCACCCCACATGAATTAGGAAGCAGGAAAATTCACCTTGCAGTCTTCACAGCAAAGCCCATGGGCACATACTGCTCCTGGTTTTAAAGTGCAAGTAGTAGCATTACAGCATTCATTTGTACATTCCTAAAAAAGAAGCCAATAAAACCTAAGAATTACAATAGGCAGGAATATGTACATAGAGATCGACTGGAATCCATATGACTACCTGATTCTCTGCATTTAGGCTAAATAACAGACTGCTTGTGCGCTGAACTATATTCCAAGGACCTATACAACTCCAATTCTTTCTTTTCCCACCTCCTGAAATGTTTTGAAATATAGATAGCACAGTGGTCCCTTGAGTTACAAACACCTCAGGTTACAAACGCTTCAGGTTGCAAACTCCACTAACCTGGAAGAGTTACCTCGAGCTGAGAACTTTGCCCCAGGATGAGAACAGAAATCGTGTGCCGGCGGCACAGCAGCAGCAGCAAGAGGCCCCATTAGTGAAAGCACGCCTCTAATTAAGAACAGCTTCAGATTAAGAACGGACCACCGGAACGAATTAAGTTCGTAACTAGGGATACCACTGTATTCTGTCTCCTCATTCTGGAAAAGCATTCAATATTGTAAAACATCCTTGTAACCAAGGAAGCACAAAGTTGAAGAATCATCCAGTCCAACCCTTAACTTGTGCAGAAAATCCAGGTTCAATTTTCAACATCTTCGGGAAGGGTTGGGAAAGACTCCTGCCTGAAACCCTGGAAGCCTGTCTGCCAGTCAGGGTAGACAATATTGTCCTAGAGATGGACCAAAGGCAGCTTCCTACGTTCCTACCTCAGCACAATTCCCATTGGCTTTCAAGCCTGCCAGGAACCACATGTGCTTCCATGAGTGGCCACACTGGGCTCTAAAAGTGTGAGCTGAGGCAAAGTTTCTGTCACCTTTCTCTAGCCCCATGATCTCACCTATAGCTGCTTTTAGAAGTTTAGGACGACTCGCTTGCTGTTTAACCTAGGGTGTGTAATTTTAAAGCATCATTTCTTTGTTCAGTGTTCACCAACCATCACACAATTGTTCTCTGTCCTTTTTCTTTTCTCTGAACTAAATACACCACATTCAGATTCTGTTTGGCCTAGTTCTAAGCATATGTCTAGACTGTTGCGGGCAGGGGAACAACTGCTGAATTTTCTTCCACATAAAAAAAAAAAAGTCCTGAGTTCAGAAAACTAGGTTTCATGGAGAATACTAGAACATTTCCCCCTGATACCTAGCTTTCTCAGTGAGAACTAGGCATTTCTGTGATTTTCTTCTAGAACTTTATTAGCATTACCATTCTCCTCTGAATTGTCTCCAATTTATCTTGTGCTGATCAGAAGTGGCACAGTACTTAAATGAGATCTAATCTCTTAACCGAGCTGAGCAGAGGAGTACTATTGTTTCATGAGTCTAGGAAATGATGCTTCTGTTAATGCAACTTGAAAGCAGATTAGCCTTTCTCACCAGAGTATCACACACTTGAGTTTGTTATTCACTGTAACCTTCATGCGTCCCTTAGAAGTGCTGCCTATTTAGTTATCCCCAGCCTTAATCTTTATCATTATGTATAAATTTTACTTATACAGTGCCAAGTTGCTTTGAGTTTCATATACAAAGGATAGATCCATTCCCGCATGGAACTTCTGAGCCAAATATACAGGCATACCTTGGAGATATTGTGGGTTCGGTTCCAGACCACCGCGATAAAGCGAATATTGCAATAAAGTGAGTCACACAATTCTTTTGGTTTACCAGTGCATATAAAAGTTATGTTTACACTATAGTGTGTTCTATTAAGCCAAGCCCCCCTGGCTGCAGAGGTGGGAGTGGGGAAACCCAGCTCCAGCCCTGGCCAGCTTCACTCCCGTGGCCAAAAGAGGGGTGGGAGTGAAGGGCTTCCTTCCCCTGTAAACAGTGGGGCTGCCTGCAGCTGCACCCACATTCTTATAAGGAGCAATATCTGCAAAGCGCAATAAAGTGAAACGTAACAAAACGAGGTTTGCTGGTAGCTTTCCCCCCTTTCTATATGTAACCCTTTGGGGGGGCATAATTTCATTTTCTTGGATTTTGTCTTACTAAGTCCTTATTTGTAGTCCTTGGTCAAATAGAATGGGTCAGTTTAGCCTTCATAAATGGAGAACTTACATTTCAAGGTCACAGAGAATGGCAATCGATGCACATTAAATTCAAATTTCAATCTAGTGAGATTTGGCAGAAAGTAGAACAAAAGCCATTCTGCTCCACCAAAACTCTGAAGTATTTTATTTTTATTTAATTTAACGAAATATATATACTTCTTGACTGTAATAAAATCTCCAAGGGTTTTACAAGTAGTATTAAAAATACCCATTTTAAAACGCCACCGCCGTCACCATGCCTGCATCTCAACTGTCAGGCCGATGGGAATCGATATCCCAGAACATAACCTGCAGGCACATAGTAAAGAACTTTGCTGAAGTGGAGCAGGTTTGTGCCTGGATGGGAGTCTACCTAGGGAACACATGTGTGCTTCCTTGTGTTCCCTCATGGGGAACAGTGTGATAGAAATGTACTACATAAATAAATCTGCCATAGTCCCTTGGCTGGGCTCAAGGCAGAGGGTATATGTGATTTATTTTTTTCCAAGTGAAAGCAAGTACATGAGGGAGATGCGAAAAGAGAATCTGCATGAGAGATGGAGGGGTAAGTAAGGCACACTTGCCCTGCTTTGCAGGGACGGGCTCCCTATACTTCCACTGGAAAGCTATATATTTGATCCAGTCAGAAAGTGCTTCTACTTCCATTGTAAACTGTGGTTCTGGCTGGATTCTGGCGGCAATGGTAGAATTTGCCTCATCTCTTATTTACGTAGATGCAGGAAAATTAGCTTATCTCACCCTCAAAAGATCCTATTCAATGAACATACCTCAAACTAAAATGTATCAGGCAACTTGGTAAAAAAAGACATTCAGGAGCAACTGCAGAATCTTTCTAAGGAGCTTACAAGGAAGATATGAATGCAAAAGCTCTCATTGTTTTTGTAGAAATGTGATTTTAACACTTATTTACCAACAGTCAACAGGTTTCTTCCTCTCATAACCTGGCATCAATAAGGTGAATGAGAGTTAATCTTTCTGATTAACTCCAATTCACCTTATTGGGGGGGGGAATAGTGTCTGCTAGAGTGTTTGAATATTATTTCATTTCAATAGATTTGGGGTAGGGGTTGGTGAAACTGGCCCTTGTTAGGGACCCAGGCCTGCCTGCCTTGCAAAAATCACCACTGGAGATTGACTGGTGGCAATGCTAATCCCATTTCCTAAGAAGTAAAACCCCCATTAACTGAGTGGGACTTATGCCTGAGTAGGTTTGTGCATTTAGGCAGCGATCCTATTTACTGAACCTGAGAGTAAAGCCTATTGAACTCCATGGAACTTCTTTCTGAGTAGGCCGGCCTTTACAAGCCTTGCCTAACCTTGTATGTATATCAACAACATGCCCAATATATTGATTGGGGCACACGCAGAGGGAGCATTACTTTGTAAGTATTTTGGACTGACACCCACTGGAAAATTTGCCTTTTAAAAATAAATAAATCACACCCCAAAATACTTGAGTTAGCAAAGAACCTAGCCTGTACTCCAGTTTACAAGGCTTGCCAAGGTTTTAAGTACTAGGGTCATGGAAAATGTAGTAATTTCTAATGCAGCTATTGCAGTAAAGTGATTTATTTTTCTTGGTGGGGGGCACTGATACAGCTCTTTGTCAAAGGCACAAGGGACCCTAGGTATACCACTGGGGGTAGATGTGACCCATGACCAAATTCCATCTGACATATAGCATCAAACCACTCTGATGGCTCTCCCTGCCGCCTAGCCTAGACTGTAGCCTGCCTTCTTCTCACCTAAGCCTTAACATCATGATGGAGGTATGAATGATGCAGTATCATGATGGAGGTATGAAGGAGAACAGAGAAAAGATAAAGAAGTCCCCCTCTGAAGCAAGTGAGAAAATGCAATCAATTGAAAGACAGTATCAGTGAGACCTGAAGGGTGAGCGAGAGGCTGTACAGAGCAAGCATTTCTGCCCCCCTTCCTCATCCTTCTGTTCCACCCATGGTGGCTGTGAACTGGACACTAAGTACAGCTACCCCACAGGCAGACAGGGTCTCTTATCTAGGCAGAGAGATGGGAAGATCAGAATGTGAGGAGGAGTGGGAAAGCCAGAAAAATGCAAACTGAATAAAGATATCTCATGGCTAGAGAGGCGAACCAATAATTCACTATTGCAGCTCTAATATGTGGTGAGCTGGTTATATTTAGCCTTTGACATTTCACTAGTTAACAAATCTTCCTCGCATAAAATTTGCATTGCAGAATTCTCTTGCAGGTGACACGTTAAATGTATTCTGGTTCTCTTCACCTTTGGCTCTGACTCTGCCCAACATTGCTTTTTTAGCTCCTGACTGACTTTTTCCCATGGGTCACAACCCCTCATAGAAGAAAAGTCCTCAACCTCTGCACCAGCTAATAAAAAACAGCTTTGTATGCAAGCTTCATGCAGAGTTACACGCAGAACAACATGATGCATTCAAAGATTAGAGTGATATTGATGTGCTGATCCAATTTAAATTGCATAGCTAATGCAAAATTAATGTACTGGATATGCTGGTACCACATAGATTACAGTGGAAGACTGGGACTAAAAGCAATCACAATTGAGCCACCATTTTCTAAGGAATTTAACAAAACAAAGGAAGAAGCCACAGTTCAAACTGCTTCATGGCAATATTAAACGGTTTTTACTTTAAAAGGTATCAGTAACACTGAGGAGTGAAAAAGTGAAATATAACTGGGTTAGAATGAATGCGAAAGCTACAGATACTCTATTGACTTTAAACAAGCAGATAAACCTACTTCTCATGCTTTGCTACCCAGAAGAATGAGTGAGCTGTCAGGAAATCCTTATGGCTTGATCAATTCAATAAACTGTATGGGAAAGCTATGCAATTTCTTGCTATTTCAATGTCTTTCAGTCTATTATGCATATAACTCTATGCTTGCAGGAGAAGACAAATCCATAATTCTCTGGTATATTTAGTTATGATAATCTGAGAGAGAAATAGTATCAATTTTTAATGCCAACATCTAATTGAATGAAGGGTAGGTGTCTTCCCTGGCAGAATGAAGTCAGAGGAGCAGTCACTTTCCTTGCCTTGGGCAGCCATGGAAAAGGAAGAAGGGATGTTGGCATAAGGGCTCTCTTTTTCCAAGCCTTTTCACTGGGCATGCGTTATGTATTGAGCTGAATCCAGATCCAGATCCAGAGTGCAGCAGTCTGATTGGCCCGCAGGAGCCACCCAATCCAGCTCCAGGTGGAAGTGAATCAGTGACCTGGTTGGCCTGCAGGAGCAGGCTGGAATTAGTCAATCACGCGGGGCCCATTGTGTAAATAATTTATATATAGCTAGACATTTTGGGGAAAGTTTCATTCATTGCTACTATGAGCTGAATAAAGTGCATTAAATTCACACTCGGCTTTGAGTATATTTCAGCATGCTGGGCACAACATACAGCAGGCTCTTCTTGGTTGAGGAAGAGTACCAGAATACCAGCCTGCAGACTTTTCAAAAACACTGCATGGCTTTTGTATTTAGACAAGCATTCAAGGAATACCGAGTCCGGAGAATAGTGGTGCCTAAGGACTGATATGACTTGATATTCTAAATGGAAATTTTGAGTCTCCTGTTAAAGCAGTCACGACAGACAGTCCTACCTCAGGTTCCCCACAGTCACACTCCTCTCCTTCTTCTACATAGCCATTCCCACACTTTGGGCCACCGAAAGATTCCTTAACTTCAGGCAGGTTGAATAGGCACATCCCCACTCCTTTCTCCAGGCTGCTTTCCAGGTCTTTCTTGCTGCAGCTGCTAAACATCATAGGAAATGGGTAGCTGGGGGGAAGAAGGGGTAGGAACAGGGGAGGCAGAAGGAAAAAAATTACCATTATCGAAGAATTATGGGTTTGAATTCGGAGAAAAGATGTTCCGTAACACAACACTCCTAGCAAATTCTACGGCATCATCATAATGTGTCCCAAGAAATGAACAGAAGGGAATCAAATGTCATTGTGCCAGAGGCTGGTATAGTGCACACATAGTTATGGCAGCTAATGCTAATATTTCTCAAACAGCACTCATTATACTGATAGCCATTATGATAATAAACATAAACAGATTAAACATAAATAATGCCAGAGCTTCCTTAAATACTCCCAGTCCAAAACCACTCATAGATATCTACCCCTTGCTACAATATTTTCAAGTCCCACAAACCCCAGGGTAGGTTTTATAGTGTGTGATGTTATGGGGCATGGAGGGAATGAAAAATTAGATTCAATGGGAGAGAGGCAGAATGAAGGGGAGTGGGGGTCTATAGAGAATGTGGCGTCAGCACCCTAAGAGGAAGGGAGAGTCCAATCCCAATGCTTGGACAGGTTCGGCTGCTGATTGTTGCTCCTATGCCTATATATTTGATATCTGAAAAGCACCCCAAGAATTTTAGTATACACTGATCTTGTGATGTTAATATGTCTTGTAACTCTATCTTTTTGTTTCTGCAAATATTCTCCGCAGTCCCACTGGAAGCTTGCCACTTTGTTAATTGTGAGTGAGATAAAAACTTTTGAGAGTCATTCAGCTCAATGCCAGCTGCATCAGGATGTTTGCAAGGACATCATGCCACAGACATTGTACAGGATGCCAAAGTGCACACTGCGATTCCCTGCGATTATATTAGGTGTGGATCACAACCATCTGGCAAATAAAAGACAAACTGTCTTATTTCCCTAGACTCTGGAACCCATTGACTTCCTCTCTGCATTCAGGCAACAATTCCACGCTACGGCTGTGTAGGGCGCCAGCCAGCTTGATAATGACTGGGCTTTGTTCCCTAAATGTTTTTTTGTGATGGACAGCAGAGCCAGACCAGAGTCAGAACCAGTTCTCCCTATTTCCCAACCTGAAACCTGTCTAACATCTCAAATCAAATCCTATTCCTCTTCTCAAATCCAGCCCTATCTAATCTAATTCTCTCCAACTCAGAAACTGCTCCTTTTATTCTTCCCCCCAAAAGTGCTGTTCCTGCCCCCTCTGTGGCTAGCGGACTCTGTAGCCCATCAGAGAGAGGCTCCAGCACTATGGTGGAATTTCAGGGGGACTGCATCACCAGACTCTGGTCTGGCTCTGCTGTCCATCACAGTTTTCCATCAATCATATATTATTCAGAACAAGATGCAGTCTTAAACAGGGAAATAAGATAGTGAGGAGAATTCCCATGCTGCTAAATCAGAAAGTTCAATGAATCAGTAGTTATTTTTTATATTACAGACAGAGGAGAATTCAGTGCTCAAGAGTTGCCAAGCAATTAACGGTATGTTTGAGCTAAAGAAAAAGAATCACCTGCAGTCCTAAGTGGTAGTAGAAGTTAAAGTATTTCCAAAGCAACACAGATACATAATTTGGATCTCATGAATGATACGTTACAGTATGATTTAATTTTACAATATAGGGAGGGAAGTGGGAAGAGAAAAAATGTTGGCTGGTAGAATGGTGTACTGTTTAGAGTTTGTTGGACTAGGACCTGGGAGACTAGAGTTCAAATCTAGTCTAGCCATGAAATTCATCGAGTAACCTTGGGCAAATCACAGTCTCTCAGCTTAACTTACTTCACAGGGCTCTTGTTAAGATAGAACGGGGAGGAAGAGAACAATATATGCCACCTTGAGCTCCTTAGAGGAAAGGTGGCTATAAATATATACAAATCATAGAACTGTAGAGCTGGAAGAGACCCCAAGGGTCATCTAGTCCAACCCCTGCAATGCAGGAATCTCAGCTAAAGCATCCATGACAGATGGCCCGCCAACTCCTGCTTAAATAAATAAATAAATAAATAAATTCATTTCTGCATAAGGTAAGTTTTAAGATGGAGTGTGGAAGAGGTAGTGCACATTCAAATGAGGCACGATTTCATACTTGATGGCAAAGCCTGTAATTATATGCACTTATTTAGAAATAAGTTCTAAGTAAACAAACTGAAATTTACTTCCGAATAAATATGCATGGGATTGTAACAAATGTCAAAAAATCTTTCATAAGCAAAGCATAGTAGGTAGTACTGGACAAAATAGCATTTCTCTACAAGATGGAAAGTGACTTGGCCATGCTTTTGGTTGGCAAGAGTCAGAAATATGGGGGGAGGAGCCCAGTTCTCAACACATGGAAGAGCTCAGGTAGTTAGAAGAGGAGGAGGAGGAGGAGTTTGGATTTGATCTCTTGCTTTATCACTGCCCGAAGGAGTCTCAAAGCGCCTAACATTCTCCTTTCCCTTCCTCCCCCACAACAAACACTCTGTGAGGTGAGTGAGGCTGAGAGACTTCAGAGAAGTGTGACTAGCCCAAGGTCACCCAGCAGCTGCATGTGGAGGAGCAGGGAAGCAAATGCAATTCACCAGATTACAAGTCTTCCGCTCTTAACCACTACACCACATTGGCTCTCATAAGCCATAAACTGGACTGCAAGTTCATTTATATGGAGTTAGTGGATGATCCTGGGCGAACTACAAAAATGCATCACCAGGAATCTTAATTCCTGTGATGTTTTGCTAGTTTCTAGTTTATTTGCTAGTTTCTGGGTCTAGTAAGGAGCCCACAGTAATAAATAGAAAGTAATTGTTTTCTTGTGAAATTTATTATTAATTTAAGAGTGGGTCCCATAGTTCACTCTTTGACATTGAAGTCAATGTTAGGAATGATTCCATCTTAAGAGACTTTCAATATAGACTTTATCATTTTTATATATTCATACTTTACATATTAAGCAGTACAAAAATTGCTTCAAAAAAATTCATTTTTAAACCAGGTTAATCTCAAAAAGTGAAACTTTTTAGAGCTGAAACTTAGTTTTTTAAAAAAACACGTGTATGTGTGTGCATATAATTTAAAGCATCAAATTTAAATTCATTGATTTTCATCCAAACAGGTGTTTAAGATGACAAAGGCCACTCTTAACATTATATAAGTATTCCAGTGTGCAAATACTGGTTTGATAGGTATGTGAAATAGAAACCAAATGAACAACAGAAATATTGTTGGTAATCACTATATCAGAAAAAAATATAAGAATCAGCTAGTGTTTCCACAATGAACATTAAACATTTATGACCACCCATTTCGCTCCAAGTGCATACAGATTCACTCACTCCTGGCTTATAAAAGTTTCATGTGACCATCAATGGGGCAATAGGTCCTTTAGCCTATACTGGTGACCACAGAGTGTCACTGCTAACTAATGCAAATTCTCTTCACCTTAAAAGAACTCAAGCTGTTTCCTATTTTGAAGCAACAGAGCCATTCAAATTCTGGCCTTTCCTGTCCTTGACACTGATTTCCTCAGCTGACATCAGTGCCATATTCACTAGTTACCAAAGAAAGCACAGATCCACTCAAAACATTTTGTTTTGAAATAAATAACCTCACAATAAACAGGAGATGAGCATGTGAAATCTGAAGCCAAAAGTATATGAATGAATTATTCCATGAAGTAGGATGGGGTGACTTTATTTCAACTAAAGCATCTGAGATGCACTAAAATTGTAGCTTAAGGAGCATTTTTTTTATGGAACCATACATATTAATTAACTTTTAAGGACTCCTTTTATATAGTGCACATTTCTGCAACAGTATAACAAAAGGGAAATGAGGTAATAAAGGAGCTCCATATGCCCATATTGAAGATAAGGGGGAAGGATAGAGAGTTTATTACATTATTCTTGTAAGACAGGAAGAAACAGATATCTGCTACTAGGCAAGGCACACCCACACTGTTTTTGACCCTTAACAAAACCCTATATTCAGCATCTAGGCAAGACTTAAGAAGTAGAAATTTAAGACATTAGCAGGATGATATGGGCTTCAGGCAGAAGGGAGCTTTTCGGCAAAATTATTCTCACAGGCTGAGCCCAGAGGACGAATCCACAGTCCATCTGAACAGTATAGGATCAGGTATGTATACTGAGTCTCTGGAAAAATAAAAATAAAGTGACTTTGCTTTTGCACAATAGGCCAATAGAAGGGGGAAAGTCAAGAACAAGACCCATCTGTTATATCTACTAATGCTGCTCCCCCTCACCTATGAATTACTAGACTGGGGGAAGCATCAGGAATACAAAAGACAGTCTCTATGGTCTGTCTGATCAAGGGTTTCCAGCCCTATGGATGGGGGTAGAGAGGGAAATAACAAATAATCATATAATAAAATATGGAAATTGAGATTGTTATTATTATTGGCTGATTTGAAACTGGCAGCCAGCCGTGACAAAGCCAATCAGAGCTAGCTTTCCCTACACAAAGAGCTGTTGCTGCTCCATCGGAATCCTGGCAGCTCTTTACAAAAATAGCAGCCAGGACAAGAGCACAGACACTCAGCCATACATGTTGGCAGCCTGTTTGTTGGCGGTCACTGAGCCCCTTGCCGATTGTGTAGCATTAAAAAAAACCCCAACAATAATGAAGATGAATACGTTCCAAACAGGACTTCCACAAACTGTGTATTGCTTTGGTTACCATCAGTTTGTCGAGGCATAAAAATATTCACCAGTAAATCTCACAAGGAAAACATGTATGGGTGCCCTTTCAGAACATTGCTATAATGTTATAATCGCACTTTTCTCTGCAGTTCCAGGATTCATAGCTCTCTGGTTTATTGAGTGGGATTCATTGTCAGAGTAAATTTCTACATTGTTAACTCTTTATTCATGCAAGAATGCTATTTCTTGGGAAGGCAACATAGGAATTTCATGGAAGTACTGTGCTAAAATCTGTCTCCCAATTTCACAAAGAAGTTTATCTCTCTATGAAAGGGGCTTCTGGGTTTTTGGGGGGTGTTTTTTTTTGCCTCATTCTCAAGGACAGTTGACAATTTCAGTGATGGGGGTTTATAGCTTACCTTATAGTTTCAAGGTGTCTGAGAGTTCTGTGTGTGTTTTCCTTTCAAGTAAGCATTTCTCCAGCACTCTACCAGCATTCCTTGTTGCCCACACTGATCTAAAAAAAAGCCTCATGAGAGGAGCTGTGAATTCATTATGTCTTCCTCCTGGGCTTCAATTGAAGGGTAGACACCAAAGAAGGCTGCTGAGTGTAGACCACAGCATAGATGATTTATAGAATGAAAGAAAGGACACACACAAAACCCCTTAGCCACCTCAAAAATAAAGGAAGTGCAACCAAAGCCTGCATCCAACCCATGATAATTTCATCAAAAATTTTCTCTCCCCTTTGGTAATTTTTAATGCAATTTCTTTTCTCATTATTCAATCAAGAATGGTTGAAAAAACATGGGGGAATTTTTCAGCACACCACTCTTTCACGGATGATGGAGGGAGTGCCTGCCTTGGATCTCACAGACTTTTGCATGATTGATGTGTCCTGTTAGTCTGGCTTTTTAGGGGAAATTAACATAAGAGTATTGTTCTGGCATAGATGGACCCTTGCTTAGGAATTAAAAGCATAACAAAACAAAAAAAAGTGCTTATTTCTTAAAAATAAGTAGATAATATCTCAGGACTATACTAATTTATTTAAAAAAACAAAGGAGCAGCAGTTATGATGGAAAAGTTTTATTTGTGCCAAATACATTGGGAATTTCAAAAAGTTACAAAACCTAGGATGAATTTATCTGCAACTGTTGTTATGTCATTTTAGCGGAGTATCTATTCATGAAAGTTGTCAACAGAAAAAAAGATTTCTAAAAGATGTAACACAGAACACTTATGGAATGGATCTAGAGTTAACTTCATGAAATGGATCCTTCTAAACTCAATAACTCTGACGATTCCATCAGGTTTTATATAAACCACTCTAGTCCAATAGCCCTTCTTTCCAATGGAAAGCTGCCTAACGGAGTCAGAACATTGGTGCATCTAGCTCAGGCTTCCTTAACCTTGGCCCTCCAGATGTTCTGAGACTACAATTCCCATCATCCCTGACCACTGGGTCCTGCTAGCTAGGGATCATGGGAGTTGTAGGCCAAAAACATCTGGAGGGCCGAGGTTGAGGAAGCCTGATCCAGCTCAACAGAGTTTCATATAAGGTGCTTTTACAGCCTTACCTAGAAATCCCAGGGGTTGAATGGGGATCTTTTGCGTATAAAAAATGTGGTCTAATGCTGACCTATAGAATGGAGAAGTTGCTAGTGACAGTGAAAGAGGTACTTGACCCTTTCCCTGCCTCTGCCATTTCCCAACTTCAGATCATTTCCTGTGCCACCCGCCAGGTGGCAGATTCTAAAGACATGAACAAGCTGGGAATTTAGATTTTTCTTCATCATGATCAAATTATGACCCCTGACACAATCAATCATGTGAACATTTTTGTGAGCTGCATTAGAGATTTGGCTGTACACAGGGAACTCACTTCTGTGCCATATCTGTAACATCTGAATAATTAAATTTTCTCAGGAATGTTTATCAAATACCAGAATTACGTACAAAGATTGCATTAAAAAAAACTGAATGATGAATGACGGCTCTGCACTTATCCTCCCAATCTACTTTTACTCTCTCTTTTGTTTATTGTTTTAATCCCTAGAGCATCAATAAAATAGAACACAATGTTCCCATAGCTTTCCCATCTATAGTTCATGTTCAATGCTTGTACCGATTTTTACAAGCCCAATTACCTGTCATTTTCACAAATAACTGAACTGATGTGTGGCATTAATAGTTTAACACAGAGGTTGCCAACCCTGCACCCACGAATGCCTTCCTTGGTGGCCTCCGAGATGGCCAGTGCAACCAGACTAAAATGTATTAAACTAGAACCACCTTCCTGCACGCAGCAATTTTTTGAGTTGGAAGAGCCCACCACTTCCACTCCAGCTGCATAGGATGAGGGAAGGCTAAGCGTCAGCTTCACAATTTGTATGTGTGGAAATTTTGAAGATTTATTTTTGTGGGGAGGACAGTTGTTTGGCCTCTCAGGGGGCTTTGTTTTAAATCACAGGGAATAAGATGTCAGCCTTTCTTGTTCTTGCTTCCATAGCAAGAATTGTTCCCAACTTGATGGTGGGGGAGGACAGCGCAGAGACAGACACACTTCTTATCCCCATCCCCACCACCATCTTTCTGCTCCAGTCAGAACTGTTCTCAAGTTGATTGAAGTGGGGGTGGGGGGGAGCACAGTGTAGAGGCAGAGGCATAATGTTTCTGCTGCCTCTCTCACAGCTGGGGTTCTTTTCAGGCTGATAGGATGGGTGGGAGGAGTACTGTGCAAAGACATGATCTTTATCCTTATGTTTCTGTGGCCTATTCTGCAGAAGGAATTGCTCTCAAGTTTATGGGTGGGGGAGCACCGTGCAGACACGGAACAGAGACATCAACAGCATCATCATCTTGCCTGTACCACAGCAGGGATCATTCTAAAATTAAACCAAGCCACTCCTTGTGGCAACCATTTTGTGTTAGGTCATACCTTGCAGTGGCCATTTTGCGAGTGGTGCCTACAACGTTCTCAGAAATCTGAATGTACCCCTGGGCCCAACGAAGTTGGCAACCATTGGCTTCATTTAGGCGGATATGAATCCATGCTGGCTTGGGAATACTACAATCCATAAGATTTACCTTACAGAAAAAGAAGATGGATCTGGCCTGCACCACTGAGGCTTATCTTCTCAAACTGTGAGCTTCATAAGAAATATTCCAAAGGACAGATTTACAATGCAGAATGCAAGATTCTGATCAGAAAGTATTGACAGAACCAACAGCTGGACGATTTTCAGAAATACTTCCAGGAAGAAGTAACAGCTTTTAACAGCCTTGTGCAGGACATACTGTCACAGCTTAATATCTCCACAGTCACAAAGCTGCCAAGTAAAACATTATTAGGAGTTGCTTCCACTTTGACAAATGTACAGTCAGAAAAGTTATTTCTTGTCAAGAGGTCTATTGTGAGACTCGTTTCCCATTGCAAAGGTGAAGCAATACTAAATCAATTTATCAACCTTGACAGTATTCTAACTGTATTCAGGAGTTATCTGCCATGCAAAGCTCTGTGGGAATTGTACGCAACTACTTTTCCTGTAGGAAACTAGGCAGTCAAGGAGAGTTGCTATAATCATTTTGCATTTGCCTCTGGCTCATCTTCTGTTCAGTTTCCTTTTAGATTGCTACCTCATTAATAACAATTAGCTCGACAGCAGAGGGTCTGGGTTTCACAATTTATTGTTTAGGACTTGATGTTAATCCAGTGCTGAATCAAGGAAAAAGGAAACCATATATGAAAGAGAGAGAGAAACATAGGTCATGGTAGTGTTGCATTAATGGAAAAAAGAGCAGAAGTTGTAGCATACTTTGTCGTTATTGCCAATGTTAGAGGAAATTGTAGATAAGAAACCAAACTAGATTAGCTTGTGTTTAAATTGGTTGCGTTAAACATAACATCCAGTACTAGCGATAAGTGAATTATGATAAATGGCTGACATGGCCGTTAAAAACACACTGCCTGCATTCAGTTTCCTACTGTGCTATTTTCCTCCACTCTGTTCCAAAAAGGGATGTTGCCTGGCAGGAATTAAAAGACTATCAGAGAAGTGCCAAGTCTACACAGCCTGTTGGGTATTCTCTAGCTCTTTAAAATTATTTTTTCTAGTATTTAGAAAGAGCTCTTTTCTCAATTTTCATAGACACAACAATGCTTTTCTATCCTGTATAATAGGAAAAGGTGCCGATAGTTGGTGCATTAGGGTTGCAGGCCAGTGCTGCCTCCCCTGACAGGATCCAGTGAGGGACACCTCTTGCAGGCAGGCTTGGGGGCAGGGCATTCTAAGGGGCAGATCCATCTGGGTCTGCAGGCTTCACTTGGGTCCACTCTTGGGGAATATAAATTGGCTGGCCCCTGCCTCCATATACAGTAGGATTTCCCTCTCTCCCTCCCTTGTATGAGGCTTGTTATGTGCTTGACCTTGCTATAGACATTGTTGGTCGCCATATTTGGGACCAGGTAGGAATTTTTGCACCAGGCTAATTGGCTCTCGCCTGGTGATTTTGCCTACCTCATAGCAATTGTCAACTTTTGGCAGTTTAGGCATTGAGTCTTAGTCTTGGTCAGAGGGGAGGTTGTAGCATCTGCCTGTCCCTTTGAAGGAAAGGGTATCTTGTTAAAGGGATCCGGAAGGAGTTGTTCAGAAACTCCTTGGCGGTGATCCTGTGGGGGAGTTCCTATTTGATGTATGTCACAAGACTCTCGTGTTTCTGTGTTGATCCTACAAGAAATACTTCCAGCAGGCAGGCTGGGGGTCTGGTTAAACCCAATGCCTAGGCCAAACCTCTGCATTTGTAATCAATCAAAGTTGTGGCCTTATTTGACCCCAAGACATTGTACTATAATGGAATCTGCTGAGAATGCTTGCAAGATCTGGACACACTAATGCTTAATGCTAAACTCACAACTTTTTCTTCTCCTAAAAACAATTAAAGACCTCTAAAATGTCCTTGAATTATTAATAAATAGCAAATGGGCACTGTCTGTCCTTTAACTGCACACGATTGTTTCAGTAATTTAAAATGTTGAAATAATGGCATCCTGTCAATTCATGGTAGTTTTTAACCAAAAGAAAATGGGAAAGCAATTAACTAAATCATCCTGGTATCTCTCTCTCTCTCTCTCTCTCTCTCTCTCTCTCTCTCTCTGTGTGTGTGTGTGTGTGTGATTTCACCATGTGTAGAAGAAGTGTGTGGGGGAGATAATCATGTAGACAGGCCCAAAGACTCTGCAGCGAAGCAAAATTTTCAATAATACCACATTTCAGGCATTTACTTGACAAAGGAAATACACTGCTTTAAATGTCCTCTGATCTCATTCACGTGTAACACTATGGCTTAGTATGAATGAGCAAGTGTGGAGGATCCTGCAGCGGTGGGTCATTGCTTTGGTTGTTCTGCTGAGCTAAGCCATGGTTTTGCTTACGTGTCATCCAAACCAAGGCTCATGGTTTGGCTCTCTCCAGAGAAATCATGAGCTGCAGCCAAAGTTTGCCCAGTGTTTTACAGCTCATGGTTAATATTCTCCATGAAAACACCAATTCAATAATTAGAACAAAAAAAAAAAAACTGAGATGAAGGCAATTAATCATGCTCCACTGGGAGGCATATTCTCTCACAAGCCCATCAACTAATTATCAATGGTCAAAAGGTTGCAAGAGGACTAGTTTCAAATCCATTATAAAAACGAAATGACACAAATGTCATGATCCTCCCCACAAGCCACAAATCATTTAACACAGAACTGGGCACATGCAGCACACTGTGATATGATCATCAGAGAACTTAATTTTAGCAATTAAACCATGTACTGGCACTTTATATAATAACGTACACCATGGCAGTGTTGAGTGTGCACCGATTCCATATTCATTAGGGGTAGGGCAGCAAAAAGACATATAACACTTTCTTTTACCATCATGCAACCTGAAAGGCCAAGAACACAATTCAAGGAAACCTGTTACCGGTATTTCACAAAACCCTCAAAACAGATCTCAATGACTGTTTAGTAATCTCCCTGGTAAGAGACAAGAATACAAATCTTTACAACTCTTTCTGGTAGATGTTTCTCCATGCTATATAAAAAACAGACTTACTAAATACTACTCACCTGGTCACTAGTGCCAGGTATGAATAGGCTCCAGGTAAAGTCTGACAAAACTGTATTATTTACACCACAGTTGTTTAGCAAAGATTTGCGTGGACAGGAGGACCAGTTAAGATTGTAATGGGCTACTGACTTTCCTGCACTTATTTTCAAGGCTTGTTAAAATGCTCATTTATCAAATCTCCTAGAAGAAAAGTGTGCTTGTTGAACAAGGTCAAAAAGACAGCCCAACCTCAAAAATGTCACTGGGGCTTTAGTGCAAAGTACAAGCAACTTAGCTCTGTCTGATTCAGCATGAAGGATTTTTAGCATCCTGGGGAGAGCAACACATTTCAATGAGATAAAAGTGAAAAAAGCTTTCTTTATTGCAAAGCAGCAGGGCAGTGGAACCCCACTGAAGAAAGGATGGAAATTATAATGGAACTGACATCTGGATGTGATTGGTATACCAGGCTATCATTAGCAGGCACTTGTGTTACCGTTAACACCTGATTTTTTTCCCCCTTTAAAAGAGAGACAGTAAAGCAAAAATGGAATTCCGTGAATATTCAGAAAGAAAACTGTGTTTGCCAGCTGTGTCTTCAGTTCAGCTAAAGGACAGTTGCAGTGCAGATTTTTTATTCATGGAAAGGAGATAGAGAGCTGTATTTTCAAAAAGTGGAAAGAATATGGCTCACCTAAATGGGGCAGCCACAAGACAGAATTGCCAAGATTGAGACAAATTGAACTAGTTAAGATTTAGTTCCATTCTTTTTGAAGTATAGTCTGATTCTGTACATTCCACTGAAGTCCAAGTATCACCCTTCCCCCCCCAAAAAAAAACCAGGAAAAAGAAACGAGTCACAAATTCCATTAAGGAGGCTAGCAGAGACAAAAACAATTTGGACTGGCAATATTTCTAATGAAAATGATGCAGTGCTTTTAAATTCATTGATGCTGACTCAGGATGTTCCTTGTGCAATATGGGTGTAACAAAATTGATTCGTCTTTGGAAAACTCACAAGACCAGAGAAGAGAGCTACAAAACTGGTAACACAATATTCAGCTACATCTCAAGACTGCCTGGGCGGCACCCAATGATGTCCAGCTACTTGCGCAATGGGGATTCAGTTGTCTAACTGGGCTTCTCGTTTTTCTTCTCCCTCCTCCGGTCCCTCCAAATCTCAAAACAAATAAACTCATTTTTTTTCAATAAACTTGCTCCATTTTTATCTGCCTTCTCCGACGAAGTTAGTTAATTTCACCATGTATACCAGTTCCCAAATTCTAGCTTGCCATGAGTCAACATAGTGGTTTGGGTGGTTTTCTACTTCTGATATGGTTTTATTTACACAGATATACAACCTGCACCTAGATGGAGGGATTGCAGAGCATTCACATCCTATGAGGGTCTGGCTTTTCCCTTAAGGGCAGCATTGGATTCAAAGGAAGGCAAAAAAACCAAAACATCTCCCATACTCTGCGTCTCTTTGTTCCAGCCCGTCATTCCCAGCTCACTTGGAGTTCTGCCCCTTCCTTCTCCTTCTTGCTGTTAACCAGCTCCAAGGACCTCATCCCAGCCTACGTCATTCAAAGTTGAAACCCTAAACCTGGCCTTTGCAGAGGGCTGCAATGCAACTTCTGCAGACTGCCCTCCGTTATTATTATTATTTTCTTATTTCCTTTTTCCTGAGTGGAGATAGAACTTCATTATAAATTCCTCAAAGGGAGCTAGAACAAGACCTTTCAAACAGACTGCAATTGATTTTGTGTTTTCTAAAAGATTATTTTTCTATCTGGACAAAAAAAAAAATATTCTTTGGACCTTCCTTGTCCTCTGTGTGCCCCTTTCCTCCTTCCTAGTGCTCACTTTCATACTGTTCTCCCTGAAGCACAGGGTCCTTTAAGATCCCACATACAACACTAGGCCCTATGCTATTGCCCCAAAGTTAACATTTTGTTTTAAAGAAAGACAAAGCTACCATTACAAAGATATGAGTTTACAAAAACTAATTTCTCTTTATTAAGCATTTTGGTTGCAATTCTTTTCTTGAAAATGTTCTCTTGTACTGTGATTTATTTTTGTAGCCAGAAATAATCTGAATGTCAGGATCACTCTGTCTGCTTTCTTCTTTAAGCCATAATGCTCTATAAAATAACACATCATGTGTGCTTTGCTAAATGTGCTCAAACCTTTAAAACATTTTGTGGTAAAAATGATACATGTCCTGCTGGTTCCTTTTAAAACGTACACCTACAGGAAGCTCATTAATGGACAGATCCAACAGAATTTAATACAGCACTGATCCCGAGACTGCTTCTACCAAGAACTCATTTCTAACACAAGTTTTTAATGCTGGACTCTTCAATTATTAAAACTGGAAAACTGAAAAGGAGATCACAATAATTAACGAAACACCATTTGAAGTAATAAAATAACCCTTTGAACATTTTCCTTCGTTAGACTTAACTTCAAAGTTAAGGTGAATGGAATAATTTTAATCCAAGCTGGTTTTTCTCATCACCTTATTTGAATTACAGATATATATTGGGCACAAAGTAAAAAAAGAAGAAGTGCAATGTCCATACCCTCTTCCTCAAAAATGACTGTAGCAGTCACTTCTACCCCCTGAAAAATCTATGGCTTGAGAAGGCTAAGAGCTGGATGAATAGGATAGAAAAGCAATAGCCCAAGGTAAAATGAAGCAGAAGATGGGCTAGCACTGATCCCAAATACACAGATATATGCCTTGGATCCTAGGGAGAAGAGAGGATGAAACATTTCATACCATCAAATACACCATAGACCCAAAGTGTAACCTAATTTAAACAGTGTTAGAAATATTCCATTTGACCAGCTGGATGAGCAATTCCAAGAGTAATGAGAAAACCCATTGAAAAGAGTCACTAATGTCTGTGGATCTTAAAAGTTCTGCATGTACACTAGGGGGTTGCTTGACCTGGAGGAAGGAAGACATTTCTGAAGCTCCTTTAGCTTGCACATTCCTGTCATTTCTGAAGATTTATTATTCGGGAAAGAATTTGATCATGTATTATTTGAATGTTCAGATACATCTATACGCTGATGATTAAACATTTGTTCATCTATTTATAACATTTGTACAGGGTGAAGACACCTCTCCCCCCCCTCCCAGTATGTACAAGAAGTGCAAATGCAACTTGAAATGCTGTGGGGACAGGGGGATGGCCTCACTGCATTTTAAGATACTAAGGTGTACATACTTGTCCTCCTCTTGTCCCACTGCTTCCTCCCCTTGGGAAAACTGCTCTTTAGTGCTCCATCAGAACAAATGGCAATTCGGGTTTTCCTTGGATTGCTATTTGTTCCTATTTATTGCTGAAGAGCAGGTTTTCCCTCGGAAAGGAGCAAGGCAAGGGGAAAAGCAATCGGGCCCGTGCCTAGAAAGTGTGGGTCAAGCAGAAAACTGCTGAGCCCTGTACTTTCTAGGCACAGCACAAGCGCAAGTCTGGGTGACCCCTTAGTCACATCACTAAAACTCTTGTTTTGAACAGAAAGCATGAAGGCATCCTCAAACTTCAAAAGCTGAAGTTAAAAAAAAGAAAAGAGAAGAGAAAACCTTCCTTTCATGACTAACATGCTTCAGTAGTTCTTTATAGCATTTACTTCTGAGATACCGTGCACCTCCACCTAGCAAATTGCATACTAAATTGATCTCACTTGTCATAACTCTATCAGCTGTGAAAGATGGCTAGGAATGAAGAATGCACTGGGTAACAATTGCATTTTTGGACTGAGGCAACTTTAGTGAGACCCCAGCCAATTGAGATGAAAGAAAGCACATCAGACATCACAGAAACAAAGATTGTCTTCAGTTTATATTGAAAGCTCTTGGTATTAATGCAGTTCTGCAGCAGGAAACACAGATAAACAAGCACCAAACCTGCTCCCCTATTTGCTATGGTTTATTTCTTATGACCTCCCCTGCTTTTTCTCCCATACTAGGGGAAAACAACAACAATAATACACGTTAATTGCTTTGCACATTTTCTTTTAATAACAAAGAGGGGGAATTAAAGCTATCCTCTAGGGATTAAAGTTTCCCTCACAACAACATAATTTGTCACAGATTATGGAGAAGGGTCTGTGATAAAGTCTAATTGGCATAAACAGGATGTAAACCTTTGCTTAAAATGCTTCCTGGAATAAAAACAAAGGACTGTATCCAACTAAATAGCACAAACTATTTTGGCTGAGGAAAAGAAATTCCTCAGCCTCTTGTCTTACAGCAAGCTCCCTAAATATGTTCTGGGTCTGCCCTGCCCCAACCTTCCAGAACAGATTTTGGGGTGGAGAAGAGAGCGAGAGGAAAGTTATATTGCACCCACAGTTCTAGCTACCTTTTTTCCTCCCAAACAAAGCTTGTTCAGTACTTGCACTTACCCTGTTGAAGGGTGCATGATGCAGCCTCCTTTGTCAGCAGATGCTTTGCAGTTGCAACCCCTTTCCAGTGTATCATGGTTCATCCCAAAATTATGACCCAACTCATGTGCCAGAGTTACTGCTGCTCCCAGAGGGCTGTCAGAATGGTCCTTAAAACAAAACAAAAAATAGAGAGAGATAAGAGTAAAGCATTTTATTAAAAAGGATGAAATAATATAGTCTAACACAGTGATAAATGACCAAGCTAATTAGTTATTAATTGTTATAGATGTGGCACATGGCAAGAGTAATTACACTGTTATTACGGTAAATAAACAACACCACCAAGATCCTGCCCATTTGCCTTATTCTTCCATGCAGACAGCAGTGAGAAGTTGCTTGAAAATGCAGTCATCTGGAGGCAGTGCCACAGGGAAAGTTGTTTATGTGCCAGTAGGCCCCGACATAGTTTTGTAAGCGCTAGGTCTAGCAATACAAATCCTGAACACATCAGGATTGTACTGGCATCGCTGAAAGCTCCTTTACACAAATAGCTTGCAACATGGAGCTTTCTCTGCACAGTTGGGTTTCAGGCGGTCCACTCAAACTGCTGCTTTTGTGTATGAACTGGACCACATGTCTGGAAAGACCCATACGGTGACTTGTGAGGTCTAGCTACCTCCTTACCCCTACCTCAACCCTACTGCCCTGTGATAGAAGCTGGTATATGGACTCATCCATGGCCTGGTTCACACATGCATGCACATGATGAATGCAAGACCAAGTGATGACTTGAATGCTTGAATGGGCCATCTAAGACAGAAGTTTCATATTCATATTCTGCTTTTCAATGTTCAAGTGTCATTAAACAACTGCAGAGAAATGAACTGTTGTAAATGTACTTGTACATTTACATGAACTGATGTAAATGTACTTGTGAACCTAACTAATTTATCAAAAGGCGGAAGTGGCGCATCAGAAAATGGCTCATTCTACAAAATGGACAGTATGAAACATGTGCTCACTACACTACCAGCACATTAGTACAAATGACATGCAGTTTACAGGGCAAGCCCCGGAAGATCTGTGTTGTCAATAAAATTAATGGTGGTATTCATTTCTTTTTTTATGGACAAGAAATATTCTTGCAGAAACTATTTTCATTGACTGAAAGCTATTTTCGTTGACTGGCACAAACATTTAAAAACTTTTCTATACTGTTCTCTGTGGCATCCATCTATTCCTTTTGAAAAACTGACCTTCTTATAAAAGTTATCTAAAAAAGAAAAATGCATAAAACATGTAATATAAATGGCTGGTCTCCTGTTTATCAGTCAGTAAATGGAATTACTATGTTCATCTGCCTTTTCTAAAAGCACATATGAATTTATTCATCTAAAATCACTCTTCTTCATAACCTTTCAAGCACTCTGATGTGTACAGAGAGTAAAAGCTTAGAACTGTCTAAAAGCTTAATTAAAAAGTAAAATGAAACCCCCTAATAAATTATTGGCTTGGATTTCACAATTTTCTGTTTAAGGGGCTTCTGTTAATAGTATGAATAATTGAACTCTCTAGTGAATGAAAAATTGAAAGTACAATCAATTCATAAAAGGCATCACTCTCTGGAATCTGAATGCACTTTATCAAAAGTTGCATGTCATTTAGTACTTCTGAATACATTAGATTCATACCAAAATTTCACTCATTTTTTAGGAAGACACTAAGTGTTCCTGAAAAAACACACAACTGTAGCTTTTTTTATTTTTATTTTGATCATAAGTCACTTTGTTCTCCCCTCTGTTGCTTCTTGGGTACCATTTTTTTCTCCCAAACTGCATGATCCCAGTAAATCACGGATCATTTACTGAGTACGATGTGTTATAACAGTATTTATTCAATCAAAATTTGGCTATTGTAGCATTATCACTGAGATCAAGTGAAGTACCATAACTGTTATAGGAACAGGCTCCTGTTTTGAAGAAGCAGCTGGCTGATTCTTCTTGTATTCCTGCAGTGTGTGGATGATTTTATTGCACCTTGCAGTGCACCCAGTAGCAGTTCGCAGGCCAATGTTTCTCAATGCCATGCATTGCTGCTGGTAGTTGAGAGGGAGAGGTGAAGGGGCAAAACAGCTGGGAGCTCAGCATGGTGCTGGCACAAGAGCACTGGATTGGCTCTTCTACTGAACCTGTGCAACACTAAGCTCCCTGCCCCTCCCTCTCAGTAAACGGCAGCAAGTCTCGGTTTTGGTGTACTGACCCAAATTATTACCAGAAGAGAACTCTCTTTTGCAGGGAGAAGAATACTGAATGACATCCCCTTTCTCATTTCAGCTCAGGCATACCATATAAATAAATTTTGAAAGATGAGTTTCGATTTCATGAAACTTTCAATACCAAATACAAACTCTGCATTGTGGTATCGAAATTGTGTTATCAGTCCAGTTCTTCTTACCCCACTCCCCAAATTTCAAAAAAATGTTGAAACGCAATCTTGGCAATTACAGACAACTGCAGCGCAAAGAAAAACTAAAGTGGTAGCTAAACATTTTTAAATCCTTCTATATAGCACTGTTTTGCAAATAATAGTGTTTTAATGTCTAGAGTGAGTCATCTCCACTCCTATGAGCCCTGAATTACCAATGTATTTAATAAATACAGATATCATCAATCCTGACTCTACATATGTAGTTTTTTAGAAGTTCAATGAAAAAAAACCCAGTGTTGTAATTTGGATCAATTTGGCAGTGGGGGTGGGTAGAGAAAGAGGGAAGAAGAATTTGAAATGCTTGTACACAACTATTTTCTTTTTGTATACAGGGAAATGTTAAGTTTTCTCTTACTCCGGAAAAGGCAAACTGATCTCCAAACCATGTTTCATGCTTTCAGACACTTATTCTGTATTGTAAACATATTAATTCAACACAGTTATACAATAAATTAAAGCAAGCATACTCCCACAGATGGACCAGGGCAGCAAACGATAGGGCTTTAACATGTCAGCATTATTACCATGTAAAGAGGGAGAACTATTTGGTTCATTTTGAATATAATTTTACTAGTTATCTAGAGCAATTTCTTCAACACAGGAAATGCAATGTCACAGCAAAAGAGATTGCTTGAACACATTTTGAATTAAACAACTGAAAGCATTTACCCTGAGGATGAGAAAAATATGTGATACTAGAAGAAAACTGAGATTGATGTGTTTCTAATTTATTCTTTCCCCCCCCCCAAGCTCTTTCCAGTTGTCAAACATTTGAACAAACAGAGGGTAGCATTGGGGCAGGGGAAGTGGCAGTTTAAAACAGTGAGAAGGGGGTTCGGGAAGGCTCTGTTGTTGTTTACTTACTTACTTACTTACTTACTTACTTACTTACTTACCTTACTATACTGCCCTTCAGCCAAGGGTCACAGGGCAGTATACAATATGAAAACATGGGTTAGCTAAGGTGTTGTATCTATCTCTGCTATTTCTCCTTGTTGAAACCAATTTGCTTTCTTTAAAAAAAGCACCCCTCCGATATCCCTCCATCCCTGTTACTCAGACTTATGCCATTGCTCACTGCCCCCCTTTCAGTGTCCATATCTTCTTAGTGCACTTAAACTTCTCCCTTTTCTATTCCTCAGCTGCCTCATTTGAGACAGATAATGCATGCACAGCCCTCAATATCCCACAGTACATTCACACAATAGGTTTCCAGTGCTAATTAGCTGGAGAGAGAAATATAAGCATGCCTTGTGCCCAGATAAGTATCCTATAGCATTGGCCACTTTAGAACCACTGCTACATCTCACTCTAAAACTTAATCAAGATTAAGGTAAAGGACCCCTGACAGTTAAGTCCAGTCGCAGACGACTCTGGGGTTGCGGTGCTCATCTCACTCTAGACACTCTAGACGAGGGAGCCGGCGTTTGTCCACAGACTGTTTTTCCGGGTCAAGTGGCCAGCATGACTAAGTCGCTTCTGGCGAAACCAGAGCAGCACACGGAAACGCAGTTTACCTTCCCGACGGAGCCGTACCTATTTATCTACCGTAGATTCCAGCATATAAGACGACTTTTTAACCCTGGAAAAGAGGTTAAAAAGTTGGGGGGTCGTCTTATACGCCGGATATGGCTGCAGTGGACGGCAGACTCTGCTCTGCGCTGGGAGGAAGCTGCCCAGCAATGCTAAGCCGGCTTCACTGGACAGCTTCCTCCCGGCGCGGAGCCCGCCTCCCACTGCTGCTGCCCAGCGAAGCTGCCAAAGTGTATAAGATGACCCCCCAAATTGGCAGCTGCCAATTTGGGGGGTCGTCTTATACGCCCAGTCGCCTAATACGCCAGAATCTACGGTACTTGCACTTTTTGGGCGTGCTTTCGAACTTCTAGGTTGGCAGGAGCTGGGACCAAGCAACGGGAGCTCACCCCGTTGCGGGGATTTGAACCACCAATCTTCTGATCGGCAAGCCCAAGAGGCTCAGTGGTTTAGACCACAGCGCCACCCGCTGACCTTTAACTTTAGGCAACTTGAAATGCATGCACCTTACTTATTAAAAGTGACAAGTTCTAATAGAAGCTAAAATGAACACACAGACACACTGTGCTGGAAAGGCAACAAAAACATGAACATATTCTAAAGAGCTATGGTGATAACACAAAAGCTTTGTTATAGTTACTACCACCTGTTGTCTTTTGTCATCTGACTTATAATAAAAGCTATTACTGGTAAATTGAAAAATAAGCAATTAGGTAAGAGTGCTTATAATTATTTCTCTCTGGCCCATAGCAAAAATGCAGCATGCCTCATAAATAATTTTGGGAGAGTTTTCGTAC
The DNA here is from genome assembly GCF_027172205.1 of Podarcis raffonei. Taxonomy (NCBI): domain Eukaryota; kingdom Metazoa; phylum Chordata; class Lepidosauria; order Squamata; family Lacertidae; genus Podarcis; species Podarcis raffonei. The sequence continues at coordinate 45,219,877 of NC_070606.1, read as the reverse complement.
AAAGCATAGAAATAAAAAGATAAATTACAAATTTGTATTTTTTTATTCTGTGAAGCTGTTTTGGTTTCGGTTCACTACTCTGAAAGGAGACAACAAAGAAAACATTAAATGGTGATATTTCATTACAAGGCTAAGTAGTGGCTTCTCTTTAATAAATTCTCATAATTTCTTGAAACAAGAATAACAATAAATAACAACAATAGAAAGGGACTTGGTACTTACCATAACAATACCTCCAGACTGCTCTGCAGTACACATGCTCATTATAGGTGCCATACCAATGGTAGTACCTTGGAAATAAGCTCCACTGACGGAAGAAAAGAAAGTGTGTGTTTTTTAAAAACCACATTCAACTTTAGAAGGCAGGCTTAGCCCACATTCAATGGTAACCTCTTTATTTTACTAAATATAATCCAAAACCAATAATAAGGGCTTTGCTGCTGTTTCTCAAGACTGCACAAGGTGAAAAATATCCAGTGACATGACTAGATGACATCCTATCTGCATCCATCTCTCTGTCAAAGGTCAGCATGAATACAAGAGACATTATTCACAAAATAAACAGCAAGCCTTCAAGGGCTCTAAGTTTTGAACTCCACAGCCTCCAGAAAAAAGCACCTGCTTGACACTGTGCGGTAAGGAAGTGAGATTCTTTGATACTATCACCACCACAGAGGAAGTCAGCAGAAGGATTGTCACCTGTGTTTGGTCACATTTATTATGACCCTTCTGTTATTTTGTTCTCTAGTAGGCCACACAGTCATTTTATCACCCTCAACTCCTCAGGAGCCCATACCAAGGAGCCACTGTGGCCCATCAACTGGAGTGAGGAAGTTTGGGAGCAATCTGGAGTGTGGGAACAGTCTGGAATTTCTAGAATTTTGTAACACTTTTTATTTTTTTTAGAGTAATAAACCTTTGCTCAGTGTGCAGTTCTTGCATCCATGGACGTACCTCACTAGTTGTGCATTGTCATGGGGTTTACGAGGTAGAAGTTTCAACTTTCGCCAGTCCAAAAACTCATGAAGGCTGGTGAAGGGGTCTTGGGTTATTGCGCACTTATCCATGTCATTCCAGACTTCCACTCCAACCAAGGCTATTCGTATATTTAGTGGCCTATAGAACTGATGAAACAGCCAAATTAACATGCTAGATTTTTATTTGTAATTTTATTTCAAATTAGAAAGTAGAATATGGCTGTATAAACAGCTTACACGATGGAGGCCTGGAATGGACAACATTTTACATGCAGTGAAGAAGGAAGTTAGATCATGCTCTCTGGTTGCACCTGTTCTGCTTCTAACACCCCAGGATGGTCAGCCATGGGTGAAACGTTTATATGTAGATGTATAAAATGCAATGAACTTATCTAACTTCATAGATAACAACTGGATTATAAGTGGGTCAGCGATTGCGCTGCAGGTCTATGTGAGTTGTACTTCAACAAAAATATGCCCTGAATCCCTGAAATAAGGATGGAACTCTCAACAGTGAGATTGCTTAGCCTAGCAGACATTTGAGATCTGACAGGTGACTTGTAGTTGTAAGCTTCTTCTCTATTGAAGTGTATCTAATTAATTAATAGTCATTATACAGGTGCCTCCCCACTTATGCGTGTTCCATTTGCACATGACTGCGTACACACGTGGTGCCGGGAAGTGATTAAATAATTCAATTCAACTCCGGAAATGGCGGGAGAGAGCAGGAGTGTCCTCCTTGGATCACAAGGAGACTCTCCCCAGAGTTCAATGAGGACATCAGTTCCAAAGAGACCAGAGGTGCACTGGGGCTTTGTATACGCTGCTCCGCCTCCTTGCCTTACAGTTGGTGTGCGGGGTTGCACAGCAGCAGCAGCTTACTCACGCATACTCCAGCACACATACTCCAGCCTCCTGCCAGCCACAGAACTTCAATTTTAGTTGTGGATATTTTTGAATATAGATTTCTTAGTATGGAGTGAAGAGAGAGCATCAGAGAGGGTGTCTAAAGGATGTTTAGAGATGCTCCCCACTTTATACAATTTTACTTATGTGGGGGGGAGGGCTGGAACGTGACTCATGCATAAGTGGGGAGTCACCTGTGTTTCCCCTTTCCACACACATTTTCTCAATGGGGAATGACTTCAGTAAGAGCAGGTTTGCTATTGTTAGAAAGTAGACTACTTCACAGCAACAGAAAGCATCATTGTCCTTTTAAAAAACTGTTGAATAGTGGAAAAGATGGACGAAGGACACAGCTCTGTTGGATTCACAGCTCTTTATTGCAGCAGTTAGAACAGCTCCTGGAATCAGACTGACTACAACCTAGCTAGCTGCTTTATATAATACTAATTAACTTGAAACAGTAACAACTCACAACTAGCTAACCAATCAGGAGTGACAGTTTTCAATCCTTCATTTACATACTGGTGGCCCTGAGTGAGAACTGCCACTAATCTTAATGCATAACACAAACGTTACCTTATCAACATAGTTGGCAATTTCTATCAGCCTCAGCTTCACTTTCTCCACGTCTTTGCCCTGTCTCTGAAACTACAAAAAGTAGTAACAAAGAACCATCAACATTTGTATTATACTCATTATTCTGCAGACATTATTTGCATTCTCCAAGAAGGCATTAACTGACATATGGGTTTTACATACAATATGGGCCCATAGTAAGCTCCTTTTGCCAACAGTAGAACCCACGTATGTGTTAAAACAAGCAAACATTGTGTGAAAGGGTGTGGTTTTTCAAACAACAAAAAAGGGCTTCTCATCCTGCTCCCACACAGCTGACTCACTGGGATCCATCTTATTGTGCAAAGAAAAAGGCTCTCATTTTAGCTGTCTCTCTGCCATAGGAAGAAAGCAATTCTGCTGTTTAAGCAGAGGTGTTGAAGAGGCAACGTCTGTCATTCTGAATGAGGGAAAATGCAAATTGGAAAACATTTCAATACGAGGTTTTTCATTTTTGGTTGCACTTCAGAAAGTTGAGATACTTTCAACCATCTGTCTTGTGTATTTGTTTTGAAGCTCTTTTGCAAATGCTCAGCAATTTATGCAGCCTTGCTTAATTCAGTAACCGGCAAACTGTATCTAAAGAACCTACACCACAGAATTGGTATTATTAATGCAAGCCAATCATAGTCTTAGTTCTGTTGGGTGAAAATTAAATAATGCAATGTAGCTCCAAGCATTCAAGAATTATGTTTCCTGAATCCATGCACATTTTATTAGTATGAATTAGCAAATTTAGGGATAGGGATTTCTCTCCCCCCCCCCCACTTCTTGCTTTGAGATACCTGCAAAGAGGCTTAACTATTTGTAACACCTTAGCATGCCTTGCAAATCAGTGTGGAGACTTGGCAGAAACTGGAATTCTTTACGTACTTTGTGGAAGTATAGCTATCCTTTGAAATTCACTTCTCTGAATTTTGTGATGCAGTTCGCTAACCCAAAAACGTAGATAAAAAGGATTTATTTTGGAAAAGTGTGCACAGATATGTACACATTTGTGAAAAGAACATCAAAAAATGCATTATGTTGGGGGAAAATTGGTTGAAAATGATGCAGATGGTTGGAGAAATGCAAACAAAAATACATACACTTTTTCATGCTGTACTTAACATTGAAAAAGGAGAGAATGTGATAAACTAAGATAGGCAGATTCGTTCATCTGTGTATGATACACATCAAACTTTGCAACCCTTGGATCGGGTTGCACCTTGTTTCACTTGGGTAGCTCACTGGTGCACTACTGTTCACTTAATGCAATATAATGTATATACAAAAGCCCACAAATATGGTTTCTAGGCTGTCAGCCGTGACTAGAAATTTAATGCTGACAGCCGGCAAAGATGACCATACCAAGCTCTATCTAGCCGAATGCTGCCTACTGTCATTGTCGCAGAGTCTCCATGGTTTCAGGCCATGGAGGAGATGTCAAGAACTGAACTTGGGACCTTATAGATGCAATGCCTGCATTCTTGCACTTAGCTATGCCCCCCCCCTTTTCTGGTAGAAACCACAGCACAATAAAAAAACCCAAAACCCAACACTTTTAAAACATGTAGGCAGAGAGTGGAACACTGCATTTACCGTTAATAGGTTAGTCCACCACACTAATTTAAAGAAGTATTTTCATTTTATCAGTTTTTTTAATATCATAGATATAAATGAAGCGACAATATGAGGAAAGTGAAGTATTTATCTGATTCCTTCTCTCAAAGAAAATGAATTTCCAAGGCATATCATTCCACTAGTTTTATACAACCCCCTTGCAAATATATTTCTTCACATTTTTAACTTTAGAAGTTGTGTACCTCTCGATTATCAGCCACAATAATGAGTTCCACATACTTGGTAGATTTCAGGGCTTCCCTCTTGTGCTACCAAAACAAAGATATTTGTTTACTTATTTATCAGATTAGGGCAGATAAAAAGCAGCCAGTTAAAAACATAATTAAACTAAAATACAAGTTAAAACACAGAGCAAAGAGATCAGATTAATGCTATTAGTAATCCAAGGACACCTAGGTCTCTAGATATCTATTTCTATAACAGTGTTATAAATATGTTATAAAACAATTTAAATATCACTAACAGTATTTACTTAATTTGCGTGTGTGTGTGTGTGTGTGTGTGTAAAAAAACTATGGCTAAACCATAGTTAGCAATAATGTCACAACCGACCAAGTTTTAGTACAGATGAGGTTCTTGGGTGGACTTCCATCTACGTACTGACCAGACCAGTCCCAGAGCTCCTTAGCTTCAACAAGGTTGTTGGACAATGTCCTGGGCCCACCATATTTCAATATTCCCATGCAATGTGATAAAAGTGCAACATTCTTCAATATTAGCATACAGTGTACAGTGGACTGGCATGATGGTCACTTCAGTCATAACACATTTTAAACACATGGATACACTTTGCCTCTCCTGTTGTTTGTATTCACATGTAAATTGCAAACATAATGAAGTTTACGCCATGGATCATCTAGTAAGGACCACCAACATAGATTTGCTTATTTTCATGCTATGTTCATACACATCTACAGGTACTAAAATTGAAATATAATTTTAAGGCAAGAAACTAAGGGGTCAGAAGCGATGCACACCTTAAACCAGGGGTAGGCAGATTTAGGATTATTAGATCTACGTTACTTTTTACTAAAACCCTGAGGTCCACTGACCTAAGCCTGGAGCAAAGATAGAACAATAGAAACAAACAATAGAATTTGAAGCCTAAGAACTGAATGGAGTTCATGGTTCTTCCACACAAAAATCCACTCTTGGTTACCCCAATAATACTTCATTTCAGTAATATAATTTAGGACGGTGTGTGTGTGTGTGTGTGTGTGTGTGTGTGTGTGTGTGTCATTTTGTAGCTGCTACCGTAAAATATTGGGAGTCTGAAATATTTGCTGAGATGGTGCAATCCATGTATCAGTAGATTCAATCTAACCTCCTGCACATCCCTCCTTTAAATAACTGAATCAAGAAATGCACAAACACATTACACATTCTTCATTGTACCCCAGAACAGGGTACTTGAACATGAAAAAATACACTGAGATTAAAAAATGATGGGTAGATCAGCCTTAGAACAGCGGGGAAGTATATATAATATAAATATACATAAGTAACTTTGTATTAATGTAGCATTTTTACATGTAACTGGTTTTTGGTTGTAATATTTGGTTTAAGTCGTCTGTTGTTGCTTCTGTTTTCTGCATAGCACTTAGAGATATTTTTAATATACTGATACAATAACCAAGGCAAAGTACAGTCGTACCTTGATTGTCAAACGGAATCCGTTCTGGAAGTCCGTTCGACTTCTGAAAATGTTCAGCAAGCAAGGCGCGGCTTCCGATTGGCTGCAGGAGCTACCTGCACTCAATCGGAAGCCACGGAAGACGTTTGGCTTCCAAAGAATGTTTGGAAACCGGAACACTCACGTTCGAGTCGCAAGGCGTTCAAGATCCAAGATACAACCATATTAAATGTTCTGACTCTACTAATAGGCAGTAACCTTTTTGTCTCTGAAGGGCTATATAGGGCAGTGGGAAGCGGAGGGTCATGTACCAGTAGGTTTGAGCAGCAATCTTTTTTCTGCTGCTCCACTGACTGCTAATCACTTGGTTAGTGGAGACGTATGGGTGGGGCACTCTGGGGTTTGGTGGACTGCACAGAGAATCACCGTGGGTCACAGGTTGCTCATATGTGGTGCCAGGATGCTCCATGCCAAGTAAGCTCGTCAGCACTATTTTCTAAGTTTGGCAAAAGTTTGGAGGGGGGCTGAAGCATCAAATTTGATCTAGCTGTCTTTGGCTTATCATATTAAATAGTTGTGGACTGTACAGAATCTAAGAAAATGGCTTCCAGTTTAATGAACTTTAACCCAAATCTAGAAATTTCAAATTCTAGATTCCTGAAAGAGACTGAAACAGTCTGAAGCTGGAGTTTCCAGCAGGATTTAATAAGGAAGTTTATTTGTTCATTGATGGAACACTCTTTGTGAAACAGTTCATTTATCAGTGTCGATGTCTTGCCAAAATATGAGCATGTGTGTCTCATGACAAGAGTACAAAATATACAGAAGCTCTTTCATTTTTAAATGTGAAATTCCTGAGTCTGCAATCTGTTGCAGTAATATTGGTCAGAATACTACTTTTGTGTGCCCATCAATCTACCACAAAGGGGGGGGGAGTGTATTTGGTGACTTTTGGAGTGGGGCAACTTAGCATTCCAAATGGAGAGGCCAAGGATTCTCTTGTAATATGGCAGAAGTGCTGCTTCAGGAGCCCATTGGAATGTTTTTCTGCTTTTAAAGTGACGAAGTTGGAATGATGCTAAATTTATGACATAGCATCACTCTCAGGAGTATTCTTGGGGGGGAAGGAAGCTGCCCTCATTGACCTCTCCTTCTACCTCTTCTTGTGCACAGGGCTTAGTTGATGATTTTCCCTTCTAATCAAGCCATTGTTTAGCAAGCCTTCCAAGCTAGTTCACTAAAGGTAGAAGACGTAAAATATTCCTGCTTGGCTGAAAAGGTTCACAGCACTGATATTTTGAGATACACTCAAGATTCATCTTCACAAACAGCACAAACAGCCAAATGAGCAGCATTTTCATGCTCCAAAGAATTTGAACTACCTCAAAATAAAAACAAATGGGACAAAAGAGCTCTTGGAGATATGATGTAAGCTCCTGAACTTCTTATGTCTGATTAACATTATTAATCTGCTCCATGACTTGTCTGGAGGATGCGTTTCTTAGACAGACCATTTGTTTCTAAAATACACCTAATTATCACTTCTCTCTGGTTGCACAGCACAGCTTTCATAGTGCAATCAACTCCTCATTCATCCAAGACCGTAATTTTTTTAAAACAACAACAACAACACAAACACAAAATAATTAAGCAAAATAACATATTTACAAACTATGTAAATGCAAAGGGGGAAAAAACATTTTAGAGTCCTTGTTTCACCACACATTATTTCACAGTCTCTGCAGGATTCTTTTTATTTAATCTAGTGTCAAAACAGATAAGCACGAACCCTAAAGTAGCTTCAGAGAAGCTTATTCCGTGGTGGCTGAAAGCACATGGAGATGTAATTGCTGGCAGTTCCAACCACATGTCTTTGCACGCTACCACATCCTGAGATTTCTGAGGAAAGCTGTGAGGAAAGGAACCTAATGCTGAGTTTTAAAAGTGGCTGAAATCTGTAAATGATCATCTCTTCATGTAATAAGATTTTAAAATGGCCACTACATACTTCCTGAAGTTCTATTTCCACCAGATCTGAAGCAAATAGGGATTATCATTTTAGGAAGAAAAAAACCACCACTTTTTCAAGTCTTTAAACAAGCTATGGAGTTTATCTGCAGCCTTGATGAAAATTGCCTTTGATTTGTTTTGTCTCATGTGTTAGGATTTATTCTGGAGTGAACTGCTCTGTTACAGTGAAGTCTGCTTGGAGAAAGTGCTTTTCATACAAAGGAGCTTAATAACTGGAAACAAAGGACGTGTGTGCAGATCAAATATCCCTATTAATGTGAATAGGAATGTGTTGTGAGCTCCATACAGGTATCTGAGTGCATCTTAGATATCTAGACCAGAACACATACTTGTCTGTTAACTTGATTCCCTGTAACTTATACAGTATATGTACAAGGCCAGAGATTTATTTATTTATTTATTTAAAAAACCCATTTAAATCCCTTTTAGATCATTTATCTTAAAGCTGAATTGAAACACTTTTGAAACATACCGGTACTTATCGAAAGATATTTGGAGAACTATATTAAAAATAAAATCCCCCATTTTAAACAGCAGCTATTTCCTTTTTATTAAGGTGACCGAATTACTGCATACAGTATTTGTATGTGGGGGAAACTTTTCCTCTTGGGAACATATTCAGTACAGAATCTATATGAATGGAACCTTAAGTATATAAGGCTGAATTCAGACTTCACCTTCACCAAATGGGAAAGGTTTTTTCTGCCTATGGAAGGGTACTGTTTAGCAGAGGGATCCCACTAACTGAGGGAACTTCAGCTGATTTTTCCACTCCCAATGCATACAACTGCACTACCTCTGTCTCCCAAACATCCAGAGCAGTCTGGGATGTGGTGCTGAGGTCTGCAGGCAAAAAAGTGCTTCTCATCTTCTGCTGGTGGAAGTTTGAATCCAACCCATATGTGTAGTATGTTGGCATAGAATCTGTCACAGCCTTGAAGATCACATATGTTTATACAGTACGTTGCTCATGGCTCCCTCACTTTTATACATTATTTTGCGAGACAGGTTATTCTGATATGGAACTCTATCTCTATCTATTTATAGATGAGCTGTTCTAGTGTTAATGAACTGAAACAGTCTACACATTCATTGTATAGCTGCAGCACATACAATGGTAAAATGGATTTTAGAAGCATGCAGTAAGGAGCAATAATATTTGGAAATGTACCTTTTAATGCTAATACAATGCAAATGCATTTGTTCCATCATATAAATAATACCCCTTGATGTTGGGCTAGGCTGGTGTACCTAATTTGAACTTAATAAAAATGATAAGTGGGTTACATCACCAATGTGCCTTATGCACTACAATACTTCTCATGCAATAAGTACTTTAGACAGATTCTGCTACCACGTTATTCCCGACCCCTCTTTTTAATGCTTACTTAATGCATATATAAATCTGTGGTCTTATTTGCTGTATCTGCCAAAACCTCTTTCCCCATTTCATCACACAGTATGTAGCTCCCATTATCTTGATATGCATTTTTATTCAAGTGATATACCAATGGGGAAAATGTTTGAGACCCTATACTTTAACAGTGTGACTGACTGGGGCATTTATAATTTTTCAACAGCAGAATCTTCCATAATAGTCTTTAGTCATTAGGAAACTCTTTTCCTAAATTTGGAGTTTGTTATTAGAATAGTAACAGAAATCAGGCCACTAGCAGCACTTGTTGATCTGTTGATCTGTTAGCTATCAAAAAGAATTATAGGGACAAACTACAGACGGCAACCTATTTCTGTAAAGCAGAGATAGGCAGCTTATGGCCCTACAGATGCTGCTGGACTGCAGCTCCCATCATTCCTGACCACTGGGCATGCTGACCGGGGTTGACAGGAGTTGGAAGCCCAGAGGGCTACAGGACCCCCACCCTTGCCACAAAGCATTTAGTCATTAAACATTATGCAGACATATTTAACCTTTAGCTGACAAAAGATGCTGCTTAGAAATTCAAGTGGCTTGAATAGTTAATGAGGAAGATTCACAAAATGGAAAAATAAACAGTGGATGCAAACCTTTTCCCGGCAATAGCACAATGTACAAAGTAATCCAGATTTCCCCAATATTCTCTACTTTTGCCATGTATTGGTGCAATATGCTTCAAAACAGACTTTACTCCAAGATATGGAGATGTAATGTCAGATTTGCCTAGATTTGATTCTTTAAAACCATGAAGGAGAAAAGTACAATTTCCACCTACCCTGCTAGCAAATTTCTGGATAAATTGTACGGTATCCTCCGGAGTGATGCCTGAGATGTTGAGATGATGACCACAAGAACCCAGAGCTAGTTTTAAGTCCCTTGCTTGGTAGATTATATGTTCATTTGTAGCACCTTCCAGTGGCTCCAAAATATAGGCATTATCCTCAAACAAAATAAGTCCCCTGTAGTATAAAACAAATAAATGATGCATTCCTTTATAGTGCTATGTTGTGTGCTTGGTTTGCAACAAAGTGACAGATTTTCAATAAGTATGAAAGAATGGCATATGTTTAGATGAAACCCCAATGGGGCACAAACTATAAATTCTGCATACTGTAATCTTGGCATACAGTTCGCTACAATGAATATATTGTTTCTCTCTGCCTAAACCCTGCAGCCCAGTGCCAAACTGCATTTGCATTTTATAGCAATGCATGAACATTCCTCTTCCCAGAGAGGCGACGTCATCTGGCACAGGGCTGGTGCTCAGCAGCTCTGATATTTTGAATTATTATGACTTTACTAAATTGTATTAATTGTATTAATGAATTTATTCTTCTTTGCTTTATTTATATGTTACTGTATTTGATATTATAGTTTTTGCAACTATAATATATATAGATATATTATAGAAATAAAATATAGATATAGATATTATCACAACTATGTTGATTATTGTGAGCTGCTTTCAGCTCAACACTTGTTGGAAAAGTGAATACAAATATCAAATCGATATCAAGTGACCATTGCTCAAGCCTTTGCAGTGTACTTGTTTTGGAAAACTCCAAAGAAAAATTAACAAACAGAAACAACAGTCTTTAAACTCTAGTATGGGCATTCAACGTGCCAAAGGGTATGGCTATCAGCAAATACCAATGAAAACAAAATTAAACAAGGATACAGGATCAATTTAAAAGAACTTTTTTTTTGATCAGTTAATAAGACCAAATTGGTTTGTTGAGAATGATGAGAGTGGGTGCATGAAGAATTCAGCACATATTGTTAAGAGTCTTATAATTACTCCACTATGTGTTCAGCTCAATGCTCGATCAATGATCACTGTGCCAAAAGCACACACCATTTTAAGCAGCTTTGTAACATCATTGTCATCCCACATTTAAGAGTAGAAATTATTCCAAGACAGCTTACAAGGAAAATAAAAAAGACATTAATAAAATCACATTGAAACGACACCAAAAAATGAATGCGTGTTCAGGATTCTTCCCAAGTGCAGCCGGTCTTGTGGGTGGGAAGTTGGGTGGGAACAATCCCAATGGAATAGACTGAAGTCTTCTCTTCTTTGCCTACTTGACTCACTCTCCTTCCTTCACACAGGTTGGAGGGGAGACAGAGAACCCAGGTAGAGCAGGTTTTGAGAGCTGGCTCTGAGATCTTTGAGTGCCTACCTGCTTGCCTGGTGCTCCTGTTCCTTCCCCTTTGTATGTAATGACTTGCAAGTTGGATATGTGAACCAAAACAGGACTGTGTCACCACATGCCCTCCCTGCATTGAGAACGTCCAGTCTACATTCTCACTATGTTCAATGAAGAATGAAATCAAGGAGCCATCCAAGAGAGAGCTCAAAGTACAATTGATGGTGTGGAAGCAAGAAGTCTGTTACTTGCTCCTCTTCAGCTCAAGATCGCTCTTCCACCAATGGGTATCAAACCCATTGCAGGGGCCAACACACAATTTAAATCCTGACAATGAATGTGGATCACCTCCATGAGGGATAACATGAAAACTAGCTCAGTCTTTGTTGCAAAACTGGTATTGAGCTGGAGACGAAGATATCTCCATTTCGTCTAAGCACCTACCTCTCCAGTTTTCATAGTGCAATACAAATCACCTCTCTACACCACACCTGATTCTCCTTCTGCAAGATAGGGATAACACTTAGCTCTCTCAACAGGGTGTTACAAGGCTTAACTAGATCCTTTCAGAAAGCATCTTTAGGAATAAACAGCAATAATTCCTACTGCTTTTGAAAAGTGGCTGCACTCCGGCTTATGTAATTACTGCCAAAAGCTTTGAGCTGTATAAGAGATTCTTTAATTCCTGTATCCAAATAGCTATGAGCTACTGGTACTTAATACACAGTATTAGCTACTTCCCTAGGCAAAGAGAACTTTTCCTGTAAGACCCTGCTCCAGGGAAGCTGGGAGGGCACAGTCTTAAAAATTATGCCAAGCCTACAGGATGATCTAGAATCTTTTATGGGGTAATATAATGATCAGGTTTTACTTATCACATGCCAATCAACACAGCATTCCAATCAAAAATTGTTTCTAAACAACAATTTTCTTTCAAATACTCATCAATAAAATAAAATAATGGAAAGCTATAACATGTGCTATAATTGTCCTTAATTACCAGAGTTATTTTTTCATAGCGTTCCTTCCTTAATCATTGTCTCCATTTTGTCCTTTTTTGAGGACATCAGATTAATAGGTGCCTAATGTGACTTGCTGGCATTGTGGGCTAGCAAGTAGGCAGATGACTTATTTTAAGCACACGTTGATATAATTGCTTTCCTATGAATACTAGGGCTGGAATCCTGCACTCCCTTACCTGGGAGTAAGTTCCATAGAACGAAGAGTAGGATTACTCACCCTCCCACAGAACAAACATTGGAGTGATGTGGCCCTGATCTTAGTTGGTTAGAGTGTGGTGCTGGTAACACCAAGTTTGCAGGTTTGATCCCATAAGGGACAGCTGCATATTCCTGCATGCACCGGGTTGATCCTCAGGGTCCCTTCCAACACTATGATTCTATGATCCTCACTGTGGGAAAGTGCACATTTGCTCATTCTCACTAGTGAAACATGCCAATGATAGGATTGCATCACAATGCTGGTGCAAAGGTGCCAGTCATATCCTTTACCAGCACTGGATTCCTTAAGCTTGACCCTATATACCAGGCATCCCCAAACTCAGCCCTCCAGCTGTTTTTGGACTACAACTCCCATCATCCCTAGCTAACAGGACCAGTGGTCAAGGATGGGAATTGTAGTCCCAAAACAGCTGGAGGGCCGAGTTTGGGGATGCCTGCTATATACTCTTACAGTGGAGTACTCAGAGGATAGGATGTAGTGGTGTTTTAAGTTACCCTCAATAAAGCTGAGAATGACACTGAAGATGACTTATTCAGCAACATGTAAACATTCCTAGTCACTGCGCGTCCTGCAACATAAATGAGACTCTGCAAAGATACAACCAGCAGTGGCCAACAACTTCCCACAGCTGCTAACTTTATGAGAAAGCTTAATTAAATAAATGTGGCACTCTTCTGGGGATTTCCCCCGCTCCCATGTTCATAGCCTTTATAATATCTAAATAATGTGCAAAATGTAGAAGTTTTTGTCTTAATTTTGTTGACAATATAAACTTAAAATAGCTCTGCTTTATTTAAGGTCAGAGAGAATTCTTGATTATTTCCTACTGAGGGCTTCAGTTCTCAGATTTATATTTTATTAGTAATGATAGGTTTTTAAAAGCTATCACATGTTGATCACACAGCAGCACTGAGTGCTAGATTGTCCCCCAAATAAGTTCTTTCTGTAACCACAGTTCATCCCTTCACAGCAGTAGGGAACTGGGGTGACATGGAAGGTTGCAATCCAATGCACACTTACCTGGAATTAAATCCCTAGAAGTAAGTAGCTCAATGGGGCTTACATTCATTCTGAGTAGACACTGTTCGGCTTAACTTTCATGGTGTCAACTAAAGGTCAGTGGGCTTTCTGGTGCAGTATCTGCTTTGCATGTGGTTAAGTCTCAGATTCAATCTCTGGCATCTCCAGGTAGCTTTGATAGACCTCTATCTAAAACCCTGGAGAGCCGCAGCCAGGCAGGGTACGCAATACTGAGTGAGATGGCTCATTGGCCTGACTCAGTATAAAACATTGCTTCCTATGTTCACTTGTGCTGTAAGGTATTTCCTCCATCCCATACCAAGAGACAAGATGGACAAGACTGTACAAAAAACTGCTGATTCAGCATAAAGGGGGGAAAGGGAAGTCAGACACTGTGAAGCTCACTTCTGTTCAATAGGTAGTAAAGAGTCAGGAAAGGATGAACTCTTCCTCTGACTCAGAAGACAAGGTCAATTACATTGTTTTACCACCAGCAGTGAAATAGATCTACCCATTTCAGAAGATAACTGCAGCAGCACAGGGTAGGGGAAACTGCCTGTTCTGCTGTCTGCCAAACCAGGGGTGGGAACCTTTTCCAGCTGTTTCCAAAGCTCTCCCATCCAGAACCATTTCGATGGTGAACAAGACTGCCCACCTGCCAATAATCTGGCAAGGTTAGGTGTTTTCATGATTTAAGGTCGTCCCACTTACCTGAGTCCAGAACATGTACTCAAAGTTACTGCAGACTCGGCATAATCTTGGACATGACCATGGTAGTAGCAATGAGCCTAATTGAACAGAGAATAGTGAGGGGGGAATCAGTATCTATAGCTCAGCTCATTTCATAAGTAATGCTAAACCAAACTACAGTTAAGCATGAACAAACAAGCTGCAGCTCTTCAGAAGGAAAAAACAAGGTTGGTTCACTCTAGACAACCTATAAACTATAGTCATGGTTTGTTCTTGGCTTCTCTAGGTGAAACAAACCGTGAGCCCAGGTTCAGGAATGCCAGCAGGCTTTCCTGGGCCCAGTACACTGTTAACAATAACTAGGGCCAGCTCTAGCTTTCTGGGGGCTCAGACTATCAGTGGGCCTCTTATCCTCAAACCACACACCCCTTCCTCAAGGCCCCCATTGTTGGTTGTTGTTGGTATCCATTTGTCTCAAGAGACATTGGAGTGTGCCTCCAGGGGTGAAGTAAAACCATTGAAGAATAAGAGCATCTGCTGCTGCTGAGACCGGCAACTTGTAACTGCTGATACCTGTGTTACTTCTACTGTGTGAGCAGCACTGAAGTGACTTTTCCAGGGCACAAGCCTGGGCAGTGTGCATGGGGATCCTGGGCTGCCCAGACAACAAGACCCCCACCCCCTCGGCCTCACGGTTGTGCTCCAAAGGAAAGCAGACCAAAACATGTGGCATCAGCTTGGCGGCAGGAGTTGCCAGAAGGAGGTCCCACCCTACGGTTGCTACCTATCCCTAGAAAAGTGGGGTCATCCTTTTTCTTTTTTGGAAAAAAGTGTCCTCCCCCCGTATTCCAACTCCTCCTCCTCCACAAAACTGTGCAGGCAGAGGGTGGGTCCAGTGGGAGGAGGAGAATGAGAGTCGGAGTGGGAGTTTGTGAGGGAGAGTGATCACAGGACATGGGCAGAGGGTGGAACGAGGCTGGGAGGAGGAGTTTGAGAGAGAGAGTCTTTGCGTACAGAGGGTGGGGTGCAGGGAGTGAAAGAGGGAGTTTGCAGTGCATGAGCCTGCCATGATGGAGTGTCAGGTTTTGCATGGGAAGGGGGGTGGCAGGTGGGTCGGGTTGCAGGGGCCTAGTGTGGTGCGGGAAAGAGTTTTTGTGCAAGCAGAGAGGGGGGGTTTCCATGGGCAACCAGGAGATAAAGGAAATTTGTTTGTAGATTAGGGGAAAGATAAAGACACCACTATCACCAATTCCTCACTGAGAGCATCCTTAAAAGAGCTGTCCGTCTTTGCATGCTGCAGTGTTTGGCGGGAAAGCTTTCCTAAGATGGTTCCTTAGAAGGCTTAGTTGGTCATTCATGCTCAGTCATGGTTTGGTTTAGAATTAAATGTGAACCAGGTCAGTATGTGTGCTCTTATTGTTGACACACAAAACTTTATGTTCCTCTTAATGGAAAAGCCTTCTCTGAATTCAGGCTATTAAGGAAATAACCTGAAATAATCATTTTACCTGTTTGTATTTAATGCTGGATTAAAATGAGCTTATGCCAATAATGACACTGTGCCTCATTCAATAAAAGACAAAGATCAAACAAGTATTTAAAACATTTCTTTATGAGAAGCCTGCTCTTTTAATTATGTTATTGGAAAACTATGATGGGAAGCATTTTGTAAAATTAAACAGCAGAGCAAATTACACTGTCATTCACCTTTAGGCTTTCACTGTAAGATGTAAATTGTCGTTAGTAATATGAGGGAGATCCATAAGACATAATTAAGCATACTGTGCAATGTAATAAAACAATTTCCTGGTTTTATAGCTCCAGAAGAAGAAAAAATCGTGTGAAAAGAAATTGGGAGGCTGAAAGCATTTTATTAAACTATGCTGACTTGGAAGTGGTGTGTTATTAAGAACAGGGATAACAGAGAACTGTATTTTCAGCAGCAACAACCCTGTTATGTTTTGTGGCTGGGTTATTGTATTTCTTTAATAAAACCAGCTGCTTACAAAGGACAACCACAACAAAAGATACATACTCAGTAAAGATGCACATTTGCTATTGTTGATGAAAGGTAATACCATATTTCCAATTATAGACCTGGCTGGAAAATAATGATTATATTATGTCCAGCATTTCTTTTTCTTTTTCATTTTTCACTCCTTTGAATACCATATGGAAGCAAATGCCTCACTGTCAAAGGTTGCTATCTTATTAGTGCAAGGGAAAGTTATCACTCATATTTCAACCTGACAGTCATCTTACTTCGCCTCTTATTACTTGGTTCATTCACATCTAAGCTGCATTAATTAACCTTTTCAGTTTCAGGGCATGGTTTTCAATTACATAGTCTCAGACAGAAGGCTTCTAAAGACCACCTTGATTTTGCTGGTGAAAGCAATAACATGAAAAGATCAGGGTTGAGTTTTAATAGTTCAGGAGCATGAATTTTTGGCAAATTCGATTACACTATAAAGAAAATATTAGTTTAGCGCCAGAGTATTTCTTCTTTTCTTTTCTTTTCGATGGAAATGAAACTGTACACAGTGAGAAGGTTATAATGTGTTTGCAGCACACATGCATGGGTAAAACTCATGTTATAAATTAAATGGCAATCTCAAGATATGTCTAGATCTTTTAAAACCTGAACTAGAAAAACAAACAACAAATTTATTGTTAATAAAATGTAAAATAGCAAACTTTTAAAATGCGTGGTTGATATCCAATGTAAGTCATATTCAGCTAGAGCAGACCCATTGAAATCAAAATATATAAGCCTGTTTATTTAAATGGGGATATTTAGAGTATGACTAAAGTTGGATATCACCTTGTGGATATATAATTTATGTTAAAGGTTTTTATAAACTGCCCAGCTTATAAAATATTAAGGCAATGTAGAGAAAACAAAAAAATAAATCTAAAATACACACCAGAGTAAAACTGTTAAAATAACAGCACAACACTAAAAAATAATCAGAGCACAGTAATTTAAAAATTCATTTAGCATGCATGTGAAAGAGCAGATTGTATGAGCATGCCTTAGTTGGTGATGGATTCCACATGAGATGAGACTTATCTATCATCTATCTATCTATCTATCATATATATATATAAACAATGTTATGTTTTTAAAAATTATAAACCAGAGGCTTAAACTCAGTCCCCTTTAAGTGTCCATCTTCTCTCTGACAAGAGAAGACAGGAGGTACAGTGAACACTAGAATCCAGGGAGAAGACACAATGATCTGAAGGGAAACAGGATGGTATTAAACATTCCCCAGTAAAACCTATATTTATGCTGTCATTAGTTTTGCACCAAGCTAGAGCACATCTATGACTGTCGAAAAACTGAGAGCTAATATTAAAACATACATGCATAATTTCTACTGTCATAGATGCTAAATCAAGGAATCAAGCCATGTAAGTTTTTCTTGCCAAATAAGCCACTCCTCATTTTTGGCATTGATCATGCCAGGTAGGATGAAGTAAGGGATAGATCAATTAGACATCCTTGTTGATATCCAATAGTAGTGTTTGACTCACAAACCCCCAGATGTATTTTTATTTTATTCTTTTGTATATTTGGGGATCCAGATAATGAACAGCAATGATATATTTTTTCCTTAATTCAATGACCCAAGACCTTAAGTTGGGTGGTGATAGTGCCAGCTCCCATGCTAATTCCCACTGGTCCAAACAGCACAGTGGAGGAATTAGCATGGCCTGCACAAGGGAATAATGTACACAGCATCCTCTCCACACATGCCATCCAAATATGTTAACGAACATGTTTAGTACTTGTATGTTTTGCTCTACTGGATAAAGAGCAGTTTGGGGGATTAATTTTATTCAGGAAAACAGTGGGGGGAAGAGTTATCCCATCTGCATGCACTGAGGCAGGCTTCCTTAAACTCGGCCCTCCAGATGTTTTTAGCCTACAACTCCCATGATCCCTAGCTAGCAGGACCAGTGGTCAGGGATGATGGGAATTGTAGTCTCCAAACATCTGGAGGGCCGAGTTTGAAGAAGCTTCCACTGAGGTCTCTTGATTGGGGCACTGGAGGGTGTTTAAGCTATTTTTAAAACCTATAAGATGTATGATAATGGCTTTCTCATCATCTTATCTACTTTCTAGGTGAAAACCATGCTTCACAAAAATCAGAATTAAAATCAAAAGTCAGCAGTATAGAACACTCTGGATGAAGCTTTACTTAGCAACACTTCCTTAATTCTGAGATTTTGCAGAGGTAAAAATATCTAAAATTAGTAGCAGCTCACTTTCACTATTTGAAACTAGCAGTGAATATTTCACAAACTGTGGTGACAACATGCTTTATTTGCAGGAAAACGTATTTTTACAATAAATATATGTGTAAGCATTAAAATGTTGGGAGTGCAAGATACACTGCATTTTGGTATCAAAAAGGGTTTTACTGCAATATTTAAAAAACTGTTTTAACTGGTTAGTCTACCAGGGTATAAATTGCTGCTTCAATTGTTCACCTTAATGGCTAATTAAAAAAAACTTTAAAAAACCTTATGGCTCCAATCTAAGACAAGAGGCGTCATGAACCTCCATTTACTACTGTCTTATTAAGGAACTTAACAAGATGTGTAATGCTTCTACTTCTACATCAAACATATACATTTTTAAAATGCAGTTAAGCTGGATCTAATCAGCAGATAAAAGTAAAATGTAGTAATCCAGACCAGCCACTGTACTGTTTTAATTAAGAAGGATCTTAATTTGAGTCAGCAGTGTGATGCAGCAACAACAAAAAAAGCTAATGCTATTCTAGAGTTGTTTGACAATGAAACCGACTCCCTCAGAAGGTGGTGGATTCTCCTTCCTTTGAGGTTTTTAAGCAAAGGAATGATGGTCATCTATCACGGATGCTTGAGTTGAAATTCCTGCATTGCAGGGGATTAGACTAGATGACTTCCAAGTCTATAATTCTATGATTCTAAGTTTTAAATACAAGTGGGACAGGAAAATACAATTGCTCCAATGCATCTCTATATATTTATAGAAACAAAAGTATATAATTCCTTCTGAGGAAAGATCAGGTAAGATAGGGAACTTTTTCCAGTCCTTCTCCCCCCCCCCCCAAAATAAGACCTACAGTGATGGAAAATTTTGTTTTGCTGGGCAGGTTGGGTAACTAAGTGTTTTCTTTTTCTTTTTCCTTGCTAGCAAATGGTTAATGAATGGCAGCTTCTGATTGGCTAGGGTTCCAGGAGAGGGAGTTTAAAAGATAGTTGAGTAGGTTGGGAGATAGGGAGTGAGAGGAGAGAGAGTTGGTTCTGGGTAGAAACATCCGCTCTGGGGAATATATCAAAAGCTAGAGAAATAAGTCTGAGCTTAGTGTGAAGGACAGTGTGTGGTGTCCTGTACAAGTAATTAGGCCAGGAATTAACAGTCTACTTAGGTCTCATTCCTGTCAGGAGGGGAGAGATTCTTCTACAAAAAGAGAAGGCTCCCAAACCAGTTAAGAGGGGTGTGGAGATCCCTTGGGTCTGTTTCTTGGAGTACCTCAGGAATAAGGGGTGTGCAACTGACAGGAAGTACCACCTTGTTTAAGAACCAAAGTATAAAGCAGCAACAGCTGTGCAACAGCTGAGAAAGAAGTGAAGTGAAATTACTGGAAATAAGCTGAGCATTTACCCTTTAGTCTAAAAACCTGTAAGATCTACCTGAAGTGAAGTAACTGAACATAAGCAACTGAAGTTTAAAAGAAGCTATGTTTTATTAGAAGTCCATAACATCAGTTAGATTTAGTATAAATACTATTAGGTGAACAGTTACCTGAAATAACATAATCTGAAGTACCTACTTTGTGTCATAAACTTCCTTTGTTTAATAAAATCTTTCTTATTTGATCAAATCCTGCCTGAGACTCCAAATCATTAAGTTTTCCCTCACCCAAGTCCCCCACTAGATAATCTGGGGTAATTTGTAGAAATTCGTGTAATTGGTGTACTGTGAGGTGGTCGCACTATATTTAAGTGAGGGCCGGCCCAACGGCGCCAGGGGGAAAAGTGCCTTTGCGCTGTCGCACCTACATTATGGTCTAATTCAATGAAAAGAAAGAAAGAAAGAAAGAAAGAAAGAAAGAAAGAAAGAAAGAAAGGAAGGAAGGACAACATTTGGCTTCCGCATTGCAGAAGGCCTCAAATGCCTTGTAAATCCCTTTTTGAGAGCTCCCACATTGCAGAAGCTGGATCTCATGCGTTATCTTTGCATACTTGCAGGTTACAAAGAACTTCTAATGGGCACATGTCCAAAGGCGTTTTAAGTGCACAAAACTTATAACTATTAAAGCCCCTCCCATCATGCGCTACTTAGGACATTTCCTTCCACAGATGTGCATTTTGAACAAAGAAACCTGAAAACTGCCTAAACAGTGATTTCAAATCAAAGGTAGCTGACCACTCTATTTCATAGTTCCCCTTCTGTTCTTTTAATGACCAAGTATTGCACACCTACCTCCCCACAGATGAAGTCACAAAACTTACCGTGTAATTACGCGCAAGAACAGCACCAGTACCATCTTCCAAATAGTGTGTTTCTGTGAAGTTGCCAGCAAAAAGGTCGCTGGAAAAAAAAAGAGGATATCTTAAAACATAATTTCAAGACCAAATATTTATTACTTAATTACTTTTTAAAACAAAATTAAAGTGGAAGAGTTGAAAGCTCAATAATGGAATAAAATACAGTGGTACCTCGGGTTACATACGCTTCAGGTTACATACGCTTCAGGTTACAGACTCCACTAACCCAGAAACAGTGCTTCAAGTTAAGAACTTTGCTTCAGGATGAGAACAGAAATCGTACTCCGGCAGCGCGGCGGCAGCAGGAGGCCCCATTAGCTAAAGTGGTGCTTCAGGTAGTTATAATACTGAACAAAGTCTGTGCACGTTGTTATAAGGGGATTTACTACAAGTTTTTATAAATTAGCCTCTCTGATTGCAAAATCACTGAGTGGCTATTATGAGGTGATTATTTATGAATTCAGATTTATTTAATATGTAATACTTAACCTACCCTGTGTACTTTATTGATGTATCCCCTACTTAAATATTTCAGATGAACTGCTTTTTTCTAGTAGAAAATGCTTTGAGATTTTTATGCATCATGTCAAATTAACAAGGCAAAAATGTAGACTTTAAGCTGCCTCAAAGACAAATTCCACTCTGTCTCAAATTTACAAATATTGTGAGTGAGGCTGATGTAACTTCTTAGGTGTATATGCAAACGTCCTAATACTAGCTAAAGTAAGGGTTGGTGTCTTATTCTGGATGTAAGCTCTGGAAAGGGAAAGACTGTCTGTAAAGACTGTCTGTAAGATTGTTTTGTTAATACGCAATAAAAAGTTTTATAAAAGAACAAGAAGCGTTTGTGTGGTGATCTGAAGAGGACAACGACCAGGCCTGACACAGATGTCACTGCAACTTAATTGCTGAAAATTTAGCATGCAATGTAAAGTTTTTAAAATCTAATTATGCCAGTCTGAGTTCTGGAACAGAAGACAGTTCCTTAGAATTTCTATGGCTTCCAAAAACGACACTATTCCTATAATGATCAGTCTTGTTTCAGAACTCGATTCTTGTAGCACCTACTGAGTTACATGATTGACTGAGCTCATGATTAGCGGCTACTACTTCAAAATAAGGGGAGCAACCTAGTTCTCTCAAAACTTGGGGAAATTTTATACTTATAGGTTCTCTACTGCAGTAACCATGAGAAATAACCCAAGGACACTCCATTGTTATACATTCCAATTAAAACTAATACCGCCACTGAACATGGTCGCTACAATTTTCTGCCAGAAGCAATATTCCTGAAGGTGGAACTTTGCCTTTTTCTATATGTATATTATGCCCTTATAAAGAAATGTGCTTCTTAGCCAAAGGGCCGTTTCTTCTTGAAGTAGTGGCAAAAAATAGAGAGAGGGAGTGGTAACTGCATGTCAGTTATTTGGAATGGAAAGTCGCAGAGGATTAAGACAGAAGTATTATTACAACAGCATATCCTATATTTTCTATGCACCACATTTTATAAATGTGTTGTATAAAAATGTTGCAAGTAAACAAATAAATGAATGAAATATTTGTGCAGACAGAATGTACATGGGAAAGGGGTGGGGTAATGCTTGCTGGCTCCAGAACCTACATAATCATTAATTAAAACTTCAGAACAGAACCTATTGGCATACAAAGTGGAGTAATCACCTGTAAACAACTTGTATCACATGGTTTATGGATCATCAGTATTGTCTCAAGCAAAAGAATATGCTTCAACCTTCAAATAAAGTAGCCTTCATTCAGTTGCAAATATTTATGCTTGAAAGTTGGGTTAGGGGATGAAGGGGGGGGAGAGGACCTTGAATATATTCATAGCAACTATGTGAAAACAATATATGTGAGAAAGGTTCTCTTTTTCTTTCTTTCTGGGAACTTACAACCACCTGAAGAGGAATTTGTGTATGAAAACAGAATAAATGGAAAGTTAATACACTGTGGCAGCGGTGGTGGTGGGGGACCCTGTACTGGTAATACAGGTGGAAAAAGAACTCTTGGGGGGGGGAATTCCTGCACAACTGAGCAGGCTAGGAAGAGCTAGGATAAATGTTCAAGAACTACTGTAGAAGGAGGCTTCACAAAACAAACTCCTTTATTGCCACTTTATCAGAAAGTCAGCATGTTTCTCTGCTGGTAGCCAGCAAAGAACTTCAAACGGGAATTGGTCTTCATAAAAATAATACTAACCCTTTCCTTTTCTGACTCAAGCTCTCAGGAAGATTTAAAGTCAAAACAAGTAAGAACAAGTAACATTAAAAACAAACAAACCCCAAAACCCTGAATCCCTCAAATACGATGCCTTGCAGAAACCCTAAACTCAAGCCCAAACTCCTTTGGGTATGCAGAGCTAGTATTTGGACCCTGACCTTAGAGTACACAGGTCAATGCATATGTCCCTGATGGCATAGTAACTAACATCATGCCCTTCAGGGCTTCATGTGGATAAGTGATGTGGAACAGATGTGTGATTAATGACATTAGTCCTCATGAGCTTGAACATTCATTCATTCATTCATTCACTGAATTTTTATCTCACCCTTCCTCCCGAAGGAACCCAGTCACTCATGCAGAAAACTCACTGAAATGTTTCTACAACTATGCGTGAAAGTCATTTTAGGTGGCAACCAGCCCGCTGCACCCTAGGTGAATGAAACAGAAGGAGAGGATATAGGCTGCTACTGCTGCTGTATTTGCTATTATTAAAATTTACAGGCACCAACATATTTCTGACTGTCTGGTAGGGATAGAAACAGGAACCCTTGACTCCGTGAGCAACTACCTCATGTGGGAAGGCACCAGAGTTTCACTTTAGAGCATCTTCTAGAACAGTAAAGTACTTGAGGCCAGCAGTCATCCTAGGCAGGAAGGGCTTCCTGTTTGAACAGGAACTTTGAGCAACCATGGTCTTCCTGGTACATCTCCATGCATTTTGCTGACTTTGACTCCCCTTTGACATCTGCCCATAGTTCAGGACTAGCACCACCTAAGAAACCTGGCACCAAGTATTTACAGGACGTTACTTATACCTGTTAAAGTCAATCAATATTCTACCATTGTATATGACTATATACAGCAACAATGTAGAGCAGTATTCTTTGCAGGTGTTTCATTGACCTAGGTTTCAGAGAGCAGATTGGTTTTAAAAAGCAATGGATAAAAAGATACAGGGCTACCTCGGTTTACAAACTTACCCCGTTTCGGAAGTCCGTTCTTAAACTGAAGCCATTCTTAAACAGAGGCGCGCTTTCCCTAATGAGGCCTCAAATCCATTCAGATTCCATTCTTAGACTGAGGTAAAGTTTGCAAACCGGGACACTACTTCCGGTTTCGCAGAGTTCGTAAACCGAATATTTCTTAAGCACGGCTGTTCTTAAACCGAGGTACCACTGTACTATAGAGTTGCAAAAATCAAAGGAATCTTTTGTGTAAGTAGAAATATTTTGTTTTGTTTACTTAAACAGAACTTAAGATTCTACTGCAAGAATCCTCCTTTGCCCCTTCCTCCTCTAAATGTGATGTACTGTATTTTACTCTTCAGTCTTGTTCTATGTTTTTTGATAGTGCTCTGATAGCTAAATGAAAAGGTGAGTCCTGAACACCATAGCCTCTAGGGTAGACACTTCTCTTTTTCTGGTAGAAGCAGCAGTTATCTCCTCCTTCGAAAACGACTTTAAAAGCTGCCCAGTGGAATAAACACTTAGTGCTGGTACAAGGAGATTTACAAGTCATGTGTGGGCACTTCTCTGAAGGGTTATCAACAGTAAGTACAACAAGCACTCAAGTTCAGCAAGAAGGAAAGGTGTGTGCAGAGGTTGTATCATGCATGGCACTCATGCTTAACGATCAAACACCACATTTGACACATGTATCCATTAGATAATTTGTCTCCCTTTGGAAAGAGATGTAATTTACAGAATTGATTTATATTTCTTCCTGCACCTCTCTGGTAAAGGAAAGGCGATAAATAAAAGAAAGTAAACCAATTTAGATGGTAATCTTATTAACATAATTGAATGAATGCAACTAAGAAAAGACACGGGTTAAAACAACATTAATTCATCATACTTGGGGATCTACCATATGTTTTGTCACCACACTTAGGAAAAAGAGCACATCTCTTTGTACAGTTCCTCTTTTCAGCTTGCTATATGGGTTCCTACCAGAAGATAAGTGATAACTTTGAATGCTGGGACAAGGTTTTCTCAGCTGTGGCCTCCCTGTTATTGAATAAATTCCCTAATTAATCCTCTGAAGCCCAAATTAGTAAAAATAAAATAAAAGTTTTCCTCTTTTGTCAGGCTTTCAAGGATGTACTCTAATTTAGGACTAAACTAGATTATACAGTAAACATGTGGTTACATTTTCCATATCAAGTGCTTTTCCTTTTAAACTACTGTGCCTGTTTTCCATTCTTTCCATACCTCTCCAAAATTTCCCTGTGTTCCATCTTTAACAAATTCTTCTCTGGGATAAGCTTAAAAATAATTTCCATAAGAGAATTCCACCATAAGCACTATATTATCAATTTGTCCCTTGGCACAGGGATATTCCCAGGGGAGCTGAAGGAAGCAATGGTGTGTCCGCTCTTACAGAAAACTTCACTAGATCCCTTAGACCTATCCAATTACCACCCAGTTTCAAATCTCCCTTATCTGGGTAAGGTAATTGAGAGAGCAGTTGCTGAACAGCTTGGTAGGTTTCTGGAGGAAACATCGACTTTAGATCCATTTCAGTCCGGTTTCCGTCCTGGTTTGGGACCGAGACGGCTCTGGTTGCCCTAACGGATGATCTCCGCAGACAACTGGATTGAGGCGGGTTGGGACTGCCGATTCTCTTAGATTTGTCAGCAGCCTTTGACATGGTCGATCACGATCTTTTGGACCACCGCCTTGCCGACGTGGGGATACAGGGCATAGCCCATAAATGGCTGTGCTCTTTTATCTCTGGTCGGGGACAGAGGGTGGCACTAGGGAGGGAGATGTCGCACCACTCCTTGGTGTGTGGAGTGCCGCAGGGCGCAATCCTCACCCTGATGCTTTTTAACATCTTTATGCGCCCCCTTGCCCAAATTGTCCGGGGCTTTGGGCTGGGTTGTCACCAATATGCTGATGACACTCAGCTCTATCTGCTGATGGATGGCCATGCCGACTCGATCCCGGACACACTGACTAGATGTTTGGAAGCTGTGGCTGGATGGTTTCGTGGGAGACGATTGAAACTAAATCCTTCGAAGACAGAGGTCCTCTGGCTGGGTCGGGATGGTATGGGGATGAGGGACCAACTCCCTTCTCTTATGGGGGCCCAATTAGTGCCACTGCCTTCCGTTAAGAGTTTGGGTGTAATCCTTGACACCTCCCTTTCCATGGAGGTGCAGGTTACAGCAACAGCCAAGGCGACATTTTTCCACCTTCGCCGCATCAAGCAATTGGTCCCTTACCTTTCCTGCCCCAACCTGGCCACAGTGTCCATGCGGTGGCCACCTCCAGGCTTGACTACTGTAATTCACTCTACACGGGGCTGCCCTTGAAGCTGTCTCAGAAACTCCAGCGGGTGCAGAATGCTGCAGCGAGACTCCTCATAGGGTCTCTGCTATGGGAGCATATTCACCCAGGGCTTTTCAAGCTGCACTGGCTCCTGGTGGAGTACAGGGTCGGATTTAAGGTGCTGGTTTTGACCTTTAAAGCCCTTCACAGCCTAGGACCCTCGTACCTATGGGACCGCCTCTCCTGGTATGCCCTACGGAGGACCTTAAGGTCCATATATAGCAACACCCTAGAGGTCCCGGGCCCTAAGGAAGTTAGATTAGCCTCAACCAGAACCAGGGCCTTCTCAACACTGGCTCCAGCCTGGTGGAACACTCTGTTTCATGAGACCAGGGCCCTGTGGGATCTGATTTCTTTCTGCAAGGCCTGTAAGACAGAGTTGTTCCACCTGGCCGTTGGCTTAGAATCAGTTTGATTCCCTCCCCCTCTTTCTTTTTCCTTTCTCCTCCTATGAAGAGGCTGCATCCTAATGTTTTAATGTCATATTTTAATCTTTTTAAATTGTATTTGAATCAACTTGTTTTTATTATTGGTCGTTAGCCGCCCTGAGCCCGGTCTTGGCTAGGTAGGGCGGGGTATAAATAAAAATTTATTATTATTATTATTATTATTATATGAAACGAAACTCTCTCTGTATTTATGATACTTGTAGATAGAAAACTGAACACAGGAAAGATTTATTGGAAAAGGGCTAATAGGTCTGGGTTACTCATACTAGCCCAAAGAAATCAGACTCTCTCACACACACATGTGCTTCCAAGAGAACAAATGATACTGATTGTGAATATCAGTTCTATAGATTTAGTGGAAGGTATATTTCAGCACTTGGCAATGGCTGCTTCTTTTATAAGGCATGTGCAGGTATGCACATTTTGAAGGATGGTTATGTTTCCATTTGTGTATGGAAAGTGGAAATTTGGTGAAATTTGGTGTTTAAATGTGACCTGAACTGATTTTGATCCCCAACCCTAGCCAAGTCTACCTCTCCACTCTCTTCATGAAGGCAAAATGTACCCCATGGTAGCCTATGACCAGGGCTGATATGAAATTTTATCTGACCTAATGGAATCCTTTCCAGGCAAGCTGTCCAAATTCACACCCACACTGGGGCCTCTATCAGAAAAAGGACACCAGGTGTACCTCACCTGATCAACCTCATGCCACTTAGAGATGACAGTCATTAAGCAGTATCTTTGCCCCAAGAGTCCTCCCAGCTGGTACACCAAGACTCCCAATGAGACTTTTAAAAAATGTTAATCTATGTTAAATTCATCCCTTCTTCCATCCCCCAACCAACTAGCTGCATTCCATAGAGCACATACAACTGCTGTTATGTGCTCCATATGTGGCGCTACCTGGTTCAGAAGCTGAAGCTAACGCAAAATGCAGTTGTAAGGGTGCTTCGTGGGACACACGCCCTGTAGAACACCCTCCCATCAGATGTCAAGGAAATAAACAACTACCTGTCTTTTAGAAGACATCTGAAGGCAGCCCTGTTTAGGGAAGTTTTTAATGACTGATGTTTTAATGTATTTTTAATATTTTGTTGGAAGCCACCCAGAGTGGCTGGGGAAACTCAGTCAGATGGGTGGAGTATAAATAATAAATTATTATTCTTGTTATTACGACTACAGTGGTACCTCTGGCTACGCACTTAATTTGTTACGGAGGTCCCTTCTTAACCTGAAAGTGTTCTTAACCTGAAGCACCACTTTAGCTAATGGAGCCTCCCGCTGCTACCATGCTGTTGTCGTGCGACTTCTGTTCTCATCCTGAGGCCAAGTTCTTAACCCGAGGTAATATTTCTGGGTTAGTGGAGTCTGTAACCTGAAGCGTATGTAACCTGAAGTGTATGTAACCCGAGGTACCACTGTACAGTGGTACCTCTGGTTACGTACTTAATTGGTTCCGGAGGTCCGTACTTAACCTGAAACTGTTCTTAACCTGAAGCACCACTTTAGCTAATGGGGCCTCCTGCTGCCGCCGCGCCGCTGGAGCACGATTTCTGTTCTCATCCGAAGCAAAGTTCTTAACCTGAAGCACTATTTCTGGGTTAGCGGAGTCTGTAACCTGAAGCGTATGTAACCTGAGGTACCACTGTACGCATATTATACCAGTAATGAAATATCTGCACTGGCTAGTTACCATGTCATGTCATGTTCACCATTTTGCTGTTGACATTTAAAGCAGCAAACAACTTGGGACCAGAAGTCAAGATCTTCAGAGGAGATCCTGCTGGTCATTCCATGACCAGTGGCTTGTCACCTGGTGGCAGCAGAGAAGTGAGCCTTTTCAGTGAAAGCACCCACCCTCTGGAATGCCCCTCTCAAATCTGTGCGGCAGAGACAGTAATGACCTTTAAACACTTCTTACAAAGTTAGATGCTTTGAGAAAAATATAATTTGGTTTGGTTGCTCTTTCTTTTTGTATTTGTCTTCCTGTCTGTTCTTTGACACTGACATTATTTTCTTGCTCTCCACCTAAACTACAAAAAAAAAAAAGGAAAAGACTCTGGATCTACATAATTTGTACTCATTATTGCTTGGTGAGGCAAGCAAGATAGATAATATTTTCAAAATGTATTGAAACTGCTGTTGATATTATAATCGCCTGCTTATGCTGTAGCATCTCCACTTAGGTCATCTTGACCTTTGTAATGGAGGTGGCTGTTCTTTATTCCATTCCTAGCCCTCTTGATTATTATATGTATTCACAGGAATAAACAGGTCTATTAGACATGCTGCTGCTTGCAATAGTTGGCTCACTATGAATATCTGTGGATAGTTAGCAACAGCCTTTTCCAACTCTTGTTTCTCATTACAATATGAAGAACGAAGGAAGCATGTTAATGAGTTCCCCATGCACCTGCTTTGAACATCACCCCACTCATACAATTATTGCATCTTCTTTAAACACATTATATTCTTTCCTTCTGTTTAATTATCTAAAGTGATTCAAAATGCTTTTGGACATTTTCCCATTCAGTGTCTGCATTTTATAATATTCCTATCTGTAACCCTCCTGTAGGCTTTCATGGAGTAAATACAGTGCTGTAAATATTTTTTATTTTTTTTAACCCTGAGATATTGAGGTGTGCTCTCCTAGGTAGGAAAATGACTGTGGAGAAGGGGAAGGAGAGAAACAAGGCCAATCCCTCTTAGGACACCTGGAATTTGCCTGCAGGGTTGTTATTCCAGGCAGGGTCTTCTGTGCATGTTTAGCCTGCCTTACAGTGGGGCAATCACCTTAGGCTTACCCAGGCGGTGAAAGAGGACCTGAAGGTTTGGTTGGCCTTCTTGAAGGTATACAATGGGATTTCTTTTTGCCAAGACCTGCTGGACATGCACTGGGACTTTCTTGTGCATTTGGATGCCTCTAGCAACTTGGGCTTCAGTGTCTACTTCAGGGGTCACTGGTGCTCTAGGCCATGGCCTTTGCATTAGAAGGTGGAAGGGATCACCCATGATCTCACATTTTTTGAATTCTTCCCAATCATGTCAGCAGTGCACATCTAGACTGAGGAGTTCCATGATTCCAGGGTGTGCTTGTGGTCTGACAACCAGGTGGTAGTCAGGGTACTTGCCAACAGTGGCGGAGCTTCACAGGGCATGGCGCGCTGCCCGCAGGGGTGTGACGAATGTCCTGGGGATGGGACACACCGCCCACAGGGGTGGGGCTCGTGTCCTGGGGGCAGGGTGCGCCCCTGTGGAGGCGTGGCACCCAGCACGGTCAGGGGGGCAGCCACGTTGGCACCCTGCCGGGATCACGCTGCCGGGGGCGGTACACTCCCCCCGCACTCCTCTTCCTCTGCCAGTGCTTGCCAAACAGACCTTGCAGTCTGAATGGGTACTGAGGGGTACTGTAATTGGACTACAAATCCCATTGTTCTTACCACTGGCCATGCTGGCTAGAGTTGATGGAAGTTGTAATCCAACCATGTTGGGACTACATGCTAGCTAAACCCGGTTCCTTGTGCAACCCTATATATGTTTAGTTAGAAGAAGATATCCCAAATTAATTCAATAGGGATTACCCCAAGGTAAGCAGGCAAATGGATTGTAACATCAGCTGCCATTAGTCTGCTTTTAGTAGCCCAAACAAATGGAAAATGTCAAGCCCAGGTTTTTAAGTACTGATTGATTGACAGTATTTATGAATCTCTCTTGCAGGGTGATTTATAATCAATGCAAGAGCAAAACATATCAGTTATCAATATAAGCATATACAAACAAAAAAAAATTAGAAAAATAAAACACAGTCATATATTGCTGCTAAGGATCAAACTACAAAAGCATGGATAAATTAAAATGTATTCAACTGACAACTAAAAACAACAATCTGGGAGACTAAGGGGTGATCATTCTAGAGTCAGGTCCTCACTACAGAGAAGTCAATTCTTGCATCATCTCACTACAAATCCTTGTTGGGACCAGAAGCAGAGCCCCACCCTTCTCCACTGGAGAGGATTGTGCTCTTGTAGCTATTTGGTCCCAGAACCATTTAAAGCTTTGTAAACTATTACCAACACCTTGAATTGAGCTTGGCAGGACATAGGCAGCCAGTGGTCTTTGAAAAACAGAGGGAAGTTGTTCTTGGTGAAGCAGTGCAGTCAATCTTTTGCAGCATGTGGATTTATTTAGCAACTTCCGCATCCACCCACCATAGTGCGAAGATCAGGTTTGCAACTGTGGGTCACCTTTACAGCTGGAGCTGGACCTCATAATTGTCCTCTTAGTATTTTTTTCACTGCAGAGTGAAAAGGGAGGAAGAGCTCTGGCAGCTACCCATCAAAATGTTCTGCTGCAGCTGAGCTGGCTCCTAGTCCAGTGAATGAAGTTGCAAAAGTCATATCCTGGAAGTAGTTTTCAGCAAAAAGCAGGCATACTGACCTGTTCAATGGCTGGTTGACCACCTGCTACTATGTGTCAGTGAGGAAATGATGAATAATAGTTCAATAATACTGAGATACATGATTACCAGAGTTAAGCATCTAATTTTCAACATATTTCTAGCACTAATGCAAACTGCCGCTGAAATATATTTGATCATGACTCTGATCTCCGTAGTATCACAATATGAACTGCATTATTAGTGGGACTAAATAAATATCACAGTGTACCATGTAAATTATCAGTCATTGTTGCAGGCTGATAAACATTATAATTTGTGGGCAAAAGTGTATAGTAGAAGGGTGATAAGCAGTGCCAGTCAAAGATTACAGGTCACTTGCCTAGAAGTTGCTTTACTGTATTAGCTTCATTAAGAGATCCATAGAGTGACACAGCAGCACTGTAAGGAAGCCTCTTTCTTAACAGCCAACACAAGCCTCTGGAAACATCCAAGTAGTTGCATTGTCATTTCTTTCTAGTAGGAGATTCCTCCATTTTTAAAAGCTTTCTGACAGCCAACAAAATAAATATCAACAGGTGTAGATTTTTGCAAGATGAATAGTCAATACTCACGAAACAGCAAATGTTTTAATATCTGCCTGACACCCAGCTTTGAAAAACATGAAAACTTCCCCATAAAAAGTGGAACTCTACTTAATAGACACAGAGAAGGGTGTTGACTATCTCAGGCAGCACAAACTATGCATGCCTGCACAATCCTCTCTTCCTAGGATATTGCCACAGAAATAGTCTCTTGTACTTCCAATGTACAAGAAGAAATAGCCCTTACTGTCAAGCAGAGGCTTGACAACCATATGTCAGGAGTGCTCTGATGGTGTTTCCTGCTTGGCAGGGGGTTGGACTCGATGGCCCTTGTGGTCTCTTCCAACTCTATGATTCTATGATTCTACTACTTTCAAAAGTTTCATCAGGAGCATGTAATTTTGTCTTCAAATCGAGGAAGAAATGAGCTTATAATGACATTCAGTCAGTGACCCAGATTTAACCGCTATCTTGTATAAATCATTTTAATTATTTCTATTAACCAAATGCTCAAGAGCATATAGTGCTTTCCAAGTTAAAAAATGCATTGTTAGACATTCTTGGTTCTATGTCTGCTTGAACAGGTCTATCCACATTGGTCAAGCTCAGTATGTATTTCATCCAGCTGACTTTATTTAATTAAAAGTATGCTTTGCTTTGATCATTCCAGATTTTCTGCCTAACAGTGAAAATTGCTGCTCACACTATACAGAGTTTCAGAAAGTCGTAAATCTCTGTGAGCTGAAAAATACAATTACAGGATATTATAGATATATATGAGAAGGTATGTACATGCCTTTCTCTGTAAAGGCAAAATAAAAAAACTTATTTTCCCTTCTCATGTGTTTAAACATAGAACACATATAAAAAAACCCTAGAACTATAGAGTTGATAGGGATCCCAAGGATATTTTAAAATGTTCTCACCATTCCTACCACCATTTCCTCATGTGACATGTCGACTTTCAACTCTTTCCTGCAGTAGGCAACTTTCTTCATATGGAACAACAAATCTCCACATGAGGAGAGTGATTGGGCCAAGCAGTATTGACACACCAACTTACCATGCCTCCAGTGGCCATACATTCAGCCTCAGAGAGGCGTCTGCCTTCCTTTTGTGGCTGGAACTCTACAGTGAGTCATCCCCCACCTAATGCAAGAATCAGGTCAGCAGCTGGCTACCTTATCAACTGGAGCAGCAGCAGCAGCTGAAAGTGACCTCATAATCATCTTCTGTTATTTTGTCTTGCAGAAGATGAGGACCTAATTCTACCATGTCTCTCATGTTTTCTTCCCCTTCTCTCCCCCCCTTTAAAGTTCTCTATTGGTTTTATTCAATTTAACTTCCTCCTGATAATGTATCTGTGTCTAAAATCAACATAGTATGTTTGTTAGGCTCAGTGTCAAAACATTTTAAAGAGAAATTTGTCTTCATATTCTGCCTACAGAAGCAAATAAAGGTAACTTTATATTGCCAACATAGACCCATAAATATATTTCTATCCCCCCCATCATATATATTTAATCCATTTGTCAATGTCCAGAAGACTTAGGGATCTTGAGCTATTAAAAAAATCTCTGAATTCTGCCCATCCCTTAATTAAGTAAAAGTCTGTCAGTCAAGTAGTGCCTTTGCATGTTACAGGAGAAATTCAGTTAAAATAGGCATTTGCCAGTACTTCTTAAGATTTTAGGACATTGCTGACTGTGACTATGCTGCAAAGAGGTAAAAATAACATACCATTTCATATTCCTGTTGCAGCAGCATTAAGACCAACTTTTAATGTAAATAACATCATAAATTAACCAAGTACAGTGGTACCTTGGGTTAAGTACTTAATTCGTTCGGGAGGTCCGTTCTTAATCTGAAACTGTTCTTAACCTGAAGCACCACTTTAACTAATGGGGCCTCCTGCTGCCGCCGCGCCGCTGGAGCACGATTTCTGTTCTCATCCTGAAGCAAAGTTCTTAACCTGAAGCACTGTTTCTGGGTAAGCGGATGTAACCTGAAGCGTCTGCAACCTGAAGCGTATGTAACCTGAGGTACCACTGTATGAAAAAGAGTTAATTTCTTCACAATTTTGGGCATGTTCCAGCTTTTCATGATGCATGCTGATACATCAATAAATGATTAAACTAAGATTGAAGACACTTGGTAATTCTTAGATTGTACCAGTAAATGAAAGAAATTGTGGTAATAAGGCTTTCTTTTGATATGTGCCTTTTATTAGTAAATGATGGAAAATGGGCTGGATCTGACATTTAAAAGCACTTGGCATTGAGATGCGCTGATAAATGTCTTAAATGTATTTATCATAGGGAGGTTTTTGGCATTTATACTTAGGCCTTGAATATTATTTCTTTACACAAAAAAAGGAAAAGAAAAGAGAAATGAAGATAAAAATTGGAAATTTATCAACACTTCTGGGTGCCCTTGAGATTTACCAGTAAAATGTCTGAAATGCTTGTGTAACAAGGCTTGTTTTCAGAAGCCAGAAATGGAATCCAGCTACATAAACTGTTTATAACAGAACTGAGGATGCAAACTGGTAATTAATAGAGGCATTTGCTTGGCTTGATCAAAATTTAAAAGTTCAGCTCTTTTGTTCGCCGACTTTTTATAGGTGATCAAGGTACAGCATGCCATAACGCCGAATCCTATGAACTTCAATATAATTTTCTGTGGAAAAATGCTGTCACGGGCCACCCTACTCTCTGCTAAACATAGCAAGATTCCAGGGGTCTTGGCACTTAACCAGGCTTTGTGTTTCCTTTGGGGGGAAAGAGGCACAGCGGAGACTGTGGTATCTTTTAAGATATATGGATTCATTTACAAATATATACACCTTAGCCTTGATGGAGGGAGTGCAGAATATTACACCTCAAGTGTCTTTTGTTGCTTCTCCCATAGTTTCAGCAAGCTTAGGTCCACAGCAGAAGCGAGTCATGGTCCCTGAATACAGACTCTCCCTGCCAGCTGTCATGGAGGTCTGTCCACTTCCTGCTTCTTTCCCCCAGAACCCCTTGCCAAATGCAACTCCCTTTCCACTACATTATCACCTACTGTAACCCTGGCAACCTCCTCCTCTGTGCCTGGCAGTGTCTTCTGTTTTGTTAATGACTGGGCATTTCAGTCTTTGTTGCTTAATAGCTTATTCCCAGCTAGCTATGTCAAACTGGCATGGTTTGTTATCCTAAACTTAATCCAGCAGTGTTTGGCACAGTTTTAACCAAACTTTTAATTAATTCTAACTTTTACCAACTTCAGGAATTATGGGTAACTTGCACACACGGACTCTGGTGCCCCAAACCTGTAACAATACAGTAAACAAAATTCTATCAGCATTTTAGCAGTTACCCTCCAATTTAATCACATATTCAATATGTAGTGAGTGTCTTAACAATTGATCCATTTGTAACTGTGCAGGTGCACTACTATTTTAAATTAATAAATAAAGAGAAAACACTGTATTGAATCAGACGCTGGGTTGCCAAGGAGATCCTCATACAATGAAGGGAAAAGTCATCTTTAAATGCAGTTCAGACAGGCAAAAACACAAGAAGATTACACAGTGGGAAAACTGCACATGACACTTCGTTGCTTATAGTTTGTGTCCCCCCCCCCAATTGTGTTTGTTTTACAAAATTCAGCAGCAGAGACTGCAAATTAAAGTGGAAGGTCAGTATTGAAGGAAACGGGCTTCTTAACCCTTTCCTTTCTTGTTGTATTTCCTGCTTACAATTGCTTCCTTCCCCTGTTTTTCAGCTTTTGGCCCTGAAAAAGAAAAGAAAAAAAGTTCTCATACCCCTCCCCCCCCCCACATTCAAGACATGTCTGGCAAAAAGCAGCTTGTTTTTCAAGCCTTTGTTAACAACAACAAAAAGTCAGGAAAAAAACTCCACGTAAGTAAACAGCATATGCAGGGAAGATAATAGAAAGGGAATTCTGAAGATAATAGAGAGTGGTTCACTTTGTTGCCTCAACTAATAATTGGGGCTAAGAAGTTCTCTCCACCCCTCCAAATATCTGATTATTTGTGAACTACATTAACTAATTTAGCTACAGGTAGTGAGAAGCTA
The DNA here is from genome assembly GCF_027172205.1 of Podarcis raffonei. NCBI lineage: Eukaryota > Metazoa > Chordata > Lepidosauria > Squamata > Lacertidae > Podarcis > Podarcis raffonei. The sequence goes on along the minus strand of NC_070606.1, from coordinate 45,183,922 downwards.
GGCTGATTTTGAAAGGATGCCACACCATGGGGGGGGGACCCAACTGCTTCCATTCCCCCTTGAAAAGACAGTATCCTAATATTTTGCAGTGGATAGCGTAGATAAGGCCCAAATATTCCCTTCAACATCTTTGAGAAACTGTAATATAGAACACTAAATAATAGACACTTGAAATATTGTAATTGTGATTTCTTTCTATTCCTTACCAGTCTGTCCCCACTTAGTGCCCTCCAGATGTTTTGGTCTATATCTCCCATCAGCCCCTTCCAGCATAGCAGTGCTGGGAGTTGCAGTCCATCATCATCATCATCATCATCATCATTATTGATTGCATTTGTACACTGCCCTTCATCCTTAGATCTCAGGGTGGTTTGCAGTATGATTAATACAAGATAAAAATACAAAACATTTGGAGGATACCAGGTTGGGAAATGGCACCTTAGTCAGTGAAGGTTATTTGAGGATTCAGCAGCAGAGTGGACAATTAATTTTCCACAGTTTTGAAAGGTTCTACTCTTGTTCTCTCTCCTGCAATTTATGTTGCATATTTAGACTGTGGTTTTTTTCCTGGCATGTACCCCCTTGCAAAAAAAAACCCCTAATCCATTCATCTCCATTTGAGTCATGCTTTGACCAGATTTTCCACCTGGGAACTATCCCTTAAGCTTTGCTAATGGACTTAATGAACCTTGCTAATATGGCTTATAATTAATCAAAGATTGTAAAGAGAGCAGAGTTATCCATGGCTGTGTCACCTCCAGATTGCTTTACTGAAAACTATTATTTGGAAGTGCCTTTGGAACAACTGGGATGAAATGTAAATCACTCTAAATTGCACCTCCTAAGTAGGGGGTTACTGGACACAAGACATGATCACTCAGGTCTAGGTGACCCAGGTCATGACGTAATGTGCATTCTGGGAAAGGGTGTATTGTTCATAAATTTCTCTGGTGCCCTTCAATATAAACAGTCTCAGAAGAGTTTACACAATTAGAATAAAACAGATATAATAACTCAATAGTAAAAAAGGAATAAAAACTGGCAGCAATGAAATCATCGCAGTAAAACAACTGAAAATTAAAAAGCTATTTGTCTGGGACATAGTCACCTGGTGCTGAAAAGATAGCAAAATGACATCAGGCAAGCTTCTCTAAAAAAGAATTCTATAAATTGTGTGCCTCCACTAAGAAGGCCATCTTCTCCCCAGTTCCTGCACACCTTACTTCTCACTGTAGGGACATTAGAAGAATACCTCAGATGATCCCAGCAAACAGGCAGGCTGATGTGGTATCAAGAACATAGTTTGTAGCCTTATGCATTGCCCTTAGATTTGCCAACATTTCTGAAAAGTTACACTTCAGAAGCTGTAATCAACAGGAACTGGTTTAAGAATACAGGGTTTTGGTTTTTTTTGAGTAAAAAAAGAGAGAAATTTCAAAACTGTAAAAAGACATACACCCTATACCTGTTATTTATCTTTCCTTTTGGAAAGTCAACTTTTATTAAGAGGATAGCCAACATGATGCCCTCCAAACGTTTTTGAACTCAAACTCCCACCAACCCCATCCATCTTCAGTTCAGTTTGCCCCAATTCTGCATCAGTATGCCATTTTTCAAAAAAAAAGATTTGTTTTTGAAAGCAAATTTCCCTGATATAGTGCATTTTGGGATATGATTTTCACCAATATACACCTTTCTGTGCACATTTCCCCAATATATGGATTTTTGTACATATTTTAGTTAGAGAACTGCATCGCAAAATTCTGTGAAGCAGACTTTAAATGATAGCCATGTTTTATTTAGTATACTACTTGACAAGCGCAAATTATGTAGGTTCATATTTTAATGTGCACTGAGCAAATTTCTTCCCCATCTTTCAGAGTATCTTTTAAACACAGATCATTAAAATTGCAACAGCTGTGACTCAAGCTGCTAAAATTAATATAAATATCCTAATTGCCAATCCTCTGGCAAATATCCTAAGACATGTGGAAAATCTGCTCCAGTTCACACTTTTGAGTTGAGGCTGTAGGTAAACTTCACACAGCATACACAATCTCGCTTTCACATAGAATTTTATAGTTTTAAAGGACCATGAGGGTCATCTAGTTCAACCCCCTGCAATGCAAATATCTTTTTGCTCAACACAGGGCTCAAACCTATGACCCTGAGATTAAGAATATCATGCTTTACTGACCAAGCTATCAGGGCTACACATATACTGTGTGAAATATATGAAAAACTCATGGAAGCAAAACTTTTGACTCTGAAAATTGAATGGGAGGCCTTACTGGGGTCAAGAGTGCTGCTGAATTGCCCCAGGTCATTTCCCTCTCCTAGAAATATAGGACCAACATCTTATTTGTTGGGTGCTATTCCGACCTGGAAAAAAAATAGTAAGATAGACTATCAGGAACTGCAAGATTTTCACATGTGAACACAGCGGAGCACAATGGAGAGAATATATTTAGCCCTTCAGTCCTCAAAAGCTATCAACACAACCAGGAAGCAGTAGCTAAATGGGGTTTCCTTCTGTCCATAAAGATGCAAAGGAGTAAAGAGGACCAGCGTTCCAAGTACTCTGGCATGCCTTCCCTGACTCAGCATCTAATTGAGCCAACTTCTTAGCTAGTTAAGTCCTCATGCTCCAATGCTGTCTGAATAATAGTTAAGATCCATGCAAAGCAGCACTCCTTTTTTACGTCCTTTGGCTACAATGTACACATTCCCATCCTCATCGGCAAACTACCACAACATTTACTAAACATCTGTTAAAAACACACTTCAGAGGCAAGTGACATGGTGATGGAGGTGGCAAGGGAAGGGATCTAGCTAAAGTCAAAGGCAATGAGAAAAGCCAGCTTTTGAGGGGTAAAGCATCTGATCAAGTGTAGCAAGGAGCAGCCTGCTACTGTGATTCTGAGCAGTTCAGGGCATTCAGTTATAATAATAATAATAATAATAATAATAATAATAATAATAATAATAATAATTTATTATTTGTACCCCGCCCATCTGGCTGGGTTTCCCCAGCCACTCTGGGCGGCTTCCATAGAAACCAAAAATACACTAAAATATCACAGATTAAAAACTTCCCTGAACAGGGCTGCCTTAAGATGCCTTCTGAATGTCAGGTAGTTATTTATCGCTTTGACATCTGATGGGAGGGCGTTCCACAGGGCAGGCGCCACTACCGAGAAGGCCCTCTGCCTGGTTCCCTGTAGCTTTGCTTCTCGCAATGAGGGAACCGCCAGAAGGCCCTCGGCGCTGGACCTCAGCATCCGGGCAGAACGATGGGGGTGGAGACGCTCCTTCAGGTATACTGGGCCGAGAAGTAAGCCATATAAATAAAAGTCATCCTGAATCTGAACAGGGCTTTTCACAGATGTCCAAGATCAAACATGAGTACAGTGGTACCTCAGGTTACAAACACCTCGGGTTACAGACTCTGCTAACCCGGAAGTAGTACCTCGGGTTACGAACTTTACCTCAGGATGAGAACAGAAATCATGTGGTGGCGGCGGGAGGCCCCATTAGCTAAATTGGTACCTCAGGTTAACAACAGTTTCAGGTTAAGAACGGACCTCCAGAACAAATTAAGTTTGTAACCATAAGTACCACTGTATTATTATTTATGGAATCTTATTCTAACAAGGTGATCTTGCTAAAAGACTTGGACCATTCAAGAAATGTAAAAAATGACTTGGCTTGTTTAAGGTAGAACATGTTGCTTGGTTGGGTCCCATTCATTTAAAGGTGGTGATTAATGGCTGAATTAGTGGTGTTGCCTGAAATAGATATGGCACTGGGTTCTGGAGGATCAATTAGGCAACTGCAATCTACTGCTTATGGCTGGTGTGGGCTGAAATCAGCGCTGGCTTATACCATAGGGACTTTTCCTGTTTACCTCAATGACACTCTCATTTGTCAGAGTAAAGCCAAATCACACACATATTCTTGGGGCAGGCAAAGAATTCAAACTGAACCAAGCTACTCAGTAGCACAATAGCAGAGCCAAATGATTCCAACTGAATTTTCTATTCCAATAGGAAATAACTCCCAAAGGCCAATTCTCTGCAAAATTGGCCCAGATTTACCTCAGTATCTTTTTAAAATTCCAAGTTATTTAGACTGAGCTGAAGCTAAGCAGGGAGCAAAATTATGCACTAGTTGAAGATAAATAAAAATAAAAAACAGTCAGCCGGCTGAGTTTCACAGGCATCAGATGAAGTTTTATGTGAGGAACAGTTGGGCAAATATATCACTCTGCTTTGTAAAAATGAGGCAAGTCAAAAGCTTAAAGAATAAGCAATCATGAGTAATCTTTCATTTATAGAATAGTACTTTGACTGTACCTTTAGATTTTGATAGCATTTTAATTTATGGGTCTTCACTGGAGTGCGCTATGTAAATCAGTGCATTTTTTATCTTTTCAAATAACAATCTGTTTCTGATAAAAAGTGGACATGCTGCAAGGTAGGGAATTGCACTTTTTATGTTCACCATCACTGTTTCAAATTTATAATAGCTTCCTGAATATACAAGAGTGGAGGAAAAAAGGTATAAACTTCACACACCTCAGTCTTTGTTAGATGATCAATGGAAGTGGTCAAAGAGGCACACTTTTCATGAGTGAAATGATTTCATAATGGGTGATATTTTTATTTTAAAATGCATAAATAAATCTGTATACAGCAGTGCTCAAGTTATAGGGAAAATGTAGTGGGGGACTTAATCTAGCAGGGAATGACCCTCCTTGTGAGGGCAAAGGACCAGTTCGGTTGGTGTGCTCCTGAAGACGGAATCTTATGGATTTCTGGACAGTCTGTGGGATGCTCCTGGTACATGAGCTACAGTTGAGGCCCCCATTTCACTGTGCAGTGTTGAGATGGAGAAGGCCATTGACAGGTTAGCTCCTAAATTCCCTCTCTGACTACAGGGAGTCTTGAAGTCTCCTTGGTTTTCTAAGGTGCTCTGGGTAAGTGAGCCAGTGGATAGCTAGAGCACAGGTGGTGCATCTCCTGCTGTGAATCTGACTGGCTTATAGGAGAATTATTATAGAACACTCTGAAGATAGAAGGAGCTATTTAACTACAAAGTGTAATTATTATCAGTTAGCAATGCAAAAGGCATCATTAGCATCTAACCATATTACAGAAGTTAATAGAGACCTTTCAACTTTCACAAATTTAGAATAAAGAAATTCCCATTATGAGACATTAGCGCCAGATGGCCAACTAAGGTGATGAGTAAGTGAAAAAGATGAAATTGCATGCTAAATAATTACGTACATGTGTTTGGAATTGTGAATGGTAGACTAAAGTGCAATTGCAGGGTTGTTTTTCCTCTTCATGTTTTTCATGCAATGATTGGCTTTTAAGTTTGCATCACTCTATCACCTTCTTTGACCTTTCTCTCCAAATGGGATTATAGTGTACAGTATTAAAATGTCAGGTGTTCATGCAACAGTAACTTTGCTCAATTCCTTCAAGCTTATGATATTCTATTAAAATAATTAGGAGTCATTACCTTTGAGACAGCATTTGCAGAACACAGTGGTCTCAAAAGGCAAATTGACTGTAATCTTCAAACTGCTCACTAACCCTATTAGAACTAATCTACAACAACATATAGTCTACATATTAACTTTTTTTTGGCTCATAGTAGCCTTGGCCAAAAAGAAAACAATAGTTGGAACAGCCAGCATCCAGACACAAAGAACTGGCAAAATTCACACTGCATTTTCTTCTCAGTGCCTGGTGAGTTCAAACATCTGTTAAAGGAAATTATGATTTTATACTCACATTCTCCCAAACTCTTTATAGTGCTCTCTTAGTTTGAATACTTCACTTCCTTCATCCCATTCCCATCTTTACTTTTTCAGTATTGATTGATACATACGTACATACATACATACTTATACTCTGCCCATCTGACTGGGTTGCTCCAGCCACCCTGATATTTTTTAAAAAACACAGCAAAACATCAAACATTAAAAACTTCCCAATACAGGGCTGCCTTCAGGAGTCTTTGGAAAGTTGCATAATTGTTTATCTCATGGACATCTGATGGGGTGGCCAATACTGAAAAGGCCCTCTTGCCTGCTTCCCTGTAACTTCTCACAGTGTAGGAACTGCTAGAAGGCCCTCAGAACTAGATTTCAGTATCCAGGCTAAATGATGGGGATGGAGACACTCTTTCATGTATACAGGGCCGAGGCCGTTTAGGACTTTAAAGGTCAGCGCCAACTCTTTGAATTGCGCTCGGAAATGTATTGGGAACTAATGTAGATCTTTCAGTGTTATATCGTCCTCGTGTCCACTTCCAGTCATCAGTCTGACAGCTGCTTTCTGGCTGTATCCCCTCTGGAAATTCCAAAGGAGACTGCCCTGGGGGGGAAGTGCCTTCTGCAAACTAGCTGGATGGGGAGATTGACCAACCAGCCTCATCCCTCTGGGAGAGTTAGGTGTGTCCTCTTATAATATAATGTTTACAAAGTTTATGTGAAGGAGCGGGTGGTGCTGTGGTGGAGAGGACTTTGCCGTACCCCAAGCACCATCCTCACTAATAGAAAATTTCCCATTGGTGATCATGGACCACTGAAAGATAATCAAGTGATGAAGTCTGTGACTTGAAGCCTATTCCTATTCCAGCAGAGCTTACTCTTAAGAAAATATGGTTGAGTGCACAGCATAGCAGTGAATCAAGTCTGACTGACCACACAGTATGTGTGTTTAGGATTGCAATCTTAGACATCCAGGTTGCGAACAAGGGCATAAAAAACTCTGACTAGTCTACAAAGCAGTACTATATAATGTAAACTGTAATACAAATTCAAATTTTTAAAACAACCACTTTGGCAAACACTATCAACAAGTATAAACAAGTGAAACATGCAAGAAATGCAATAAATGCCATAAGTTACATCTTCACAATTATTTTCTGCCAGGAAAACATTTGTAGCCTCAAAAATGAATACACAGTTTATGAAATAATATTTAAAAAAAACCAAATTCAACACAAAGTCCTAATTTGTTTGGGACAAATGTATTCTGTACCTTTTAGTGTGGTTTTCAAAAAGTTGCATGTAGACAAATCCTTTGTCAAGGAGGAGTTCCCTCTATCTTCCTGGGGCATTTTAATTAATGGCTGTTTAACAGTTTGCATGCAGTTTATTTACATTGCATATTAATATACCTTAGGTACATTGCTAAATTAATCATACTGATTTATTAACCATGTTTTTCTCATTTTTTTTATTCAAACCATATTTTACTAAACCTAAATCCAGGGGTGGCCTGAGACCAGCTTTATTTCCTTTAAGAAATGTCTAGGCCTGTCTCGCTAATCGCAAATGGGTTCCTTGAACATCTGGGAAATGGTACTACCATCTGGACTTACTTCATCTTGTATTATTCCACTTTTCCGAATAATTGTTCATGTGCAACACTACCATGTTTTGTTTGCTCTGTATGCATGCTACTTTCCATCCCTTCCCACCATTTTCTGGGGGACGTTTAAGAAACAATTTCTGGTAACCTGTAAAATCCTACATTAAAAAATGAACATGGATAAATGTTAAATAGAAAATGGTAACCACTATAATTTATTCCTCCAGTAATCTTTCTTTATACAGTACTTGATAATCTATTTTTCACGTTTCACTTAATGAAGGAGGTAACATCACAAGAATGTTCCTTTGTGTTCAAAAACCTACCCATCTGTTGTTCATGAGGGGCTATAGCTCTGTGGTAGAACCAGGAATGGCTGGTAGTTATTGGCCCTGGAAGGGCCGCTAGAGGGTGTGGCCCAGGAGGCCTCAGAGGAATGGGCAGGTTGTTCTGGTTTTATTCACATCCTCCTCTTTTTGCAAAGGTACAGTGGACATTTGAGTAATGCACCTCTACAAATAGCCATCACCTAAGTAAACCACACAGTGTTTTACCTTGATTCAGAAGGGGTCCTCAGCACATCCAACGTGTGGCTATCTTCTGGGACAAGATTTTGTGGATAGGGTGTGCGACTTAGGTGCAATCCATGGTCCTCTACTACTTTGCACACTAAACCATCCCCATCTCCCTACTTTTTATAACAGCATTTTAAATTTGCAAAATGTTTTATAGTCTCAATGTAAATGTCACTCTTGCATCATTAATTTGCTGACCACACTGACCCGTTTTCCCTTTGCTGATCTGTTAGGAATACCAGCTCTTGAACTGAGGAACTGGGGCAGGAGAGGAAAATACTGTTTAAGGTACTGTAATACTTTGAATATCAAGAGTTTTGAATTTCAGTACATTTACATTTATCTAACAAGGAGGCAGGGTGCACATAATTACAGCATTATCACCTTACTTAATCATTTTTTACAGATATAATTTTCCAGTAATATGATATTACAAACCTTAGTAAAGCCTTTTAGCGGAGTAGACAATTGCTAATAAAATGGAAAGAATCCCTAGGGAAATGTGACATATCTTTCCTGTTTCTTCCACCCAAATAATTTTCACTTTTCCTCATTAGCACTGCCTGCAAAAAGAGAACCAGCAGCATGAAATCTGAAATGAAATTGCAATCTGCTGTTACTGGTGTATGGAATGTACTTCAGCTTTTCCAGTGGATTCCGTGGGCCTGCTTCAAAGCAGTAGTAAACCAGTATGGGCAAACCTACTTATCCTAAGATGTTTAGCTTATTTTTGTATTCTCTGGAAATAAAAGCTAGGCATTTGTCACTGTTTTTTTGAAGAGCAAAAAGTCAAGACTAGGTCTGCACTGAATATGATTAATTATGGCATTCGCCGCACAATGTAAACATGCATAGGATACTGCTGTTGATGTGACCAGATTACAGAAATCAAAACAAAACAAATCCCTTCACTGTGCCAAGCCTTAGTGTTGTTCAGTCACCTCATTTGCCCACGTTACTACTTAGTGCTATTGGCTGTGGCAACTACAGTATGGGATTCTTCTTAAGAACATCCATAGCATTGTGATAACACTGGTAAAATTGTGTGGGTCACAACAGCCAATAAGGATTAAATGGCAGTGTGGGCAAATAAAGCCAAGGGCTGTAACAGGGTGGAAGGAAATAGAAAATGTCAGTGACACTATAGTGTAAAAATGATGCAAATTTGCAACAAATGGCCCAAACTGCCCAAACAAGCAAGTGTATTTGACACTCTGAAAAAGAATGTGAGAAGATGTACCGTATTTTTCGCTCTATAGGATGCACTTTTTCCCCTCCAAAAATGAAGGGGAAATGTGTGTGCATCCTATGGAGCGAATGCAGGCTTCAGGCAGCTATTCGCAAGCCTTCGGAGCGCTCTGAAGGCTTGCGGACAGCAGCCTGAAGCCTGAAGCCCGGCGAGCACAGCAGCTAACTCCTGCTGCGCTCGCCGGGCTTCAGGCAGCCATCCGCAAGCTTTCTGAGCGCGGCGGGAGTTCCCGCTGCGCTCAGAAGGCCTGCGGATAGCTGCCTGTTCTGGGGACTGGGGAAGCTCGGGCTTCCCCGCCCCCAGTCCTGCAAGCTCCGGGAGCGGCAGCGAGGTTGCGTGCAATCTTGCCGCCGCTCCTGGACCTGTTCTGGGGGCTGCGGTTGGGGGAAGCTCGGGCTTCCCCCGTCCCTAGCCCCGCAAGCTCCGGAAGCGGCGGCAAGGTTGCGTGCAATCTTGCCGCCGCTCCTGGACCTGGGGGGGGGGAATCATTTATTTCCCCCCCTAAAAACTAGGTGCACCCTATGGTCCGGTGCGCCCTATGGAGCAAAAAATACAGTAAGTTTAAAGTCCTGTGATAGTTTAGAACAAATTATCTATTGTAAAAAGTACTCCCTCACCCCCTCCATCGAAAATGAGCCCAGAACATAACAGCAACCAGTTTCACAATATTCAAGAAGCTTCAAACATGTAATTCTTACTTTAAACTCTTTAAATTCCAATTAATCAATAAGCATCTTTGTTTCATAATCTTAAGAAAGAGAGTAAGCACCTCTTTATACAATAGCTTTGGCATTAGATCATGACTGATGGCTGTGATGAGCAACAGGAATGCATGATACCATGACACTCTTGTTTCAGTATAATTTACAAACACTGGCTTAAGTAGTGTTTAGTCACTGCTGGCAGATGCCATGTGAAAACAGTGTGTCAACAAATGCATTTCAAAGATTTAATCTCTGCCCTGTTACAAATTAGAATAAGTAAAAACTGTCTGGAGACTAGCCCGGTGAAGTGTCAGAATGCAAAATCCGATAAAACCAGGAGTGCAGCCAGAGAAGCTCAACCGAAGGCCTGAACATAAGTGCCATTTCTTCAGTCTCTGCAAAGAGGACATCAGGGGCAGCCAGATGTTTCTGCCGGTCTCACTGTGGTGCTTTCAGCAAAACACTTGCCATCTGGTTTGTCAAGGCCAAATGGGCACATGAGTAACCCTACCCCCAATAAACAACAACAAAAAACCCCTCTGAGTTTGTATTGAATATTAAAATTTTTGCTTCTGTTTGTGAAGGTTCAGACTGCGAATATTTGATGGCAGCATATAAATGGAACTATGTAAATGAAAGATAAAAAGAACAGAATAAGGTCTGTGCAAAGTTAAACAGTTATCCATTTACTGACAACTTTGCACTGAAAAATATGAAATACCGCCATCAGCAGCAATCTAAGGACATATAACATTGATCTCTCTCAAGCATTGGTTCCTGTGTGTAGTTTTGCATGTTTGTCTACTACCATGCACCCTACAAATTCTGAAGTGTATGTATGCTCACAGTTCATGTATAATTATGACTGCTAAATTGATGATTTAGTTATCTTTGCAGTGCTTGTTATATATGCAAAAGGCACAAACGTGGCTCAGAAAGTATAAGTATTTATACAGAAGACAATTTCCCTAATATAAATAGTATGTTGAATTTATTTATAACAAAGTTTCTCCTAAACCATGTGTAGTTTTCTATTCAAAGATAAGAAAATGCAATTGAGGTTAGAAGAAACTCACATTTATAACCCACACTTACTTACAATAAATCTGAGTTCACTTATGAAGTATAAAAGAAAAAGAAGAAGAAAACTGGAGCAATGACATTTGGCTTTAAAAGATATAGTCATTGGCAGAAATCACATTTCAGAGAGACACTGGGCTACTATAACGTATCAGGGCAGCACTCAAAAGTAGATGTTTTGAAGACAAAAAGTGGATTTGGAAAAAGCTTTCCTCAATCTGAATCCAGGGAGTGTTTGGGGGGGGGTGTTTTGGACGTGTATGTTCATTTCTCCATTAACCTCTTCTTTTCCACCATAAAAACAAGCAAACAAAATCCAGTGTTTATTTGAATGTGGAATCTCCTGACAACGCAAGAATGAAGCCTCTTGACTATATCTGTTCTAGCTTCTAACTATCCACGTATGAAGGCGATAAGATTTCCAAGAAATTGAGAAGCACAGTATTTGAAGTTTCAACTAAAAAGCCAGAGGCTTCTTTGGTAACAAAATATACAGGACAATGTATGTTTATTTTAATGTATCTTCAAATAAGGAAAAATATAGCATATAGATTTTTGGCTCACAAACATGTTTGTCTTAAGTAGATACATTTAGGCTCCCTCCTGGTGGCAACATCTGTAGCATATATCTGTGGGTCTTTCAGATGTATTTGGATTAATCCGTCAAATTGTTAACTGACAGCATTTGCACCTTGAAAAAAATTATTTTTATAATGTCTTAATTTTTAAAACAACACTTTTATGACACATTCCACTGTTTTCCCTGTTGGTGGGTTGTTGTTTTTTTAAGGTACAGTTGGTTTATAACAAGGCAGTGATAACACCCACACCAAAAAAAACAAATCAATCAGAAATAGGTAAAGGTAAAGGGACCCCTGACCATTAGGTCCAGTTGTGACTGACTCTGGGGTTGCGGCGCTCATCTCGCTTTATTGGCCAAGGGAGCCGGCATACAGCTTCCAGGTCATGTGGCCAGCATGACTAAGCCGCTTCTGGCGAACCAGAGCAGCGCACGGAAACGCTGTTTACCTTCCCGCCGGAACGGTACCTATTTATCTACTTGCACTTTTTGGTGTGCTTTCGAACTGCTAGGTTGGCAGGAGCAGGGATCAAGCAACGGGAGCTCACCGCCAACCTTCGATTCGAACCGCCAACCTTCTGATCGGCAAGTCCTAGGCTCTGTGGTTTAACCCACAGTGCCACCCGCATCCCAAAAATAAAATGGTTCTAAAATGGGCTGGCACAAAGTAACTTTGTACAAGTGCCGTAATTATTAAGGATAGTTGATTTCAAGACTAAATTTGAAAAATATTTCAGTAGTGTTGGACTTAAATGGTAGAAGTTTTGAATAAAACTGTAGTGCCATTACAAAATGCATATTTGTAGCATGTTTACTCAGAACAACCCCTCCCATGTTCAATGGAGCTTACTCCAGGTAACTGTATATGATTAGAGTCTTAAGTTTGCATTTGCTAAAAGAATTTTTCTGTCCACAAGTTCTTGTTGTTTGGTCAAAGAGTTACAATACAATACACCTATGTGGCTCCAACGTTTCATTACATCTCAAATACTTTAGATTCACATACTTCTCTACAAAGAGGCAGTTTTGAAACAATTGTCTATAATTATTTAATGGGTCAGGGTGTGGCTCAAAGTGCCAAAAAGAAAAAAAGAATCCATATGTTACATCTCAATGTTCTTATTTGATTGCTCTAAACGGTTTTGTGGGCTGTAACCATCTACTGCAGACAAATGATAGATCTGTAAGTTGGTTATCAATGAATCACTGTATTAAATGTGATTTTTTTCTGTCTCTAGACTTGCACAGTTTGGGGTTGGTTGTAGATCAAGGGTCGATTTTGATATTTTCTGAGCAGCCTAGGAGATATTGCTGCATGACTTCTTCCTGCACTATTGAGTTAACATGAGAAGCCATAAACCACTGAGAGGAATCTGTAATATGGCACTAAGGCGACCATATGTCCTGCTCTACAGAAGTCAGCACTATATTTCAAAGGCTGCCCAGTCCAAATTCAGTTTAAAGATAAAGAGTGGTATTCAACTAGGTTTTACGCAGTGCAGATGAACATGACTAAATTAGGTCCATGAACGTCAATGGATTTACCCTTAGCAAAACTTTGTTGAGTACTGCCCAAAGAACCATGAGCAGCATTAGAGGCTGTTGCATTAGAACAGGCATGGCCAAACTTGGCCCTCCAGCTGTTTTGGGACTACAACTCCCATCATCCCTAGCTAACAGGGCCGGTGGCCAAGGATGATGGGAATTGTAGTCCCAAAAACAGCTGGAGGGCCAGGTTTGGCCATGCCTGCATTAGAGCAAATGGGGCACTGCTCCACCAAACCCAGTCTGTCCTCACCCAGCCCACACCTTCCTGCCTCTTTAGGGATCACTCACTGGTGAGGTTTGGGCTGAACAGGACTATTCCTACTCTGCAGGGGTGGGAGGCAAATTGAGATAATATGCCTGCAAAAATGCGTGGAAACAGGTGGATTCCTGAATGCAATACGGAATTCTCCAGCTGATGCTTCTGTTGAGTTGGATGCTACAGTTAGAGCAAGCCCAATGAAGGAATCCATTAATACTGAATCAGTTTCAGCTATTGAGACCTTAGGATACAGCAAGCTGCTTGAGAAGTGCAGCTGTTGACTTAACATTTTGATTGTTGCCCATCTGGGCTTCTTACAGCTAGCCTAAGAGTGGGAGGGTCCAGGGAATGATTAATGCTTCATTGGGGAGGTACTATCTGCTTTGAAGGGGGGGGTGTCCTCTCCTTAAGAAAACTTCCTTGGACCCAGATGTATTGAACAACTATCATTCAGTGATGGATATGACCCCCCCCCTTTTGTGGGGAGATGCTTGAGAACAAAGTGGAAGCCCAGCTTGAGGCATGTTTGGTGGGAAATGATTATCCGAATCCATATCAATCTGCCTTCAGGCTTAGCCATAAAAATGAAACTATCTTTAGTTACTCTGGCTGATGGTACTTGGGAGAAGGGACAGTTGGAGTGTGGTCCTGCACATTCTCCTTGAACTTTTTGCAGATTCCAGTACTATTCACCATTGAATCCTTGACAGGCTCAGGGAGGTGGGCGGGGGAGGGACTGTACTTCAGTGGTTCCACTTCTATCTCAAGGGCCATTTCTAGAAAGTAGTTGTGGGGGACATGTTTGTCACTATGGGGATAACGGAATTCCGCCCCCACAGAGAGATGTCCACTATCTTCATTGTGCAACTTCTCCTGTAAGCTGAAGATGCCCCTCTTTACTCTGGCTTTCGACAGTTAAGATGTTTTGTGGGACCCACCTCTTCTGTTAAAGTTCTACTGTTCTGTTCCATCTAGAACAGTTTTATGAGTTTTATAATTGCCATGGTTTTACTTGTTGTCATAATTGCATATTTTATAGTTATAACCTGCTGTGGGACCTTGTGGTAAGGGCTGGGTAAGAAATCTTATAAGTAGTAATAATTACAATAACCTCTAAAGTGCAATTAGCAGTTGTACTGCAGCTGCAATAGTTTCCAACCTACCTGGGTAGGACAAGTGCTAACAGACTCATATATTTTGCAACAAAGAGAGAAAGCGTGAACAAAGAGCACCACGTCTAGGCCTGTTTAGATAAACGCATCCTGGCCACCAAGTAGAGCAGAAATGCTTTATTAGAAGGTCTTCAGTATTAAATGTTGTCATAAAATAATGGGGGGGGGGGTTAAAGCAGCAAAAACATAAAATAAATAAATAGAGACAATGTTAAGTACAGTATGTGTTCCCAGTCTGATGGTGTCCAGCTCATCCCAGAATTGTTTGTAATATAGCTTAAAATACTATGACAATAGCAGGAGCAGTGGGGGTTTCCAGTTGAAACTTCTAGTCTTGTTATAGCTGGCATAAGTCTTAATTACTGTTTCTTGCTTTTCCGAGGGAAATCCACTGAAGCAACAACACAGTTTTAGATATAAAATAAATAGATGAAACCGCAGCTCAGCAACAATTGTAATTTGTTTTAGGGCCACATGCATATTTTACTTTATTTCCTAAAAGCCACAGCAGTGGAATTCCTTTATGGAATGTCTATTCCTCTGCCAAAGAAAATTATGCTCCGTAGTTTCTGGATGTATAAAATATATTAATTCAAAATTAAATATTCAGAATGGAAACACACAGAGAAACACTTATCCATTCAAACAGACCGTGCACAGGAAGAGAACCCAACAATTCTAGATTAAGAAGTAAGATTAAGGCCCTTAGGATAGAAATACAAGTTACAAGGGAAACATGGGATTCCAAGTCACATTTGCTATGTAATGCTAACCAAGTGAAACCTGCAAAAGAATTACTGCAGTGCTCCAGTTCAGGGTCCTAGCTAGTCAGCCATACCATATTTCAGCATACTGTATTTCATTCACCCCTTTGTCTGATTTTCCATTTCCTCCCACTGGCCTGTTTTCTGGAACTCTCCCTCTTTAGGATTCCTAATTTTTGTACATCTAGAAAATTTGGGTTTCTCTCAAGGTTGCTGAAACATCTTGTGCATGGATGACTTCCTTTTGACTGCATAGCAATACAATATAGCAAGTAAGTAGGTTGAAGAAAGTTGGGGCACTTTCAGGGGAGAATTGGTGAAGAGGAGTGCTTAATTCCTCGTAGTGAGGGCACAAGGAGAAGGGGACAACAGAGGACGAGATAGTTGGACAATGTTCTCAAAGCTACTAACATGAGTTTGACCAAACTGCGGGAGGCAGTGGAAGACAGGTGTGTCTGGTGTGCTCTGGTCCATGGGGTCACGAAGAGTCGGACACGACTAAACAACAACAAAGTCTCATCAGTTACCTCTACAAAACAGTAATGACCCAGAGTAGGCAGGTGCAGAAAAGACTCTGGGTGTGAAAAGGTTAAGCACCACTGTAACTTATCAGTTCTCCCCTGAAACTGCTCCTACCCCCACTTCCCTGTTATTTCAGCAAACATAGCACTGATGAGTATGCGTTTGCTAAGCTAACATCTAGTATATAGTGTACAAAAGTTTTTTTACATTTATAAAATACACAGATGTGTGAGTATGGATGGACTAATCTGTCATTTTAAGTTTATCTCTGTTTCTCTTTTTTTCACTCTTAAATTTGGTGCTCCACATTTACACATCAGTTTGAGATTTTCAGTCAGGAGAATTCATCAGCATTTTAGTGTGAGTTTTTCCTGATATACATCTATTTGTATATGTAACTTTGTCAATAATATGCATTTTTGAAAAGCCATTTCCCCTAATATAATGCATTTTATATGTTTTCTTTCATGAATGTATGC
This sequence comes from Podarcis raffonei, assembly GCF_027172205.1. NCBI lineage: Eukaryota > Metazoa > Chordata > Lepidosauria > Squamata > Lacertidae > Podarcis > Podarcis raffonei. The sequence continues at coordinate 45,167,599 of NC_070606.1, read as the reverse complement.
ATGTTGATGCACTGTTTACCTGTGTATATGCAATTTTGTACACATTACTTTGTGAGAGAACTCCACTGCAAAATTCATAGAAGTGTGTGTTTTGAAAGATGGCTATGTTTTGGCTCGCCATTTCAGAAAGTGCCATTTTGTCAGGTTTGCCTTTAAATGTGAACTGAATTGTATTTCTCCACCATCCGTACGTGTGAGTGACTTGTCTATGGTGAGATCAACAAACTCCAGATGATCCCAGAAGCTAAGCAGGGTCAGGCCTGGTTAGTACTTGGATGGGAGACTGCCTGAGAATATCGGGTCTCACAAGGCTTAGCTGCTGGGATAGCTCAGTCGGTAGACCATGAGCAGCGTTCGAAACTCCCCATAGTTCTAGGTGTGTTTTGTGACAGGGAATTACATTAATGTGCACAGTTTCTGAGCTCTGGGTGCAGTTCTGCAGCTAAGATTTCAGATTAAAACTGCCACTGCTGGAAGGAAAGGCAGACTTATTTCCTGCCTCCACACTTCCAGCCAATCTCTGAAGACTGGAGAAGGGACCCTCATAAGAATATTGGGGGACGGGCAGAGGAAGTATGGCTTTGGGAGTTTTTTTGCAGTCTTCAGATGAGGACTAGACCATGTGAAAAATGAACATATGATTTTAGCTGCAGTTCATTCATTTTCAGGTTGTTATAAAAAAAGCACGCCAAGACACTCAGTTGTGGTGCCCATAACCTAGGTTTAAGGTGCCATTTAGCTCCTAGCTTTCATATCTCAGTTTCTAACACTGAGCATGAGACTCTTAATCTCAGGGTCATGGCTCCAAGCCTAGTGTTGGGCAAAAGATTCCTGCATTGCAAGGGGTTGGACTAGATTACCCTTCCAACTGTACAGTTCTATGATCTAAGGAATTCATTGTAGTTTTGCTGTCTACTGCTATGAGCAAAGTCTTGAATTTTTACTGATAGGACAATTTCCCCCAGCTCGTGTGACATGTAATATTTCAACAATATATAATGCCAAATAATTTGTAAAGGATATATGAGAATCATGTTAAATATTTCAATGTATCATAACACTAGCAGAAAATCAATCTATTATTATTAGCGTTCCATGAATAATGGCAAAATAAATGATTGTTAATGCTGTTTAAACATTTCCTTAAATTGCTGCTATGGCTGCTATCTGATCTCCATTGCTCATTCTAAGCTAATTATTAATCCAGCAGGGAGGATGCAAATTATGGTTAACTAAGCAGTGAGATCCCAGTTGGAACTGAGTCAGCATTCTTCCAATTATGCCTGCTTATCCACTATGCCTCAACCTGAGCTATCTCTTACTTGGGAGCCATAAAGCATGTATAATTTTCAGGGAATGTGACACCATGACCATTTTTAAAGAAAGAGTAATTATTGAATAGTTGTTACAGTATAAACCATTACGAATGAGTTCAAATGTTCAAGACTGCAACAAAAAAGTATGCTGTTTTAAGTAGCTGATAATACTATGTTTTAAAACCTGAGATGCAAATACGATATCATTTTCTTTCACTGGACCTAGAAGCCTAGCTGATCTATCTTCCATTTTAAAATTTTGTATGCACTGATTCAGAAGTGCACCTAACTTTTAAGTTAAAGGAGAAAACATAAATAAATCTAGTTTCCTCACACAACTTTTTTTCAGGAAAACAATCCCATAAACAATTTAGAAATCCTGAATTCTGTCCTGCAAGTTCAGGACACTGCAAGAACTACAATCTAAATGACATCAAGACTTACAAGTGTAAGAACTCCGGAACTGTTGTTCTGATTGAGATCCCCAATGACCCAGAGCTCAGATCAACACACTTAAGACAGGAACATCCAGAACAGAATATCCAGACCCAGACTAGATACAAGTGAATTATGCTTAAAGTTTGAAAACCACAGAAAGAACACCGCAATGCTGCTAAATGGTGCAGTACAAATGACATTTACACTTACATTTCAGCTTTTCCATGTCAAAGCCTTTGAGGCTGTATTGGTAATAGGAGGACTGAACAATTACGGTAAGTAAGGAGAGATCAGCTTGACCTCTGCTTTTTTGCAGGGGTTTTTGTAGAGATGGAAGATACCTCAAGGATCATTCTAGCCCAATCCCCTGCAATGTAAGAATCCGGCCCACAGCTGTCCCTGGGTGGGCTCGAACCACCAACATTCTGGTTAACAGCCGGACACACTGACGCACTGCATCACAATAAACTCATTGGCCATTTAGATCTTTAAATTTAGAGTGCTAGAGGACATCACCTCAGCTCCTGTTATAAGATTGCAATACCCCATTGCAAAATAGCATTACAACAATAATGTAAAAAACAACAACAGATGAATGAACACAATGCTTTATGCTGAGGCCACCTGTATAACAAGTCACACAAGTGTTGAATTTAAAATCCCTGAAAATGAAGTACACAAGTTTATCAAGGAGCCCCAGTAACACAGTAGCTGTTACACAACACCAAAAATTTAAGTAGTGTCTCAGGATAGCTGTGCAAAACCTATGTCAACAGGATATTATGTAAAAAACAGACCCCCATGTTTTCAAAATGTAACAGAATTCAGGGGTCCCCCCCCCTGTGCAAAATATATTGGCTAGCTACCTTTCACAAAGTGCAGGGGTGGGAGGCCAAGTTGGCCTGGACAGGTTGGGGGGGCGGCACACATGTGACATCATGCACACGCGAAGGGTGTCCCCCTCCCCATGTTGGGGGCAACTCGATGCATCTGCTTTGGGATTTAGAGAGAGGAAAGTTCACTGAACTACACTAAGGAATAAAAATAAGACTGGATGACATGGCTTGCTTGTTAAAGAGGAATGTGTTGTTTTGTATCTTGCAATGTTTATTTGTTTTAAGACTCTTCTGCAGTAAAGCTTTGAAACTTCTTTTTGTGGTGGCGAGCAAATTCATTTCTACTCTGCACAAGGTCTGGATCAAGGATTCCGTTGCAGCAACTCTAACATGCAGGACCAGCAGAAGGCATACAAGTCTTTTTGATATAGAAAAGAATGCACAGGTGAGAGCTGATGAAGTTCCCTTCATTACAGGCATATGTTTAAGGTGGGTTCTTAGTGGAAAGGCAGCATGCGTGGAGGGCAGGCTTATCTCTTCATTCCCCTACTGTGATAGGATGGAGGACTACCTGTTCGCATGCACAGTCAGAGAAGAACTCAACCTCCCCTCCCTGCACACTGCCTTCCCAGTAATATTCATCCTGCTTGTCTGTAATTTTTTTTAAAAAGTAATATTTATTAAGAGTTTAAAAATTACAAAAAGAAGAAAAGCAAAACAATACAATACAATACATAAAAAAACAAAAAACACTACTTATCTTAACAAAACAAAAACAAAAACAATTAAAAACACATCCAATATTCCCATATCTTATCTTTCATTTACTTGTTTCCACGACCTCCTCACACCTCCCTTTTTTGTATTCTAGTTCAGTTAGCTATTTCAGCAAATCCTTTCCATCTTTCTCAGTTTTTGTCCTATAATTTATCTTAACACAATCTAACCTTCCCCCCCCCCCTTTGGCCCATTAACAGTCTATTTTTACTTAATTCTTTATAACATTTCTGCTAAAGCCATATAACTTCATTCCAGCATCCTTCTAACATTCATTAATTTTACAGTGTTTCTGTAAATAGTCTTTAATTTTTTTTCCAATCTTCTTCCACCGACTCTTCTCCCTGGTCTCGGATTCTGCCAGTCATTTCCGCCAGTTCCATGTAGTCCATCAACTTCATCTGCCATTCTTCCCGGGTGGGTAAATCTTGTGTCTTCCAATACTTTGCGATAAGTATTCTTGCTGCTGTTGTAGCATACATAAATAAAGTTCTATCCTTCTTTGTCACCAATTGGCTGACCATGCCCAGGAGAAAGGCCTCTGGTTTCTTCAGGAAGGTATATTTAAATACCTTTTTCATTTCATTATAGATCATCTCCCAGAATGTCTTAATCCTTGGGCACGTCCACCAAAGGTGAAAGAATGTACCTTCAGTCTCATTACATTTCCAACATTTATTAACGGGCAGATGGTAAATTTTTGCAAGCTTGACTGGTGTCACGTACCACCTGTAAATAATTTTCATTAAATTCTCTCTTAAGGCATTACATGCCGTAAACTTCATACCTGTGGTCCATAACTGTTCCCAGTCAGCCATCATGATGTTGTGTCCAACATCTTGTGCCCATTTAGTCATAGCGGATTTCACCGTTTCATCCTGAGTGTTCCATTTCAACAGCAAGTTATACATTCTTGACAAATTCTTAATTTTGGGGTCTAACAATTCTGTTTCCAATTTTGATTTTTCCACCTGGAAGCCAAGTTTTTTATCCAAATTATATGCCTCCATTATTTGGTAGTAATGGAGCCAGTCTCGCACTTTGTTTTTTAATTTTTCAAAGCTCTGCAGTTTTATTCTGTCTCCCTCTTGTTCCAGAATTTCCCAATATTTCGGCCATTTGGCCTCCATATTGAGTTTTTTCTGAGCCTTCGCTTCCATTGGTGACAGCCATCTTGGGGTTTTATTTTCTAGCAAGTCCTTGTATCTTATCCAGACATTAAACAATGCTTTTCTAACAATATGGTTTTTAAACGCTTTGTGTGCTTTAACCTTGTCATACCACAAATGTGCATGCCAACCAAATACATTGTTGAAACCTTCTAAGTCCAGCACATCAGTGTTTTCAAGAAGCAGCCACTCTCTCAGCCAGCAAAAAGTGGCTGATTCATAATAAAGTTTAAGGTCTGGCATGGCAAATCCACCTCTTTCTTTAGCATCAATTAATATCTTAAATTTTATTCGAGGCTTCTTGCCCTGCCAGACGAATCTGGAGATATCTCTCTGCCACTTCTTGAAACAGTCCATTTTGTCCAAGATTTGCAATGTTTGAAACAAAAACAGCATCCTTGGCAATACGTTCATTTTTATCACAGCAATTCGGCCTAACAGTGATAGCTTCAAATTTGACCATATTTCTAAGTCCTTTTTCACTTCAATCCAGCATTTTTCATAATTATCCTTAAATAAATTCACGTTCTTAGCAGTCATGTTAACCCCTAAATATTTCACTTTCTTAACCAATGTTAATCCTGTCTCCTTCTGAAACTTATCTCTCTCTATCACAGTCAAGTTTTTCTCTAAAACCTTAGTTTTTGTCTTGTTCAACTTAAAGCCTGCTACCTGACCAAATTCTTGAATCAGTTCCAGTACTCTTTTAGTACTAGATTCTGGCTCCTGTAAAGTCAATACCAAATCATCAGCAAATGCTTTCAGTTTGTACTGTTTAGTTCCCACTTGTATACCTTTAACCAATTGGTCCCTTCTAATCATATTTAGCAGAACCTCTAGGACCAATATAAAAAGCAATGGAGAGATTGGGCAACCTTGTCGTGTTCCTTTCTCAATCTTAAATTCTTCTGTCACTACATTATTCACAATTAATTTAGCCTTTTGTTCTGAATAAATTGCACCTATACCATTTCCAAAACTTTGACCTACCCCCATCCCCTGTAGATTCTTCTTCATAAAACTCCAAGAGATATTGTCAAAGGCTTTCTCCGCATCCACAAATATCAGAACTGCTTTAGTATTTATATTCACTTGTAGTTTTTCTAAGATATTAATTATGTTCCTCGTATTATCAGACAAATGTCTGCCCGGGAGAAAGCCCACTTGGTCTTTATTAATTTCTTCTACTAACACCTTTTTTTAATCTTTTAGCCAAAATATCTGCAAAAATTTTATAATCCACATTAAGCAGCGATATGGGGCGGTAGTTCTTAAGCTGTGTCTTTTCAGTCTCTGTTTTCGGTATAAGTGTAATGTAAGCTTCCTTCCACGACTCTGGTGCCCTTTTCCCTTCCAGTATTTCATTACAGACTTCCTTTAAAGGTTGTATTAACCATTCTTTCAGAGATCTGTAGTATCTTGAAGTTAAACCATCCGGTCCTGGAGATTTACCTAATTGCATGTTCTGTATGGCCCCTTCTACTTCCTGCTCCGTTATTTTATAATTCGACATTAACTTATTTTCCTGAGAGATTTTCTGTAGTCCATTTATTTTCAAAAATCGATCAATGTCCATTTCTTTCATCTTCTCCTGTGTATACAGTTGTTTAAAGTACCTCTGGAAGCACTTTCTGATCTCCACTGGATTCTGTATATTCTTTCCTTCCACTTCCAAATTCGTAATAGTATTAAGTTTTTGTCTTTTTTTCATTTGCCAAGCCAACAAATTTCCGCACTTATTTGCTGATTCAAATGTCTTTTGTCTCATCTGTTTAATCTTCCATTCTATTTCTTGATTCATCCTTTTCATATATTGTACTTGATATAACTTTATCTCTTTCAGGATCTCCTGCGACTTTGGTTTCCCTCTCAATTTCTTCTCTCCTTCCTTTATTTTATCCAGGATTTTATCTTTTTTTCATTTTGAGTTCTCTTCTTGATTGCATTCTGTTGTATCAGAAATCCTCTCATAACCGCTTTACTTGCGTCCCAGATTACTCTTTTTTCCACAGTGGTGTTCATATTTATCTCAAAATAATCTCTCAAAGTTTTTTGGGCCTTCTTAGTCACTTCTTCATTCCTAAACAAAGTGTCATTCATCCTCCATCTAAAGGAACCAATTGGGGTCAATTTTATCCTGCTTGTCTGTAATTGAGGGGAAACAAAATATATAGCTACCTACTACATATTAAGGGACGCGGGTGGCGCTGTGGGTTAAACCACAGAGCCTAGGACTTGCCGATCAGAAGGTTGGCGGTTCGAATCCCCACGATGGGGTGAGCTCCCGTTGCTCGGTCCCTGCTCCTGCCAACCTAGCAGTTTGAAAGCACATCAAAATGCAAGTAGATAAATAGGTATCACTCTGGCGGGAAGGTAAACGGCGTTTCCGTGCGCTGCTCTGGTTTGCCAGAAGCGGCTTAGTCATGCTGGCCACATGACCCGGAAGCTGTACGCCAGCACCCTCAGCCAATAAAGCGAGATGAGCGCCGCAACCCCAGAGTCGGTCACGACTGGACCTAATGGTCAGGGGTCCCTTTACCTTTACCTTACTAAGTATTAAGCAAATGTCTGGTTTGGCCCACACTTCCAAAGGTAGGGACAGGGCAGGCAGCAGAGACTGGCAGATTCTACTAGTAGGAGTGGAGCTGATACCAAATGACTACAAATTCAAGCATGTGCAGAAAGTAAAAATAATATTGCTGAATCTAAAATCCCAATGTTTGCCTCTATTTTGACAAAAAAGAATCCAGATGCCTAAATATTCAGTGACCTTCCTCGTTCTACTTGAGATCTTTGGAAGATAAACTTGGTATATAAATGCACAGTAATACCTCGGTTTAAAAACAGCGCTGTTTACAAACGATTCAGTTTACAAACTCTGCAAAACTGGAAGTGTTAAGTTGTGGGTGAATATATCAGACAACACAGCAATTCTTCAAACAGCTCTTGTTTATTCACAGGCCAGAACAGAACTGAACTGAAGGGTTCTGCCAGCCTGCTTATATAGAGCTCCACTTCAACGCAACTGTAACAACTTTCTGTAACTATCCAATCACTGAATGTCACTTTCAATTTCTTATTTGCATATGTGGACCTGAGTGAAAACTCTCTACAGTATCCCCCTGCTGGCCCAGGGTGAGAACTTCAGTACATAACAGGAAGTAGTGTCCCGGTTTGCAAACTTTACCTCAGTCTAAGAACGGAATCCAAACGGTGGAAGGGCACCGGCAGCGGGAGGCCTCATTAGCGAAAGTGTGCCTCGGTTTAAGAACGGTTTCAGTTTAAGAACAGATTAAGTTCGTAAACCGGGGTACCACTGTAATGTAAAATAAAAATAAAATGCTACACAACAAGACTATAAGTCATTGCAGGAAAAAATATAGGGTTCTTGTAGTTGACTGGAATGCAAAGCATAATCAATTATGATGAAGAATATTTGATCAACAAAATTATCCTCACTACTTTTCAGTGTACTATCAATGCCACCACGCTAATCATTTCCAAAAGATATGAAGTATTGGCATTTGTTAAAAGGAAAACTGGTGGGGAAACTGTTTTAGTATATTTTAACACGCTGTCAGTTACAGTTAATCTTCATTCTGTACTGTACTGATTTCTATACCTTCAGCTTAATGAGAACATGTTGTTGCTAAGACACTGCCACTCCATGTGATACATCACTCACTCACTGGTACAGAAGTTGAATTCCGGGAGGAATTGCTGCTGTGCTTATACTTTAAAAGATATATAGAGTGGAGGATCATAAATATATACAACCATCAATAACAATATAATGCTCAAGTAAAGGTGGTAGAAATTTTTCTGAATTTGTTGTGATAGATTGGAAAAGTGCCTGTGATACCTATGCCATTGTTCCCCCTCACATCTTTTTCAACCTTTCTGCATCATGATTTATATTTTATTATTCTGAGTAATTAATATGATTTAAGTCTGATTCTATTTCCAGGAAGAAACATTCATTTCCTGAAGAGTTCCCTTTGCTTTTGGACAATAAATGGGTTGAAGTCCAAGAAATTACTCATCTTTTTTACAGCAAGATATCCGAGAACTCATGCAGTCTACTCCTTATGATGGGTTCATGACCCAATGTACTTCGCTAGATAGATGTGTGCAGGAACATTTGTTTTGCATGCATATACACACACACCACTAAGATGTAGACCCCTTTTTGTTGTGTAGATTTAAAATTATATTACTGTTGAAATCATGAGGTGATATCCAAGAAGAAGAAGCCAATATTTTAAAATGTGCCAAGTAGGATATAAAACTTGTACTCAGTAAAATCCAGATTACTAAAGGCTGCTTGCAATGTGCTGGTGATACAATTGTAGGCAATTCAGTGAAAGCAGGTTCCACAAGCAGGCAGGTTTCAGACTCACTTTCCCTATTCATAACAGATGAAATTATTCTTTGATTTGGCAAGTATGGATGTGAGGCTCGCATAGATAGTATTAAACTTGATGATTTCTTCAAGCATTTTGCAACTAACCTTAAGACAGGCGTTTAAAAATGGGTTGAATGGGGAAACCAATTATCTACAAAGGACATCATGTATTGTGAGAGAAAATTACAATTTTGGACCCAACTACAGTGCAGCTTCAGATATTTTGAAAGAATGTGCACAGTAATGAAATTAGTAAGAAAAAGGTTAAACAGAAGATATGCTGGTAATAAAAAACATTTGCCTTATCTCTAGCTAGCATTTATGCTGTTGCTTAGTTTACTCTCCCATATTTTAAGGATATTTTTTGTATTCCCTGAAGAATAGTTTATTTTCCTGAACACAGCTGATAACTGTTCGACTGCCAGCATAATCTTTAAAAGATAAAATCTTTCTGCTCATGCTGCGCTCATGGACAGAAGAGTATATCCAAGTCTGTTTTTACTTGGAACAAATTTTGTAGATGCATGTATAGTATTTCTTTCAAAGGTGCTGCATGATTTTCATAGGCGCAGTAGACATTTACTAATAGACTTTTTAAATACAAGGCAAGGGATAACATTTAGCATAATGGCATAAACACTTGAATGACCCCTGATAGGTTGATCAAAATGGGAAAATAAAGCTCATTAGACCACTACTGTTAAACCACAAGCATGCTTGATTTTTGTTTAGAGAGCTGATGCCTTGTTTGGGGAGCTGATACTTCTGCACATCACTCATATTATAAGCTGGTTTTGACTTACTAAACAGTATCATCTTGTCCTTTGACAATGCACCCATACAACAGCCCATCTTGTGTGAAGAGCCAATAGTATATGCTAAACTGGCCACCATGTGCTCTGATGATCTTGTAGACTGGTTTCAAGCTTCAGTGTTTTTAGTTATTGTTACTGTTCTATTTTCATTTATTACCTGCCCTTCACTCTAAGGTCCTAGGGCAGGTTATAACCAAAGTTAATACAGACAATCAAATAACTTAAAACAGCTTCCATATTTTTGAAAAGTATGAAGTACTATTGTTTTTAGTTTATAGTATGCCAAATTCATTTGTGCAAGATTCAGCAGAAGTAAGTAAATATGCTTGGTGGCTTACTGGATGGGGCAGTAATTTTAGTCATAAGGCAACTTGCGGAGCGGTAACATTAATTACTAAGTACCAAACCTATAGTTCTACTCCCTGAAATAGAAGAGTTGTTTGCTTAAGGCCCGTTCACATTATTGATGGCTAGAAATCTTACATGTGCAGTGGGCAGCCAGGATGCATGTGGTCACTACTGCACATAAAATATAACACCGTGTGTGAATGCATACATCTGTATGCCACATTTTCAGTATTCTTGCCCTACGAAAGAGAGGATAATAGAAGCGAGAATATGTGTCACTACTCCAGTGCCCCATCGATTTATAGATCTTGCAAAACAGGCACAGAACCAAATGCCACTCAAATCAGCCTCTCTTGCCAAGTCACTTTCTCTCAGTCACTTGTTGTCCAGTACCATGAAAGCAGTTTGTGGTTTAGTCTGTTTTCATATCCATGTGTCCTTTTCAGCGTTTTTCATGAGTTCAGTGGACATGCATATGAGGGTCTGGTGCTACCATGGGAGAGCATCAGAGGGAGACAAGGGGGCAAGCACCCCTTCAAACAAGAAGCTTGCCTCTCACCTGAGCCCCCAGCCACCCAATTGCACTCATTAACATATGCTGCTATTTTTCTTTCAGAGATCTTAACATGTGAGACACAACTTGCCCACCTAGAAATATACTTTGCCCCCCGCCCCATTCCCCCCCCCCTTTCTGGTGCCAGCACTGAACACTGCAGTAACAAGCTCTGTCCTAAGTCTCTATACTTGTAGTGTCTGAAAAGAGACATCAATGCACAACTAGAAAACTTATTTGAATGTATGATGAGAACTCTGTACATACAAGTATATGTACAGGGTTCATTTCGGACCTTACAGTAACTATGCATAAGGCTGCAAAACACAACCCATGCATTGATTGAACAGGGGAAGATTTCTAAAAGGGGCTATAGTCAGACTTATTCTAGGTTGTATATACAGTGGTTTAAGAACAGTCCGGTTTAAGAACGATTTGGTTTACAAACTCTGCAAAACCAGAAATAGTGTTCCGGTTAGTGAACTTTACCTCAGTCTACGAATGGAATCTGAATGGTGGAAGGGCACTGGCGGAGGGAGGCCTCATTAGGGAAAGCGTGCATCAGTTTAAGAACGGTTTTGGTTTAAGAACGGACTTCCAGAACGGATTAAGTTCGTAAACCAAGGTACCACTGTATTCCAAATCTTGATTCTGAGGTTTTCCTATGCACCAAGTGTTTTACCACACAATTTAGAAGGACTGTAATTGGAGCAGTATGGTATTTATCTCAAACAAGATTACAGCATCAGCTGTTGATAGAAATAAAATCAGGGAACGATGAAGTCATTTGGTTGAGGTCTTCCAAGAAAATGTGCTGATACAGCAGTTCTTTTAAGGGGGTGAGCTGCTCCTCTCCCTGTTGTGCTCCCCAGAGCTCTCATATGACTTTCCAAGTTAGCCTTTATAATAAAGTCTAAATCTGCTTTATCGGAGGATGCAAGTTCTGTATTTTTAGATTTATGTTGCATATTCAGCACTTAAAACTGTGAAACAACATGCTTTACCTGCCATTTTCTGCAAATTATCTCTTTGCTTGATTTTGAACTTTATTGCCAATTCCTTTTTCATTTCTTTCACTTGATGTCTAAGTTTATAGGCTATTCTTTGAGGGGGGTTTTGTGTTTCAGCAGTCAAGGATCAGCAGTCAGCAGTCAAATTTCTAAATGGCTAGAATTTTTTTCTAAGGCAATGTGACAAATTTAGGGAATTGGAGCTGGTACACATAAGTATATTTAGTCAACATTTTAGTTCCTACACACATTTTTTAAAAAAAACAACACATGCTGACTCTTGTTAGAGGAATGTAGATCACCCTCTTAGCTACCCCTTAGATAAAAAACAGAATTTATTATTATTATTATTATTTATTTATTTATTTATTTATTTATTTATTTATACATACCTTGCCCATCTGGCTGGGTTTCTTTAACAGTGTACCACTGTTGCGAGCAGCTTCAAATATCAGCACCTCCAACACCACACCAGTAAAAGTGTGCGGGAAGCAACAGCATGTTTTACTTTGAACAATGTTATGATCAAAAGGCCACTGTATGGGGGAGAAAGTTGGCTGTCTGCATTCTGTACAATGGTATATACAGGGCCATTGTATGGGGAATCTGTATTTGTACTCATGGGTTTCCTATAAGGAGTCTGTTTAGCCACCCCGAGAACAGAATGCTGGACCAGATGAACCATTAGTCTGATATAGCAGGGCATTTTGAGAACTGGAATCATTTTTAACCTAAATTTTCTGTTTTCCAAAGTTCATTAAGGCTGTGTACACACTAACCCATTTGTAAGACTAAAATGTAGGTTTTCTTAATCCATCTCAGTGTGCTGCTTTCAGTCTAGATTTATTGCTAGATTCTGCTGTCCACAATGATGGGTTAGGTTACTTGGTGTTTGAAAATCCTCCCCTTGATTAGGTTATCCATGCCTTTTCCTCCCTGCACATGCGAATGAAGAAGGATGTAGTGATTGTGGTCTTGGTATACATCCACCCACAACATCATTGGGCAGGTGTAGATAAACAACCCCCCCCCCTTCAAAAACATCGCTGGAACTGTTTTAAAATGGACACACTGGGGTAATACAGAATCAATCTGCAATGAGCTTTTGTTTTTGGATTGAAATCAGTTCCTCAAGAAGCACTTTTTAGGGGCAAAAACACTACAATAGAGCTTGATTGCATGGGGAGGATGCAGAAAAAAACCAAGTCCCAGCCTCCATTGATTCTAGAATAAAGCATATTCAGAACACATTTTCCCCCTCAGAGAATTCTGAGCACTATAGTTTACCCCTCACAGAGTAACAATTCCCAGCAACCCTTAACAAACTACAGTCCTCAAAATCCTTTGAAGGAAAGAATGCGCTTCAAATGTACATTAAGCTCATCAATCCTCAAGTCCATTTAAAAACAAAGCAAAACACTACATGTATTTATTGGCTTCCCAATGACAGAAAGCCCATCTTCTTTTTTTCTAAACGGCTCGGTAATATAATTATCACTATTTGTACTTTTCTGCCTTTCTTTCTCCAGAGACCTCACTGCCCCTTGTCCAACCACATATGTACGGTACATTTGCACTGCAGGATAACACCTCATGACTCTGATGAAGTGGACTGTAGTCCATGGAAAATTATGTTATAACTAATTTGTCAGTCTTTAAGGTGGCATAAGACACAGATGCAAAGCACTCTCGTCACAGAATTATACTAAATAAACAATTAATAAAACATACTTATTCCTGGTTTGACACTGGCCCATCGCTAATGAGTCTCTGATATTACTATTTTGTTCTGTTTTATCAAGCAGATTGAGCTAGCCTTTATCTCCTTATACTACTCAAGGGGATCTTAATGTTGTGCTAAAAGAACAAAGATGATAAATAGTCATAATCTTGTAAATTAGCCAGTATTATGTAGCAGTGTATCTAATGTTATGTTGAGGAATGCCATAAGATATACAGAAGCATTGGTTCAAAATTATCCCATTTACATTTTCTTTTGAGCAAGTTGCTGTGTACTATGTAATAAATTCCCATTTCACTATTAGAAAAAGTGCACTGAACAAGACTGACTGGTATGCACGCTTTTTGTATTTTGGAATGTTACTTCCAACTCTGAAGAGGGAATGTCTACCTAAAATTAGGTGTCTCTCTTGCCTCATCCCATTCTACTGATGTGGCATTATGTACAAAAAATAAAGTGAAAATCAAGCCCAAGAAAATCAAACACAGATGTAGTAAAACCGCTAGCTCCAGATACCTTCTGTATAATCTATGGTGATGGAGCCTAAACCCGCAAGAAGATGGGATTTCTGTGACTGGCCAGCTATTGAAAATAGGACCTTTGGGAACATGTCAGATGTCAATACAATATAATAACAGATTTAGGGGCTTTTAAGGAAAAAACTTAAAAGTCTAAAAAGAATGTGCTCAAACCAGCATTTGAATTCCAAGTGTTTATGCAGTCATGTCACAGTTTAGGGCTGCATGACTGCACTGTAGTTTGGCAAGGACTGAGTATTTATAAATGGCAGATACTTGAATTCCATTCTTGCTCCCAGAGGACACCTGACTGAGATCATTCTTTTCCAATTAAACTAGAACAAGCAAACAACTAAGTAATTCAGGGGTGTTGTCCAATGTAATTCCTTCCAGAACAAAGTGAATTCCTCCCTCCATTAATTATACGATTCCTTTTTTACATTCATTTTTTAAACATTCTTTTTATATGACATACTTCAGGATAGGACATACTGATGGATGTGCAACATTATAAAACATGACATTATACTGCAATGTGACCTACCAAGAACCTCACTAATATCGCTATATGTGCTAATTATTTTGGCTTTTGAATCCAAAATTAAGAATATGACAGTGTACTACTAATGTCAAAGTAACCGTACTTCAACAAAAATACTGAAAAAGCCAAGCTCCAGTGTGAAATTGCTGAAGTAGAACTTATCAGCATATGCAAATCACTTGCATTTCAACTTCATTAGAACCATGAGTTTCTTTTCTCACTCTAGCTATTAAATTAGTACAGTTGTACCTTGGTAGTCGAACACTCTAGTTGTCAAACAAAACGGCTCCCGAACATCGCAAACCTGGAAATGAGTGTTCTAGTTTGCGAACGTTTTTGGAAGCCGGATGTCCAACGCAGCTTCTGATTGGCTGTTGGAAGCTCCTGCAGCCAATCGGAAGCCACGCCTTGATTTTTGAACCATTTTGGGAGTCGAACGGACTCCCGGAAAATATTAAATTCGAGAACCAAGGTACCACTGCATAGCACAACTAGAAGGATATTATCTCCAATAATCCCCATTGCTGTGAATGGGTCATTGTATTTACGTTGTATGCATTTTAAGTCTAGACCAATTGCCCGTCTTATATTTCACACCCTTTTGGTTTCAGTGTTTAATTTCTCTTTAACTTATGTGTTTATATGTGTACGCATTGTAAACACACTTACATACAAACCTGCAAACTGAAGATAACATTTAATCGAGGTAAGGAAGTGGACTCTAGTTCATGAAAGCTTATGCCACAATAGATTTGTTAGCTTTTAAAACTGCACCAGATCCTTCTTGAATTTAAGCATATAGTTATCTCACACAAAATTTTTGATCAATTTGCAATGTAAAAGTTGCTCCAAAAGTTGTGACTTGACTAAGTTGTAAAAATAATGACAATTTCATAGCACAATGGAAAGTATGTGGAATACATTTTCTTTCTAGTCTTTGATAGCTGTTCAGCTGTAGAGCTGCAATATTTGCTGCCAATGATTTTCAAAGGATCTCTTCAAAGTGAATCTCCGGCTGAGGGGAGGGGGCACACGGAGCACAGGAAATATTGTTTCACTAAGCTTGACATTTACTGCAAAGAAAGAAATGTATGTACTGAATTTATGAGTCCCTATGATCCATCTATTAAACACTAGGTACTGCTTTTACAACTGGCCTTCATCAAGATTTTTCATCTTGTAGCCAAAGTGTCGTCTCTTCTAATGACTCATGATGAAGATTCATTCCAGTTAACTTAATTTCAGATGACTTTTGCTGTTCTTTTTAGCATGTTCTATCCATAGAAGGCTGGCTATTTGCTGTCCATATTCTTTATGTACACATCAGCTAATCAGTGCTGTCCAATAAATAATTGACATTGCGATTAAAGAAAGATATTTCTGTTTAAGATTACCCAAAGTTCTGCTACAAAACTGATAAGCTGATAATTTGTCATAGCATTTAGGCAGAACAAGCATGAGTTATGCTTCTTTTTGTCTGCAGATGTAAGCACTCTTTAATGCAAAGCTGTGTTCTAGAGTATGCATCTTACTTATTTTACAGAAGACTGAAATCTGTTTGCAGCAACTGTTACTATCCCACACTATTTACGTCACGTTAGAAACTGAGAATGAAAGAAAAAAGCAAAACAAATCCAAGCAATATTCCCAATAAATGTACTATTATGGATAGCTATTGAAGAAGAAAGCCAGACTCTACACATGGTTTCATGAATTATGTAAATTGCATGTGGTACTTACATTCTCCAAGACACAATTATAATTAGCACCCCTCCTGCATTCATAGTGTTAAGAACAAAGTACTGAGCTTTAGTAGAAGAGTTTACTCATTTGTATTGCTCCAGTGTTTTTCTGCTGTGTCAACACAAGAGAAAAACCACAAATCAACAGCTGTGGACAGGGACTGAATGTGTGTTGAGACAGGCAAAACCACTAACAGTACCTTGAGCTACACATCAAGGGGAGGGGGCGGGAGAGAGAGGGAAAGAAAGAAAGAAAGAAAGAAAGAAAGAAAGAAGAAAGAAAGAAATGGTCCTACCATTAGGTAAAGTGACACAGCTGCTTCAGGTGGAAGCTGCTGGGGGAATGGGGAGAGGTGGCAGGGTGTTGAAGGACAGGGCTACATGCGCCACAAGGCCAGCTCCCGAATAAGCTAGTCTATAGCCCTCACATGTCGTATTCAAGCAGGATTCTGTATATGTAAATCCAGCTGGCTTCTGTACATGAAAAGAGGGTGCTATCTTGTCCTTTGTTTCAGGTTTGTACTGTGCCTGAAATAGTTTAGGAGATAGGAAGCTGGGGAAGTGAAGCGAGAGAGAGGTGTACATGAGCAACAAAAGGAGGGAGGTGAAACTGCCAGCAAAATTCATATGGAGCAAAATTCTAGGCAGATTTGGAGGGTTCTCTGCAGGCAGCCTTCATATCTGAAAATAAAAGCACCTGCTTTCTCTAGATTATGGCCAAGCTCAAATAATATATCCTATGTCACTGTGGGGCAACTCACGCAGAACCCAATTGTCCTGAAGATGAGGGAAATTTGGAAAACCTTTGCAATAGGCCTTATCAGTGGATCCCGCATTGCTTACCTGTCTTCCTACTGAAAGGGAAGTTCACAGTTTAAAATTATACACATACCTATGTTTGAATAGGTGGGTGCCAAAAATTGGATCCCATGAAAGCAGATGGATCATCATTCTTCCTCCTCATTATAATGAGCTGCAAAATACTTTTTCCTAACTAATATTTAGAGGACATGCTAATCTTTCAGTATAAATTATATATTCACAGGGGGGAAAGCGGTACTACTTTAAAAGATTCTAATCAAATGCAGGTAAAGTTTGTTTACTATAGACCTGTAAAATTTCAAGGACAACACTGAATACTGAAAGAAGATAAATTAAGTAGTTGGTGTCTATCCCTGTCAAATTTGTTATCCTGGAAACATGATTCAGTCTCCTCCATAGTGCCTTCAGCAAGGGCTAAAGACTTTATTTTTAGAAAGAAAACACAAAAATCACCCTGAATGTGAGCCAAGGGTCTGTCACTTTGAGTATGGAGAAGGAGAGACATTTTAGAAGCCCTTGAACATACTGTCATCTATCCTGCTCTGGTTCAACAAAATTAGGCCCTAGAGACTATGTATCAAACTGAAAATAACTAACAAATAATTAATTAAGGGCAGGTTCAACCCTGCTTTCAAAAACATGTTTACAATTCTCTTTGCTATTTTAGAGTCACTATGGAGGACCTGTCAACCTTTTGCAGGGGAGCGGGGGGAGAAGAAGAGTGTGGAAATTAACTTAGTTTCTAACAATATGTGATAGTATATGGAAACCCAAGGCTTTGGCATTAAGCCCAGCTAACTTTCTGAAGAAACAGGAATGCAATCAAATGCGTTTTGGAAGACACCACAACCTGTGCTATACACCACTTTGAGACAAAAATTGTGAATGAAAACATACATTTAGCATTATGAGTTGAGGGGCTGAGGCTAGAATCTCCAAAAGAGAACCTGGTGGACCAGCCAAATCAGACCCTTTGTCAAGGTGCATAGTTAAGAACCCAACATCTGCATCTAAAAAGAGTGAGCTCCATCCTAAACGAGTGAGCTCCATTGCCTTGGGAACAAATGGGTGGATCTCCCCACACCCCACCTGGCTGATGGAGAGAAGAACAAGATGAGTAAGCTGGAAGCATGAAACACAGAGACATGTTTGCTGTGTGCTGGACTTTAGGGCTCCCCTGGAAACCTAAGGGGCAGCAAGGTCGATGGGTGTGCTAATGCTGTGAACCCCTGCATCCTACGGTCAGGTTGTATATATGGGTAAATAAACCCATATATCCTAAAGACACCACAGTCTCCACTGACCTCCATTTCAGGAAACTGAATCTGGGTATGTGCAAGAATCCCTGGAGTCTCTCACCACTTGGAGACTGGAGTAGCACATAAGGGATTCTAAGGGAGGAATACATCCCCATTTCAACATAAGGACACCTTCTTCTCTTTTGTTGCCAGTAATGCACTCCTATCCATATTACAATTTAGGGCAAAAGAGCTATGACAGTGGCCGACTCATCTCTTTAAATATAGGTCTGTCTTAGCTCAGTACAAGCAGAGGGTAGAGATCTAATGTAAAGAGCAAAAGAAATAAGCACATGAGTTTGCTGAATTTTCAATACCCTGCCTTCATATATTTTGGACTACAGCTCCCATCAGCCCCACCAAGGAGGTTTCTTGTGACAGGGCTGATGGGAGTTGTAGTCCAAAACATGAGGTCACCTCGGGTTGGCAAAGGCTGCTAGAGTCTATCCCCCAGATGCTTTGCTTCTAGCCAAGCTCACTTCAGATAGCAAAGAACAGGAGATGGAAAAGGCAAGTCAGATGATAAGACTGCAGAGTAATATGCCGCATGCACGTGAGGGGTCACCACATGCATTCCCATGCCTTGTGTTACTTAAATTGGACATCACCTTGGCACCCTAAATTGACATGTCAAACATATGCTGCTGAAACCCCATTCATGATGCAATGTTGCTTGTAGAGGGGGAAAGGGGTATGCAATGATTGTCATGGATGCTGAGAAGGGAACCTGGTTAGCATAGCTTTGCTGCTGGGAGTGCACAGGATCCTGACACTAACCTTATGCCAGCATAATTTGGCTGCCAACTTGCTCAAACCATGCTGTTTAAAAGATATCTGTCCAAGATCAATTTGTCTCCTATGTGGCGGAAGGAACACTACAATTAATGAGTTACTGACCTATATGAGGAAGAGGTTTTTCTTTCCTCGTTCATTTTCTATCCATAAATGATTATGTTACATTTGCTCTAGGTTCTTGTTAATATTGCATTCAGCACTGCATCCAGATAAGCTGAAGGTGAAAGGAAGCAAGCATCACTTGGCCAATTACCCTCTTGTATTCCCTTCAAAGTGATAGTAGAATAAAGTTATCAGGATACCTGGCATTCTGCTGTTGCAATTATAGATAGGAAGGGGTAATTTAAAGTGAGAATTTCTTTAATATGTTAATTGCATAAGCAAGCATATCTTCTCCTCTACTGCTTTCTCTACTTAATTAGCTGGTACAGCTTCATGCTGTGCTCCAGTGCTTGTTTTAGATACTTTCTATGAGACAATGGCTCATGTAGTTGTTCTTCAAAGTCACAAAAATGAGCTGCTTCTAATTATGCAGGCTGGGGGAAAAATATATCTTAATCCCCAAAATTTCTCTTTCATCCTAATGATGGGATTAAGCATATATGAATTGGCGTTTTGTTACGAATTCATTATAGTTCTCAGTGTCTGGAGCCCACACCAAAACAGAAGAAACTAAGCCAAAGGAGAGACAACAAGAGGAGACCAAACACAGTCATCATAAGAAGGGATGATAGATAGGGATTGAAGAGGAGCAACATAATTGTTTACAGTTTTTCCTAATGGCCCACAATGCAGACAAACATGTTAGTGTAACCTCTGAGCTGGTTTCTAGTTCATCAGACAGAAAGAGATTGGAGTTTACATTTTCCATTTACTAAACTATAAGCTTTGTGGTACGTGAAAGACACATTTAGGGCTTATCCACAACTCTTTCCAGGCAGAGGTCCATGCTTTAACGCTCTGTGTCCCCTAGCCTGGGTGTAGGCAAAAGAATTCTGAGAATGGAACTTACTTCATTAAAGCAAAACACGGACAGGAATAATGACACAAGCACTACCACAATGACTGTGAATGTGATTGACTGCGCTGCAATATGTTGGCATTGATGTAACAGCGGAGTGTAATTTTTGAAAAAGCAACTTTTATTTTAATTAAAGGGTAACTCCAGCTGTCAGCTTTCACTGAAACACTACACTGCAGCAGCTGGTTCTAGGACTGACAGGTGAAATAGCTCAGTCAGTGGTCCAAGGGATAATTTATAAACTTTAAAAACTACAGTATTGTTATGTACTGAAGTTCTCACCCTGGGCCAGCAGGGGGATACTGTAGATAGTTATGCATACAAACTATCCAATCACTGAATGTCACTTTCGATCCTTCATTTGCATAACTATCTACAGTATCCCCCTGCTGGCCCAGGGTGAGATCAATGGACATCAGAGCACAGCCAGATGCGGCCATCCTCTGAACTGAGCTGAATCACTGAACGTCACTTTCAATCCTTCATTTGCATAACTATCTACAGTATCCCCCTGCTGGCCCAGGGTGAGAACTTCAGTACATAACAAATATAGAAATAATTTATAACAGCCATATACTTCTGGGAGGTCCTGTTTCCCCACCATATAATTTCTGCTGTTTGTATTCTTTTAGTTATGTTTTGAGCCACTGATAATATTGTTGCATACCATCTAATCTCTGAGCAGTGCGAAATTGCAGCGCTTCCAGGTGCCTACTCAGAGTTCGGTTTCCTTGGAATCGAAAGGCTCAGGTTGTATATATGTGTAAATAAACCATATATCATAAAGACTCCAAAGTCTCCACTGTGCCTCATTCCAAAAGGAAGCCTGAAACCTGGTGTAAGTGCTTAGACCTCTTCTCCAGGAATCTCACAGCCTTCGCAGATTGGGGTGGCATGCAATAATATGTATATACTACTAATAAAAATATACTACTTTCATTTGTTCTGAAAGGGAAGCATTTTCAAAAGCCAGAAATAATTGAGGAAACAAACTTGGAGGGACTTTGATAGGCTGGTAGAATATGGTAACTTTAGGAGAAGTTAGGGCATGAATAAAATGATACCAGATACTGCAAGGTGCCTACCTGGCCCAGTAAAGGAACCTAATTCTTCCCTCTTCTGGAAAGCAACCACATTTTCTCTCTCTTTAGTTCCTATATTATGCACAGTCTATTATCCTGTATCAAGGAGAGACAGTGTGATACAGTGGCTAGAGTATCAGTTTTGGGACTGGTAGGAGATCTAGGTTCAAATTCCGACTTCAACCATGAAACTCACTGAGATGATCTTGGGTCAGTCACTTTTCTCTCAGTCTTACAACCACAGGGTTGTAAGGTTAAAAAGTCAGGGAGAGAACCATGCATGCTAACTTGAGCTCAGCTGGACAAAAGTGGGATAAAACAGTAAGAAATGAATAAATAAAATATATTTGCAAAAAAACTAAACATATACCATTATTCTGCTGGCAAGGACAACTTAAATACACAAAGAAAAACTACAACATTAGACAATGTTATGGCTATTATCACTTTGACCCACATACATACAACATTTATGAGGACAAAATTCTTGAAGCTTGCTTAATACTTGCCCATAAATTATTGTTGTACACAGTATAGTTAAGTAGAGAGATGGTTAGTCTGAGAAAGCAAATGTGTAAATGGTCACTGAAGTGCCAATTTTGAAAGGCTGTTGGCACTGCAAGTGCTTCTAACACATTTTTAATAGATTGCAAGTCTCTAGAATGCATCTATTTATTCTCATCATAATGTGGTGCTAAATTAAAATGTGTGATTAAAACCGACATTCTTCAGGAAGAGTTGTATCTGATGTTGCAAGAGAGGAATTCTGCTTGTGCAACCTCCCCCTCCTTCTCCCCCCCCCCGTGCTGCCCCAAATCTACTCTGGAGGATCCCAAACCCTCTGGAGCATATTTTAAACATATTGAGGAGAGGCTTTAGGGGAGAGGAGAGGAAGGAAAAGTTCTGTTGCCCAAGCAGATGTCTGCGGCATGAGTGGAACAACAACACTGGATACCACCCTTAGCCTTCTACACTTTTGCTACTAAAATCATTGCCTACTTTCAAAACTCCGTGATAGATTTGCTAATCAGGCCTCATTTGAATGAAATAACGTATCTGAACTGTGATCTGAAATACAATTCAATCAAAGTTTTCAGGAAAAGAGTTTTAATGCTATAAGCAGTGCTTTTTGTGATGTTATTCATTGGTATGAAGTCACCTCTTTAATTGCTGGCCATGGAAGCCATTTAGTGTTGGCACCCATGACACCATTACCAATATACAAGCACTGGCACCTTATTTTTATAGCACCCCCCCAAGCACTGGCTAAAAGTAGTTGTTTCAGTCAAATGGACACCATTACAAACACAGGTTTTTCGCCTCCATACTTCACATTTTTATATGTATACTCTAGGTGTGCCGCTTACAAATTTAACACACAAAATGAACCCAGTACAGTCATTTACTAAATCTACATACAGTAAGTATACCAGATTTTGAGCTCTGTAAGTTATTTATTATAACAACTCTCTAACAGAAGTCTTCCCTTATATACTGTCTGCCACAAAACAGAGGCACACACACCGTCCACTGACTAAGTGCCACAGCAGTTCTAACAGCAATGACTTCTCTTTGGGAGATATGAGGTAAGGATGAAACCTTAGTAGAGAGGACGTCTTCCCTGAATCCTTTCTCCTTTTGTTTTAGCTTATATGGTTATCTGTAATTCTTATAATATGTACAGGCTATTTCCTATTATCAAAAATATATTTGGAAGAAAATAATCATTGGGATTGGGATCTTGAGGCTTGCTAAATTAGGCTCTTAATCACATTCACCTTATCCCTCCCGAACACATAAAGGAGATACCACCAGGGAGTATATTTATCCGGATTCTACTTCTTTGGTTTTGCATGTGAAAGTTATACACATCCTATGCTTTAGCTCAGTTGCCTCACCCATACCACAGTTGTGTACCTAGTCGGACAGAAACCATCTACACAACCTCTGACTTCTTCTTATTCTATGTATATGTATGTATACAGTTATTACGTATTATGAGAATCAGGTTGAGAAGACTGAAACTAGCTGAGCAGCTATTCTACCTCAGAGTAAGGTATGAGACACACACACACCAATATTTCCTTACTGATAGGAACAGCACAGGATTTGTTGCCTAATCCAGTGCTCAGCAAATAGATGGTTGGTGTGCAACTCTAGGTGGAAACTAAGGAGACACATCCAAGTCCTTTGCCATGCTCTTTGCTGATTAGCAACCTGAAAGCTCAAGATCAATACACTGCTATTCTTGGGAGGAGCGAGGCTGTAGGAAACATTTTAGCTGAACAGCTTATTATATTTCCAGCAGTTTCCCCTCAGCATTTAGAAGGTCGGGTAGGGTTACTAGGTGGTTTTATCCACTAAAAAGAGAGTGACAAACCAACTGATGATTGTCATCACAGGAGCATGATGCCCACAGCACAGCAAGGACCAGGCAGTGTAGAAATAAACACAGGAGATTGGTATTTGGGTTGAAATCAGCCACAGTTTTACAGATTGATTACAGATGTAAGTAGGGTTTGGCCAGGCACTGGGTATGAATCTGGTATTAAGCAGCCTGCCTGCTGGTTGATAATTATGGTGGTGTCAACCCAGAGCTGAGGAGCTGCCCTTGACATGGACCAGGTGCATCAACTCCACTTGGGCCACTACTAGGAAAAGTGCTATGGCCCTTTGGCCCCCATATGGGCTCCCGGACAGAAACACCCTTCCTGAACCCCTTTAACAGAGTACCCAATCAAATAAGGATCCAACCTAATGCCTTATCTGCCAGAGCTGTGACCTGCAGACCAGCCAATTTGTCTGCACGGGGGGGAAATCCCCCTTGGCCCAGAATACAGTGACCAAAGAAACGATAGCAAGGACCTCACACAAGCCTGCCCACTCACCTTCAGCCAGGCCACCTCCAGCTTGGGTGGGTGCTGAATCTGCAGCTGGCCTCCAAAGTGGGTGAACTTAATGCAGCTATCCTCTTAAGTACTGGAAGGGAATGGGGCAGGTCAGCCTCTTCCCCTGTGACCATATTTGCCCCTTGGGCCAGGGCTTTTCCCTGTGGGCTAGGATGGCCAGAAGGAGAGGCTCTGGTCATCCCCTCAGGGCCACACATGAAAATGGCGGTCATTGGACCATGCCACAGCCATGCCACATGGCAAAAGCTGCTCCCCTGGAGGCCCAGGTGAGCAGGAACTGTCACTGGGCCACAGTCTATCAAAGTAAGCAATGAAAATGAAAGGAAGCAATAAAGAAATACCGTTTGTTTCAAGAAAACTGGGCTGCCTTTAACCATGTGAATAATAGTTACAAAGGGGTGGGGAATGAAGCAGGCTTAAAGCAATGTAGAAAGAGATATACGTAATTATACATGTATTTACCATCTTGTTTTGAACAAGAAAAAGCCTAGAAATATGGTTACATGAGGCTATTTTCTAAAGCTAGATAGCAGTCTGAGCTACAGTTCCTCATGCATTATGTAACCCATCAATTTTAACTTTGCAATCGACTCACTAACACTACTAGACTGCAAGGAATACAAATTAGAAGTACTTACTCATTTCTCTCCAGGATGATGACAAGTTGCTCACTTTCAGTTTGTATAAGAAGTTTCAGCACTGCTGGGTGAGTCTGAAAAATGAAATTGAAGACTAATTCTATTACTCCAAACAGAAAATGTAGGCGCCCCTGCTCTGTGACAGGTAAAAATGTGCAAGATTGGGACCCTTATTGTCAAGAAGATTGTGACAAGATCAGCAGGAAGATGGGGTTTAAGGTAAATTCAACAGCAAGGAAGCATTAGTAGGATTTTGCAAAAAAAAAAAAATTGTATTAAAACATTGGCTAGTATCTCAACAATCTTTCATTTTCTTTGACATCTATTTTTAATTTATGCTGCCAACTGCAAATATATTTAAACACATTTATTTTATTCATTTAGTACCTCAGATAAATTAAGGTGTGTGCTTGAACTGCAGATTGATAGAATAATAACAATATATTGCTACAGGCCTCAGTACCACTGATTGACAGTGTGCCCTTAAACTATTAGCAATAATTAACAGAAATCGTGCTCTGGCGGCACGGCGGCAGCAGGAGGCCCCATTAGCTAAAGTGGTACCTCAGGTTAAGAACAGTTTCAGGTTAAGAATGGACCTCGAGAACGAATTAAATTCTTAACCTGAGGTACCACTGTATATATGGACCACTGCTCTTGTTCAAATCCTTGTGCAATATTCAGCTAACAAGCCCTGCTATCGGAAGCCCCTGCAAGGACTTCTGCTAGCACACGGTCCACCTTTTCCTCCTCCAAATTAGCAGGGGGGAGGGTTCAGGAGGATCCTCCAGAACTGAACATGAGGGGAGAAAAAGACAGATCATTACATCAGGCAAACAAAAATGTTTGCGCTAACTAAGCAATCTGCTTAGCGCCAAGTTGAATTCCTCTCCATATGTTTGTAAACAGGGTCCCTAGATCAGGAATGGTATAGAATTCACATTTCAAGATGAAATACAGTCTTAATTTCCTGATCACCTCGTACTGGGGGTCTGGTAAGGGCATGATGTATAGAACAAAGACACAGGAGCAGAGGTACAGTATTTACCAGAAGATCCCCTGCTCAGGTCTCTCTCCTGTTAAGTTGTTTTGCCCAGCTTGTTTTGGTACATTACTCCAGTATGAATTGTACCACATGACACACAAAGGGCTTTCCCTACAGAAGCATGTAAGAAGCTGAATTTTTTTTTTATTTTTTTTTGCTGTTCTAGTTGTACTCTCCTTCTCCTCCTTGTGAGGTAATTGCATCACACATACATACTGGGATGGGCACAAAGAGCTTAGCCACCTAAGCATTTCCCATGACCTCTTTCTTTTCCCACAGGGAAACTGCCTAATGATACTCCCACAAGGACTGGGCTCCATGACAACTCCCCCCCCCCAGCATCAGTGCCCAGAGCAGGGAGGTCTTCTTTTTCCATATTTGCTTAAGTGCCTTCCCAAGGACTTGGGTGGGGGGTAGGACAGGCAGAGCAGGTTCTCTTAGGCCAGGGCTGGTCTGGGATCCCATGAAACCTTCAGTGGGAGTAAGTTTGGGGAGAACTGCTGAAGACGTGCAAAACTTCTCACAAACTCTCAGGAAAAGATTGCTACAACTTGGCAGAACCAGAACTTTCTCAGGAACACTATAAAGAATGCCTAGACTTAAACAAAGAAACAAACAAAAAAAAACAACTACGGTCACCAGCATCTGGTGTAATCTATTTCATGTCAATAGTAGAGATTCATAAATATCATTTTCATGCAAGAAAGCAGCTAGATTAAAATAAGGCGTTGGAATGAACTTTGCAATAACTGGATCCCTCTACCATACTAAATAAATGCTTCACCAGGCACTTGGGAGTCATTGATAGCCATGAATATTTAGAGGCAATGTTGATTACCACTTTAATATTAGGCAAATGGTTCCAAGACTTAGAAGAAATAAATACTATATAACTTGGAAAGAACAAAACAGAATTGCAACAGCTTAATGGATCCTTTCAGGTCTGAGACTCGCTCACTCATTTATTTACACAATTTATATACTACTTAATTACACTATTCTCTAAATGGTGTGCAGGAGACCCAAAACAATTAATCAAATATGAATTAACATTATAAAATCATTCTCTAAGTCTAAGACAAAACAACAACCATAAAATCAGAGTTCAGTTTAAAAGCTTGCTGGACTAAAAATGTCTCCAGGAAGTTCCAGAAGCTCATCAGGGACCAGGCTGAGCTCAACTGGCAGTTCCATAAAATTGGGTGCGGCTCCTGGTGGAGACAAGCCATGTATCTAACATGCACACTAACAGTGATTCCCCTCACAGACTTCAGTGAGTGAACAGGGATATTAGGGATCAGGCATCCTGACCCCAAGTTGTTAAGGGCCTTGTAAATGACCACAAGAGTCTTGAAACTGGTCCAACAGCATATGGGCAGGCAGGGCAATCTTTTGAGCACTAGGAATTACATGCTGGTGACAGTCTGTCCCCAATAAAAATCTAGCCACAGCATTTTCTACCAGCACATTGCAATTTTATTCCAGCAGGCTTTTAACTGAAATTTCATGCTATAGTTTTTTAACTGATGCTAACTTTTTGTACTGTGTATTTGTAAACTGATTGGAGATTAGTGTAGCTAAGTGATATATGAATTGTTTAAATAAATAATCAAGCATGGAGGTTACCAATGCACAGATCAATATGGCCAGACTGTCCCAATCTAAAAACAGCCCGATTACGATAGTTGGTATACCAGCTGTAGCTAGTAAAAGGCATTCCTAGCCACTAGGGCTACCTGAGTCTGCACTGACAAAGATGGATCCAGAAGCAGCCCCAAATTCTGATCTGTCCTTCCAGAAGGAATGCCTACCATTCTAGGGAAAGTGCATTGTGTGCTGTACTTCCCCAGAGAAAGTACATAGGGGGAAACATAAGACATGATCTTCTTAGTGGTGATGTACTGATTAGGGAACATCCTTCTCCCTGGAGGGACACAGGTGGCACTGTGGTCTAAACCACCAAGCCTCTTGGGTTTGCCGATCTTAAGGTCAGCAGTTCAAATTCATGTGATGGGGTGAGCTCCCATGGCTTTGTCCCAGCTCCAGCCAACCTAGCAGCTTGAAAGCATACCAGCGTGATTAGATAGATAGGTTCCACTGCGGTGGAAAGGTAAACAGTGTCCATGTGCTCTGCCACTTGTCATGGTGTTCCATGCGCCAGAAGCGGTTTCATCACGCTGGCCACATGACCTGGAAAAGCTGTCTGCAGACAAACACCAGCTCCCTCGCCCTAAAAGCAGAGGTGAGTGCCACACCGCATAGTCGAATTCAACTGGACTTCACTGTCTGGGGGTCCTTTACCTTTACCTTTTTACCTTCCCTCTGAGGTACAACTGGCACCAACATTACTGGCATTGCCAAAATACACCTGTTTGCCTCAGCTGTTGGATGTTAGTCCACTCCTGTTTGTTTGTTTGTTTGTTTGGTGGTTAAATGTTTTAATTCATATAATCATACCTGCTCTTATCTTTTATTTTAAATACTACTCTAACATGTTGTGGGACAATCCAGTTAATGACAGGTTAAAAAAAATCTCTTGATAAAAAAAAAATAAAAGATGCAAAATGAAGAGTATGGTTATTCATGAGTCCTCAAGAAATCTTCATTGTCAGGCAATTATTATTAGGTTCTATTTAAAAACCTGTATATATAATTACATACTCTCAATAGAGAAGGCAAACCATCTTTGATGACAGTACATTATTTTGAAGTATATTTACCTTTTCAGGTATTAGATGTGTTTCTACAAGCTCAGCAACAACAGAGGTCATTCTGAAGATCAAGAGCTTGAATATATATGCTGGTTTTAGAGGCACCACGTAAGTCATTGTGATCAGCCATTTCAAGCAGGGCAGCTTAGGAAGCTGGTTATCTGCTGTGTTTTAGAAGTGTGGCTAATTCCCCACTGCTGAAATTATTGTTGGAACAAAATGCAAAGGGGTTGGTATCATAAATTAAGAACTAATAAGCCACTTTTTAGTTGCAGCAGATGCTTATTACTGCCAGGCACTGAAAGAACTTCTGTATTACTATACTGGAATCTTGGTATCAAAAGGTCTGGCAAGTAGCACCTCTGCAAAAACTTATGAAAAACTTATGACTATAATGAAAATATTAAGGAGTTAAAGTAAATGAAAGGCTTTTAAAATAACCTGATGGTACTTGATTGACTACAACAATACAAGAGAAGGGGTAGGCCACCTTCCCCTGAGTGAGTATGCACATTTATGGACGTTGTAAATAAATATTCATATTAAATGTTTGATTATTTAATTTCTATACCACTTAATATATTTAAAATATCTCTAAGTGGTGTAGAAAAAAAAGAAAATATCAATGTAGCAGAGACATATGGATAAGAAATGCATTTGTATAGATTTATTACCTGTTTGTATATGTATTTTGCTTAAACTTATTTTTTTAAAAATAATAATTCAGCAGTGCCAAGTAGGTCTGCAGAAAATATTTCTATTTGCTTTTTGCAAAATGGGACAACCTCAGTTTTAAATATACATGCGCTAAACTAGGTTAAAATGCTGTGTTTTCTGCACAAATGTTACTTTATATATTCCGCATAGAACATGCAGAAGATTTTACATCTCTCCCAAGAGAGCTCAAGTAATGTTTGTTCATGCTTATTTTAGCCACAGATTACATAGGTTCCATTTGCGTATAATAGTAAGCCATAGTTAGAAACAAAGTGCCTCTCCCTCTCTCACACAGTTAGCATCAGACTAGGAAGGTTTAAATTCCTGCCCCCTTTCCCACTACCCACCCTTTCATGGACCTGCTGCTTAGAGGGGAAGGGTGAGTGGGCTGCAGTGGCTAGTTACACTTTTACAAACACAGCAACATTGATGGTGTTTATGCAATTTAGGTCACATCTTGTATGACACTAACAAAGTACAACTTCCCCATTAACTTCTAGGTGGCAATAGTTCACGAAAGATGTTCCTTCGATCTTTACAGGTTATTTCCTGCTATTTAAAGCTGCATGTCTTTTTTTCTTCTTCTACAGAGCTTTCCCCACAAAAACTCACTCTTTAAAGCTCAATCAAAGCAAACATCAATCCCCAGAAAACCTAAATTGATGTTTGCTCCAATTGAGCACTAAAAAGCGGGTTTTTGTGGTGAAAGCTACAGGGCAGAAAAAAGGGAGGAGCTTGGACATGGCACTTGAAAGCATGGACTTGTACCTGGAAAGAGAGGGGCAAAAGATAGGTGTTGATAAGCCCAAATTCTCAGTATCTTACCCTGATCAAGAAAAGAATGGCAGAGACACAGAAACAAATTTAGAAGGGTCTGAAGCTGGAAAGCAGTAACCGATTCAGCTATTTTTTGGAAAAAAAGAAGTCTGGGAATTGAGCAGTATGTGATTGTCTTGAGTAGAGTCCAAGCAACTGAAGCCTTGAGTTTAGCAACATCTTCTCCTTTAGGGACATATTTGTTATTGCAGCAACAAAGAATCCAGTTTCTTTTGACTAATTATTACCAACCTGGCAGAATGGGCATGCATCCACTATTAACTGGGAACTTACTTTTATGTTGTGAACCACCCTGTTATCTTCAGATGAAGGGCTGTGCACAAATTTAATAAATAAACAAAACAAAACAAAACCCACCCAACTGTATCATCTGCATCAGTGGGACACTAAAATGCAACTAAATTGTGTAACAAGTATAATTCAACGTGGATGTTTATTTCTGTGCATAACAGATCTGCACTAAACCAAGCAATGGATAGAGTAGAATCTGGTGGGCTCAGAGACATCAATCAGCCTTTTCTTGTAGGAAACAGGTTCCATACCCCTAAAACTGTGGCCTTTTCTTGCACCTTTTAAAGCTGTACTGTTTCCCTTTTTGAGACAAGCAACAAGAACTATACAGTGTATTCCAAATATGGATGAACCACAGATCTATAGCTAACATCTTTATGATCATGGCCATTTTATTTTCAGTCACTTAGGCTATTTATTAACAATCCCTAGCATGGATTTTGTCTTTTTCAGCAGGAGCACACATTGAGTGGAGGTTCAATTTAAGGTACTGGTATTAATCTTTAAAGTCCTAAATGGTTTGGGACCAGGATATTTGAATGACTAACCGCACCCATATGAATCTGTCAGATTTTTGAGATCAGCCTCTAAGGTCCTTTTCTCTGGTCAATTAGCATTAAAGACTTTCTTGTTTAAATCCACATTTGGGTAATTGCATCGTACTGGGCTTTAATTAATGTTTTTTTCTGCAGCTGCTAATTGTAATGTTCGATGTGTCTGTTCTTTAATAACTTGGCATTTTAGTATATTGTTATTTGTCAGTGATTGTGACGTGAGACATTTTGAGAGGGAAGATAAACTGAAAAGCTGGCAAAAAAACAATTAAAATTTTAAAAAATTGATCTATCCACCACAATCCCAAGTTTCTAGTTAGTTGCTGTTATTCCTTACAAAGTTCAGTTCTTAATTAGAAAGGGTTCTTATAGCCCTGTCTGTATTAATTCATTTGATTTCTTAAAATCTCAGCATCAGAAAAGCTGATTGGAACCAATTTGTACTGTGCCCTTGGAATAATAAGAACGAAATAATAAGGATTTGAAGAGATCATAGCTATCCAGATTCTAATCCAAGCTGAATTTATGTTGAAAGTCTTGAAGGGGTAATAACAGATAGGTTTCCTCCCTGAATGAACTCTCAAGGTCAGACAGCTTAATACATCATCAGTTGATTACTTGGCTTTTATTCACCTAATATTATTCTCTCCTTCTGGAATCTCACCCTTAACTCCAAGCCAGTTACTATGTTCTATTACACAGGTTTCATGCCAAGATCACTTAGCACAGATTTCAAGCTCTCTAAATATCTCTCTGTAAAATGTAACCAAGACAAATTTTTTTTTTTGCTAACTGTTAGACTTTTGCGTGAGGTAATGGAATTTAGGCCAAAGTAAAGAGCCAGCAGCTAACTTTATTTTCTTTTAAATTTCCATTGTCTTTCATGATCTTTTAAAGATAAATTGACTAAGTAGAAAAATAGATGAAGTATTGTTCAAAAAAAATGAAGGGAGACATTTCACCCCTGATCTCAGCATATATACTGAATAATGCAAAAAACATTTCAAGGCTGTATTTCCAAGGCACATTAATTATTTTTATGTGTGGTAAATGGTCGTCTACTAGAAATGTTGATTTTTGATAAATGTATTAGTAAATTAAAATACAGGCACATTCAGTTGGCTTAATAAGAGTAATGTAACTTTTTGAGTAATTGGAACAATTTCTATGCATTTCATGGACAAAATAAAAGCACCCTACAAGAGAAAACAATGGAGTCTTGTGAACATAAATTGTGAATATTTATTCATGTGTATTGTCTATTGCTTTAAAATAGTATAATGCATAAAAGTTTTTTGCCTTTTTTTAAAAAAAGAAGAAGACAGAGATACTGTTGATTTACATCAACACAAGTGAGAATTTCTTTCTTACAGTTTTCACATTTAAAATGGAAAATCCTAGATCAGGGTTATATGTAAACTTTATTGTAGAAAGAAGTTTCCAATCCACATTGGATAATATTCAGTGTCAAGTCATTCCCATTGAAAGCAATGTCCATTAATTAAGGCCAATAATTTGTTGGCTACAGCCTGTTGTTAACCATGAGACCAGGTTCAAACAACATAAGAAGCCAAATATTGGCTTAGTTCATCACTTGATGGCTGCAACATCATGCGATATTCTGCATATGCAAGACCACTAAGGCTGAGTCAAATTGGGGGGTGGGGGGTGGGGGGTGGGCACAATTTGCAACCTCCTTGTGAAATGCACTTTTTCAGTGATTTTTTCAACAGACACAAAAAGATGGACACAGGTATCTAAGCATACATTCAGATTCAAATGTTGCCCACAGCATATAACCAAGTAGCAACTGCTTTACAACCATGCTTCTGTTCGTCAGTTTTCTTCAGCCTTGTAACACTGTAGCTGAATCTGATCAACTATGTGATGTCATTTTTTACTACAGAAAAGAAAGTGTATTTAACAAAAAAAAGGGGAAGAAAAACTGCAACTGCAACTGAGGCAGTGAACTAGCATTATAGGAAGGTGTTGGACTTCCCCAAAGCTCATTTTTGCAGCAAGATGTCACACTGAATATACAACATTGACCTACAAACCACCACCCAAATACTGCCTATATCATTTTACAAGCCTTCAAATCCTTTTTCTGGATATACTTTGACTTGCAGCTGAATGCATTATGAAATACTGCATAATTTAGCTACATGTTTGAATAAGCACTTGGCTAGGCTAGCTGCTAGTTGTTATTTTTACCACTCAGTTATCCCATTTCAGCTGGGGATTGCCACATTTTTTCAGAGCCTTGCTTCAGCGAAAACGCTGGCCTACAAAAACTCAAATGTTCAGATATTTATCTTTTATTTCCACATCCCCTTCTTTACTTTTGCATTATGTATGCTGATAGCCACTGAAGCCCAGTATAAATATAACAAACATCTTGTCTATCAAGTTGTTATATAGCTCTGCATCTTTCACACACACACACATTACGGTAACAGCAGCTTTTCAAATGTTTCTCTAAGGCAGGCAAGAAATGCATTTGCCAATTCCCATCCACCTCCAATTGAACTTCCATTTTAAATGAAAATTAAAGCGGGATATTCAATTAGCCATCATTCTTCAAGGGTTTCAAAGTACATTTAAGGAAGGTTGGATAATGTTTAGAGAAGGGAAGTGGTTCATGGTTTCAGCTCTCCCCTTAATGTATTGATAAACCATTAAGATGAACATTATAAATGAAAACTGATTTGAGAAACACACACACATGAGAAGAAGACAGAAAAATAGGAATTGCTTCTCTAAAATGACTTTGTTTTGGAAATTTTTGCAATGCAACTTTCTTCCTTTGTCAAGACCTATCTGTGGTCTCAAATTCAATTAATTCATTAGGTTCCTTGAATTGTTCTATATTTCTCAATACATTATGAGCAGAAGAGCAAATGTTCAAGGAAGGAGGAAATGCTGCCCCATCTTATTTGCACACACACACACAATCCACTATATAGAGTTCTCTTTTAAAAAAAAGAAAATCAGAGGATGGAAATGAGTTGTCCTTGAGGCCTGGTGGAAAACCCTTTGCACACAAATTGTTTCAGTCTTTGTCCCTAAAGTTGTCATATCAGTTTCCAACATGCACTTTAGCTCCTGGGCAGCAGAGTTGCTGCTTGTCTCTCAGGGTAGGCAGCTATTCAGGGAGAGAATGGAAACTAGAATCTGCCATCTATTTTGTTGTACTTGAACTACAGGGGCTTCATACTGCCACTGGCTGTTCTTGCCACACTCTAATCTGTTTGCCTTGGAGTGGAGATGCAGAGAGCTGCCATCCCTTTCCACACACACACACACACACACACACACAGAGAGAGAGAGAGAGAGAGAGAGAGAGAGAGAGAGAGAGAGAGAGAGAGATCCTCAATGCTGTCAGTTTCCTGATATATCACACTTCAACCCTGCACATGGTTAATCGGAAGGAATAGAAAATGCCAAAAAAGAGCTTTACAGATACCAACTGTTTGCTGTCAATGTTTCCAAGAGACAAAATAAATATGGTTTCAGAGCCGAAAGGATGGCAGGGGTGGTCACCAAGATGGCACCTGTTTGTCCAAATGAATGGTCTCTGTCAGTGTTTTGTTTTTTTCTAGAAAAGAGGTGCCAGTATTCAGCACACAAGGGAAGGCTCTCGTATCCTGCCAGAGCATTGCACCTCCCTCACTAATCCGGGCAGAAGCTTCCTGGCCTTTGGGAAGGTGGTGCAAAGCTCCGAGTCTTTAGGGGAAGAGTGTGTGCACAGAGTTGCCGGTAATGTGTACCAGCGCGTACTGCCAGAAAAAAGCACTGGTCTCAGTACGTAACCCTCAAAATTATAAAACGCACAAGAGATCGTTTGGTCTTCCTGCTCAACTCCTGTTTACACCAGCTTGGCCTCTCTTAACTGAACACCTCCACCCCAACTGAAGCATTCCAACATTTCACTGGATGCTAGGATTGAGCATGCACCTTCTCTTCTTTTCAGAACAGAGTACAGATGCAAATATCTTCCCTCCTGAATACAAGTGCAGTGATGAAAGGTGTAGGTGCTTTTTTCCACCGATGAGAGTGGCTGATGGTGGGGTTGTGGGCTCCCATGTTAGGTGGTGGTCACATCTCTCTTTTTTGATCTTTTTACGTGGCTTTGACTTTGTGCTTTGCCACACACACACACACCACAGACTGCCATTTTGTGACTGTGTCCATGGCACACTGTCTAAATTCAAATGTGCCTACTGGAGGTTGGAGACCCTCGATATAAGGAAATGCAAAATAAGATTATCTTTCCTGAGCAAGTATAGTAGCTCCGTTGCAGTTCAAAACAATGAAATTCCCTGCTGCTATCTCTTGCATGATTGGGTTTGTTTGTGATGGCCTCCATCTGTACTGCAACTGCTCCTCAGCAGGAGGGTATTTTAAAATATATTATGGAATGCCCAAGTATTGACTCTAGATGGTTCTATTACATTCAGTTGTAGCAGACATTGTTAGACATTCATTGGTAGCACATCATTCAAAACACATGTAAGTGTACATAGCATGCAAATTCAGGATGACCAAATAATGATTTCTGTCCTGCAGAAACACCAGCGACTTAAGCATTTTATTTCTTATCAGAAAAAGTAGCATCTCTAAATGGCACTTATGAAGCAGCACCTGATTGGCTCCGGTGTCACAAGGGGCCTGTGAGGTCAAAGCCTCTCTGGCTTCCATTTGTGTGGCCACACACAGGAATTGTGCAGCCCAGTTGGGGAAATCCCAGGGAAGCAATAAGACTCAAGTATTTGGATTTGGACGCGGGTGGTGCTGTGGTCTAAACCACAGAGCCTAGGGCTTGCTGATCAGAAGGTCAGTGGTTCAAATTGGACTGGACCTAACGGTCAGGGGTCCCTTTACCTTTTTATTTGGATTGAAATAGGCAACAATTTTTTTGATTGCACCACATTGTGTCTGCAAACCGGCGTACCCCAAGAATTTTCATGTAAGTGGCCTTGGCTTAGCTGCAGTGTCATGGAGAAGCTGTGTAGCCTTGAGGCAGGTTACTGAGGGCAAAAAAAACTTGGAATCCAGATAATTTTAATTCTAGGAGTAAAAACAAGATATAAAAGCACTGCATAGAAACCTAGGATTTGCAAAATTATCATTTTGATGTCCAAATTTGCTAAGCAGTTTTAGAGCCTTTTAGGAAAACTGAAGCATATGGTATTTGTAGCTTCTGATGATATGTAATTATAAATGAGCTTCATTTAGCAGAAAAGGGAAAATGGGCCAAACACATTGGCATCCTTCAGTTTCATACTAAGAAGTTGTGCTTTATAGGTTACGCCAGAGACACAAAACAGCATTTAGTGAAAATATCCAAAACATTCACTACCTATCACATACTATTTCCCACTACTTCAAGGCCACACAAGTTTGCTGTTCGCCACAGCTCCAACAAAACCAAGATGCAGACAGCAACATGCTGCAGATTTCCCAGCAAACAAGCTCAGGGACGGAATACCTCTC
Organism: Podarcis raffonei; assembly: GCF_027172205.1. Lineage (NCBI taxonomy): Eukaryota > Metazoa > Chordata > Lepidosauria > Squamata > Lacertidae > Podarcis > Podarcis raffonei. The sequence goes on along the minus strand of NC_070606.1, from coordinate 45,131,174 downwards.
CAAGTGAGCATTTCAAATTAAACCCAAATAAGAAGCCCTCCATGTCTCGGCTCACTGCTAATTGAAAATAAAACAGTTAAGCAACATAGTCTGTGTGATCTACCAGAAGGATTTTATAGCCCAGATGTCCCAAAATGTGTTTTGAATTACCTCTTGCTCATTGTAAACAGTTAAATCGTCATTGTAGAATTTTGTATATTTATGAGGCAGCATATTACAAGTCTTTTTACCTCCCGAAGAGCTTTTGAAGTTTGGATTTGTTTTGCCATCAGGCAAGTGATACAAATAATGGATGTGCATTTTATTGTTACATGCAAATTATTTTTCTCTTACAGTTCTAGACGTAAATCAAGATGTACTTGCAAAGCAAATTTCAAACTCTTTCCAGTGATTAAATATGACCTAAGTCTTGTTCATTATAGTGGTATAGGTGGTCCAGCATAAGAGAATACTGGAGGGGGGAAAGCCATGCAATAATGCCATGTAGACAGAGGATTCACTCTACCCCCCATGCCCCAATATCAATAGCTTAAAAGATTTTGTAGATTCTGCTCCCAAAGGTTTAGAGAAATAAATCTTTACAGCATTCATGCCTTAATCTCATAGTACACACCGTATATCCTTCCCAGGCACTATTTCATTCCTATAATTCACAGAACCATGTTTTCATGCAATGATTGCAACTGATCATATGGTAGCCTGGAACTCAGGACCATCCAATAAAGCTGAATTTTGGAAGATCCAGGGCAGATAAAAGAAAGTACTTCTTCAAACACTGCACAGTTAAACTACGGAAATCATTCTCATAGGATGTGTAGTGATGGCCACTGGTTTGGGTGAATATAAAAGTGGGTTAAAGGTAAAGGGACCTCTGACCATTAGGTCCAGTCGTGACCGACTCTGAGGTTGCGGCCCTCATCTCATTTTATTGGCCGAGGGAGCCAGCGTACAGCTGCCAGGTCATGTGGCCAGCATGACTAAGCCGCTTCTGGCGAACCAGAGCAGCGCACGGAAATGCCGTTTACCTTCCCGCCGGAGCGGTACCTATTTACCTACTTGCACTTTGAGGTGCTTTCGAACTGCTAGGTTGGCAGGAGCTGGGACCGAGCAACGGGAGCTCACCCTGTCGCGGGGATTCGAACCGCCGACCTTCTGATCGGCAAGTCCTAGGCTCAGTGGTTTAACCCACAGCGCCACCCGTGTCCCAAAAGTGGGTTAGACACTTTTAAATTCATGGAGACAATTCATGGAGAATAAGGCTACCAATAAGTACTAGCCACAATGGCTACCTCCACTGTCAGAGGCAGTATGCATCTTAATACCAGTTGGTAGGAATCACTGATGCACTCAGGATCTACTCATGGGCTTCTCATAAGCATCTGGTTGGCCACTGTCAGGAGAAGATGCTGGACTATATGACCCATTGGCCCGATCCAGCTGGTTCTTCTTGTGTTCTTACATTCCGTGTTTCCTCAACCCCTCATTGCACAAATTATCACTACATAGAGTGCTGGTGATTGTTTATTTCATAGAAACATAGAATCTTAGAGTTGGAAGGGACCCCGAGGGTCATCTGGTCCAACCCTCTGCAATGCAGGAATCTCAACCAAAACATACATGACAGATGGTCATGCAACCTATGCTGAAAAACCTCCAAGGAAGGAGAGTCCACCAAGCGACTTCAGCACAGCAACTATCAGATTTGAGACCCCCACTGTGCAGAGACCAGGATGGTCACTCGTATTCCCCACCCCACAAATAGCCCTGACCCTCCACAAACCCGAAACTGTTACTCATTCAAATGGAAGCTGCCATTGCATCAAAAAAAAACCTAGTCTCTAGGATCATAGACAATTTTTAAGTATGTATTTTCATATTTAAAATCAAATTTTCAGTTCATGCAACATGGAAAATTATACTGTGGAGCAATGGCTTTTGAACTGTGTTCTAGAAAGTCCTGGGTTTACACTTAAAGCACACACAATGTTATTTTTCTAGAAAAATATGAATGCCTCTCTTTTTTTCTTATAATGGCAGTGGTGCCCAGCTGAGTAGTGCTGGAACTGAGTTCCGGTGAGTTTCTGCTGGAAAAAAGCCCTGGGCACACAGCTGATTTCTCATTGAGAAGCGCATTAACAGTGAGCAATCTTCTCTGAAAGGCAACTTGTCTCCAACTATTAAACTTAGTGTGCAGATCCAAGGCAACATTGGGTGTGTTCTAGTTCATACTCTCTGATTATATAGATCAACAGCAAGGCCAACTCTAGTACTGCTCAGTGTCCTTCCCATATGAACAGAGCACATACTTTAATATTATTATAAGTTGTGGGTTCCAGGGCTTGGGGTGCCAGATTCCCCCAAATTCCTGTTAGGTGTTAGGGGGCTTGACTTAATTCTGAATTCCGGGAACCAACAGGGATTCAATTGCCAGATTAGCCAACCCGCCTGATAATAGTCACTAAGTATGAGCTGTTAACTTAAAAAATGCAAGGAGATGAGCCATTAAGAAAGCCATACTAGACAGCTCTTGGAAGGGGCCCCTCCTCCAGCTCTGAGTTAATAAGCAGGATAAAGGCCTGAGTTTGAAGGAGAGCAGTTGTTTTTTTAGGATTGCAGATGGCTGAGATGTGAGCTCAGGGGAAAAGGTGGTAGTATATACTGCTGATCAAAACACACCACTTCCATTTGTTCTGAAAGGGGAGAGCACTTTTAAAAGCCAGAAGTGGGATTTGTGTTTCCTAGAGGAAAGGCCTGGGAGCAAGGTGGCCTGAAGCCGAAATGCAGGGAAGAATAGCAGTACTCCTTGAGCTACTTGAGCGGATGCAGCAGCAATAAAGCCAGCAGCAGAGTAAGCAGCTTAAGGGAATGGAGCAATGACAGAACCAGCAATTTGAGCAGATGCCCCAGTAGCAGCACCAGCAACAGATGGAGCAGCTAGAGCAAATGAACCAATGGCTGAGCCAGCAAGTTTGATAAAATGGACCAGCTGCTGACAGTGTGTGAGAAAAGCCTCCGTGGAGAGGAAAAGGTGATCCGAATGCAAGGTGAGAGTCCTGCTCCATGAGATGCTTACAAGGGGCTAAAAGTGACCCAGGACCCCTGGAATCTCGCACAGTTCAGAGACTGGGGTGGCGTGCAACAAAATATACCCAGGACATCCATGGGAGACTTCATCAGCAGTGGGTCTGTGTGAAAAGACCCTGAAGGTAGAAAGTTGGAAAATTGTGGCTGTAGAATAACCATCTGAAATCCTAAGACATCTCCTAGCAGCAGAGAACCTGATCAGTCTTACAGGGTTCGACCACACTTACTCCCCCCACCATTCCTAGGCACAGGGCACAGGCACCCTTTAAAGCTCTGGGTGCAAGCTCTGGGTCTTCTTTTTTTGCCCTTCCACTTTCCTCAGGAAAACCTGCTCCTTTATGCTAAATCAGAACAAACAGCAAATTGGGCTTTCTGTGGATCACTGTTTGTTCTGATTCAGCAGTAAATAGCATGGGTTTTTTTTGCCAGGGCAAAAAATTATATAGGGAGGAGCATTTGGACACAGAGCTTTGAAGAAGAGGCCTGTGCCTAGAAACGCAGCACAAAAGGAAGTCTGGATGAGACCATGGTTTGATGCAGGGCAGCCACTTATGCATCACCAAAACAAAAGAAATGGCCAATAGAGAGTTAAAATGAACTCAGCACGAATATTTCACTGTACTTATAAAGAGTGTAACATGCCATAACTGTATCAAATTAGCTGTAGCTTTTAAATTGTTGTTAAGACCATGCTTTGTTCCAGCCGTTCACTGTATTCCGAAGTAAGATCAAAACCTCTTTTATGATGGAAATTCTTAATGCTTGAATTAAAGGAATATCACATTATATACTACTATATATGAACCAACCAGGATTCTAAGAGCCAAGTTTTCTGATGCTACCTTATAGCTGGTAGATCAAAAGAAGGAAGTATTACAAAGACACAGTGAACACCAGCCTTAAGTGTAACACTTTCGCATTCTCAGCTGGGTCGATTACTTCAGTAGTGAGATCAATTTGGCCAAGACTAGACCAACAGGCTTCACTGGCCAAGTAGAACAAGCTTCCAGCCAAATCTATCAGTGTGTCACAGAAATAGCGAGTGAGACATTTACTCAGCCTAGAGTACTTCACGGTGAGTGACTAAATCACAGCAAATCCACAACGTTTTGGTTTTTTTGTAATTATATTAGCATATTAACATGTAAGCCACTGGAGATCAGGATTACAGAGGCAGAAAGGTTCTCAATGTCCAAAGTGGTAAGATGTGTTATCCAAATTGCAGAGGTTGCTATGACTGTAATCAGTGAACTTTTGGCTCATGCAACTTGGCCACTCATTTTTTTTCAAGCCAGCTCAATGAAACACCACACTTAGCAGAGCTATTGACGCAACTATTCACAAAGAACACTACAAGTGCATGACCAAATCTTCAGGGTTTATCAGCTCCATCCTTCTTTAAGATATTTGTAGGGGGCTTTGCTCCACATCGCATTGGTTTACCAACTCAGGTAGGGATCCAGAGCATGGCCTCCTTTGTGTTACAATTGTAGTTTTGCAAATCCATTTCTGAAAAGCTCACAAAAGCTTTCATTTGATAAATAAAATAGTCTTAAACAGATTGGCATGTGGGATATTAACTTTTTTGTGCTTTGTTATGCAGGGGAATGTTTTAGGTCACTTTATGAGATGTTTTATCTCTATATATTTCAATTATTTCGCCACCTTTCAACTTTATTCCTTAAAGCTGTGTCTTTCAACCGGTGGGGGGGGAGGGCTGCCCCCATGTGGGCATATGAAGACATATGAAGATTCCAGTGGTGGTGGGGACACACGACTTTCTATAATGTACAGTAAAAAAAGATAGCACTATGAAAATATAAAACTATGTAGTGTTATGTTCTGAAGGTGAGAAGAGTATATGCAGCTTATTAAGTAATATTTGTGACATTATGAGCATACAATACAACCAGCACAACAGTTCATCCTGCACAGTTCAGTTAATCAATCACATGTTTATTTATGGTGTTCATTTCCATCAATTTTGAGAACTTCGAACTTTCTCTCCACACCCGGAAACATGAGAGACAGAGAGAGAACTTCAGCTACGTATACGATCCAGTTAGATAACTACTACTTATTTATTAATCCCATTTGGCTTTGCTCACTAAACACTAAACTCCGTCGTCTCCTAGTCAGGCATTTCAGATTTGCCAGGCTGAATCTAAAGTAGATCACCTAGAAGACCTCTGGAAAAACTTCACTGATTAACAAAGAGCTTTCCCAACTTTTCATGTCGGTGACACCCTTTTTAGACATGCATCATTTTGCAACACAGTAATTCAGTTTTACTAGCAAACTGGAGGGTAAACTAACCCCTTTCCAGCCCCGGGAGGAGCACGGGGACATAGCTGTCAACTTTTCCCTTTTTTTAAGGGAAATCCTATTCGGAATAAGGGAATTTCCCTTTTAAAAAAGGAAAATGTTGACAGCTATGCACAGGGAACATTTGCACAACACACCAGCACACTGCAGCATACACACTAACATGTAGTGACACACAGTTTGGAAACTCTGGGTTAACAACTTGATTCTGCAGACAATACAAATACTCTGGCAAAGGGAACTGAGGAGACCATCCTGTCACTGCAGAACACACTGTGAAGAGCCCTTTTATCCCTGACGTTCAGTCCTTGCCAAAGCATCTCCAAGAGAAGTTTTTGGAATTCAAGTGTGCGCCAACAGCCAAAGATGATGTCAAATCATTCACTTTGCAAAAGTTTGGCTTGAAATATCTCTTGATATACCCCAAAACAGGAGTGCAGGCTCTGCTCATCATTGTGCCATTTTCATCCACATACCTTTGCAAAACCCCCCCCCCCGCTCTTATGACTATTAAAACAAAGGAGCTCAACATACTGGATGTTGAAAGTGACCTAAGCTGTGTCCTGAATGTAAGACATTGAGCCTAGCATGCAACATCATCAGTGTTCACATCAATACTAATAGTAGTAGACTTGTTGAAATTTTTAATTTCATATGAATTTTTTGAAAATTTGAATAATTCATTTTTTAGAATTGTAAGCATTTAGATTCATTTTTATTAAGCCAAAAACTATTAACTATAATTAAAAGTCACAATATTTCATTTGAATTTTCAAAAGGATTGAAATAATTAGGGGAGCCAGGCTTGACGGGTAAATAATATGTTTATCTTAGCTAAAAGGGTACATGGGTTAGCAACATAGCTGTCAACCTTCCCTTTTTTGGTGGGAAATTCCCTTATTCCAGCGCCATTTCCCACTGCTATCCCGGATTGTTAGATATCCTGTTGACTGTCCCCGGGACAGGTGAGGCTGCTGATCCCTTATTTTTGAGGCTGCTGATTCCTTATTTTCAAATCTGAAAGTTGACAGCTATAGTTATCAAAGGTTGAGAAACACTGCCTTAAAGGCTGCTTACAAACCAAAAACAACCTTTAAAATAATTCCCCTAGAAAATAGTAGAAGACAACTGAATTCAGTGGTGTATTTTGACCATATTATACATCTTTTTCGAGATACACACCCACACACTATCCTTTTCTTGCCCTGTAGCCATGGCTAAAAACACAAGACAATTGCAAGCCTGTACTATGAAACTATAGGAATCAATAATGCACTTGCTTCACAGTCTTTTGATTCCCATGAATTAAGTATTGCTAGCATTTTCCCCCAAATCTTGCCAGCTTTGAGGATTTACAAGGCTCCACTTGTTTCAGCAATGCAGGGTGTAAAGTTCTTTATCCGCTACTTATACTGAAAGATCCCTGCAGTTTGGCAACTCTTTTCCCGGGTAAAATATACAGACTTTGTTTGCGACTAGCATCTTTTAATGAAGCGATGTTACCTTGCTTGCAAGCTGCATGTAATGGAAGAGTATGACCCACAGAACTACATTTGCACTTGGACAAGGCCCAGGCTGCAGGTAAATTGAACTGCTACCACAACTGCTTCAAAATATGTCAGAAAAGTATTCTGTGTTAAAACAACTGATATGCCTCCCAGCAATATTGGCTTTAAACCAAGTTTTAGGGGGCCTTCAGCAAATAAGGAAAACTTTGCCACCACTAGGATCACACAATTATTTAAAACACATGATTGTCTTAAATAATTTCTACTAAGACAAAACATGGAGCATTTCCCCTCAAACATTTCCTTTAATACTGGGAAGTGGGGTGTGTGGCCAGGGTCAACTTAAACCACAGCGTGATACTGAATCTAGCCTCGTGCCATGGATCTCCCGCCCTCCCACCCTTGGTTCAGGTTGCGTCATTGGCCTTGCTATGGACTTCAGTTGGTCGCCGTTGAGGGGCCTTGTAGGACTTTTTCCACTTAGCAAACTGGCACTGGCTACTTGGTTTTCGCCTACCTCGTAGCAATTGTCACAACTTTGTAAGGTTTGGCGGTTAGGCATTGGAATAGCAATGTGTGGGGGAGGGGAGGTGCGGCCATCACCTGCCCTTCCATGCTTAAGGGTATTCTGTTAAAGCAGGGGACAGCAACCTTTTTCAGTCGTGGGCCGGTCCACCGCCCCTCAGACCATTGGGTGGGCCGAACTATATTTTGGGGGAAAATATGAACGAATTCCCATGCCCCACAAATAACCCAGAGATGCATTTTGAATAAAAGCACACATTCTACTCATGTAAAAACACCAGGCAGGCCCCACAAACAACACAGAGATGCATTTTAAATAAAAGGATACATTCTACTCATGTAAAAACACGCTGATTCCCGGACCATCCGTGGGCTGGATTGAGAAGGCAATTGGGCCGCATCCGGCCCCCGGGCTTTAGGTTGCCTACCCCTGCGTTAAAGGAATCTGGGGGTGTGGATCTTGTCCGAAGCCTGGGGAGGGGCTCCCCCTACTGGTCATTTACCCTTACCAGACTCCCTGCAAGGCGGGCAGGAGTCAGATATAGTCGATTCGGGTCCAATGCCTAAGCCAATACCGCTCACATTCTGTAATCAATAAAGTTGTGGCCTAAATTTTGCCCATTAACATTAACCTAAAATTCTGGGTCCTTGTGTCTTTATTCTCATGGGGGTGGCTTGGGGGTTTGACACGCAACTGATATGCCTCCCAGCAAAACTGGCTTAATAGTTAATCTTTAAACAAAGTTTTAGGGGGAAATGCAACCTGCAGCAAATATGGAAAACTTCCCCACCACTAGGACCACACAATTATTTAAAACACGTTAATGTCTTAAATAATTTCTACTAAGACCAAACACGGAGCATTTCCCCTCAAACATTTCCTTTAATACTGGAAAGTAAAAAAGATGAAGTTAGAATGGATATTGGTACAGGTACTATTCTAATCCTACCCTTCACTAATTTCTCCCGCCTCCCTCACCCTGCCAAAAAACTGCAACTTTGAGAGGGGCATATATTTACAGTTAAGGAAAAGGCATAGGAGGAAAGAATTTAAACTCTCTCTCAAGGCTCTACCTTCTCTCTATTCAAAGCAGCTGCCTGGGCCCTCAGTCAACATATCTCATATCCATTATTGTTGGCCCTGAATTTAATGGGTTCTAATTCAAGGTGAACATTAAAAAAAGATTTGTGGTTTGGTACAGAAATCCGTGGGGGGCACCAGTGCCTTCCTTCCATGGATGCCGGTGGAAACTTAATATAAAAGCGAAGTTTCCACCAGTTCCCATGAAAGAAAGGCACTGATGCTCCGCATGGATTTCTGTACCAAACCACAAATCTTTTTTTAATGTTCACCTTGAATTGGAAGCAGTATGGGAAACAAATTAATGATATAAATACTTTATCATTGTTCTCAGAAAGGTCCTGTGCTGTAACCCTTTCAACAGACTACACTCACTAAATCTGAAATCTCTAAAGAATTATAAAAAGCACACCATCTGTTTCTAATTAAATGATCTAAAAATAGAATCAGGAAGATATCTAATACATAAGACATTGTGCTAGTTTGCTTAAGATCCCACATGTATGCCTATTTGGTGAATGTTGTATTTTAAAAGTTGGCAATTATCCCCCTGCCAATTAGGAAAGATAATGAAGGCTAACTGAATGCATGCAACCATATGTTTTCATAAAAACTAAATCACCACATACACCAAGACTTGTCTTCTAAAACTCAAAACATTACAAAATCTAATTCATCTATTAAATTCTATGCAAAATCATATGGAGCAGCTCTACTGAATGCACTGGGGCTTACTTCTCTGTAAATATAAATCAAGATTGTGCTGCGAGAAATTCTAATTGTACCATAAAAGGCTGTAGTCACCAATATGGTGCTTTCTGATACAACTGGAAACGTCTGGATCTTACAAAGCCTCAGAGGCCTATGGTCAGATGCAGTAAAACAGATCCTTCTGAAATTCCCTCTTCCGGTCAGCAACCCACCATCAAATCTATATCTCTATTTACTGAGCCACAACAATCATCCGGTGCTTTTCAGTGCTGTCATGGTACAAACATATAAATTCAACAAATGGATCCAAATCAATCTTTGCCATTTTGACAAGGGATCACCTCAGAGCTACCTTCAAATCATTAGTTACCTCTTTGTCCACAGAAGTGCTTTGTGACTTCACAGGATGGCAACAAAGCCACCAAAGTAAAAAAAAAAGAAAAGAAAGAAAGAAAGCCATGAATATGCTTGGAGATCCAAGCCTTAGATCAAATGGATGGTGTTTTCAGAAGAACCCCATGTAAAATTATTCAAATTCAACAGAATCCATATAAATTCTGCTGAATCAGAGTTCAACCCAGACATCAAGGAAAAATAAAGTATGTGTGTGGGGGCACATGCAACATCCTCTCAGAATTCCAATGTACTTCCATACCCAGAAAAGCTGGTAACCTTTATAATGTCACAATTGGCCAATAAATGACTTTTGCAACTGGCAAAATCAACTGAATAAAGATTGGAAGCAAAAGTTGAGATTTGTTAGTCTAGTTATCTTATTTTCAACGGGCTTCTGTTTAATTCTACTAATCCATTGTTGATCACTTCTTTTTTGATAGCTATATTAAGTAACAGAACAAAATAACGCAGTTTAGATTTCTGTTTTAAACCACAAACATTCAGACAGAGAAAAATATAACAAAAGAGCCTCTATGGTCTTTTAAGTTGGGGGAAGCTCATATCTTCAAAAACCCTAGCTAACAAAAATGAATCAGCATCATGAGATGAAATCTAAACAATGAGTCACATTATGTGGTATCTCTCTCTATGGACTCTAAATAATTTAAGAGTATGATTCCATTTAGTAATACGTTTGTACACACACACAGAGAGAGAATATTGCAGGCTATCACTGCAATCCTGCATGCAGATGGGCTGTATTCTATGAGGTTATATAACAATAAACAGCCAAATGAATACATACCTTGGAATAAGAGCTTTTTAATGGTGTCCACTTTTCACTACTCAGGAGATAAGGGACTATTATTTCATAGTGTGCTGGTTGGTTCTTCGAAATCCATTGCCTAGAGAATTCCAGCTTGTGCTTTGCATCCCCTCCTAGAGGAAAAAATGGGGGGGAGGGGGGAATTAATATTAACAAACATATTGGACATACTATACAAAATATTGCTAAATGAAATAAACTGAAAAGGTAAAACACCAATGTAATACTTCAAGATGTGATACACAAGTAAGCATCCACATGTGGAAGAAGGAATAGAAAGAGATCAACTTGAAATTGAAGGGAAAATGATAATGGAAGGTACTTTACACCTACCTAGTTGCTTCTTAAGACTGTGGTCCCTGGCACCCTTTCAGAAGATCCCTGAGGCTAAGGTAAGATATTAGAGTAAATGCCGAAAAGGCAGAGGTCTCCACTGCATGCTGTATAGGCACTCTGTTTTCAGTAACCATAGTTAAGATTAACAATAGTTTAGGGCTCAGATGATGCTAAACTGGGGTTTATCTAAAGTGTGTCTTATTTCCTCTTGCAGCTACACTGGAGAAGGAAAGAAAGGGAATTACATGAGCCTGGGGAAAGCTTGGCTAATTCACATTACTGTTAAACCATTGTTTAGTGTTACATTAGAACAAAACCATCCTAGTATGGCAACACCACTAAAGATAAATAAATAGGAATTTCCTCTTATGTTCTTTCTTTTCCTTTACCAGAGTACCTGCTAGCCTACAATAAGGTTACATCTCAGTTATATAGCTCTTCACATGAGCATAGCCGGGGGGGGGGGGAGCAGGTAGGGAGGCAGCTGCCGCCCCATAGATCAAGTAAAACAATAGAAATAATGAACTGAACCAATCATGTCAGTTCTGGGGGCCCCCACACAAGTCCTGCCCCCCCAACAAAAACCCTGGCTACACCCATGGATCTTCACATTGATTTTGCACAAAGGGTTTAACCATTTTTATTTAAGACTTTGTATTAGCTTCCCTAAATATTTTTAAGATCTTTAACATTTTATTCTTCTCTGAATAAAACCCCACAGTCATGTGCCATTTCTACAAGCTATTTGAGTTTGTTTTTTCCCCTGCCATGGACATAATTATCAATTATATCAGTAGTTTCAAAATGTTTTATCCAGAACATGCAGGTCTCAGTGTATTTACAGTCCCTAGGTGTTTTAGATGCACATTAGCAAAAGAATCATCTCAAAAAGAGAAGATACAAGCTAACACAGTATGCACTGCAGAGCCAAATTATTAGCGCTATGTCAAAAAAGCAACTGGTTTCTGGCTTTTATTTCTTACTCCTAATTATACTAATTATAGCTGCCAGAGAAACAGCTCTAAAATGTAATAAAGCTCAGTGGGTCTCAAGTTACTCACTATGGGCTTGGTCCAGTCAAAGTTGCATACTTCTAGGTCAGAGAAATTTTAACAGGATCCTAATGAGATTTAAGTGTTTAACTTGGTTGGACTGCAGCCAAACTTCAGCTCTGTATTTTAGTAATGACAATCCATGAGATGATCCATTTATATGTAGTGTGAGATCTTAAAAGGGTGCAAACCAATCCTGGGCATGTTTACTCAGAAGTAAGTCCTACTGAGTTCAGTGGATTTAGTTCCTAGCATGTATCAGATTATAATCATTCTGCACCATCTGCAGCCCCTTGATCAGTTGCAAGAGAAGCCACATGTACAGCACATTACAATGACCAAATTATCCCTAGCTATGAAAGGGTGCGGCTGGAGAGAGGCACTCTTCACCACAGAGGCCTCCCAGGAAAATAGTTTCAAGAGCACCCTAAACTGCATTCCTGTTTCTTTAGAGGGAATGTAACCCTATCTAGAACAGGAAGGAAACCATTTACCCACAGTGTGTCTTTATCTTAGAAGGATTTAGTTGGTATTTATCTTGGAACTGAATTGATTTTACGTATGTGCTGTTGTTTTAAACTGTTTTTATATTTATAATTGTCTTTTGAAATTGTTCTTTAAAGGTGCAATTGTTTTTAACTGGTTTCATATATGTGGTGATACTGCAAATTGTTTCAGGATAGGAAACAATTCATTAATGAAACAAATAAATAAGTTTGGTATTGATCTGTTGGCCTTCATTCTCTACACAACTGCATCCAGGCACTGGTTCAGTTTCTACACAGCATCTCCTGTCTCAGATTTAATGGGAAAACAAGAGCCGGGTATCATCAGCATACTGATGACAATGTGAACCAAGCTTCCTGATGACTGCTCCCAAAGGTTTCATATAAATGTTAAATAGAATTGCAGACATGACGGTGCCTGTCCAGCGTGAGACAGTTATGCCACTGAAGAGTCCCTGAATGTGAGGGAGATGTCATATCATTCCTAGAGGGGCAAGGCTACTACATCATCATCATTTATTATTTATACCCCGCACATCTGGCTGGGTTTCCCCAGCCACTCTGGGCAGCTCCCAACAGAATACAGTGGACACTCGGGTTGCGAACGTGATCTGTGCAGGATGCACATTCACAACCTGCAGCGGCGTGTCTGTGCACGCGCGGGTTGCAATTTAGCGCTTCTGTGCATGCACGACCCCCAAAACCCGGAAGTAAACCATTCCAGAACTTCCAGGTTTCAGCGGGTCCGTAACCAGAAAAAACGCAACCAGAAGCCTCTGTAACCTGAGGTATGACTGTATTAAAAACACAATAAAACATCAAACATTAAAAACTTCCCTAAACAGGGCTGTCTTCAGATGTCTTCTAAAAGTCAGATAGTTGTTTATTTGGTACAGAGTGGGTGTGGTGTCATGAGTGTGCTCACACCACACTGTGCCCACACCACTCTGAGCTCCCTTGCTGCCTCTCCCCTTCCTCTGTTGGTAATGCCAGCAACATGCAGCACTGGGATGCCTGGAGAGCAATGCAGTCCCACCCAATGACTCTGAACAGAGCATAGGCTTAATCAGATTATCTCCATCAAATCAGTGCATGATCACCATCAAATCTCTCCAAGCCACATTTTATTTCTTGTCCCAATTAAACCTTCAACACAGATAGGAAGGAGTAGTTTGGCCATTTAAAACTGCTATTTTTTTCATACTGCTATGGAAGGGGGGGGACTTTTCACACATCTTGTGCACGCATAGCATTACTTTTCTAAGCATAGCATGAAATGAAATCTACACAGTTTCGTATCAACCATGAGGAATCAAAACAGTGTCATCAAAGAAGGGTCAGGGGGGGAAATGCTACTAGCCTACTAATTAATACTATAAATATTTAACTGCAAATTCTTGAAAATAACATCGGAATTCTTCCAGGAAGAAAGGATCATTGTCCAGGTAAAATAAAAAGTGAAACTTGACCAAAAAAAAATCATGAAAAAAGTAGATTTTGTCAATGTGTGTGCAAAATTCTTTTCAGCTCATTAGAGTAGTCACAACTATTTAAAATTAAATGACTTCATTTTTATACCAACTACTTTACAAGATTCATAAATGTTAAGCCACCATGGAAAACTTCATAAACTTTTATCTTAAAAAGCAAAATATTTCTCTCTGCAATTTTTTTTCAGTGCTGAATTTATTAATGTGCAACATTTATTAACGCTTAATAAATGGGTGAGTGTGTGTGGAGAAGACAGATAGAAATCTTGGGAGACCAAATGATACCTTTGCTTCAATGTTAGCTAATTTACTAATGCTAGAAAAAACATTTAACTCTGAAGCACTGGGAAGAAATAGAAGGATTTCAACAGAACCAAATATATGATACTAAATATATGACAAAACTGAAACAATACAGCCCAACTTTAGTTAGAAGTTAGGTAATGTTATCTCACTTTCTTTTGGTGCACGTGGAATTTTAAACTTTACAGAGCTCTTGAGGCAGCTGTGCAATGGTTAAAAACAGGCATAGGCAAACTCAGCCCTCCAGATGTTTTGGGACTACAACTCCCATCATCCCTGACCACTGGTCCTGTTAGCTAGGGATGGTGGGAGTTGTAGTCCCAAAACATCTGGAGGGCCGAGTTTGCCTATGTCTCGTTAAAAGCATGTATGCATCAACTGAAGTTGGACCATTTAAGATTTCTCCAACATTACTATTAACTATTCTCTAAAATGAACACAGCACAACAGTCTCAAGATGGGCTGGGCATATTCCATTCCATTCCAACTGAGGGCTTTTGTTCATGGGACAAGAAGCCTAGCAACCAGTCAAGTGCCAAAGACCCTCCAGATGTTGTTAGACTATGCAAATAACATCGTGCACTCATCACGTGCTACCGTTTACCACACAGAGTACTGCAATCATGCTTTCTATCTCCATGCATTACTCTCTGACATGGGAAGACAAGGATTAAAATATCCAGACACTCAGCCCATTTAGATGTTCCTACTTTGGTATAGCGCAATTGCTGTGCTGAGGATCTTTACATCTGCCCAGGGCTTTTTTCCCACCCAGAACTCACCAGATCTCAGTTCCAGCACCTCTCAGATGGGTGGCATTGCCATTATAAGAGAACAAGGGAGTCATTCATGGTGCATTCTGGCAAATTCCCCCCCCCCCCCGAAAAATAGCACTGCATCTGCCTATATGTGTAGAACAATGTTTAAAAACTAGCTTTACATTTGAGGCTTCTTCTTAGGTGATCCATTATGACTGAGTAGTAATGGTCCTTTTTGTCTTCCTGCAACCACATACAAGAAGTATTCTGTTCAGGGGTGGGGACCTGTGGCATATGTTGTTGGACTCCAAATCTCATCATCCTAGTAGCAGATGGCGCTACACCCAGCTCCCAATCCCCTCACCCTTCCTGGTAAGCAGCAGTGACTGTCGAAAAGTCAGGATGGCCAGAGTTGTAGTCTAACAACATTTGAATGGCCACGGGTTCACCACTCTTGCTATAATAGCTTCACTATAATCAGCTGTAAGGCTGATTGATAAAATACAGGTCCTTCTTTGCAGTATTGATGGGTCATTATTTCAGCCATGAAGACGAGCACATCTCTAAACCAACTGCATCTAGAAGTAAAAACAGGATATAGGCTTTGTCTTACAATTAGGGCAGAATCTGACAGCTTTGGCTTCCTCATCAGGTAACAACAGATCCAGTTTTAGCTGTAAGACAACCATGTTCCTGTTTGCAAATAAGTAGGACTGGGCTTCCTATAGAAGAATTATACTGAACCTGTAAACCTTTTCAGATATAGCGTGTTAACTGTGCAAAAGAGTACGCTAAAGACAGGGGAACATACCGTATAAATAGGGCATTCTCATACTGATAAATTATTTGAAAAGGGGGAAATGGACAAAACATTTCAGAGAGAGATAGCATTTGTATGAGAGAGGGATGCATGCCAGTATGAAACAAGGGCTGTGAATTGCCTAAAGAGACACAAAGGAAGTTGTGTCAGCTAGACAGAATCACACAGGAAATCAAAACAGGATTCACAGCAACTTACTAAAAAAAAGGGGATGCAGATAGATGTCAAAGGGTCAAGGCAAGAAATGAAGAGTAACTTATACAATTCAAACAATGCCGAATGTATATTCTTAATTCTTTTCTATGTTTGAGATACGGAAGGCAGAAAAGCTTGTTATAAACACAGGAGAACCTACATTGTGTAAGAAACAAACAGGAAATGAGATGTAAGCATATGGGGAAACAAAAGATAATAAGCTTCTGGATGTTCACTCATATGGCTGCATTCCAAAATGTCTGCCTACATTTAGTTCAGTGCATAAACACTACAACCACCAAATATATGCTCTCTCTGGTTCTGTTTTTTCTTTAAATATTTATAGCCCCACCTTCATCTATTGATATTGGGAGAGGGTAAAAAATAATCAATATGATAATCTACCACACAACAATAAAACACATTATCAGAACAAATGAAGACAGATAAAGCAACAGAAAGGTTATCAATCAGCAACTTAGAAACCTTAAAATGTTATTGGTCATGACCCAACCCATTGCTGTTACACAATTACTGGTTGGCATCTCTGTGAACAGTGCATCAATCACTGAAACTTATTTACAAAAAGGTACTGTGATTTGGGGGGCAATGCCCTAATACTTTGCACATGGCCCAGCACTGTACTATTGAGAATTAATCACAGTTAGAGCCCAGTTGCTCCAGCTGAGTATCAAGCTAATTTTACCTAAATTAATAATTATAATTTATTTGCTGGTACATTTGTAAATATAAAATTATAGCTTATGGCAAGCTTTACATTAGATTGAAAGTGGCAAGGCAGACTTTTCCCCATCTTACTGAGCCTTTTAAAGCTTTGGGTTTTCATCCTTTTTAATCAGTACATTTATTTTCCTTTTTCAATCAAATATTTCTTAATTATAACCCATTTAAATGTAGCACAGGCATTAATGTCATGTGTCTTTAAGATCTTTGGAAGAGCTCCTGCTTGTTGTTCCATGTCCGCCAGATAGTCACTTGGTGACAATATGGAAGTGGGCCTTCTCGGTGGTTGCACCCACTCTGTGGAATGTCCTCTCTCAGGCAATTTGTGAGGCAGAGACAGTAATTCCTTTTAAATGCTCCTTAAAAACTTAAGTTTATACAGACTTTCTTGGTCCCTGACTCTTACTTATTAATGTTTTTGCACACTGCTCAGCTTTTATTTAAGAAATATGGTTGCATTTTGTTTTTATCTATTTTTATTCAGTTTTTAGGAAATGCTATTTGTTGCTTTAAAGTTTTTATTATAGTAAGACGTATAAAAATCATAAGTGTGAAACTTTTTTTAAAAAATTCAGTGTGCACTGAAAGTAGCTCCTTTCAATCATATAGTACCCCTTTATTTTTTGCTCAAACATAATGAAAATACTTCCTACCAATCATTGGTCAGATATAGATGGAAAGCATTTTATTCTTCTCAGCTCACAAGCCTTCAGAGGAGTATGAGCTCAAATGATAACAATCTTCAATATACTACAACGCTTTTATTATTACTTCTTTTCCTTCCATAACATCATGAAAGGAAAGACTTAATGCTGCCATGGAAGTAAACAACACAGGGAAAAAGAACTTTTATTTTTACTCACAGAAAGGGAAAGAGAAGCCTTTGTTGAGAGATAAACAATATGGAAAATTGTGGAGGAATTAACACTTGCTGCCCTCTAAAGAAATAGATGTATTTAATAATCACAAACATTTAACATTATTAATAAAATATCAGTCTGTCAGAATATTCTGCTTGGCGAAAATGTGGGCAGCATGATTTTACTTATTTATTTATTTATCTACCACTTGAGTCTCAAAAACCTCAAAGCAATTTACAAAAAGAATTTTTAAAAATGAAATTATCATTAAAAATAGGTAAAAATGACTATTTAAAACATTCAAAAATAATTAAATTCAAAAATAAGCTAAAAAAAGAACCCAATTAAAACACACATCAACATTCTACATATCTGAACATGCTTGGCTAAACAGAAATGTTCAGAAGGAGCATTATATGGCACCTGTAACAATGCTAGAGTTTCACAGATTGAAATGGTCAAGTGGGCATAGATGGGGTAGGGCAATCTTGCAGGTAAACTGGTCCCAAATTGTTAACGGGATACCATCTACAATGCAGAATTATCAATCAAACACTGACAGGGGAATAACAGTCAAGGACACTTGCATTTGAAAAAGAATACACCCATCTAGAACAATAGGCAACTTTTTCAGTTTATGGAAAACCCACATAAAGCTTGTGATTTCTGTTTTATTTTATTTTACCATGGCTCTGAAACTACTCAGATGACCACATTAGAGGATGGCATCAGCTTCCTCGATCATTCCTAGTGCTTCGTTCCACACACAAAAAGATGAAGCCTATGTTTCCACCTTAGATTTGCAGATTTGATCATTGAACTACAACATCTCCTAGATAATATGCAATGCAGAGACTTTCTAAAACAAAAAGGAATACAGTGGTCAAGTGGATACTCTATGCAGATGACCCCTTCCCAAGAGCTATGCTCCTAAATTCTGGATCAGTATTAAGGTTAGAAGTCATCAGCAGGTTCCTCATTTTCCTGAAGGCAGGACAGCTGGTGTATTAGCTAAAGCTCATTAACTCCTGACCACAGCTACCTCCTTACAATCTAGAAGCACACCACAAGCAGTATGACCCAATGTAAAATACAGTAGCCATATCCACAATCTCAACAGTCCACTCAAAAAATGCAATTGGCATCCTATCTAGACTAGGCTGTGGTTTCTTCAGCCCTATTCCATTCATTACTGACCTCAACGGGCATTCTGAAAATCTAACCAATATCTGTAAAAGTTATCCATGCAGAGAAGTTTACAAAGATAAAGGGGCTGCAATGCTGGCACTACTTCCAGCTTTTAGAAAATGAGTATCTATCAAATAGTGTCTTTGAGAATAGCTAGAATGATCTGCTAAAAATGTTAAGTCCTATTCAGTGTTAGGGACGCTGGTGGCGCTGTGGGTTAAACCACAGAGCCTAGGACTTGCTGATCAGGTCAGCGGTTCGAATCCACGCGACAGGGTGAGCTCCCATTGCTCGGTCCCTGCTCCTGCCAACCTAACAGTTTGAAAGCACGTCAAAGTGCAAGTAGATAAATAGGTACCGCTCCGGCGGGAAGGTAACGGCGTTTCCGTGTGCTGCTCTGGTTCGCCAGAAGCGGCTTAGTCATGCTGGCCACATGACCTGGAAGCTGTCTGCGGACAAACGCTGGCTCCCTCGGCCTATAGAGCAAGATGAGCGCGCAACCCCAGAGTTGGTCACGACTGGACCTAATGGTCAGGGGTCCCTTTACCTTTTATTCAGTGTTATGTATATACAGTACAAGTCTTACTGAATCCTACAAAGGGAATAAAGTGTACTCTTTCTTCCACAAAACATTTATTCAACAGCACATCCTGCTGCTTCCTTTTCTTTCTTTTTAATCTTAATTCCAGCTTATCTTGTTCATTTACATCATGTATTTTTCTTCTCTACAAAATTAATAGTCATGTAACATTTTTTTAGAACATTAAAGATCAGCTAAGGCCTTTGATGAGCCTGAGGACAAAACAGCAGCTAGATGACTCCATGCTTTTCTGAAATTAATTCAGTGCCTTCTGCTTCTAATCAAAATGTATCCTCTCTCTAACTTGACAGGGCTGCCAGCTTCAAACTAATCTACATGGAGGTTTGTTGCATGTCCATTTGATCTTTTGCATTGCTTAGATTCATAAGACATAACTACTCGAATGAGAAGGATGAGTTTCAAGTATTACTGCCCCTTTAGCTAAGCAGCTAAAAGAAACTTTGCTACATTGCAGTTCAAAGAAATATTCAGTGTCATCACTTCCTTTTCAGTGAATCACTTCCTTCTGAGCTACAATGTACTGATAAAAAACCCGCAAGACAAAATATGCCTTCAATATGAATTCAGATCTCCAGGGCCTGATGAGCTTCTCCCAAGGGTACTAAAGGAGGTTGCAGGTGTAATCTCCAGCCTCTGTAGACTGGAGGTGGGCAAATGTTATTCCCATCTTTAAAAGGGGGATAAAAGAAGACCCAGGTAACATCAGCTTGACATCAACACCAGGAAAGGACCTAGAACAGACAATTAAATGGTTGTTCTGTGAGCACTTAGAAAAGGATGTTGTGGTTACTAAGACCCAGTATGGGTTTCTCAAAAACAAGTCATGCCAGAGGAATCTCATTTCTTTTTTTGATAGAGTTGCAAGCTTGGCGGATCAGGGGAAAGCTGTGGACATGGTGTATCTTGATTTCAGTAATGCTTCTGACAAAGTCCCCCATGCTATTCTTGTGGAGAAACTGGTAGAATGTGGGCTGGATGAGGTAGCTTTTAGGTGGATTTTTAGCTGGTTCACTGACCAAACCCAAATAGTGCTCACTAATGGTTCCTCATCATCCTGGGAAAAAAGTGACAAATGGAGCCCCACAAAGTTCTGTCCTGAGCCCGTTGTTGTTCAATGTCTTTATAAGCGACTTGGAATAGGAATTGAGGGGGTGCTCATTAAATTAGCAAACTGGGAGGTGTAGCTAATGACACAGAAGAGACAATTTGAATTTAACAAATTGGAGGAGATCTGGACCAAAACTAACAAAATGAAATTCAATAGCTACAAATGTAAGGTTGTACACTTAGGCAGGAAGAACCAGCTGCACAAAAATAAGATGGGAGACACCTGACTTGCCTGTAGTACGTGTGAAAAGGATCTAGAGGTCTTAGTAGACCACAAACGTAACATGAAGCAACAGTGTGATGCAGCAGCAAAAAAAAAAGGCTAATGCTAGTCTAGGCTACATCAACAGAAGTATAGTGCCCTAATCAAGGGAAGCAATAGTTCCACTCTGCTCTGCCTTGGTCAGACCACACATGGAGTACTATGTCCAGTTCTGGCTGTTACTAACAAAGATATTGACAAGCTTGAATGTGCGCAGAGGGGAGCAACCAATATGATCAAGGGTCTAGAAACCCAAGCCTTATGAGGAACAGTTGTGGGAGTTGGGTATGTTTAGCCTGGATAAGAAGAGAAGAAGAAGAGTTTGGATTTGATATCCCGCCTTTCACTCCCCTTCAGGAGTCTCAAAGCGGCTAACAATCTCCTTTCCCTTCCTCCCCCACAACAAACACTCTGTGAGGTGAGTGGGGCTGAGAGACTTCAAAGAAGTGTGACTGGCCCAAGGTCACCCAGCAGCTGCATGTGGAGGAGCGGAGACGCGAACCCGGTCCCCCAGATTACGTGACTACCGCTCTTAACCACTACACCACACTGGCTCTCAAGAGGAGATTGAGAGGATAGAAGATAGCCATCTTCAAATATCTAAAAAGCTATCACATGGAAGATGGAGCAAGCTTGTTTTCTCCTGCTGTGAAGTGTAGGACCTAAACCTATGGCTTCAAGTTACGAGAAAGAAGATGCCAACTAAACATCAAGAAGAACCTTGAAGGTAAGAGCTGTTTGAGAGTGGAATGGACTCCATCAGAAGGTGGTGGACTTTCCTTCCTTGAGGTTTTTAAACAGAGGTTGGATGGCCATCTGTCATGGGTACTTTATCTGAGATTTCAGCATTGCTGGGGGTTGGACTAGATGACCCATGAGGTTCCTTCCAACTCTACAAATTTATGATTCTACGATTTTATAATCTCAAGACTGCTAATTTTACTACTTGGCTAGCTGAATACACTGCTATATTGAGAAGGGATTAAACAGCCTTTCATAAATATAATAGTACCCATTGTAGCACATGCTTCCTTAACAGTTGGGTCTTCTTAATATTTCAGCTTCTGTGGTATAACCTTTGGAAGCCTGCAGTTCTGTACACAATAAAGTGCTTCATTCTGGGAGCCATATGACTCCATCAGTCATTCAAGCATGTGTTTGGTGCAGCTTGAAAGAGCAGAACTTATATAAGTCAACTATTTCAAAGCTGACTGTATCTTTAAAAATACCTGGTTTATATGTCAATATAGTATCTCTATAAACCTTTCATTTCTTGTATATTGGCTTGACCCACACTTTCTTGGTATGGGTCTGAGCCGTTCCCCCCTTGCTCCCATGGAAAACCCACTCCTTAGTGCTAAACAGGAGAAAACATAAATCTGGAGAAAACCTGTATTGCTGTTTACTCCAACTGAGTGCTAAGAGCAGTTTTCCCACTAGGGGAAAGCAGAGGGACAATAGGAAGTGTGGGTGAGCCCTGAGAAGGGAAATGGCAAAATGTAATGGCAAAATACAGATAAATTTGAGGGGCTTTTTACTATAAGATGAAGCAGCCAGGTAAGCAGCTGGTGATTAGAAATGGGAAAGAAATTCAGTTCCATTCACATGTGAAGGTGAACCTACCTAACTCATACTTTCTGAAACTATATGTGAAACAAAACACAGACATCTTTAAAAACTTTCATTTCTCCAAATTTTGCAATGCAGTTCTCCAGCCAAGCAATGTGTGCAAAAATGCATCTATTACTGGAAATAATGTACATTCCATTTTGGCGATGGTAACACTGGTTTAAGGAGCCATTTGGTGCCTAGCTTATATATCTGATTTTCTAACACTGTATAGTAAGCTGCTTTGAGTTACCTTGGTTAAAAAAGCGGCCAATAAATTTAATATATATAATATATAGGTACAAAGGGCTTAATTCACAGCTATGAGAACAAAGGATGGCATGAAAAGTCATAGACACAATACCACTGTAAATTTTGTAACTATATTATGTGACCAACATCTCATTTTGATCAGTTTTACAAAGATAAAACAGTGTTCCTCCTTATATTTCCCCCCCAGTTTCTACCAAAAAGCACCTTGAGAACTAATACATAGGGATTAGTCCTTGCATCTGCGGCTAGTAATAAATAGAACAACTCAAATACTTCCAGCTCCTGCCTGCTTGCATGTTCATTTCACTTAATGCAGTGTCAAGACAAAGAGCTGAAGGATTACTCATTCAATATTTTTGTGTTTTGCATCATATCACCATTCAGATGGCGCGACGTTCACATTGTAATTTAATCTTTCACAGATAAGCAGCCATAAGCGGGATATTTTGCTACATTCAATCAGCTCATATTTTGAAAGGGACACAAATATAAAAACACATACACCACAACAAATTGAGGACACTACCAGAAAAAGTCTCAAATATGTGCCTGATTAGGATCTTTTGTGTAACTGCTGGCAACAGATGCAAGAGGCA
Source organism: Podarcis raffonei (assembly GCF_027172205.1). NCBI lineage: Eukaryota > Metazoa > Chordata > Lepidosauria > Squamata > Lacertidae > Podarcis > Podarcis raffonei. Next base: position 45,108,019 of record NC_070606.1, on the reverse strand, counting down.
TTTTTGCCAAGTTCCACATTCAGATCTGTATGCCTTGCTGTATGCTATCAGCCAGCACAATTAACAGGCCATGGAGTATTCCACTTGTTGCCATATTAGATCATATATTTTGGAGAAGAAAAAATGTGTTTATCCAATCTATGGTTTCATTGTACTGTATTTTCAGATACACAAACAGTAAATTCAAGTCGTCCTCATTCTTACTCAAGTTCTGGGCCAGAAATGACACTGAAATGAAGTCATTTTAATAGCACCATGCTTTTGAAGCATTGAGGATGATAGCTAAAGTCTTACTGGATTTTTTAAAAAACACAAAGTGCACATATTTTAAATATTTTGCATGGTAGATTTGACATGCTATGAAAATAGCTGACAGCACAATCCTATACAAGTCCACCCAGAAGTAAGCCCCATTGAATTCAATGGCCCTTACTCCCAGAAAGTAGGAATAGAACTGCAGACTAACAATGCATGTTTACTTATAAGAAAGATTTAATGCATCAAACAGGCCTTAGTGAGTGTGCCTAGTATTCTGTCTCAAATTATTATCAATATTTTGTAATCATATGACATTCATTTATGCTTTTATATCCAACATTTCCTTCAAAGAGCTCAAGTAGCTGCTCTCCTGCCCTCCATATTATCCTCTCAACAACCCTGTGAGGTTCGTTAGGCTGAGGGATGGTGACTGGCCCAAGGTAACACAGTGAGTTTCATGGCTGAGTGGGGATTCGAACCCTAGACTCTCAGGTCTAGGGTCCAGCACCCAAACTGCTATACCACACTGACTTTCAGTCATTACAAAAATAATTTGTACTCTCAGTTTGGTCCCAAATTTTTCAAAGCCACACTGGTTCATTGCAAACCAAGGGCATATAACTAATTATAATTGCCTTAATCTAAATTGGATTCTATCCACAAAATAGGATTGCCTTATTCCAGTCGACCTCAGACCCCTGTCTCTTTAATATTCAGACATCTCCCTTTCCTGCCACACATCAGAGTGCCTTCCTTCCTCCAGAGTATATGTCATCAATGCACCACTGGCAATACAGTGGTACCTCTGGTTACGGATTTAATTCGTTTCCGGGTGCCGTGCGCATCCTGAAAAATCCGTAACTAGAGGCACTGCTTCTGTGCACGTGTGCAATGCGATAGAGCACTTCTGCGCATGCGGCAAAACCTGGAAGTATACACTTCTGGGTTTGCCGCGGCCGTAACCTGAAGATTCCAAACCTGGAGGTTATGCAACACGAGGTACCACTGTAAATAAATTTCTGGCAGTAGTACTATCAGGACTAGCAAGTGAGACAAGGTACAGAAATGCGGGACCAACAATTTGATTTGAGGACTCTCCTAGAGATGGAGAAAAAGAAACCTCTAGGCTTCAATATAGGAGCCTTCAAGGGACCAAAGGCCAAAGGCCAGTATAATTTGGAGACAATCGAATTTGAGCGGCAATTTGAGCGACTTTCACCTTGACACTTTCTGAATCGCTGGTCTCATATCACATCAGATGTGATGAACTCCAAACTCCCTAGTTTCCCACCATTTCATTATTTCTTGCAGTTGTATATTACAAAACAAAGATTTAAAATATTGCAAAATGGCGTGCAACCTTCCAAGTTCTCCCTAACTCTCCATTGGGCTAGATCAGTGATGGCCAAACTTGGCCCTCCAGCTATTTTTGGACTACAACTCCCACCATCCCGAGCTAACAGGACCAGTGGTCAGGGATGGTGGGAATTGTAGTCTCAAAACAACTGGAGGGCCAAGTTTGGCCATCACTGGGCTAGATGGTAAACAATCCATAGGCAGGGGCGGGGGCAGGGAAGTTTGCTAATACTTCAAGTTGTGAAGTCTGCAACTATTCACACAGGCAACCAGGAAAAGCACACGGGTTCTTTGATAGGTGGGAAGGAGCACAACTAGTCCCTGGGTCAGTTCTAGTTTTTGTGGTTTTAGAGATGGTGAGGCAGCCATTACTATGTTTCTTCTTCCTGGCAGTCCTTGGTGCAACCTAATATCTGAAAAGCACTTAAAAGAGCTTTGTCTGGATGTCTGCTACCTCCTCTCACATTATAACTGTGACCAGATACATACCCCATAGCTTTGACACAAGTCAGCAAACTTTCTTCTTCTTCCCTCTCCTTCCTTCCCCATTCTGTTTATCTAGCTGGTGAAGAATTATAGAGAATTTGCAAGCTTGCAAATTATTTTGTGATGTTTTGGTTGGATTTTTTGTTACTGGCCTATAAGGCTAACTTTGCTTTTTTGCATACTTTTAAATAACGCATAAATCTCCTATTTTGAAGGTCTGTTGCAATACACATAGATGCGAATGAACAATGAATTAGGCCATGTGCTTGCCTGTGACTAAGTGCAAGCTTCAATCACTCAGGGAAGGCTGTGGGCAGAATTCCTGCATTGCAGGGGTTGGACTAGATGACCCCTGGAGACCCTTCCAACTCTACAATTCTATGATTCTATGATACTTCATACTAAACAAATCATGTTGCATGGAATGTAGATAGGTAAAGCATATGTAATGGACTTCATAATATAAAATCAAATGAAACAAATTTTTATAACATGGCTTACTCAATGACTACAGAAGGTCGTTTCAATAAAATTAAGGCAGAATTCATCCTCAATAATGAGGAACGTTTCAAATACAGAAGCTTGTGTTTATCTCAGTTTTTTATTTGTAGTTGTTGGGTCCATCTGGTTCTGGGACAAACTGGCAAGATCAGTATCTGTCTGCAATTCTATATGTTCTGTGTTTTAGTTCAATACATTATTTGTACTGTAATTATTGTATTAATTGCAGCTGAGACAAGTACCCTAACAGATTATCCAAAACTGGCTTTGACTTTAAAGTACACATAACATTTGGAATGGGGCAGTCCAAAGAAACAAACAGACCTGATATGCGATATAAGAGAGACTGAATAAGTTGCCTACAAAAAGCAGTATAGGGTGTGTGTTTTTTGCTATTCATCTAAGTTCTTAAACACTCTCTCAGAGCTATTTAAATTCATTACATAAACACTTGGGCAGTTAAGCACTCATAAAATTGCTTTGTGAAGTGCCTACCCTACATTCACAGTAACCCATTTTATGCTTTAATATCTCAGGTGTATAATTTTTCTCCTTAAACTAACACAAATACCATGCCGATCATATTATGGATCCTGTGTGCCAAGTATTTAGCCTAGAAGCAGCATAATTCAGTACAGAGGTACACTGTGAGTCAAATCCCACAAGCATGTGCGCTTGACAAGAGCTAGAGAATGTCGCTTTAAGTTTTGCATCTATCAGCACGGTGGGTCACAGATGGCCTTCATCAACTCATATCATTATCCCGTTATTTATTTATTTAAAACACCCCTATGCTGCATTTCATTTTTTTAAAAAATGAAAGCTGGTTCACAATTACAAAACTAATTCAATAAAATCAACACTAAAAAAAGACTACAGCAACCTCCACAGTAGCCAGGAAAACTACAAGCTAAGTATCATTAACCAGCAACTGCTTGGCAAACAAGGTTATTTTAACAAATGCCAAAAACACACCACCATTGGGACTTGCCTTATTTCAGTTGGCACCTATGGGTGGTGGTGAAGGTTCTGTTCCATGCAAAAGCCCAGTTTTAGCACACTGCAATACTGTACACGCCTTCCTGAAAATAAGTGTAAATGAACTCAGTGGGGGCTACTTCTAACATGTATAGGACTACATTGTTTAATCTGAATTAGAGCTCTGCAGCTCTATTATACTGAGAAAATATTCCAAGGGGAAGGTTCCAAACACTGGTTGCATTCACATGCAACAGTAAGCTATAGTACAACAAGCAAATGAACAAGCCATGTATTGTTCACCCAAACTTGTTTCTTCCACAGCAGGCTGAGCACCTGGCGTGGTGTGATCAAACAAACCATGGTTAAGCATAGCTGCTGGGTTCAGACATGACACCAAACCATCATTAAAACAAGCCATGGTTCATAAGCCAACAATAAAACATTGCTCATATTGTGCTTTTGTTTCCAGAAAACAAAGCATAGTTAATATACTGGGCTGGGTTCAGATAGTCAAACAAATCTCACTTTAACTAAACCAGGGGTGGCTAACCCATGGCCCAAGTCCACTGCCCACCCCAACTGATTTTAGGTGATCCATGAAGCCCAGCCAACTACCAAATAATTTGGTTACCTTTCCCCTCCCCCCCAAAATTAAAAAATATACAGCAGGTGGCATCATTGTGCCTCCACTGTTGTGGTCACTGCTGATGTGGGAATGGGGATGTCACCTCTTTTTAGCTTCTTTCTCTGTTGCACCAGGTGAGTGCACTTGTTAGAACATCTCTGGAAGGCTGATGAAACTGGAAGAAATGTTTCTTAATGCTTCCTGTCAAATACCTTCTGACAATTGTGCCATACCATAGGAAGAAGGACATTTTCAAAGGTAAGAGGTGGCTCTGTTTCTTCCTCCCTAGGGAACTGCTAGAACAGGAGACTCTCCTCCTACTCTAGCACTGCCCTGGAGAATGAAAATCCTGTTTTCTGTGTGGCTCTATCTGCTCCTGAGTCCGTCCCGCTCCATCTGTTCTGTGTGAATGTGCATGTGTACGGGCTCATCTTGTCTGCTTCCCACCCCTGCAATCTGAATGTGTGTACATATATATACAGTGGTACCTCGGGTTACAGACGCTTCAGGTTACAGACGCTTCAGGTTACAGACTCTGCTAACCCAGAAATAGTACCTCAGGTTAAGAACTTTGCTTCTGGATGAGAACAAAAATCGTGTGGCGGCAGCAGAAGGCCCCATTAGCTAAAGTGGTACCTCAGGTTAAGAACAGTTTCAGGTTAAGATTGGACCTCCAGAACTAATTAAGTTCTTAACCCGAGTTACCACTGTGTGTGTGTGTGTGCGCGCGCAAACTGCATCTCACCCACCCCGCCACTAAGTGTATGTGGATTTGTACACACATTGCATGTGTTAAATGTGCTCAGTTTGGTATGTAGCCCTTGGACAGATAGCAACCCCTCAATGTGATCATCAAGCCAAAAAATGTTACTTACCCCTTGAGCCAAATAAACCATGGTTTAGCGCAGTTTTCTCCAATCCACTGCCCTCCAGATGTTTTAGACTACAAGTCTCATCAGTCCTGGCCATCATGGCCAGTGGTGAAGGATGGTGGGAATTGCAGTCTAAATTAGCACCTGGAGGGCACCTGGTTGGGGAAGGATGGCAGTGTTATGTGAGAACAAGGCTGTGTACTTTATCATACTACAGATTCACTTATATTTGCCTCTATTCTTGGGGCACCCAACCATGCACACAGGTCAACACACTTATTTCTAGTAACATGGGTAGAAGTAAAATTCTACAGATTTACTCAGAACGATGTCACTCTCATGAAAGTGTGCATAGAACTGTAGTGTAAAAGTTGCATGCCAATGAAAAAAACAGCCCTGTTGTTGCTTTTCAGTGACTTATTGGTATCAAATCAGAAAACAAACAGAACGAAAAGCTTATTTAAAAAAACCCACACAGGGCAGGCTAATATTTATGTACTGAAATCCATATTCGCACACCACTTAATTTACAATAATAAGCAACTTCTGCAACGGCATGTACAACTAGGGCTGCACACACACATTTCCTATGGCCTTATCTAAAAAGTGAATCCCCATTGAATTCGGGAATTACCTTTCAAAGTTTTAGCTGGAGGTAATCCTGCCTGAGGACCCTTCCTGGGACATTTCACTGTTCCTAGAATTCACCCGTGATTTGTCTTGAAATCAACCTTTGAAAGTGAAGCAGATCTCTCTCTCCCCCCCCCCCGCCCCGCCTTCGGCGTCCTCTGCCTTTCACAGCACTCAGGCAGGCAGGCTGGCATTCAACAGGTGTCCACGAGGCATGCAGGACTGCAATGGTGGCGGCGGTGGACGGGGAGTTTCACCTGTTACATTTATCATTTCCACACAGCTGTTGAAGGCGGGGTGGAGTCCTGGGGGGGGGGGAGAGATGGCCTCTCGGAAACCCCCTTTGGCGTGAAGTGACTGACGGCAACACCGGCGCGAAGCGGCAGCAGCGCCTCTTGTGCCCATTTTCGAAACCGAGCGGCAAAGCCCGCGCTTTTGCGCCGAGGGAAACGCCGCCTCTGGAAGGGCTCGCGCTCGTGGGAGGCGTTCGGGCGCCGGCGGGCGGGAATTCCGTCCTTCGCGCCAGGCGAGCGTCCCCCCGGCCACCACCCCCGCCCAAAAGCCTCCCGCCCAGCTCGGCTCTCCGGCTGCTGGAAGGAGCCGCCGACAGAAGCGCCCGGAGAGACAGAGAAAGAGAAATGCCGGCTCCTCGCTGCTCCCTTCTATATACCAGTCACACAAAAGGAGAGCGGGGCGGTAGGGGGAGGACTGTTCAGTGTGACCAACTCGGGGGTAAAATATAAAGGGGGGAGAAGAAGAGGTGCCGGGGAGATACAGCAGAGAAAATATGCCGAAAGGGCGGCTTTCTTGCAGGACAAAAGAAATGCAAAACGTGGACGTTTGACAGAACTTGGGAGGGCCGCTTTGGCGGTGCATGCATGCATGTTACGTATATAAGCATTTCCAACTTACCTTGAGCCCCGGATGGTGGTGCTATTAAGAGGCTGAGCAGCAGCAGGAGCAAGAGCTGGGAAGGGGGCTGAGGAGGAGGAGGAAGGGAGCGTAGCCGCTCTGCATGGCGACGCATGGACATCTTAGCCTAGACTGAGAAACTTTCATCAGCTGGGGTTGGAGAACAGCCCCATTAATATACAGTTACAGAGCGAGCGAGAGAGCACGGAAACTCAGGATGTGAGAGATTTCCTGCATACAGCTGACTCCCAAACCCCTCCTGCTCCTGCATAGGCTGATGATGAGTTGGGCTTTGCTTTCATATCCCCCCCTCTCTTAATTTAAACTGTTGATGGAGAGGGGCTTCCCCCCCCCCGCAAGATCAAATACGTTGACCGTTGCAATAACTGAACAAATTGTCCGGGTTGGCTAACAGGAGGCACTGAAAATCGTTAGTGGAAGAAGGCAGGCCCTGTGAAAAAGTGCCCCTTGCCAACACTCACAGTTCTCATTACAATGGAACAAATTATTGTCTTCTTTGCCTTCGTCCTGCTGCTCCCGCGCAGGGTCCTAGCGCCCTCCGAAACGTGCAGGCAGAAACCGTTCCTTTGCAGAGCAAGTGACCTGCCAATTTTCAGTTCGTGTTGGAAGGAGACTCCCTCATTTGGGATTAATTTTAAGGCTGGCTGTAAAATTCTTCTTCCCCTCCAGCGATGATGAATGATCTTGTTTTGTCTCAAACGTCTCTTCTCTCAGATTGTTGTGTGTGTGACTCAAATGGCTTCAGAAAAAAAGTGATGAGTTCTTCCCCTCCCCTCAAAAATAAAAGGATTCCTTGCTGATATTATAATTGTGCTTAATTCCAATGCCTGGTTGGATTGTATTTTATGTCATTTTAAAGTGTGAGGAATAGAATACTTCTTCAGCACGCCTCCTTCAGGATTTTTGTTTTTAAATCTTCCTTCATTCACATTGTCACAGCTGTCAGACAAATGAAAAGATATTACTTTGTGTCTGACATGCGGTCACCCATCACAGGAACATATGTAAATAGATGATGTTTGCAGTCTTTTTCCTTTATGACAGACTTGCAGCAGGCAGGGAAAGGGGCCAGATCATTCTTCCAGAATTTGGAACACTAAAGTATTAGTTTCTGCAAGTGGATAAAAGCCAGTTTTTGTGTATGTGTTGAAATTCATACATCCACCTTTGTAATGCTGGTAAAAATCCATCTTTTTGGAATAGGTGAGGAGGACAAAAGGGTCTATGCACGTGATAATTCATCTACTGCACATACTTGTTTTATTCTGAAATGTAGTCACGTTTGGTTTGTACCCTCAAGGTGGAATTAAGGTGGTTAGGGGCTTTTGTGCAGTTCCTAAAATGGAGCCCCCCCCCCCCCCGCTCCCTGCTAAGGATGACATGAAATAGCTTGACTTGAAGTGATCCATGCTCTGGTGACCTCCAGTCAACCATTGTAATGCACTCTGTATGGGGTTGGCCTTGAAGGTGGCCCAGAAGCTGCAGTTGGTGCAGAATGCACCAGCCAGGGTGCTGGAAGACATTATTGCCTGAGTAGCTTCTTTAGGACCTGTGCTGGTTGCCATTAGGCTTCTGAGTCCAATTGAAGATGCTTATTTTGACATATAAAACCCTAAGTGACTTGGGCCCAGAATATCTGAAGCGACACCTCCTCCCATATAGACTACCCTGGGTGCTGAGATTTGTAGGGGAGGCCTTGTTGGCAGTTCCACTGCCATGTGAAGTTCACGAGGGGTGAGAAGGCCTTTTCCATGGTAGCTCCCAGGCTGTGGAATGCCGTCCCCTCTGAGGTGCAACTGGCCTTGTCACCATGAATTCTCACATTAGGTCAGGCTGTACCTTTTTGCATGGGCCCATGGAAGGAGTATTTCCTGTTGAATTAAATGGGGCTTAGTCCCAAGTAAAGTGGTTAGATTTGCTGCCTAAATCCCAATGATTTCAAAAGGAAGGGGTGGATTCTGGTTAATCACTTCCAGAGAACACAATGGAATTTTAAAGAAGCTTAATATGGAATGAATTGTTCTTTTCGTTTTTCCATCTCATAGCAGGGGGAAATTGTCTATGAAAGGATCCCATTCTTACATTCTATCCATAAAGTATCCAGGGTAGCTAACATCAGAAATTAAAACAAAACAATGAAACAAATAACAATCAATAATTGTTAAAAGGGGGGGGGGATAAAACAACCAAGTAACTAGAATCATAACAAAAACAAAATTCAATCAGCATTACTTATATCAAAGGGTTACCTAAGGATTACAATTTCCAATTACAAGGGAAAAATAGGATGTGAAGGAGTGGCAGATACATTTCCCGGGATAGCAGACAAAATTCCACATTGTGGGGGCTGCAATATAAAAGGCCTTAGTAAGTATCCAGGAGGGGAGGGGATTGATGAATGTGTGTTATGAGGTCAACAAAATCCTCTCCCTGCACTATCCAGGGATGTTCTACAAGGAAGAAAAGGGAAATATACATATTTTCCATTTCCCACCCTCTCTAGAACATGCACTCTTCCAACTCAGTGGATTTAACATCCTGATTAAATTAAAACACAGTTTTCTAGTATGGATATAATGGAAATTTATGGCTTTTCAAACTATTCTTGTGTGCAAAGGTAAAGGTGGAGGCAGTATTGTATGGGTCTGATGCTCATTCTTGGCCTCAGCAGCCATGGTATACTGAACTGTGATTGCTACCTCCGAATCTGATCACAGTATTAATATTGACATTTCGGCCTAGAAAAATCCTGAGTGTTCTTTGCAGGGGTTGCTGCTCAAAGTATGTGGAAAGTGAGTTTTCAGTCTGATCCTAAGCATGTTTATAAAGAAGTAGCACCCCAGTCTCAAGACCCATTGAACTCAATGGGGCTGCCTGCTCAGTATACACAAATAGGATTACCCTGTAAATGGTTAAAATGGCTAAGCTATATCTGAAACTGGGTGATTTGTTTTTTAAAATGACAGCAGATTTCGGGATTCAGAGGGGAATTCTGCCAAACTGTTGTTTCTTATTAAAATGATAAAGCACTGTAAAATTATATTCAGATATAAATAAAAGTGACAGAACAATCCTGAAGTTATTTATGCATTTATGAAAAATATATATATGCTGCAGTTTTAATCTTTTGGCAACAGCCTGTCTCAAAATGAGACCACATTCTGAAAGGATAAAAGAATTTTATGAAGCAGTATTTACAAGATGCCACCAAGCAAGCATAATTTCGATTTAGAAAGAACTGGGACATCAAGTGCATGTGTGTGTGTGTGTGTGTGTGTGTGTGTGTGTGTTAAAGTTTATACATTCAACTGCTTTATAGTTGCTGTGCAACTTGATGGTTTGGGAGCAACATTTTAAGTAGCAGCTATTTTTGCTGGCCTGTTCCTCTTGGGATCTTTGCCTAGCCTACATCAATCACACCTGAATTCTTCCAACTGAATTTCTCCAGTCAATGCATAGTCTTACTCAAGCGGATTAACCTGAAAAGGTAACATGAGCTTGGGTTGCAATGAAACTTGAAAGAATGCATTTCAGTTTTATCTACTATTTTCTGTGCACGTAAATGGCAAATGCTTTGGAAGCTCCAATATCTTCTTTCGGAGCGATTTAGGTTGTGTTTTCCTTAAAGTTCCATTATATGTAAAACCCCCCCCCCAAAAAAAACAGCTTGCACTCCATTCTCTTGAAATGGAAGCACCTTGTGTTTTCAGTGTTCTTAAATACTTAGCTTTGGAACATACAGAACAACAACCCCTCTTCCTGCATGCCTTCTCCAGAGTGACTCTTTAAGTGTCAATCTTCAATGGCCAACTCATCTCCTTTCACTCTGATGGGCTCCAACAAGCAAAACAGTTGAGAAGATTTCTTCTCAGTGGCTAAACAGCTGTTTTTTCCTGCTGTTTGGGTAGCTGTAGTGTGCTGGAGACAGGAACCCTGCAACCTCAGACCTCTGGAAATGGCAACACAGGCAGGACCATCAAACACTCAAAACGGAGTTCAGAAACTTCTCAACAACAACAACAAAAGTCCTAGGCATCAAAGCTGCCTAAAGATAATGCCTTAAGATAATTCTCTTTAACCTGGTGCCTTCCACAGCTGTGCTGGCTGGGGCTGATGGGAGTTGTAATCCAAAATGTATGGAGAGCAGTAGATTGGGAAAGTTGCTTTGACTGAAGCCCCATCCCCTCTTCTCCATGATAACTGGGAGGCTAGTTTTGATAACTCATTGGTAAGAAAAATGTACCCTGTATTTGCTCAAAGGTGCTAATATCTGTGGTTCATAAATAGGACTACACAGTTATATAGGTAATATTACAATGTTTACTTCACAAGAAGTCCCACCCCAAGGACTTCAAAGGAATTGCAGCCCGTATCTAATAACGTAGGAAAAGTTCTCTTTGGGCTTTCAGTCAGTCCACTTACATAGAAATTTATCTTGTGCACACTCTTTGTTAAGGAAACTTTGGGATAGTACAGTTTCCCCACAAGAGATCTAAGCAGATGTTTACTTGGCAATTTCTGCACTAAGGTTTGAAGGTTGCACTGATTCTGAAGGCTCAGCAGCAGATTGAATCGTGACATTTTGGAGCCATGCCCTCTAACCTGTTTTTACATTCTGCTGGTGCATCTGTTGTTCTTCAGAGGATCCACCACTGCCTGCCAGACTTCAGAGCACCAAACTGCAGCTCTTTCAGGCAGAACTATCTGCTATATTACATTCAGAGGTAAGAAGTCAAAATCACAGTTTCCCCCATCTCAGCCTATTTTTTCCTAGGAAAGCAGAGAATTGTTTATGGTTTAGTATCTTTGTACACATTCATACATTTATCTTCATACATCCTTTTCAGACTCGAAATTGCCTTGGTTTACCTCCTCCCATAAGGTCCCATTATTTCCCCCATGTTGCCATTTTCTTATCAAGATGACGTTGCCAGTTACCATGTGCTTATCGCATCTTGCAATTCCAGCTGCTTTTCTAAAATTGTGAGTCACGGGGGACGGAGGGGGTATGGCGGAGAGACACAACACGGAAAGAATCTTGGCTTCCTTTCCTTTTAGGCTCCATAGCAGAAAGCAAAGTTTGAAAACATTACCTACAGCTACTCTTAAAAAAAGAAAGTGATACAGGAAATACAGTCATTGGTCATCTTCACAACAATTGCTACTTACAAAAATCTGATTTGTTTAGTGGCGGGAAGGGGAGAGACATGCAATTTTAGTATAAAGTATTCAGAATGCAAGCTCCAGCTAAGATGCAATTGCAGTGAAATCTGATACAGTGTTGGATTTAGATCAGGGTTAAGTTTGCTTCCCTATGCACCTTAACTGGCCATTTTCCAATTAAACCAAAGATAGGGAACCTGAGATCCTCCTGTAGTTGCTGGACTCCCATCATTCTGGACCATTAGCCATTCTGACTGGGGTTGGTAGGAGATGAGAATGTAACAACTTCAGGTAGGCACCAGGTTTCCCATCCCTGTGCTAAACCTGCCTTAAACCTTCCTCACTGTTGGAGGAATGTAGAATAAGGCAGGAATATGTTGCAAGCGGACCTATTTAAAAGAAGCTCTTATCTGTTCCATGTGGGCAGAGGGAACTCCCATTTGCTCCTGTTCATGCCCATGGTATATATTGTATTCTGTCAATGGTAAACTATATTATGGTAGCCATAGTCTGTACCAACATGACTTTCAGAATATCTCCTCCCACCACCAAGTACCATGTGCCTTGGGACACAATCTGCAGCAGAAATATGCAAAGCAGCAAACTGGTAAGAGAATATGAGCTTTGTTTATAGCTTTGGAAGGCTGTGCTTAATAGAATTCATCACCCCTAATTAAATTTGCATGTATTTTGATTTATGCTATTATATAATTAAATTTAAGCCATCAACATTTTTTTTATGAAGTAGTAAACACAAACATTTTAAAACACACACTGTGGGTAACAATGCAATTTACCTACACGTGTAGCAATTCTTGCAGTTAAATAGGCATTCATTACTAATTCCTTTGGGATTCATAATAAAATTAGACGTCAATTAAATACTATACATAGGTATAGTATTTAAGACATTTTCCTGTTTCTCTAGAAATTAACAGTAGAAATTGCCATTGCAGTCCCAGCCACAGTGGGAAGGGATGAGGTGATAACTGGTGAACAAACCGACACAACAACATTCTGGGATTGAAAATGGTTTTCAACGATGAAAATGATTACGGATGCAGGTAGGTTTTGGCTTAGGTATTAGGTGTGCTTCCTGATTAATACTCCTGCGTTGGTTGGAGATTTTCAGGGTCATGCCTGGGTTAAGGGCCACCTCATGTCAGGCATGGAGTATCCTCTCCTCCCCCAGTAGCCTCAGAAGCAAGAAGAATAAACAGTTTGTATTTATGGCTTTTATTCAGCCGTCTGGTTGCAAGACAAAAGATCCACGTCTTCACGCATAGGAGACATTGGCTGCTCTGAGTCCCTCCTCTTTCATCTCCCACAACACCCTGGAAAGCTACAGGAAGTCACAGGAGTCACATCCCTCTGCATTCTCTTTTCTTGAATGCAGAGGGACCTGTGAGCCTTTGGACTAGGAGGGTCTCCCATGCTCTCCAGGGAGGTCTCTGCTGTCTACTCTCTAACTTCCCCTTCCTCATCCTCTACTATCTCATAGCTAGGGATTTCCTCATCCAGCTGTACATCAGCCCTGTCTCCCTCTCCTCCTTAAACTGCTAGAGAAACTTCCCACTTCTCATCCTCTTCTGAGAGGAGCCGATCAGACAGAGGGCTCATTTCCCATTCCTCCTATTCAGTCCAGTCCCTGACACCTCAAGACGTGGGTCAGCTAAGCTGGGCCCCCAGGCCACTATTTGGAAGTTCTATGGCCCACCTGCTCTCCTCTAGGCTTCAGGAAAGAACTTCCAGCCAAACCCCTTTACTGGGGTATCCTGAGATAATGCACCCATTGGAGGGAAAGAGAGTGAGGCACTTCACCCACTTCCAGAAAACAGACTACAGGATTCAACATACCCATTTCATCTATTTCATTTAACTAAAGAGGCAGGGACAGAAATATCAACTAGGAGATATATATAGAAAACTACATTTTCTCATTTTATAATGTATTTCTTAAAATGCACTGTGTATTTTACCAAAATAACCACATATGATGCTAGCAATTATACATGGCAAGAGTTCATTAGATAGTTTGCCATTTTGTATTGGAGTGTCTAGAACAGGGGTGAGGAACCTGTGGCCTTCAAGATGCTGGTAGGAAATGTCAGACATATTCCAATTCTATGTAAAAACAAGCCCAGATTCAGACAGATGTAGAACAGTGTCATTAGCAAATTAGCATTTGTTTATTTTTGGTTGTTATTAGGGAAATGGAACCATTTTCCTTAGTCATTTATTCCACTTCCCTACTTCTTAACCTTAGACCAGTTCTATTTAGAGCTGTTTATGTTGTCGTTTGTACAAATAACACATCTGCACATTTTTTCTTCATGTCATTTTGCATCTGGTAGGCAGATGATACTCCTCGTTATCTGACTCTGTAGGTCATTGAAAATGGATATTGAGCAATTCTGCCTCCTACAGCTTTGGTAAAACGCCAAACCCAGTTAGGGAAAGAGAAATGCTTCGATTTGTTATCCATGCTTCGAAAGAAAGAAAGAAAGAAAGAAAGAAAGAAAGAAAGAGAAATTCCAAAACCAAGTGGATTGCTAAATGGTATTGATTTTACAAGGAACATGGTAATCTCTAAACAGATGCACTACATGCTACATGGCAGTTTGTTCCCGCCCCCAGAAACTAATCTTTGAAACTTATGGGAAGGAGATACATTTTATTTATTTACTAAATTCACTTCCTTCCCCTCCGCCTAAAGGGCAGCACACAATAAGTGATGAAACAATAAAAACATCTTTAAAACATATGTGGACACCAGTATCAAGGTTACCATGTCAACACAGGTATCCTTTAAGCATTAAAGGAAAATAATCTTATGGAACTAGCTGCAGAATCTCAAGATTTCTCTACAACTTTGCGGATAGGAAACAAAATAGAACCCTTGGATGGAATCTCAGGGCCCCTTAGGATATAGCTCTTGCTGGGATATAAAAGGCAAGCATACAGTACTGAGATAGGCGCTTGGAGTCATCAAGCCCTGTGAGGAGAAAAGGTGGTAACCTTGCTTGTCCCTGCAAATGTATGGCCTGATGCATCTTTGAAGACTGCAGGATGGCAGCAGTATACTCCTGTGAGTTTAGCAGCCTGATATGCAACAAAAAACAAAAACAGGCAATGTAGGTTGCAATCCTATTTTCTAATAAGAAGTAAATCCTCTTGGTCACAGTGGGATTTGCTGCTAAGCACATGTACAGAAGCTCAGGCTACAAGTTTCCCCCACATAGCCATGTCATGAATTGTTTCATATATTTAATTCCTGCATGTCAGGCTGTGTTAAAGGACACTAGGAAAAAATGGGGAGAAGTGGCTCCGCCTCCCATTAGCTCCATCTGTCAGGACCCTTGGCTCTGCCTACCATTTGCCATCCTACCTTCTCTCCCACCAAGCCCAAGCTGCTACTCGTGATGGCCACCAAATTAAACAACTTTAAAAATGGGATTAGACAGATTTGTGGAGGATAAGGTTATCAATGGCTAGAAGGAATGATGGCTTTATATAAGCTCCAGGAGAAACAGCATGCTTCTGAATACCAGTTGTTGAGTAAGGTGAGCAGCAAAATGCCATTTCACTTAGGTCCTTGTGGGCTTTCCTTGGGAATCGGGTTGACAACTTTGGGAACAGAACACAGATGTGACTTTTAGTGTGATCTACCACAGCTCTCCCAATTTTATATATATAAACCCTTTGCCAATTGCTCTAGCAACATCAGGTCAATTGACCTTAGCCAAACCACACTCTTAAGTGGGAATGGTTTTCTTTCTTTATTGTCTGTCTTTGTGGACCTCAGAATAATATTAATATGCAAGCTCAGTAGCAAGATTAATGGAATTTAACATTTTACAATAATATTTTTGTGAACAGCTTTCCCTTACTCTGAAGCTCCAACAAAAACAACATGCAATTGAATGTCCCTTAGTCTCTGTTTCAAAGTTTTACTGAAACAATGATTAGCCACAAAGAATCTTAAAAATGCACAGGTGTTCAAAGCTTTTATGAAGAACCAGCTTCCCCTGCCCACATTACAGTAAGCGATGGAATAAGTGTCAGACTCATAATAAGAGACACTCTCCCCCCCGCAAAGGACAAATTAGGTATTCTACAGAATGTTCTCCTCCCACACACCAAACAGGTTTTCATACCCTATTGTTTCCACTAACCTTGCCATAGATAAGATAACAATATTCCAAACTTATTATGAGATAGGCTTTTCATGAAATTGTCATGTATTTTGTCCTTACACTTGGGAAATTACTTTTGGGGGTAAACATAAAGGGACCTAAATGAAGCAAAGAAGATGAATAAACTTTAAATGTCAAAAAACATTTATGAATGAATTCAAAGCAGTTCTCAAAATGCTATGCCATTTCAAATGTCAGTACAATGAATAAGGCTTCATCCTCCAGACTAGGTTGAGGTCAATGGTTGGCAAGGGTAGTTTAAAAAAATCTTCCATAGAGAAGAAGGAGAATATGAGTACTGTCCATGAAACAAAAGCCAGTCGAGATGGTAGCTTCTGCAGCCACAAGAAAAGCTTATTGACATTAGCTTGGTCCTCCTCCAACTGGTCCCCGGTGTACTGGTTTACAAAGATATTGTGTGATTTTCAGGAAGAAAATTGAATTGCATAGGAATGCTGGGTTTGTTTCATAGCTAGTAAGGGGCACTGCTAATTGCATGCACATATTACTTCCTTGTCAAACTATGTACTCCTAATTACTGTGTAATATATGGCAGCAGTTAAAGCCAAGATACTGAATCCAGATCAAAATGTGGTCAAGCATACATTTTATAACTTTGTTGGAGATCTGCCACTGACAGAGTTCAGCTTCCCCAAAGGCACAGTCTTGGGATTTTTGTAGACCCTTCACTGCACATTGCAACTGTGCCAAATACACTTTCACCAAATTCATCTTGTAAGAAACTGTCACCTTCTGAACCAGGAAGTTTTCATGATCTGTTCTTCAGTATGAATACACAATGAGACATAGCAACTGAATGGAAGTCAAACTTCCAACACTCCTACATTGCTTCATGCAAATATCCTGTGCATGATTGCAACATTGTATATTTTGTGTTTGTCTGTCCACTCCTTTTTGAAAAAAGATGGGATTGCATGGATGGTGTGTGCTTCTCTTCAAAACTACGCACATTGGTACAGCATGGAATCTATACCATAAGGGCTTCAGCCTTTAATTCCTGCTTGTTCAGCCTTAAATGTACAGTGATGCACTATACACAGGAAAGATTGAAAGTGGTTCACCAAATGAAAGGGGAGAACACCAGAAACACCTGGTGTTCCAGGGTCTGCAGGGGCTTTCTGAAACCCTGAGGCAGAAATTAATTAGAAGCCATGACTCTATGGTATAAAACCCTTAAGGCATGTAAGTCAAGGCTGCCTCCTTCCATTGTGACCTATCATACTTCAGTGCGTGTCAGTAACTCACCTACCCTGCATTTTTCAAATGCTGAGGAACTGTCCATGGACTCTGCAAGAAGTGAAGCTTTCCAAAATATGGCCTGCAGAACAGATTGTTGTTGTTAAAAGCACAGCAGTGGAGGGTTATTATTTTTTAAGTTAAAATATTCATTTCAGTTTTATATATAAAAAATTTACGTTGCTCTGCTTTAACAAAACCCAAAACCCAGAGCCCTTCAGAACTATGTAGACAGCCTCATCTAAGTCCTGTTTGAAGCTTCTAAGAAAAGGCAGGTGATGCTGCAAAGTTTTTAAAAAATGTACAGGCAAGAGTATACCCCACTCAGCTACCTCTTAATTGTTTTAGGGTATGAAGAGAAACAAAGACAATCTACCACTCTCCACCATCATAAAAGTTAATCCTTTTTACTTTCATTCACAAAAAGCTCCTGGTCCTATTTGGAAGACTTAATCTACTCTGGAGGGGTTCTGTGCCTGCAAATTTCATCCACTTTGGCAAAAAGCATGTTATATCTATTTTTAGATTTCCCCATTATAGTAAATGGGGAACCACAATAGTTCATTTTATACAGGTGAGCTGAGAACCTAATCAATGCTATTTTCTAGAAAAAGAGGTGCCAGAACTCACCACAAACACCTCCCTTGTTCTCTTATAATGGCAATGGCGCCCACCTGAGAGGTGCCGGAACTGAGTTCCAGTGAGTTCCAGCTGGGGAAAAATCATTCAAAGAGGAGAGAACACAGAGAAATGGATCAGAATATTTAAAAACACACAGATACACGCTAAAGCAGGCATAGGCAAACACCAGCCCTCCAGATGTTTGGGACTACAATTCCCATCATCCTCAGCTAACAGGACCAGTGGTCAGGGGTGATGGGAATTGTAGTCCCAAACATCTGGAGGGCTGGAGTTTGCCTAGGCCTGAGCTAAGGATTGGGGCCCATAAACAACAAATGAACAAATGTGATATTTAACCGGGGGGGGGGGACCACCACCACCACCAAATTCCCTGTTTCCTGAAATGCTCACCTAGTTAGCTGTTACTGAACTCTCATGAATGTACAGATCAAGGAAGGGCCAGGTGTGGATTATTCACAGCCAGTTTCATCTGCTGTGAAAGGAGCAGCGTGTAGCATTTTCCAGATAGTATCCATCACATTATTAAAGTGAAATTGGTACACAGAAGCAAGCCTGGAAACACAATCCATGGCGGTATTCTCCCACAGTCATAAGGGTGTGAATTGCATGATGCTGTGTAATCATAGCTTTGAAAATTAACACTACCCAATAAAACTGACAGAATCTGGACAATTTTTCCTACTTAGGCTTTATTCCTTCTTTGTACAAAGCTTAATTTGCTTTATTTCTGAATGCACAAATGACATTTTAAAGTATTTTTGGAGGAAACAATACAGATATTTTAAAATGTGCACTCTTTCCACAAGCATTTTTCTTGGTCAGAACCACTGGCCGGGTTTGTGCCATTTTAAAAATACATGAAACCAAGGGAAGCCAGGCAAAATTATATGGTTTAGCAAAGAGCATGTTTCAAAAGAAGAATTAATAGTTAGGTCCCAAAGACTGGTTTTTAACAGGTAACCCCCTTATTTGGCTTCACTATATAAATAAGAATGTGGTTGATTAAAATATTGGTCTTGATACTATGTTAAGCATTCATTTAATGCTGTAGTTCAGGTGGTTAGGCAGCAATGCTATTTTAGCTAAATAGCACAGCAAAAATATTCACTTTTCCTTACATTCAAAAGACTAATTTTAGACTTGAAAGCAATCACTAAGTGGAACCATGTATTGGCAGTGACAATATATGATTCTCATCTATGAATAAAAAGCTGGCTTTATAATTTAAAAGTACAAATTAAATGCTGTATTGCCACAACAACAAGTGCATAAAACCATTTTTAAAGCTGTGTTTCCATGCGTCATGACCACCAGAATATAATCCAGCCCCCCCGCCAGAATTACTTTGAATATTCATTTTTTAAAAAAAAATTCAAATCAAGCTATATAGTCTTTGTTTGTAGATTTAAAATGAATAAAGTCTCCAAGTCATGAAGATCGCATGAAGTTTTTATGGCTTTATAATCATCGAAGGCATTCAAGGTCCAAGAAGAAATGACGTGTCCAGGAACCTTAGTCACTCGGTATTTCTTTGAAGAAGCTGATCCAGCAATTGCTACAATAAAACAAAAATAAAAGCAGCCTTTAAGTTACAATGCCATGCCTTCCATCTCCTACTCCTTGACTTGCAAGTGATGTCATCAGTGAGTGTTAAGAGAACAACAGAACTGAGCCAGTCTCATCTGGGAAGACACAGAGGCACGACTTGCTTTCTGTGCTGCGTCCAAAGCCTTGGCCTTTGAACCCCACTCTAGAAACATCAAGTGGGAGCAATATCTGTTTCAGTATTAACACTGTGAGGCCTTTCATACTATGCTTAGCCTGAATATCTGTGTAAATAAAGCCATATATCCCAAAGACACCACTTTCTCTGGTGACCTTCATTCCAAGGAAACCGACTCTTGATGTATGTGTTGGCATCCCTGAAGTTTCTCATAAACTGGGGTGAGCAAAACAGTACTGTTTACCAACACATGAAAAAAAATCTGGGGTGCACCAATAGATACCGTATTGACCTGAATATAAGCCGCACCCGAATATAAGCCGCACCTTTAAAATTCGGGGGGGGGGGGAGAAAAAAAGACAATTCACGAATATAAGCCACTCCCTTAAAATTCCGCAGGCACTCACACCTGTTCTGTTTCACCCTATGTCTGTTTCAGCACCGATATTGTAAAAAGCCAATTTTTGTAAGGTCATGAATTTAAGCTGCACTTTGACTTTTCACGGTTGGAATTTAGGGGGAAGGTGAGGCTTATAGTCAAGCCAATACAGTACATCTATCCACACAAATGCATTACACACACACATACACACAAATATACATACATCTCCAAGCAAAGCAGGACTACTGCTGTCACAACGCTTTGAAAACTTGCAACAGGATTTTAAAATATGGGAATACTGGGTTTCTACTGCAGAGGTGCCTAACCTGTGACCCTTCTGATGTTACTGGACTCCTACCATCTCTGACTATTGGCTGTGCTTCTGGGGGCTGTTTGAAGTTGAAGTCCAACAACATATGGAGGGTCACAGACTAGCCACCCTTGCTCTACAGGGTGGTACTGACAGTGTACAACAGGTATGCTATTTTGGGATGACAGAATAGAGAAAGAAACTCTGCATCAATGAGTATTGTGTTCACTTCACTGGAGAATCATTACCTTTTTGAACACTTCAACACGCAGTCTGTTGCTCTGTATGATTACTCGTTTCTGTTTCTCTTCTTGTTTCTTCTTCACTTCAGGCAGATTATTATAAATCCTGGAACATATTAAAAATATGCTAAGTGTCAAAAAGGTGTTTTCTGAGCCTTTGAAAGAAAGGAATGGTGTATGGGAAGAAGGCAGGGGCAGGGTAACCTGTGCCCCTTCAGTTGATGTTTCGCTCCATCTTCCATTAACATGATCAATAGCCAAGGATAGTTCGACAACATCTGGAGAGCCACACATTACCCATCCGAGCTCTAAGGTGTGCAGGCTTTTAAGTACATCCTTATTGTGGGCCTAGTCACAGCATCCCAGTGTGAAGGCAATAGGTATGGAGTAAAGGAACAATTTGGACAGGATCATGATCTGAGATCATCATTGGCCACAACTTTATTGATTACAGATGTAGGTAGACTTTGGCTCAGGCATTGGATGTATATCCATTTTAGCCTCCTGTTGAAGGGCTGAAATTTTGAACAGCATTGTGCCAAGAATTGTGGCCTCCCAAAAGATGCTAATCTACCAAGGTGGCTTTCCCCAAGTTACCACTGGAAGCTCCGTGGCCAGTCTGCCCTACACTTGGTTTCCGGACAGAAACTTCCACATAGACCCTTCTTAGGTCGGGGTGATGCACCACTTCATCCAAACCTAGATGATTACGATTCCACCCAATGCCTTACCCACCCAAAGTTGTGACATTTTGCTATGAGAAAGGTAAAAAAACCCAACGGGCCCAATTTGCTTCCCAGCTCCAAATATGGCAACCATTGGGAAACCATAGCAAAGTCCGTCACAGAGTGCACAGGAAGGAAAATATGGTTAAGACAAAATTAACACAAAGCAGCCTGGAGGGAGGGAGGGAGAGACTGCTCTTCGACTGATGGACTGCAAACTCTAGGCACAGTCAGCTTTTATCCTCAGTGAGTGGACCAGGCTCTGCTCATTCGGTGCCCATGATTGGGCAATTGAACTTTTGATTTGGCAGGCTATCTTGCCCTGCAATGTGGTTGGCCGGGGCATTTAGAATGGCTAGCCACTGGGACATGACTCCTTGCACAATTGCATATGACAAGGTACTGGAATTGTATTGCTCATATAATTCATGGATTCATGATATAATGCCATGAAAAAAATGTTAGTTTTAAAGACTATTTCTTAACTTGGTGTGGTAAATGTACGGTGTTAGATTACCCTAATCCATCTGTGCAGATCAAGATAAATGTCATTGGGAGCAATCTGTGAAGCCCTTGAAAGGGCACATATATAGCTATGGAAGCAATAGTATAAGCCCCCTGTCAATGCTCTGCAGCTGCTGAGACTCATTTCTCCTAAGTATCCTTCATTTGCCTAAGGCCTTCCAGTATTTCTTCCACTGCATTTTGGAAGGATAACTTTGGATTGCAATAGTGTTTGGGTGTGGGGAACCCAGGCTGAGCTGAAATCCCTGCTCACTCATGAAACTTTCTGAGAGCCAAACGAGATGTAGTGCTAAATGTGTTGTTAGAAACCATCTCAATGAATTTTTTCTAAAATTAAAAGCAGGCATACTTTTAGGACTGCAGTGCATAGGGAAAGGAGGTGTAACCCTTGTGTCCCCATCTGAAATTCTGATCTATACACCCCATGGCAATAAGTATACAGAAAAAAACCCCTTCCATTGTAGATTTTTCCAAGGCTCATAGTCCTGTGTGTGTGTGTGGAGGGTTGTGTGATTTCCCTTTGTGCAGATGTGATCTTTAATGAAGCATTTAGCTTCATGTCTAATTTGCCCCGAGCCTCCTTAAGAAAGTCACAATTTGTCAGCGTAACATATCTCACCGGGTTGTTGTAAAGATAAAAAGAAATATTGTAAAGTGCTGGAACGTGCTATTGGATTTTTTAGACACAAACTCTCTAATTATATATAGATACAAAAGCAAATGTGCAGTTTCCTAGGATCCATAAAACTCTAGCGTGACCAAGAAACATAGCCGCAGTTATGTCGACAGAAGCAAGCTGGATTCTTAATAGTCCCCACTAAGTTTTGAAAAATAAAAAGGAAACTGACTGCAACCAACATGCAAGACACTTGGAGAAAGTTTAGATCTGAATGTGCATCTTTGCTTTTCCAACTGTATGGAAATCTGCCATTCACTCATACAGGAAAAAGTAAAGTGCAGCACTCCAAGAACCCAGGGCCAGTGACAAATGGGCACTAAGGAACAGATTTTAGGGGTTTGGAAGCCATCAGGGACCACAGACTTTTAGCTTTCTTTAAATAAAAAAGTTAGTCAACCAGAGACTTCTGAAGTAAGTTAGAGCACAAAACATGAAGGCAGCATTAAAGCTTCTGCACTCAGCAGGCAGCACAATTGCTAAGGCACTTAAAATACTGTTGCTAAGCAATCAGAGGATGGAATGTTGACCCTTCCCACCTGGGACACAAGGATTATTTTTTTACAAAAAATCAAGGCTGGTAAAATGATTTTGTGTATATATGTTTTGAATAGAATTGTGAAACTGCACATATTTGTTGTATATTTGCACCTAGACTTCCCCCCAGGAGCTCAAGGCTGTGTACAATTTATCTCCCCCTTCCTCCTTTTATCTTCACATCAGCTCTGTGATGCAGGCTAGGTTGTGACTCAGTAGCTCACACATCAATGTTGTGAAACTCCACATACACAAGAGCTATTTTTTGCTTGTTTTTAATTATCAAGGTTGGCAAACTTTTTGTATGTTTGTTTGGATATTTTGCTGTACTGTAAATGTCAGCACTATGAAACACTGCCGTTAAAGCAAGGAGGCTGCTTTTCTGGCATTCTTCAGATGATCTGTGAATGACATTGCACAAGAAAAGCCCTGTTGGACCAAGCCAATGGCAAATAGCTTCCTGTTCTCACAATGGCCAATCAGATGCCTTTGAGAAGCCTGCAAATAGGTTCTGTGTGCAATAGCACTCTCCCCTGCCTACGGTTTCAAGCCACAAGTCTTCCATGAATTTGTCTTATTCTCTTTTAAAGCCAAGTTGGTTGTCATCACTACCTGTACAGAGAAGTTCTCAATGTTTGATGCTTTATTGTTTTTTAAATATTTTGTTGGGAGCTGCCCAGAGTGGCCGGGGCAAGGTTAAGCGGTGTAGTGGTGTTGTTAGGGACCCGGTCCACAGACATTGTACCATGCCCAGAAAGTGCTGTTGGCGTCCCTCCTGGGAGAACCCATTGCAGTACCAGTATATTCCCCTGTATAGTTTTCAGTGCACACATGATACATTTTTTTATTTTTATTTTTAAAAAACCTTCCATGAAAGATATTTCCACATTAATGCAGTGCATGGAATTCACTTGACAATGCATTTGTCAATAACATGGGGTTAGAATCCAAAACAGCTGCAGCAACTTTCCGACTATTTCTGCAGAAAGCACTAGATCAATATGAAGGGCCTGCTCACCAAAAGGCAAACTAGACAACTTGCCTGTTGTCAGGGCAATATCCCAGAAACTGCAAGAGTCTCATTCAAGAGCCTTTTGATCTCAATCAGCTGCAAATTCAACAATTTATTGTGCTACTGTTATGGTACTCAGAATAAAACAAAACGTGGGGTGTGTGATCTTACTTCATTAGCTCACCCTATCAATTCGAGAACTCATAATCCCTCATTGCTGCAAGCAGAAGGGAGGTAATCTATTTCAGGATGGAAGATGCTCCCTACCTTTTCGATCGCATGTGCATCTCCTTCTCTGAAATGAACCGTTCTTTTGGCTTGAACAGGTTATCTAACAATTGGAAAACAGAGGTTAAATTGCACAGGTTGATTTGCTTCTTGTACATGGAATGAGTTTAACATATGAATCCAAGGAGAGCCGTAGCTCAGAGGTAGAGCATCAGTGCCTTGCAGGCAGTAAGTCCTTGGTTCAGTCCCCAGCATCTCCAGGTATGACTGGAAATGTCCTCTGCCTGACGCTCTCGAGAGCTACTGCCAGTCAGAGCTAAGCGGACCAATGGTCTGACTCCACATAAGAGGGCTTTCTATGTTCACACGCTACCAGAGCTAACCTGTGCCTGCCAAGCTTAAGAGAGCTGTCGGACTCTGCATGTTGATAAGTGCAATAATCCCACTGCAGCTACTAAGAGCCGTGTCTGTTTACTGCTGTGACTTTTTCATAGACCTTCATTCATATTTAAAAGGGGGTTGGAAGGGGATTGCTGTTTTTTTAAAAACACCAGAAAACATCTCTGCCCTACCTCCTAGCTGCCCCATCACTTCAAGTACATTTCTTGGCATTCCCTCACTTGTGCTCTTCTTTTGTTGTAAAATACAGACACCCACACCTTATTTTAGTTGTAATGTGATTCAAGAGGACTCGGTAGGGAAGCTGGCAAGTCAAATCACATGCAAGTTGAGGGTCCAGGGTCTTGGACGAGATGACCCTCAGGACCCAACTCTACAGTTATGTAACCCAATGATTCTAAGGAACATGGGGTATGATAGATGTGGTTAGCTCATTTTAACCTCAAGGGGTGCAAGCTTTTCCCATTCTGGGTGGCTTGTGGCTTAGTTAAAGTCTATAAGCTGATCTATGGTGAGTTCGAAGCCACCAGATAGTGTTATCTTCTGTTGCTTTGCATGGGTTTAGTTGTATGTTTTCTTTTAAGTGTTTTGTTTTGTGTAAATAGCTATTCACTGTAAGCCACTTTGACCATGTAGAGAAGCAGCCTGTGCACGTCATCTTTATCTAAAAGCTTGGGGAGAGGAGTGTTTAAACATGACTGTTGCTCCATCCTTGATGTTTTTGGATCTCCTAGAGTGATACATATCCCTGGCCCTCCAGGCATTTCATCCCACACAGCTACTCTGCTGATCTTCCTCTGTGCTTGAAGAACTAGTGGGGCAATATCGAGTGTGCAACAATCACACCCTGGCTTTCGTCTCTCTTGACTCCTAATTCTGCATTAGCATTAACCAAGAGATGGCTAAGCCAGAGAGATTGTCATCTCTACCCCACCCATATCAGGAATTTTGGACTATAATATCAGAGAGTGATGATATCGTACATTTATACAAGAAACATGAATATGTTTAAAGGGGTGGGGAAGAAATGGCTGTGTTAAGACTTGAGCTTATGTATTGAATTAGGGTGGAGGGAGCCACACCAAAAGGTTGGCTTTGTCACACAAAAATGATGCTATTGTATCAGAGAAGAACCCAACAGACATACTGAACTGTAAGATAATGAACTGGATTATCCCCCCTACTGCCTCAGAATTCCACGAATCAACATGGCTATTGATTCTAAACAATGCTCTACATCGCTGAAAAACTAAGAGTGCCTTTGAAGACATTTTCTGGCTATGATGCTGTGCAAGAATTTTACTTGTGTGTATTTGGAGGTCCACAGGACCTTCTCCAAAAATTAAACCCAGGACTGTTTCAAGAAACCATTGTGGTAAGGAGACCCATGAGTTCCACGGTCTTGCACTAATTTGTAGCAAATGAAAGTTGTTTCAGTGAGACTTGTTTCCAAATAAATATGCTTAGAACTGCAGCCATTCATTCTGCACCTGTTTATATTTACGCTGAAGTTCCATTAAGTTTAATGGAGCTGACTCCTAGGTATGTGTGGAGGAACGCTGTGTTTATTACAGTCTGTTTTCATTTTGCGCTCTGGAAAAGATTTCAGCGACCTCTGATGCTATCAGAATGCAACTGTCGAGGTTCAAGGCCTTGTGCTATCACTATGTTTGCAAGCCTGTTTACTAGTAGTGACAGGTTCTGAAAGGGAGAGGGAAAGCCAATGGCTTTTAGTATTTATAGATGGGTCTTAGATTAGATAAATTCATTTTGATTTGCCAGGGGAACAACAGACTCTGATTGGCTGGAGGTTCTAGGAAGAAAGGGCAGTTAATTGTAAGTGGCATAAGAAAAAGAAAAGTCAGCTGGGAAAGCTGATGATGGAGGTGTGAGGCAAGGCCAGAAGAAAACCAGGGGCAGCTGAGACTTGAATATTAAAGCTATTCCTTGCTGGTGAGGTAACAATACTTCCCTGTACATGCAGGTTTTTATATCAGCTAAACTGTACCAGACCCTCTAAGTGTCCCTATTTTCCAGGGACAGTCCTGGATTTACAGAAGACATCCCAGTTTCTGATTTGATCCCGGAATGACCCGCTTTTCCTTAGGATGTCCCTATTTTCATCAGAGAAATGTTGGAGGGTATGGAGTTATGTGACACCCAAGCCAAGAAGATATGTAACTATACATTGGACGGCAGCCCTGTATAGGGACGTTTTTAAATGTTTTATTATGTTTTTATATATATGTTGGAAGCTGCCCAGAGTGGCTGGGGCTACCCAATCAGTTGGGTGGAGAAATGTTGGAAGATATGCTGTCCAGGCACCCAGAAGTACAACGGGGGCAGCTTAATGTCAGAGGAAGATTGTAACTTGCAGCTGGACACAACCACTTTGTCCCCCCCCCGCCCCCTTTTCTGGTACTTTTAGCTGCTGTGCTGAGCTAAGCCAAAATTTGGCAGTGACTCTTGAGTCGTTAGAAACTGCCATTAAGTATATTGTATGTACAAAGTATCTCTTTAATAAACATTTAACAGTTCATTAAATCTCCAATGTTGGGTGTTGTTCTCACATCTAAGCCTATTATACCCTCCAACACTCCTCAGGAAACAGGGGCATTCTACTGATGTAGAATAGAAGCTCCCTATTTTCTGAGGAGGGGTTCTGAAAGCATTCTAAAGGAATGGATGGCAGCAGAAAAGGATCACACTGGAGAAACTCTGAGTTATTGGAGCAGACCCTGAAATATAAATACAGTGGTACCTCAGGTTAAGAACTTAATTCGTTCTGGAGGTCCGTTCTTAACCTGAGGTACAACTTTAGCTAATGGGGCCTCCTGCTGCCGCCGTGCCGCAGCGGCGCAATTTCTGTTCTCATCCTGAAGCAAAGTTCTTAATCCGAGGTACTATTTCTGAGTTAGCGGAGTCTGTAACCTGAAGCGTCTATAACCCAAGGTATATTGAAGAATATATTGAAGAATAATAAATATCTATACCACATTTAGGAAAAAGTGAGGACCAAGAGAATAGTTTTCCTTATAGTATGTGTGCATAGAATTGAAACCATGAAACTGATACCCATGCTCACTTACTCAGGAGTAAATCGCGTTGAGTAGTACTTCTGAGTAGCTATGCACAGAATTGTGCTGCATGGCTGTAATATTTATGCAAAGTTAGCTGGGTGCAAGCCCCAGTGAGCACGGTGAGGGCTTATTTCCAAGTAAATATAGGCTGCAATCCTAAACAAACCTACCAGGAAATGTTCCAGTCAGCTTAGTGGGAATCTGCTTCTTAGTAAACAAAAACAAAAAAGAGGCTCTGATCCTAAATAGACTTAAGTCTTGCTCGGAAGGAATTGCTATGACCTAGGGTTTAAAACAAATAGAGGCTGAATTGCACTTACTTAGAAGTAAGTCTCCCCACTTATTTAGAAGTAAGTCCTGTTGAAATCAGTGGATTTACTTAGGTTTAGATTACAAAAGTGCCACCTCTTGCTTCCTTTCTTTTGAGACATACTGCTGGGGGGGGGTTGTGTGTGTATTAAAGATAGTAAGACACCGCAGAGCTCCTTAGTTTGATACAGATGTCAACTCAGCACCCGCTGCCCTGAATACAGATCTTCTCTCGGCAGGTTCTGTTCCTAGCTTTTAAAGTCACCATATGTGTTTCATGGATATTTATGGAGGTTGCTCCAGGCAACCAGTGAATTCAGGCATTTAAAGGAGCCACGCCTAGTACAGTATCTCAACTACATTCTTGCTGGAAAGGGGAAAGATGGCTTTCAGGGTGCTTCCAGATGGGGACTTAATATTGCAAACGTGTCATTCAGATATTGCAAACAGGTTATTTGCAATAAGTTTTTTTTAAAAAAAATATCAGATTTTCTGCAGAAAGGATAGATTTGGGTTAAATTGGGAAGGGGGTATATTGGTCGGCATTTTGATTCCAATGACACCACATTTGTTTAAGGACAGTAGTACCATTTACACAGGTCAACATACAACATTCCCCATCCCATACTGATACTGTTTTAAGATAAGGGAAAGAACGGAATAAGCAAATATCCCCCCCCTTTTTTCAAATGCTTTTAAAACAACAATAACAACAACAAAACAGCCATGTGGATATTTTTGATTACAAAACTTCCCTATTATACTTAAGCAACTGTAACAGACTGTGGGAGAAACTCTCAAATGCTACTATAGACCGTAGACTATTATTATTAATCTGTGAACTATAATAGAGCCCTCCACTCTATATGTTGTGGGACTTCAGTACCCATAATCCCTGACCATTGGTTGGGACTGATGGGAGTTGGAGTCCCACAACATCTTGAGGGCCATCTTTGTGTTAGGGATCACACAAGGAGAGGAGGGGTTTAGGAAGTGATGAAATTCCTTTGGGAAAACACAGCCAGCTATGTGAGACAACATATTTACTGCCCTAAGGCTTCTATCAACAAGTAAAAAAAACCCACACACAATATCCATTCCTGTAGCATTTCAATTAAATTTCAGGAGGTGGTTAAAAAGAATTATATAGAACATTCCCTTTGATACAAATAAGGCTAAAATCATAAGTGATTATACAAGAGGAAGTATATTAATAGCACTTTCAAAGGAAAAACATGTATGCATTGCATGAACATAACTTTAGGCTGCTTTCAGGTTACATATTTCTTGAGCATTCATCCTGATTTGTTTGAACAAAGATTGCGGGAAAGTTGTATGACATTAGCTGCTTGTTGAACACTGATTCAGATCCGTTTGCAAGGAGGTTAGATGACACCATCTCAAGCATTTGTTAACCCATATTTCCCAGTGCATTTACCCATCACCTTTGTTATCACAAAAATCCTGGGGTTTGGGGGGAGAAGCGGACTTGTTGCACAACAGCACCAAATCCACTTTAATTGTGTGACTTGAGCATGCCAGTATGTATTTGCATCCCAACCAAAAGACAAAAACAGTCTGGAAGCATCCTTAGTCAATAACAACAAGCAGCTAAAGGCAGATCCAGCTGGAATTCTGTCCCTGCTGTATTTCAGAGATGACAAAAACCAGACAATTATAAACAGAAGAGTGATCAATAGGGCAACTGAGAGCTGCACTAACACTCTGAGAAAAACCAGTGACACGTGAAGCAGGCAATGCAAAGAGTTTAAGAGTCATCCCTTAGGAAATGACATTTGTAAGATTATTACAAGAAGGTTTCTATGAACATAAAGTAAAAAGTAATCTGAGGGGACTAGAGAAAAACAGCTCAAAAGTTGACAGCTTAAGAGAGACTCAGGTAGGAGGCATAAAAAGGCAACATGTAAATAGAATGAAGTTAATCCATGTTTTATTCAAATCTTTTAACCCTGCTGGGATTCTGGATTTTATCAAATATCCTGCACAGCAGTAATTTATTTGTGACAATCCCCTAGTGAGACAAGGAAGCTCCACCAAGATCTTAGGGCAGGAGACCAAAATAAATAGCTAATCTTCGTAATGTATTTTAACAAATGCAAATGCTGGCCCCAAAGAACGGAGATGAATGAGGAGCAAAACACATTTGCTAGTTGGAAAGCCACTTAAAGCCACAGGGAAGGCAGGCTGGGAAAAGAGGGAAAAAAGGAATAAGTTGGATTCCTGCCTACAAATAAAATTGCTGATGCACAGAAGTGAAGACTGAGCTTAATTTCCAACAGAAGAGCTGGTTGTGGTTGAAGCATGCCTGGGAGTTGCACTCTTTGACCTGGGGTTCCTTCCAGACCTGTCACAATTCTGCAGGAGATTCAACTGCATACCAGCAAACTTAGGCTTGCACAATTAAAGTGGATTAAAGTGCTCTGATACAACAAAGCCACTTAAAAACAACCAAACCTTTTGCACGAAGGAAAGTGATGGGGACATGCACTGGAAAGTGTGGGATAGCAAAGGATTGGCAGGCAGTCGTAAAACCTCCAAGCCGATAAATCAGGATGAATACTCAATAAACAGTGGAAGTTGTAGAACATCTGTGAAAGCTCAATAAAGAAGTCATCTGCAGACACCCTTTGTAGCCCTTCCTTCTCATGTTAAATATGTAGGGAATGGTTGCAGTTATTCAGTAGTGCCACTTGCAAATGCTCAGTGGCATTCTCTTTTGTATTGTCACTTTCCTGGTCCCAAAGCTCGGAATTTAAATTGGAAATGGTAGACGCTGGTCCAAATTAAGCTCTGCAAACACCATGGCTTCCCTTTTTTCAAGGGTAATATTATTTTACTTGGAAATGGGACCCCAGTTATCACCAGAAGTAAATCCCATTTTTAATGGACAAAAATTCAAATGCACTGGGGCCTGGCTTGAAATGGGACAAGAATTTTCAGATACAAAATACACTTCAGCATACTTTGAAGAAGCTGCAAATTAACTCCTTTACAAAGATTTCAGGAGTTCCACATGGTAAGCCCCAAGAATTGTGATTTGGAGCATCTTTCGGGTCAGTGAAGAGTTCTCAAGCCATTAGCTGCCCTTGCCATCCCAGACTGGAAGACCTATCGAAGATTTGTTGGAGCCCAGGCAACAACGGCTTTGATGTACTTCAGTTTGTTTCTGGTTTTGTTCCTCATTCACTGAGTATTGGTTTGACGCCCACCAACCCAGGCACAAATGTTGGAGGCAAGAACTGGAAGCCAACAGCTATCTCCAGGTCAGCTTTGTTCTGGACTAAATGCAA
Organism: Podarcis raffonei; assembly: GCF_027172205.1. NCBI lineage: Eukaryota > Metazoa > Chordata > Lepidosauria > Squamata > Lacertidae > Podarcis > Podarcis raffonei. Next base: position 45,076,660 of record NC_070606.1, on the reverse strand, counting down.
CTATCAAGGTAGAAGGTGCATACACTTAAAATCTGCAAGCAGTCTGTAAAACATGAAAACAGTTATTGACATGCCCCCTTCCCAGGTGAAAGCATAGAGCAAAGCAGCACATGCTAAATTCACATTAGGTAAGCAGTCCAAAAGTTGCGACAAAAAGGAATGTGGGGATGTTTCCTAAACAGTTTCAAACTTTTTAAAATCTGTGTTTGGAAGGAAAAAGTACAGAAGAGATTAAGGTAGCTAAAAACATAATCCTGGTTGTAGTACAGTGGGGCTCAATGAGTAAACATGTTGCAGGATTACCCTGCAAGAAACACAGGGCAAAACTATTAAAAAGGCAGCAAAATGGCAATATCAAAGATGATGGGAAGCCCAAGATGTACACGCATTAACCGTGGAAGAGGATTGTAAAAGATAGTGTTTATTGCGGAAAGACAAGCAAAGAAAAACTGTCTGAATAGAGGCAAAAATATAGAAACAAACATGTAGAAAACTGTAATGTGTGCCTATGAATGTGAACGTTATGAAGCTGCAGACCCAAGCCATAGGATTTAAGTATTCTATAAATGAAATTAATGGGTCCCCTCCACGGTAAAAGGTAAAGGGACCCCTGACCATTAGGTCCAGTCATGGATGACTCTGGGGTTGCGGCGCTCATCTCGCTTTACTGGCCGAGGGAGCCAGCGTACAGCTTCTGGGTCATGTGGCCAGCATGACTAAGCCACTTCTGGCGAGCCAGAGCAGTGCACGGAAATGCCGTTTACCTTCCCACTGGAGCAGTACCTATTTATCTACTTGTACTTTGATGTGCTTTCGAACTGCTAGGTTGGCAGGAGCAGGGACCGAGCAACGGGAGCTCACCCCGTCACGGGGATTCAAACTGCCAACCTTCTGATTGGCAAGCTCTAGGCTCTGTGGTTTAACCCACAGCGCCACCCACATCCATCCACAGTGGAGAATATTATTTTGCATTTCAGGCATGTGTGAAGAATCCTTTTAGGGCTCAATATATTCTTGCTGTCCTGTTTCCACCACTCATGTTTGCACACAGGAACACTCATACTCTCTTCCTTTATCCAAGATCCCCTAAGTCCTCATGTCAATATTGGCTACTTGGGGCCCCATCAGTTCCAACTAGTATTGGTTAGGGATAATGGGACTTGTGGTTCAACATTTGGGGGGGCCACAGGTTTCCTAACCCTGTCTGAAAGAGAACAGCCTGTGGCATGTGTGTGTAAACAGTTCCATGAAAAGTATCATAGAACTTGCAAAACTTCACAGTAGTAATTACTTGAACACACCAAGGGAGACCATCAATTCTGTTACTTCTAAATACTCATGAAAATATGGATTTCACAAGCTCACTGTAAGATAAATCAATAACAAGTCAAGAGAATGAACAAATAGTGAATGCAAAGTTGGATGGCAGCTTTATTATTCCCTATAATGTAGTCCCTCCCCCCCCAGTAAGGAAACAGTGTCCCTAAAAGGAGAATGGGGAACTCAGGTATATTAACACATAAAATCACACAGACATATGTTCTTGCAAATTAAAAAACATCTAAGAGTGCTTGTGTACACTAAGATCACAAGGCTGTTCATTATGAAGATTTAAAGTACTATAAACAGCTGGTAGCCCTGTCACTGAAGTAATTACATGTTGCTTTTTTGAGATTTAAATCTGGTTATTTGAACATTGTTTCTATTCAGTTCATCACAGTGGGATCTCTAATTTGTTCAATGTAGTCAACAGCAAAGTAGTCTATCTTGGACTAATTAGCCTCCTTGAAATCAAACATAAAAAATATACAAAACAAAAGGCTAGTAAAAGAATTTCAGGTTGTTTGTCACTAGAGTGCTCCTATGATGATAAAATCTTATGCTGGCTAAACATGAAAAATTTTTCTCAATTTACTTTTAGCACCTTGTGAAATCTTCTGCATGAATTACAACTGTCTCCAGTAAGAAACTCAGCTGAGAAGGTAAACAGGAACTGCACAGATAGATGCTGGTATTTATATGGAAAAGGATCCGGGATATAGGCTGCTATTCTCCATAAATTAAGAGAACATTGACAAAATGGACTGTGTGATTTATGTATGATCTAATGATCCTACATTCTCAATAGATACATTGTTCCGTTTACATTAAATATAGAGGGAAAGGTCTCCCAAGGCATTTGATTTTGTTTCACAGCAACCCTGAAATAAAAATAGTGGGTTTGATGGCATATCATGGACTACTCATTTTGACCCCAGTTTGTTAATGACCTCACGCACAGAACTTCCAGAGGAAACAATAGTCCCCATTCACTGCAATATCAAGGAAACCACTGTATGTATAATGCAGGTGCACATGCAAAGATGTCTCCAACAGCTGCCTGCGCGCATCAGATTTCACATAAGCGCAAGGAGATGCTGGCTAGAGATAAATGACTATTATATATAAATGCTGGGAACATGCTATGACATAACAGAGATGGTCAGTGCATTGGAAACCTGCCCATATTTTGTAAGACAGGTGTGCGGAGGTAGTTCCTCATTGTTTCCAGTGAGAAATTAATTACCTCTACCCATCTGGATACAAAGAAGTGGGTAGAGCATGCTGGAAATGAGTGCTTCCTGAAGGGGAAGAGACTGAGACAGGAAAGAGTTTGTCCACCATCACATCTGAGCTGCACTATAGATTATCCTCTTGTTCTCAGTAGCTGCCAATCTGTGCTTTAAAAGCCCTCTGTGAGACAATCTGTAAAAGCCCTCTGTGAGAAAATCTTCATCTCCATGTTCATATAATATTCTTGAAATCTAGAAAAGGACAGCTAAAATACCAATTAAGCTGCCCGTGTTTGCAATTAATTTGAAAGATCCAAGTAGAAAGCCAACTCTGTAGACAACAATGGGGCCAGCAGTCGGTTGTGCCAGCTCTAAATTTATTTCTGTTCCTACAATATTTTTTTTATGGCTCCTCGGTTAAATGCATTGCCTTCTATCCACCACTGAAAGGTTGAGAAGAAGCCTTGGGGCACATAGATGGATGCATATATGCCCAAACATTAATTATTCTTATTCTTATTTCTTAGATTTGTATCTATCAGAACGCCTTGCTCGTTATAGAAGGGTACCGTATTGGCCTGAATATAAGCCTCACTTTCCCCCCAAATTCTGACCGTGAAAAGTTAAATTGTGGCTTAATTTTGTAACCTTATGGTATGCAGCCAGGAGAGTAGGGCAAACAGCGCCAGGAGTGCGGCAAAGCAGCGCCCGCCCCGTACGTAGTCTCCCATCCTCTCCCCAAGGCCAGGAAGGAGAGAGTGAGGAAGGAAGGGGAAAGGCCACCAGCAATGTGTGGCTCCCCGCCTCCCCCAGTATGCAGCCAGGAGCAGCGAGAAAGGGAGTGGCTTATATTTGGGTATTTTTTCTTCCCACCTCTCCAATTTTAAAGGTGCAGCTTATATTCAGGTGTGGCTTATATTCGGGCCAATATGGTAATTAAAAGCACTTCAATACTTTGGGCAAGATTTGGCTTTTCCTTTATAAATGAGACAGAAGATACTTTTATTGCACTCACAACACAAGAATCTCTGTGGAGAGGATACTTGAATTGGCAATGCATAAATAAACAATTGCTTGTGTACTGTATACAGTATATGAAACATAATAAGAATGTACCACTGGACAAGTCTCTGTAGGTTGTTCTTGTATTTACATGAAAACCAATAAAAATTATTGGGATTAAAAAAAGAAGATTTGAATATCGGCCTTCATCTGAAGATCACAGGCAGTCTACAACATAAAAATACAAAAATAAAAATCCATCCCTTCAATGGTTCACAAGCTTGTAGTGTTACACCATCTTTCACTAATAACGGAATCAGGTTCTTAGAGGATATGCTTTAACAAAGCCTTTAACGAAGTAATTGGGGAAATGGTGGAAAACATATTCCTCAGCATAAATCAGAAGGATACATGGTGAAGAAGATACACGCCTTTATTTTTTTAAAATGTAAATTATACAGTAAATGGAATGAGGATGTTTCCATCACCTCACTCTGTTGTGGAGGGATTTTCTGTTTTTCAAATACTGATATTACAGCTATTGTTTTGAAATAACATATAGCTCTCCAGTGACTAAGAAACCTGCAGACAAATCATACTTGGCCCTGTCCTTGAAGTTTTCCCTGAGTTGCAGTGAAAATCTACACAAGGGTTGGATACGGATAAAGACTTAAGAACAAGCTGCGTTAACACAGGGCATATTCTCTCTCTTTCCTAAATGGTTCATGCTGCTGAATAAGATTGGCCCTGCTCGCATTCAAGTGCCTTCTCAGCTTCATGATCTCAAATGTTTATATCTAAAATGTCACAATTCAATATTACCAAGCTGTAGAATTTCTACAGCAGGACATTCGCTTCCAAGAACACTGGGGGAGCGAGAGGAGATTTCAGGGTTATCCTGTTCTTTTCAGCTCAGCAGGCAGAGTAGAAGTGAGATCACGAAACTATTGCCTCCCATTTCCCAGACGAGTAGCCAGAGCTAATATAAAAGAATAATATAACTATGCCAAGGGGGGGCTTACTGCATTAAAAAAGAGACACAGGACACATTAGCGTGTTTAAAAACCCCCACAACCATTCAAAATCCCATATTTGGGGATTCACAGAATGGAGTTAGATGTGAAGAAGTACAAGACCCTAAGAAGAATCTGCTAAATCAGGTCTATGGCCCATCTAGTCCAGCAGCCTGCTCTCACAGCAGCTAACCACATGCCTATAGGAAGCCCAGGGCTTTGTTTCAGCCAGAACTCACTGGAATGGAGTTCTGGAACTTCTCAAGTGGGCACCATTGCCATTAGAAGACAACAAGGAAGGCGTTCATGGTGAGTTCCAGCACCTCTTTTTCTAGAAATATAGCACTGGGGAAGCCCATAACCAGGACATAAGCCCCGCAGCACTATGTCTAGCCACTATGAGAGCCAGTGTGGTGTAGTGGTTAAGAGCAGTGGACTTGTAATCTGGTGAACCGGGTTCGCGTCCCCGCCCCTCCACATGCAGCTGCTGGGTGACCTTGGGCTATTCACACTTCTCTGAAGTCTCTCAGCCCCACTCACCTCACACAGTGTCCTCCATGAATTTGTATGATCCTCTTTTACAGCTACCCAAGTTCATGGCTATTAATGCCTGCTGTGGGAATGAGTTCTAGAGTTTAACTATGCATTGTATAGAGAAATATTTTTATAAACTTCAGCCATATCACCTCTTACTTGCCTTTTCTTTAAACCTTCCCTCATAAATGCTATAATCTTTCCTTGCTATAATCTTTACCTTTTCCAAACTGAAAGTATTCATTATGGGGTGAGGTGACCAGAACTGTTCACAGCTTTCCAAATGTGGCCACATAATAGATTTGTGTAACAGTACTGTGATATTGGCCGTTTAATTTTCAATTCCTTTCCTAATTATCCCTTGCATGGTATCTGCCTTTTTCCACAGACACCACACACTGGGTCGACGTCTTCACTGAGCTATCTATTATGACCCCAAGGTGTATGTCACAACCAGTTGTGTATTTGCTCTATGCACAAAATGAGCTTCTCCCCTCAGGACAGCTTTTGTTTATGGAATTAAGCCCTTCTGTATGCAGAAAACTCTCTTTTTATGCATAGTAACTCCTTCAATGAATGGAATGAAAACTTAGGATCCTTCAAGACATATTGTAAAATGGCAACTCTAGCTCATAACTAGTTATTGAGAGATGAATGCTGTGGAGTATTACTTATCCATTTTAAGTAATCTTTAAAAAGTGTGATCTTGAGAGAGTCCACCTGAAGTGGACAGAACAGAAGAAGTTTTGAAATTGAGGTATATCAAATTACAGTTGGTGTTGGTGTTGGTATGTTGCCATATTTGTTAGAATCCTGAAAACTGCAGCTTTCACTTTGGGAAGTGAGACAAAAGGTTGAAAGGTTAGCAGTGGACATCTATGGCTTGGTCAATGAAGTAACATACAGTTCTATGGCCACAGTAGTGATTTGCGTGTAAGAAGAACACTGAACACTGATTCATGCCACTTCTGCATGAAGCCAGAGATGGTTTAATGAATCTTTGTCTCTTCACACAGCAGGTGCTTGAACTGCTTCTTCATTTGCTTGATAGGTATCTTTATGCACTGATGGAAGAGCTGAATGAATGATTGAGTGATGAAATAACCACTGTGCTGTTGAGCCAGGTTGCAAAATGGAAGTGATAATTTCCTATCCAACAGGGCTGCAGTTACAATTATGATGAGCAGAGTGCTAAAGAAATTTATCAAATGCCTAATAGATACAGTAGTTTCTGTCATTCTGAGAACATATAAAACCTCACAAAGACTACATTATATTTTTATGAAGAATAAGGTGCGGCAGATAGATTATGGAAAAGGTTTCTTGTTAGAGACATTTATCATTAATAACCATGACAGGAAGGAAACTGCTGTTGCTTGAGTAATTAATAAATGTATTTAAAACCACATTTTTATTACTCACTTTGGAAGATAAAATTTATCTTTAGTAATAGCACAATGAGAAAGTAATAATTTTTTTTCTCTTTTTCAGTGTGATATTTTGTTTCTGTGAAAGCATATACACTTTATGCATATGTTTTAATGTTTTGCTTTATGTTTTTGTAAACCCCTTAGAGGTTTTCTTGCAATCAAGTGGTGTGTGTCTGTCTCTCTCAGATTCCTTCCTTGCATAAAAATAGCTTTTAGGTCCTTAGGTTTTGTATATGAGAAAGTTTGAGATGTCCTTCCATGGCAAGAGGCTTTCAAATATTGTAAGTGCCGCTAAGCAAGCAATGCTCAATGGCCTTCATTCGCGTTTTAATGTGGTTCTTAAATCTGACTTTGTACTGTAGTTTGTACACTTGTACACTTCCAGTTGAGAGCAATTTCCCTCTCCCACAACAGCCCCTGTGCCCCACCCCTTACTGCTCTTTGGGGTGATAAGGAAGGTGACTCCCCCGATATCTACTTTTACTAAATCAGATTTTCAGCAACAGTTTATTTGACATGAAAGGTAAGTCATCTTTAGATTTTCATCAATTTGTAACTGTAGCAAAGGGCACCTTGAAACTACTTCCTTTAGGGAGTTCTCCTGCCATGTTTCATCAGTAGAGAAATGAAGATTCAGTGCCTACTTTCTCTCTTCAGTGCTGAATTACAGATGAACAAGGATTTACCAAAGTTACAAAGTCAAGCAAAAGAAGAGGGGGCGGTGTTCTTCCCTTTGCATTTACTGTAGGGGGGACATACAGTTCTTTATTAAAATTCATTTCCAAGCTTTGCAGTTGCAATATATTCTTCAGGAGCAATGTTTTTTTCAGTGTCAAATTCTTATGTAGTTTGATCCACAAATTTAGTAAGAATTCAGGACTTTTTGCAATGTATGGCCATATACTCTTAAATTCAAAGAAGAATACAGGACACAGATCTCAGGATGTTCATTGGGCCTCAGATTGCAATTTTGATGTGCAACATATCTCTGGATCTGTGTATTTATCACACATGTACCCCATACTTCCACCAAGGAGTGAAAGACAGCATACAAGGGTTCCATTTTATGACAGAACAACTTCATATGGGAGGGTTAGGATGAGATATAGTGATGCCCCTCCCCCAGGTCATCTTGTTTCCCTGTATCCTAACTCATGATTTTCGCCTCTGCCTCACACTATACATGTAGACAGATTGTCATAGTTTTAATATATGGTCACTTGAGTACATAATTTCTTAGCTCGTAAGAAAGACATCTGCATTTTTACTACCGAACATTTTGCCAGCATAATGCATCTAGGCAAAAATCTTATTGTATGCTGTTACTTAATGTGATATTTTTTCCCTCTACCTCAATATAATTTTCAGTTTCTGAAGTCAAGATGCTGTAAACAGATGAAAAGTCAAAACGATGAAATTTCCAGGCAAGAAAATAAGATTAGACAATGTTGCATTTTTAAAGAAGGTACATGGTTTTAAGTACACATACATTTGCACTTGTGATTATTATATTATATAATTGTTATTATATTATAATAATCATGAATATTATGTGTACTGTGCAAAGTGTTGTACATAGATTCAGAAAACCTGTTTCAAATTCTTGCTCAGGCAAGAGGTTTACTGGGTGACCCGGGGTGAGTCTCTTAGCCTACTTCACAGGGTGGTTGTGAGGATAAAACGAGGGAAGGTACACCATGTTTGCCTCCCTGAGCTCCTTAGAACAAAGGCAAGAGAAAAAGGCAACAATGATTTTAAAAACTGTGATTTGTTAAGGTACCTCCATTATCTGAGCGAAGGGGAAGCTCAGCAAACATAGTGATCTATCCAACTCTTTCTTGACCACTGTGGTCAGCAACATCCTGCAGCTGAACATACATAAGCTGTAATTATGCTCATCATTTATGTTCACTCAGGACTGAGTAATATGTTACTACTAGTACTATTGAGAGTGAATCCCACCCAGATCCTAGTCACTCATGGAATGATTCCCTAGCAACTAAGTGGAGTTAAGGGTCCTGTGAGGAAGTTAATTGCCTGCCACTGGAAGCTCAATATCAGGAGTGACTGACAGGCTCTGAGGGAGACTGCCACCAGTACTCTGATTCACAGCTTGGTTTTTTGCTTGTTTTTTGTTTGCCAAAAGCTTTAACGCATGGATTGCTATGGTATATCAGTCACGTTACAAGGTACATAGGTCAGCAGGTGCATGGATAAGCAGAAGCTAAGATGTTGTTCTGACACTTTACATGCCCCCCAAAGCCCTCCTTTTGTGCGGTTTGTGTCCTGAGCCACGGAACTGAGCAAGCAAGCAAGCAAGCCCTCCTTCGGAGAGGCTTGGTTTGCTGAGTTTGTTCTCACTGGTACATCCATTGTGACAGAGGCAGAGTTAATGGGCCAGCTTGCTATCTGATCTATCTGCAAGCATCCCCTGAACCAGAGGAGGCTTTCGGGGGGGGGGGACAGTCCTGGTGCAGTGTCAGGTTCCTGTAATGTACAAGGTCTCCTATGGCACAGAGGTGGACTTCTGCCCTGACAGTCCCCTTGCCCCATCTCTAGGGTCTGAGTCAATATTCACAATGGTCCCTCCTCATGGTCCAATTTCCCCAGTTCTCTGTTCTTCCCTTCCTCACCTTCCTCTGCCCAGTATTGACATCTCCACAAGGCTCATGCTAGCCAAAAGTGTCTGGGAAGGCACTGCAGACTTCGAAGAAGCATTAGTCCAGCGCTCAGCGGCGGAGGAAGCAGCTTGGGTGCCTGGGGCGCACTGCAGGACCTCTGGAGTCTGCCTGCCTCCTCCCTCTCAGCCGCCCTCTCCCAGGAGAGACAGGTGGTTCTGGCGTGCTGCAGGCCCCACAGTGAGTGCTGCCTGGCATTTTGTTACCCCCCTCAGTGGTGACCCCAGGGGCGGTCTGCACCCACCACACTCCCTTCCTCTGCCCCTGCCTGCACTCCCACCATTTATTTGCTATGACATTGGCTAGAGTGCTTAAGCCAAGTTTTCCGAGCTACAAGAGGCAGTCCCTTCCATAGAATTGCTCTGCCTTTTGTCTGAGAAAGACAACTTCCCAGTTGATTAATGATGTCCTAATCCTGACTGAGAGTCACCTGTCGAATAATGGTGAAGATGGAACATAGCAATAATGTACAAATTAAAGTCTGTTGTGAAGGTGCAGCTGGCAATAATGGAACTGTGCTCAAGTTTGTGGATAAGTGGGGGGAATCATGTTAGTGTGGAAAAGAAATAGCACATGCAAAATTATGCTTACAAAGCTTTAAAGCAAAAAGAAAAAGGATTTATATTACAAGTTACAAGAATAAGCAGCATGCTTTGGGAATATAAAAAAATTAAGTATAGAGATGAAATTATTGCATATATATATATATATATATATATATATATATATATATATAGGCAAAATATAATCTAAACTAATCTGTAATTGCTCAAGCATGACCATATTCATCCTTTTAAAGATCAAGCTTTTAAATGTTAAGCTTTACAGAGAAAGAAAAGTTCAGTAGGCAAGCATTTTCACTATTGGCTCTATCACTTTGGATTATGTTTGCTATCTTTTTCTTTTATTTGAAAGCAGGGTTCCCAGAAGTAAAGGGATTTGGGGAGCTTACAATGAAAAATGTCACCGGGGGGGTAGCTGCCCTGCTTCCTGTGGTAAAGCAGAAGAATGCTCTCAAATTTTACGGTAAGAAAAATGAAAGAATGAATCCCTTAGGACTCCACCCTATACACCCCCACACACTTTTTGCTGAGCTGTTAAGAAAAGGAAGCCACTTATCTAGCAAAAAGTTTTTGCATTGCTGTTAGATCTTCTACCTCCGAAAAATGAATTACAGAATAGACATGGCATGCTACTTTATCTCCGAAATAGAACAATTCCATCTGACACTTTCTTGAGTTTATACACTGCAAAACATCAATGATGACTACTGGTCATTAGAAGTTGCACATCTGACTGGATGTTTCCTGAATATGTAACAGACAGCTACAATCTTGATTTTCCTAAATAACTACAGGCAGATATGATTCTTGTTAAGAAGGCACCATGTGAGGATGTGAGGCTTATCTCATCTGCCCACCCTGATCAGAATGGATACTGCGCGCACACACGCACGCGCACACACACACACATAGGCGCAGGATTCTTAAAAACAAAGTCCCGTTGACCCTCTTTTTCTCAGTAGAAATGAGCTACCCTAGGCCTATAATTATTTAGGGCAAGAATAGGAAACTGATGGCCCTCCATGGACTACAACACCCATCATGCCTGGCTGGGGCTGATGGGGGTTGGAGCCCAACATCTGGAGAACCACAGGTTCCTCATCCCTAATTTAAGGAAAAAGTAGCAACACAACTGCCATACTATGTTAGAGTTTGTCCCTAAGACAGAGAAAACATTTCCATGTATATTGCAAACGCATTGTGGTACAGTTTGCAGAAATAAAGCTTACTTCTCCTTAAAGATATCCTGTGTGGTGCAATGATTTGCCCCTTTTGTGTAGTATGACTGGGGAGATTGGAGTGAATTGAACTGATACAATGGCAAAGGCTTTTGGAGAATTATATATTGATACATGAGCATGGCATTTAGCTTCGCCACAAATTACATCCGTGCAGGAATCAGTATGAAAGACTATCTCCGGGCTGGAGCACCAAACATTAACAAAGGAAGACTGCATATTCTAGCAGGAACTGTGATAATTTGGTTAAAGTGCCACAGGTGAACTTACCACTGAGAGGATGAGGAATTGTATACTGTTTCTTCTTACTTGTAATGGAAGACGTGGAAAGTTTGCGAGAAAGAGCAGCCCCTTGTTTCTTTCTTGAGGCATCACCCTGCTGGGTTTTCCTCAGCTGTACCATGTGTTTGAGTTTCTTCAGGCGTTCTTGTGAGCGGGAAATAAAGTGAGGCTTGTGAACTTCTAGCGCCTCCTAAAAGAAAGAAATACATTTCATTTGGAGTGAGAAACAGAGAGGGCATTATCAATTAGTTCCTCTGAACCAAGTTAATGAAAGTCCTGTTTCTCAAGTGCTTAGGTTTGCATCCAACAACCATGGAAATTATCACATAATACGGACATGATAAGATGTCTCTCAACAGTGTGAGATCTCATGCCTCAACAGAGGAAATGGCAGTCATGTGTCCTTTTGTTTACAAGCTCACCCTTCTGCAGCACAGGAAAATCCCAGCTATCCACCAATGGATCAAGGATTTGTCTTCAGGTGGCTTCATGAGTTGACAATATACCATCAACTTTAGAACAGGAATGGGGAACCTGCAGCTCTCTAGATTTTGATCAACTCATTCCAAACCCCATCAACCCCAGCCAGCATAGCTCAGGGATGATATGAGTTGGAGACAGGGTAGGATAGGACTTGTGAGCCCATCAACAGCTAAAGGGCCACAGGTTCCCTGCCTCTGCTTTAGTAGATGGACAACTACCATGCTAAATGTAAAGTATATACTGTTTTTTATGCCTAATCAAGAAAAACCAACTTACCCTATCCTACATAGCTTACAGAGTATAATTGGCCTTGAAACTGATTGCCTGCAGCCTTTGCCCTCTTCATCTCTTTCCTGCACTCTTTCTAGCGTACCTATTGTGCTGGTATGAGTGTTGTGTGGTTCTATGTCATATTAGCAAAAATGGAAGAACATCATAAAAGTATTAACATAACAACTTGGGACATGTTTGAAAAACTGCTACATTAAGCAGGAGTAGCTATTCTTGCAACCACACGTCTCATTTTTGCAGTTACCAGCGCCTATGTACTTTAGAATTCCTTTTTGGCCTAAGTGTCTAAATAGGAAAACCAAAGGACACAATTAATGGCTTCCTTGGACATCCAAGATATATGGATCCAGGATAAGTGCATCTGCTGTGCCTCAATGGGTAAAAAAGCAGCAGAATCCGTTTATCGCTATGCGCTTGGAAAGAAAAGAAAGAATAAAAAAGTGCAGTAGACTCTTGGCCACTTCATTTAATTGTGTATTAAATATTTTTCTGTGGCCTAGACTGTTTACTCCTAACCATTAACACACTTCTGTAGTTGTTTAATGTGCTGTCCTTGTTTGCATCAGACTCAGACCAGAGTAAGAGAAAAGTCCCTTTCATGGTGGGTCATGCATAGCTTTTTAACATGCTCAGTGTTTAAAAGGGGGACCAGAATGCTGTTATCAGTAGGAGATTTGAGTTGCCATTTAACCCTTGCTGTTCAGATTTAGGTTCATAACATTCTGCCAGTCTAGCCCTTAAAAACATAGTAACCCTTTTTTAAGGTTACTGTCCTGGCTCCCAGTTGCTGAAGAACGAGAACTCGAAGAAGGATTCTTTCCAAAGGCTTTACTGTTTAGATTGGTGCAATACATATGCACATCACTGGTCTAAGGGAGAGCAGGGCACATAGCTGATCCAACGCTTGGGTACACAATGGCAGGTGATCTAGCACACCCCTTGCTTTCCTATATAAAGGAATGTGGCAGGCTCAACATAGGGCAGCAAATGGTTCTGCTCCTTAGCAAGCAACCTAGCACTCTGCCTTGAAGGTGGGTTCTGCTCCCATCTGTTCAGATCTCCCTTGGTGCCTTCAGGACTTAGGTTTGACGGCTCTGGGGTAAGCTGTGAGAGAGGTATTGTGGAGGTGCTCAGACAGCTGTGGAGAGGAAAGCAGGGTTTAAGAGGAAGGCAGGGTGCACTGCCCTCACCCTGGGGGACCCATAATCTCTTAGGGCACAAGAATCTTCATTTTGCTGCAGCAGACTAATACAGCTACACCTCTGGCCATTGGATCAGTAAATGTGAGGGGAAGGAATTGATGGAAAGGTGAGCAAAAATGTTTGTGTATAGCAGGGGCTTCTAGACAGTGGGGAATTTCCGAAGTTGCTCATTTTCAACAGATCAGGCAATCAAAATGATTATTCAACAATGAACAGCAGCTTCAAGTGACCTCATTGTTCCGTTGATAAAGTAAGAAAAAGAAAAAAGAAAATGTGACTTTCTGCCTCCATTGAGTTCCCAGGAAAATAACCATCACAGGATTGAGAGTTAACAGAGAAAACATTCTGATATTTTACCCTGAGAGTCAGTGGGTTTTCAGGAATGTTCTCAGGCTCAGAGCAGACCTCTGGCTGCTGGAAGGCTTCATGTTTCTCATGAGTAACATCTGGCTCATGAGCTGTGGAGGTTGTTACCCTGTCGATTGTCTTGTTCATCTCACTTTTCTGATGCTCCTTCAGCTTGATAGCCAAACCACAGAATTTGTAATCACCTTAAGAAAGAGATAGATGTTTATTAAGGGGGAGCAGTTAATTTGAATTTGGGTCTTTCTTTGCTTTTGGAGGGTGGTTTCTGAAACAAAACCGTCAAGTTATATATTCTTCAGCATTTTAGTGAGAATTTATCCTGATAAACGCATTTTTGTATGCAGTTTTGGATAATGTACATGTTTTTGCAAACAATTTCCCCTAATATGATGCATTTTTGTAAACAATGGTTGGAGAACTGCATTGCAAAATTTGGATAAATGTGAATTTTGAAAGATAGCTGTGTTTTGCTTCACCTATTGGTCTGGAAAATGTTTTGATAGATTTGGAGTTAAATGCATAATGAATCAAATTTCTCCTTCCCTAATGGTGGCCACTAACACATTGCCAAAAAGAAGAAGATACATAACAGAAAAAGAAAGAAAATAAAAAAGAGGACATAGATTTGTTTTTAAAATGCATTTGCAAATACATATGCAAATTTGGAAATAATTACTAACTTTATGGTTGGGTGTAATGATGATGATGATGGTATTTCTTACTATTTATACTCCATCTATCTTACTGGGTTGCCCCAGCCACTCTGGGTGTCTTGCAACATAATAAAAACACTGCATAACTTCAAACATTAAAAGCTGCATGTAGTCATGCAGCGAAATGAGGTGCCAGAATCTTGAGAGGCAGCAATGCTAGAATTGTGTCATCGCACTGAAGGTGGTTGATGCTATGTTTTACTGCTCACCAATATTTAAAGCAAAACCCCTGCAAGCTGAAAAACCAACCAACCTTGGCACATTGAGGAAAAAAGCTTCTGTTCTAATGCACTTCTTGCTATGTAACTTTTCTACCTGCAAGAAAATGTTTTCCTACCACCTCTGCCATCTGAATGCAAACTGCTTTCCATTTACAACTTTGGTCCCACCTCACTCCATTGCACGATCGTGGGAGCCTGAGACTGCTGCCTAATACATTGCTTTTCAGAGCAGGCGGAGGGAAATATATGTTGCTCTAATTGATAATTATAATTTCTATAATTCACAGTATATGATGCTCCTGGAGTATTCAAAGCACTTCACACAGATTATCCCAGAAATCTTTACAACCATTCTGTAAAGTACAATAGCATCATACCAGAATTATTATCTTTAGTACCACCATACTGCAGATGGTGCAGGGAGAGGGGCAGAGGGGAACAACTGGAGAACAGTGGCTAGCCTAAGGCTACTTAGTGAGTTCATGGATGGGGGAGAACTAAAGTCAGAAAGCTTAGCTCACAGGTCACAGCCTTTGCTGCATGACTCTCAATAGCTCATACACTTTGAACCAACTAAGATTTACTGCACTGATGATGGACTACAACAAAATATGTATATTGTATTCTTCCTCAAGTAATTTGAGTTCTTTTCCCTTTGGTCTTGCAGCTGTTGGGGTTTTTTTATTGTTCCTGTATTGATCTGCATATTCAAGTCCTTATTTTACTGCAATTACTTTAAGATGAGAAACTAATAAACAAAATGCTAAAATATGATTTAAGTTCATTAAAAATGTAATCAATATAGAAGGTTATTAAAAAATGTTTTCCTCCTTTATAATCAAGCTTGATTGATTGCTCTTTGACAATCAATATTTCTTGCATAATTTATAATCCCAAAAAGGAGCTTGTGCCCAAAATGCGAATAGATGTTTTCAGCATTTTACAAGCTAAAAATACAGAATTAATCCAAAATGGCAAATATCCTTCTGAAGAACACTGAGACATGCCCCTCTTACAAGAGTGACAATAAGCTTGTGTTTCCTGCCAAATGGTATGATTCGAGATATTAAATATCTGGGAAGAAAGCCTATTTCAGATAGTTTCAAATGATCAATTGCAGTAAAGAGAAAATACTTTTTCCTTGTGTCATGGCAGAAGCTTGATACTCTTTTTTTCCAAACAAACAAATCAAAATATAAAGTTGTTTTCTGCACCTGTTTTACCAAGTTGCAAATCCTCTCCCATATTGATTGTTTGCCTTACTTGCACATACTTTGCTGAGCCAAGATTCTGAAAATATTTTTCCCTGAAGAGGGGTTTGCAAGGTAAATTGAAAAACTGAACATTAGTTTCAGATATTTTTCCAGACCAAAAGCTCCATGGAGGCTGTAGTTGCAGTTGGTGAGCACAGTGCCCATGTACCAATTATCGTGCATATATTTCCATTGTACACAAAGATCTGTTCCTAATGCTGCAATGGAAGGGAAATACATTATGTGACCTGGAGCTGCTAGGCAGCAAGGTCCTCTTTATTCAGGAATCCTAGGATGTCAGAGAAGTGAGATGGGCATAATTTATATATATATGGATGAGAAGAGAAAAATACATGAAGTTGGTGTTATCAAGATAATTTCAAGATAATGGAATTAGAATAATCCCTAATTTATCTTTCTCAACTGTCTACAATAAAATAGTTTGTCCGCTGGGCAATTTTTCACTGGATACAAAAGGAGGGTAAAATATATGGATAAAGCAGAAGGGAGTGGGAAATGAGGTCAGCAACCCTGAGAGTATCCCTCTATCAGCCTATAATACAAGCTGAGTTGAGTATCTCAACACTTCCAACAACAAGCATTTACAGGGATGGGGAACCTGTAGTCCTCCAGATGTTATTGGACTGCGGCTCTCATCATCCCTGAACATGGCCACACTGGCTGTGCTAAAGTATGCATGTTTGGGGATTCAATACAGAAACATGGGACATCAAAATGCATTATGTGTGTTCTAACTACGTTGTCTTATTTCTTCTTATTTGGTCTCAATAGGCCATGGCCAATATTGATAATTTATACAAATGCATTAAGTGAAGCCTGTTGCTCTCCAAACTACAGTGGTACCTCAGGTTACATACGCTTCAGGTTACATACGCTTCAGGTTACAGATTCCGCTAACCCAGAAATATTACCCCTGGTTAAGTACTTTGCTTCAGGATGAGAACAGAAATTGTGCTCCGGCAGCGCGGCAGCAGCAGGAGGCCCCTTATCTAAAGTGGTGCTTCAGGTTAAGAACAGTTTCAGGTTAAGTACGGACCTCCGGAACGAATTAAGTACTTAACCTGAGGTACCGCTGTATTTTCCTACCTTCAAAACAAAAAACAAAAAACCAACAACAGACAAATGCAAACAAGCTGCCCATTAACAGCTCTGCACCTTTTACTCTGATCATATTTTAACACGCCACAAAAGCTAGATTCCTAATACCCAATGAAAGATTTGCAGCTTACCTTTTGGGAACGGATCTTTTCTGTAGATAGCATTTTCGCCCAGTGCCCTTTTTGATAAAGCCTTTATATGATACCCGTGATCAGAAAAAGATGTTTTTGGTTTCAGAAAGCTTTGGGTCTGACTCTCTTTGGACTCTGAAGTGCCTTTGGGTTGATGTTTATCTGTCAAAGAAATGCCACCTTCCACCATGAGTTCTTTCTTGGATGATTGCTCCAGAAAGGAAGCAAGTGCTGTTTCATAGTGTCTGTCTCTTATGCACTGTTTTCTGTTGCTTCCTGAGGATGCTTGTGTGCCTATTAAAAAGTAAGAGAGGGAGAGGAGAAATAAAAGAAAAGCAATGCCTGAAATATAACTTCACTGTCATGGTTCCTTCTGCAAAGGTCCTTCCAACATTGTTTGCAGCACTGCATGTAGTATTATTATTATTATTATTATTATTATTATTATTATTATTTTCATAAATGTATCATTTCACCTTGAAGCAGTGATGCTGTGTCACTGCCAGCAGAAAACAGTGTGATATCATTAGCCTCTTCACTTCCTTGTTCTCTAAACTGCTTTTAATCATGTTATCCTCTTTCCTAACAAGACTACCTGTGATTACAAATTAATAGCTTCCTAACCAGCCCATATACCAACATTTCATTTCCACAGCACAAGATTGTATACTATGCAACTCTAAGAAACCCACTGGGGAAAATAATTGCCAAGAACATAGAGCACGCTTCATAAAAGACGCACTGTTGGTATAAAGCCAAATTGATTCCGCAAACATATTTCAGTAGTTCATTGAAGGCTTGATCCAGACATTCCATTGCGGTGTGGTTACACTGGCATCTTCGAGACATACATTTAACACAGAGAAAACATGATCTGCAAAGTTGCCCTATAGGGCTTCTTGGCAAGGGAAGAAAGGAAGGTTAGGTGAACAAATATCATGCCAATGAATGAACGGCGATCCACCAAGACTGTTAAGCACTATTGGGGCTACTGTGAAAGAAAGATTACAAGACCCCAGTCTAACCCAAAGTCCTCCACCCCCACAGTCCACACAAGATCACTCAGTTGAGAGCAATTTTGAGTCCAAGACAAGACAAAGTCTTGTGTACTTGCCACACCCATCTCCTCCAGAAGATTTTCCATGCTGACCAGGAGCACAAACCACAGACCATGGCATCAGTGCCAATCCTAGTTGCCCCTCTCTGTGGGGCCTTTTTAGTGTGCAGCTCATGCAACACTAGCAACAGGCTTATAGGTAAGTTTAGAGATGCTTCAAAAATTAACTGTTCAAAAGCATCAATGCCATCATTGTTCATGAATTACCACCCAAAATTCTATGGCTTATGTTTCCCACTTTCTATAACCAACTGCAAGGTTCACAGGTATTTCTGTTCTAGGCTACTACAAATATACATTCCCTCTCTCCCAAACCTGTCTTGCTAGTTTGTGCACACATGATTATTTGTGTGTGTGTGTGTGTGTGTGTGTGTGCACACGCACACACAAATGTGGTTGACTCCCTATATCCTTTTCCTAAGCTCAGCTTGTCAATGTGTATCCGTGTGGCGGGAATGACCGTACTATTTGAGATGAACTGCATTGTTGGGATAATAAACATGACAGCTTCTCAACAAGGCATCTGCCTTACAACAAAAGCAGCAAGAAAGAGGAAGTTTGCAAGCTTCGTTTATGGAATTAGATAGGATCTGGCCTGAGATGGGCATGGGCATGCATATTTTCAAGATTCACAAACTACCAGTAAAAACTTCATGGGGAATTGAAAATGGCATTCAATTCGTATGATACTTGTTTGAATCTATTTTCTTGAAGTTGGCTGAAATGAACTACATGGATAAGACTGCAGTCACCCTTATATGTAGCATCTGATGGTGTTGTTGTCTAATAACAGGGAGCATTCCTTAGCACCCGGCAAACTTTACAAGGTGGCCACTCCACACTCTCAATTCACAGAAGAAGATAGCTGCACATTTTGTCCCATAACTAACTTTCTAGGAGGGCTAATGAGCTTTAAAATGAAAGCTCAGGGTCTTGAGAACCTGACAAGGGTTACCAATGAAAGCATTCATGGGCATCATGGCACCCATTGGCGCCAGGATGGTGACCTCTGTTGTATGATAATTTGCTGAGGATCTAACATGTTAGTTCATACATTTCTGTGTTATTATCTCTGTAACAGAGATCTCAAAGTTTCCCTGTAACATACATTGTTCTCTCTTGATAACTGAAAACTACATTAGCTTTCCTATTTCTCTCCTTCTCCCCCACTCCCGTTTCTGAAACATATCTAATTTATTATCTCTTTCATTAGAATTATCCCAGTGGGAGCCACAAGGAGTCACTTACTGGTTCAATGAACGTCCTGGTAATGGAATTAGAACGTTGCCCCTTAATTACAGCAGCTAAGCTAAAATAAAACTTTTAAAAAACCTCTCTATGTTGAAGCTCATTCTGCTTGGCAATAGGAGTCCTCTCCAGCTGTGATTTCTATTAAATTCTGGTGGTTTCGCTGCAAACTCTTTTCTGCAATCAGGACTGGTTCAAGTTATCTGGAGCCACTCAGCTGGAGCCCAGATTCCATGTAATCGTTCACTTTCCTGTCTCCTATGTAAGTCTAATATTAAGATTGCACAATCCACGTCTTATTCACAGATCAGTAAAAGGTAACGGGGTTTGGGCACAGAAGCATAGAGAAAGGAGTTTCACTGGGAAAAGACAGGCAGAAGAATACATGTGCAAGATAGAAAATAGGGACCAAATACAAAACCACAGGGACAGTGTTGTAACTTAGTCAACAAAACAGTGCTAAATGGCAAGGTACACACACACACCCCACAAATGAAAATGGGGGAAGGAATCTTTGAAAGTCGAAACTGTGGGAAAATGACAGTCTGACATCCCTGAACTTGTCAATTAACCAATTACACACTGCATCCCTAATATTAGACACTTCCAAAATATCACCCACTAGTTATAAACACAATAGCAAGACTGTATTGCAGCACATGTATAGGTTGGAGCTCCTACTTTAGTGAAGAAATATCTACATTTGAGTTGTTAGCCAGAGAATCTTGTATTTGTATCTCACCCAGTATGGCAAGTTGTTGAAACGGTTCCCCAAGGAATAGACCTCACAAGGGGAGAGAGTAAGGAACATGTGTATTCACTGAGTTATAAAGCAATGTCAGTTCCCTATCCAGGGGTTGATTACGCAGAGACAGACTGTGCTGTAGTTACTAGCTATAGCAATTTAAAGTGTTAGTTGCAAACACAAGCGAAAATCAAACCCCACAGTCTGTGCCATTTATCTGGCAAAGATGTGAAAACATTGAGTAATTTTTGGAGCTACATTTGATAAATATTTTCTTTTACCAATTAAATCTTTCAAAAATGGACCCAAATCTGGCTCTTCCTTTCATATGAAGAGCCAAAATAAAACACAAACAGCTGTCAATTATTTACTGTCGAGTATGTTGCAAATAATTTACAGGAAACTCACAGCCACACACAAAACAGAGAAAGGGGTGCTTAAAAAGCTGAGATCACACTGCTCACTTTTCATATTCTGGGAACATTTTCATTGTATTGTTTAGGGAATAAGGCATGAATCTCTCATTAAGAATATCTAGAGTGGTATTTCTAGCTCTCCAAGCAACAAACTGGAAATATATGCAACCCACAGAGAACAGCTCAAATTGCAATTGGATGGAGATAGGGTTTTGCTATTATCCCAGTTGAAGGAATACTTTAAAGCTAATGAAAAAAGACATGAAAGTCTAATGCAGAGGGAAACCTGTGAGAACAAAATAGCGGAGACAAAAAGAAACGCTTCCATTAGTAAAATGTGTGCCTGTATGTGTATATATTAACAACTGCACAATTTACACAATTTGTTGATGCAGTAAGATACAAAGGGGAAAAAACATAAAGGTCAAAACATGCTTTCCCCCCACTCAACTCTTCAAAGTTTCATATATCCCAAATGTGCCCATGCTATTTTTTATTTGGGATTCCCCCCCCCCCCAAATAAACTAGCCATGCCTCAAACCAACTTTGCTGCCTTCCTTAAGATGGCTTTTTGATTATGCTGTAGAAAAGCAATCTCTTTTACAAAGCAAACATTGCTAGGCAGCTGGTCCTTATTCTGTGAATTTTTTTTTGTAGGAAAATACTTGTTAAAGGAAAATACTGTCGTGGGCAGTTATGGGTCTTCTTTCCTGTTTTTAAGAAGGCAGTGCAGAGTTACCCGCAGTCCTGGCTTCTCCAGCATGGTGCCCAGGGCACAACAGTGCTTAGCACTTCTCCCTAGGTGCCTGCCCAAACCTTTCAACCCTCCTGTTTGTTTTTCTTAATCTTCAGGCAGCAGGGCACATTTTCCCCTGTGGTCCCAGAGTTCTAGCACACATGGGACAAGGGCTGTAGGTTAATGGGAAAGCAACTGCCTTGCATACAGAAGGCCCCCCCACCAAATCTTGGGAACGGTAGTTAACACCCCACAGAGCTGCAACACCCAGGACCCTTAAACTATAGTTCTGCGGTTTCTTTGGGGGAAGTCGTGTGATTTAAATGTATGATGTGCATGCTGCTATCAGCCTTAGTTTCTAA
The DNA here is from genome assembly GCF_027172205.1 of Podarcis raffonei. Classification (NCBI taxonomy): domain Eukaryota; kingdom Metazoa; phylum Chordata; class Lepidosauria; order Squamata; family Lacertidae; genus Podarcis; species Podarcis raffonei. Next base: position 45,054,965 of record NC_070606.1, on the reverse strand, counting down.
GGCTATAACCAAGCCAACATGCATGTAAATTGAATCATCATATCATCTTTCTCCTTTTACCCACTGCTTCCTCTTTCTTCTATGTCCTCTGTGTCAAATTTTAGACTGTAAGCAACTTAGGGCAGGGGCCTTGTCCTCTGTGAAGTGCCGCCACACACATTGATGGTGTTATATAAATAATGACCACTCAAATAGAAGATCTAAGGATGATACCAGAAGCTGTATAAATGGCAAATTATTCAGGCAATGAAAGTGTTAAGAGCCTAATAGCCATGAACAGCTGTGTTAGCTTGTTTGCACACCTAATACTAATTTGTGCCAGGAGTGTGAGTCAGCAGATTAGTGTTGGACAGCTGGTAGGGAGGATGACAAAACCACCTAATTATTCCTGATGGTTGCATATGTGTGTTCTGGAGAGCTGAGGTTTTATTGTTTTAGTCAGGTAAATTAAAGCCACACACATCGAGTCAAAGCTACAGGATATTAGACTAAGAGCCTACTAATGTGAACCATCTAAAAACACAGTAAATGCACCATGTGACATGCAAACCTACTTTTAAAGTAACTTAGCCCCATTTGTAAGAATGATACTGCCAATTTATGAGTCACTCAAGACAGATACACACCATCATTGCCTCCAGAGCTATAGTGATACCCTCTTGTGAATACAGTCCCCTGTGGTAAACTAGAACACACTGATAAACTTGAGCAAAGTGAAAATTCCTGTCATAAAAACCATGATTCAAGGACTCTCCATGAGAAATGTTTTGCATTTACATGGGGCTTAAACTCTGAGCCTGCTGTGTTAAGGTATTTTTATTTTCAAACAATAAGAACTCAACATTAGCCTGGTTCACACATAACACCAAACCATAGTTTATTAAACTAGTTTCATAAACCATGGCTTAGCATTATGTGTGAACCAGACCAGTATGGCAGACTGTGGTTGCCACTGAAACTGCAGCTTCATGTTTCTCCTCCTCTATCTCCCATACTGCCCAGTGACACAAGATGCATGTGGTGAAAGCATCTTGTGAAGGGTTTCTTTGTCCCCCTTCCGCAGCATTTTTTGCCAGGGTAGGATGATGTCATTCCACACGTTTTGTATCAGTAGATGTTACTGGTGAAACCACGCTATTTAGCAACAACCACTTCTGGTCTGGTTTTGGTCTCAAACCACTGGGATCTGCCCCTCTGCAAAGCCGCCTTGGAAGCTGCTTTCTGCTACCCCAGTCTCCTGTCTCCACTACGCCAAGTTTTTCCATAGCTTCTTCTGTCTCCCTGTGCTGCCATCTCCTTAGGAAGTTAAATTGCAGTGCAACTGAATGACAACAGTGCACTACAACAGCAGCAGAAACCCAGAAACAAGTGTTGGGGACGCTGTGATGGGGGCATCACCAAACTAATCTCGGGTGCAGACAGGTTTAGAGATCTGGAACAGACACTTAAGTTTTACACAGCCTGAGCATTTGTACAGTAAAAGTGCTGCTGTAACAGATCTATATCATGGATCAAACTTCTACACAAAACTCAGCCGCCACCTTCTTGCGAGTTCTCTGAAGGCACATTATATGAAATTGGTATTAAGGCAGCTCCTCCAGCGGGAAAAGCCAGAACTGATTTCAACGTTGTAAACATACCCATTGCTCATATATTTCATATACCCCTTATTTATATTAAACTCTAGCTACATGCTTTTATTGTTCTCGAAGCTACCAGCACGAGTTTGACCAAACTGCAGGAGGCAGTGGAAGACATGAGTGCCTGGCGTGCTCTGGTCCATGGGGTCACAAAGAGTCGGACACGACTAAGCAACTAAACAACAACAACAACATGCTTTTATAGTTATGACTTCAAGATTGTAGTAACGGTTCCCTTGTGTTTGACCTGGAAGCTGCAGTTAGTGCAGAATGTTGCAGCACACAGGAATGAGACCCTGCCAGCATATAACACCTGCGCTAAGAGATCTGTAGTGGTTGCTCATTGGCTACTGGGCCAAGGTCAGGGTGTTACTATTAGTATATAAAGCACTTAACACCTTGGGGCCAGTTTATTTGCAGGGATCACCTTTCTCTATAAATGTTCACTCAGCCGCTTCAGTATGCAGAACTAGTACTGTTACAGATGCCACATAATACTTTTTCCATGATTGTAAGAAATCAATGTGTAGCAGGACCTACCCTTTGGAACTCCCTGCCTATTGACAGGATGTTTTATCTCCTTATGTGCTTTAGCCCTATGCAGTTTTTAATACTCTTTTGATTGATTTTAAATACCAGCTATTTTTAATCAAGAAATTTAATGCTTTGTTACTTGTAAACCACTTAGAGGTTTTCTTACAATCAAGTGGTATATAAATTTTGTTAAACATATAACAAATATAATAACTATGGGGACCTAGAGTTTCATCGTTGTAGGTGTTCGTGAATCCAAGTTACAATCAAATCGGCTCCTATTTTCCTTTGAGTTTAACTTGAAACATTTCCTTTTCATGTTTTCCCATTGTCCCTGGTTTGCTGGCTCAGATACAAGGTCTCTGTTTTATGGCTTCTTGAAAGGGAGGCTAAACATGAGATGCTTAATCATTCTGTTCATCACAGCATTGCAAGCCTTAGCTAGAAAACTGTAGAAGTAATGCAACTATAGAGAAAAGAGGATGCCCTACAATCTGTTACATCACAACAACAAAAGTTTTCCATGAATGCTACAATCATCAGCACAAAACTAGTTTGAGAGTAAGGAAGAACAATCCTAACTTGGGGCTGGGCAGGAGTAGAGCAATGGAATCACTGTGACACTGAAAGCTGTCTCATGCTAGCCAGGGTGGAAGGGGTTTTTGGTGGTGTGTGTGTGTGTGCGTGTTGGTGCTGGTGATAATTCTTTGCTATTCCAGGTGGGCAATGCTGAAGATCTGTGAAGCTTTGAAACATATAGATTCAAAGCCACACTTGCTACCAGTGGCAATTACACACACCCACACCCACACACCCAACTTTATCACCATCATGAACAAGATTTCCCCCCCACAGAACTTACCGCTTACCCAATATTTACGAGACATCTGGTAAACGTCATCCCATTGGCCCGGTTCTGTATCTTCTATGTAGCACGTTTGTGCTTAGGGTAGGGCAATGAAAGACACTGACCAAGCTTTAAAACGTGAACATTGTCCATTTGGAGCAAAGATTATGGCATAAAAGGGCACTGATGTCACTGCAGTATCCATGAGAATGGAAATGAAAGACTTTGTGATGTCATCTTCAAAATAAGTACAATGTGGCTTGGTGGTCAGAGGCTAGTGACTTTAAGGGCATTTGCTTGGAAATACTGAATAGCAAGTCGAGGTTCCTTATGTGAGTTTCTCATTGGGATGTAATAAAAAAGTCATTTTTTTGTTGTTTGCATCCAATCTAGATTCAAATCTGTCGAAGGTGTGATTCTGTATCACACTGAGTATATGAATAACATGCTAAAGTACCATAAAGGAAATTGTCCATAATGTTCATAGAACAAAACAAAACAGTTCCTGATGTGATAATGGTGCAGCTAATGGTTGCAAAGGCAGGTTTTTGTCTAGCAAAGATATCTGCATTACCATAAAAAATCAACACCTTTAATTGTAAGGCTGGCATGTACATGTAAACAAGCTAATTCAACCCATAACAATGAGAGGCAGTCCTTTGCCAACTGCAGCATGCCAAATGAATGAACCCATATATTATCCACATTGTTGTGTGGCCATCACAGCAGCACACATGAACCACCAGCTACATGGCAGAGATTCCCAAAGGACAAATGAGAAATGTGCTGACAGTAAATGTACTCAAGGGAGGAGAGTACAATGGTCTCAGCATCATTACGTTCCTTCATAGAATACGGTAATTTTCTTTCCAATGCCCTCTTTTCTTGCCCAATACTTTGATACATTCCTCCTCAGCTGTGGCCATTTTAGATGCGTCAGAGAAAAATAATCAGGGTCATCATTATTTAAGAGAGAGAGAGAGGGGGGGGGGCAAATTAAAGCAAACTTTCTTATGTTTTCATCACTGGGAAAAAGAAAATGCTCAATATTCCTGGCTTTTTTTATTATTATTAACTGGGAGGTCCATTAGCACTTTTCAGTTTTATATATGCTACTCACAAACTCACTCAAGCAACATTTACCTATTTATAGTATGCCAAAGAAAGTGATCAGAACTTGGAGATCCATCACTTTACATATTCTCCAGAATCAACGAGACGTATTCCTAACTGACAGATCTTCAGCTGCCACCTGTTATTAAGCTCCACTGTTCAATTGCAAGTCAAACTCTGTTTGCAAGCTGTGGAGTCTACTGTCAGGAAATGTGACAATAAAAATTAAATGGAAAGCTCTGGATAAAATAAAATTGCAAAATCTGGCACCTGCTTAGCATATTCAGTTGCACGGCACTACTGATTCAGAAATCTAATCTGAACTACCTCTAAGAGACTGCTAACTCAAGGTTGTTGCACAGCCAATAAATTCCAGAGTGTTTCTGCTGACTACTACATCACTACTTGCCTTTAGCTGCACCTAAATTTTCAAACTTTTTATCTTATGCAATCCTTTGGGTATTTCCTCTTTAGGGCAGATTTTTATTTTATCAATAGATAAGTTTTTAGCCAATGATCTTCTGTTAATTTGCTCCACTTGTCTGTTTCTATTATACTGCATTTATATCTTAGATAACAGTGTGTTGGGGATGACAACTACTGTAATGTGTTTTATGGTGGGTTTTAATTGTTGATAGACACCAGAAGGGCAGAATACACATTCTGTATGAATGAATGAATGAATACTGTTTTCACCCAGAAGATAGAAATGGGAACAGCCACAACAACAGGCTTAACGGGTTTAGAAAAAATTGCATAAAACAGAAGTTTGGTTATATAATTGTGATTGAAAACCTGTACTATATAAGCACAGGTTATAAGTGTATGTCATAACAATACAAGTTTAGCCAGTTAATGTTATGTTGAAATCTCACATTAATAAATAATTTCAGCTTCTGGTTGTTCTAGCCTTTCCGACATTTATCTAACTAGAACCTATTTTTCATGCTTCACAAATGTAGCCCCCTAGGAGTATCAACTATATTTGAAACGTCCTTTGTTGGGTTTATGTTTGTGTTTTTGAAGGGGCACACCCAGAGATGTCCTACCGCAAAGCAGAAAGACATTTGTCTCTCATACTTAACATCAGGTCTGCATTGCTGCAAGTAATTAAACTGTAAAGCCATACAGCATTTTATATGCAGATTGGATTGGATGACCTAATAGATCTTTCCCATCTCTCATGTGAAGGTATAATTCAACACCAATTCTAATGAAGGCTCATGAATATTACTCATTTCCTACAAATTGTCACTGCTAAACGGCTGACAGGTAATTGACTACTCATTATTTTTTTGATCTCAACAAGAAAGGCCATGACCTTTTGAGTCGTTATTAATTAGTTCTATTTAAAATGTTAAAAGCAGGAAGAATGCAATAAGGGGACCCAAAAATCATGCTACTGGGTGGGAACCTCTCAGAAGGCATATTCACATTTTATACCATGGGAACAAATGACACTGATTTGTTAGGTGGATTTGTAGCTGGTTGACTGACTGAACCCAAGGAGTACTCATTAATGGTTCCTTGTCATCCTGGGGAAAAAGTGACAAGTGGGGTGCTGCAGGGTTCTGTCCTGGACCTGTTGTCGTTTAATGTCTTTATAAATTACTCGGATGAAGGAACTGAGGGGATGCTCATCAAATTTGCAGATGACACCAAACTGGAAGGGGTAGCAAATGCCACAGAAGACAATTAGAATTCAAAATGACCTTAACAGATTGGAGAACTGGGTGCAAGCTAACAGAATGAATTTCAATAGGGACAAATGTAAGGTTCTGCACTTAGGCAGGAAGAACCAGATGCACAAATATAAAACGGGGGACACCTGGCTTACTAGCAGTACACGTAAAAAGGATCTAAGGGTCTTGGTGGACCACAAGCTTAACATGAGTCAACAGTATGATACAGCAGCAAAAAACAAAGCAAAAAACACACCCTAATGCTATTCTAGGCTGCATCAACAGAAGTGTAGTGTCCAGATCAAGGGAAGTAATAGTACCACTCTATTCTGTCTTAGTCAGACTACACTTGGAATACTGTGTCCAATTCTGGGTACCATAGTTTAAGAAGGATATTGACAAACTGGAACGTGTGCAGAGGAGGGCAACCAAGATGATCAAGGGTCTGGAAACTAAGCATTATGAGGAGCGCTTTAAGGAGCTGTGTATGTTTAGCCTGGAAAAGAGGAGATTGAGAGGAGATATGATAGCCATCTTCAAATATATTAAGGGCTGTCACACTGAGGAGGGAGCATGCTTGTTTTCTCCTGAAGGGTAGGACTTGAACCAATGGCTTCAAGTTGCAATAAAGGAGATTTCGACTAAACATTTGGAAAAAAACGTTCTGATAGTAAGAGCTGTTCAGCAGTGGAACAAGACTCCCACGAGAGGTGGTGGAATCTCCTTCCTTGGAGGTTTTTAAACAGAGGTTGGACGGCCATAGATGCTTTAGCTGAGATTCCTGCATTGCAGGGGGTTGGACAAAATGACACTCGGGGTCCCTTCCAGCTCTAAGATTCTGTGATTCTATAACAATACACAAGAGCAATGGTCCAGCAAGTCAAATACTGTCTTCTCTGCCTGATAGCAGCTCCCCTGGGTCTTTCAGAGGTTTCCTAGCACTACTACCTAAAATCCATTTCACATAGATGCCAGGGGCTGATTCTGCATCCTTCTGTATGAAATGCATGTGCTCTGTCCCTAAGATAATAATAATTTAATAATAATAATTTTATTATTTATACCCCGCCCATCTGGCTGCTTTCCTCAGCCCCCCTTTAGAGAATAAAGGAGGATATCACATTATCATAGCTAAAAAAGAAAGCCAACCAAAATTTCATAAACTGTTACTTTGAATTTATACAATTTCAAGGAAGGATGGTACCATGGGAGGTCACCTTGTTCATTCTATTGTCCTTAATGCAGAAGTCACAGTGTTTTATTATCCTTGAACAAAGTTAAGCTGACTTGCTTTTTGAAACTTTCCTTTCTAACGCACATGGTTCCATTACTGAACTATCATTACAGCTAGCAAACATTTCTTAAAGACTTAAAACTGCTGTATTTTATTAACTGCATGCAAATGCAGAGTTGCATGGGTTGTTTCCACCCTGCCTCAAAGAAACTGCAACTTCTATGAACAAAATTATTTTAAGATATATTGATTCCAGACTCTTTTAAGGAACACCAAATGCTACGTCTAGCATGTAATAAACCATAAGAAACAGTCCTACAGCCACACAGAATTCTCTTAATCATGTTTAACATTATGGGGCTAAAGGGTGCAACCACAGAGATCCGAGCTCAGCAGTTCATGTTGGACCGCAGCCAGGATTCATACTCACAACAGTGTATCAGCATTATTAAAAGAGACATCACACACAAGCATCTTTCCCATGTGTCTACGCAAAGGAATGAGAGGGTAGGACAAGTTGACACTGAGCGCTGTGCAGGGATCTGACTGAACATTTGACCCAGACTAGTTCCAGGTTAGGAAGGAAGAGACATGACTTGCCTTTTGACCTCTACTGCACACTAGGTGCCCAATTGCTTACACAAGTGAGTACTGCCTATCTAAATTCTCTCTGGATGTTCTTTACACATATTGCAGTATACTATAAAGCATGCACCTCACCAATCAATACCTGCTGGAATATGAGACAGTGAGTGATTAAGGCTGCAATGCAACACACACGTATCTAGGAGCATGTCCCACTGAAGTCAAATGGTACTTACTTCTAAGCAGACATGTATAGGATCGTGCTGCATAAATTATGAGGGGTCTCCTACTGTATATTTCCTTACCTTTTCTGCTTTATAAGCTTGTTGTGGATTAATAATAATAATAATAATAATAATAATAATAATAATAATAATTTATTATGTCTACCCCACCTATCTGGCCGGGTTTCCCCAGCCACTCTGGGCAGATTTCAACAGAACATTAAAAACAGAATAAAACTTCAAATGTCAAAAACTTCCCTAAACAGGGCTGCCTTCAGATGTCTTCTAAAAGTTGGATAGTTGTTTATTTCTTGACCTCTGATGGGAGGGTGTTCCACAGGGCGGGCGCCACTACCGAGAAGCCCCTCTGCCAGTTGTTAGGATCAATCTTTTACAGACTGCAAACGAGTTAGCCTCTATTGGACACCCCCCTTTTTGCTGTACCAGGAGCCATCCTTTGCCATTACTACTGTAATAAAAGGAAACCATAGCAAATGTAATTCTGGCTTTTCTGGTGTGGGAAAAAGTACAGGAGGTGTGAGCTGGTGTAACACTTGGGTGCATAAAGGACTTCAACCCTGGAATCATGTATGTACTGGGGGGTTCCACTTTAAAACAAACCCCAACTTTCTACCCTGAGCATGGACCTGCTTTCCAGGTTGTTAAAATGTTCTGAGATATACTTCACAGAACTTGGTCAAGATTGTGCTTACCCTGGAATATCATTATGGACTTCAGCTACCAAAGATACAAGTAGGCCAAATGATAGCTTATCAAGATGATGCAAACATGAAGCTAACCTGAGGGTTGCCTGCAGCTACTTTGCTGCTCCCATGGCTGTTACTGCTGCACCACCTTGAGCTAAGCCAAGATTTGGTTTAATCGGTCATCAGAACCGGGACTTGCAGTTAAGCTCTCTCATTGCTAACTACAAGCTGTAGCCAAGGTGTGTTCTTGGAGAGAATGTGAAGAGAGATAAACCATGAGTCCCAATTCAGACAATGAGCTAACAATGAGCCACAGGAGCAAAGCAGTCGCAAGGTCCTTTCTGGAAGCCTGCACAGTCAAAGGTGTCAATGGGGAACAGCAGCAGTATGCTTGTTGTCCAAAGGTAAAGGGCCCCCTGACAATTAAGTCCAGTCGCAAACAACTCTGGGGTTGTGGAGCTCATCTTGCTTTACAGGCAGAGGGAGCCGGCTTTTGTCCGCTTCCGCAGGCAGTTTTTCCAGGTCATGTGGCCAGCATAACTAAGCCGCTTCTGGCAAAACCAAAGCAGCGCATGGAAAACCCGTTTACCTTCCCGCCGGAGCGCTACCTATTTATTTACTTGCACTGTGTGCTTTTGAACTGCTAGGTTGGCAGGAACTGGGACCAAACAATGGGAGCTCACCCCGTCATGGGGATTCGAACAGCCGACCTTTCGATCGGCAAGCCCAAACGGCACAGTGGTTTAACCCACAGTGCCACCTGCGTCCCTAATAACTAGACATTTAAGTTTGTATTCAGGGCTACTCATATTTGGGGTAAGCCAGCACTATTCTTCATGCGAATGTTATATATGAAGTGGCCCTCAGAATCATCATATGTTTATTTTTTAAAGGCACTTTAAAAAAAAAGCTAGTGGCAGCGTTAAAAGAATGGTGGATGAATTCTGTTCTAGATATCTGATCTAACAAGGATGAGTTTATTTAACCTACTCACCTTCATCGTAAGTCCAATGAGGAATGTGAGGAGACAATGTACTGTGATTGTCATTTGAATTCCCATCATTACTCTGTGTTAGCTTTAAATTATCATGTCCTTGAAGGCTATCCACAACTGGCAGGGTTTCAGATGGAAAGGTACCATTCTGGAGATATTCAGTCCCTAACGGTTCCTTTTCCGATGTCTGTTTTTCATCCAAGTAGTTCTCCTTGAGATCTGCATTCCAAATTGTTCTGTGTGGAGCCTTGCTTTCCTCTGGGAGCTTTGTCTTAAGTACTTCTGTGATTAGCTCTCCATTAGCTAAACCATCCACTCCATCTGGCGTTAAAGTGGGGGAACTGCAATTTATATTGAAAGACATGACTGACCTATGCATTTTTTGGTTCTTAGTCCGAGGTTGATCTACAGGCACTGAGAGAGACTTGTCTATGTAATATATTGTGTTTGGACACCGCTGGGAAATGCTGAAGTGAATGCTTGAAGTGAAGGAAATTGGTGCTTGTTTCTTGTGGCTGTTTCTTGGAGGGGTCCTTCTGTTCTCTTTATTTTCAGTGCTAGATGTGCAGCCAGATTGCTCCGTGCACGGCTGCGGACAGGGTTCAGAAACCTTTATTTCAGTGGCATTTCCATTTTGACAACATCTTTGTGCGTGGAAAGGTCTGCAGAGATGATCCAACCCAGTCACATTTGAAGCAGGAGCAGTGTTCATTAGCAGCTTACTTCTTCCTCGGCATTTCAAACAAGGGGGGTCCGAAGCATCCACCTGCATCATGCTGTGAGAAGGTGGAACGACTCGTCTAGCGGTGATTGTGATGGAAGCAAAACCTTTCCTCTGGCTCTGACACTGCGTCTCCTCTTTGGTATGGGAGTCTGTTCCAAATACATTGTCATCTGAAGAAATCTGAATTCCTAATCTTCTGGGAAGCAATATGAATGCTCTATTAATGTTGACTGAACTATGATTAGCCAAAGATTGGCTCATGCGATAAGCATCAGACTGGGTGATTACAGACTTCATAGGGAAAGGAGCCTTATTTTCTTTTGATTTATTCTCATCAATCATCTGTGAAATGAGTATAGACGAAATCATTTTTGTGTTTTGTGATGGCAGAGACTCCTGCAAAGGAAAATATCCAAATAATTAAAATGCTCCACAATGGCCACACACACACATTCTCTCCCTCTCCCTCTCTCTCCCCCCTCCTCCTCTCTCTCTCTCTCTCTCACACACACACACAATGATAACTAAAAGGATTTTGTGATAACATATAATAGTTCCACATGAGGCTTCTTGCCCTATTTCCTTCAAATTTTCCTGTTTCTGCAGTTTTTACTTCCTACAGTTTCACTTTGGGCCGTTTCTAAAGGAAAGGTGGCTAAAACCAACTGAGAAATGTCTGCCAGAACAAGAATGAAAACATGACCAATTTCATGTGCAAATTATACATTCATAGAGCAGTTTGAATGATTAATTGATTTGCTCAGCTGGGTATACGGCCCTGTGTTTGTTTAACAATGTATGTGCCAATAGTAGCTGTCAATTTCAGATTATAACCTACGCCACACTGCGCTTTCATGCCGATCTGCTGAAATATTAAAGCGCTTTAAGCACTTACGGCCTCCAAATGCATTGCAAAATGAATTACGTAGGTGGGCTGTGATTTTCTGTAGAGCATTTATGTGGGAGTTGGGTCAGTGTTGTTGAACAAAAAGCATCAAGTATGACCAAGGCAGGGGGAGGGGTTCTTCCACTCTGCCTCCCACAAACAGCATGCACATATTTCTATAGTCATTTTGGGTACCATTTATTTCATCAGCTCCTTATTATGCAATATTCCTTGGCTGAACAAAATATCCATAGTGACAACGAGGAGGCATATGCCCAACACTTACTAAAGGTTGCCTAGAGCCATTTCCTCCCAACAATCACCATCTCCCTTGACAGAACCAGGATTTCCTTTAGTGCCTAGTTACCCTAACGCTATTTTCTATATACAGTTGTTATAACAATAGGCAAGTAACATGCTCCACAAAGCCAATCAATTGAATGCAGAAAAAAATGTTTTCAAATACTTTCCTCCCTATATCCTAGTCCTATAATTCCCTCTCAGCTGAAATGTGGCATAAATGGGTAAAAAAAAAAGCAAATGAGTATCTACATCAGTAGATATTTCCTTTATTTCACTATTGTTTTTATCTCGCTATTTGCTGCATAGTGAGATGTGTTTATTTTATGCTATATCCAGTCTTCTTTTATGCATGCTGACCGCCACTGTGATATCTACATGCCTAAAACCAAGAAAGAAAATACATTGCTAGAATTCATTTACTGTTTTGCAGCAGCAATCTGACAGCTACCTCTGTAGGTTTAAGGAGCTAGTTCAACAGGATTCTATCTTAAACAGGTTTGCCCCACCTTAGGCCTCTTTGAGTGCTGTATTTATTTGTATTGTAAACAAAACCACTGCTTTTTTCTTGGGGGAGAGGGGACACAGGGGTACGCATACCCCTAAACATTTTGTGAATCTAAGTTTGGCCTCATTAAGGGGCAGTATTTCAATATGAGTAAGAAAATGAACATTTTTAAAAGGAAAAAAAAGCACTGAACAAAACCATGGGGTGGAGTGGGGGCACACTGCCAAACCCACTCTCTCTGGTTTGTCACCCTTAACTGAGTTTATAGCCCTCCATAAGACTGAGTGTGAAAGTCTGAAGGGGGAACCCTACTCTGCTCAGAGAGCCTTCCTTCTTGCTTTAGAACCCTGATTGTGGAATGCTTTTGATGGGATAAAGACGAGGCATTGGGAAGGGAGCCCCTCCCCTTCCCCCTCGCATGTTTATCTTCCCAGGTGTAAATACAAAGCCCAAATGCAAAGAGCTGCTCGTTTGCAGGGGGACCTGCCTTTCACAGTGATTTTACATGTAGAAATCTAGCAAGTAAAGCATGCAGCTAAATGTTGGGGGGAAGCCTAATAGGAATAGAGCTCAACTGAATACTCAAAATAAGACATGGGCTTTTTTCTTCTTCTTCTTCCCAAAATCACTATGCAAATCTGCAGCGAGAAATTTTGAGTTCATAATTAAAATTCACGTTTTCAACGTGAAACTTTCCCCTCAAAATCAGTATGTTTCAGGCTTGCTGGTATCTCTTTCAGTAGTTCAGGTGTTGGGTAGCCTTTAGTGTTCCTCAATGAGAAGATTAGGAAATTAGACAAGTTTCTTCAGAGACAGGATGGTCACCACTACTGATCTACAGTGAACAGCCACAGCTGAATGTTCAGATGATACATTAAACGCATGGTCAGGTTTGTATGGAAACTTTCTTTTTAATAGCAGCAGTTTGGGGAGGTGGGGGAGCCTAACCCTTTCCCCTCACACAATTTTCTGGGGGGGGGGTATACTTTGCCAAAGCTTTTATTTACTCCAGGATGTTGCCTTCTGGAGATTTCCATTGAAACAGGGATGGGAGATGTTAACTTGCTGCTTCTGCTTAGGGCACCCCACAGTTGTTATTTATTAATGTTTTTTAAAGAAGGGAATGCTGTGGACTAAACCACTGAGCCTCTTGGGCTTGCTGATCGGTAGGTCTGCGGTTCGAATCTGTGCAACGTGGTGAGCTCCCGTTGCTTTGTCCTAGCTAAAGATATGCAGATGTGTTCACCAATTCAACCAATCATCTAGCTCAGCTACCAAGTTTTTTTTTTGGCAGACAAGGGAGTGAAGAAAATCTGCCCTGGAGGTAAAAAATTTGAAGGTCACTACTACATCAGTCCTGCCAAATACAAAATATAAACCATTAAAGAGCAAACCTTGGAGTGAAATACTAGTGGTTATTAAATATCGTTATTAAAATACTTGCTCAGCGTTTTATAAATCAGAGATTATTGGAATAGTCAACTCTGAAATTTGCTGAGGAGAATTCTGAGAAGTTTTGAATGAAAACTCATTTCAGTCAGATCTGGAAACAAAAATATGGCATGACCACCAGCCTCCTTTCAACTGCCCCTTTGCTGTTTGCTCCTTCTGTATGTCCCACACAACCTACTGGGAAATTACGCAGGGCAACTCCCATTTACACTAAACTCATCTCAACAGGGCTTATGCCAGAGAATTTCCCAATGTTAAAATCTCCTGTTAAAAAAATCAGCATGCAATGCAGCAGTAAAGAGTGATGCAGTGCAGTGATTTGGTGTGGGCGGAGGGGAGGTGACTGGAAAAAAGAAAAGGAAGCAAGCCCTGCTGCTTGTATGCAAATCTTTGCCGACAAATAAAGGGCCTCGTTGGTTTAGAGTCCCTAACCACTTGTTTTATTGTTGTGCAGTATTTATAAAATTGTAACAATTAATGAAAAACCCTATTATGACAACACAAAGTTCAACAAAACAAAACAAAACCTAACAAGAAGACCACTTACAGGCAAGCAGGATTCTACGTGAGGATACCATTATAACTATTTTTTCCCCCTCGGCTGCAAAGCTAACACACAAAGTCATAGAGGGCAGCTCACTTAATTCTGACTGTCTTGCTGTGAAAGTAGGATCATTAACAGCTGTTTACATTGCGCTATGCAACAGTAAGTTACATTTTGCTATTTCTATACTGTTACCCATTTCTTCACAGAAGTTACCCAAATATTCTCGTAACTGGCGATTAACACATTGCCTACGAGTGGGTCATGTGGGCGACTCATTCTGCAAAAAGTTTGTATGCATGATGCTGTACAGTCCTAAGAATCACTCTGCATGCTACCCTTGAATGCTAAGCATCTCCAGTGATGGCCAGTGAGGTGGCACATAGGGAGACATCACGTCAATAAGTGGTGAACAGAGGTGGGTGGCTGCCATACCCTTATGGACCAAAGGCCCAAGGTGGTAGCCAAAGAAGGAGTTGCTGGAATCTGTGTACTGTGCAAAAGCGCCAGCAGTGCCCCTGTGGACCACTGACACCATCAACTGCACTAGCCCTGGATGCTGCTGGCAAACAAGTCCTCTCAGAGGTCCAGAGAGCCCCAAGCCACTCCCAGCTTTTGAGGCTTCTAGCCAAAATAAAAACTAAAAATTAAAACAGATTAAAACAATGGTCTGTCTAAGGCAGGGGTTGCCAGTCTGCCACCCACAGGCACCATGGTGGCTGTGAAGGCTTTCATTGGCACCCCCAGCAGTGGCTCCAGACTCTGAGTTTTCAATTTTTTGAAAAGTAAGTTTCTAGCCCTTCTAGAAATAAAGTTATGAAGCAATATGTGCTGGTACGCTTTTAAGTGATTACTGTGAAAAGAGCCAGGCTGTCTGCTCCCGGCTAGTAGTTGGAGATGTGATTGGTAAGTGAACTATTTGGACATCAGGCAATAGGAATCCCTGGAGTCCTAAAGAACTGCTGTTTCTCCCTATTCTTTTCCTGCTTGAATCCACCCATTAGTTTTGTTTTGCTGCCTGTCAGCCACACAGAGCCGTTTAGGGTTGCCATATTTCTAGAAGTAAAATTCAGGACATAACAGTTGTTGAACTTTTTTTTTAAGGAAACCCAAAGTTTCAAAATCCCAGACATTTTACTGATTTTCAGAAATTCCCTCCTGGACACTATTTTCGATCATTAATTCCCGGACATGTCCAGGACATTCTGAATGTATGGCAACCCTAAGCGGTTGGCAGGCAGCATGGGAATCACCTATCACTCATTTTGCTGCCTGCCAGCCACGTGGTAGACAGCGGACAGTTGCTTGATAAACCTTTTGAAAATGTGTGGGAAGAAACTGGGGAATCCTCCCACTGCTGCTGTGTTTGTTTTGCTGTGTGCTGTCATGTAGAACAGGCAGCTGACTGAGATAGGCCTCATTTGAAAAGGGGAGGGGGAGAATATGGCAACGCTTTCTTGTTTCTGCTGCATGCCCTATTGCAAGGATTGTTCCTAAGTTGTTGCAAGGGGCAGACCAGTGGTGTGTGGTGAAATTTTCCGTGGGGGAACAGTTAGGTCCACAGGTGCCAGCTTGCAAAGGTGATGGGGGGGGTTAAGTCACGCGTGTAAGCATTATGTCTCTTTCCCTAAGCCGGGCAGAAGCTTCCCAAGTTTTGGGAAGAAGGTGGGGAACAGTTAGGGAACTAGCTTAGTCCCCATAGTCCACTGACTGCACGCCAACTGGGACAGACCAGTGCAGAAGCATCATAATGATGACAGTGATAATAACGATCATATTTGTCTGGTAGTCACTGCTGCTTTGTGGGGAACCCATTTCAATGGTGTCATTGTTATCTTCAGCTTTTTCTTCCTGCCTTACCTATAACAGGGATTGTTTCCAAGTTGTTTGGGGAAAGGAGAGGAGGGTGCAAAAGCAGAAACATTATTATTATCACCTCCTCATTCACCCTTCATTTTGACAAGCTTGTAGTTGACATTCAGCTTCAAACATCACACTAGTCTGGGCCAGTATTGTTCAACTACTATTCTGGTGAGTTTGTAATGTGTTTTCAGTGTGTTCTCTTTGTATTTCTATTCTTTTCTATTCCACAAAAGATAGCAAGACAACAACAACTTGCCAGCGAGTCATGTCTTTCCTCAATTCAAAACTATTCCTGGATTCAGTTATCTTTTATTTTCTAGCTGTAATCTACAGCAGCACACCAGTAGGAGACCACAGTAGCAGTGTCTGGAGGAACACAGTAGCAGTGTCTGGGGGGGAAAGAATGTACTTCCAACATATTTTGTTAACAACAAGAAGAAGAAGAATATGTTTGTCCATATGTGAACCATTTCCCCCCCTGCTGTTTTGGAAGGGGCAGTTATTTACTGTTAGGCTACATCTTTGGTGGCAGCCATTTTGTGACCGGCATGTTGGCACTTTCTTGAAACTCCCAATGTGCACCTGGAACCCAAATATCTGGCAACCACTGGACTAAGGGAAGAATCTCTTCTTACACACTGCATTACCTCATCACCCATGACCAGGCTGGGCAGCAAAGGACTGCGGCTAGTAGCTTGTCTCCTGGCTATGGCATTTGGAAACTGTCTCCTGATGAAGTGGTGAGTGGCAAGCTCAACACCTACCTACCCACTTGTGCTGCTGAACTATTCAAGGAACCTGTTTTGGAAATTAGGAATCAGGACTGGGAATGTAATCACTCTTTCTCTAGCAGTCATTTAAGAATGAAAACAAGACAGCTGACCCAGAACTACACTGAGTTTCTGACATGCATTTTCGTGCAGCTATGTGCCATCTGTGCACAAATTTTTTGCTATTGCCTTGAAAGGGTTACTAGCAAATCCTTGTGTGGGGCTGCACAACAGTGTGGCTGTAATTGCAGATGTGGCCTCAGTGCAATATTTTATTTATTTTAAGCGTTTTCTACCTGCTTTTCACTTGACAAGGCTTCCAGAACAGCCTACGTATAATCAACACGAGCAATAACTTATCATTAAAAGTTTTTTTTTTAAAAAAAAGACTATTTGAAGAGGTGCAATGAAGGGAGTTTACTTCTTCCTCTCCTTGGTTCTAACGGCATCTTTGAAGAAAGGAGCGACTCCATCCCAGCTGGTGAATACTGTGCCTATTTTGTTGCACCAGGGCAATGACACAACACACAGCATCACAATGGTACTTCTTCTTTTTGACTATCAGTTTTCATTCGGCTGGGCAGTCAAAGATACATCAGAATCTTCTTGAGAAGGAAGAAGCCATTTTGGTGTTTGCAAGTTACCGTATTTTTCGTCCCATAGGACGCTCCGTCCCATAGGATGCACCTACTTTTTTGGGGGGGAAATAAAGGAAAAATTTTTTCCCTTTATTTCCCCCCCAAAACCAGGTGGAGGAACAGTGGGATGGCGGCGCTGCGCCTCCCCGCTGTCCCCCGAGCTTGTGGAGCTGGCCGAAGTCTGCCCGGCGCGAGGGGCGCTCTGCTTCAGGGCGCCCCACGCGCCGGGTGGCAGGCTGCGGACACCTGCGCGAAGCACGAGGGGTGTCCTCCGGAGGGCGCCCCGTGCTCCGCGCTGCAGGCTGCTGCCCGCAAGCCTTGTGCGCCCGGGGGGAGATCCCCCGTGCGCAAGGCTTGCCGACACCTGCGCGAAGCACGGGGCGTCCTCCGAAGGGCGCCCCGTGCTCCGCGCTGCAGGCTGCCGCCCGCAAGCTGTGCTCGCCCGGGGGAATCTCCCCCCGGGCGCGCAAGGCTTGCCGACACCTGCGCGAAGCACGGGCGTCCTCCGAAGGGCGCCCCGTGCTCCGCGCTGCAGGCTGCCGCTGGCAAGCCTTGCACTCCCGGGGGGAGATCCCCCGGGTGCGCAAGGCTTGCCGACACCTGCGTGAAGCAAGGGGCATCCTCCTGAGGGTGCCCCGTGCTCCGCGCTGCAGGCTGCCGCCCGCAAGCCTTGCGCTCCCGGGGGGAGATCCCCCGGGTGTGCAAGGCTTGCCGACACCTGCGCGAAGCACGGGGCGTCCTCCTGAGGGCGCCCTGTGCTCCGCGCTGCAGGCTGCTGCCTGCAAGCCTTGCGCGCCCGGGGAACTACCCCCGGGCGTGCAAGGCTTGCGGATAGCTTCCTGGAGCCTGGAGAGCGAGAGGTGTCGGTGCGCACCAACGCCTCTCGCTCTCCAGGCTTCAGCAAAAGCCTGCATTCGCCCCATAGGACGCACACACATTTCCCCTTCATTTTTGGAGGGGGAAAAGTGCGTCCTATAGGGCGAAAAATACGGTAAGTCACAGCAGCTTTTGTGCAACATGATGTGCCCATAGCTCTGTTCTCTGGAGAGAGAAAATCCATAGCTTTGATAAAGACTGTGATGATTCACTTTACTTCCAACTTCTGCCTAACTAGGAACCTGGATGTTTCATTTAAGGTTTGGGACAGACCTGGGTTACAAGCCAGATTTCTATTTAATTAATTTCTCAAGAAATGGGGAGCAGCTGTTGCTTCTTTGTCATTTCACAGAAATCAGCCTTTTCATGCGGCATCACTTATGCTTTGGAATTCCCTCCCTATTAGCATCAGCCAAGTGCCTTCACTGTACTCTTTTTGTACCTGTTTAAAACATTTTTGGCTAGGCAAGCCTATCCAGATATGTAGATGTTTGTGTGTCTTAATCTGATAATTCTAATATTTGTCATAAACCACAAAGAGGTTTTACTACAATAAAGTGGTATATAAATTTTGTTAAATAAGCAACATAAATAAATCCCCAAATTCCAGATGGGCAACCTAATAACCCACAGAACTTGGGAGAGACATTGGGCACTTTCAGACTGTCACTATTTTGGGGTGTCAATCACAAATCAACGAATTCAGGTTGCACATAGCTGATTGGGAGGCCTTTGCACAACAAATCTTTGAAAAAGGTAACGGTGAAGAACCACTGACAGTTAAGTCCAGTCGTGAACAACTCTGGGGTTGCGGCGCTCATCTCGATCTTGCTTCCCCTGCAAACCAGACTTTTTGCAGTAAGGAAAGTGAAGGGAAAATGCACTGGCAAGTGTGGGATAATGCAGTATCATCTAACCTCCCAGCAAACAAATCAGAATAATGCTCATTAAATAGCCAAAGTTGTCTAATCTCCCTGAAAACAAATCAGGATGAATGTTCATCTGCAAATACCCTTATTCAGTCCGCAATTCCCTTCTTGGAATTGAGTTTACAAGATCCAGACTAATTTTTGCACATAAAATAATAATCCTTGCCGCTTCACCCCACTGCTTTGTGTAATTTCTTGCCTGATGAATAATACAGGGAAATGCCACACTTCTGTGACATTTTGGTTGGCCCTAATAAATCTATTGCCCAGCTGCGGATTTTGGAGGGTTTTTCTTCTTCTTACGGACCACCTTTGGCTTCTGAAAAATAACCCGTTCTCTGGAAGACCTGCCAAGGCCCTTGTAACACTGGACCAGTGATGTTTTTCAAGACTGTGATTTTCCTTCAAGTGCACTTATTTCTTTCTTTTCCCCAAGAACGTGGAAAGTATATGAATTAATAAATATCCTGCCAACAGAATTGTAACATCTTAGCTGCCACTTTATTTGACTTTTCTGCTGAGCAAGTGAAATCCGACTAAACACAAAACAAATAGCAAAACACTGCATACAGATAAATGATCATTTTTTAAAACCTCAGTAAATTCCGCTGACAACTATGGAAGGTTTTGTGTGTTGTGTTTTGTTTTTACCTTTGTGAAGCTTGACTCATTCTTTGCTGCTGTGTTATACTGAACAGTTTTGCATGCTTCCCAAGCATTAATTCCATATTGGTTTTCTCTTATTCCTAGAGAAAAGAGTGAACAATACAATGTTATCTTGCAATCACATGAAAGTACTGTGAAATAAAGTTCATTTCTACACTTACGAGTAACATCATCTAATGGAGAAGATCTGGGTTGCATTTCTCTGAAAAATTAGGGTGTATTTAGCCATAATTGAAGCAGTTGAAATCCCACTAGGAAGCCTGTGTGGTAATTTCTCAGTCTGTTTTTAAGACACTCTTCCTGTGAACCAAGAAAATTTTCTCCTGAAGATTCTCAGTGGACAAGGCTTTGTTTTGGGTTTTGGGTTTGAAAAACTACCCTATTTTACACCAGGAACAAGGCTGGCCCAAGGTGAGGCAGAATAGCAAATGTTGCTCCATGCTCCACTCTGAAGTCAAAGTGCAAGGCTGGTCAAGTTATCTTGGCACTTCAGGCACAAAATCTGTCAGATTTCTCTCCCTGATGGTACAAATACATTCAAATCATGAAAAATTACCTGCACTTTATTGACAACCAAAGTCAGGACGGTCCACATACCTGGGGTGAAAATGAGGTTTGTAGAAAAGTTTGAAGTGTTTTACAAAAAGAATAAAACAATAAAATTAAGGTCATAAGTTTATTGTTCTAGCCAAAGGCCACAACAAACTTGTACTAGGCAATAAATAGTATTAATGAAATAACACAGAACATACATCCATAATATAAAAATCCATAATATAAAAAAGACTTGGCAAAAAAATATATATGGATAAAAGCAAAACTATTTAAAATATTTTTAAAAATTAAAACTGGCAATAAACTAAAAAAAACACAGATTGCTGGGTAGGCTTTTCTAGACAAAAATGTTTTTAGCAGGCACCGAAAAGAGAACAGCGATAGGGCTTGCCTGACATCAATAGGCAGGGAGTTCTGAAGTGTAGGTGCTGCCACACTAAAAGATCAATTTCCTACAAAGGTGGAACAGGTATTATGTGACACCTGTTACAGTGCCAGTTCCACAGAGTGAAGCTGTCAACTTGGCATATATGGGATAAGGCGATCTTGCAGGTAAGCTGGTCCCAAGTTGGCAAGGGCTTTGTATACTAACAGTAAGATCTTGACCCTGGCCCAGTAGCAAATTGGCAACCAGTGCAGATCTCTTAGCACAGTGTTATATGCTGACAAGGACTCACTTCTGTCAGCAACTGTGCTGCAGCATTCTGCACTAACTGAAGTTTTTGGGTCAAGCGCAATGGAAGCCCCACATAGAGCATGTTACAGTAATCCAATCTTGATGTAACCAATTCATGAATTACTGTGACAAAGTTTTTTCCTGTTGAGGAATGGTTGTAGCTGTCATAAAAAGCACTTTTAGTCACTGAGGTCCTACTTGGTCCTCCAGCGACAAAATTGGATACAGAAGCACCCCCAGATTGTGTACCTGCTCCTTCAGGGGGAATTCAAGCCCACTCAGGGTAGACAATTGACAAATATCACGGACATGGGAACCACTCACCCACAGTGCCTCCATCTTGCCAGGAAAGCTCAGATTGCTGTTTCTCAGCCACTACCTACGCCCAAGCACTGACCAAGGAACAGCACAACCTCTCCTGCTGCAGATGTTATGCAGAAATAGAGCCGAGTATCATCAGCATACTGATGGCACCTTGCCCCCAAAACTCATAATGACCACTCCCAGTAGTTAAATACACCAATTAAATGGGATGGGAGATACATCCGCCCCCATCAACACAAACCACAACTGATTATGCTGTTGTTTGAATTGAATTTGATTTTGTGGGGATTTTAAGATCTTTCCCTGTATGTTGCTTTTAGATGCTTCATTTTGCTGGAAAGACAGCATCTTTTAAATAAACGAGACAATCCCAACAGAATGAAAACGGAGGCAGAAACATGCTCACTCCCCAAGAGTTATGGTATGCACAGCACTGAGGCTGTAAAAAATCAATAGCAAAGGCACAGGAAGCAACTCATAAGGACCAGGTAGTTACTAAACACTGGTGTCCACATAACCTTTGATTCCACAGCCATGTCTTGGTCTTGGTGATATACTAGTACAAAATGTTATATATATATATATATCCGAATTGATGGCACAAATAGGGTTTTGCCCCACTAGACAAGATTTTTGAGTAGTGTTGACTGGAACACCTCCCTCAGTGAAGCATCTCAGAGACAAGACATGGTTTTTGATTTGCTGCACTGCTTTTTTGCTATGAGGAATAAAGGCAGGCTTGTCAAAATGGACACCCAAAGCAATGCTAAGGGGATTTTAGATTTCTTAGCCTATTTTCAGGAAATAAAAACAGTCCATGCCAAAGAGAAGCAGTTTCCAGTGTCACCTAAGGTAAAGCCCTCATTATACAAAATTGCAGCTACCTTCTCAAATGCCATGTGCAAGGCAGAAAAGGTGACTCAGTAAGAAGTAAGGATGACCACAAATTTCAGGCATACTTTAAATGTGCTTCAAATGTATGCTGTGTATTCAGCCATACATACATGTTTCCCCCCCAAATAGGACAATCCATATTGATACATGGGGAAAATAACATGTGAAGTGTGACTCCTTTAATACGTTAGGGCCCATCTCAAAAGCTATTTTTTTAAAAAAGAAAGAAAGAAAAAGAGATAGAGAGGGTGAAGAGAGAGAACATGGAGGAACATGCAACTGTTTCGTTCCCCATTGATAAAACTATAAGCTCCTTGGAGAACTGTCTTATCTTGGTTTTCAGTTCTGCAAAGCATTTAAAGGCACTATACAGTTAATAATACTAGCAATACTTCCCGAGACAGTTTATCTAGAATTCAAGAGTATTTATCTTCCTGTCTAATTCACAGGAGACTTTGGGTGCTTCATAAATAATAGAGGGGAGAGTAAAGCTCACCTTCACAGATTTCATGGATCATATTTCACTAAAGATTTAATGCCCACACAAGGCAAATAAATAGTAAATTCAAAAAGAAGTAAAATTGTCACAGTTAAAGATCTGGGATATTTCCAAGTAGACAATATAGGTTTTCTGCCTCTTGCTACTCTGGCAAAAGCCTATCAGTGAGGTTTAAGTTAGGATAGAATGTTTACCTTATATGTTACCATGACACTTGCACTAAGATTCCATCTTCAGGACTTGCATGATAACAAGGAGCCATCATTTTGCTTTGGCTCTTATGTCACAGGAAACTTTTAAAGCAGACAGTCAATGCTCAAAGCTAGAGCCAGACTTTTTATTTCACAGACAAGGGTCATTGCTCAGGAATAGAGTGTCTGCTTTGCATACAGAAAGTCTCAGGTTCAATCCCTGGTATCTCCAGATAGGACTGGGAAAGTCTTCTTGCCTGAAACCCTGGAAAACCTCTGCCAGTCAGTGTATACAATACTGGGCTATTCAGAATGATCTGACTCAGTATAAGACAGCTTCCTATGTTCCTAGAAATACTTCTTCCATCCACAAAAGGCTTTTGATCCAGCAGAGAGATCCTACTGGCAGAGAGGGTAGGGAGGAAACTTTCCAAATCTCCCTTCCTTGCTCCAGACACTGTTGCTACCTCCCACAACATTCTGGATTGTCACCTATACTGGATTGCACCTGTACTGAGGAATAGTTGCAGAGTAGGGCTGGGGCAACATCTGGTTTTCAACATCGCAATATACCACCATCGCAATATGCCAATACATCACAATGGCTGAAATAAGGATAGAAAACTATGTAAAGGCAAATTCCTCTAAGTGGGATTTCATGTTTGCAGGGGTGAACTTTTTGTGAGGGTTTGAGTGTGTTCAGGCTTCTGTGCTCTGCCCACGTTAAGCAATGGGAAACAGCAAGCAGGATAAAGGCTCACTGCTTTACGGAGAGAAATTGACTGAAGATAAACAACCTTGCAGAAGAATGGGGAGACAACCACACTCCCTCATGCTGTAGCACTCAGCATGTCTCTGTGCCTGTTGTTGTCAGAACCTGTACATCACATGGACCTAAAGGCCAGCACATGTGTATCTGTTTATTACACAGTGACTTCCTTTATAACATCTTAATGCTGCAGTGGTTAGGCCTGAGGGGTTCTAGATAGCACAGAGAAAGCCTAATGTGCAAACTCCCAGGTTGATATCTTCAAGAGGAGAGCTTGGCATTACAGTGAGGATTATGTGATAGTGAGCTAGAGAATTGATATTTTTTTAAAAAAAATTAAACTCTATAAGTCCCCCCCCCTCCTATTACATCTTTCATACAGCAAGTAATAATCCAGGATTACCAGGCAGTTTCCCTGTGTTCCTTACATATCCTCTCTACCCCCTGTATTGCCAGTCCCAATGCAGTCTTTTCTGTCTAGCATGTCTAGCCATCAAGTATTAAGATTAAATAAAATATCAGTGAAATTACATTTCCGGGAATGGTTTTTGGCTTTTCCAGAATAAAGTGGAGACCATGGCAGGAA
The DNA here is from genome assembly GCF_027172205.1 of Podarcis raffonei. Taxonomy (NCBI): domain Eukaryota; kingdom Metazoa; phylum Chordata; class Lepidosauria; order Squamata; family Lacertidae; genus Podarcis; species Podarcis raffonei. Next base: position 45,030,755 of record NC_070606.1, on the reverse strand, counting down.
ACAAAACAAACAAAAGCAACAAGTCTGTGTACCATAGGCAATTACAGCACTGAAATGCTATCATCTGCAGTTACACTTCAAGAGGACATATTAAAACAACAACAGCAACAACAACTGGTCCCCAAATAACAATTCAAACAAAAAATTCTATAAGCCATAGTTCATTAAAAAAATTTTTTACCACAGCTGAATAACATTGCCTATCTAAAAGCCAACTGAAGCAGCTTTCTGGGATGATTGGTGGACATCTGGATGTCAACAGGTAAGTAGTTCCAGTGTGTGTGTTAGGGAAAAACATCTCAGTGTAACCCTGATCTTATTTTTATGGAGACTGAGGTAAAATGGAGACCTTTTGAAAGAAGATGATGGGGAAAACACTCAAAATAACAAGGGAATGTGCTTCATTGACAACATTTTCCTGAGGCATGAAAGTGAGAGCTCTTGGTAGAGCTCCCATATTCTGTTTTAGCTAATGGGGCCTCCAGCTGCCACCGCGCCACCGGAGAATGATTTCTGTTCTCATCCTGAAGCAAAGTTCTTAACCCGAGGTAATATTTCTAGGTTAGCGGAGTCTGTAACCTGAAGCGTCTGTAACCTGAAGCGTATGTAACCCGAGGTACCACTGTATTTCATGCATTCCGAGGCTCAGCCTAGGCACCAGAAACAAGTTCTGGAGCAAAGGTGAAATATACTTGGTGTCAAGAGTGGATTTCATGCACTTTATTCAGCTCATAGTGGTAAGGAGGAATGGAAGTTCCCCTTATACATTATTTACACAATGAGCCCCACGTGATTGGCTAATTCCGGGATTCTCCTGTAGGCCAATCAGGTTGCGGATTCCCTTCCACCTGGAGCTGGATTGGGTGGCTCCTGTGGACCAATCAAACTGCTGCATTCTGGATCCTATTTTTCCAGGACCAATCAGACTGCTGCATTCTGAATCCTATTGTTCTAGGACCAATCAGACTGCTGCCTTTTGGATCCTATTCAACTCAGTACATAACAAAAGGCATCCTTGGCAGGGCTGGAGAAATCATTTCCATCTAATTGACAATGAAACAACCTTGAAATAAATCCTGTACAATTCATCACATATATGTTGTTGCTTTTCCTTTGGATGATGTCTAGGTGGCTTTGCCTCTTTTCTAAAGAACATCATGAGATCCATTAATGGATCTTGGGCATCTTGAAGCAATAGCTTACTGCCTGCAGAGATGATTACAGGATCCACTGCGAAACAGATAAATGAGCTCTCTTCAGACTGAACTTGTAAAACCCTTTGTAGTGGGTAGCATTTGAGACCAGGTTCTTATTGGGGGGGGGGGAGCCCACTAAGAATGTTATTGGCTTAGGTCACATTTACAGAATGCCCTTGGAAGAAAAAGCTAGTCTTACTCTACATAGCTGGTTTCCTTTATGCTAGTTAGTAAGACGAACAAAATAAAAATAAATTACCAGCAATATATCAAATATCCCAGAACATCTGGACAAAGTAGCCACTCATTTTTCAAATCTGTATTTAGGGGTGTGTGTGGGTTTTTTTAATAAAAAAAATGCTATGGTTACTTCTCATCCATGTTCAGCGTTATGTTCCGCAAGCTATAAGCTAAGCAACCAGACATATTTAAACCTAAATTCAGAATATAGAAAGACTTCAGATTCAGGATCAAAGCAGTTGGCGCCACTTATTCAGTAGTGAGGGCTGCCTTGGTGTAACACAGCTTCTCATTTTCAGCTTCCAAAGATACTTCAGGAAGGGGAGACTAAGAGCACAGATGCACTTAACCCTTTCCCCATCTACTATTTTCCTGCTCAGAATTCTCCCCCACCCTCACAAGCTGCAACTGTAGGAAAAGTTGCTTGAAGGATGATTTGAAGCTGGAAAATGACTTGTGGGAAACAGGGGAAGTAGTACCCCTTTCCCACTAATATTTATGCATTCAATCCTCCCCAAGTGGCTTTAAGAAGAGGAAAATCAGTAGTGTACAGTTCAGCACATTTATGCGTTAAATAATTTGGCCCCCAAGACATGTAAAGTCACAATGCACTCTAAGTGATTCCACTAAGACCCATTATCCCACTCAAACACATTAGGGCAGTCCTGAAGCGCCAGCATATACTTAATAAAAAAATGCAGTTGTTAGGAAATTGAAGGACAAACTGAGTTTGAATGGGTCCTTTTAAAAGCAAAGTAACCGAAAATGGTTTCTTCTGATGGCTTCCTAAACTACCATAATAAGTTCTCGCAATTCACATTTAGGGAATCAGAAACATGGGTGTTATACAGAGATTTCAGATATAAAGTGCAATCTCAGACAATTCAATATTGCATTGGTTCTGCCTACGTACTAAAAGTTGAGTTCAGGACCAAGATGTGGTTAACCCACACAAAAGAAAATCAGCCTGGCAAAGGAGACATTCGTTATCAGCAGCCGGAGTGTTGGCATAGGCCTGACACGATTTCCATTGGGTAACTATAGATTCTTGGTACCAGAAGATATGGGGGATAGTTTTACTTGTGAATTGACACATACATTTAAAGTAATGCAGTGCCAGCATACAACTGATGGGGGGGGGAGGATCAGGGAGTATGGAATGATTTTGTTGTTTTTACAACTATGGAGGAACATGACCAGCCTCTGACTGTGTTTCTTCACCTGTGGGTTTTATGAACAGGTAAAGAAAAATATTAAAGTTAAGTGTAATGGTCTTAGTATTGACAGCCCACAACAATTCCTCTGTAATTGATTTCAAATATTATCCAGGATTATTTGTTCTTTGTAACACATATCAGCTCTGTTTATTGCTTGCATTTTTTCTTTAGTGTTTCATATAAATTGTAAAATTTAATGATTTTTTTAAAAAAAGATAATGTACACAGGTAGGAAGAAAATGTCACAGTTGTCTTTATGAATCCATACTTCTTACTGCATAGGATGTTTCAGTGTCTTGCATAATAGGAATACAGTGGTACCTCAGGTTAAGTACTTAATTCGTTCCGGAGGTCTGTTCTTAACCTGAAACTGTTCTTATCCTGAAGCACCACTTTAGCTAATGGGGCCTCCTGCTGCTGCTGCGCCGCCGGAGCACGATTTCTGTTCTCATCCTGAAGCAAAGTTCTTAACCTGAAGCACTATTTCTGGGTTAGCAGAGTCTGTACCTGAAGCGTATGCAATCTGAAGCATATGTAACCAAGGTACCACTGTACAATACTTTATCATGGTTCTTGGGAGGTGGAATAGCTACATGTTAACACTACAGGTGCTAGGTTTTTCTTAAGGCAGGTATATACCTTAATGAAAGACCACCTGCAGAACATCCCAGGTTTAATGCCTGGCATCTCCCAGTAAAGCTGCAAAAGGTCACTGTTTAGAACCCTGGAGAGACATTGCCAATCAATGCTGAACAGAGATGGGGAAACCTCTGTCCTGTCAAGTGTGACTGGACTCACATGTGACTGAAGTACCTTCAGCCCCAGGCAGAATGCCCAACAATCAGGAATGATGGGAAGGGTCCCAACAACATGCAGAGGTGTCATTGGCTTCTCATCCTTGATGAAGACATATTGAACTAGATGAACCAAAGGATTAACTCAGTTTCCAGTGTTCCTATGGTGGCTTCTTATATACCTTCCTATGTTTCTAAAATGGAGCCCCAGTCCACAGTCTTCTTTTGCACCCTTATTATTGCATAAGACCTGCTAGATCAGACCAAAGGCCTATTTAGTTCAGCATCCTGTTTCCCAAGAGAGCCAACCAGACGCCTGTGAGAAGCCCTCTCCTGCCATTGTTCTCCAGCAAAGGGTATTCAGAGGTATGATGTCTTTTAAAGTTGCTGGTCATCATCACACCTTGTGGTAGCAAGTTCCATAAAGTGATTATGCACTCTTCCTCTTGTCTGCCCCAAATGTCCTACGAAAAGAAGAAAGACTATCTACTTCTCCCTCAGCAAACAAAATTGTATGATGTCCTTTTCCCTAACCTAAAAGGCCCCAAACACTGAAATCTTTCTTCATAAGAGTGTTGCTCAAGCCCCTCATCATTTTGATCACCCTTTTCCACACTTTTTCAAGCTCTACAATATCATTTTTGAACTTCACATGCATGTCAAGCAGTCAGTATGGCATTATGCCCAGCTCTCTCGGAAACTATAAACCTTCACACCTGCAGATGACAATTCAGCCACTATTCTTAGAATTCTGACAGTCTTCAATGTGATAGCAGCCATAGGCTCAGTCAGGAGACCAGAAGTGCCTAAAGTTAATGTCTGTAGGTAAAGATGTGAGGAGATAAGTTGTACAAAATAAACCGAGTGTGGACTAATTTCCCATCTATCAATACGTCATTGAATTTGTGGCTTATGAAAAAAAGTAGAGTTGTTTTTCCAAGGTCTGGGCTGGCAGAGACTTTGAGACAGAAATAATGAGTTTTGTGGCACACTGTGGCTACTAAATGCTCTACTTTTCCTCTGTTTTCTGAATCAGAGAATCAGACATAAACCACACATCTATATTCTCCCTTGCAACATCAAGGAGAGTTACTTGCTTTCTAAAAGATGCCAAATACTAGCTGGCTGCTGACAGTGCTTATGGGGTGAGTGGGTGTTTGTGTAGGTTCAGAAAGCAAATCACCCATGAGACATTTTTATTCTCTGAGCCATTGTAGATGGAGGAAAAAATCCTTTGATCTACTGAAAACGGAAGCTATATTTTAAACACTATAATCAAGTCTTCCATTCTGCTGCCTGAATTGGTTTTCCAGTGGTGGCAAATTTGGAAAGTGCTTTTTGTTTTGATTGTATGTGTGCACTCTCAGTAGTATTTTAATTATGGACTTGTATCTTACTCCAATTTCTTATTGTGAGCCAGCCTAGGATGAATTTCTATTAAGGGTGGTATGTAAGTATCGAGTATCAGGGCCAGGGAAACAGTGCCCCTCCAGATGTTGTTGGACTCCAACTCCCATCAGCCCCAGCCAACATGTCCAATTGCCAAGGGTGATGGGGGCTGGAGTCCAGCAACATCTGGAGAGCACTACATTCCCCACCCCAGCCTTAAATAAAATAATCAAAAATAGTGTCACTTTGATTAAGTTAAAACAATTTTCAAAAGCACTTAGGTGCTGTATATTTCCTGCACCCCTACTGGACAAGGTGTCAGCCCATTGTCATAAGAGTACTGTATAAGCTTTGAAGCAGATCTGAAGCAGGAGATGGCATGTATGCAGAATTTTGGTTTAGAATTTTTTTGTGAAGATTTATTAAACACAGTTTGTTTACCATCTTCCTTTCCAATACATGCTTTGCTTTTAATATGCAGCATGCAACTCTGGAATGGTTTAATCTTGGAAATCATCTATTTTTCCATTTCACTGCAACTGGTTAGGAAGCTCAGATGATTTCAGAGCTTAAACAAAGCACAATTGTATAGAAGTAAAGTAGAATGTAAGCAGATTTTGTACTTATCTCCAGTTTCAACAAAAGATAGCTGGTAATTGCTTTTTTATAACTTGAGCTTTACATTTGGAAGTGGAGGGCAAAGGAAAGCTCCGTATCACAGCTTAAACACTAAAGCCGCAGATCTTTAACTTTCTATTCTGATAGTGAGCCAAACCATCAACCAACTTTAATTTTAAAAGTATATTTATACTAGATTCACGGGTGACAAAGGAAGCAGCAAGGATAATGTTTTTGGTCACTGCAAAATCCTATCAGGCCTACAATCTGCAGCTGGAATCAAAATAAGGAAAAGTTTTAAATGGTTAGCCATTCTGCCTGTGTCTGAGCAGGACAGCTTGTGCCCAGCAATAGGAAACAAATCTAGCTTTATCAAGAAGCAAGAAACCTGTTGCTTAGCAACAAATAAAATCCTCACAATTGTACATTCTCTCTCACACACAAAGTACCCAGAACCCAAGCATTCAAAGATGAAGGGGCAAAAGACAGATGAGGCACAAGATCAATTTTTATCTATTTACCTTTTTTTAAGGAGGGACTTCCCTTCTGCATTATACATTAGCCTCCTTCATAAAACTTTAAGACCTTTCTGACATACTACATAGAACTCTGATCTTATGTGTGGTTGCAATTTCAGTCCTGGGCAGCAAAAACTATGGGTACATATGCCTTATCTGTTTCAATGGAGCTGTGCCCTAGCATAGCATGGCTTAGAATTCCACATGTTTCTGAGCACTAGGTGTGAAGTCTGTTACTCTCAGCTTTGACTTGTGGGGTTCCCATGGGCATCTGGTTGGCCACTGAGAACAGAATGCTGGACTAAAGGGAGGCTCTTTTCATGAAACCAGAAAGGATATTTCAGACCCCCCCCCCAAGTGTCCCTATTTTCCAGGGACAGTCCTGGATGTATACAAGCCATCCCAGTTTCTGATTTGATCCTGAAATGTCTCATCTTTCCTTAGGACATCCCTGTATTCATCAAAGAAATGTTGGAGGGTATGGTATTTGTGACTTCCACAAGCTATGGAAGGGGTAGTTGGCCCTGACTGTCTGCCCAACCCCTATGCCTCAGAAGATAGTTATATGGAGTTCAACGGCTCTCTTGGATATATATGTTTAGGACGGAGTGATTTAGAATTAATAGCCAAAGTCAATCGCGCAGTAGTAGGAAAGGTTAGTGAAAATGTACTATGTATATATTTGGGGAAAGCTGACTGTCTTGCTCCAGTGCTGCTCTTATGAGCTGTGTGCTCTGGCATTCCCCATGGTGTTTTTGCCTGGACCTTAAGGTTGCAGCTGAACCCAGCGGGCAAGAAAAATCAAATATATAAGCCAGGCCCTTGGGTTTGTAACTTCCACAAGCATTTCATGAGAAAAATAAAGTAATCCACAAACACTTCCAGCATTTCCCCTCAGTAAAGAGTAAGACCTTTTTATAAAATGCAAACATTTTTCCTGGGGGATGTTCCTCCTAAGGTCAAGCTAGCAAAAACTCACAGACAAATAAGATATGTAAGGAACATTTAAGAATTTGAAATGTTGGCCATGAGCATACAGTAAACCCATGGTCTAGCCACTGGTTGTGCTATGCTGATCACAACAGCAAATAAAACTGTGTTTTAGAAGTCAGCATACCCTCCAACATTTCTCTGATGAAAATAGGGGTGTCCTATTCAATAATAATAATAATAATAATAATAATTTTATATATAAAAACATAATAAAACATTAAACATTAAAAACTTCCTTATACAGGGCTGCCTTCAGATGTCTTCTAAAGGTTTCCTATGTCTTTGACTCGGGGGTCACATAACTCCATATCATCCAACATTTCTCCAATGAAAATAGGGATGTCCTAAGGAAAAGTGGGACATTCCAGGATCAAACAGAAACTGGGACAGCTTCTGAAAATCTGGGACTGTCCCTGGAAAATAGGGACACTTGGAGGGTCTAATTCAATAGTGCCTTAAGGCAGCTGCATATTGGTTTTTAACCCATTTCTGCAGAAGTTCATAGTTTTGGGCTAATGTAACACCGTTAATTGCAAAGGGACACACTGAGGTCCTTCTGAGGTAGTGGGGGTGCAAACTGAAGTGCAAAGTTTCCTTCAAAACTTGAGGCCTCTGGGGAATTAGATGCAACACTGTGCATTTCAAAATAATGTCCTAGGGAGAGTCTCAAGGTCCAGGTGGAGAGGCCTGGAGAGCTGCATTCAGTCCTCTTCCCCAAGCCTGAAATTCCTCACTCCTGCTATAGAAGAGATGTATCTTGCCATGTGAAAGTTGTAATCTCCCTGCACATACTCATGAAAGCAAGAGACAATCTGAGTCGAAAATAGCCTGTTGATTGTTTTCGAAAATATATTATCAAACCCACAAAGATGGAAGGAGTATGTGCCTCACTAAGATTTTTCTCTGAGAGAGATATATATATACAATATATGCACAAATAAATTGTTTCTTAGATGAGTTAAGAGTTAAAACTGATGTCAGAGTTGCATTGTTTTTTAACATAATGATTGCTTTCACTGGAAACTGTGATGAAAATGAGAAAGCTAGGTATCTAAAAGTCTGTGCTCATTTAATGTGAGTCATGCATGCACGGACCAATGATCCAATTTATTCTATTGTAGTACTCTCAGCTAAGTTCACCTTCCACCTTCCCTTTCGGCTATCTGAGTTAGTCGTGTTCCTTGTGTTATCCTGATCCAGCCAACTCCTTGGCTCAATTTTCTCTCTCTGGTTTTATTTATTATTAATTTAGTATACTGTGACTTCAAGGTGAAGTCCACGGCATAAAAATGCAAGATAAAAACACTAACTATATAATGACAACAAGAGCAAGAACAAAAACAAAGCAACAACCAAACATTCATCTGTTATATTCAGGCTGCAATCCTATATATACTACCTGGGAATAAGCACCATTAAACAGAATAGGACTTAATTCTGAGTAGGCATGCATAGGATTGCACTGTCAGGAGATTTTTTATCATGTGGAGTGCAGCCTTCATGTATGTATCCTCAGACCTGGTTTCAGTGTTCCTGGTGGCTTCTGGCCAGGGGGAAATCCACATTATTCTGTGACCCCAATCTTTAATAAAAGGTTAGGAACTTGCCATTTTCACTGGTTTCCATGTTGCATGACTAATATACGTCTCAAATCTAAAGCTACTCAGGTTTCAGCTGCGGTGAAATGTGCTACTCATTTAGTCAAGAACTGAATCCACATCTCCCAATTCAAAAACTAGTTCCTGTTGAACAAGGAAATAAACGCCAATAGTTATTGTTACAATTAAGTACTTAATTGTTCAAAAAAAGCTGAACATCAAGCACTGCGTTTTTCAGTGGCAATCTTTGTTTGTTGCAAATTAAAATCCCACTAATTAAAGTCACCTTGAGTGGATTAACCTGAAGTTCAGGAATTATTTTGATTTTAATTAAACATAAAGACTGAGTTCAAATAATGTGAGTAGCCTGGCAGACTTGGAATAGGAAAAGCTAAAGCTTACTGTGTGTGCTTCAGACCTTAATGCATAATACTATTCCTAGTACTGACAGCACGCAATAATGTTATGTAAGGTCACATATTCTTCAGCAAAAGCTACAATAACAGACACAGCAGAAGGGTTAAGGCTGAACCTCAGCCATAATGGAATTTCCTTGCTTTTGAAGTTGCATCACCTCCTTTACTCAAAACAACACGTCTTGTTTGTTAGATTGGACAAAGAAAGAGTTATATTTTGTTAAAATGAAAGGCACACATTTTTACATGCACGTTCATATAGATATAGATGTGCTGCATTTCTGTTTAGGGTACATGAACAGACTGGTAAATCCAGTTTTCTTTATACACAGCCGCACATGAAAACTATCTGCTCTTAAAAGTTTCCTACCTGCTTTACAAAATAAAATAAAATAAAATAAAATATTTTTTTAATTTTTTAAAAATCATCAGCATCATGTCCAGTTCAGTGGTACCTCGGGTTACATATGCTTCAGGTTACATATGCTTCAGGTTAGAGACTCCGCTAACCCAGAAATAGTACCTCGGGTTAAGAACTTTGCTTCAGGATGAGAACAGAAATCATGCTCCAGCGGTGCGGCGGCAGCAGGAGGCCCCATTAGCTAAAGTGGTGCTTCAAGTTAAGAACAGTTTCAGGTTAAGAACGGACCTCCGGAACAAATTAAGTACTTAACCTGAGGTACCACTGTATGGGACTTGTTTAATGGCAAAGTTGGAACAAAATATATGAGAAACCCAGCTCTGTCCCATTTTTTAAAAAAGGTTTGGTAAAATTGGTACAATTCACCAATGGAGACAGCTTGCTTAAAACAATTGGGCACATGCTGTGGTATACAGTGGTACCTCGGGTTACATACGCTTCAGGTTACATACGCTTCAGATTACACACTCCGTTAACCCAGAAATAGTGCTTCAGGTTAAGAACTTTGCTTCAGGATAAGAACAGAAATCGGGCTTCAGTGGCGCGGCGGCAGCGGGAGGCCCCATTAGCTAAAGTGGTGCTTCAGGTTAAGAACAGTTTCAGGTTAAGAACAGACCTCCGGAACAAATTAACTACTTAACCTGAGGTACCACTGTATTCCAAATCACTTTCAGTGCAGCTAGCCACCCCGTGAGGCAATTGGATTTTCCATTGTTTGTATTGTAACTCTAAAAAAGTAATTATGTTCAGGCAGTCTGGAGGGGTGTTTGGTTCTACTGCAAAACCAATGAATACATGGTGAGCCATCAGGGGTGTTGAAAACTCCCATTATCAAGTCCCATAGCAGTGAATCTGACAAGGAAATAGACATGAATGTTTTCCAGGGACAAGATATCCCTCTGGTTTTTCTGCAAGCAATCAGGAAGGATACATGTAGCAAGGATAATCTATGGAGAACATAAAATATTCCCTTTTGCCTGCACTGAAGCCATGTTCTGCATCACATGAATGCACAGGCTGCATTATTTACAACAGCTATGAAAATACTCATATAAGAACCTTATATTTTTCAGAGATGAATAGATGCTAGGATTCAGAGTCAATCTGGCAGCCCAGATTTTCAAATTCTGCACCCCTTTTCCATACACCTAATTCCTCCAAATGCTATCCTCAATTTTGGAAAAAGTCTAGTAGTGTATATTGAATCATTTCAGTAAAAGTTACAGATAGGTAGCCGTGTTGGTCTGCCATAGTCAAAACAAAAAAATTTTTTCCTTCCAGTAGCACCTGGAAAAAGCTCATACCAAGAACTAACTTAGTTGGTCTTTAAGGTGCTACTGGAAGGAAAAATTTTTTTCATTTCAGTAAAAGTTAAAGAAGCTAGATGAAGGAGATGAGTTTAGTTCGGAGCTCAGAACTTTTAATACAGTGGTACCTCGGGTTACAGACGCTTCGGGTTACAGACTCCGCTAACCCAGAAATAGTACCTTGGGTTAAGAACTTTGCTTCAGAATGAGAACAGAAATCAGGCTTCAGTGGCGCGGCAGCAGCAGGAGGCCCCATTAGCTAAAGTGGTGCTTCAGGTTAAGAACAGTTTCTGGTTAAAAACAGACCTCTGGAACGAATTAAGTACTTAACCCGAGGTACCACTGTATTTATATTCATTCTCATTACATTCATTACATCGTAAATAAATTAATAAGAGAATCTGCAGTGGTGTGTCCTATGCCTGAAGGGTTGGTCAAAGCCTTTATCTTTAATTCTGTTCTTAAAATTCCTCTTGCAAATTTAAACTAAGGGGCTACCGTCTGATCTGGCATTTCAGTGATTGAAGGATGAGCTGAAGTGTCATGAAGGTCAATTCTTAGAGGTTCAGCATAGTTGCCATACCTTTCTGGTAACTCAGGAATGTAGAAACCACCTAGAAGGTATGGGAACACACAAGAGGAATCATTCCAGTGCCAACCCATGACTCAGTTTCTGTCAGTTTAGGACTTTCACCTTTCGAAGGTCTACTAAGACATGGTTCTTCGGTCTACTGTAAGCCAGGTAACTTATTTTGAAGCCATGCTTGAAAGCCGTGTTGTTCTTTGTGTAACATATAGAACCATTTTCACAGAATTTTGTGCAATGTAAGTGTTTGACAGCATAAGTATTACTTGCTATAAGCCAGTGTTCGTAGTAATCATGAACAGTATGTCAGGGATGGGAAGCCCATGCCCTTCCAGACATTGTTGCACTCAGCCCCAGCCAGCATGGCCAAAACGTAGGGATGATGGGAGATGTAGGCCATCCATATCTGGAGGGTCACAGGTTCCCCATCCCTGCTCTTGGTGATCCATTCGTACCACATTGTTTTTTGTGCTATCAGAGCAGTGTGTAGTAAGAGTTATGAAGTGAAAATGATCATGCTGCTCCTGTAACATATTGACCCCAACATGACTTAAGATGCCTAATGGTGAAATAAACCCTGTGAATCACGCAAGATGAAACTAATGAACATGGACCCCATAAACAAGACTTTAAAGCACGAGGGAAGCAGATCAATTGCCCAGGAGAAGTCAGCTGGACTGCATGTGTTCTAAATGGTCACAAAAACACGATTTTAAAAACCTCTGGTTCAAGGCTCTGAAATGTCACACACAGACTGATATGTGCAGGAATGGGCATAACAGTTCTACGACACAATGGTTATTTCTGACAAACGAACTTCAAACTCAGGATAGACTGAGTTATGGTTAAGTTCGTTTTTGCAAGGAACGACGATATACAACGGTCTGTCACCTTGATGTTCTACGGCACTGAAATGATCACAGTGAAGTTTTACCACACTGAAGCTTTCCAGATAGTCATTCCATACTGTCAACACATGGGAGAAATAATAGAAGGTGAAACCAAATGGAAGATGAAATCAGTTGTGTTATTTCTTTTAAAGCCACAGCCAGCACTATAGAGCAGAGGATTTCAATTTTCACTGTTGTACACCTGCTTTCCTAAGGCAAGGCACCATTGACAGCAACCCCAAAATAATTAAGACATTAGAAAGACAAGCATCTTGGTTTCCAGCATGCTGTTTCATCCCAAGTATTGTGGTAGGCAAGCTAAACACACACACACACACACACAGAGAGAGAGAGAGAGAGAGAGAGAGAGAGTTAGTTTTCAATAACTATGAGAGTCTTAAGGCCCTCTAGAAATGGGCCCAGTTAATCCCCAACCTCTGGAAGAAGAAGCTAAGATACTGGGGGAAAGGAAAAGATGATAGACCAACTTTGGGCTGCCTACTGACTATCTATTATTGGGGAAAGAATGGTGGACTAAAGAGGGGCAGGGTAGGATGGTTCAGCAAATTCTTTGTGTTGTAAATCTGGAGAGATTTACTAACATTAAAGAGGAAACGTAAATTTAAAAATACATTATTAGTTTTTTAAAAGATCCCTATAAATGTGATCTTTTATTTCAGAAAAAGCTAAGTTATAAAACAATGCAGTCTATATTTTACAATGGCTGTTGTAAAATGTGTGCTTGCCTAGTCACTGATGATAAAAGAACGGAAGCACATATAAAAATTCTTTAGGCCATGCGAGTCTATATTATTCAGATATGCAAAGTATCTGTGCTTTTTTCCTCTTTCATTTTTGTTAACAAACTGATATTATGCTGCTTGAATAGAATGGAATATCATATTAGGTACTGATTACATTATAGACCTCATAAATAGCTTGAGAAAAGAGGCTGCATAAAACTTTAAATATTTCTCTCTGTCTTTCTTTCTTTCTCTCTCTCTCTCTCTCTCTCTCTCTCTCTCTCCCCTCAGATAGAAAAGGCTTACAGCTCCTGAAAGTAGAGCTTACATGGCTATTACAAGGAATCACTGTATCTCTGAAAGTGTTTACAATTGTCAGACATCCTTAAAAGCATTAGGTGTTTTTCTTCATCCTTTGTGTTAGGACAAGCGACAACCAAATGAGCAGTGATTGGCCTGGCCTGTTTGTTATCTGCTTTCTACACTTGTACAGAAGACTGTAAAGGACAAGGCACAATAAGAAGAGCTCTGCTGGATTAGAACAAAGACCTATGTCAGCCAGTACCCAGTTTCCTACAGAGGTCCTACAGAGGATTAGAACAAAGACCTATGGCAAGCCAGAAAGGAGAACTTGGTCGCAAGACCACTGTCCCATCTGTGTTTCCCAACAACTGTAATAGTCAGTGTCATTCTGCCTCTGATTCTGGAGTTATTATAACCAAAATGACCAGTAGCCCTCTATAACCATTGTCCTCCAGGAATATGTCATATCCTCCATTAAAGCCATCAATGTTAGTGGCCTTCACCACAGCTTGTGTTAGCTGTGTGAAGAATTACTTCCTGGATCTCCCATCATTCAGATTCACTGGGTTCTAGTACTGTAAGAGAGAGAGAGAAAAAATCTCTCTGCCCACATTGTTCAAACTATACATAATTTTGTACACCTCTATCAAATCTCCTCACTCACTTTTTATAAACTACAAAGTCAGAACATTTCCTCACAGAGGAATTGATCCAACCCCCAGTTTAGTTTGCCCTTTTTCTGCACCTTCACATTCTACAATATCGTTGTTGAAATAGGGCAAACAGAATGGCACACAGTATACCCAGAATAGTTATGCCATATATTTGTATAAAGACATTATCATATTGGCAGGTTTCTTTTTCGTCCCTTACATGGCATGGATTTCATCTTATCCACAGATGCTATAAACATTTTCATTCCATCATAACCCCCAATATTGGTTAGGCAGGACATATTTGCTCTAGCCATGATTATTGCTCTTCAACAAGACTTGTTCTGCTATATGCTTGGTGATTTTATATTTAATCATGCTTTCAACCCAGAACAGATATTAAGCTAACTGACCAACAATTTCCTGGGGATTCCTCCTCTACTGACCTATCTTTTAAAAACTGGTGTTACACTGGTCAACTTCCAGTCCTCAGGTATAGAATAATATTAGGGAAAGGTTTCTTTTTCTTTTTAGAAGATCAACAGTTTTACTTCTGAGTTTTCTTTTCTTTTAAGAACTAACAGGGAGATACAATCTGCTAACTTCCTTCAGTTAAACAAATTTAACTACTCTGGACATGTAAGCAGTGGCGTCGCAATGGGGGGGTGGGGGGGCAGTATGTCCCGGGTTCCATGTCTGCGGGGCTGAGCAGCCATCACGCCACCACAGCTGCCTTTGGAGGATCCTCCGTTTGCGGCTGCAGCCACGAGCAGAGGATCCCAGCCGGCAGCAAACCGCTATACATGCGCCCTACGTAGTGATGCCCGCCCCGGGTGTCACGATGCCTTCCTTCTCCCCTGCATGTAAGTGAAATTAGCTTCAAGCTACAATGGTGGCTATTTCTCTCCTCCTACCTGAGTAATGTCTAATGTTGCAGAAGTTACTCACCATGCATCATAAAATAAGGAAGGGGGAGGAACTGCAAGAGAAATAACTTTTTGACTATGCTTGAGTCAGTTTCACATACTAATCTACCATAAAACTGCTATGAAATTGTACAAAAAAAAATATTGTCTAATGCTTGTGAAGCTGTAAATAAAAGGAGACCCATTTGTCATTGAGAACTGGCCAAAGAATGCCAAGTTCACCAGCTAGCTAGAAATCAAATCAAACATTATGCCATACAGTTCCTCCCTCCTCTGTCCAGTTGTACAGCTATTCTCTCTGCAGCATCACTTCGAACAACTAAGCAACCCCAAAGGTGTCTGCATGATAGCTGTGCTTTTTATTCTTTTAAGAGACAATATTTTTAATATAAAGAACTGCCCTACAGACAGGTTGTCCCCTGTAACCCAGTACTGTCCACTCTGATAGGTAGTGCTTCTCATGCACAGGACTTGCTAGAACCTGCTACTCAAAAGTTTAAGTAAAAAAGCAGAGAGAAGAGGAGGGTCACTTTCCTCTTATGATTGCCCTTGTAGTCAGAGAAACCTCTTACCTAGACGAGAACATAGGTAACCTATCACACTCTTCACCAACCTGCTGCCCTCCAGATGCTTTTGATTACAACTCCAATCAGTCCCAGCATCATGCAGCTGCACTGGCTTGGGCTGATGGGAACTGTAGTCTGAAGCATTTGGAGGGCACCAGCTTGGAGAAGACTTGCCTATCCTAACTAAGGCAGTACTTTTCTACAGTGGTACCTCCAGTTACAAACTTAATTCGTTCCGGAGGTCTGTTCTTAACCTGAAACCATTCTTAACATGAGGCACCCATTCGCTAATGGGGCCTCCCGCTGCCGCCAGACTCTCGCTCACATCCCAGGACAAAGTTCACAACCAGGAGCATCTACTTCTGGGTTAACGGAGCTTGTTACCCGAAGCATTCATAAGGAGGATGGTACGTAACCCAAGGTTCCACTGTAATTTGAATTATAGTGATTTCAGAAATGCATACAGTGCACAAAACTCCTTGAAGCTATGTCTGTTCTCCATATTTATAGAGAACTCTACAGCTGCTGGGAAAATGTAAGTTCAACTCTGCAGACTAAAAAGGGTGTGAATTTAGAAGCTTCGTTATTGGGGTCCTACTCTCCAAACATCCACCATAAGAAATAAGTCACCAAATCATGCTGTTATGGTAATTGGGTCAACAGCCAAGGGCTACATATCAAGCCTACTGACTTACTCAACTGCATTTTGCACTAATGATCCTCCTTGCCAAGACATTGTAAGGACCCATATTTGTGGCATGCACTTAACAAGATTCGCTCTGTGCCAGCTAGAATGACTCAAATTACTCTGCAAATGTGGCTAGAAACTGGGTTAAATGAGACGTGGCACACTGGGTCCAATATCCTTTCAGGGATACTTCAGTAACCAGGAAAAGGTATTAGAAATTATTTCACCAATGAGCAGCAACATGTGACATGTAATAGCTCTCTCTCTTCCTTGCCATTCGTCTTAGTGCTTCAGGGTGATCAAACCTACCCGCTGCCAGCTCTATATGCAAGTTAACTGCAAGTGGGATACTTCCCCCCACACCAGTTACTGAAGTCCACAGGACTACCAGCTCCTGCTGCTCCACCAGATGAACTCTTATTATCGCTGTGCTCTGGTGTGCCCAACCAGATTCTTACTCAGTTGAACTCGGCAAGGAGCACTGCAGGGAAAGTACTTGTGCTTAGAAGTTCAGCACTAATAGACTTCTGCTACAGCTGCCAGCCTGGTTCAAAGACAGGAGAATAAAAAGTCAGTGCAAAGAAACAAACAGCAGAGAAGTGCCAAAAAATTAAGGTTTTGGAGGAGAAATTGAATGCACAAAGAGGCCTTAAGCCAAGGAAAAGACCAGCATGGGAGGAATAAGGAACAGGTGCACAAAGGAGAGCGTTGCTTCTCCTCATAGATTTTCTGTCATATAGGAAGGGTAAAAATAGTCATTGAAATAGGAGACAAAGAAAAATTCCCCCCTCCCAAAGGTAACCCATAATCTGCAGCCATGTAATGGCCTACTAAAACTATATTTGTATCAGATTGTCAACATGTATTACACTCATCAAGATCAGAGATTATTCATACTCTCCACTACTACAGTCTAAAACTACAGGGATCAGATAATACTCAAGATTTTGCATAGTGCTAAAAGCTGACAGTACTAATTTAGGGTGCATTTTCCTGACTCTACAATCTCATCTTCAGGTTCACCCACCCACCTGGTTAGGGAGTCTTGCAGCGCTTATGCCATATTCCCTTGTGCACCAGTGAGTCATTCTCACTTTCCTTTATTCGTTTCTGTCTTGGGTACTGGATAAACTTCTATCAGGGTGCTTGAAATCTAATGTTACCATTTCAGGTGACTGAATTAGAAGAGTATTGTGATGTTTCTTAGCTCAGTGATTCTGCTATCAAATGTGATTCTGCTGCCCTGCAGTTGGGTGCATGTGCAACAAGTTATTTCAGACAACCCAAAACTATGTTAAAAGGCAACAGTGAAAAAACAGAAGGAATATTATGCTTTGATTATTGGGGAGGGTGGACAGACAGAGACTACAGGCAGAACGGTTAAATGGCATGCTCTGCTCAGGCCAAGGGAGAAGGTGAGAAAACGGTAGCATCTCTCTCTCTGTAATCAATGGATCAGGTCCCAAGCACTGCAAGACTGTACCCATCCCTTTACTAAACTAGGGGGTGGAAGTGGGATAGAGGGAGAAGGCCAAGATATTTTTGGTCAAAGCAAGTAGTCTTCATTCAGGCAATCACAAACCTGGTCAGCAGCAAAATCTGTAGCTGCAAGACTGGAAGAAATAATGGAAGTGTCTATTGGCTTACCTGTGGTGGATAAGATCACATACCACATTTGTTCCCACTAGTGATGTGAAGTGAGAATATTCTCCAGAGAATATTCTCCACAAACTGTAAATTCTAATGCAAGAACCAGTTTTACAACCCACATTTTAAAAATCTAGTAAATAAATTAAGCTGGGATATTGCCAGTGTAAGTAATGAATAATGATTTTTTTAAAAAAATCCAGATACATTACTGGGTATTGTGTCATTCACCATTGGAAGTTCTGAAATGTGAGCTATAGAAAACATTATTATTTTTTAGTTTTAAAAATGCTATGATCTCGCAGATGATCAGTGTGGAACTGAAAGCTCTGTTACCAGTGGAGACAAAGATGGTGACTTATCTTCTTAAGATGTTTGAGGAATCAATATAAATTTATAAACATTTGAGACTTGTTACTTAAAGCCTATTTTTAAAAATATTTCTTTTCTTGTGACAATTTATCAGTTATAATTGAAATATGTTGTGTGTTGCATTACTCGTCTAAGCAGATAGTAATTTGCATTTCTGATGTTATGCAACTTGTCATTACTGATTATTTATGTTTTATTCTCTGGAAATAATAGCATTTATTTTAAGCTTTTTATTGGTTTTATTAGTAGTGCACTAAAATACTGTACGGTGTAGATATGCTTATTAAAGAACATGCTCATGTAGTGGACCTGAGTTTTTTTTATATATTCGTTTTACTTTAAAAGCTACATTTCATACATACACGACATAATTAGAATTCAAAGTTGATGGTAAATATATGGTTAGTTGCAGGCTTAGTGATTAACTTGAGTCATTCACATTGAATTTTCAATTTCAAGTTTGGTGCAAAAAATCAAAGAATGTGAATTCACTGCACTGCCCCATTGAATGAAAGTACAGCGGTACCTCAGGTTAAGAACTTAATTCGTTCTGGAGGTCCATTCTTAACCTGAAACTGTTCTTAACCTGAGGTACCACTTTAGCTAACGGGGCCTGCCACTGCTGCCATGCAATTTCTGTTCTCATCCTGAAGCAAAGTTCTTAACCTGAGGTACTATTTCTGGGTTGGCGGAATCTGTAACCTGAAGCATCTGTAACCCGAGGTACCACTGTATCTGTACAGATTTTGGTTGCCATCTGAACAAGTTTACCCATGAATAAACATATATTAACTAATTATATCATTTTCAATCCATTAAAATGAATATTCTCCTATTTTAAATGAAAATTCTATAATATTCTCATTAATCGAGAATATTCTGGAGAATTTAACATCACTAGTTCCCACATGTGCCTCTCCAAGTAAGATCAAGCTTGCTATCAGGGATAAGAAATGGATTGGGTGAACTGGTAGGGGAACTTAAGGAAGAAGGGCCACCACTCTGGGGTAGAACATTTGCCTTCCATGCAAAAGGTTGTCTCCAGCATCTTCAGGTAGCACTGGGAGAAAAGCCCTGGTGAAATCCTAGAAAGCCACTGCAGGCCAGTCAGCTAGATGGGCTAATACTTTTGATCAATATAAGGCAGCTTCCTATGTTCCTGTGCAGGCCTCAGTTTGGTTGCTGTGTAGAATTGCGGTATATCTCGATGAGCCCGGCCAAAGATTCTGCCTCATATAACAAGATTGTGTGTGTATCAAGACGAGCAGGTAATGTATGTTGTGAGAGAAAGCCTCTCCTCCTACCAGAGGGGAGGTGTTGTGAGTGGGAGCCGTTCCCGTGTCAGCAGGGGGGCGTATTTGGCTCCCTGTGTCACTTTCCCAGCTGCTGGTGCCACGCCCATCAGGCCAGCCAATATGGCTGGCTTGGGGGCGGATTCTAGCTGCATTCAAGCGGCCATGGCAGCCCTGTGCCTCATTCTGCCGTGCGGGGTGGGGTCATATATAGATTGTTTGATCCAATGCCTAAGCCAATACCACTCACATGCTGTAACCAATAAATTTGTGGCTTTCTTTAGCCCATTAACCTAAAATACATGTGTCCTTGTGTCTTATTTATCCCTAAGCGGGTGGCGGGTCCTCGACTCACCAGGGTTAGAAACATTAGCTGTCATCTCTAGTCTAGGATAGTCTTGGCTCGACAGAAACAGAACTGAAGAGATCTTGAGTTTTCTACATCTTTGCTTTACAATGCTTTGCCCCCAATTCTAAAAATCAGGTCTGCGTGGCTAATTCTCCATACATCATTCAAACTGCATTAAAAGTTTCAGTGCTGCTTTGAGAGGATTCCATGGTGATGAAACTGTGAAAAGCCAGAACACCAGGAATGCTGAAGTCACCTAAGGATCCTGTGGGTGTGAAATTGTAGGCAATTACATCTGATCACTGTGTCAGACATTGCTGCTGAATTTATTCAAATTTGCTATAGAAATTGTTTTGAAGTACTTCAGAATACCAAGAGCCCTGATTAAAGCAAATTGTGTCTACAATATGCAATGCTGCGGGAAGAGAATCTAGTCCAACAAGAGTTGTACATGATTAGAAAATGTCAAACACCAGAACAACAACAACAAATTAAAGAAATGAAATATCTCAGAAAAATACTGCTCCTGAGTTTCAAAGTCTTCTGGAAGACAACACTAGCAACCAACTCAGGACAGGTGGGAGCAAAATGGAATTATGTAAATGGGAGCCATAATGAAGATGAGGACAAATTGTGTTGACCAAGTTAAAACTATTTTTTGCAGGAGGTGGTATAATCTGACAATGTTATATATTGGTGTCCAGGGGAGAAGATTCCTGAAAAACAAGTACAGTGCTGCATTTTAAAATATTGAATGTTTAGGAGATGGGGCACAGAGAACATCCTTTTCCACAGAAAATATTCCATTTTCAGTCCTTGGCATCTCCAAACTGGGCTGGAAAGACTCCAAACTCTGGAGAGCTGCTAGCAGCCATTGTAGAGTAGACAATACTGAGTAAGTTGGACCAATGGACTCAGTATGTATGGATATGAATATGGATGGATGTATCAGCTGTAAGCCCATATCATCACAGTTCTACTTAACAACTAAGTAAAACAACAGCTTCATCGTCACCTGCACCAGCCCTCAACTTGTGACACTCAAGATTAGATGGTATTTCTTGATCCTTTCCACCTATTTGACAGTGATCCTGTCCAACTTGCAGCACTGACTCTGCCTCAATAGGCTGCACAAAAGCTAGAATTATAAGATGGTCCAAAGTACAGCAGGGAACAAATCAGCCATCAATTTTGCCTCCTCACAAAGGCCGTTGTTTATAGCTGCTTTATTCAAAGTTGCTGCCACCCACCCTGGATACTGGACAAACAGCAGAGAAGCAACATAATCAGGTTTAGGTTTCTGTGGGCTCTTAGCAAGATAGCACAAATGAAACTACAACTTCTCATACAGTATGCTGTTCTTGTCTGGAATTTTAAAAAAATCATGTTATCACAAGGGATTTTGTAGCATGATCTTACTTACTATGGGGATCTGGGCAGATCAGAAGTAGCATGTGTTGTTTCCTGACTATGAAGGTGGGCAACTATTGTCCCCATCTTCAAAAGGGGGTGGGGATAAGACCCAGATAACTACCAGCTTGTAAGCTTGACATTGATACCAGGAAAGGTCCTAGAACAGATAAATTACGCAGTCAGTTTGTGAGCACTTAGAAAAGGATGCTGTGATTATTAAGTCCTAGTATAGATTTCTCAAAAGCAAGTCATGCCAGACGAATCTCATTTCTTTTTCTTTCTTTTTTTTTATAGAGTTACAAGCTTGGTGGATCAAGGGAATGCTGTGGACATGAGTCATGGATTCGAGCACCACATTGAGCAAAGGATTCCTGCACTGCAGGGTGTTGGACTAGATGATCCTTGTGGTCCCTTCCAACTCTACACTTGTACGATTCTATGCTTCTGCCGATGGGTCAGGACTTGGAAATTGTTACATCCAGTGGGGCACAGCCTTCCTGCTCAAACTGTCAAGCAATTAAAAAAACTCCTCAATATCTCAAAGCCAACAACTTTTCCTTGTCCCCTGGCCCCCCCCATTTCCTACTTGTAGAAGCATTTCTGTTAAACTCCTGTTCTCTTGCCCATCAGCTCTCTGCAGCACTTTGTCAATCCTACTTCAAAAGTATAGCTGTAGGCTTAGGCCCTTTACTTTGCCAGAGAATTGCTTACCCGCGTCCCCAGGACCGAGAAGAGAATAAAAAATTCCAGGAAAGTTTCTTCTTTGGAGAAAAGAGTTTTATTGCAAATCTGTGCACAGAGACAGTCAGCAGAATATAGTTTCTGAAATCTGACTGTGTTGTTACCATGTTCAGCAAGCATTTTTATACCTGAAAGCATTCACCCTCCTCCCATACCTCCCCCCAAAACTTCCCCAATCAGCTTGGCAAGTTTTCAACTCATTCCCTTTTAGGGCATATCAATATTTGCTGGCTAAGGCTGCTAGCTAAGCACTTCCTCTGCTGGTTAAGCATTTTCTCTGCTCAGTAAGCACCCCCTCCCACCTTCTTGTACACGTGTCTTTCTTTTGCTAGCTAAGCATTCCCTTCGTATCTCTTCTTATCTTGCATTACTTAAAGCAGAAGCAAAGCAGGAAACATCTTGCTAGTGGTTTTTAGTTGACAGCAGTTTTTTGGCTAGGCAGGAAACGACCTTCTGACCTGTAGCTAGCATCAGCAGTTTCAGATAGCTGGTTAGACAGGAAACGGCCTCCTGACCTGTCTGATTTAGGCTTTGCAAATAACTGCATTTTTGAGTTTGAGCTTGTGTAGCCATCCTAGCAGAGTGCCGGAATTTACTATGTGTAGATAATATTAATGATTAACCGTTCCCCTCTCCCTTCACTCCCTCCTCTTCTTCTGAGCAACCTAATACTTAGGTTCGTTCTGGGGTATGGGCCTATACTCCCTCATCACAGCGATGACTGTGGGTCCTAGCTTCCGTGACAGGAGTCTTTGCATCATTTGCTGCAAGCATTGCAATAAGCAGGGGATACAGAGGCAAAGAAGCAAAAGGATTAATAGCGGTCCTGCTAATAATACTATAACATTCCTGAGCCAACTGCCATCAGGGAGCCAGGAATACAACCAACCCCATGCATCACTCCCTGTGGCTTTCAGCGGGTTTTCAGCTATCATTGTTTCCATGTGGTTGATGGTGGCTGAAATATTATCTAGGACATATCTATTTTATTGCTGAAGGGCCCACTGATACTCGTGCTCTATCAGCTGCCTTGCTTTTTGGGAGGTTGTGTCCCACCTCTCTGAGGAGGAGCCTATTATCTTAACCAATTTTCCCACCTGTCCTTGTGGATGCTTAATACTCTCATGATTTCCTCCCAACATACTGTATCCGAAAGGGGCTTCTCCCTCTACATATATTAACATATACCCACAGGAATATATATCCACCCTTGCAGAGGCCTGACACACGGAGTGACCATATCAAAGAGTTCTGGCCCCAATATCAAAAGTCCTGGCGGTGCCTCAGAATTTGCTGGGAAAAAAAAGTCTCTACGTTGGGGACGCTGCCCGCGGGCGTCCCTCCCATCCACTTGTCCAGTCGTCTGGCGCTCTTCTGGAGATGGTTAGCTTCAGAGGATCATCAGGATTTGGTGTAACTGTCCAATCTAAAATAGCCTTCTTCACTTAAGTGTGGTGGACCCAAGGGGTGAGGTAACAGCAGTGGGCCTGGGTCCACCTGTTAAGAAAGAGACAAAATCTCGGGAGAGTTACTGCACATAATTATCAAACTGCACATTTTGACTAGCATGGGGGGTTATTGCAAAACTGAGTGGACAAAGGCTGGTCCATTGTCAGATCCTATTGACCTAGGTAGTCCATAGCGGGGAATGATCTCCCTAAGCAGGCACCTGGTTACTTCAAATGCCTTTTCAGTTCTGGTGGGCCAGGCTTCAACCCATCCTGTATACGTGCAGATCGCCACAAGCAGGTAGCGGTATAGTCCACAGCGGGGCAATTCAGTGAAATCCACAACAAGGTCTTCCATGGGTGCAGTTCCACTATGCTGAATCCCCGGGGGAGCCAAGGGTCCGGTTCTGGGATTATTCTTTTGACATAGCGGGCACTTCCTGGAAATCTGGGCTGCCAGTTGATAAAGGTGGGCTATGTAGAAGCACTGCTTCAGCTGTCTGGTTGTGGCATCTGGTCCCATGTGGGTGGACTCATGGTATCTCTGAGTAATCTGCCGAGAAAGGGACTCTGGAATCCATATTCTGTCATCATGAGTAAGGTACCATCCTTCTTTGGACATAGTCAGCCCCTGGGCATCTGCAGTGTCCCTTTCCTTTTTGGTGTATATTGGCTTATCAGCGGTGTTCAAGATCCTTCCAGGGACCAGTGCTCCAATAACTGACGCGGGAGCTGGTTCCCTGGCTGCTTCCTTGGCCACTCTGTCTGCTAGTCGGTTTCCTCTGGCCACTTCTCCTAGTCCAGTTTTGTGTCCATAACAATGGATAACTGCCACTGCCTTGGGCTCCCATACAGCATCCAGAAGGTTCAATAAGGCTTGTGGGTGGGCCACCTGGCTTCCTCTGGAGGTAAGCAAACCTCTCTCTTTCCATAAGGCTCCATGGGCGTGTAAGGTCAGGAATGCATACTTAGAATCAGTATAGATGTTTATCTTCTGTCCCATTGCCAGGCTCAGGGCTCTGGTAAGCGCAGTTAGTTCTGCCAGCTGGGCCGATGTTCCAGGCGGGAGTGACTTTGCTTCGACCACCTGGTCGTCCAGGGCTACCACTGCATAGCCTGCTTTTCGCTGCCCAGCCTCGACAAAGCTGCTTCCATCCACAAACCATGAAAGCCAGTGGGGGTCTGCCTCATCTTTTAGGTCAGGTCTGCTGGAATATACTTCATCCATCACTTCAATGCAATCGTGCGTCTGCTTCTCACCTTCTCCTACCGGCAACAGGGTAGCTGGGTTGAGTGCGGTGGTGACCTGGAACTTCAGACGCGGGTGCAACAATAACATCTGACACTTCCTCATCTTCGCTTGGGAGAGGAAATAGGTACCCTTCATGTCAAGCAGTGCTGGGACTGCATGCGGAGTCACACAAACAGTGTCTTGGCCAAAAGTAAATTTGTCTGCTTTGTTCAGTAGGGTGGCTACTGCCACAACTGCTCTCATGCACGGCGGTAAGCCTTGTTCTGTAGGCGTCAGGCGCTCAGATAGGTATGCCACGGGCTGCTGCCAGCTTCCCAATTTTTGGCATAGCACTCCCTTTGCTGTTCCCTGGTCTTCATCCACAAACAGGGAGAAAGGCTTCTCAGGATTTGGGATACCCAGCGCTGGTGCTTGCTGCAATGCCCTCTTCAAATCCACGAAGGCTTGCTGTTGTTCTGTGCTTCAAACAAAGGGGTCTCTCTCAGTTCCTCTGGTTGACTCATGTAGAGGCTTGGCAATGATGCTGTAATTAAATATCCATATCCTACAAAATCCTGCAGACCCCAGAAAGCCACAGAGTTCTCTGCAGTTCTTTGGCTCTGGTATCAGGATAATAGCCTGCTTCCTTTCTTCACTGGTAACAAAAGGGTGTTCCACTGTGATTGGCATTGCCTCAAGATCCTATGTTGGAGCAGTCGCTCTAGATGCACCTACACTCCTTCAGTCGCCCTTCGTGGGATGGGATACTTATTTACTGCAACAGGATTGACAAATGGCTTGGGCTTCACAATTATTGGTGGGATATTCTTTGCCATTCCTGGGGGGTTCACTTGTTCCAGAATACTGGCGGGGATGGGTCCCTCCTCTTCTTTTACCATCATGAGGCGCCAGTACTCCCTCAGGGGTGCCTCCACAACCAGTTCCCCAAGTGACATAGTGGACAATGTGGCTTCTCCCGATGGCTTAAAAGTAATTTGGGCTTGCAACTTTACCAACAAATCTCTTCCTAATAATAGAATAGGGCATTCTCTCTTCCAGTGCCCTTCCTGTCGGCAGATGGCGCACTGATTCCTCCCAAGACGGCTTCGCCCTCCTCCCCGGGCACTTCCTCTTTTCTGAGGGGTGGGTGTGGTGGCCTGTAATGCCATCAACTTCCTTGTTTGATACTTCTCCTTTTTTTTTTTTTTTTTTTCCTCTGGGCTTCCTCATCTCTCTGATTGTAAGTGGTTTGAGCTAACTTCAACATCTATTCCAGCCCATGGCCGATGCACCCCTCATGCTTCTGGATTTTTTTCTTTTGGCGAATATCGGACGCTGCCTGAGCTACAAAGGCAGCCTTTATAATGGGGCGTTGGCAATATCATCTGGGTTCTCCTCAAAGGTAGGGTTCTAATTTCTCCAATTGCACACATCAGCACTTGAAAAAGGCACATGTTGGACTGTATAAGTGCATGGTGGTGCTTCCCCACCCTGTCCTGGGGGGCTGGTGGGTCATACACTCTGCATAGAGGCATCATTGCAGTCCCACCCTTTTTCTGTGCCTTATGGGACTTATAGAGGGACACCCTGGTTGCTGCTAACAAATGGGAACTAACATCCACTTCTTTCACATAGGGTTGTACATACTGTTGCAATCTCAATTGTCTGATACTGTGTCCACATTTTTCCTTTCTTTGCTAACTCAATTAGTCCCTTCATAAACTCCTCATCATCCTCTTCCTCTTCGCTCTCTAATTCATCAACCTTGGAGGGTTCAGACTGAGGGCCGGCTCCTCCCTGGTCCTGGGGCCCTGGGCCTGGGGGATTCGCTAGAGGGGCAGTTGGTGGAGCATAGGGTGGTGGCGGTTTGATGATTCCCCCCTCCTCATCTTCTGGGTCTGGTATCACCGGGGGCTTTTCTGCCTTCCCTGCCGGTCGAACTGTACAGATTGTATTTCGTGGGGCGTCGCCTTGGCAGGCTTTCAACCACGGTGGATTCTTTTCTACATTGGTTTTCCAAGTAGAAATATAAGGGATCTGGTCTGGGTGGACGTTCAAGATATTTTGATATAGTGGGCTGATTAGTTGCAAATCAAAGCTCCCCTCCGAGGGCCAGTTAGTTTGTTGGGGCCAATCAACTTCACACAATGTCCTCATCCTCTGTCTTCTCAATTTGAACCCAATCATCATGCTTCGTAGCTGCTTTCCAGTTGGTTAAAAAACATTTCAGAGGACTACGTTAGCTTGCCCCAGACTACATTTTTTTTTTTTTCAGATACCCCGCACCTAATGGGCTGTAAATTCTTTCACACTCCACGCACTACAGATTGTGACCTGCCGAGGTCGCCCTGGCAGAAAATGCACAACCCTGCAATCGCTCGGCCAAGGGGAACGCTAGGCCCCGACCCACACTTGACAACAATTCAGTCACTGGGGTATCCGACATGCAACATATAACATACAAATCACACCATTATAATTTCAACATGCAACACACAAAACACACCAATACAATTTCCCCTCTGTTTCCCTTTTACCCAACCTTACTGGCGGCAAACTACTGCAATCGGCCAGTTCCCTTCCTGGCGGCCCTCTGCACAACCAGGTGAGGCTTGATCAGACCTCGCCCCCCTTTTCCTTGGGGCCCACGCCCTTTCCCTTGGGCTTACCGTTTTCCGCTGCGGATTCCCTCCTGGCCAGTCCTCTTTCCTCCCTCGACCGAGGTCCCTACTCAGGAGCGGTGTGGCCGGCTTCCCCCACGAATCAGTAGGGTGCGCGCTGAAGCCTGCAAACTCCGGTCCGAGCTGTTCACCTGGTCGAGCCTGGCTCTTCCCGGCCCCCCTGGGGTGGGGCAGAATTCCCGGCCAACGCACCAAGCTGTAGGCTTAGGCCCTTTACTTTGCCAGAGAATTGCTTACCCGCGTCCCCAGGACCGAGAAGAGAATAAAAAATTCCAGGAAAGTTTCTTCTTTGGAGAAAAGAGTTTTATTGCAAATCTGTGCACAGAGACAGTCAGCAGAATATAGTTTCTGAAATCTGACTGTGTTGTTACCATGTTCAGCAAGCATTTTTATACCTGAAAGCATTCACCCTCCTCCCATACCTCCCCCCAAAACTTCCCCAATCAGCTTGGCAAGTTTTCAACTCATTCCCTTTTAGGGCATATCAATATTTGCTGGCTAAGGCTGCTAGCTAAGCACTTCCTCTGCTGGTTAAGCATTTTCTCTGCTCAGTAAGCACCCCCTCCCACCTTCTTGTACACGTGTCTTTCTTTTGCTAGCTAAGCATTCCCTTCGTATCTCTTCTTATCTTGCATTACTTAAAGCAGAAGCAAAGCAGGAAACATCTTGCTAGTGGTTTTTAGTTGACAGCAGTTTTTTGGCTAGGCAGGAAACGACCTTCTGACCTGTAGCTAGCATCAGCAGTTTCAGATAGCTGGTTAGACAGGAAACGGCCTCCTGACCTGTCTGATTTAGGCTTTGCAAATAACTGCATTTTTGAGTTTGAGCTTGTGTAGCCATCCTAGCAGAGTGCCGGAATTTACTATGTGTAGATAATATTAATGATTAACCGTTCCCCTCTCCCTTCATAGCTATGGCAAAGAGGCATGTCTCATGTGCATCTAGGCAGAAAAACCATGTGACCAATCAGACTGCTGGGAAGTCAGTCCTGATAGGAAGACTCTTACTTCATTTGTTGTTATGGTGCCTGTTCAGCACAGCCACTATAGCAGATATTGAAGGAGTCAGAACTGCTTCCAAAACAGCATTAGCCTAGCATGTTTAGAGCTGTTTCCCTGAAGGCAAGAGAAGCAACAGGGTGTGTTTCCTACTTTAGGGAACTCCACACCACCCATAGTATTTATTTTGTGACCTTGCTAGAGAGAAAGAGCAAGCAAGCTCTCTATAATAAGTATCTACTGTTCTACTTAATCATTCTGCCTCTTTTTAAATTGGGGAATTGGGAGGCAAATAGTGGTTGGCTTGTGTATGTGTTGGAACAAACTCTGTATTTCCCTCAAATTTCCAGAAAAGGTGTGTGGATCTGCTTCCAACAAGCCTCTCCTCTAGCAGGGGATATATCTTGAATGCATAGGAAGGAATCAAAATGCTGTCACTATATTTCCAGCTTGTTCTTTGTAAGTTTGTCAGTGAACTTCTAAAGTGAGACATTTGGGCTCTGTGCCTGTCTGGACACGACTCTGCAATATTCCCCAAACCTGGAAGGTAGTGTCCCAAATCTCTGATATAATAGAGGCCAATTATGATTAGCCTGGTGTGATGAACTCCACACATGAGCAGAGATTATTACTACTCATTTTCAGAACTGAGCTACACATTATAATTATGTTCTGTTGTGCTCTGATGTGCCCTAGCCCAAATGAAACAATCATTATTATTTTTTTATCTATTGGTTGGAACACTTTGTTCTTTTAATTAAAAAAGTTTTTGGAGGGAGGAAAATGCACGCACCTGAAAGCAAGTTTTTCTCACATTTTAAAAGTTTTTAAGTGTTCAGGGTTTTTTGGGGGGGGCAACAGATGTGTAGGTTTTAACCATACAATAACTGAAAAGATTAGGTCATGTGGTATGGTGTAATTTCTAAATAAGAGGTATTAAGTCAATCTTGTCTAAGAATTATACTTGGGCCCTCTTACCTTGAAGTTATTTCCCTGTCCCCAAATGTGCAGAGAATAACTGAGGGAGGGGGCGTTTTTTAGAAAAGAGGAGACAATGGCACTATGCACGTGTGTGATTGTATACTTTCCTAAATAAGTGCTATACAAGCCCTACTAAGATGAAAACATTAAGGTTAAAAATAGCAGCTCTACCAAGGAAAAATGTTACCAGCTACCACTGACACCTAAACCATGTAGCAGCTGCAGTGTTAAATAGGCCCTGGGAGACCAGTGTCCCAAACTCCACTCTGCCATAAAGCTCACTGCATGAGCTTCAGCCAGTCACTGCCTCTCAGCCCAACCTACCTCACAGGGTTGTTTTGAGGATACAGTGTGGAGGAGGAGAGCCATATGTATGTCACCTTCAGCTTCTTGGTGGAGGAAAGGTGGGATAAAAATGCACATTAAAAGAAAAAATGGTGGGGAAAATAAGCACCAACACAGAACAGAGTTTTGGAGGGAAGAAGATTCAGGTGTTATTTTATTCTTCAGTTATTCTTATGATTAGGAAGCATCCTGATCCACCTCAGTTTCAAAATGATAATCAAGACTGGCTTTATTTTAAAATGTGCTGTGTGATGATAAAAACCTTAAAAATTGCCAATAGATTTTATACAGGGCGGAATGGGCATGAACACCAAACAGGCTGCTTAGAAGAGACAGCGAAAACTCCCCTTTAAATAATAGGCAGAAAGGACAGATCATCCACATACTGATTACCAAACAATATTGTACTTCAAAAGCACAACCACCATTTGAAACCATATTCAGCAGGGCCCCCAGGTAGCCACCTTTATGAAGATGGGAAATTGCTTATTTCACCTGCCAGAAAGTTACCAAGAGCAACTTCATTCTCTTCATTCTCTTTTGCAAGGACCCACAGGCATTTCAATAAAACCTCATGATTGGCCGTATGAAAGGCTACTAAAATACCTAATAAAATCAGCATGGATAGTTGACCCCTCTCCACTGCCAGAAGGATAGCATTAAACAAAGATCGGAAAGAATTCAATAGCCATAATGCAATTACAATGGAATGAACATAAAACTGTGCCATCTCTGCTGATGGCTGTACTTTCACAGCAGGATTACAGCTGGCCAAAGCAGGGAAACAAGTTGTTCAAGTGTGCATGTGGCTGGTGCTAAAAGCCCATGTGTTTATGATGATGTCACGATGCAAATTTATGCACAGAACAATCTCAGGCATCCGCAAAACAAAGCAAAAAACCCCATGATTCCCAGTGCGCTTTGGTTACTTTTTCAAGGGATGCGTGAGCCCAGCTGTGTCTGAGGAGTTATGCAAACATCACATAGGGGAAACTGCATACGAAACTCTATTCTTCTGCAAAGGCATAGATTAGTTAAAACTCTCAAAGCTGGGAAACAGTGATCTAACTGGGAAAGAAGCACACATTTGTAATCAGTCATCATCCGCCCTGCCCGCAATGAATTTGACAATACATGTGGCCAAATGGATTTGTCTTACAGTAAAAAGATGGTAAAGGACCCCTGACAGTTAAGTCCAGTCGCAGACGACTCTGGGGTTGCGGCGTTCATCTCGCTTTACAGGCTTACTACAATAAAATATACAAAATACAAAATAATTTAAAATCCCCCCCCCAACAAAAAAGAAAAGGATCGGATGAAGTAAACTTCAATCCATGATAACTTATGTCATAATAAATTTGATAGTCTTTAAGGTGTCACAAGACTTTGCTGTATTTGGTAATGGCTGTGTCCTAACATCACAATTCCACGGGTGTTGGGGTACCCTGAGTTCAGTGGGACTTGATCTTTGGTCACTGAAGTCACTTTAGGACTGAAGCCAAAAGCAACAGGACATCTTTATTCTGATTGACAAGTAGTAACTCTTTTCCACCACCAGGTAACAATGCTGTTCATTGTCAGTTCATCACCATGTTATGTTCTTTCTGTAGCTGGCAGTGACACAATTCATATATTAGGAATTCTATGTTCTCCTGCTGCCTGAGTGCTGGAAGGAAGACAGCTGCTGCAAGGCCCATTTCCACCTGGCCTAGAGGGCAGGGCCCAGACTCCAGAGTGAGCTAAAAGAGGCTCCTGGGAGGTCACTGGGACATTGCTGGAACAACTCTTGGGTTGCGACAACTGGCTCAAATGTTTTAAATGGTTCTAATTTTGGTTCCTCTGTTTTCTTTTTGTCGGGTTAGTGTTGGTTAAATGTTTAGTTGGAGTTGGTGGTTACTTTGAGTATAACTGTAAACTGTTTGTTATTATTGTTATTGGTTTTTATTTATTTATTGGTTTGTTTGTTGCTTGTACAGGATATCTCTTTTTTAATGTTTGATGTTTTGTTGTGTTTTATTTGTTGCAAGCCGCCCAGAGTGGCTGGGGAAACCCAGCCAGATGGGAGGGATATCAATGAAATATGATGATGATGATGATGATGATGATGATGATGATGCAAAGTAAAAGAGGCATTTTGCCAAAGGCCAACTAAATCCACTCAAGTATTAAAGTCACAGTGCTAACAAGTTGCTTCAAACTTAGCAACTCTGTACTTAATTTCCCCCTGAAATCATCCTGTACATGTCTACTTGAACATAAATCTCATTAAATTCAACAGGGCTTACTCCCAGGTAAGTGAGTGTATTGCTTTTGGCTACACTGCCCTGTTGTTAAATGATTGCTTCACGTTGCTGCAATGCATCATAGTCAATATTACCAGTATTTTTATCTCTCTAGATAAAACATATATGTATATGTTTCTTAGTTTTTTAAAGAATGTATTTTGTCATGAGGAAAGGAGAGTTGTCATAGATCACAAAGTCTGAGAGAAAATAATTACATTTTAAGCAGGGTGCATGCTAATACTGTTTTCACAGAAGAAAATTAGCCCCATTGTGATTTGTCGTCTTGTCTAGGAAGTTATTTATTCCAGCCTTTCTTTTAATGGGGTAAAATCTATTTTGCAAGCTGGCATGTGAGTTGAACTGAATTAATGCAAACCCATTATTTACATTTCGAGATACTTGTCTTTGCTGTGGCAGGGCATATGGGAAAATGTTAACAATTTCACTGGTGTTGACTAACAAATCAAAACTTCCAGGAGTTTTTTTTTAATACCCTGACTAATGGAGATAGATGCCTAACACCGCTCCCCCACTGTTTTGTGTCTCACAGACACAGCATCTGTCTTTTTTGCCATTGGAAAAACAAGATTCATTAATAACGTTGCTTTCAAATGATGTATAGCTGAACATACGTCCTGCAACACAATCCTTCTAGAAAGCAATAATCAGATTACACAAACAACACTCCTAACAAACACAGGGAAATGTCTGGTGGCCATGACCTAGTGCTAAATATATGTTAAAAAAGGAAATTACACACAAACCACATGTGTAACTCTAAACCTCCTTACAACCTGCTGCAATCCTTTTCTGACATACCTGGGCGTAAGACCCATTCATCTTAATAGGACTTACTTCTGATTAGATATGTATAGGGTTGACTATAATATCTGGATTCCTCTTGGTTACAATGATTTTGGTTACATTTTGATTACAGGGATCTACAAGAACTTGGGCTTTGCAAGAAGTGGAATGCTGAATATAGTTTCTTTTATTTAATTTTAGCTTAGAATAGTAATTTATATCCCACTTCTCTTCATTAAAACTGGACCCAAGGTAGTTTACAGAAGTAAAAACTTTTTAAAAATATTACACCGCATCACGTTCTGTGTAGATCAATAACATACATGTAAAGAACACACGCTACACCGCAAAACTAAATGCACATTACAAAATACAAAAACACAATAGCAAAATCCAGACACCATTATGAGCCTTTAGTTAGCAACAGCAACTGTGTTGCTTTATGCATTCAAGTTTATTTAATTTTTTTTTAAAGGCAGCTTGAAATGTATAGAAAATTACTGAGACTGAAATCCTATACACAATTACTAGGAAGCAGAATTTGTTCAACTCAAATGGAATTACTTCTAGTAGACACATATAGGCTTCCACTGTAAATCCTCAAGAATTGTGCTCTTTAAATTCTGCTTTAAATGCAGGAGCCAGCCAGGTCTTTTCAAAAAGTTCATCAAATGTTGTAGTACCAACAGAAGCAAAAAAACAAAACAAAAACAAAGCAAAGCATTGTTCAACTACTGATGCGAAAAGCCTGGAAAACTTGTACCAAACTTACCAAGGCAACACGGTTTCCCCCAGGAGGCATGGTTAATCATGAAGCAAATTTGAGATATGAAGGGCTTTCTTTCCTGGTTCCTTGCTACACGAAGTTTTGTCCTTAAATCCATCTGGTTGTGCCCTGCGCAGCTCAAGACCAGGGGTTTCCTTTTCTGAGAAGGCATGTTTCATGTTGGTTTCAGTTTTATAAATGTTTCCCTTGGCTTGCTTTCGCTAGGCCGGCTGCCACTTGTTGCAATGGTAACAGGGGAAGCCAGGATCTGCTTTCTGCTCAGTCGGCTGGAATGAATAATTAACTCCCCCCCCCCACCTCCCCTCATTAGCATTCCATTCAAGCGACACAAATGAAGCAATTCATTTCTCTTTTTTGTCCTCAGAAGCTCACTGGATTAATGAGGGTTATCTAGGAGATAAGGCCCAGGCCTGCTGATTTCATTTAGCCTGATTGGTTAGAAACGGTGTATCCTAAATGCAGGGCCCCATTTGCCCGCATATCAATTTTTGGCTGCTGCATTTTTCAACCTTCTTCTGGCAGGAGATCTTACATTCAGCCAGGGAGGATATCTATCTGGCGGACGCCGCATGAATCTTTCATTTTTGCAACTTTAATATTTTATGCTGGCAGTGTTCTCTGTTTATAGGTGCTTTGTGGAGCCACGTGAAGGACAGGTCTAGCACCAGAAAATGCCCTAATGTAACTTCCTCCTGGCCAGCAGGGCCAATTTGGCACTCCTGCCGGTGAGTTTGCACCACAACTGAATTCACCCCTCCAGCAGCTCACCTGCTGAAAGGTTGGGTAAAAGTGCCTCCACCTCACCTCACTGTGGACATAAACAAACCTCTTACTTTTCTGTAAGCTGCTTTGAGACATACAGTGAAAATATGTAGGATAAATAGGTAGAGGATACAATCTGTATTGGCCTGGTGTGCCATCCCCAACAAAATGAATGGGAACAGCCCAACTTGTGTTTTTTAATGCATACTGCATCTGTAATAACAACAAGGCAGTGTGCCTTATATACAGTCAGGCAACCAGTTCATTGAATTATTTACTGCAATGGGAAGATCTAGGAGACATCTTTCTCCACTATCTGTCATCTTTCGGACCAAAGATTGAACCTGGGACCATCACTTTTGCTGCTTCCTTCCAATTTTTGGGTTTTTTCTATATCTTTTCCAGAGGTTTTGCAGTCCTCAGGTGCACTAGATCAGAACACTCTGTTCCTTCTGATATTCAGCAAGCCTCATCCCTTGTAATGTATTCAAGAGCACTGAAGACCTTCAGTGGTTAAAGCATACTGGGGTCTTTGTGTTGTGGGTCTCCTGGATTTTATTGTTTTTGATGTTTTTAGCTTTAGAGCAGCTATGGAATGAAGTTTTAAACTATTGAAATATTTTAAAATATACTGAAAAGTTGCTGTCACTGTCGTTTTAGATAAGAGTTGCAAGTCACTTTGTGGAAAAGATTTCTTGAAAAGCAGGATATGCATTTATGTGAAGTCATAATAAACCAACATTTGATTTCAGAAACCCTGTTTCCTTATATGGGGCCAGAGCAATAGCAGCTGGTTAGAATCAGAGAAGAATCTGGCATGTCAAGGACAGCATCTGAGAGAGTGGAAGAGGAGCTTGGAGGAATCTTAGCAAGTCAAAGGGGCATGGCACTATGATAGAATCTCGGCAGAGGTGAAACCAAAGAAGAGGAAGAAGGGTGGAACCTAGTAGAATCTAACAGGTCTAGCACAAAGCCTATGACAAAACCTTGGTTTTATTGCCTATGCAGAACCTATATTAACTAGGCCACATATTTGTACATAATAAGAGAAAGAGGAAGGAGCAAGACTTTCAAGCTTTATGGACTTAAATATCTGTTTGCTTGTTTTTAAATCACAACTATGGGGCAAGTGAAATAGCATTATTTTATACACCCATAAAGTAGAGTCTGTAGGACTTTTTGATTTCTGCCATAAATGTCAATGGTGATCATCCTATCATCCAAGTACAAATGTTATTACTGAGCACTGAATTCAGGGCCTAGCATGTTCTTAGCACTTGTGGCTGCAAATATCTGGAGCACTGCCTGGTGCCATCTCAGAGCCCACACATTGGGGACAGAAAGAGATATCCAGGGCTGAGGTAAGGCTGTGTTAAACATTTTGCCCCCAACATGAGGCAAAGTCCTCCTTCATGGGTAGGAGAAGCAGAATGAATTGTGCAAACTAAGCCAATTTATACAGAACTTCCTTAAAGTAAAATCTGGTGTTTGTTTACTTATTTTGTTAATAATGTATACTGTCTTAAAGGTTGTCAGTGTTCCATTAGCCAGACATCATCAAATGGCAGAAGAGGCAAGAACAATTCCCAGGCTTGGATTCTTCTTCTGAGCAGCCGTACACTACTAGAGCCTAGACTGCCACAGCAGGTTTCTCATGCACCCCTCCTTCTGTGCAGGCTTCTGTTTACATTAATTACACAATCAAATCCTTTTAGTGTACAAAAATTGCTTCCTTCTTCCCACAGATGCTTTGGCCACTGTCTAGACGAGGATTTGAGTACACTGATCCTTGTGTTTACCACTACTCCAGCATTAACGTTGTGCAATGCTGTTTTTGTCTTCTTGTGCATCATACATGAGAAACAAATGTCTTTGCAAGGATGGGCAGAAGGGAGATAGTGGTGGGTTGCTGGATGACTTGATATATATTGGCAAGGGTTTCTCAGTTCCAATTGTTTAGCAATAGCAACAACAGAAAGGCTTTTTGAATCCAAATAAGGCTGTTGGAATCCCTGATTTGTATTAATTCAGATGCAGATTTGTATACTAGCAGCCTCCTAGCGAGAGTTGCTTGGGAATTCTAAGACACACACACAAAAAAAAAAACCAGGGCAGGTTTGAAAATAGTGATTAAAAGATTGAATCTGCTGACGTAGTTCAATATGGTGTCCTGTTATATCTTAACATAGATGAAAACATGCTCCTTGATCTTGGGTACCATTGTGCAAATTTAGTCACAATATCTTAAGAGAGCTCCAAATGCACAGTGAAGAATTTCACGACCGACCGTTATAGTAGATATGCAGGTCATCTCAGTGTACAACAGGGTAGAATAGGAAATTGGCTGTGCCCCCTTCAGCTGCCATTTTTCATTTGGCTGCACACACCCAGGCTTTTTGCAGGCTATTGATGGTAGGGAATCCCATGAGCAGTAAGGTAAAGGTAAAGGGACCCCTGACCATTAGGTCCAGTCGTGACTGACTCTAGGGTTGCGGCGCTCATTTCGCTTTACTGGCCGAGGGAGCCGGCGTACAGATTCCGGGTCATGTGGCCAGCATGACTAAGCCGCTTCTGGCAAACCAGAGCAGCGCACAGAAACGCTGTTTACCTTTCCACTGGAGCGGTACCTATTTATCTACTTGCACTTTGATGTGCTTTCGAACTGCTAGGTTGGCAGGAGCTCACCCCGTTGCGGGGATTCGAACCGCCAACCTTCTGATCGGCAAGTCCTAGGCTCTGTGGTTTAACCCACAGTGCCACCCGCGTCCCCCCATGAGCAGTACTTCCAAACATATTTGGTGGGTGAAATAGAGAACTTTGAACTGGCTTTTTGTGTGTTTCTGCTGAATCTTTGTTCATGAGCTGGCTCAGAGTTTCCCCCCGCCCCCATTCCTTTCAAAGTTTTCTGCTGCCTGTGGAAGCTGCTTATGGGCAAGGAGATCCTGAAAACATTTAACCTACCTCTTTGAATGTGCAGATTTTCCCCAAAGTCCATGCCTGAGTTGTGACTCAGGATCAGGGACATGAGAGGAAGCATTTCATACATTTTAAAATTTCATTCACTTTCCTTTTTAAAAAATGATTTTAAAAAATGAAAGAAAGAAAGAAACACTTTACAATGTTCAGCATATTATATGGGATATTAATATCAAATAGAATTGAATAAATAAAGCATGTTTTATTCCACAACCATCTTCTTATATCAAACAGCCTTATCTAAACCAAAGGCAACTGTCTCCCTTCAGCCTCTTTGACAGATACAAATAACTGCAGTCTGTTAAAATCTTTGCTTTAATTTAATCAAAGGAGGTATTTATGAAGCACTTTGCAACCTCCCAGAAGTCTGTGACACAGAAATTGGGCTAAATCAAATTAGCATTCTATATAAAGAGACTTGTGCCTTAATGATTGCACTCATAAGCCATTTGTACAAAAGAGGGCAATAATTTCCTTCCGTGTTATAGTTCTCCATAATAAATAAGAGAAAGAGTAAATCAAGTCAGCTTTTATTGTCTGAAAAGATAAGGCACCTGAAATAGCCTCTGTTTATTAATTTATTTTTCTCCTGAAAGCCTTTAAATTTAATACGAGCCATTTAATTGTCTAGTAAACATTTCTTTTCTAATTTGCTCACATCACTTTAGCAGAAATACATGGCACAGGAGAAGAATGGAATGAATGCCAAGGTCCATGGACATTCCCTGGTTCCACCGGTCCCAAAATGAACCAGATCTTTGTTACATTTGAATGACATTCTATAGTTAGCATTTGTGAACTCTTACAGCCCAGAAGCTAACAAAGGGGTCGCTTTCTCAGATTATGTTATGATAAAGGAAAATGAATTATGATGGATATGCCTTTTATCAACCACTTCTGCAGTGAATCAACGGCTATTTAACTGTGATGACTATCGATCAGATACAAGGCACTTGCATTCCTCTACCACCTCTTGTGTATGTTGATGCTCTTGCAGTCCCCACCCGCTTTGGTTGCTGTTACTCCAAGCCTTAATTCCCAGAAAGCATTCTCCTGTAAGTTGCTAGGAGCTGGATAAAAAGAGTCTGGAAGGGTAAGCCCAGAAATATGTTTGGCACATGTACCTTTAAAAAGCTGTGGAAGCCATTGGAAGAATAGCTGTTCACTGATCCTTTGTATCCAGCATGCAATTTCTTTGGCGCATTCCTGACATTACTCGCAGCTCGTTTGATACTTATGGGCCCACATCAAAGCCCTCTCTGTACAGACATTTTTAGCGCTCCTGTGATCGGAGTGGCAGGCTCTGGCCCTCCATACAGGGGCGAGGAAGGGGGGGTGCGGTGGGTGCGGTACGCCTCGGGTGTCACCACTGAGGGGGTGACAAAATGCCGGTCGGCACTCACCACGGGGCCTGCAGTGTACCCGAGCCACGCGTCTCTCCTGGGAGAGACGCATTGGCTTGGGCACGCGCAGGCTCTGCGCTGCCCAAATGGTCCACCCGCTGCCTCCCCCCCAGCTGTAGGGTGACTGAGTGGGAGGAGGCAGACTCCATAGGCCCCACAGTGCGCCCCGCCTCTATGGGCGGCTTGCCCTGCCCCTGGGTGCATCGCCCCACACACCCGAGCGACTTCCTCCACCGCTGCCTCCATGCACCATGTACGGATTTCAGTTCCACAACCCATCATTCAGTGTTTCTAGTATGTTAAGTCACACAGGTTGTGTCTATGCACACAGGTCGTTATGCAGATGTTCAAACCAACAGGTGGAAGCTGGGCATGGAGAGGAAGCAGAGTCTACTGTCTCAATCCTTTGCTCCATGCATATAGAACCAGCTAAAAAGAATCTCTGCGCAGAGATGGTATGACTGATATATCTACTGAAACTGACCCATTGGTCCCTGAGACCAAATTAAATGCCACCCCAAGAACTACAAATAATAATTTAAACAAAAGGGAATCTCTAAACCCTTAAAATAAACAACTTAAGTGGAAATCCTATGCAGGAGCTGTTTGCTGGGAGCTGTAGGGCATGGAGGAACCACCACTATACTGGCAGAACACAAGCTATGCTAGGCCAGTGGAAAGCACACCAGCAGAATACCTCAGGTATGCAGGTGGAACAAATGTACATCCCTTCCTCTAATGGGATCTTCACAACTTGGTTCAGGGATAGGGAATAGATTTTAGCCTGACAGCCCTTCCTTTTTGAGCAACCTTCAGGGAGCCACTTGCCAGTCATGGGTGGGGTCAGAGGCTAAAGTGGGTGGAGCAATGAATGTCAATGATCTTTTCCTACAGTAGGCCAGCAACTACACACACTCATATCCACACTTCTCTATTCGCCATCCAGGCAAGCAAGAGGCTCTATCAGTGTTCAAGGACACATTCCAGCCAAGCAAGAACGTTTATCATGCAAAGCAGGGCCAGTGAGGAGGGCGATAGCATGGAGAGAAGTGGGGCGGCCTGGAAAGAGTTCCAAGGGCCAGATAGGGTGGCTTGGAGTTACACACTTGGCCTGAGGTTTGCCACCTCTGCCTTAATTAAAAGGGTAGTGCCAGCCCAAAATGTTTTGCTGCTTTAACTGAAACCCAGATAGTGTCTCTTGCACTTAAAAAGTATTGCTGTGCTATTCAGGCACTGATTTCTGCCTACATCTATTTCCATTCCTCGAACCCCCACCAAGTCCCTTTTTTCTGCCACAGTACTGCTCTGGCCCTGAGCAAGGGTGCATCCAAGAAGAGTGAATAAAAAAAGAAGGAATCATACAATCAAGTATAGGTAATCACTTTCTTTTGGTAGCCCCATCCCCTGGAAACATTCAATTATGGTCTGCATTTCCAGTGTTTTCATATGACGCTTCATGAACACATGAGAAATCCAGGAACAAAAAAACAAAAACCAGCACGAAATTAAGCCATATATTTTGCACAAGGCTTGATTTACATTTCCTTCTGTTTGGCACTTTCTGCCTTCAGTGACCAGTTTGCTAGGCTTAACTCTGCACTGTAACCCAAGGCGGAAAAATTCCCTTGAACCATTCCTTTAATTGCACACCACATTTTTAGGGTCACGGATAATTAAAGTATTTATTTCATCATGTTGTGAACTTTGAAGTTTGCCGTTCAAATAATGAAATGCATATGAAGCTGCTACAGATTCATTTTTTTTCCAGAACCCTGTTAAAGATACCGAGCCAAGCCAGGATTTCTCAACAGTTCCTTGCCTCAGTGTTTAAATTCTCCAAACTTTATGCCTTGTTTCAGCACTTTGTGAAGTTTTATTACTGTTGAAGGGCAGGACGCACTATACTTTGCACGACAATGGATGAATCCAAAGGCTATAGCAGTGTGAATAAATAATACAGCTAATAGTCCCAAGGACCTTAGAAGCAAGAGTGGCACCATTATCAGACTGCCTTTTGATAGCTTTCCCACATTGTTCAATAAAAGCAATTTGCTACTGATGGCTGGGGCATCCCCTAGTCACTGAAATAACAGGTAAGGTACATGATTCAATTTTTAAAACCTGTGCAGTTGCTCCATTTACAGTTATTGCTTGGAAACCTCATTGACACAATTCGGTGCTAAGGCACAGCTGTGTGTTTTCTCTATCCCCACTCAAAATTTACTGTAAACTGAGATGCATCAGATAGAATGGGGAAAATACACTCAATTACAAAAAAACGGATCAATCCGTTTGTTCTTTACTCCTCCGACATCATTAATGCATCATTCGGGGGAAAACATTACTCCCTAAAAAGCTTTAGAATGCAGTAATCTGGGAACTTCTATGGGACAGACAAACTACACAAGGTGTGAAATATGTGACAGAGTCTCTCCATTATTATTATTATTATCATCATCATCATCATCATCATCATCATCATCATCATCTAAACTACTATAGAACCAGCTCTGAAGTGGATCGGGGCACTGAACTGGTGGTAGACTCTTCATCTAACACTGTTTCCCCAATTGAAATCATGTTCTCCCTCCAAAAGCTGCTGTTGGATGGAGAGATGGGAATTACTGATACCATTGAAAACTAGTCTTCCTCTCCTAGGGATGCAGGAGAAATACGATTCCATTCACCATTAAAAGTGAATGTATCGAATTTGAACTTTCTGAAACATGAGAACCAAAACACAGCCTCCCTTCAAAATTTGCAAGCATTCAAATTTTGCAATGCAATTCCCCAATTAAACAATGTTTACAAAAATGCTTATATTAGGTGAAAGTATGCAAAACAATAAAAATATTGGTGAAAGCAACATACAAGATGCATTGTATTATGAGAAAATGCTTGCAAAAATGTGTAGAGTAATCAATATTGCATACAAAAATGTGTTGGCAGGGGTATTTTGCACTAAAATGCTGGTGAATTTTCACAAGGACTTACAAAAAAAATCCACAAATAGTTGCAGAAATATGCAGAACTGGATTTTAGACTGGAAAATTGGCAGATCCTTCCATCACTAGACTTGACAAACTTAGATCCATTACTTTCAGTGGGTCTGAGTCTGAATAGGACTTAGTCAGACCCACTGAAAGTTCATAAAATACAACCCCGTTATATTGTGCCTTTTCCCTTGGCCCGGCCAATAGAAGTTTGAAGAGGAAGCACAGATTTCAGCTGGAAAACTGGCACATGGACTTAAAACTAACCCCCAATCCAGTTCACGCCTCCTCTCTCACCCAAGGCTCTCAATGGCTTGTCCCTATGTGGCATTCACCCTGAGACCTATAAGTGAGAATGGATGCACAACTGGGAAATACATGTGTTTTGCAGAAGGGTCATTCACTTTAGTGGAACTTACATGGGTATAGTATTCTTAACAGCTGCAATGCATCCTACAGGAAAATACCCTTGTACGGTAAGTGATGAGAGCTCAGTGCTTTGTACACAGAGGGTCTCTGTTTCAATCCAAGGCATCTCCCCAAAAAAGGACCAGGTAGTAGATGATGCAAAAAACTTTTGCCTAAGAGTTGGAGGGCAGGAGTTGCTGACAGTAAAAGGAGACAATAAAGGGTCTTGAGGGACAAAGCAAAGACCCTCAGGATGCTCAGAGTGAAAGGGCAAGAGAAAAATGAAGATGATGATCAGGGTTGTGGTAAATAACAAACTGAATGTG
Source organism: Podarcis raffonei (assembly GCF_027172205.1). NCBI lineage: Eukaryota > Metazoa > Chordata > Lepidosauria > Squamata > Lacertidae > Podarcis > Podarcis raffonei. The sequence continues at coordinate 44,988,451 of NC_070606.1, read as the reverse complement.
GTGTGTTTGCCCCGCTTCCCAGAAGCACGTTATAAAAACATGGCAAATTCTCTGTAGCTGGTGCCTCTAGAGACGTGATAAAAGCAATGTGTTAGCTTCATAAATAAAAGGGAACATTATGAAAATCACTCTCCCACCTCTTCAGTTTCAAAATTTCTGATCTTTCACCTTTCATGCATATTGGAAAGAGGGGGTGGAATTTATTTATGGGCGCTTTCCTATACTCCAAAGCAACCTTTATATCTGTGAAGCAAGAGAAAAGCCTAGTGATCAAGCACTCAGAGCAACAGCATCATGATTCTTTTCTCTGGTTTTTGCAAATACAGCTACCAGGTGCCACTCTTTACTGTGTGCCATAAGAAAATACTTTCTTGGAAGTTTCTTTATCTGCCGTGAATCTGATTGACCCTCTCAGGCCCCAGAGCTATTGAAAATGTTGGCACTGTGGAAAAGTTCCATATGACTGCTAATATTTATCACTTCCAGATATTCTGCTTTATGGCAGGTGGTACTTACAAGCCAGGTGGCTTTCTTGACCAATAACAGTAACGTAGAAGGACTTCATTATTCCCCATAACAGATTTCTCTCTTTTGTTTTGATTGTGGTAGCATTTCTAAGTGTTACCATCTTATGAAGCATTGCCCTTAAATAAATAATAATAATATTGGCACTCTGACCCTGGAAACTCCTAAATTTGGGGGAGTAGATGGAGAAAGGAACCAAAAGATTGCCATGTCTTAGCTGATGCTGCAGTTGTTGCTAGGCAGGGAATAGCTTCCCAGGGAGTTCAGATGGCTGGAAGGCCTGTTGTAAATTAAAAACTTAAAACAGGTCAATTAGGCTGAGTGATAGGATTATGTGCTCAGATTTAGAAAAACAAAACACCAATTTAGAGGATAAGGCACACTTGCTGTTCCCACTCCTATGGGCAGTTAATTTTAGAATTTCAATTCTTTCCCTCCTTTCACAGCATTACTGTTTATACCTATAGCTTTATACATGTACATGACACTTGGCAAAAGCAGACAGACTCCCACCCCAGAAAGCCTAAAGTCTAAGCACCAAACTAGATGAGAAATGAATGGTTTCCCTGTGTTTTAGTTGGGGTATTTTGTTTGTTTTATACTGAAATGCTGTTGCAGGGGACTGTGGCATCAATCACAGCAGTATGTGGGGATGTGTACTTAAATTTCTCCCTGTAGATCACTCTTCCTTTCACCCCTCAGCTACTTTCGACCCACCGGGGGCAGATCCAATTCCCTTCCTATGTGGGGAGAAAAGCACCTAGAAGGCTAGTTTGATTGGAAAAACAGATTGCAACGAAAGAGTTAAGCATGTCTTCCTCTCCTCACTGATACACTCTTCAAATTTTTAGTTTTATATTTCTTGGTTAAAAACTGGGACATTACGCCTAATTTGGTCCTAAATTTTGAAAAAGGGGCTTCAAAAGGCAGGGAGTGATAAAGGTAAGGGTAACAGGAAAAGACTATGCAGAAACGCCATTGCATTTAGTTAAGCTTAGTTTCTAAAGGGGAGAAAAGGGATAAACAGTTACACTAAAGATTTGCGGGAAAGGTGTGCTGACAATTTGAAATAGTAGTGAATTAAATAATTTTAAAATTAAAACATTTCAATTCCTCAACCTGTGGGTCCCCAGATGTTGTTGGACTACAATTGCCATCATCCCTAGCTAGCAAGGCCAGAGTTCAGGGATGATGGGAGTTGTAGTCCAACAACATTTGGGGACCCACAGGTTGAGAACCGCTGCCTTAAGCTGTCAGGAATATGCATCATAGGAACGAAGAAGCCACTCCTAATGAAACTCACCAAAATGTCTAATAACTATCAGCTGGTTGTAAATGTCCTCCTCTCTTTGGGCAAGCTGCTCAAAAAGGTGGCTGCTGCAGTGGTGGAGCTTCATGCTCCAGCACCGGGGGGGGGGGGCGGAGAGCAGGCGGGGGCGGGGCTGGCGCACATTCTGGGGGCGGGGTGCCCAGTGTGGGCAGGAGGGGCAGCTGCAATGGCACGCTGCTGGGGGCGGTGCACTCCCCCCGCACTCCTCTTCCTCCACCAGTGGGTTGCTGTGGAACTACAGATGCTCTTTTTCAATCAACCAATCAATCAATAGTAAGTTTCATGTAATGTGTATAGGTAAGTAATTCAAAAGGTATACAGGATTAGGAAGTATAACAATGTAAATCCAACATCAATAGACCAGAAACAAGAAGCCTCGCACCTCCTCCTAGAGTTCACCTGGATGGATTGGAAGGGGGGGTGGAATCACTGTTGACGTGATCATACTCGTGTGTTATGGGTACACTTAAACAATGTCACTCTTGGTTGTCTTCCTTTTGAAGGTAATTAGTCATGGTCTCAAAATGTGAGAAATGTAGCGATCATGGACACTGAAATGCAATGTTCCTGAACACACATAATAAACATGTTCCAAACAGCCTAATAGTCAGGGCTTTTTTTCCAGGGGGAATTCGCTGGAACTCAGTTTCGGAAGGTGGGTGCCATTGCCTTTCTAAGAGAAAGAGGGAGGCGTTCATGGTGAGTTCTGGAACCTCTTTTTCTAGAAAAATAGCACTGCTAATAGTCCTTTGCTTTTGCTGTGCCCTTCACTAAGTTTACTTGTAATGTCCGGGCTTCTTTTCTGCCATGGCAATGTGCTACAATTATTTCAGGCATGCCTCAGCTGTCTTCCAGTTCTTAGTGAGTTCCACTGGAACTACTGGCACTCTGAGATGAATCTGATAAACTGGATTCATTTCAGTTTGCTTTTAGACCCTGTTTTGGCACAGAGCTGCATTGGTTGCCCTTACAGATGTCTGATACCGGGAGAAAGACAGGGAGATGCAACCCTGCTGAGTCTCCTGAATCTTTAAGTAGCTTTCAATGCCACTGACTACTTAGCCTTCTGGATCGTCTCTCTTGACTCAAATATGGGAATGGTGTTTGGATGGTTCTGCTCATTCCTGAAGAGCCAATACCAGAAAGTGGTGCCAGAGGACAACTATTCAGCCACAAGTCATTTATATTATGGAGTTTCACATGGTTCCATCTTGTCCCTCTTGATTTTTTTTCATCCAAGGCTTTAGAATAGGGTGTCCTCAATGTGTAGATGACACACTCTCTCCTTTACAATTGATTGTAAGTGTTGAATCGCTACTTGGAATCAGAAGGAGTTGCTGAATCTCTGCTTGGAATCACATATGTATTGTACAAGGGCCAGTAACCACAGGCAGGGATATTAGCAGTCATAGCCAGAAATATCAATATATGCTGTGAGAAGGTGTCGAAGTAAGTAGAAGGTGGAAGGATTTATTAACTTATTTGTTATAGATAGATAGCTTGAAGATAGAAATTCTTCAGGTCTACTTATAGCATATTGAAAATAAAACAACAAAGAGGAAGAAGAAAGAGAAAGAAGGTAAAAATCAGGAAAAACATTCAACTGCAAGAGATAAAGCAACCTTTTAAAAAGCCGCAATAAAATAATGCGGTTTTTGCAAAATGACCAATTGGTTTGCTCCAATCATCTGCTTTTATTTACATTATTTTAAAAGGGAGGACAGAGCTAGCCTTATAGACTTCTATAGATGTCATTCCATCGGAAGCATAGAAAAGAACAGGATGACAAAGTGTCCGATCCAGGGCTCTGAAACAATGACAGAGATTGCAGTACACCATGTATGTGTCTTGATATGGAGCAATGTACCAGTCCCAACTATGGTAATGCAGAATCCCATTGTTTTCAGTGCGATTTCTTTCAAGTAAATGTGCATCAGATGATCATCCATATGCTCCTTGTTTCCATTAATTTACATAGAACTATAGATCAAAACTGGGTAGGTTGAACTGTAGAGAGTCAGTAGCATTTCTCAACCTACCTCATATATAAACTTTGATACAGTCCTTTTGCATCTCCATTTTCGTTTGCCTACAAGTATGTACGGTTTTTAAAACAACAACAACATGGTTTTACACCACCTTTTAAAGCACTTATTTAATTAAGTGGCTCTTTTCAGTGCACTGTTCCAATTAGGGCTGGCATGTGAGTCAGTCTTTTGGAAGGAAGCAATCATAAACTCTAAGATGGGTTTATTCAGCTGTAGCATTTCTAAGCTGATTTAAGCAGTTTGTCAAAAAGTGAGTGAAATTAATTAGTTTACAACACGGTTTTACTGTTATCTAGCATTCAGCAAAAACTGATGCAAACTAGTGAAATCTCATCCATCTAAATCTACATTATTCAGTGCTCCCCCTAGTACCTAACCCAAAGACCGTTATTTTGTGCTGGGAGGTTAGCTATGATTTGTATTTAGAATTAGCATAATTATGATGCACTCTCATATATCAATCAAATGAACACACATGAGGCTCAGTACTAAAATGCAGTCATTCCTAGGTATGCTTGGGCAAAATCTAGAAATATTCACCCTTTTTAGGTACACACAACAAGCACGCATTCTTTTCACCTTTACAATGCCACCACGGGAAAAAGGAAGGAATCTATCCTTTCCTCTGAATCTCCATAGCAAAAACCAACATGGCATCCTCAGACAGCTGCCAGAGACTCAGTGGGATTCCATTTTAATTACAAACCTCGAGTAACACTGCATCAGGGGCATTGTGGGGAAATTAAAATGGAAGAAGAGCACCATCACTGCATAAGCCTGCCTGAAGGTGGGAGAAGCTAGCTGGCATGGGTTAGGGCCAAGGAAGTGCTCAAGACTAGAGCCTGCCCTGCTTCTCATTTCTGACTGACACCTGTCTTCTCATCAGTCACCTCTCAACCAGCTCATATGAGCTCTCTCCATTAGCTTTTCATCCATTCTCCCACAAAACTCTTACCTCCAAAATCCCACAATGACTGTGCTTACTTCTTATCTCTCTGTCTCATATTCCAATATATTCCTGTCTAGGGCCTTTCCTCCTTCAGCTCTACAAACCTCAACCACTCCAAGGTCTTCTGCTCACTTAATGACACATACATGTCTGTCACCTTGAGCCAATTACAACCTCTCAGCCTAACCTACCTCACAGGACTGTTGTAAAGGAAAAAAAAATGTGTGAGGGATCTTGTACAACACCTTCAACAATTAAATGGAATGAAAGAAATGTCTTTGTTTTCATTTGAGAAATGTTGGAGGGTATACCTCTCCCTTCACAACCAACTTCTTTCATGGAATATTTGGCTCAAGCCTTATCCTCACTGAAACAAAACCTAAGTAGACCAAGCTGATGGAATACGCAGAAATGGCAAAGACTGACGGGAAAGATCAGAAACCAGGAAGACCAAGTATTCTTAAAAGATTGGAATAACTTCTTACTATACTTAAAAGACCACTGTAGACAGTTAAAATCATCGGCAGGGATAAAATTATACTTGTCATGTGAAATGAACTTTGGTTACTATGATTACATAACAGATGGATAACAGTAAAAGATGCAGGAAAAAAGAAAAAGACAAAATCTTTAGAAAAGGAGCCCATGGAGGGAGGGGAGGAGGTCCGAAGGTTTGAGAGAACCTTTTTATTTTTATGTTTTGGAATGGTTATAGTGATTGTGTATACATTTATGTAAAACCAATAAAATTCTTGTTGGGGGGGGGAACAAAACCTAAGTGCACAGAAGTGCTCCCCAACCCACCCCCACTGAGGTTTAGATTGTAAGCTCCTTGAGGCAGGAACCTGTGTGCTTATTACTGGACAAAGTGCAGTGAACACTGGTCTCAGGATATGGTCAGAAAGCACATGCTGCAAGGAGCATCAAATTGGATTCCGCAACTGAAGAAAGGTGGAATATAAATGTAAGAAAAGTTGAAGAATTAATGAGCCTGGAATAAATAGTGTGATATAAGAGACTGTCTCGGGGCAAAACGTGATCTAGTGAACTGGGCAATTTTGAAAATGCCCATTAAGCCTCAAAATCTGTCCCAACACAGTGATTTGTGCGTTGTCCCTTGCATATTTACTTTGACTACTTCCAACACAGGTATAGAAGGGATGTACATAAATTCACAAACAGTTTATAAATCAAAGGTGTGCCAGCTAAGGAAAAAGTGGTGTATAAACATAAAGGTACAGAAGGGAGGGGTATATGGGGAAATACAGACCCTCCAAGTGTCCCTATTTTCGAGGGAATTTTCGAGGCAGCCCTGTTTAGTGAAGTTTTTAATATTTGATGAATTATTGTATTTTCATCTTTTGTTGGAAGCTGCCCAGAGTGGCTGGGGAAACCCAGCCAGATGGGTGGGGTATAAATAATAAATAATAAATGATGATGATGATTTAGAGAAGCCATCCGGGTTTCTTATTTGATCCTAGAATGTCCCACTTTTCCTTAGGATGTCTCTATTTTCATCAGAGAATTGTTGGACCCTGAGCCGTCTGAAGGAAATCCTGTATAGGGAAGGGTTGTTTTTTAAAAATATTTAATGTTTTATTGTGTTTTTATATATGTTGGAAGCTGTCCAGAGTGGCTAGAACAACCCAGTAAGATGTGCGGGGTATAAATAGTAACATTATCATTATGGAATGGGATGTCCCTATTTTATCGGAGAGATGTTGGAGGGTATGGGAAATATTGTGGAGAGATATGCAGAGTATCTGGAGTTGTTTGTTTCCCCTCCCCTCCTTCTCTCTCTTTTCTGCTTCTTAGAGACAGGAGGATGTGCAGGAGATAAGACACTTTCCCTTTTATCCTATTCCTAGTCATGAACACTACCCGTGGCTCTCCTACATACCAGAATGTAGTATAATTGTTTGCATTTCAGGCAGAGTCTATTTTATTTTACCTTTTCATCATTTCTTTGTTTTGTTGTTTTTTAAATGTATAAACTGCTTAACATTAAAAAAACCAAAGCTGCATATAAAAAGAAGCAATACCTAAGATAAAATCATTTTAAAACACAGCAATCCCAGAGTAACCAGCAGTCCATTTTACCCACAGAGAGCAATCTGAGAAGGCCTAGAATAATAATAATAATAAAAGGTAAAGGAACCCTGACAGTTAAGTCCAGTCACAAACGACTCTGGGGTTGCAGCGCTCATCTCGCTTTACTGGCCGAGGGAGCCAACATTTGTCCACAGACAGTTTTTCTGGGTCATGTGGCCAGCATGACTAAGCCGTTTCTGGCAAAACCAGAGCAGTGCACGGAAACACTGTTTACGTTCCCGCCGGAGCGGTACCTAATTATCTACTTGCACTTTGACATGCTTCCAAACTGCTAGGCTGGCAGGAGCTGGGACTGAGCAATAGGAGCTCATCTCATCACAGGGATTCGAACCACTGACCTTCTGATCGGCAAGCCCTAGGCGTAGTGGTTTAGACCACAGCGCCACCCGCACCCCAAAAAAATAATAAAATAAAATAGCACAAGCCAAAAACAAAGTAATTGACACATGCCCGATTTCCAGGGTCAAGGTGTTCCAATGGAAGGTACCACCACACTGAAGGCCCTACTCTGAGTAACAACCACCTGTATCATAGGGGTTGCAATACCACCAAAAAGGCTTCATTAGATGAACACTGTGACCAGGGTACATTCAAATTGTCCTGTCTTTTGGAAGATATGTACAGCTTGGTTACATTATGCAAAAGAGTAATGGCTGATAGTTTAGTGGAGCCCCTTTCCCCATCTACTTTGCTGATACTGGAGCAGACAACTGCCTTCTGGCTCTTATGAAAGCTTTTCAAGATTTTAAGTGCTTCATTGATAGCTTGGTACACAATTATAGGTGGATTAGAGAGGCTGCTAATAGGGGATTTTTGCTCTAATCTTCTTTCAATTGTTAATATTAATTAAAGTGCACTTTCCCCCTTCATTATGCAATAAACACAAGCTGTTTCTTAAAAGCAGCATTATAATTTAAGGCTGCAATCCCAACCCCATTTACTTAGGAGCAAGCAGCACTGAATTCAGTGGGACTTACTTCACCATAGGTACATAGAGTAGTAAATTTACTATATATTTTATACCGGCTTCAGTCTGGAAAGGAGCCATGCAGAACCAAGGGAAGTTTTAGCAAACTGGCCTGGGATTCAACAGAACAAATAAAGTTCAGGATAGCTCAGTCAATAGAGCGTGAGACTCTTCATCTCAGGATTGTGGGATCGAGCCGTATATTGGGCAAAAAGATTCCTGCATTGCAGGGGGTTGGGCTAGATGACCCGCATCGTCCCTTCCAACTCAACAATTCTATGATCCCATCATCTATTCAATATTATAGTACTTTGTGTTTTTCCCTAAGCCTTTCCTTCATACTTTGCAAAATCCTTGCAAGAAGAAGCAGTTGCCTTGGGATCACAACTCGTGAACTCATTTGTTTATAAATTCAAGGGGTCAATCAGAAAACGAAGCAAGTTGTAAGTGAATCAGCACCTCCTGAATAGATCAAGTGGCTTTGACTAACCTCTTTCTCACCTTGGGACAAGTTTGTCAAGAAAAGAACAGCAGAGTTGTTAACCGTGGAATATGGAATTCCTTAGAGTAGCCTTGTAGATGTGGCAGAGCCAGCTCACCTGTGAGGCAAGGTGAGATGACCACCTTGGGCAGCAGGAGCAGCAGACCTGGCCTCCAAGAGGTGCATTGCTCAATGCTTCTGCTGCAGTACTAGCAACAACAGCTGCAACATGCTCCTTGGAGGCTGGATCTGGCCCCTCCTTGACACCCTCCCATGCTGTCTCTACAGCGGCCTCTTGATGAGTGGAATCCTCGCTATTACATATTTTACATGGCTGTTTATTTGTCTATATTTTTATATATGGATGTTTTATGATGGCCTATACATGCAATGCCTAATAAAGGTTTGGCAAAGTACGTAAGTTGAAAGTACCGGTGGTCTCCTCCTACCCTTGTTTCTGATGTAGATATTTATTTCCTTCTTGTTCCTGATGTAGATCTTCACTCATTCTTACTTCCCTGGTGGAGGCAGAGGGCATTTTGTGGTTCACCTCCAGTGCTAAGATTTCTTGGGCTGGCCCTGCTTACAGGAGTTGTAGTCCAAAACAAAGGGAGGGCACCAGGCTGACAAACTACAGTGTAGAACAGGGGCATTCAACATGGTGTCCTCCAGATGTTGTGGCCTACTATTAGCATTAAATCCAGCCAGTATGACTAATGATCAAGGATGATGGGAAAGTGGTATGCATTATCTGGAGAACACCAGTTGGTTATCGTTCATCTAGAGATTCTCACCCACCATATTGGCCAGCATGTGCAATATGCTGAACGAGCTTTCACAGAAAGACATCCACTATCCTGGTTTTGCCAGTGATAGAAAACAAACCAGCGACTTTTGCTTTTCAGTCCATGGTTAATTTGTATTATTTCCCCCTCAGCTGTCTTGCTGCCATTGCTTGAACTTTTCCAAGCATCATTCTGTAAGAAGTGCCAATCACTTAAGAAATTCCTAATTATATGGCAGTTCTGGGGTACTATATAAATTGTCTCACATTTCCAGACATGCTTTATTTCCCCAGCACTTATATATTTTCATCCTTTTTTCAGTGTCATGTGTGAGAAGCATTGCAATATCTATAATTATAATTATTACAGTTCTATTGTTATTAATTTTAAATTGAATTGATTCACAGAATGAGAACATTAGTCACTTATACAAAAGAGGGAGACAATATTTTAAAGCTCTAGTGATTCAGGCTTGTGGCTTCAAACACAACACAGAACTTTCCTCCTCCTCCTTAGATAATACATCTCACTCCTGTTTTGACTATTTGAAACAAAGCTTCAGCCCTCTTTTCCAGTCTACACCATAAAAGAGTTTGTAGCTATAATAAGCTCTTCTAAAGGTGTGCTCGTGGCTTTCTCAATAAGGAGTAAATTCTGGACTGATTTTTATTATATGTCCATACTTGATTAGAAATATAGATTTTCCCTTTTGGCAGAGCAAACAAGCAAAAATATGTTTGCTTTGAAACAAGGCATATCCACAAGAGTGTCATATACCCTTTTCTTCTTATCCTAGGTGAAGTATGAGCTTGTGGAGAAGTATCCATAATTTATTTTTTTACAAAAAACCAACCGTATTTTTTTGTGTATAAGACGATGCCTTTTGCTTAAAAAAATTAGGGGAAAATTGGGTGTCGTCTTATACGCAGTTAGTGAATGTAGAGGGGGGGACGTGCGACTAATGGCAGAAGCAAGCAGGAGATTGGCAGCAGTGATTGGGCAGGTGATTCATGGCTGCGGCAAAGCCTGCTGGCGATTGGCTGTGGCTGCGGCAAGTGGGCGGGTGGGCTGTTGGTGGCAGCCAGCAGGCAGACAATTGGCAGCTGTGGCGAGGTGTGCGATCGGCAGTGGCTGTGGCAAGTGATCGGCAATGGCGGGCAGGCGGGTGAGCGATTGGCGGAAGTGACCCCCCCCCAAAGCTAAACAACTTAATTTCTTAATTTTGGGTTTTTAAAAAATAGGGGGCATCTTATACATAGGGGGCATCTTATACACGGGAAAAAATACAGTAATTATAAAGTTTCAGACTTGACAACTAAGTGCTTGCTTATATAATGGTACAAAGGGTCTCCCAGCACTCTCACCCACTAGCAAGGCTTCTGTCTGGTGCACACTGAGCTGCTATTTGCATGGTGGAAATAGCAATTTGGGAAGGAGAGTGTTTTCATATGCGACCATGGCAAGGAGGAGAAGGGTTTAACACCTCCCTTCACATCCTGGCCCCTGGTTTCTATTTGCATTCCCAAAGTCTCTGGGGACCAGAACCTTCTCATCTGCCTTAGCCTTACACTAACACGGGATGTCCAACAAAATCAAACAGCCTGCTGTATAGAACTTTTTACATCATGGAGATAAAAGTTAACACCTTCTAGTCTGAACAGCAAGATACTGGTAAAGACATAGGAGCATAGGCTGGGGGGGGGGGCGGCGGAATAAACAGTAACACATACAGAATATTTTCCAGCTAGGATTGCTAAGCCACATCCGCCAAGAGTCATTTTTTATTGGATGACACCCCTTCCATCACTGAGATCAATAAATCATATTCAGAGGAAATCCTTTACTCTCCAACTTTTATAGGCACAGGGTTGTCTTATCACCTGACTTTACAACCCTACTCTCCAGACAAGACACATTAATAATCATCAGCACTTTTTAACATGCTTCACATACATTATCTCTGTAACCCTTCTTCAGACCTTATAACATAGGTCAATATTATTATCTTCCCACTTGGGGTGGAGACAGAGATTGCTGAAGTCAACCCTAAGCCATCTAGTGAGTTCATGGCAAATACAATATTTGAATAGTGGGCGCTGAACATAGCCCAAGGGTAGTGAACATGGGCCTTCCAGATGTAGCTGGACTACAAATCTTAACATCCCTGACCATTGTATATGTTGACTGTGGCTGATAGGAGTTGGATTTCTGTAACATCTGGAAACATCAGTGTTGGCAATTACATCTTAGCACTACCTGTGTTGCATCAGTTCTGCCTGTGTCTTCCACAATCACAAAATTTGGAATCAGGCACAGAATTCAATAGGCAGCCAATAACCTCTGCTTCCATATATTTATGTGCAGAGATATTTAAAAGGCCAGTGGTGCCACTGAACAGGACAGGTCCCTGCCATATCCCCATGGCAGCTGTTTTTAAGCCTAGGGTTGCCTGCTTATGGGACACTGAGAGGGATCCTGTGCCTTTCATTCTGCATGTTAGGTAGATGCTTTCTCCTACACCTGCATCTTCAAAGCAGCACCTATTGAATTTCTGCATGAAACACAGCCATAATGGGCAGAAGAATATGGCAAACCTGTTTTCGTCGAAAGGCATTTGGAGCACATGCAATGGAGATGAACCTCAGTGCATTATTGATATTTTTACATTCCATTTGAAATCTCAGTTATTAGTTTTTGCCTTCTTACGCAGGTACTGTACTGGGGAACAGGCATTTCCTCCCCATCTAAATTACCTTTTTCTTTTGGTTCATAAATCACTAATGTTCCTAGAGAGATACATAACTCTCCTTCTCATTGGTGTCCTCAAGAGCCCTTTATTCCACTTGCTCTGAGGGGGTTCTCCTTATTGCAATAATAATTAAAGTTGGATTTATAGACAGCCATGCTCTACTAGGAAGATGAAAGAGATCTGCATAAGACAAGAGCACTGCACAGAGCAGGTGGGATAAGTTTTCAATGGCTGGTTTTCATAGAGTAACATTTGTTGGCTCATGTTGTGCAAAATTAATTGCAGGATATTCATTGCATCTCGATTACCAAAGTGGGCCTTCTTTTCCACTTTTAACTATGCTTGCCACATACCTGAGACATTAACCCGCTTCAGGTGTTAACAGACACCGGATGAAAATCATGCAAGGCAGAAGAGTTGTGCTGCACACCCATGCTCTGCCTGCCTTGCCACATTCCCTTCCCCATGCATCTCCATAGGTTGAGGGCCTGCAGTGAGGCAGCTTATCCAATGCACACAGACTGTCCCCACGGACTGGAACTCTGGAGAGCCATGGGGAGGGCATCGCCATGATTATTGTTGGGTGTTTGTGGACACCTGAAGAGGATTGTGTTCTAGTGAAAAACTGGAGACCAGAAGCAAAAGAGGAAGAGGCTAAATTAACTACAGATTCTGAATAATCTGTTATTTCTTGCTCTGTCTTAATTTTTCAATTTTAGGTTGAAGGCAGAAGGAGGTTCAAAATAAGGACCGCTGTCCATGGTGCTTTCCTCCTTTCCATAGGAAGCTGCCTTATGATGAGTCTGACTATTAAGTTCATCTAGCCCAGTACTGTTGGCCCTGAATATCAGTGGCTATCTAGGGTTTCAGGCAAAGGTCTTTCCCAGCTGTGCCTGGTTATGCCAAGGATTGAACCTGGGACATTCTGCATGCAAAGCATGCGCTCAGATGTTGGGCTGCAGCCCTTCCTCACTCTCGCATCTCCCCATCAGGTCTGGCAGGTTCTTGCATTGCTTCAGAAGCTGAAAGCGTTGTTCAGCAAGGGGCAATAGATGAACAGCTTTTTAAAAAGATAGGTGGCATCTCAAACCACTTTTGGTTCTCTTTTTTAAAAAGTATTGTATTTCTCCAACCTTGCTGGGAAGCATTTCTGGCTTCTAGGCTTCCTGTGTCATGACTGGCAGATGGTGTGCCTGTTTGTTTTTGAAAAGGTATCTTGGGTTGTCTGGGGAAAGGCAGGGAAGTTAGCTCTGCTTTAAGAAAACAGACACCTGTGTCCATCCAATTACAGAACATGCCTTGCCAGCTGTCCAATTTCTGTCACAGTCAGTCAGTCCCAAATGCTCCGTACCACCTATGGGTGTTTGCAGTTCAAAACAAAATGTTCATTTCCTCCCATCCTTTCCTGCCACAGCTGCTCCATGCATTAGAAAGCAGAAGTTCAGCCAAAAAGAAGAGGAAAAGTGAGAGCGCTTATACATGAGCTTTCCTTTTCTGCAACCAGGATGTAGCTCATCATTCCACAGGGCTAAAAGGGTGAGAAAAGCTGTTTGCCCCCTATATTCCCACTTCTACACAGCTGTGTAAGGCCTCCAGGACTGCATCTTGACAGCCTATCCAGAAACTGGAGGACTATATATTATCCGCTCACCTCCCCACTTCAAGCAATAGCAGTCAGTGGGATGGCCGGGGGGGGGCAACATTGCCAGTTTTTGAGAGAGGGTGGGGTGAGGCATGGCAAGCAAGACATGGGGTGTGTACAGCAACCAAAGCATTGGATTAACCACACTGCAACACACCACTACCCTCTATCAGGAACCGGCAGTGATGCTTGGTGCTCAGAAAGCAGGTGAGCAGTGTCGCCCTGCTTGTGCTACCCCACCAACTGCTTGCATGGGGATCACAAGTGGAAGAGTGCTATTGCATTCATGTTCTGCTTGTGGGACAAGTCACTTCACCAGTGGCGAACTTGGGTACTCTGGCGCCCTCTGTGCAGGGCCAAAATTTGATGCCTCCCCCAGCTCTTGCGTTGCCTTCCCAAAGTTGGGAAGGCGCCCAGCTTTAGATAGGAGGTGTGAGGGCTCCAGCAGGGTTCTAGAGCCCTCTTACCTCCTTCCCAAAGCTGAGAAAGTGCAAACTAGGCTTTGGGGAGGAGGCAGGAGGACTCCAGGAGCGTGTCAGAGCTTGACACCTCCTTCCCAAAGCCAGGTGCCTTGCTTACTGGGCTTTGAGACAGTGCCCCTTTGCCTCAGCACCCAGGGCATGCACACTGCTCATACAACCCTAAATCCACGCCGACATCACACTGAACTGAGGAATAGTTAGGGGGGGAAAGCTGTATGGCAATTTTTTTCCTGCACCAGCTGAAAACACAGTTAAAACATACATGCATCTATTAATCAAGCCACTGCTTTTAATAACGTGAGTTTCTCGGTGAGGTGAGATATCACATCATTTTAATCATAAATCAAATACTTGGTTCAAAGTGCTATTCTCTATGAAGTAAAACAACAACAACAATCTCTAATTGGCTGATAAGCTTTTCTGTCTGTCTTAGTAGATCTGAATCTGACCTTTCCTAAGCCATGAAGGGAAAATGTTTCTGTCATGCCCTGCCTTGCCTACATCTTTCCATGTCAGGACTGGCTGGGCCCCTCAAGCTGATGCTTGTGCTTTGATTTTCGTAAATGCAATGATCCTGACATTCCTCGTCAGGGTTAGGACCTCACCTCCATTCAAAAAGCATTTCAGAGCACTCAGATTTGGAGATCATCTTTCCCGGGGAGAAAATCGTTTTTGGGAGAAACAAAATGAATGCATTTCCTCTCCCACACCCGCCTTTCCCCTCTTCCCTCTATCTCTTTTTCTATTCGCTCACTTTCATCAATCACTTCAGTTGTGCCAGTCAACCCCTTCCCATTGTGCCCCCGCCTTTGTTTTTTCTGCACACCTTTATCTTTCTTGTCTCCTGACCTCCTCTGTCAGATAGCGGCTGTGTGCAGCACGACCTCATTTCACTGTTGGGTTGACACAAGATCACCTAATATTGCCTGTCTGCTGTCCAAACACCTGCTGCATGTTTCCTTCTCATTGAATCGGCATTTTGTCTCCCTTGCCTTTGTGTCAAGCCCGTCTTAATTCTTGCCTTCAATTCTGTCACACTTCTCTGCCCTACTTTCTACCTGCACTTCCCCCCAGCTCCATAAGGAGGGCTGGCTTGAAATGTATGTTAATATAGGAAGGTTAGGGGTTTTCCTTAAGTACCCAATTTACTTGTGAATTTTTGTTTTTTGTGATAATTTACAAAACGCTGTCAGATAGTATTGCCTGGCCTCTGTAGCTAAGCAACTGCTAGTCCAGATGAGTTCGATTTCTTTCTTTCTTTAAGGAAATATGCAGGCATACTTCAAATACAGATGTTTCTGCAGAAAAGGGATATCGTATTCATGGGATAACAGGGTTGAACAAGCATGAAAGCTCTTTGGTCCAATGGCAGGAACCCTCACATAAAAGCATTGCAAAACGAGGCTGCTGCAAAACTATATTTGGGTTTCTCTTTGAGAGTTCCACATTAGGCAAAGATTCATCTCCCTCAGGTCTGAGCTATGCTTTATATTCTGAACACAGGTGCAAAATGACTTGTTTATGGCATAAAACGTTTAAATGGCCATGTTCCACACTCATAAAACAAACAGAGAAGAAGCCATTGGAAAAGGATTGGGCCCTTGCTGTTGAGTTTGTTCAGAGGGTATTCATAATATCTACTGGCAAGCTTTCTTGCAAACAAACAAAAAGCCAACTAAAATGAGCCTCAATCTGTGCAAGGGTTATGTAGTGCTGCTGTACTGCTTTATGGCAATGGGGGGCAGTGGAAGGGGAGTTTTTGCACTGTGGTCAGAGGTCGCAGAGCACGGAAACCCTTTCTGCATATTTGGGTAAGGAGAAACCTGCTGTATGTATAGCAAGTGAGATTGTAAAAGAGAATGGGGAAAAGAGAAGGCAGCAGGTAAATGACCCAGAGGGCAGCATGAGGGAAGGGAAGCTACTCCTTGGGTTGCTACTGTAGTCTCCCCTGATAGGATCCAGAAGCAAGAGCTGGAGAAGAAGAGGGTCCTTGTCATAAGGGAGTATGGCCCTGAGCAATTAGAACTTCAAAAAGGAGAGGGTGGTGGTGACAGGGAAGTGTTTAAATACAAGGGATCTGAAGAAAAAGGGGAAGGAGCCCTAATGAAAGAATGTGAGATTGGAGCCTGTAATATCCATCTGAAACAGGACCATAGCAAACCTTTGGCTGCCGGATCTTAGTGGGTTCTTGGCTCAAGCATCTGCATAAAGGATGTTAAAGAGAAGCACTGGGGGCTGACGGTCTTAGCCCAACAACCTCACCCCCAAATAAGCATGCAAGCCACTCCTTTTGACCTGGAACCCTTGACCCCTCATTGGCATGCTACTAAGCTGGAAGGAGAGGGGGTATTCTCCACTTGCTCTGCTAGCTACTCTGTTATGATGTCACATTGCAGAGATGAGGTCTGGCATTGGAAACCTATGTTAGGGCCAAGCCTAGTGAGCTCCGTCTTTGATATGACTGTACCATTCAGTCTCAGGAGTGGTGACCAGGACCCTTATAGCCTAAGAATAAAGTGGTATTTAAGAAGTGCATTTGGACTTTTCAGATATTCTAATTTCAACATCCTTCCATGGAAACTAGGCAGAACTTGGGATGTTGTATTCCAGTAAGAGCATCCATTGCAATGCTTTTTTGTACTCATGTTCAGGTAGGTACTCAAAGCATGCTGACTGCAAAAGTCAACAGAGCCATGTGGACATGGCATTGGTGCTCAAATGCCCTGGGGGAAATTGCAGAAGAAGAGGCACAAGCAGAGGATTTGGGAAGCACAAAGTATTGTGGAATGCTGCTAGCATGAATCATGCTTTCAGGCTGTATCATTGAAATGTTAGAGCAGTAGAGCAATCTGAGGATTTCAGATCAAAACATACCCAGATTTAGATCATATCCAGACTACCTTGTGCCAGAAGTAGCAGCATGTTGGGTCACTGCCAGCATTTGAGTACAAAGACTGTGAAGCTGAATCTAATCACGTCTCTGAAGTTCCACTGTCCTGCACAGGCAGTTTGCCTTCTTGTTTTCCAATGCAGCCAGGTGAGAGCAGTGAGAGGGGCAAGTTACTTTTATTTATTGAATTGCTTGCTGGCATAAGAGCTTAGACTGATCCCAGCATTATGCTGGCTGCTTAATATCAGGTCAATTCATGGGATTAGCAGATTTCATTTCCCCCTTCAGATCTGCATGCCAAAGTACCTCTTTCTTTTATCATATCACTTTATCTCGGCTTTAAATCTCCTTCTTAACCTTAAGTAAGGATTACTCCATCTTTGATATCACAATTAAAATGGATCAGAAGGAAGAAATGCTGATTGATCCTTGAACTGCTGTGCCGAGCTGTTAAATGTGCTGACTTGTGCCTGGAAGTGAAACCTCTGAATCACCAGGATCAATAAACATATCTGGAGCAACGCGAGTGCTGCAGGCTGCTGCTATAGCCGCGTAGAA
This sequence comes from Podarcis raffonei, assembly GCF_027172205.1. Taxonomy (NCBI): domain Eukaryota; kingdom Metazoa; phylum Chordata; class Lepidosauria; order Squamata; family Lacertidae; genus Podarcis; species Podarcis raffonei. Next base: position 44,970,933 of record NC_070606.1, on the reverse strand, counting down.
GCAATTAAGGAAGCCAGTTGATTCAACAGCAGCCTGAACAGAAGCCCTGTTGTAACCTTGACTCACTGTATATCAGCGTCCCAGGAAGCTGCCAAACTAGCCTGTTGCTATTGTATAATAATACCTGGAGGTAGAAATGCCAGCTAAGTGTGCCAGGCTTTGGTTCAGAAACTGCCCCGAGCTCATAAAGCCCCTCGCAAAACCAAGAGGAGAAGTTTGCAAGCCAACATTTGCCTACCACTCAGATGAAAATCTCAAGGAGAAGAAATTTACAGCTGCTTTCCTTGCTTATATTTTCCCCAAACCCAAAAGCTGTCCCCTCACCACCAACTTGTAAGCACACTTCCCTGCTTTCCTTCCATCCTTGAAGGTGGTGCAGGAAGGAGGTTTTAGGTAAAATGGGGCACTTCGTTGCACAAGCCCCTGGAAGAACCTGCATGACAAGAGCAGTGGAGAGAAGGGGAAGATGTAAGAAAGAGAGGAGTGTGCTTGAGGGGTGAGCAGAGCAGGATAACAAATGGGCTGGAAGTGGGACAACCATTTCCCAAGTCCATGGATTGACTCAGGAAATGATTTCCAGGTTCCCTAATCCCCTTCCCTGGAAAAAAAAACCTTAGTAAATAGCCAAGCCAACTGAAGAAGAACCTTGAGGGTTCACAAACAATATCCTCTTAGCCTTTTGCACTCTCTATCTGCTCCAGTTTTGTTGATTTCACTGTGAATCTGATCTAGTATCAGAGAGGCTAGCCCAGTTGTGGCATCTGTCAGGGCACCTGTTGAATTTCTGCCTGTCACACCGTTGCTAAATGTTCGGGAGAAAGTGCCAGGTTGTTGTTGTTTTAAGGTAGCAATACACAGCTGAGCTGAACTAGCCCTGGCTGCTCCTTTCAAATTTATCTCATATGGTGCAACAAAAAAGGAGCTGGAGTGTTGACTTGGAAAACGTTTTATCCCACACCACGTTGACTGGAATGGTAGTTTACTTTTTTCAAAATAGCTATAAATAACGAGGCAATCCTACACACGCTTACCTGGGAGTAAGCCCTATGAAACAAAAATCTTTTCTATCGATGGACTTAACTGTCCAGGGGTCCTTCACCTTTACCTTACCTTTACACACATATGATTGCACTGTAAACCCTTTGACTCTACAGTCACCCCTCTAGGCATAAACATTGCTGTACTCTTAATCTTTGTGTTTCTTGAAGCCTTACTGCTTTCAGAATATCCCACTAGCCCATGTGAATTTAGGATTCATTTAGTATTTGGTCAGAGGAATAAACATTGCTTTGCTTTTAGAGCTGCGTTAAGAGGTAAATTGAATTCATCAATATTGGAATGCCTCTGGGAACTGCCTATAATTCATTTGCTAATTCAAATGCATGTTTTTCAAGACTACAGCCATCTATCTGACAAGCAGCAAGAGGCAGCTGAAGAAGAAGCTATGGCTGCAGGTAGCGATGGCGGATGAATTTGTTCTGCTCATGTTTAAATGTGAACTTAATTAATTTGTGCTTTCTGAACCAATATACGACCAGAAATGTAGCTCTCCACTGAAATTTGCACTTGATGCTATTTTCCAACCAAAAACTGCATTCACACAGGCTCTTTCTCACACACACACTTACGGTATATACTAAGGGAAAGTGTGCACAAAAACATGTATATTAGTTAAAAGAACATATTAAAGTGCATTATATTAGGGGAAATTGCTTGCAAAAATGTATGCAGGAAGAAAACTGCATGGAAAAATGTATATGAATTTTCATGCAAACTTTTTTTAAAAAATAAATGTTTGCAAAGTGTTGACAAAACTTGGTGAAACTGAAATTGACAAATTCATCCATCCTGAACTGCAGAACTGTTTTTTTAAAAAAAATATGTCATATAGAAAAAGAAAGAAAACCCCTCTTCCATAACTGCACATGGTTTGGAGCAGAGTGTAAAACCTGGCTCACATTAAGGTTTTCAAAGCTCCTAATCTCCAATTATTTTATCTTACTGTGCCTCCATGTGGCATCCTTCTCTCCTACATTGTCACCAGTCTCAAGCTTTGGGAGAAAATAATTACCTCAAAAATTCATTTTTAAAAATACGATAAATAAATGAATATTGTTAACGTATTCTGAATTCTTTGAAATTCCTAATATCAGATTTAACACAGATTATACAGTTTCTACATGTTTCTTAAGCTTCTGCAGGCAACATTTTCTAGACTGTGTGCAGAGGAAAGCAAATTCCATGGAGTCACTGTCCCACTCTCCATTTGGGATTTCTCCCACTAACTTTAGCAGGGCACAACAGTAAGGGCAGAGCAGCGCTCATGGACTCCTCTGTCCTTTTCAAGTTTTTTTTAGGAGGGACTGGGAAGCCTTCCCCCAATCTGCCCCCAACACATCCCTTTTTGGCCCTTACCAGTATCAGATCTCCATCAATGGTAGGACAAGCACCGTGGAGGTCTCTGCAGCAAGAGGAAGGAGGCATCCATTGTTGGGTAATAATAATAATAATAATAATAATAATAATAATAATAATAATAAAAAATTATTTATACCCCGCCCATCTGGCTGGGCTTCCCCAGCCACTCTAGGCGGCTTCCAAAAAATATTAAAATACTGTAATACATCAAACATTAAAAGCTTCCCTAAACAGGGCTGCCTTCAGATGTCGTCTAAAAGTCTGGTAGTTGTTGCTCTCTTTGACATCTGGTAGGAGGGCGTTCCACAGGGAGGGCGCCACTACTGAGAAGGCCCTCTGCCTAGTTCCCTGTAACTTGGCTTCTCGCAGTGAGGGAACCGCCAGAAGGCCCTCGGTGCTGGACCTCAGTGTCCAGGTAGAACGATGGGGGTGGAGACACTCCTTCATCTCTCTCTCTCTTTCCATCCTTACAGAAGGAGATCAAACACTTATTATGGCCTTTGGGATGCTGTCCCATGAACCATTGGATTGCATTTTCAGGGGGTTAGGGTTGTATTTTCAGCAGAAGCAACAAAGCAGTATTTTGACGTCGTTGGTTTGTATCACATGAACCTCTTATGGGGTGATGCTTGTTTTGGAATAATCACTCACAAAATGATCATTTTGGCATACGAGTCCCAGAAATACACACCATTAGCTCATCAGAAACTCTTTCCAAGCAGTGCACTATTATTAACATTTCATTAAAACAAGCAATCAAGCTGTAAATAACAGGAGACTTTTTAATGACTTGTGTACAATAATTCATTCTCTTAGTCTCTCCAAACTGTTTGTAAAAAATGAATCAGCCACTTCTGAAGCTTAATCTTTCAAAGTTGGAGGAGTGGGGGCTGTTCTAAGAATTCTCTCTCTCACACACACACACATTTTAAACGCACTTGTTCAGCCTATGGGGAAATGAGTCAGAGAATTTCCTTTTTTTTATAAAGGTAAAAAGATCAGTTCTGTACAGCTCAGTAATAATTGTCTTCCAATATGCTCAGTCACCTACACCCTTTAATTAAACCTTACAATACTCTGGAGGAACTAAGACAAGGATCTCCTTGAAATTTACAAAAGGGTAAATTGAGACTTGGAGAGATTAAGACCCTAATCCTAAACATACCACTTGATTGGCACTTACAAATTCACACGACCATCTTTATGTGATGTTTGTACAGAGAAGCCGCTGTGAGATTACTTTTGTCAGAATGGTGACTATAGCCATGTGAATGCCCTGAAGATGAGAAGATGGGAAGATTCTGATACCTCACCTCAGGCTCCAGGTGAGGGGTGCCACTTCTTGATTCAGTCATAATGGTTGCTGCTTAACTGTTTTCTGCTTCAAGGAGAAGCATTCAAGAATGTTGTTTCCTGCCACTTTGGCTTCTGTCTGTTGCAAAGAGGGCTCTGGTTTTTCATGCAGGAAGAGCACATTGGTGAACAAAATGTCAAACGTACTTTTAAAATAACAATTCTGTGCCTGCATATAGAGAGAACAACCTTATCCATTGCTCAGCTCACATTGAATATGTTTTTAAAAGGAGATGTGATATTTCAGACTGAAATATTGGATTTAAAAACTCTGGCGGTGACACTAGTTGCACCATGGCATCAACAAGGGGACTCATTGCCCCTGAAGATAAGGCCTGCTATTTCCTTGTGGCCTTTGGATGATGTGGTCTTGTCCAGATCAGAGGTTGTTCTGTCCCAGTTATCTAATCATTTTGTATTAGCAAAGGAATAGGCAATATAGTACCTTCTAGAGGTTGTGTGCTACAACTTCCCTCAGCCACAGTCAACATGTCAAATAGTTGGGAATGGTGGAAGTTGTAGTCAAATAATTAAATATTGGCTATACCACATTGGCTATACTTACATCCCATAAAATTCCTGTTTTAAAAAACCACAAGCGGAATGCTTATAGGTGGAGGGACAATGGTGCACTCTTATGTGTGAAAAATATTAAGTTTTGCAACAGATGCCCAAGGGTCATTGTCCTTTCAACATACTCCTCTGTACTTCGGATACACAAGAGGTAGAAGAGGAGTCACTTACCTCATCAGTTTGTTGGTCTTTTCTAGTGAAACTTATTTAAGGAAACTAATATGGATTATTCAAACAAGCTTTCCAACACCCTACAGCATGTGTGGGGTGGTGGTGGTGGCAATTTTTGGCCCTCCAAATATTGCTGAGCTACAAATCCCTTCAGCCCTAGCAAACATGGCCAATGGCCAAGGGTGGTAGGAGTTATACTTCAGCTACAAGGGTGGTAGGAGTTATACTTCAGCTACATCTGGAGGGTGAAATGGTGCCCATACCAGCCCTACAAGCAGTGGTAGACATGGCACCTCAGATTTGAGTGGCACCCTGGGTGATGCCAAATTCTGGCATACCCCCCCCCACGTCTCTCACCTTCTATTGGTCTTTTGTGGTGCCTACTGCAGTGCCCCAGAAGCTCTGCACCTAGTGTGACTGAACGAGTTGTATTCCCCTAGTTCTGCCTTTACTAGAGGAGGGGGCTGACCACCCATTCTAACTTGAGTCAAAATTTACTCCCAGTGCCTAATAGAGCAAGTTATTATTATTCATTGACATAAAGGGAATTGTAATAGAAGTAATTCCCATTACTGCTTTCAGAAATGAATGGCATAAAGCTCTTTTACCTGGTAGATTGCCAGATCTAAATGCAGCTATACCTCACTCTGATCTGGGGAACAAAATGATGTGGATTATAAAATGAGTCATTACTTCAGCATAAGGATTCTCGGACCAATCAGCTGTATAATGCCTTGCCTTTCATTCTGCACGTGTAACGTATGTGCAAGTGAAGCTTCCTAAAGGAAGCTGAACTCTGTGTGCCTGTTCATGGGAAGCTGCATTCCTCAAGATGTTAACTCAATCTGTGCAATACATTATATAATTACGAAAAGTAGGCCAGAAATTATATCCACTATTCTGAGCACTGTGCAGGCCTTTGTCTTTGGGGATTTAGCAAATGGAAAGCAGCACAAAAACATGCAGTTCTTTCAAAAGTTGGACTATTGCACACTCTGGGTTTTTCTGGTACTGGAATATTTCAGGAGTTCAGCAATGTCAAAGCCATGTTTGGAATTAATGTCAGGCTTGCCTGGCAGCAGAGTAACAGAAGTCTTACTGAAAGACTGCACAAAAATAACTGATAGAGTGATGTGCTCACCAATGCTTCCTAAGAAAACCGGGGTTTTGCTTTTTTATATTTGAGTATGTAGACCTAATTGCTACAGCAGGTATTCAGATACAATACAGCCTGCTGCATATCTTTCAACATACCTGCATTTACACAAACCATTGCTAGCTCCTACCTTAGCATTAATTTTTATTATACATTTGTCACATTTATAGGAATTACCGGTATATTAGAAACATGAATAACTAGGATTTAATTTTTTGAACAAATTATTATTATTATTATTATTATTATTATTATTATTATTATTATTATTACAGTCCCAGACCAGGGATTGTTTTTGAACAAATTCTAGAATAGTAGCTATGTTTGTCTCTATTGGGACATGGGTGGCGCTGTGGGTTAAATCACAGAGCCTAGGACATACCGATCAGAAGGTCGGCGGGGTGAGCTCCTGTTGCTCGGTCCCTGCTCCTGCCAACCTAGCAGTTCGAAAGCACGTCAAAGTACAAGTAGATAAATAGGTACCGCTCTGGCGAGAAGGTAAAGGGCGTTTCCGTGCACTGCTCTGGTTCGCCAGAAGCAGCTTAGTCATGCTGGCCACATGACCCGGAAGCTGTACGCCGGCTCCCTCGGCCAATAAAGCGAGATGAGCGCTGCAACCCCAGAGTCGGCCACGACTGGATCTAATGGTCAGGGGTCCCTTTACCTTTACCTTGTCTCTATCAGCAAAAAGATAAAGAAGTTTATGACACCATTGACTCTAATGGGTAGGATGTATGGCAGCCAATGTCTGTGGTGTCGGTTTTGCCGATTCTCCATAAAGGTAACTCAAAAATGTTGAGGGTTTTTTTGGGTGTGTTTTTTTGCAATTTCAACAACTTTTCAATGTTTGGAATACAGCAACCCTACCAATGGGACTTACTCCCAAATAATTATTCTGTAGAACAGCAGCATAGGATCTCCTGCATGCAAAAATGCTGTCACATGGAGACTCCTTAAAACTACATTCATGTCACAACTGCTCTGTTCAGTAAGTTACCCATGTACAGTAGCCTGCCATGTATATTAGGTGCCATGCAGTTTCCACCACTGTTTCCACCTACACACAGGAATGCTCTGCTTTACAGCAACTGGTTCACACAGTGTGTCATTGACTTGCCACACAGAACAGGTAATGAGTCGTTATCTTATTTGAATGATCATTTTTAGCCTATAGCAGCTCCTAGCTAATAAAGACTATGGGTGAATTCCAATATACAGCAGCCACAAAATAAAGCCTTTATGCAAACATGTTATGCAATAGCATCATTAATTCAATTTGGTTCAAATTTTAAAACAACCCTACCTAATTCATACTTCCCAGAACAAAACATGAACTGAAGCACTAGCTGCCCTTCAGAATTCATAGTTCCACGAATTTTGTGATGCAGTTGTCCAACCAAATAATGTGTAGAACAATGCATATATTGGGGGGAAATGTGCATAAAAATACACGTGTTACTTAAAATGCTTAGTTAAAATGCATATATTATTTAAAATTACCTACAAAAAGCATTGCATTAGAGAAAATTGCATACCCAAATGTGTATATTAGGAGAAATTCACACTAAAATGCCCACAAATTCTCACAGGGACTTAAAAAGAAACCCAAGCCATTCCAGAAATGTGTAGAATTGAACTTAAGACTAGACAAATAAGAAACTGAGAGAAACTGAAATTGACAGATTCATCTACCCCTACCTATGATATTCAGCTCATGTTCCTTCTATAGGTAGACAAATGACCCCTTACTGAAGTCCAGGCATGTCAAAACGACTGTGCCTTGCACACAAAGGGGGTAAGATAGTTCTCCAAAGTAGACTACGCTCTGTTAACTTTAAGAGCCAGAGGACAGAACTGAGGCAGCCTCTGTATATCCAGCACACCTTCCTGTCCTCCTGCTGCTATGTTTATTCCAAATTTATTATTACATGAGTCTCTGAATGGAGAGATTTCATTAACTTAAAAGCAACACATGGCTACACATAAGACAGTTTGGCACACAGACCTTCAGCAGAATCTCATTAAAGACACAATCTTGATTTGTGAATAATTTATACTGACATCATCACCTAAAATTATTAATTGTATGGCTCTAATTTCAAGATTTAACCTAATGCAGTGGGGGTGGGTGGGACTTTTTTAAAGAGGGTATGTAAGTTCAGAAGACTTCTGCTCCAATCTGAACAAGCTGTGCATAGCTGGGCAGAATGTGAATTTAAATAGCCTGAGTGCAAATTCAAAATTATTTTTTTAAAAAAAATAAAAATATAATAATTAAATTTCTATACTGCTCTCTAGCTGAAGATCACAGGGTGATTTACAATATAAAAACACAAAAATACATTACTTAATAACAATACCCCCCCAGTGTTCTTATTTACAATAAGACATATCCATTTTTAGCTCTATATAATACAGGGCAAAAGAATAAAGAAACAGCCTTCCTTCTAATACTAATCCAAGACCTATTTAGAATAAAAGCAGTTGTATACCACTTGCTCCTTGTTGAAAGTGTTTTACCTTTATTATCTTATTTACTACAACAAACCTGAAATACAAGTCAGTGTTATTTTTGTTATTAATAGTTTATAAAAGTATTAACAGTATATAAAATGATAAAAAAGCCTTTTTCATAAATTCCCATAACTTTATAGTATTCTGAACCAGCTCAAGATTACTCATTTACTTTAAAACAAATGATAGCTGATCTAAGAGAAAGTGTTTTTTGTTACTCTATTTAATATATGGCAGTGGACGTACAGGATCTGCAACAAAATGTCGCATTATGTGGTGCAGGGGTATCTCTTTATCAGTAATTTATTAAGATTTTTCATAATCTGTAACAGTGAATCAGGATAGAAAAGAAGAATAAGAGTGACAAGCAACAAACCAACTTTACCAGCAGTGCAGAAGGTGGGGGTGGCTTTTTCTTCCCTTTTTCTTTCCCTATTTCTATATATATATATATATATTAGTTCCATTGAGAAGGAAAATATGTCGGCCTCGAGGCAAGTGTTTTAGTCTTCCTGTTCTGGGAGTATGTAAGGAAAATGGGAGAGCTTTGGATGAGGCTTAACCAAAGCTTCCCTCAATCTCCACTGTAATCAGGGCCAACCTTACTATTAGGCAGTGTGAGATGGCTGACTCAGGCAGCTATTTTTGTGTGTGTGCCATAAAGATGTACCAGAGATGTAGAAAGCCACTTGTGAGATTTTCTGCCTTGGCTGGCTCAAGGTTTTATGCACCTTGACTTGAGGGTGGCGGAGATGAGTGCTATTTACTATCCTGCCACATACAGCCAGTTATCTCGGACAAGTCCTCCCAGTCTTTCCACGCAGACAACGTTCAAGAGTGGAACTCCCTCTCTGAGGGTAGACCTCCTTCTCCATTCATAGATGGAGACTTGGATGAAGGAGATCAGCATGGACCACAGGATTGTACCGTGAATTAGAACAAAAGCTTGTTTTTTTAAAATAAATAAACCCTGTTATTTTAATGGGAGATTTTTTTTAGGCAGTCGAATGTTTTATGACATTAGTCATTGCTGAATTATTTCTATTTTTAAAAGCAGGAAATAATCCTCAGGTTTAAACATTTCTGCTATATTATTATGTATACTCTGTCCTTAGCAGCTGTTATTGTTTGTTCTCTCTCTCTCTCTCTCTCTATATATATATATATATACATATGTGTATTCCTTCTACTATTTGTTCATGCTGTGTGGGGTCAGTACAATGTTTGAGTGACTTGAATATAATAATAAATTATGATCATGATGATATCTCTGAGTCTGTTTGGACATATGTTCAAAGAAGTATGAAATGACCAAGATTCCTTTTGATATTACAACACCACCCCCATTTTTTCATTTCCTTTCCTCTGGAGAGCTTTTGTCTTGCCTGCAAAATTCTCATCTGCTTCACACCTTGCCATTACAATAGGCACAGCATTAGGGGGTAGACTGTACTTCAAAAAGCTTGTCTCATTATTACTACTTAATAAGAGGAGAAGTAAATAAATGTTCCAGCAAAAACAAAATCCCCACAGACAGAAAACGATTGTCTTTACCTGAATAAGAAATGATTTCTTTTCTTCTCTGCGGAGGGTGATCTTTTGAGGACAACAAAAATCTCTTGCAAATCTGTGGGAGCCAAAAATATTGTTTACTTGCTGGCTTGATACCATTTGAGATATGATGCTCATTTGTTTTAAAAAAATGAATAATACCACCTTACATCATTTTACCATTTGGAAGCTTTCATGTATTAAATAATAATCTCAGGTTGTATATGTGTAAATAAACTATATATCATAAAGACACCAGGGTTTAGAAGATTCTGGCACACAGTTTAACACCCCAAATTCATAACAATAAGTAGATGCAATCATCATGCACTCGCCTGGCAGCAAACCCACTTACTCAACACAGAACAGGTCCTACACCAAATGCTGCCCTAGGTGAGGAGCATCTTCAGCACCCCATCTTTGGAATCCAGCTCTCATCAGCCCCAGCCAGCATGGCCAGTAGTCATTGAATACTTGCAAACTGCCTTGAAGATGGTTTGGGATTTATTTATTTTACAATCCTATCCAACAACACCTGGAAGACCACAGGTTCCCTATTCCTGATGCAGAAGAAGCTGGTTTACATTATGAACTGGCCCAACTCCTCATCCGATTTCTCAAACCTTTCAAAAGTCAAAGTGCATGTAAAAATGGATCCTCTCTCTATATCAAATTTTAACAGACTCATTATTTCTCCATCTAAGATTCATTTCATCAGTCTCTTTTAATTATAGCATTATATATCATATTATCAACCAGTTCCATTTCAAATATGTCTTCCTCTCCAGTTATCATTGTCTTTAGTAACTTTTCTCCCCAGGAAAAACTATATAGAAGTTGTTCTCAAGTCTGTTGTTTGGTGAGAGTAAAATAATACATGACTGGACACTGGCTGAATGTCAGGGTGGGTGTTTGGAGCAGGTCAGCAATAACTCACAAGGTGTCAGTGAAGTTAACTCTTTATTCAAAGAAACTAAACAGCTCAGGCCCGGAGATCACAGCAACTCTTCCCAGTAGATCTTGTCCCAATGATGGATGTTGCAAGGATTTAAGGTCCCTACCTTCCCACAGCTCTCTAAGTCTGCTCCTCCCCTGGGTCCTCCCAAAGCAATAGGAGACTCCAATGTTTTGTCTGTCTCTGCTCCACCCTCTTCAGACCTCTGCAGGTTCTGGGAGATCGGGGGGGGGGGAGAGGAGCTAGTCACAACAGGAGCTTCTTCACCAGCCTTCCTCATCTCTGTCCTCTGGTCCCCCTCCTCTCCTGCCTCTGATTCTGGACTGCTCTCGGTCCCAGCCTTTTCCTGCTCACTAAACCCTGTCACCTCTTCAGCTTCCAACATCTCCTCTGCCCAGTCTGCCCCCTCTTTTCCCTCTGAGCACTCAGCATCATCGCACCACCAATCTCCTGGCTCTGAGCCTTCTTCCCTTGGGGGTTCCCCAGCTGCTGCCTCCCACCACTCCTCTGAATCCAACCAGTCCCTGACATCGGATTGGCTACGAAGTACCCCTTGCAGAATCAGCAGCATGGCAGCAAAACTGCAAGGGAATCTGCTGCAATCAAACTCCCATGGAAACAGAACTCTCCCACTTCACAGCAATTCCCTTTCTGAACTCCATCTAGTCATGCTTACATCTTGTTTAACTTTGCCAATCTAAAAATAAATCAGCATGAAAAAAGCATTAGATTTTTCATTTAGATTTTTGAATGCTTTTTCTCTCAGAGATAATATCCCTTGTCTGGAATTAAATGGCAGATTCTTCCCATGTTTGCTATGAATAAAGGAGCTGTGATTCTTTCATCCTTGTCGCCAGTCTCATTTTTGGTTTGTAGTTCTTTATAGGAAGCTTGTAGCTCTGTTTCTACCCCACCCACCCCCCAAATCAGCAAAGCATAATGTTCAAGCAACCTTTCACATGTAAGGAGACATTTCCAACCTGTTTTGATGTGCTGGAAGTGGGCACTTTTAAAAATACTGCTGCTAGACTGTGATGAATTGTGTTACATAATCTGTATTTTCCAGGAGTTTTACAGAGACCTCAATAGCTGTTCACCTCAATTTGACACAAAATATGCTTTTCGTAGAGGTGAAATGAAGGCTTTGCAGCCTTTATTTACTTTCCTGAAGCGCTGGGATGTATTACACCATTCTAAGTTATTCAAATGGGTTTCCTTCATGCAAAGATTTTTCCTTAGACATTCACCTAGTATGCATATAGCAGACTAAGGACAGTTCTTTTGCTGGGTTGCCTCTTTGGTTTGGCAATATGTCAAAATGTATATTAGTACTTAAATATTGTGCATAATTCACTAAATACAGTGCAATTCTGTACATGTCAATTCAGAAATAAGAGAGCACTTCCATTCTTAAAAGTAGTTTTGTCCAGAGAGAGATAAACATACATATATATAGGAGAGAGAGGTGCTTATTTCTATGAACCAATATAGTTTTATGTTAAATAATGGGCAGGCCAACCACCAATGGATACAAACTGAGATAAAATGGAATTCTTTCACATTAATTCCACACCAGCATGACCTCTGCAAGCAAGGTGTCATTAACTGCCTCTCTCTCTGTCAGGCCACTTCATTTTAATTTGCATAAATTGGGATTTAGCAATGGCGCCCCCTGTTCAGTAGCAATAATTAAAAAGCATTCAAAATGATCCCAGGGCATGCAAAATGGAGCAAAACATACATGCTTCAATCTGGAGCTCACTTTGCCCATGTACAGCTGGAATTCTGGCCCATGCAGCTCCCCTCCCCATTAACATCAATGAAGGCAGCAGGCCAGCATGTGCAAAGAACTGCCTGTGAAACCTCTCTTGAAATTAACATGAGCAGCTTGTGAAGACAGCAGAGCTCTGTATGTTCATGCAACATTAAGAAACTGCTAGATCAGTGGTTCCCAAACTTTGCCCCCTGCTTGAAAATTGCTGAGGCCACTTAATGATTTCTTTTCCTGCCTATTGTAGCAATTGTAATGCACTGTGCTAGATGCTGAATGCTTTTTAGACCTCTTTTGCCAGACACACTGCGGACTACCTGAATGAAGTTCACCGGCCAGCAGTGCTCTATAGACCATAGTTTGGGCACCATTCTGGTAGAAAAAAGAAAAAAGAGAGGATATTATGATCCTCTAATTGTATTTTTTAAACTACTATAAAGAGTTTAAGGACCACTTTTTCTACACAAACATATGTTTGAAGTGATTGAGGTTTGGGGCTGAAGGCAGCTGAACAAGTGTTCTCTGGCTGTATAAGCAGTGAGTCTCTTCCTTGCAAGGCAACAGTTGCCTTCACAGTCTCTTCCATGCAGTTTTGATAGGCATTTACCTGACAGCTGCAGTGGAGGAAATAATGGGCTCTTGTAGATTCAGATTGGGCTCATAACCCAGAAGAATTTGTGGAACTTGTACCTGCTAAGTTTCCTCTGTAGGGACTTAAGCCATCTTTATTTTCTGGAACAGGTATGCAGTATATATATTCCAAATAAAGCACAGTTATTGTGAAATGACAATTCCTTCCTTCATCTTATCTCAAGAGTTGTTTGTACTTATCAAAGGACTGATCTAGTGAAAACTATTGATGACCCTTGAAATGCCTTTGAGAAGGATAAAGTTCACAATTAAGTAGTGCAGCATAAATAGTGAGGAAAGTAGGGGTAGGAAATCTTCAAGATTACATTCTTCCAGGGGTAAGTGTTGGTGTGCTTAGAAGAGTACAAGGGGCATACCTTTCCCCTCAAGTGAAGGGATTTCTAGAATCATAGAATTGTAGAGTTGTAAGGGACCCTGAGGATCATCTAGTCCAACCCACTGCAATGCAGGAATATGCAGCTATCCCATACTGGGATAAGACCTCCTGCAACCTTGGCATTACCAGCACCATGCTGTACCAACTGAGCTGCCCAGACTATTCTGTGTGTTTCTGTAAAAGGGAACAAAATGGACAAATGGCAGGTTTTTATAAAGAAGCACAGGTAGTGAAGGGTGATGTTAGGAGGGGTGCACTATAAGCTATATGCAATTTATTCCAGGGATAACGCCTTTTAATACTCAGAAGGACTTCTCCATCCCTAAGAAATTGATTCAGATAGCTGCTTCAGCTTCTGAAGCTCACAAAAAGTATTATTCAAAACTTTAGCTAATATTCCATATGCTACACTGATTTTATAAGACAACTGGCATTCATAGAATGAAGAGTATTTTTGTAGCTCTTAGTTGCAGTTCTTACTGCATATTTTATGGACTGGATCCCTTTCTTAATATTTCATCACTATAATTAAATTAAGTTCATTTTAAGATGAAGATTCATGACTGAAATGTAAAGGAATTATCTAATTTAATGCTGACTACATTCCTTCCTAGTTTCTTGAAAAAATCTAAAGAACAAGTCTTGGCTGCCTGCTAAATTTCACAGTAAACAAATCAATGTGCAACTTCGTCTTGCGAAAACTCTGAAATTCTGCTTATTGCATTGATCAGAGAATGAGAGTCAAGAGCTACATAGGAACTTATCCTATTACAGTGTCTTCCATAATTTATTCCATGTACAATGGAGAGGTGATCAAATTTCACGTGTGTTTACTTTCTGGAAGACAACCACCTGCCTATTTGAAAGAGCAGCAGAGTACAAATATGGTTCAGAGTAATGTGTTTATCTCCTTGACACTTGAATCTTTAAAATCTCATTGTTGTCATTGCGTTGTACCATGCACATTGGATTTATAAGAAACAATAATAACCTCATTCAAACATGAGGCAAATTATGTTGCTTGAGAGATTATACTATATGCATAAACATCTTACATTGTTTACATATGCTTAAAACTTCCACGTAACTCCTAGTGCCATTAAAAGTGTTGACAGAGCCTCCAAAAACAAATGGAAATGGTTGCTAATTGGGGTTTGATCGCCTATTTTGACTCTGGACCAGAGGAAATGTCAGATTAGATGAGATGCCCAAAATGTATGAACACAATTCACCATGAACATTTTAAAACTGAAAAACAAATGTAGGAGACCTGATTGGGATCAAAGGCCATAGTGCAATGGAGGGAGAGGAAAATGGCTTTTTAAACTTTCACTTGTGCAACTCCCTAATGAAGCAGACATCTTTTCCCAGTGGAGGAAACAACAGCTTTGGGAGCCCTCTAAATTTGCCAATCACCGTCCCACCCCATGCATACAGCTTCACTAGTATTACTCGTAATTTATTTATTTTAATGGTGGGTCCTTTTCATGGATCTTCCATGTCACACCTAGTTTTCGTTGAGATGCTGGCAGAGCAATTTCATGCACATTGACTCAGAAGCACTTTTTACTTTGGGCTCTCCCACCACTCCTGCCAGCCCATTAAGTGTGTATTGTAGCCTAAACCTGAATTGGAGCTGTTCTGCTTTGGACTTGGGTAGGGGATTTATGATTGCATGTTCTTAATCATCACCACCTCCCCATATAGAAAACTGGATGTCAGAAGGGAATGTTCAATCTCCTTTTCTTACTGACACCTAGTTTCATAGAATCATAGAATCATAGAATCATAGAGTTGGAAGAGACCACAAGGGCCATCGAGTCCAACCCCCTGCCAAGCAGGAAACACCATCAGAGCACTCCTGACATATGGTTGTCAAGCCTCTGCTTAAAGACCTCCAAAGAAGGAGACTCCACCACACTCCTTGGCAGCAAATTCCACTGTCGAACAGCTCTTACTGTCAGGAAGTTCTTCCTAATGTTTAGGTGGAATCTTCTTTCTTGTAGTTTGGATCCATTGCTCCGTGTCCGCTTCTCTGGAGCAGCAGAAAACAACCTTTCTCCCTCCTCTATGTGACATCCTTTTATATATTTGAACATGGCTATCATATCACCCCTTAACCTCCTCTTCTCCAGGCTAAACATGCCCAGCTCCCTTAGCCGTTCCTCATAAGGCATCGTTTCCAGGCCTTTGACCATTTTGGTTGCCCTCCTCTGGACACGTTCCAGTTTGTCAATGTCCTTCTTGAACTGTGGTGCCCAGAACTGGACACAGTACTCCAGGTGAGGTCTGACCAGAGCAGAATACAGTGGCACTATTACTTCCCTTGATCTAGATGCTATACTCCTATTGATGCAGCCCAGAATTGCATTGGCTTTTTTAGCTGCCGCGTCACACTGTTGGCTCATGTCAAGTTTGTGGTCAACCAAGACTCCTAGATCCTTTTCACATGTAGTGCTCTCAAGCCAGGTGTCACCCATCTTGTATTTGTGCCTCTCATTTTTTTTGCCCAAGTGCAATACTTTACATTTCTCCCTGTTAAAATTCATCTTGTTTGTTTTGGCCCAGTTCTCTAATCTGTCAAGGTCGTTTTGAAGTGTGATCCTGTCCTCTGGGGTGTTAGCCACCCCTCCCAGTTTGGTGTCATCTGCAAATTTGATCAGGATGCCCTTGAGTCCATCATCCAAGTCGTTGATAAAGATGTTGAATAAGACCGGGCCCAAGACAGAACCCTGTGGCACCCCACTAGTCACTCTTCTCCAGGATGAAGAGGAACCATTGATGAGCACCCTTTGGGTTCGGTCAGTCAGCCAGTTACAAATCCACTGAGTGGTAGCATAGTCAAGACCACATTTTACCAGCTTCTTTACAAGAATATCATGGGGCACCTTGTCAAATGCCTTGCTGAAATCAAGGTAGGCTACATCCACTGCGTTCCCTTCATCTACCAGGCTTGTAATTCTGTCAAAAAACGAGATCAGGTTAGTCTGACATGACTTATTTTTCAGAAATCCATGCTGACTATTGGTGATCACAGCATTCCTTTCTAGGTGCTCACAGACTGTTTGCTTAATGATCTGCTCCAGAATCTTCCCTGGTATTGATGTCAGACTGACTGGGCGGTAATTATTTGGGTCCTCTCTTTTCCCCTTTTTGAAAATAGGGACAACATTTGCCCTCCTCCAGTCTGCCGGGACTTCGCCTGTTCTCCAGGAATTCTCAAAGATGACTGCCAGTGGTTCTGAAATCACATCTGCCAGTTCTTTTAATACTCTTGGATGCAGTTCATCTGGCCCTGGAGACTTGAATACATCTAGACTAGCCAAGTATTCTTGTACTATCTCCTTAGTTATTCTGGGCTGTGTTTCCTCTGCTGAATCATTTGCTCCAAATTCTTCAGGTCGGGCATTGTTTTCTTTATCGGAGAAGACTGAGGCAAAGAAGGCATTGAGGAGTTCAGCCCTTTCTGTGTCCCCTGTTTGCATTTCACCATCTTCTCCTCTGAGTGACCCCACTGTTTCTTTGTTCTTCCTTTTGCTACGAACATACCCATAAAAGCCTTTTTTGTTGCTTTTAACCTCTCTAGCAAGCCTGAGTTCATTCTGTGCTTTAGCTTTTCTGACTTTGTGTCTACACGTGTTGGCTATTTGTTTGAATTCCTCTTTGGTGGTTTCCCCCCTTTTCCATTTTTTGTACACATCCTTTTTTAATCTTAACTCAGTTAAAAGTTCTTTAGATAGCCACCCTGGCTTCTTTAGGCACCTTCCATGTTTCCGTCTCATTGGTATTGCCTGAAGTTGTGCTTTTACTATCTCCCTCTTAACAAACTCCCAGCCATCATGAACTCCCTTTCCTTTTAGTATTACTGTCCATGGGATCTCACCAAGCACTTCCCTAAGTTTTATGAAGTCGGCTTTCTTAAAGTCGAGAAATTGAGTCCTAGTATGCTTGGCTGCTCCTTTCCGCTGTATAGTAAACTTCAGAAGAGCATGATCACTCGCGCCTAATGATCCTTCCACTTCTACCCCACTAACCAGGTCATCAACATTGGTTAGGACCAGATCTAAAATGGCTGTTCCTCTTGTTGCTTCTCCCACTTTCTGGACAATGAAGTTGTCTGCAAGGCCAGTGAGGAATCTGTTTGACCTTATGCTCTTGGCTGAGTTTGACATCCAACAAATATCCGGGTAATTGAAGTCCCCCATTACTACTATCTCCCTTCCTTTTGCATGCTTGGCCATCTGTTCCAGGAAGGCATCATCTATGTCCTCCGTTTGGCTTGGGGATCTATAGTAAACTCCCACAATGAGGTCACTGTTATTCTTCTCTCCCTTAATTTTGACCCAAATGCTCTCACTTTGGCTTTGAGGTTCTAAATCTTGGATCTCTTCACAGGTATACACATCCCTGACATATAACGCCACTCCTCCTCCTTTCTTGTCTGGTCTGTTTCTCTGAAATAGATTGTATCCCTCCATTATTACATTCCAATCGTGGGACTTATCCCACCAGGTTTCAGTGATTCCTATTATGTCATATTTAGTTTGCTGTACCAAGAGGTCAAGCTCATCTTGTTTATTTCCCATACTTTGCGCATTAGTGTACAGACATTGAAGTCCATTAATCATTCCCCCGTGTCTCTTATTTAAGGATTTTTTCCTCCCACCACTAGGTCTGCGTGCTGTTTGCTCCATTCGGTCTATGACATTTGGATGATCATCTTCATCAATTGATAGACTCCTACCTTCAGGAGCACTGTCTCCCTCCCCCACATTAGTCAGTTTAAAGCCCTCCTGATGAGGTTTCTGAGATTTTTTGCAAAAACATTCCTCCCAACCGTTGTGAGGTGCAGCCCATCGCTTGCCAGAAGTCCATCTTCAAGAAACTGCAGTCCGTGATCTAAGAATCCAAACCGTTCCTGTTTACACCATTTGCGAAGCCAGTTGTTCACTTCCACTATTTTTCCCTCTCTCCCTGGGCCACGTCGTTCAACTGGGAGGACAGATGAGATGACAATTTGTGCATTTAATTGCTTCAATTTCCTGCCCAGAGCCTCGTAATCTCTTTTGATCTTCTGGAGGCTATTGCTTGCAGTGTCATTGGTTCCCACATGAACCAAGAGGAAGGGGTATTTGTCAGTGGGTTTTATGATTCCTTGCAGTCGTTCAGTTACATCTTGGATCTTAGCCCCGGGGAGACAGCACACTTCCCGAGACATCTTGTCAGGCCCACAGATCACTGCTTCTGTTCCCCTCAGTAGGGAATCCCCTATCACCACTACACGCCTCTTCTTAGGTCTGGTCGGGGTTCTTCCGTGAGCTGTCCGTTCCAAGGTCGCCTGCACATTCCCTGAGGACTGCCTTTGCTGCTCGTCTTCATATTCCTGATCGACTGTAATGAGGGAGAGATCCTCAAATGGAGTCTGCTCTTCGTCTTCCATGCTAGGGGAAAGGACCTCAAAGCGATTGCATATTTCTAAACAATCAGAGCGAACCCTGGGCCTCCTACTTCTTTGAGTCACGTTTCTCCATATATCTGGCTCCTGTGTTGGTGAACTAGCCTCCTTCTCAGGGGAGTCCCCTGTCTCCTCCTTGGTGGAGACGGTGTGCTCTGTTGCTTCCAAGAAGAGCTCCAGCTCTCTAATTCTTTGGAGCGTAGCTACACGTTCCTCCAGTTGCTGGACTTTGTCTTTTAAGAGGGCAATCAACATGCAATTGCTGCAGGTAAAGCTGCCTGCAACCTTTGGCAAGATGGCAAACATTGCGCAGGAACCACAGGCGACTGCAGCTGTTCCCTCATCCTCCATCTTGAGAAGCTGTCGTTGGGGGTGACTACAGCGGTCCTCCATCATAAAAAGCGTGAAGACAGGACAAATAAATCCCCCCAAATAAACCTATATCTCCCCCCACAAACGTTTGAGACTAGCTCCCCTAAATCTAAAAGATGGATCAAACTGCGCGCGCCGCTAGGCGCGCGCCGCTGCCCTACAATCTCTGACAAGCTCCTCCCACAGCTAATCACCTACCTCAACAGAAGCCCTGCCCCCTCTGACCTTTGCACAGAGAAAGCAGCTAATCAGCCACAAGAAACTCACACAAGAAAACCCTTTTTGTTCCTTCTTCAGCCGCTGCCCTACAATCTCTATGAGGAAGAACATTTTTTGCATGGAGAATCCTACAAGTGGTGTAATTCAGAGACCCGTCAGTGAGCAGTGGAGTGGAACAACACAGTTGTGTCCCTATCTCTGCATCTTTTATCACTTCAGGAGAGAAGAAATTGGGGTGGGCGGGCTTGAGCACACAAACCACAGTGAAGGAAAGGTGGTAACAGCTGCTTCCCCCTCCTCCCCACTTTAAAAATCTGAATCTGTCCATAGCTGCTTTAGCAGACAGAAGACCGCCTTCACAAAAAGAGAGTAATGGGACTTCAAGCAATGCATAATTCCACTGTTTGTCACACTTATTTCGAAAGGGTTTTTCCATAGAAAGGTGGTTTGAGGGTTTTATCCTCTAATGGAACTTCCTCAAAATTTCCTTCCAAGTAGTACTTTAGGTACAATTAGCACTTTAAGTACATATTCCGTCAGGGTGCTTTCATTTTGCACAAAAGCGTTATTCTAACCATCATATTCTATACAGACAAAAATACCTGTTTTCTTCAATTAAATATGCTGACTTTTTAAACCCGCCCCAACAGCAATGAAAACTGCCTCTTGTTTTACTCTGTGGAATACCTTGTAAATGGGTGGGGGGTGTCAGTCTGAACCTATTCTATGGTTTGTTACTGTAGTTCATGACATAAGGAACTGGATTGGCATAACTTTAAATATTACAGGAGACCCTCCATTATGAACTTGCTTGACATCCGTAACAGTCTGATCTCAAAATGTGTCCTGGAAGGCATTCAGGAATTTGCTTGAGTTCTTCACACCTTGTAAAGGTCAGCACATGTAAATCAAATTGCCAGTAAAATCTGTTCAACACCTGAATGGATGCAATCAATATAATGGTGAGATGATTTTAAGACAGGAGACAGACAATGCAGTCTATAGGAATTTTAACTTGCTGTTGCTGTTGGGTGTTTTGATTATTTTATGCTTGGATTTGCTGATTTGTTTGCATTTTATATTTTGGTTTTATGGTTCTCTGTGTCAGGGCTGACCCATGCATAAGGTGAGGCGAGGTGACTGCCTCAGGTGGCAGGGTCCACCTGGAGCAGTAGATCCCAATGTTGATGTATCTTTGCCCCTGCTTGCTCCTGGTGTAGCTATTCCATAACCCTTTCTTCCCTGACGGGGAAGGGAGTACCATTTGGGGGTCTGCCACAGGTTTCAAAATGTCTTTGGATGGTCCTGCCCATGATGGCAAGCTGACCAGTAGTAACAGAAAATCAGAGGAGGGGCTGGGGACATACCAATATCACAAATTTTCCTCATCAGGAAGGAAGCTGAATTTATTTGAAGGGAGTCAAACATACCAAAGTCAGCCAACTGTGTTTTATACTATAAAGGCAGAATACTTAGGGAGTGAATGAAATAATGTGGACACAAAGGAAAGACAAACATACCCTAGTGTACAGTACACAACCAAGCTAACATCCATCTTGCATCAGGTTGGCAGCAGCAGCAACAAGCTTCTCTTGGTTTTACTGCTGTTTGGGAAGACTCCCCTCCCAACTACTGGGTTGGGTTGGTCTGCTGGTTGGTGGTAATGCATTTAATATTAGTTTCTCTACTCCACTTTCACCTATTCCTCATTAATTTCCACATCATTTGCTTTGTTTGTGTACCTGATCAGGAGCTTCTCACTGCAAGCTGTTTTTGTTGGAGGAGAGCAAATCTCAGGAGGGAAACTACAGGAAATGCCCCACATTCCTTTCACTGATTGCTTAGCATCAGGGTCCTTAGCAACCTTGCCTTGCAGCTACCTCCACATTTTGCTTTCTAGCTTTCTTTGTAAATGCCCAGTTGACTTACTTTCTTTAAACATGTAAACCAAGTGTGGGGAGGTGGGGGGGGCGGCTTGGGGCCTGGTTCATGCATAACCCTGTATCACCTTCTTGACAGCCCTGCCTGGCATCTCCAAGAAGGGCTGGGAAAGACTGAAACTCTGAAAAGTTAGTGTAGAAAATACTGAACTACATGGACTAATGGTCTGACAATTAAAACACAATTTTATAAAATATGATCAGAACGAGAGCAAATGCAAATTATTAAAAAGCTGGAATGAATTGCATAGCAGTTATCTAGACTGTCTAATTACCAAATCAGCTGCAGGATAAAAAGGGTCATTACTGTCCTCCTAAAACAACACAAGGCTGGCACTAGGCAAGTCTCTCTTGGAAAAGCATTCCATATTTGCAAAACTAGAATGGAAAATGCACTCTACCAAACCCTCAGTTACTGCCTGAGAAGAGCAAGTTTGAAGCACAGTTCATCTTACAGAAGAAGGGGCAGAAAGACTGGAAAGGGGAAACTTTTTTCTCAGTAAATCAAG
Source organism: Podarcis raffonei (assembly GCF_027172205.1). Lineage (NCBI taxonomy): Eukaryota > Metazoa > Chordata > Lepidosauria > Squamata > Lacertidae > Podarcis > Podarcis raffonei. The sequence goes on along the minus strand of NC_070606.1, from coordinate 44,948,949 downwards.
CCCAGACTATTTAGGACTTTATAGTCCTACAAGTTAAGTTATACCTGGATCTAACAGCTAACTAGTGTAGATGACATAAAATTTGTTCCCTATGTCCAGTTCACATCTGAAGGCATGCCACTGAATTCTGCACCAGTTGATACTGTCATACAATTTTCTGGAACCTTGAGCAGTTACCACAAAATGGAAGATGGACACAAGAGCCTTATCTGTAGCCAGTACAGATATAAATGAAAAAACACTTCTGGTTCCTGACTATAAACACAACCTGCACAGCAGACCCATATTGAGGTCTTCTGAACTCAGTCTTTCAAAAGGGGCATGAGCCCATCTGAAACAAGCAAATACATGTCCCTAAGGTCAATTGTACCCCTAAATATCATTATCTCCATTCTATTTTGATTAAGCATCAGTCTGCTTGCCCTTATCCTACCCACAACCTTCAAACATTGGTTAAGAGACTCAGGAGCTGTTCCTGGAATGGTGGAAAGGAAACAAAGTGGGGTGTCATTAGTATATTGATGACAATGAACTCCAAATCTAGCAGTTTCCTTTAAAAAATAAAGCAGGTTGTAATCTGCAATTTAAACCCCAGAGAGAAATTGCCTAAACCTACCTGCTGAGGACGCTCTGCAGTGACATGGTCAAAGATTATGTCCAAGTGGCATGGAGAAACGGCAAGGCGATGCCATGAATTCCTAACTCTAGCAGACAATCAAACAGAATCTGATGGGCAATGCTACCAAATACATAGGTCTAGCATAAGGATGAGAAACATGTGATTTTCCAGATGTTGCTGGAATACAACTTCTATCATCCCTGACCATTGGTCATGCCAGCTGAGGGTGATGTGAGCTGGTTTACAACACCAGCTAGATCAGGGTTTCCCAAACTTGGGTCTCCAACTGTTTTTAGACTACAATTTCCATCATCCTTGATCACTGGTCCTGCTAGCTAAGGATGATGGGAATTGTATTCCACCCTTGGCCTAGGGGAGCATTGTTATGCTTTCCTTGTTCGACTTCCAGTTGCAGCCCAGCAACATTTGGTGGGCACCACATTTATTAAATCCAGACAAGAGATTGTCTACCAGCATGACTTCATTTCCACAGCCTGAAACCTGACTGAAACATGTTATGTAAACCATAGCAGTAGCATTTGTTTTGCACTTACATCATGCTTTGCATTCCTGTCCGTTCCTTGCAGCCCCTTCCAGGTAGAAATGAAGCGTTGCTGGGCTCTGCTCTGCTTGGGAAGCCAGTGAGTCCCCACGGCATCCTTGATCATCACATGCTCTTTCACTCCAACGCAAAAGATTTTTACCTGGCACCTCTTGACCACACCTCCAGAGAGATACTTCTTGTCACAGGCACTGTTTTCTGAACAGTGTGTGCTACTGTGGGTCTGGCTGTTAATGAGGTCTGCTGCTTGAACAGACATGGCTTTGTTCTCTTCCTTGGGTGTTGAAAGGCTGCTTAAAAAGCCGCTGCTGTTCAAAACTTTCATTCCTCAGAAAACGTTTCCCAACTGTGGAGGTCTGTTAAATCCCAAACCATGAAAGTGAATATGTAATGTAAAAGGCCTGGGTTGCAGCCTTATTATGCTGTTCCAGGAAGACCCTTCAGATCCTGAAACGTTCTCGATTTCATCTGCTCACTTGCAGTCTGGCATCATTGTTCAGCGGCTATCAAGTAACTGAAAATTGACCTCTGGTTTCAAAGTAGCTCTTTTAGTTCACATAAAAGCAACACGTCCTTAAAACAAGGTGTCCCAGACTAGATGCTGCATTGTTTCAGCCCCAAACTCCTGAATCCAAATAGTTTTAATGATCCTCAGAACCTGTAATGTACAAAAAATATTTGTAAAAAATCCAGAGTAACTGATAAGAGTACAGGATTGCAGACACCATTGATAGTCATTTGTAATTAACAAAATAAGGTTATTAATTATTATTTATTTTAAAGATTTCTAAGCCCACCCTATATCCTGGTGGATTCCACAGTGGTGTACTATTTTTATATAAATTAATAAAATAAAATTAATAATAAATTAATAATAAATCACATCATGCATTCTTCATAATTCAATAAAACTGGAATACAAAAAAAACAACAACTATAACCCATGCAGAGGCAATGAAACCAATTTAAGATGCCTGGGCAGATAATAATGTATTAACATTGTACCAAAAAGATTGTAATGTCAGTGGCAGTCAAATATCCTTGGGCTGCACTGAGGCAGCACTTTATTATGTTTTCCTGGCAAGTCCTTAGCTGATGATTTCCATGTTTTATGTGATCCTTCACATGGCATAGAAGCCACTTCTGAAAGGCTAGTGGAATCTATTGGAAGTTTAGCACTCATTTCCATGTTAAATGTTTCCAGAAAAAAACATCCATTTGCAACCCTGTTAACTTAGAAAGTGGCAAGACCTTTACATTTCACGTGATGAAATTTGGGGCAGTATCCTAGCATACAGTTTCTTCCCATCAGGCCTTTGGAAGAGGCTGGTTGGCTGGAGCATAATGCTCTGGTTCTGTGCAAACTTCCTGTACATTTCCAAGCTCAGTCTAGGGTGATATGTGCAGAGATAGATGTTTCCCTCTCTCATGGAACTTTATTTCTTTTATTTATAAAAGGCATCTATAACCCGTCTTTTAGCTTAGAAGGCTTTTAGAGTAGATTATAAAAATCAATACTAAGAGGGTCCCTCTCATCAGGCTTACAGGCTAAAAGGACATGACATATGAGGAAGGAGGAATGGGAGGGAGGGGGGGGAAGCGAGCTCAAGAAAGTGAGCTCTTAAATTGTTGTTCTTACAATACAGCTATAGTATAGAGTTCTGTCTATGAAGATTCTGGCTGGAGCAAAGCAGCTGGCCATCTGGGCCACTCAATGGCTTCTGGTTGTTCCATTGGAAGCATAGCTTTACCTATCTTGCACCTGATGTCAGGTCATATGATGTCAGGTCATATCATAGCCTACAGGTAGTCATAGCCGAATTAAGAAGCCTGCAATCAGAAGCCCCCCACTACTGCTGTATATAATTTGCCCTCCCCATCCCATTCTATATTAACCTTCTCTTCCTTCAGCCATCTCTGATCAATGTGAATTCTAAGGATATCTGGAAAGTAATATGACCAAACCCCAAGTCTTAAATACATTTACACTGAAAAAACTTGCAGTGATTTTAAGAAGCTTACTTCCAAGTAAGTATGCCTAAAACTAGAGTTTGAACCCTTTGGGGTTTTTCTGACATTAGCATCACTGGGATTGTTATCAAAGTGTCTGTCCTTTGCAATGGCTAAACAACCTTGGGCTGGGTTGCTTCTTCCAGGAAAAGAAATGGAGGAAGAATGAGCCAAGCACATTACTGCTTCTGCCTGGCCAAGCCCTAAATTTCTCAGGAACTGGTTGTTTAATGTTATCATAAAACAATTGTATTGTTAGCAATTGCAGCTGTTTTGTAGATAATCAACATAAATGAGCTCCAATCACTCTCATTTAATGCCTAAGGAATTAATTGATTTTTCTTGTGTGTGGTGCATTTAGATATGCAGTAGATGATGTGCATTTAGGTATTTAAAGAATAAACTCTTCAGAAAGAAAAGGGGGGGGGAACCATGGGCACATGATTCCAGAATTTCATGTCTGTGAATTGTTAATCTCCTTATAATGAGATTAACATTTACAGCCATGAAAGATGTTCTACCGCAGGTTATGCCGTGTTTCTGAGCTTATCTGCAGGGGGTTGCACAGATCCAATAAAGCATTCAGCAGCAATAAAACAGATTACAGTGAAGTCATGAATTTGTAATTTGATTCCCTTTGGGGCAGTGATGATAGTTATTTTCTTTATTTCCTGGACATTTTTCTTTATACATACAACATTGCAGGTGAGTCAGTTCCTGTTCTAGGCTGCCTTCTTCAAAGAAAAGGGAGATTCAAATAGCCTTCTTCAATCAGCAGCAGAACTCATAGGCTGGAGTTCCCTTGGGCACAGCAGTTTCTTATTGCTAGGACAAAACAAAACAGTGGGATTAAGAGCCTCCACAATGGATATTTTAAAAGCCATCCAGACAATAACAATGTAAGGTGTTGCGTTCTGCTTATTGTTCTTATAGAAGATGGCCTATCAGCTGTGCTCTACAGTAGTGTAGTGCTCTACAGACCACCAATAAGCAGTTCAACAGGGAGCAGAGAAGGGGAACTAAATCCACAACTAAGGATAGGAAAATCCGTTTGTTTCAGTTTGTCTTGATTTCTCATTTTTCCAGTCTTCTATTCAGTCCTCCACATTTCCACATAAGTTGGCTATTTTAAAGTCCTCATGAAAATTTGTCAACATTTTAGTGCACATTCCTCCTGATGTATGCAATTTTGCCTAATACAGTGGTACCTTGGGTTACAAACACTTCGGATTACAGACTCTGCTAACCCGGAAGTAGTACCTCGGGTTAAGAACTTACCTCAGGATGAGAACAGAAATTGCACGCCAGTGGCACAGCGGCAGTGGGAGGCCCCATTAGCTAAAGTGGTACCTCACAACGGTTTCAGGTTAAGAACGGACCTCCAGAACGAATTAAGTTCGTAACCTGTATATACCACTGTATATACATTTTTGAAAAACAATTTATCCTAATGCATTTTTGCATGCAACTTTCACTCACATATGTACCTGTAGGCACACATTTTGCCTCAGTAAATGCATTTTTGTACACATTAGTTGACTGCAGAAGAGCAGTGCAAAACTCAGATATGTGTATATTTTGAAGGATTGTTTAAGTTTGTGCATTGTTTCGGAAAGTGAGAATTAGGTAGGTTCAGTTCTAAATGCAGCAAACTAAATTCTGTCCCACTCCTATGGTCAAATCCTCCTGCAACAGCTGATTAGCATTGTTTAGTTGCTATCTGCCATGAGAAATCTGTGATCAGGTCTCATAAAGACAATTGCCTGGGGTGGGATGGCTATTTGAATCATAGCAACATTGCTAGGGAGGGAGTTTAATTTGCTCTCACATGTCATTTGGTAATAAAAATCTCCCTTCTCTAATGCTGCTTTCATCCTCTGGACAATAAATAGATCTCTATTTTTACCACCACAGAGCCAACACCAGTTTTGGCAAGAAATGGGATTTAGATTTGGTAAATGGCTTGGTGGCATGATGGAAGAGGGTTAAGTATCTGCCACAGCACCACTGGTCCAGTCTAAGTTAGAGCCTTCTGCACTGTTTGCAAGTAAAACACCAGGAAACCCAGTCATGTATCTTGTACCTCCCATGCGGCATAGTTTGGTCCCAAAGGCACACTACTTAGCTGCAGCTCTGATGGGTGAATTGAACTGTTTATGTACATACAACAGCCATGTAGATGCTCAGCATCCAGTGGAAAATTAATGTGCATGTATGTCTCCTAGCTGGATCAGAACAAGAACAACACCACACCCCAGCAACAACCAACAGCCACAATCCTATGATGGTAACTTAAACGTAAAGAGTCTTAATGAACTAAATGGAACTTATTTCAAGTAAATGTGCACAACAGCAGGCTGCACATCTTTCTCCTACTTTTTGCTATCAAGGACATAAATTATCATAATGATTTAACATGATGGCAATCACTTGGCCTTGAGAAGCAGAATTGATTTTGCAAAAGACAAATAATGACTGTGGGCAAGTTTTTCAAGGGTGTAAGTGATTTAATAAGAGACATGACTGCAGTCTTCCAAGCTACTTATTCCAGAGTAGTCTCATTGACATAAAAGGTTTAAGAAGCATATAAGGTTTGAGAAGTGTGTATTAGAGGTTTGTTCACGTGCCACTGCTTTCAGGATCCAAATGATTAAACAGTAAGGTGCAGTACTATCCAAGTATTTTAAATATGATTGGGCTCCTAGTGAAAATGTCTCAAGCATAAAAAAAACTAATTACTTCTCTAGCAAACCTGCCACTTTCTCGGCAGCCTACATAATCCTTCTTGGCCCTTTGGGAAATGTGGTGAGACACAAAGATCCAGTTCACATGCAATGTAACAACAGGCCAAACCATGGCTTCACGTGACAGAGAAAACATGTAGGTTTTGGGAAATAATATTTCATTGCAGCACCCTTGACTCCTCTAGTCCCGGACTGCTGTGATTTAAGCCATGATTTGACTTAGCATTTTGTTTGGTATATCTTTTGCAGACAAACCATGAACAAACCTTATCTGCCGTTTTGTCTGGAATGAGCTCAACTATGAGACCAGGTATGGACATAATGCTAGGTTTGGCCTTGGATGTTGTGGCAACAGCAGGAGAGGAGCACTGTAGTCACTATCTTCGCTCTGGGGAAATGCAGGCTTGCTCAAGCATGTTAAGTCATGGTTTGGCTTAATGCTACATGCCAGCTAGGCAAAAGTGCTCTCCAAACTATAAAACGGTGTGGTCCTAAACACTTGAGTTTCCTGGACATTGTTGCCAATTTCTTTTATACTCAGTATTTTTTAAAAAACAGCCTCATACCCAACTTTGCTTGGGAATTCTAAGAAACCAAAAAAAACCCAGTGCACTTTTGAAAACAGTGATTGAAATCAGCATGGATTTGAAAGATTTGGGGTGCTATCTTCATTCAACGTGGCACCCAATCATATCATACACAAAAGCCTGCTACTTGATCTCAGGAACCATAATGCAAAATTTGGTTATGAATGAATGAATTTATTATTTCGGTCACAAACCAGTTCCAGCTCACATACAATATCAGGGAAATCATGAAACACAATAGGGATATATTTAAATGTGCAGTTCAGTATAACAGGGACAGTACAGATATAGCAGCAATTAAAATATATAAACTAGATCTTACTCACTAAAATATAACCTGAAGTTGTCATTTAAAACCTTAATCATGATGATATCACAACTTGTTTCCAAAGTTTTATAGCAATCGCACAAAATTTGGCCACCTTTAACGTGATCTCTGGATCTTTGTCCTCTACTAGAGATTTTAAACATTGGAGTTTTGACCCATTTGAAGATTTTTGCATAGCAGGGGTGATAAATGTAGAGCGTATGTCCCCGTAGAAACTACATCTTAACAAGGCATGAGAGACAGTTTCTACCTCCATCAAGCTGCAGGGACAGACTCGTTCCATGTATGGTTTACCCTCAAATCTGCCCTGCAATAAGGCAGATGGAGCATGTTGAATCTAGCAAGGGTGAACGACCATCTGTATTTGGGTATTTGTAATTTTGACAAATATATTGCTGGAGTAAACCCTCTCCCATTGCCTTTTATTGCTTGGTGTTTATTTATCTCACTCACATGCCATTGTAGTTCCACATCCCAAATTTGTTGGTAGTTCCACATCCCAAATTTGCTCTAGCAGTGGGGAGAACCCCAAGCCTATAAGCTTTTCGTGCAGTGTAGCTTTCCATTTGGATTGGTAGGAATCCAGTAGGGTTAAGGGAGCCGACCTAATGGGGGGGAAAAAGTTTTAACCAATAATGGATCTTCAGGATCCATATCCAAGTGTTAACAGGGATTTGCCCAACCTCCAAGCAGACAGCTATATTGGATACGCAGGAAGGGAACCCTAACAGGCAGCGATAAAACTTAGTTTGGAAGGATTCTAGGGGAGCAAGATTTAGGAAGTTGCAAATCTGAGAGCTGTATGTCAGTTGTGTTAATACTTTTGCAGCAAAGACCTGGGAAGCTGCCAGAATATATTGGCCCCCTTTCCACAGAAAAACCTTATAATAGCTTTGGTAGACCTTTGGGCATTTTCAATAGTATTTTTAACCTGGTAATGCCATGAGCCCTTTTCCTGAGAAGTTATGCCCAGGTTTTTAAACGACGATACCTGTTCAATTGATCGATTGTCAATTCTCCATTTGTGTCTCATTCTTTTTTTAGAGAACATCATAAATGTTATATTTAGTATAGTTGGTTGTTTATTGTTCAGCTTTGCAATAGGCTGTGAGAGATCTTAGAAGTTTTCTTAGTCCCACACAGGAGAAGGAAATTAGCACTGCGTCATCCGCATACAAGAGAACCAGGAGGGATGTACCAACCAATGGGGGGGGGGGCATTTTCTTTCTCCAGTATCTTAAGAGGTGTCCAAATACATAGTGAACAATCAGCTTTCAAAAACATATAGGAAATGCTACTCTCAGGGTGCTTACGGGTGTGTGTGTGTTGATTTGCAAACAGTACATGGGGATATTGCAAACGGGTCATTAGAAACATGTTTTATCTTAGTTATTGGATTTCCCCAAGAGGTTCAGTCTGTGTTAAATGGGAAGGGGGATATAGGCTGACATTTTTATTCCAGTGATGTTGTGTGGGCACTTCAAATCTTGCATGCCCGAGAGGCATCAATTTCTGAAGTCCAAACCAAATGAGATACAGGAAATATGTTACTGGATTGCCTGTCATTATTGTTATTTTTAATGTAAAAGCAGTCATGAGGATGAGAGGTCCAAATTTGCTTGAAGCAGTTTTGTTGCATGAGAGGGTTAATCCTTTCTCCCTGTACCATTTACCTGATGTAAATTGCCCCCCTGCCTTGAATGTGCTATTAAAATATGCAGGAACATATGATATGTAAACTGAACCATGGAAGTAGAAGAAGAGAAGGCATTGGCTCTGAGGCATAGGGAGCAGCACTGTAGGAGGCCAAGGCAGGCAGGGCCCCACAGCCCAGCTCCCTAGCTGGCCAGGTGGGGCTCACTAGCTCTGGGAGGAGGTTTGCGGTTCCTCAGCTGGAGTGGGCTCAGAACAGGTGAGGGTCACCTGCCTCATCAAGCCCAGATGCTGCAAACAACATACACAGTGTGAAAGGGAAGCAGAGCTGAGGTGCTGAGTCTGCTCAATTGCTCATGTTGATGGAGCTTGGATGTTCCTCAACCTCTACGGGACTGTGCTTTAGGTTTGACTCTGGACTGTATCCTGAGTGTGGGACTTGGTTACTTGGATTGACTCTGGATTGTGTTTCCTGAGCTTTGCTTGTGTGGCTTGATCCCGGGACTTTGGACTTGACATACTCACTTGCTGCCAGGTAGGCCAGGGCTTCAGGACACAGACAATCCCACTGTTGCAAGCATAACAGCAGAGATGATTTCATGTGTGACTTAAAAATTAGTTACATTAAAGTCAGCTAGCTGAGAGGGGGATGGGAGGATGTGTGGCTTAGCAATCAGTCAGAATGGCCTAGTGTGCGCTGAGGTAAAGGGTGCTCTGATTGGTTGGGTAGTTGTGAGGGAACTTTTCCACTCTGTTTGGTTGAATTATTTATTATTTGTTGAAATTATATCCAGCCCTCCCTCCTGAAGGAGCCCAGGGTAGCAAATGAATGTTGTCCTGCAATGTACAAAGCAAGAAAGACAAAATCTCTCTGTGCCTTTCCCTTCAAATTATATACTGTTTTCGCTCACTTTCCTCAGGAAATCCTGTTATCAGGATTTCTTTGTCTCTCTGGATTTTTGTTTGTTATTTATGTGGCTTTACACTCTCTCTTGTTTTACTGGGGCCTGGATGATTCCATTCAATCACTGAGTTACTTGAGGGTGAAGTTCACCTCCATGGGTGTTTGTATGGGGGCATGTTTTAATTTAATAATAATAATAAAACCCTGAAAGTCTGTATATTTATTACTGGTTGTGATGAAGAGGCTTCATTTATAAAAAGAAAAATAATGTGCTGGCAGTTGAGGAAAGTGAAGTCTGTTGCCATCTGAAAATCCAGCTGTTTAGTAGTAGCATGCACAGAAGCAATGTTTCGCAAATCACACAATACTATTGCTATCTCCTCACAAACTGCTTTAATTTTTAATTTTTTTTTACTTTGTTGATTTCTCAACTTTTGTAGGGGTTTTTTTATTTGATTTTAAGCATGAGTCTTAATAGTAGCAAAGAAATCCAGAAACAGAAAAGCTGACATAACAGAAGCTACGACTGAGAGGAACTAAGGCATTAAGGGAACTGTGGTGTTCTGGGCTTCCTTGTCAGCAGTTTTTGCGGACAATTGACATTTGAGATGGCAACACTAGGAGTCTTGCTATAAGTCATCAGTACCAGATGTGTAGGATTTCCAAGCCTGTAAAACCAGTCACTTTAAGCAAGTGAGGCAGCATACTTGGTCCAAGTTGTATGCATCTTAGGTTCATGTGTCAAGAAAAGAAATTCAGAATTGCAGATCAAGAGCCAAAGTACAGGAAGCACTAAATGTGTCAAAGTTACCGGTACATATGTATCTGAAATGACATGTATGTAGGACCCCAAACAGGGTCAGGGCTATGGAGATTTAACCCTTCCTTTCTCTATCACATTCCAAACAAAACTCATGCTACACCACCACAGCTGCTATTAGCAAATTGCCATTTGATGCTAACAGGGCAGAGACAGTAAATATAAAAACTCCCCACTGGCTTTCTTCATGAACATTGTAGTGGGGTGGGGTGGGGTGCTGCTGGTCCAGACCTTAATTTGAACCAAGGCACTGAAAAGGGCCCTGTTTTCACTTCAAAGCCTGGGCTACTCTCCAGAACTTGAGGAGGAGCAATAACAAAAAGAGCTGTCTAAACTGGTCAAACATTAACGGTTTAATTTCAGCCAGGTTCTTCCAAGATAAGACCTAGCCCAGCAGGGCTCAGGAATCTATAAAGCAATGGCAAAGATATGGTGCCTTTGGGCATGCACAGAACTCTTTGGAGACCAATGTGAAGCGCAAGCTCTAAAGCGACATCGCATGGATCAAGCTCCAGCCCAAGTAATGTGGATAAAACAAACATTTCTTTCTTCTTTTTACTGTGTGTCTTGAGTTAGTTCCCAGGATATGTCGAATATATACTAAAGCAGTACTGACATGAAAGTTCAAAAACTTTTTATTGTCTGCAGTAAAACCTGGTGCAGTAAACAGCAGAACATATTGCACTAGCTTAAAGAGTGGGCTATAGCTAGCAAATGTAGAGACCTAAATTGTAAAAAAAAAAAGGAAAAAGAATACTTTCTTCCTCCACATCTCTGATGGAAGAGGTTATTCAAATATTTCCTTAAAAGCCAACAGCGGGTATTAAAGCATACATTGGTTGATAGCATTTTATAATTTAAAAAAATGATTGCATTGCCCATAAATTGAAAATACTACCACAGGGATGGTGTGGAAGAAAACCAGTCTTTGGGAATTATTTCAGGGTTGCAAAGATCTGTCTTTATTTGAAGCAATATTGCTGGGAGGAACAGGCAGAAACCAAGCAGGGAGTCTTCCTACTTAGGCAAGTTCCTCTGAGGAAAGTATGCAGTTTTACACATATTTATACCCGCTGCCTTATGGTTTTCTCTATTCTCCAAAATGTGGAGGTCACACAAATTGATTTCCATTGTGAGCAGTCAGACTTGATAATAAAACTAGTCGCATCTACAACAGGGGTGAGTAAATAGATTGGGATCTACTGATACATCTTGAGAGTCATTTGCTGTAAATCAGCAAGGATTTCTGAGGCCTAGTTACTTTATAAGAGCAACAACAAAACGACTCCCCCTCCCCCACAAGGCCCCAACCTTAAATTATACTGCCAAAATGAAGAAAGCTTAGGGGAACTAGGGGTAGTTTTGTGTGTGGAAGAAATGCGAGTCCTGATCAGTTCTATTACTCAGAGCAAATTCCTGGGCTCACAATTCTTTAATTCTAAGTGTTTGTGTTTTCTACTCCAAGTGACTGCCTTCACTTGGAGTAAAAAAAAGGGGGGGAGGATATAAATGTAGTAATAAGTAAGCAAAAAAGGGAGTGTAGTAAAAAACAGAAACAGTTTTTCCCAAGTCTGAAACCTGCTTACCTCTGACCTAGAATAAGGATTTCACGAATATGGAGCACACACATACTCAGATATAAATAGGCATTCAAGGTGATATGTAACACTAAAGTAGGCCTTATCTCTTTTCCATATAGCTTGGAAAACATTCTGCTTTTTCCTTTTGAGCAAAACTGTGGGCAAATGTTGAGCTACACTTTGATTAAAATTTGATAGTGCTGCCATGGATCAGATAAAATTGCTTCAGGGAGCAGATCCACCTGTGAAGGTCTCACTTAAAACTGCCAGTTGTCATTACAGAGGGAATGTCCACTGAGTTAAATGTCAGATTTATAGGTGCAAGACAACGATTGTCTTACTGGTAAATGAACTGGAAAGGGAAGGCTTGTCCCTGAACTATGCAGCAGTTTGGTTCAATTTATTGGCCAACTAAAAAGGTTTAATCAACCTCAACTGTGCACTACCAATGGTATAGTAGACGGTGCATATGGCAAAGCATCGCTTCCAGACTTTTTTTAAAGCCAGAAACAATTATGTCATCTGCCAGAATGCTAGGGTAGGTGGTGGACCTGTCTTGCACTTGCAAATGAATAATGAGACTTGCAAGTTTTTCTGTTGTTTGCTATATATTAACGAGGAGGAAGTCAGAGAATGAGGAGAAATAGTCAAGCAGAGGCTGAATACTTTCATAGATGGGATTCCTACCGCCTGCTAACCATTTAAACTGTAACACATCATTGAAAGATTGTTTGCATTTCTAATTGAAAGCTTAAGACTGATCAAGGATGTGAACCCAAGTCATCTCAGCGGAAGTTCAACATGCTAAACACTCCATCACCCTTTGGCGGCTCATTATTCTATTTCTGTCGGCTCTGATGGTAATAAATTGGATATTATGTTCTGTACTGCTGTCCTTTGGTGTGTTTATGTAGAGAGACAGAAAGAGCTGTTTATTGTTTGGGACTCTCCTTGGAGAGGTGTGGATTATGGGGCTGTCATGCTGAGCTCCTGCAATTAAAAATTTTCCCACTGCAGCAATTACTGCTGCTTTGAATTGTGGTTTGAAGGTCCAGGAGAATCGGGTGTGCGGGACAAGTTTGAAGACAATGCGGTGCACTGGGTAGAATAGTGGGCTTTAGGGGTGCAAATGTTTCCTGGCTCTCGGTCTTTATTGGCAGCTCAGCATGCAGAAATTTGAGAAGTTGAGTTCTTGCTGACATGGAGATAAAGTGAGTGAAAAAAGCTACATATCTGTAGTTTCCACACATGAAGGATACAAGTAAATGTTGGCAACCTTGTTGGACGTGGCAGTGGAAATCCCATTTTCAGATCGCAGCTCGTCCATAAAACCCTTGGGTAGGTTTTCTCAGTCTAACCCAACCCAGAGTTTTGTTAGCAATATAACATCCCCCTTTATATACTGACTTGAACTACTTGGAGAAAGAATGTAAAAGTTTTATACTTTGACCCATTGGTGCTGGTGGGGGAAAATAATAGCCTCCCTCCCCCCTCCTTGAAAGTATTTAACAGGTCCCTAGAATATTGAATCAAAAAGATTTAAAGAACCCCCATATTGGACATAAAGTTGCAGGCACCAGAGGCTTTTGTGAATTTGGAGTTTAACAGCCATAGGATTCTGTAGCAAAAGAGGCATCTTTCAGTTAAATTGCCATGCTATGTTAACTCTCTTCTGATCTGAAGCCAAGAGACCAGAGAGTTGTGCAAAGGGGGATTTGGATAGTTGAGGAAGGCAGGGCTAGAGCCCAGACTTTGGAAGTTTCTTTGCCAGGATTCATTTATTCTCCCTAATTTCACTGCTTCTAATGGCAGAAGCTTGCACTGACCTTGATGAAACAAACAATGTCAACCTATGCCCCTGCCTTTGAAAAATTTACGCTTTGTTTCACAGCCCACTCCCTCCTCCCATTTCTTCGGTTTTATAAATACCCCTCCCTCTTTTATACCCTTGGCTATTCATTCTGCTGTCCTTCCCTGGCCTTCTCCACTTTTAAAACCGTGAACTAGGAGGACAGTCTCTGAGCCTTCTTGCGATGCTGTACCCAAGAAGATTTTCCAAGTGTAATATATCAGGAAAGTGTATCTTTAATACATCGTACCACCCTAAATAGATTCTCTTGACTGACACCAGTTAAGAATTAACAACTGAAATTAATTTCTTACACCTTTAACCTGCCTATAGCCTCTGGTCCAGAAGAGGACACAAGTTAATCCAATAAACAAATAAGCACGCTTTCCTGGCAGCTCACTGAACTGCCATAGTGTAACAAAATAAGCCAGTAACCTGAAAGCCAAGGAAGTGGGGAGCGAGAGCGGATCTATATATTTCCTGTTGAATAGTTTCCAATCTGTTCAACAAGTTCAGGTTCCACTTGAATTAAGTAAATAACAGCACCAATAATTTGGGTAAGGTTGTATTTGCTGAGGCGGGTTAGTGACTTTCCTAAAATCCAGTTAATGAAAAAAACCATTAGATTTCAACACCTGTGTCTAAAAAAAAAACCCTGCACAACTAGCTTTGCATGCCCGAGAGAGATGGACACATTTCCTAGCAGCGGCCCTTCATGTCACACAGTGAATTGCTTTTGAAAATGTAGAGAGTTTTGTCCTTGCGGACATCGTTGACGATGTGTGATCCCTATGGGCAGTGAGTGGGGAAGCAGGCTTTGCTTCAGCATGTTTTGCATTTCCAATAGCATACAGGATCTACCTTTTATATTGAGTAGAACTGGGGAGGAGTCCTGGTCGTTTGACTTTTATTCCCATCAATTCTCAGGCAACATAGCCATTGATCAGAGAGGATGGAAGCTGTAGTCTAACAGCACCTGGAGGACTGCAAATTCCCAATATCTAGTACAGAAAAAGATGGTTAATTCTCAAATAAGCCTTTCTGGTATTTCTGGTTTCTTTGTTACTGTTGCTTAACTTGAGCCATGTGTTTTAGATAGTGTGATACACACACACACACACACACACACACACACACACAAACACTCTCCTAACATCTTTTTTCAACAGTGCTTAACACACATGGATAGCCATATAATTGTTGAACAAAAATAAGGTGTAAAGAAGAGCAGAAATGACAAATGATAGAAGGAAATAAAGTGGAGAGGGATAAGCTACTGTACGTCAGGCTGCCTTATTTCGAGTGACTTGATGGATAGAACAAAAGTGGGAGTTAGACAAGACAATATAAATGTGGAGCTTGGACCCATTAATCAGATTAAACAACATGAGAAGCAGAGTGGGCCCCATAGTAAAATAAAGCCTGGAAACAGGGGCAAAGTTAGGCAAATTAGACATGAATCTAGAAACGGGAATTGTGGGTTATAAAGCATCAGTGATTAAAGAAGAGACTGCAGAAAGAAACGCTGATGGCACAAGATGGTAACGGAAAACAGTTTGAGGGTTTTGGCCATCAGCTTTTGTAAACACAGCAGTGTGAGGGGGAAATGCAGGCCAAGCAACATATTTCAGCCCTTCGGAGCATATGGCAAAAGCTATGTTTCCCAGGTGGTGGGCACTAAATATTCCAACTCGGCTATGAATTGTGTCGCTTGTAGAACAGCAGACAACGATGTACCTTGTCAGAGAAGCACACATTCACTACATGGGCAGGTGTCTCAGGAAAAGGAGGCCATGATCCCAGTCTTTACAAGAGTTGAGTGTTGGTTGAAATAACTGAGATCCAATAACGAAACTAGGAAAATTAACTCAACTCCCCTCCCCCCCCCAACAAGCCAAATCGTCTTCTGGAATGGCTTCCCATCACCCTGGTTCTCGGGCACAGAACTAGGTCTAGGAATGCTGCAAAGCAGCATGCAATGAAAGCTTTTGCCATGCAAAATAGGAATAGGAATTGATTCTATGAAAATGTATGTTGTCATATGCCAATCTCCAACATATGATATTCTTCCCTTTGCAGCCAAGAGTACCTCTGGAACAGCATGGGGCAGAAGGAAGACATCATCCCATCTACACTATAGCCTGTTTCAAACTAGGTGCACGGATGCTTTTAGAAAAAGAAAATTGCAACATGAAAATCACACATATCCTTAGCTATTTTGATGCATGGTTTGTGTTTAAGGCAGTCATGAATGCAAGCATACCCCTTTCCCCACCTTTGATATCACATCCTCCCCTGGCCTGTCTCCTTGCCATCCATGGACAGGAAGGAGGTGGGGCCAGTGGGTGATGTAATATTGCACTGGGGGTAGGGCCATGGTCCCACTTCCCTTTATCTCCATGATTGCCCTAAACATGAGTATGGAAAAAAAGCTCTGCTTCATAGCTAATTAGGTCCTTCGGCAAGCATTAACGGGGAGAAGACAATGGCTTGCTTTTAGCCAATCTGAGCTACAATCTGAGCTAGGAAGGGGGACATTGCTCATAACTCATGCTCCCAACCACTAAATGTCACCAGCTTAACATGGAGGTTGCAAACAAGTTTAATCCTGCATAGGAAATTGATTCTACCAAAATCAATTGAGCTCAGGTATTCATAGAGTCTCAAGGACATTAGGAAAGAAGTGCTTATTTATTCATTTGATTATTGTGTATCCATCCCTTCAGCACACAATTTTTCAATAACGTGTTTTGTTTTTTTAAAAAGGCAAACCACTTCTGCCCTTTCTGCCTCATTCCCACTCATTCACTGGGCTTCCAACATTGAAAATGAAGGATGTCATCTGAACATCATTAAGCTTTTTATTATAATAATGCAGACACAGATAAGATAAAGTAAAATGTGAGGTTGCCACTTTCATTTATAAAAGAGTAAAGAGCTAGCTTAAACCTATTAATCAGACTAAACAACTTAATGTATAATGACATTCATAAATTCCTTTGGGATAACAGATCATAAAAATATGGTGTATAGATTTACCAATACTCATTAATGTATATTTCACTAAGGCAAGGAAGGCAGTGAGTTACACATGAGGACCAATGGGCCATTAAAAGGAAGATCAGTGTTTAAAGAGCACTAAAAACCCTCATATCATATTATCAATGACCAGGCAGAAATGAAGATAAAGAGAGCTGCATGAAAATGATGCACTGCATTCTCATTAAAGCCTTTGGTTTAACATCCTGGAAAAGGAGAATGAAGCTGCAATTCTTCATACTCCCACAGTGTCTCCATTAGATTAGACTGTTCTTTTTAAGTGCTGGAATCTGTTTCATTTAATGTAACACAGGGCACCCAATATAGTATAGCTCACCTTTTCATCCACCAGGCTGAATGCAGCCCACCAGACATGTTTAATTGTCTGCTGGAGCACAAAATCTCTCACAAGTTTTCTGCCTGCCTGGGACTTCCACAAAAGAAGGGAACTGTCAAGCATCTAGAAGCCACAAGATATGGCCTCTGGTTGTGATCAGCTTGCTGGCCACAAGCTTGTGCTACACCCTGTTGTATTGGTAGTCACACTGACCCACTTCTTCCTCTCCTGAAAATATAAGGAAAATATATTGCAAATCTAGAAAACAGCCATGGATCTAGATGGCTCCCTAAGAGCCAAATGGTCTTGGGAGGGTGCAATATGCATGAAGCACCCAGGTGGACCTCATCAGAGGGGCTGCCTGGCTGCCTGTTTAATTGCCTTATATTGAAGTCCTTGACTCTGTGGGTAGTGGGTAGCATACTTAACCAAGTCTCTCTTTTTGGGATGTGTTTGTTCATACATGGCTGCCATTTAAAATCCCTATTTACAGCAATACATGTATATACCATTGTAACAAGACCCAGAGAAAATGCTCGCCCTGGGGGTTTGGAGCACCTTTGTAGCCAGGGCCTCCTCACACATTCCATCACAATCCAGCATGCTTTACATAGCCACCAGTCTTCTATAGATGGTTTCTAATTACCCTCACAGCAGACGGTGCCTTGCAGGCATGTCTGAGGTGAATAGATGCTTGGAGCAATTTAGGTCTCCCTATAGTCTCTAGTAGTCTCTAGGCACTCGGAACTTCCAGTTTTCTCATTTACTTATTCCTGTCAGGTTGCCAAACAGCTAACTACTTGGATAGTCTTTTGGGATATTGCAGATTCACACACAGGGAAGCATTTTTATTGACTGCAGAGAGGTAGGAGAACATCAGAGAGCACTAACTATTGTAGAAAGATAAAATCAAGTGAACTTCTATATATGGCTCTAATAGATGTTCGTTCAAAGCAAGCTGGCTCTACAATTTTAACTCTTTGCTGTGCAGACATACTCCTATATGGGCAGAACTCCCCCCACATGGGCAGGAATCTCACACCAGACAGAAATATAAATTCTGACCAAAGGAAGAAGAGTATAACTTATGACAATGTGAATTGGCAGAAGCCTCATTTTCTCAAAACAACCAATGAAATGGGGTTGGGGGGTATCCTTATAATGCTTGCCTAAAGTCTGGATCAATTTAAGAGGTTAATTTCAGCCCTAGCCAATATTCACAAGGTCCCATACTCAGGTGACAGGGAAGTATTTTCTTTGGAAATACCCTTACCTTAAAAGGCTAAGAAGGATCCCCATTTGTGGCACTGAAAAATGATTATTAGTTAGTTAGTTAGTTAGTTAGTTAGTTAGTTAGTTAGTTCATATATTGTCCTTTATCCTGTTTGGTTTTGTAGAAGACGTACGATATCAGCATCCAAACCTAGGTCACAGAAAGGCTTTCCTGCCCAACTTTCCCGCCTTTATTATTTAAGCCAGAATACTACTACTAACCATTTCTCCCATGTTTTATATATTACTCTTTATCCACACATCCCAGGCCTTGGTAAAGAGGAATGTTTTTGCCTGTCAAGCCTCTCTGGTTAGAGCATTCCACAGATGGGGAGCTACCATAGAAAAGGTCCATTCTTATATTGTCACTTTCCAAACATCTCGGGGAGTGGAGACATAGAGAAGAGCCTCAGACGACAAGTCCTGAGCCATGTAAGGCTTTATAGGTCAGCACCAGCACTTTGAATTGGGCCCGGAAACTAATTGGCAGCCAGTGCAGTCAGACTATGATCCGCATTATATGCTGAGCTCATCTTGCCTTGGTGAGCAACCTGGCCATCAAATTCTGTACATTCTCCTGGGCTAACGGGGCAGACTGACATCTGGGGCATGGCTAGCTGGAACAGTTCCCCTTCGCCCCACCACCTTTTTACATTCAGTAAGCATGAGGGTAGATTTTGTGAAGAGGACTAATGTCAGCATTATTTTTTTTAAAAAGGTGAACTGAGCGATTGCCGTGGTTGCATGCATTCCAGCTTAGTACCCATCTGAAAATGACTTGGGACCCTAGTCATAATATGGTACATTGCTGCATCTCAGAAAACAGCCACACCTCTAAAAACCCTGCAAGCCACATCACATTCTGTGATCCATCATTCAAAGTAGAAGAAAGCCTAACATACCTGGTGTGTGAGTTATTTAATGGAATCTGTGCCTTTCGTGTTTATACAATAGAGTTGTAGTGTCTGATGGACAGGATGCTTATAGAAAAATTGTGGCACGTGTGCTTGATACCAAAATGCAGATGGATGTGGATTTTAACATGTCATGCTTGATATAACATGACTGGATGAGGAGGCATCTGCTGTAGAGTGCATGCACCATGGGAATGAATTGGATGAGGATGAGTTCTTCACAAGGATTCATCCCTATGGCTTTAAGATAAGTGTGGCCAGAAAGCACTTCTCTTTCCCCCTTTCTTCCACCCTAAATCTTCTATCTTTCCAGAACACATGTTTTGAAAAGATCGTGGAAAGTAACACACCAGAGACCTTTTTTTTTCTTTTAACCTTTTCTTCCCAGTTCTATTTTCTTTGTATGAGGTGAAGAGGTGTAATGTGAGTATCATGCAGGAATTATACAAACACTTTCATAATGAAACAGAGAGATGCCTTCAAAAGCTCCTAATTGAATCTCACACATAATTGCGTGTTCATTGAACCTCGCGCTCATGCACTGCAGACACACATTTGCAGAAGAATTCAATTTTCCTTTCCTCAGACATGGGAGAGCCATCAGGACGATACACCCAGCTTGCAGAAATACAAATGGAAGATCTGTGAATCGGTAAACAAAATTGCCACATTGCCAGATGATCTGTGCTGTCACTCATGCTCCTCACTTTCCCTCTGGAGTGCCACAGTCTTTTCTCATGCCAGCTGTGAAATCCATTGCAGCTGTCCTACTTTCCTTTTATCCCCACAGTAACCGCCATCCTTTCACCATTCCTCATATGCACAATGTGCGAAAAACTATAAACAAATGAGAGCAGCACCAAAACTGCGTAGTGGTCTTAACATTTTCCTCAGAATAAATCTATGTAGAATAATACACTCACACACAAAACAAGAAAAGGCCTTTTATAAACAAAGTCCATTGCATCCAATGAGGCTGGCCCATGAAGACCTCTTTGGAATGCATCTGGCTTCAGACCAAACTGTGCAAATGTACGAATGCAATAGATTATCATATGAACCAGCCACCATGTTACCTACTGTATATGTTTCCCCCCACACACAGGCAAGTAATAGCTTCAGGGGCCTATTTAATCAAGAAAACAGCATGGCAGAAGGTTAAAGCCTCCTGGTGCTGTAGCTGCAGGGCCCCTACAGCTCCTCTTAGCCTTTTTGTTTTTTTAAAAAAATCACAGGACATCCTGATAGCATATTTTTCTGAACTGGAAGCACTGCCTGTAATCCCAGATGCTTCAGGTAGGCTTTGCATGCTCCATCATGAGGGAAGGACACTCTGCAGAAGCTCAGATACACTTTTGATTGTTGCATCACATTACAATGACAGCTATAAGCTTTTCCAGCTGGATGAAAAGGTCTCTGCCTTAATAATATTATTTTTTTAAAAAAAACACAATTTTTTTTATTCAGTTGTTTTTCGTACAGTGTTCCAAACTATTTTCAGCTGTTTTTTAATGGTATGTTTGCAAATCATTTTGAGGCATATGTAAAAGGTGGTTCATAAATTCAATATTAACAATTTTAAATTGTTATAACCTGCCCTGGGATCTTAGGGTGGAGAGCAGGTAATTAATAATAACAATAACAATAACAATCACATTAATAATAATATCCCAAAGCTGAGCATTTATCTTCAGAACATATTTTATTGCCTAATTTAAGATTTGTGTGGTTTTAATCATAATTATAACCAATACGTTATAATTGTTGGGTCTCACTCTGTAGTTCAACATTTCTGCCTCAGCTACTACATGTGCTCCTACCATGATATTTTGGTCCCTTCACGAATTCACACAATTTGCATGTTAGGCACAGATTTCTGAGCCAAGGAATCTTATGCATGTTGACCTCCATGCATTCAGAGTTTCATAGGCACTAGACCTTTGATTGTGCAAGTTTCCAGGCCAGCTTTCACGGGTCAGATATCCACATCTAATTCATGGACATGAGGGATGTGGCTGAGGAAAGCCACATGAAGCCAGGGGCAGGGTGAGTGGCATGCCCCCTATGTACATATAATACTCATCACTCAATTACCTATTCCTTGGCTAGTGTCAAGTGAATATATGAACTGCCTCTACTGCAAAAGTAATAACTCGTATTTTGAGACAATAAGGCAGCCTACCACCGCCCTGATTCACAAATCTTTTTCTGACCCCAAACAGAAGATAAAACTATCTCCTCAACAACTAAAAGGAAGGCGCTCTATGAGCAGGTGCTTTATGAACCCTATTGGTCTATTGATACATCCATCCATTACTGAACCACAAGTCCATGTTGGCTACATCTGTCCTGGGTGTTCCACATTCACCTAGTCCCATTTCTGTAGTCGAGATTTGTCTGCTGGCTTCTCTTTTTGGAGATAATTCAGTGCTGGGTTTTAATAATCTGGGCATAACTATGAAAGACTGAAATGCTTCCTCCTAGAGAATAAAACACATAGTCAGCCTTAACTGTCCATCCATGCCTGGTCATTATAAGATTACAGTGACCTCTGGTGGTAAAGAATTATTCAACTGAGTCCTTTCAAATTAAGGGAATGTCATTATCTCCTGGCCAACACCTGAAGGTATGTTAAATGTGTGTATGCATGTAGCATGTCTTGCTTTTACTTCATAAATAAGAGCTGGGGAGTTGGAAAATCCGAATTGGCACCATGATATGAGGAGGAAGAGGTCTAGCCCATTCCGCATGTGCTGTGATCCTGTTGAAAATCATTCCACTCCACTAAGCTCCTGTTCCCTGTGACATTGGCACCTATGACATTTCTAGGGAGAAGGGACAGAGCCATTTTCACGGGAACTACAGCACAAGAAGAAATAAAATAAAAAATAAAACCTTCCATGGTCCCAATCCTGATGGGGGGAACAGTTGTTGTTTTTAAAGGAAAAACAAGGTTCATTAATTGCGTGCACACATGTGTTTTGCATATAGTGACAGAATTTGGTGCAGTAAAAAAGGAAGTACTGTAATGTTGCCATTTTTGTTTTTCTGAGTTTCTGGGCCAACAAGATTTCCTCCACACATCATCATTTAAAATCTGGCAAACAGCCATGCCCTGAGTTTAAGTGTGGTATAAAATAGTTACCCACTTGGGCTACCTGTCTGATTCCATTAGGGGGTGTGGAAATTGCATGAGTTAAAAAAAATAATAAGCATTGACTAGACATTGATACTGTATGTTGAAGAACTGTGTGATTTTACTGCAGAGAGAAATAAGGAAACAGAAAAACCAAAGAAAAGGCACCAGTTAAATTATACACCACCAAAGATTGGACTAGTTGATCGTAAAGGGCTTTAGTGGCTCTAAAATGTATGAACCTCTAGGTACAGGAATCTGAGCAAGTGATGCAGCATCACGTCAAGAACATAAAAGAGTAGAGCCCTTATGTTTGTTTCTCTTTCTGCTCTCAGATGGGGAGAACTGTAATGGCCTCTTAAATTGGGCTGGGCAGATTGAGGGCTTCATCCTATTCATACTTTCTAGGGAGTAAGCCCCGCTGAATGTAATAGAAGTTACCTAGGATTTGGGTTTGGATTTGTGCATTTACTAAATCCACTATCTTGGATTTGTCATTTCAAAATACAGTACAGTCATACCTTGGTTCTCGTACAGAATGCATTCTGGGAGTCCGTTCGATTCCTGGAACTGTTTGAAAACCAAGCTGCGGCTTCCGATTGGCTGCAGGAGCGTCCTGTACAACTGTACTGGAAACTGCTAAAGTTTTCTTCTGCCATAGTCCACAGAAATAAATGGAAGCTGTGCATCACAACTCCTGCATTCTTCCCTTGAAGACATTCATTTGGATAGGAACCATTGTTTTAGAATGAACAATAGGCATATTGAAAGTGTGCATTTGACAACATTTATGTGAGTGTTGCAGTTCTCAGGGCTAACCTTGCCAGGCCAGCTGCGAGCACTGACATCACATGCAGGCACTATGAACTTACCAGCCCATCTGGAGACCTGCAAGAGCCACAAGTGTGAGTGGTGGGTGGGAATGGAGATGTGGCCAGACCATTTAAAAAAGTTCATGCAGGAGTTCAAAGGAGGAGGGGAGGAGAAGAAGAGAAATAGATATAGAAGACAGAGGCAGAAAGGTGGGAGAAGGAGCACAGAGGCAAGCATCCTCTGGCTGTGCATGAAAAGTGAGTGGAGCAAGGAGTGGGAAGCAGAAAAGCTGATGGGGAAAGTCAGGCTGTTCACATGTGGGAAGCTTTGTGAAGACCTGAGGAGCAAGATGGGTAGCCTGCATTGAATCTGAATGCAAAGTGGAGGGAGAAGAGTAATGGAATGAGGTGCAGGGAGCTTGGTGCTGTGCAGGCAAGTATGTAGCAAGAGCATCAGATTGGCTCCAAGATATTTTAGCAAACGTTCTGAATATTTCCAATATTCTGATATGCCTTCTCTCCATGCAGAACCCTCCTTTCACAGCAGATTTCCCACAGTGCTTGTATGTTTTCCATTGGCATCTGCGTGGACAGTGTTAGAACAGGTTGCTGGACAAGATAGGCCATTGGCCTGCTCCATCAGGCTCTTCTTATGTTGGTGGCTTTTTGAAAGTTTATAAAAGAAGAAAATTATAAAGTTCTGTCTACTTTGGGGTTGAGAATTTGCAGGTTCCTCCATGGGTCTGTGTAGACTCACACAGTTAACTGCCTGCGCTCCATCCTGAAGTGTGTAGCCAAGGAAACCCTGAGTTAATTATTTGTTATAGCAGTTATTACACGGGGTTAGTGATAGGTAGTGACAATTTTGAGCATCACCATAAATAATAATGAAAGAGAGCTCCATGAGTAGACCCTTGCCTCTTAAAGACTCCATTTATTAGATCCGTTTCCAAGCAACCTTACATAACCTCTCTGAATGTTTCCCCTCAGGAAGGAGGTTTGGAGAGCATTTATCTTCATACAACTTCAAATTCATATTAAAGCTTCCTGAAAATATAACAACTTTGGCCCAGCAATATACAGAAGCACATAGAAGCATTACTATTTTCAAGCATGTGTTCATGCATGGGTCTTTTAAAAATGCATTTATAATATCAATAAAGACTAACTTCCTTTCATCGGAAATTTACTTTTAGCCAATGAAAAAATCCATTCTTACAGTCAATGGGCCATTGTGAAGACATATCTATTCAGCTGCAGGGACTTGGGCATCTGTAAAAGGGCTTGATTAGTCTCAGGCTATGGCTGTATCAGCAAGTGCTGTTGCACCTGAGCTTATCTCTGAGGCTTCTGCAATATATAAATGCCACACAGAACTATTGAAAAACTGTGTCTCGCTCACAAAACATATTTCAGCTACCACACTAGAATCTGTTGGAAGCATTGGGGTCCAAATCAGCTGTCATTGGAGGCTGATATGTCTGCATGGGAAAGAGTAGATAGAGTATATGTTCACACCAGCAGCTTGGAACACTGCAAGGTCATTCCTTCCATTGCCATTCACTCCAGAGCAGGGGCAAGGATGTCTTCACCCGAATTGTTTCCCTGTGCCTAACTCCAATTCTGTGAAGCTGTCATCTGCACATGCACCATCAGACATGTGCAAATGCTGCCTGAATTGTTCACACCATAGCCATTTCAATTTTCTAACCAGATGGAAGCTAGTTGGAGGTAAAGCACATCAAAGAGGACTACCGGTATTTCTCAAGAAGCTCCAGGATACAGATTGTAGTTAATGCCATCTGAACCTGGTTTCAAACACCAATTGTGGGAGCTCGCTTAAATCTCAGTAAATGGTTATCTGAACACAGCTGGAGAGAGAGGAACCATCAAGTTTCCTGGATTGTCCTTTAACATGTGCTGACCTACCTTCAGGCTAGTCTGATACTCTTAGGGTTGCTATCTTCATTTCCTGCTTCCTTCTTGCCTTAGGAGAGGAGGCATCTTTAGTGACTCTCCTGCTGAGATGCAAGAGCAAGCATTCTTTACCTTAGTTAGATAGAACTAGGATCTTTCCTATCAAGCGTGTATTTCCTGCAATAAATGTAGCTTACTCATTTTCCAAGCTTGCATCTCAGTGTGATTATACCCAGGATAAAGTGTGCTCCTCCAAAAGTGATTCAGTATTAAGTTCA
Source organism: Podarcis raffonei (assembly GCF_027172205.1). NCBI lineage: Eukaryota > Metazoa > Chordata > Lepidosauria > Squamata > Lacertidae > Podarcis > Podarcis raffonei. The sequence goes on along the minus strand of NC_070606.1, from coordinate 44,923,588 downwards.
GCTTCTGCTGATGTGTTTAAACTCCAAATGCCACCAGAATTAATGGTTTGCAGAAGCCAGTGTGGTGTAGTGGTTAAGATTAAGACCCGGAAGAGCAGGGTTACAGTTCCCACTTGGCCATGAAGTGCACTGGGTAACCTTGGGCCAGTCATTAGCCTAGCCTATCTCATTGGGATTTTGTGAGGATGAAATACAGAAGAAACCCATATGCTACCTTGGACTCCTCAAAAGAAAGGCAGGATATAAATGTACATTTAAAAAAGCAAATATTTGCACATTGGGCTATGTCATAAGGCATCCATATGCTTCTTGAGAAAGAGATGAGGAATGCCCTTGAAAAGCAATTTCTAGATGCAAATTGGCATCTGTATTGACTAGACCAGACAGCTGTAACACATACAACTTCAAGATAAGGCATCTCACTTCTTAGCAAAATTGTTTTACAGTTAATTTCTAAAAGCTCTGCACTATTTATCAGAGCTAAGTCAGTCATTAACTGTCAAAATTTCTGCCAGTCTGAGCATCACTCACTGCTTTGTGTGCCTACTCAACATGTAATTTTCAAGTCTTTGACGATTGGATCTTAGACATGATTAGAGCTTTGTACAATGGAGTTGATATTCCATTTGCAATTAGCCCTAGGCCAGAAATGCTCATTGATGGGCTGTTGTTGTTTTTAATACATCTCATAATCAAGATCCCACAAAAAAGAGGGAAAACATCTCAGAAAATATATTTAATTTATTTATTACATTTATACCCCACCTTTCCTCCAAAGAGCCCAAGGTGACATATAACTTGCTGCCTTTTTATCTCCAAAACAACCCAGTGAGGTAGATTGGGTTGAGATACAGTGACTGCCCCAAGGTCATCCTGTGTGCTTCACGGCTGAGTGGGGATTGGAGCCCTCACCTCTCAGGTCCTAGTCTGACACTCCAACCACAACACCACACAGTTACCCTATTTTCTTGACACAGCAATAACATTGGGCTTTCCATGACAAAATATATTCATATCCTCCTCAAGAAGATTACAAGCAAAATTCTAGATTGGGGTAGTTAAAGTGATGCCCTACAGACATTGTTGGATTCCAGTACCTATATGCCCCCGGTAGCATGGCCAAAGATGAGGGGTGATGGGAGCATTCGTTCACCAATATCTGGATGGGACTGTCTTGGCTATCCCTGTCCTGGATAATAAATCCCAGGCCCAGAAAAGCATGACTGGCTTCTAGTTTAGTCCCTTATATTGAGGCCAACACCCTAGCAGTTGTCTTGTGTCTTGTGGATTATAGTACACCAGTAGCAGAGATAAATCACACTGGACAGGAGAGGATATATGTGGACAAAACTTTCAGACAAATAAGAAAACTCTGTCTCAATGCCATACAAACCATTTTCATAAACTTCCCACCAATGAATTCAAGATTTGACCTATAAATTATTGTCTAGCTATTTCTGTTTTATTTTTTAAAAAAAAAACAGTTCCAAAGAGTTAACTGACATCAATATTAACAAAATTCATTTTCAAAGCTAATTCCCCGGTGATCAAAACCCTCTTTGCACCGGGGAGCCTAAAGTCCTCTCTTCCCCATTTCATCAGTTACTGACAAATATTTTCATTTCCATGATAATAACAGAGTGTGAAGAGTGCAAAATCCACCCACCTCCCACAGTGAGAATCTAAATTATTTTTCACTACCTTGTGGATAGGGAGAGGAGGATGGACACTGTTACAGAGTTACAGAAATGGATTTTGAGGTCCTTTAGCACGGCTTAAAGTGGCTGAATGATGGTTTGCATGTTTTAATGATAACTGCTATTTCTGCCAAGCCTCTTTCAAGATAATTGAATCATCATGTTAAGCTAATGGATTCTTTGCCACAGCAATGGATGCATGAAGAGAACCTATCATCTAATAATGACAAAAACAGTAGTTACTTATTAAACAAAGAATTATCTCATCTCAGAGATTTTCTGTCACTGCTGTACTAAATACATGCTTGGAACTTCACTATTTTCTCCCAGCCAGTCAATTTCTAGACAGTTCTCTTACTGCCCTCCACATGATCCTGGGACGCTAGGAGAATAACTTCTGAAAGAGGCTTTAAGTGATGTTGTAAAGCGTTTTGTATCTGAGGTGGAATTTCTGTTACGTATTATCAGTGAGGCCTGTGCCACATACACAAGAGTGCAACCTGACCACAAAACTGGTAAGAACTGGGGTGGCAGAATGTGGTCAGGTTACCAGTCAAACAGTTAAGATGACATCTATTTCCTATATAGTGTGTGTCCTAATGGAAATGTTCTTGCAGACTCTTTAGACTCTTTCCAGTAATGCATTACTGAATAAAATATGGCCAGTTGGAAATTTGGTGTGAGCCTCCATACTTGAACCCAAAGGGAACCCACTATTATTATTATTATTATTATTATTATTATTATTAATCTAACAGACAATCTTTTGGGCACCCAAAAAGCAGACAAAATAGGAAGCTATCATCACATACAAAATGAAACTGAAACGGGATGTTTTGTGCAATATTAAATGTCAAATATTTGCACATATCACAGTACAGGGATAATAAAGGCTTTGTTGCATTTTAAATATATTATGTTTACTGTACTGTAAGCAACCCAGTTATCTAAATATTAGTCCATTTCCAGTTTAAGCAATGTTCTCATGTTGGTATTGGACATACAGGTGGCCTACTAAAATATGCTTTCTGTGACCAGCTATGAATAGTGGATGAAATGGGTAATTACTATTTGCTAAACAGCACAGTTGTGTTGGCACTAAAGGGACGAGGTCTACCCAGTGAACTGGAGGATGAAGTATATCCACATATACTTTTTATTTCATCTCCCCTACCGCTAGGCCTTCATGCGATACATCTGCACTACAGATGAGAGCTGTTACCAGCAAAACTGGAAGCACAAGTGGATAAAGACTCCCACTTTCTCTGCTTTGGCTGCAATAAGCAAGGCAAGAAATAGTGGATCTACCACACAGAGGGAGTGTGAGTTGCCCTACATATGGCGCACACATTTCCCCACAGGGAGAGATGTACAACATCACTTGAAAAGACTGGAAGTACTGCTCATTGACACTTCCTTTTTCAGCACTCTTTGTAATATGCAAAGGATTCCTGTGGCATAGGAACACAGGGGAGCACAGCTCCATGACTTTCCCTCAGAGCAGGAGTGATGGTGTCAACTTCTGTACAAACTGGCAGCCCCAGAGTACTGGACAGCCCTCCTTACTCTGGCAAGTAAAGAGGTGCTTATGTGTAAAACTTTTGTTTGTAAGATTAGCACAGAGGAAGTCAGAGAAGGATGGAAATAATCAAGCAGAAACTAGATACCTCTTTCCTTTCCTTTGATGGGGTTCCTGCTTCAGATAACAATTTAAAGGATAGGACTTCTTTGCAAAATTGTTTGCATTGCTAATTAAAAGCTAATGGTTACATTTCAGCTGGAGGAAGATTGCTTGCTAAAGCCTAGTTAGCATGCTTTACAAGTTTAGACTATGAAGTTGAATGGAGGTTGCTTCCAGGAAGCTACGCATAGGATTGCTGAGCTAAATAAATTGAGTATTATATGATGTAAAGCTGCTCATTGGTTCATTTGTGTGTATCTTCATATATCTACATATATCTATGTCAACACATCTGCCTGTATTTTTGACCACTACATGTTGGAGCATAGGACTTGCTGATTAGTCAGTGGCAACTTGTTGCAAGTATTCCAGCACTTTACCTGAGGAAAATGGATGTGCGTGAACTATTTCAAAACATAATCTGCACACAATCGATTAACTCCAAAATGGAATTGCTCCAGCATGCAGCAGATTCCCAAATCCCACTGTTGCATACCAGAACCCTCCAAGGAAGGCTGTCTCCCAGTTTCAATTGAAGTCCTGCTAAGGAAAATATCTCTTTATCCCAACAGCAAGAACCACCTCTCACTCTTTCTCAGTCTTCCTACCCACCATACACACAGTTGAGTTGCCCACTGAGAAAACATCCGCAGTAATTTAAGACCCACAGTTTACTGCCGAATCGGACCAAGCAGCAGCAAGGTTTTCCTTGGATTGCCATTTGTTCCAATTCAGCAATAAAGAGTGTGTTTTCTAGGGGTGAAATGCAGTACAAATGCCAGACTGTTTAGACCCTTGCCTAGAAAGCAAGGGAGAAGTGGAAAATTGCTTGGGACAAGCGGAAGTGTGGACAAACCCTTATTAACTGAGTGAGATTAACTTCAGCTCAAAGATATTAAACCTGATTTTTACTTATTCTGATTTACTATTAGTATAATAGGAAATTAGTACATATTAACTTCTTGGGCAACCATTGCGGTTTACTGTTAGTGTATCAGGAAATCGTTACATATAACCTTTTGGACAAATAATATGGGTAAATAACTATCTTGGTGCGTTAGCAAGAAACGCAAGGAACGTGTGCTTGCAGAATGATGATTCCCCAAAGTGCAATCCTAGAAACTTCGAAGAACAATATTACATCTGTGGGAAGACCCAAATTAGGTCAATAGTAATTTGAGTGGTTACTAGCAAGCTTCCAGTTATTGCAGAACTGGGACCAATAACTGGCTCCTGATTTACAGGCCAGCATATTTAAATATTGATTTACAATTGGCTGTGTTAAATAATTCATGAGGTTCTCCAATTAAAAAGCTGCCCATTTAAAGGCTGGTCTCTTTCCGCTCCCTTCAACCTCTGACTCACCCCTTGAATATATGCATAGGAGTCAGGGACCAGAGCGAATTCAGGGATGGTTATCCCATGATTCCTATTCCTCACAGTCACTGAAGTGGATGTGAGGTTTTCCTGTTACTCTCGACAGGCATTCTTAAATTCTCATCAGTGGCTGACAGCATGGTACAGGGTTGAATGTCTTGTGAAAATGGGAAACAGCTTTCAGGTTACATGTTAAAATTACATACTTGCAGTGCAAGATACAACCATTTTCAGTCAAGGGCCACATTTCCACAGAGGTTCTCCATTGGAGGCCACATGCCAGCTGTTGGAGGGGACAAAGCCAGTGGTGGGTGAGGCCAGAGCTGGGGGTGAGTGTGGAACTCCCTTTAAGGAGCATTTCCTTATTTAGTAATAAGTTTTAATAATGTTAATCAAAATGAACATTGGTGGAAAGCTCTCCTGCAGGTTCTTCAGCCAGCAATAAAGGAATGCAAGCCCCTGAGCTGTAAGCTGCCCACCCCGTCGTCTGCCTATTCAGAAGTAAGGGCCGTTGTCCCAAACATACATTGATCAGATTTTCTGAGAATCTGTTTAGATTCAGCAGTAAACAGCAGGTTTTCCCTGGGGAAGCTGCATGACAAGCTAAAACACCTCTCAGTATGTGACTTGGAATCCTGGGACAAATGCAAGTTTGGATAGGCCCTAAATCTCATTGAGTTATGTGCTTATAGGATTGCAGCTCTAAGTTGCAAGCAATAACCGACAATAATGATGAGCACTTTCTTGGTTAGCTTACTCTTGGGCAAGGAAGGGACACAGGGGACCAATCCATCTTTAAATGAGACCTCCATTCAAAAACTGAGAGAAGCATCTTTCCTAACTGTCCAAATTAATCTTCTCGGTGACAACTACTAATTTAAAGCTTTCCTTGGAAAATGTTGCAGTTTCTCAACTTCCCTCTCTACACAAAATAATGGCTTTAAAAAAGAACACCTAGAATAACCTGTCTTTAGCAGACAGTAAGATTTTGTCTACTCAGAACAAGCTCCAATTTAAGTAAACTTTGATTACAATAGACAATAGACCTTGTGTGCTTGACAGAAGCCCTCCAGCATATCCTGTCAGGAAGGAAGACTAGAAAACTTTTGGCTTCAGGTCAGACAGCTAATATCAAACTTTAATATAAATTATGACTGTGTGACACAGGGAAATTATATTATACGAGTTGGGAAAGGTTCAGAAAAGGACAACCAGAATGATCAAGGGGGAATGAAGCGGCTCCCCTATGGAGAAAGGTTGCAGCATTTGTCACTCACTGTTTTTTCTAAACTAAAACGTAAGAGAGACCGGATAGAAGTTTTTTAAAAAATGTGCACTGTATAGGAAAAGTGGCTAGAGTACACTTTTTCTTCCTCACACTAGAACTCATGGGCATCCATGGAAGCTGAACGTTGAGAGATTCAGGACAGGAAAAAAGTACTTCTTCATACAGCACATAGCTAAACTGTGGAACTCACTGCCACAGGAATCAGTAATGGCCACCATCTTGGGTGGCTTTAAAAGAAGATTAGACAAATTCATGAAGGGAGAGGACTGTTGTAGGCTACTAGCCATGCTTCTGAATACTAGCAATGCTTCTGTATACTAGTTTCTGGAAACCACAGGAGTTAGTGGTTCTTCAAATCCTGCTTGTTGGTTTCCCACAGGCATCTGTGATAATGGGATGCTGGACTAGATGGGCCAGTGGCCTGGCCCAGCAGGCTCTTCTTATGTTCCCCTATATATACAGAATATGATACAGGGACTGTGAGAATGTTAAACTTGCATTCTAATAGGAAAGCAACGATCACATGTTCTCTAAACATACAGCAATTCTGTTCCCACAACTGCTACTTGTCCCCATGAGTGGAGAGAAAAATGGACCTGATGAATTTTGCTTTGCGTCAGAGCTTCTGAATGTGGTCTTTCTTTATAAAGGCTGATTACCGTATATAAAGTGCCATGGGCATTGAGGGATGAGCAGCAAGTGAAAATATGAGGAGAGTAGCATTCTGCAAGGTGTAGAGTAAAAAGAAATAGGTGGCCCATGAGAGAACTGGATCTCTAGAGAGAACCCTTTCAGGCAGTTCATTTTCCCCTCTGCAATCTTTGCATCACCTATTAATTTAAATGAGTTTTATATAAGAGATCTTCCTGGTAGATTGTCCCAAAGGCTGACCAGCATGTATTTCAGGAATGCTTTGGGAATAGGATGCTTGGAGCTTTTGCAAAACCAAATAATCCACTGGGCTCTTTTCAGCCCTATAGTTTGATGACTCTGTACAGTACAATTTTTTTCAAACATTTTTGAAAAAGGTGTGCACTCCTCAAAGTGAGCAAGATAGCAGTAAACGGTATAATTGTGCTCAACAAATACTGTAATAGTTTTTTGCTATATGGATTCAGCATGTTTGACCATTAAAAGAACCAGTTAATTTGTAAAATATTGTTGCATGCCACCCCAATCTCAGAGCTGTGCAACATTCCAGGGGTTCTAGGCATTTACCCAGGGTTTGTGTTTCCTTTTGAAAATGTGGTGTCTTTTTCTTGTTTGGAGGTTCTAGCAGGGGAGCGCAGCTATCGTATACCCTTGACCGAAGAACGGTACACTCCTTCTATCTGGGATGGTCGTCCTCTTCCACCGAGCGCGCAGCTTCGGGAGGGACGCACATGGAGCGGTGAGGGAGGAAGGGGACACCCGCCTAGCCAGCCAGATCAGCCGAATCAACCCTGGCGATCAATGTGGCACGCGTATCTATGGTGTGATAAAAACAGAATGCATAAAGGTTTTGAAAGCCATATTTTTAGAGGAACGTTAATTGAAGTATGGAATAGGTATAAAAACCTATTAGAGCCTAAAACTCCAATGTGGTTATCGCCACTGGAGATAATGAGCACGAAAAAAGTCAATATGACAGGGGATTGGATCACATATGAAAATCTGATAATTAAAGAAGGAGATAAGTTGAATTTGAAACCATATGAAGAGGTTAAAGAAAAGGTGTATGATTGGCTGCATTACTTCCAATTGAATGCAATGTTTAAAAAAGAGATGCGAGAAAAAGGTTTTCTAGGAAAAAAATCAAGGTTTCATCAAGAAATTTTGAATAGTGATGTAAAAATATTGTCAAAAATGTATAAATTATTACTTGAATGGCATACAAAGGATGAAGAAGTAAAAACGGTAATGATTCAATGGGCCAAAGATTTTGGTTATAATATACAATTAGAGGAATGGATAAAATTATGGAAAGAGGGAATGAAATTCACCGCATGTACTACGATAAAAGAAAATGTTATGAAAATGTTATATAGATGGTATATAACTCCAGTGAAACTTGGAAAGATGTTTAAAGTTAGTAATAAATGTTGGAAATGTCAAGAGAAAGAAGGAACATTTTATCACATGTGGTGGGAATGTAAGAAAGTGAAAAGCTTTTGGGAAATGATTTATAACGAGATGAAAAAAATGTTGAGATATACTTCTGTTAAGAAACCAGAAGCATTGTTATTAGGCATATTAGGTAATGATGTTGAAAAGAAAGATGTGAAGTTATTTAGATATGCAGTTACAGCAGCCAGAATCTTGATGGCCCAAAAATGGAAACAGGAAGAAATGCCAACGAGGGAAGAATGGAGAATGAAATTGATGGAATATGCAGAAATGGACAAATTAACATGTAAAATTCGAAACCAACGCGATCAGAGATTCACCGAGGACTGGAATAAATTTACAGAGTATATCAAAACTGTGTGTGATCAGGAAATAACGCTTGTTGGATTTCAGGAAGCTCTGTGAAAAGAATAGATAGGAATGTCGCTCAAAGGAAAAGATAAAATAAGGATTGTTAAAGTGCAACATAAACTTTAGGAATGTGAAAAGTTGTGATAAATATGGAAATTGTCAGATAGGCTGATGGAAGTCTACAAGATGTATAAGTTAAATTGGATGTTAAAGTGTAATTGGAATGGTTATTGGAAATTTGAATAAAAATTAATTAAAAAAAGAAAAGAAAATGTGGTGTCTTTTTAATATATGGTTTATTTACCATATACCTGTGCCTGCAGTGGAAGGGTTCACAGTCTTAACACCCCAAAAGTCTTGTTTCTAGCGTAGTTGCAACCTTGGATTCAAGCAGAAATCAGCCATGACACACACACGCTCTCTCTCTGCCTTTCCAGCCCTTTTTACTCTAGGGTGGAATCTACATACACCTAAAAACCATTCTGAAAATGCTTTTTTAAAAAGTATTTTTAAAAATACATTTAATTTTCCATAAGGCTCACCATTGCCATCTAGTGTCACACTGTATATTGCACTTAAAACACACTTAAAACTTTTTATTTGCAGCTGTATAGCTGAGTTCTAGGTTAAAGGTAAAGGACCCCTGACAGTTAAGTCCAGTTGCGAATGACTCTGAGGTTGCGGTGCTCATCTCGCTTTAAGGGCCGAGGGAACCGACGTTTGTCCGCAGACAGTTTTTCCGGGTCATGTGCAGCAATTGCTACCTACATCTCAGACCTGTTTGAATGCCTGGTAGCCAATTAGCAAAGATTACCCTGCTTAACAGACCTGAAATTAAAGATCACAAGACTAAGTATGAGGCTACCAAGGTAAGTAGCTACCAGTAGCCTCTATGTATACAGTCGATATAGAGAGGAAAGCATTTGTGGATTTGTCAAGTCTGAGATATTTCTCATGGATCTCAGGGCTCATTGCAGTACTTGTAGAAACTGTGGCTGGACTAGCAGTAGTTCAAGATGATGAGAGAGACTTTGCTCAGAGTGCTCACATGTGAATAAGATGACGCATGTTTCAGGGTAAGAAAAGATCCCTAAGGTTCTGGGTAAGACAAAACCTGAAAGAATATCCATGAGTCTGATTGTGCATATCTTTATTCTTGCTTAAAGACTTCACAGAAGTTTGTTTTCTTTTAAGTTTTCTACTTAATTGGGTCAAATGCATTCATCCTCTCCTTTCTAATATGAAAAATTATCCTTTGCATGGGAAACAAACTGTGATTGAGGCCTTGTCTGCCTGTGCAGCCCAGATGCCATTGGGTCATCTTAAAGCAGGCAGTGAATTGCCCATATATTTTATCCAGCTCAAATTATGAATATGAAGTTAGTGCTTGTGTTGTTTATCTTGTTTAACAAAGTCATCAAAAACACTGAAGCCCATTTATCAGTGTGAATGTTTTATTTTGTTTGTTTCCTATTCTGCATGAGTCTGTTTGCTTGTGGTGAATAGATTTGCAAATAAAGATGATGCATATGTAGTGTGCCTTATGCGTAACTCATTCTTCAATTGTGTTTGGAAAGTACAATTGAATTAACATGCTATATGGTAATTACGCTCAGCTCCTCTTACAATAAGAAAGATAAATACCCTATAAATTATTTTTTCCCGTATTTATTTTTTGACTCATTGAATGCCTGCTTTATGCTTGTCCCTGTTTGTAACACACCCTGAAGAGCATGCATTCCAAATAAACTTTCATATGATACTGCTTAAGGGTAACTTTTATGAACCTATCATAGACATGGTTGAAATAAATAAGTATCTGGAGATAGGGTGCTCTGGATGGAACATTAACAGAGATATTTCACCATAACAGCAAAATAGCATATTAAAAAGAAAGACAGGAACTGGTTTTCTGCCAATAAGAGTTTGATTTCCTCTGAGCAATCATCCCTAAATTATGCTTGAATTTACACCCTGCAGGGTTAAACAAAGAGGATAATTAAATTTGCATAAATCAAACCCCTGCGTCCAGTCACACTTCCCTGCGTCGCTCTGCTGGAAGTTGACCTGGCAGGAGAGCAGAGCTGCAGCGGTCCCGTCCGTGTGAGATGAGGGATAAATCAAGTCCAGAGACAGTTCAGTTCTTATCTCTAAAAGCGTTTATTTACAAGGCAATAAATCCGTCCGAAACTTCCGACATTCTCATCCGTGCTCCAAGAGCACACTCGCAGCTTCTGTTCCAAGCTGCTGCTCAGCGAGAAGTGAAAGTGAGTCTTGAAACAGAGAGACGCGCTGCGTCACTGCTCTGCGACAGCAGACTCCTCCTTTTTCTCCCCCTCCTTTTCTTCCCAGACGCAGGACACCTCGGAGATCTGACCCTGTCAGTTCCAAACTCCACACCCCCTCTTGTCCTGCGTCTGGAGACAGTAGCCATCAAAGCTTTCCCCATACACAGACCCTCACAGAACTCCTCGTGCTTCTGGAAGGTTAATGGTTTTGTGAAACCATCAGCGAGGTTCTTTGTTGAGGGACAGTATTTCAGAGCAACTAGCCCCTCATGAACGCTCTGACATACATTCTGGAAACGTATGTCCAAATGTTTGGTCCTCGCCTTGAATTGCCCTGTCTCAGCTAATTTAAGGCATGGTTGATTGTCTTCATGCACCACCACGGGCAGACAATCCTCTTCACAGATTTCCTCGACCAAACACACATAGAACTCCAGTTCTCTGCAAACCTCTGATAGCGCACTGAACTCAGCTTCAGTAGATGAAAGCGCTATGAGACTTTGCTTCCGGGACCTCCACCCAATCACTGAGTCCCCAAACTTCACCACTAGGCCTGACACTGATTTGCGGTCCTCAAGGTTAGCCCAATCCGAATCCACCCAGGCGGTCAGCTTAACATCACCCTCAGCTGACATCTTGAGGCAAAAGTCTTTGGTATCTTGCAGGTAACGTAGCACCCGCTTAACACCATTCCAGGCCTGTACACTAGGACTTGAAGCCTCTCTACTGAGCAGATTGACAGCAAACGCTATGTCTGGTCTGCTCCACTGTGACAGATACAACAGACTACCCAGAGCTGACCGAAAGAGTTCAGTGTTTTCGAACACCACGCGTTCTACTTGCTGACACTCCTTCACGTACCCAGCCTCCATGGGTGATCTGGCACCTGCACAATCAGACATCCTGAACTTCTCAAGCAACTGCTCAATCTTACCTTTCTGGCGAAGCAAAAAGCTTCCATCACTTGCTCTTGCGATTTCTACGCCTAGATAGGACTTGACATCTCCAAGTTGCTTCAGCTTGAACCGCTTACCAAGCTCCTTAGCAAACTTCTCCACCTGTTCACTTGTCCTTGCCATCAACAAGATGTCATCAACAAACACCTGTGCCACTTGCTGTTGCAAGCCTGAATCTCTAATGTAAAGACAACTGTCTGCAAGAGATCTCTTAAAACCTAGCTTTTCTAAGGCTTCATGTAGGCACATATTCCAATTCCTGGCTGATTGGCGTAACCCATAGATGGATTTGTGCAACCGCCACACAACGCCTGGCTCACTGACTTCGAACCCTGGAGGAGGACGCATGTACAACTCCTCCTGGAGATCTGAGTTCAGGTAGGCGACATCTACATCAAAATGGTTCACCTTCCAACCTCTCTGTGCTGCTACTGCCAACAGCATTCTCAAAGTCTCCGCCCTAGAGGTCGGCGAATAGACCTCTGTGAAGTGGACTCCGCGTCTCTGTGTAAATCCACGCGCCACTAACCTCGCTTTGTACTGTGGCTCTCCTGCTTCTGTGGGTTTAAGACGGTAAACCCATCTGCAGCCAACAGCTTGCTGGTTAGCCGGCAGCTGTGTGAGTGAGAACACTCCAAGAGACTCCATTGAGTTCATCTCCTTCTGCATCGCCTCATGCCATTTGCTGGCTTCTTCCCGAGGCAACTTCTGAACATCCTCAAAGGATTCAGGTTCACATCTAGCCACACCAACCCAGACACTCGTGGCTTCATACCTTTCAGGTGGCTTCCCTTTGGTTGATCTTGCTGACCTCCTCAGCGTGAATTCTGGAACCGCGCCTGATTCACCTGGATCAACCCTCCTATCCTCTATGTCAGAATCATCCCCCTCTGACCTGCTGCGCCGTTTAGGGCGAACAGCTGGTCCTGCTGGCGAGGATGGTTCACTCCTTGGCTCAGACTTGACAGAGACCTGTGGAGGGGTCCTGGGACTCCCCTTTGGAGAGATACGGAGCCTCTCCCTTGGAGATCCCGGCTCTGGACTCTGTGGCTGTGGACTGTGCTCATCAGCAACAGGTTCAGCCTCGCCCTCCTCTTCCTCATCTGAGTCTACCAGAACATCCGGGTTTCCGTGAAGCCGCTTCCACCCACTCTGCTCGCAAAACTCAGCACTGCCGCTAATAAGCAGCCTGGACTGGTTGCCAGTAGGGTATGCGAAGCGCCACGCCTTTGAACCCGGCTCATAGCCCACAAAGATCATTTTCCTGGATCTTGGCTCCCCTTTCCTGCGCATGGCCTTTGGAATCAGAACCCAAGCCGTTGACCCAAAAGTGCGCAGAAAATGTACTTTGGGCTTTTTCCGATGAAGCAGAAAGAACGGTGTGTCTCCTACACTGGAATTGAACACTCTATTCTGCAGGAAGCAAGCTGTTCTATAACTCTCGGCCCAAAAGCGCTGTGGCAGCCCCGAGTCTGCCAGCATAGCATTCGCTGACTCCTGTAGCGTGCGAAACTTCCTCTCTGCAACCCCATTCTGTTGCGGAGAGTGGGGGGCCGTCAGTCGATGACTGATACCCTTCTGCCTGAAGAACGATTGCAGCGCAGAACCTGTAAACTCCCCCCCACGATCGGACTGAAAGGAAACTACTTTGGTAGAGAACCGTAGCTCTACCGCTGTGATCCAATCCCTGATCAGTGCAGCTGCCTCTGACTTCTGTTGCAGCGCAAATAGCCATGCATGTTTTGTAAAATCATCAACCAGAACCAGAACCCACTTCGATCCAGCTAACGAAGGTGTCGGCATGGGTCCCGACAAATCTGCATGGACAAGTTCAAAGGGTTTACTGGTTTTCCTCTCAGACCTGGGATATGAGCATGTTACGACCTTTGATTGCTTACAGGCTTGACAATCTAGGTATTTGTCACATGCTTTGAACCTGCACCCAATGGTGTTGTCTGTGGCCTTCTTCACATATGACCACCCTGCGTGTCCAAACCTGCGATGCCATAAGTGTAAGCAATCATGGTGTGGTGGGATGTTGGCACACTGCCCTTGGGCATCGTCAATGGACTCTCCACTAGCCCCATTTTCCACCAGCCCCATTTTCCCACCAGCCCCATCTTCAATGGGCATCTTGACCAGAAAGAGCGTGCCTCTTCTCTGGACACTGTGGATCTTCTTCCCATTCCTGAAAAAGGAACACACATTGTTAGAAAACAAAACATCAAACCCAGCAGCCATAAGGGCTGGCACACTTAAAAGAGAGTGGGCAAGCTCTGGTACCACAAAAGCTTCTACCCAATGATCTATGAAAGAGCAATAAAGAAGACCAGTTTCAGTCAGTGGTCTTTGAGACCCATCTGCTAAAGTAACATAGCGTCCAGTTTTAACTGTCTTGCAGTTCCTCAAATGCCCTCTAGAGGTCACAAGACAATGCGTGGCTCCGGAATCGATCACGAGAGATAAAGAGTGTCTCTGGTTATTTTCCACAGATGCCGTGGCGTTGCTAGCATTCCCATCGGTTGCCATGGCCACAGCCTCTCCCCGGCTAGGGCTCTTGCCTTTTCTCAGAGACGCTAGCGCAGCTGTGAGGTGATAAGACGCCTTGTCTTTGTTTTTCTCCTGGCCTGCTGCTTTCCCACGTCGTTGCTGGGAACCGGCCCTGGGAACCTGCTTTGTTGACATTCCACGCCGGCCAGTGTCCTTGGCAGCCTGGGCCTCTAGCGGATGCTTCCCAGCGCTGTTGGACGTCGCCTCAAAGCACAAACAACTTTCGAAGCCTTTCGCTTTCTCAGAGCTCTTGGAATGGCCTGCCTGGCCTGCCCCCCCACTGCCTTTTGGGGTGCAGCCTGCGCTCTCTTCCACAGCTCCCAGCTGCTCTCCAGCACACAGAGGTGTCGAAGCATGGAAACAGCTTCCCGGAACAGCCCCCTCTGGTCTTGCTCCCTCTGGGCGTCCTCTAGCCCCCTCTGATGTGGCTCCCACTCCGGCCTGGAGCTTGCTCCCTTGGCCCTCGGCTTCGTCCCGGCCCTTGGCTCCTGCTGAGCCTTCGCACAGACTCCTCAGCACCTGCCAAACGGCCTCAGCCGATTCAACGCCCTCCAGGTGGGGCAACAGCAAAGCGTCCACACTTGCTTTCAGCAGGCAAAGCTCTCTCTGCGCTCTCTCACTCTGCAGAGCAGTAGCCTGCATGGGTGGGGCCGGCTCCTTCTGGACTGGACTCCAGAGCCCTGTGGCCACAAACCACCCCCTTGCTCCTCTTGACCAGGCCTCCCAGTTGGCCCCATTCAGCCTCTCACCGGGGTAGCTCTCTTGGCTCTGCAGTGCCTCTGCAGCAGCCATTCTTCCTCCCCCCGGGGCTTCAGCGTACTCACAAGTTTGCCAGCATGCCGGACCTCCGAAGCAGCCGTTCCTTCTGGCTCTTGGCTCCGCTCTCCGGCACCTCCCTTCTGCCCTTTCCTGGCAGGAGATTACAGCAACACGTCGCTGGCAGCCTTCTCCCTTCTCACACTTGTCAGGAAACGCGACACGTCCATAACCTTTGCATAAATCAAACCCCTGCGTCCAGTCACACTTCCCTGCGTCGCTCTGCTGGAAGTTGACCTGGCAGGAGAGCAGAGCTGCAGCGGTCCCGTCCGTGTGAGATGAGGGATAAATCAAGTCCAGAGACAGTTCAGTTCTTATCTCTAAAAGCGTTTATTTACAAGGCAATAAATCCGTCCGAAACTTCCGACATTCTCATCCGTGCTCCAAGAGCACACTCGCAGCTTCTGTTCCAAGCTGCTGCTCAGCGAGAAGTGAAAGTGAGTCTTGAAACAGAGAGACGCGCTGCGTCACTGCTCTGCGACAGCAGACTCCTCCTTTTTCTCCCCCTCCTTTTCTTCCCAGACGCAGGACACCTCGGAGATCTGACCCTGTCAGTTCCAAACTCCACATTAAATAGATCTTTCAAAGCAAGACCAACTGAGGCAAAAGAAACTGATAGCTAAGCACATATTTTTCTATCTGAAAACTGTAACTTCTCATGAAATGGGATTCTTCCTTTTCCTCCTTGGCTAGTCTTTATGCTTGTGAGATTCAGATGTGCTAATGGCTGATAATTTAATTTACAACATTGAATAAATCAGCCACTGTTGTTTTTGTTGTTTAGTCGTTTAGTCGTGTCCAACTCTTCGTGACCCCATGGACCAGAGCACGCCAGGCACTCCTGTCTTCCACTGCCTCCCGCAGATTGGTCAGACTCATGTTTGTAGCTTCGAGAACACTGTCCAACCATCTCATCCTCTGTCGTCCCCTTCTCCTTGTGGCCTCCATCTTTCCCAACATCAGGGTCTTTTCCAGGGAGTCTTCTCTTCTCATGAGGTGGCCAAAGTATTGGAGCCTCACCTTCACGATCTGTCCTTCCAGTGAGCAGTGAGCACTCAGGGCTGAGTTGTTTAGAAGAACTCTTATCAAAGATGACAAAGTATGCAGGATGTTTACAGAATGAAGTTCCGTAACGGCAGGGTTGAACCCTGTGAGGACAGGGACATGAGCCACCACTGCTTCAAAACAAAGGATGCACCCATTAAAGGATGTTACTTTGTAAGCCTGTTTATGGACTTCAATGGGATTTATTGTGATGTGTGTACAGTGGTACCTTGGGTTACAGATGCTTCAGGTTACAGACTCCACTAACCCAGAAATAGTACCTCGGGTTAAGAACTTTGCTTCAGGATGAGAACAGAAATCGCGTGGCGGTGGCGCGGCAGCAGCAGGAGGCCCCATTAGCTAAAGTGGTGCTTCAGGTTAAGAACAGTTTCAGGTTAAGAACGAACCTCCAGAACGAATTAAGTTCTTAACCCTAGGTACCACTGTATATAGGACTGTACTTTTAATCAATTTAATTGGTATATCAGCCAATGAATAAATTTTCAGGGCAGATTATAATCATCACACATCTTTATGTGTGAAGCTTTTTGGAGTCTGAAGTGTTGCTGTCAGAAAGTATGAAGAATAACACATTTAAGATAGTCATTGAAGAATGTAGTTGGATATGTTATCTCATACTTTCTTCAGTACATCAGTAAAGTTTGGATAGTAGTGTGCAAATATAGTAAAGCTATCAGTTAAGAGATAATTTTTAGTGGATCAATTGACAGTTAAAACCTGTAATCTTCTGCTCTGTCTTACAACCCAAGCCTGCCATGAATCATGAGGTCCTGCTGGGCTTGGGGTGGAGTGGCAGGCTGAGATGAATGAGGAGAAGGAACAGGAAGATAACATGGCGGAGCAGTGCAAGGCTGAGACTCGGCAACAGAGGCAGGACAAGACAGCTACTTCCCCTCCCCAAAATCAGAAGGACTCCCATCTCCCTTCTACCCTCCTGGGGAAAGGAGCCCAGCAACGGAACCCGGGAAAGCAGCAGCCCACTGCTGGGGGTGGAAGAACTGGAAGTCAGAAGGCCCAGACCCAGGAGGTGCTCCTTTCACTGGGAACAGATGCATCCCTCCTGACACTGTGATCGTTTGCACACTCTGCAGTCTTCAGTGTGCGTTACTTCATCTTAACAGCCTGGGAGCTGGGTGTGCCACCCACATTGGGACCAACTCCATTAATAATAATAATAATAATAATAATAATTTATACCCCGCCCATCTGGCTGGGTTTCCCCAGCCACTCTGGGCGGCTTTCAACAGAATATTAAAATACAATAGTCTATTAAACATTAAAAGCTTCCCTAAACAGGGCTGCCTTCAGATGTCTTCTAAAACTCTGGTAGTTGTTTTTCTCTTTGACATCTGGTGGGAGGGCGTTCCACAGGGCAGGTGCCACTACTGAGAAGGCCCTCTACCTGTTCCCTGTAACTTGGCTTCTCACAGCGAGGGAACCGGCAGAAGGCCCTCGGCACTGGACCTCAGTGTCTGGGCAGAATGATGGGGGTGGAGACGCTCCTTCAGGCATTGCTTCCATGCGGTTCTGATTCCTCTTTGCCCTCAACTTGGACTCCTTGAACTTTGTCCACTGCCTCCAGCCTGACTAGCCCCACCTTTCCTGTCATGTAGCTTTAGCAGGCTTCCTCAACCTCGGCTCCCCAGATGTTTTTGGCCTACAACTCCCATGATCCCTAGCTAGCAGGACCAGTGGTCAGGGATGATGGGAATTGTAGTCTCAAAACATCTGGAGGGCCGAGGTTGAGGAAGCCTGAGCTTTAGCATAGCTGCTGCTGAGACTTGTTACCTAAGGTGGTATCTCTTCTCTGCCTCAATAAAGATTTCCTTCTCACTCTCAGATAAGAGCCTCTGTCTCCATAGGCTTGGCAGGAGCCAGGACTTAGCCCTACATCTCTGGAGTTGTCTGCTTGCAAATCATCTTTAATAGGCAATGCATGGGATATTGTATGTGTGTGGTGTGTAAGTGTCTAAGGCACTTTTGCCCTCTGATTACAGCAACTTGATTGGTCTGCGAAATGAGACAATAGACGGTTTGAGAGAGAGCTTTTTTGGCTATGGCATTTACATTGTGGAACTCCTTCCAGGGACTCTTGCCAGGTGCATACATTAATGCCAGGCAAAGGCATATTTAGTTTCCCAGTCTTTTAACCTCTGGTTTATTTTTCTCTTCCTGTGATTGTTTTCCCACACAGTTTCTGTGTGTTTTGATTGTGCTTTTATTAGTTCCTATGAACTGTCTGTTCTCCATAATTTAAAAACAATCCCTGTAACATTTAGAGTCCCTTAAAGAACCTATATTAAATAATTCATTTTATTTCACTATGGTTTACATACATTTACTGTATAGTTTTAAATCTGACTCCAGCAGATAGAATTTGCTGACTTAAAATTTTTTTTAAAGCTAAATATGCTTATATTTTCATGATTTATGTTACTTTTAGACTTTGTCTGGAAACCAAGATACCAAGAAGTTACTCAGAAGTGATTAATATTCTGAAGAGGTTTACAAAATGAAAAATAGTGAATCAAAAGCCTTAACTGATCTTGGCAAAGGTATTAATTAAAACGTTAAGCCAGTGAGAAGTTCAAAGTGTTATTAGAATTGATCTGACTCCTTTTAAGGGTTGTAAACAGCTTTCTACATGAAACTGTTGCCTAAAATGTATTTTTATAATATTCAAATATGTAGACAATTTAACTTCACCAGCACCACCTGATCGCTCTGCTTTCTCTGTAGCAAACACCAAATCAAGATTATGATTTGCTATAATGTGAACAATGTATTGAGACAGACCCATGGTTGCCATAAAGTTCTGAGTTGCCCAAAGCAAGACTGAATTAGTTTTAGCACTGAAGTTCCCAACATGATGTGGCCCAAATCTGAGATGCTGTCTTCCAGGTCTGCACTTCTGTACAAGTCACATAACCCAGATGACATTGCGGGGGCCCCCAAAGTGCTTTTTCGGTGCCCAAATATACACTGCACAAGATCACGGCCCCCAAAAAGCACTTTCTTTCTTTCTTTGGGGACAATGATCTTGTGCAGTGCCCCCAAATGATAGTTTTTGTGTGCCATGCCTGAAATAAAGTGCTGCCCGAAATTGTGAGATCACAGCGGCCATTTGGGCAGCTGTCCTCTTGCAAGAAAAGATGGGATGTCTCATTTTTTTCTGGGGCAGTTGACAGGTTTGAGATCTCTGCTTTCTCTCTGCAACTCTTACATCCAGGTCCCTGATGGATTGGTTTCCTGATGAGAATGATGGGACTTCTACAGGTGATTGCCATGCACACACACCTCTTTGATTTGGACTGGTGCTGAACTGAATATCTGGAAGATACTCGGTCAGGGTCCTCCAGGTCACATGCTCGGGTCTTGCTAATATGCATCAGGTCATCCACCTTATCCATGAGCAAATCATGGGCAAGAGTTGTTTTGCTGTGTTTTAACCTGGCACTAGAATAACAGATCACTAGATGGGAAAGCAGATTGACATATAATAATAATATAATAATAATAATTTATTATTTGTACCCCGCCCATCTGGCTGGGTTTCCCCAGCCACTCTGGGCGGCTTCCAACGAAGATGAAAAATAAACTAAAATGTCACATATTAAAAACTTCCCTGAACAGGGCTGCCTTCAAATGTCTTCTGAATGTCAGGTAGTTGTTTATCGCTTTGACATCTGATGGGAGGGCGTTCCACAGGGCGGGCGCCACTACTGAGAAGGCCCTCTGCCTGGTTCCCTGTAACGTGGCCTCTCGCAGTGAGGGAACCACCAGAAGGCCCTCGGAACTGGACCTCAGTGTCCGGGCAGAACGATGGGGGCGGAGACGCTCCTTCAGATATACTGGACCGAGACATGACTTGAAACAACTGAGAATATACCCACAATTCCCTAGGGAGGCTCAGCTGTTGCTTTTATTTCATATCTTTAGGTGCCAAGTGAAAACTTTTCTCTATAACTAGGCCTTTGGCTGATTAAACATTCTATGGCCTTTTAAATGTGTTGGGGGGGCATTAGTTTGTTTTTGTTTTATTATGTATTTTGTGTTCTCATTTTGCATTTTTATGTTATGAACTGCCCCGTGATCTTCAGTTGAAGGACAGTATACAGTTTTAATAACTAATAATACTAGTGATAATTGTCAGAATTAAAAATTGAATTTAATTAAACATGTATTCCCAGTGCCACAATTTAGAAATTTGCAAATTTGCTTTCGAAATGAAGACCCCCCCCTAATTTCCTGTGACAGATGGCTTAAGAATCATGCCTGTGGATTCTCTCAAAGTTATCCATAAACAAAAAAGAAAAAAGAAAAAAAGAAATGGGGAAAAAAACTGCAAGAGAACTCTCACTCCCCAGAGATTACTTCTGTGTTCAATGGTAGAAAGTCTGAGTTCCAAAATAGGATTTCAAGCATTTTTGATATAACAGCTAATTTTCTAAAAGTCTCTTTACTAGACATTTTCTGTTGTTATATTTGCCAGGGGGGAAGTTCTCAAGGGATATGGAGATGTGATAGAAGCATGAAGAAAATTAGAGACTCCTTCAAAGATGAAAGAGGTGGAGTAACAAAAGAATTGTGCACAATCTTTGGAAGCTATCATGAAGGTTTCCCCAACGTGTAACCTACTGTGCTATTTTGAAGCAAGTATCAAGGCAAAAACAAGTTATTCTAATTCTGACATGAAAAGCAAAAAACACAGTATATTGCTCATAGGCAGTTTATGGCTTTTTAAGGTGAACAATGGGCCATGAAACAGCTTACATCTATTGTGCTCGTGCATATTCATGAAGGCACGCCAAAGAGATATAACTTTAAAAAATCATTTAATTAAAAAGTCAACTCGTGAGAACAGTGCCTACTTCTCATAACAGTTTGGGGTGAGAATGACCTACTAAGATCCTGCTTTGCTAAGAACACTTCAGTCATTTTACAAAGCATAAAGAGCTGCCACAGAGAACAGAGGAAATAAGAGGGGAAATGTGTCTTTATTTTGCATACACAGAAATGAGCACAACCTAGCAAAAGCTAAATGTGCCCAAGTCTTGCTGAAATGGGTATAATTAATGTTCGAAATAAAATGCTCTCCCTGGTCACTGATTGCCACAAATATATTTAAGAAAGAAGGGTGCCCCCTCCCCATACGAGCGCCACATGAGTCAATCGCCCCAGCCTTTTGCTGAGAGACCATGAAAGATGACAGCTTTTCCTATTTTCTCCAAAGGGCTGAACCAGATGATCATTTATATGTGTAATTGCATTTAACACGTCTGGATTTTTTAAAAAATAAACAACAACCATGACTAGCAATCAGGGTTGGGACTGGAGGTGTGGAGTGAGGTTTTGTTTTGTTTTGAAACCTTATCCCTCCAGGAGGGTTTTAGAAAACTATACCCCCCCCCCCAGGTTGCTATTTACCCTAGGAAGAAAACTGCCATTGGTGTCGATAACAGCTTTCCTCCCTTTGCAAATAAAAGTTGGGGAAGGGATTGTTGTAAGGCTTGCTGCAGAAGAGAGTTAATTCCTCTCTCTCTGCACTCCAGACCTGACTGTAATATCCTTACTGGCACTTACGGTACTTATCCTTGCCAGCACTCACCAGGCTCATGGCAACCCACCTTCTGCCGCTGCCTCCCTTTTCACAGGGGGTGCCTTGCAGGACCCCCTCCCAATGTCCAACGCTCAATGAGCCCGACAAACAACCACCTGACCTGTCCCATCCCCTCACAGCAGCAGGGCTGCACTGTGGCTGTGCATGCGTGGGCTTGCAGAAGCCACATCCACCCCCTGACACCCCTATGCCCTACTCATGGCCGCTGGCTAAAGGGTGGGAAGGCAGTGTGCATATGCAGCAGGCAGGTGCAGGCACCAGGGGTGCCTCCAAAGCCTTGCCCTGAATCTGAATGGAAGTCTCCTGGGAAACTCAACCCTTGAGCTCCAGCAAAGAAATGAGTGGTATATAAATGAAGGGGAGATAAAAGGTGTTAAACTAGAGAACTGTATTTTACTTTATTTCATTGGTCACAAGGAAAACATCAGCACACAAAGGAGCATTTTGATCAGGAAAACATTGCGGGAGATGGAGGTGGGCAACTTCCTCCATTGTCACTAATGTGAGCAAGTTCACAATCTTCTGTAGCTGCACTTTAGGGTTGTTGTTGTTTTCAAAAAAGGTGGGAGATGCCAAGATTGGAAGATCTAATTATAGATCTTCCGCACAACTTGTAGCCTAGCCTGTCAAATGTTTTTGCAGGAATAGAAATCTTTCTTCTCAGCCTACTTGAACAAAATGGACCGTTTATTAAGTACAGAACTGCAAACAAATACATAATATGCATGCTGGTTTGCCATGACCTTATGAAAGCCAATAAGCAGAAAGTTCCTTATCCAAATAAATGCAAACATTAAAAATAACTGTACAGCTGCATTTTTAGGCAAGAAAGCAGCATATAAATGCTGACATAACATTTTAAATAGGCTCTGTGGTTTATTTTTGCACGCTCTTATTATACTAGTGCAAAATGGTGCATGCCTAACATTTGCAATGAATTTTTAATAGGCCCTGTTGCGGTCTTGGAAATGTAGAGAAGCAAATGTACAAGATCTGCAAGCATCCCTCTACACTGTCCAGTTTACCAGAAAGGTTAAAGACAAGTGACATCTCGAGTGAAGGTGCAAGATGGTAATCAACGAGAGGAAATGCATAACTGAAAAATGCTTCAAAGGAATAAAACAGCATTGACTTCACTAGCAGGGTTCTACCAATAAGTATCAGAAAGAAAAGATCACAATAGAGACTGTTTCTGTTTCATAGAATCATAGAATTGTAGAGATGGATGTCGCCATACTCCAACTCCCATCATCCCCGACCATGAGATAGGCATGCCAGGTTCCACCCAACACTGTGGGTGCCCAGTGCGCACATGTGATGTCACACACACGTGACATCACACGTCACTCCTGCAGTGGGAGAGCCCGGCAGAGTGCCCTGCTGCAGTACCCAACACATTGGGTTGCCTGGATGGGCACCCAGAGTGAAAATTTTGTGGGTGCCTTGGCACTCATGGCCCTCCAGAGATGGCGCCTATGCCATGGGACATGCTGGCTGCGACTGGTAGTAGTTGAGCAACATATGGAGGGCCACAGTTTACCCCATCCCTGGTGTAACTAAACTTTAGGGGAGATGAGTAGGGTCAGACCTAGAGTGGTTTCCTGCAAGGTTTTTTCAGTTGTCCCCTCCTTCATTTCCAAGAGGCATAACCCTTATAGCACTAAGCAAATAGCACTAAGTCCTAAGCAAAAGCTGCCATGGAGCAAAGGAATGATGTGTCAGAGAGTAATAGCTAAGACTACTCCTAATACTTTTTCATTTGAAAAGTTTGTATATGTCTTTTTGAGTAATGATAGTCACTGAGGCTGAATGATATAATAGGCTCCCCCATCACCAGAAGCCTACAATATTCAATTGGGAACTTGCATTTCAATGATTTATGGAATGTTACATTTTATTACAGTATGTTCTCAGACTGATCATAAAGAAAACAATAATGTGTTATATAATTTAGCAGAATTCCTAAAGTGTATTGTTTACATAGGTTTCTTAATAAGCACAGGGACGGACTTTGGTAATATGGCTCCCTGAGCAAGGACAAAATTTGCCCCCCAGCCCCTATTCTTATTTTCACAATAATTCCTTTTGGTACTTTGAGTAGGTGCCCTTATAAATATAAATCGTTGTTGTTAATTTGTGCCCCTTCAGCTTGGTGCCTGGCGCAGAGGAACCGCCTACACAACAGTGCTAAAAAGCAGATTGCCTATTCCAGTACATTATTTTAAAAATTAACCAGAAGCAGGTACGTAATGATGTTAAGATTACACCTTTAGTGTAATTTCTAACAACAGGTCCTACAATTTCCAGAAGTGTAGCCATATTCATATAACATAGCAGAAACAATAGAATCCTGTGGTATTGTCCACCTCCATCAGAAACATGAAATGTTATCGTGATATAGATAGATAGGTTCCTGTTGTTGTGAATGACATTATTAGGTCCCTGTAACACTGTTAACCAGAAGAGACATGGACATGTGGGTGTATTTTCTTCTGGTGTTGCTGTTTGCAATCCTCTCCAATATATTTATTGTCATCCACAACAACGGGGATTCGTTCACTTGTTCATCTTCCAGTGTGATATATGCCATCATCTGTCAACAATGCCCTTCTGCATTCTACATAGGACAAACATGCCAGTCTCTGCGCAAAAGAATTAATGAGCACAAATCTGACATCAGAAATGGAAATATTGGAAAAACCAATGGAGGAACATCTCAGCCTCCAGACATTCTGCAATGTACCTAAAGGAGTCATATTGGAACAAAGGACAGCAACCTAACACCACCAAGTTACCACTGATCAAGAAGCTCAGTACTTTTACTTGTGGTGCAATGGATTTTTTAAAAAAATCACATGATGTGTTGATTGGCTTGCCAATGACAATATAACTGTGTTATCAACAAAACTAATTTTTGCATATGAAAAGCTACTGTTAATAATGCAATTTTCGCTGTCTGTACTACTTTGTATGTCATTTCCTTCTAACTTTACTATTTGAAATGTCACTCCTGCCCAAAGCACGTATATATGTATGTGCGGCTCGGGAAAACACTTCAATACATCCAGCAGAGTGTGTATAGTCTATAAAAGCTTATGCCATAATAAATGTATTGGTCTTTAATGTGCCACAAGACCCTTTGTCTTGTATTCCCCAATACAGTATTCTTCGTCAGGTGTAGAAAGGTTGAGCTACTGTTGTATTAATGCAATGTAAGCCTTAGACCTGCATAACCTAGGCTAAAGTCCTTGCCCACATAGGGACACATAAGGTGGCTGGTGTCATAAATACGCTTGTGACTCATTTATATGCTAGCTATGCCCTATGGTTGCTCTCACACAGCTCAAGGAATGGAAGCAACCAGTGTAATGGGCATGGTGTATCTATGCAATTCATGGTGGTAGAAACTTTTATGCATTGCAGGATTGATGTGGAAACAACCAAAGGGACAGTAACAACCATTCCAAACAGACTTTCAGGTAGGCCTTAGGGTCAAGATAGAAGTTGCTTTAATTGTGTAGTTAGCCATACTTAGGGATTTGAAAAATGTAATACAGATGCCCCATAGTCAACATTTTCATCTCTAGTGCCCATGGGAACTCTCCTCTCACCGCCCTGCAAGGCTTATTGCTGTGTAAAAGGATTTTCATTGCTCTTGTGTTGGGGTGGGATAACTCCCTATGCCATATGCTACTGTCCCAGTGGAAGTTACCCCATAAACTAAAATTAATCTTTTAAAATCCTCTGTCAAAGTTGCTCAACTACACAGTTAAAGTAATGTCTATTTTGACCCCCAGTTTCTGTCTGAAATAACAATGCTCTATGATATCTACCGTTATATTTTATGTAAGCTACTTAGAGGTCTTTACGATTAGGTGTACCAGTTCCATTAAATAAAAGTAAATTAAATAAATACATGTTGGAAAGCTGTGGGAATAAATGAGAAAACTACAAATGCAATGAAAAGTGTAGGATCAAACTTGCACTATAAGAAAACATCATAATAAACCATTTTTCTGATCATAAACTCTTCTGACATTAATTCTCATCAGAAGGTATTTCTATGGGTAATCCAGTTCCTGTAACCTTGGTACCAGCTCTTAAATTAATAGTGAGGTGCCGTTTATTGTGCCAATTTTACAAACAGACATTTTCTTTTTAAAAAACACAACTATTTTCTTTAAGGGAAACAGAGTTGTCATCTCTGAGGTATTGTGTTGGGTTGTAATGAAAACAATATACTCATCATAAAGGGGAATGGAAGAGAGCAATTTGCGGAGGGGCAAATATGTACCCCCAGCAGAACAAGACTGGCAATTCACATGAGGACCAACAGCCAAAAGAGATGACGACTTGTCTTTGCTACTGTCATCATGCCTATATTTTAAGCTCAGGCTATGGACACACTAATCCATTTGTAGAGCAAAAAAATGAAGCTTTTTCTCAGTCTGGAATTGTTTGTGCTCACCCTCAACTTCCTGCTTTCAATCTAGATTGATTATGATCCATAATTGTGGCTCTTCATTAGGTTAGCCATGCTTTTTCCTCTCTGCACATGCCCCACATGTGGTGCTTGTGATCTCAACCCACGACGCCATTGTGCTGGTCTGCATTTGTATTCTTCAGTTTGCAATTGGACACACTGTGAGATAATGCAGAATCAGTCTGTAATGAGCTTTTATTTTTTGAATGAAACCAGTTTCTCAAGAAGTGCTTTTCAGGGTGAGGTGGGGTGGGGGTGGAATGCAACAGATCTACACTGTGTGTGTGGACTATGTAGAAAATAGCAAGTATTCATTCTCCATTGATTCTAGAATAAAATGTTTAAGGCTGTCTCAGAGGCCCTCCTTGTAAGCCTACCAGTGTGCTCAACTGGAGTGGAAGACAGAAAAGGGTTGTTTCAGTAGTGGCTCCACAAAAATGCAAGCCCCACTTAGGTGCAATGCAAATCTTACCTTCTTTGCAGGCCCTCAAGAGGGTACCCTATGTCAGTTTCAGATGCTTTTTTGTAAGATGTGGTCTTACAGGGTATTAACTGGCTATTGCTAGCCTTGTTAGACCATAGGCACATTTGGATTTTTGAGTGCCATGAGTGCCACCTTTTCTGGCCATTTCTCCTCCCCTTGTGATCAACCCCACCCCCCGCATGGGAAGAGTGTGTATACCTACTTTGCTTTCCCAAGGAATCCGGTTAGGAAGTCAGATCCAGTAGAATTAACCTGAACCTTGAAAAGCATAGAGAGTTGAAAAAGGAAGTGGGCAGAACAGTCACTCTTGCAACTTCCTCCTTCACCTCTATGTACTTTTCAAGGGAGAAAAAGATAACAACCATCAGCATTTCAAGACAAGGAAATAGTGGGGGTGGGGAGGGCTCACAGGCTCTCTGGCCGCCAGGGAAAGACCTCAACGGTGCCATTGCACCCATGGGCACCTCATTGGCGACTCTGGATTTTAGAGTCAGAACAACTGTAAAGAGAGAAAGAGAGGACACATGGGGGGCACACTGGATAGGGTCAATCAATCAATCAATCAATCACAGAATTATACATTGGAAGGGTAATCTAATATGCCTTGTGTTTAGAGCAAGATCGGAAGACTTAGAGCACTCCAGATATTGTTGAACTACAACTCCATCAGCCACAGCTAGCATAGCCAGTGGTCAAGGGTGATGGGAAGTGTATACCAGCAACATCTGGAGGGCCACAGATCCCCCCCACCCTTACTTTCAAGCAACATTCTTTCCAGTTTTGTTTTAATTCATTTTCCAAGCAGGGTTCTGTGAGACACTGTGTGAAAAGCTTTATTGAAGCCTAGATATTTTACATGCAGACAATTTATTTCATCTGCTAATTTCGTAATTCAATTAAAAAAGCAATCAATTTTGTCTGGCTTGATTTCTTCTTTATAAACCCATGTAGAAACACATTAGTTTTCAAATTAAATATAATTTTGGAAATGTATCACTATTTGCCACTGCTGTCCCTTATATGACCTTATATAACAATGTTTACTCAGAGACAGCATGGCACTTTTGATGAATTTGGAGCACACTTTTCCTCCTGTGACTACAGAAAGCCAATGTGATATTTTTACCATTGTGCTTTCTTTGTGTTTCTCTGCCATGCAGTTTGTTTTTGTAAAACTATTGTGGCAAGCTGGCACTAGTCATAAAAGGAATCAATTTTAATTCATCATTTCTGTGGTGTGGCTGGTTTTTGTACAGCTTTTAAGTGTAAATGTATACTTGGATGTTTAAATATGGAAATAAGCATGTACTGAAGGGAGAGGTGTAGGGGTTGCACTTTGTGCCTAAGAAGGGTTGCTAACAGTAATCCCTGCACCTTGTACCTGAAGTAAATTCCTGAAGTAAATTCAGTGAATCCTCTCTTAAATCTTGCTTTGCAGTTGCTAGCAAACAGCAGCAAGGCCATTTCCTGTGCTTGCCAGCTAAGCAGAAACCGCATCTATTTACCGTATGTGGTCAGACAGGGCAAGGGGGCCGCTTCCTGCACACGCTTCCTGTTGCAGTAACTCAAGAGAAGAACACACGAACAAGGGAAGGAGGGGGGGGCTTAGCTAGCCAAACACCTATATGCCATATAAGGAAATAAGCTTAACCTTGCTAGCTGATTGGAGAATTTGAAGAGGTGGGAAGAGATGGGCAGACTCTCAGGTATAAAGATGCTTGTTTATTTGTATCTATGGGCCAGTCTTTTGGGAACGATCCCACTGGCCACCTCTGTGCACAGATTTCAATAAAACTTTTTTCTCCAAAGAAGAATCTTTCCTGGTGCTTTTTGCTCTCTCTCTTCGGCCCTGGGGACGCAGGCAAACGATTCCCTGGCAAGGATAAGGCTTCAGCCTTCATTTTGGTGCATTGGCCGGGAAATTGCCCCACCCCAGGGGGCCGGGGAGGGCCAGGCCCGACCTCGGTGAACAGCCCCGGACCGGCGTTCGCGGCTCCAAGTGCGCACCCCTGCCTGTTCGTGGGGGGAGCCGGCCACACCGCTCCGGAGTGAGACACCTGGTCGAGGGAGAAAAGAGGACGGCCGAAGGAGGGGTCCGCAGCGGAACAGGTAAGCCCTAAGGGAAAGGGCGTGGTAGGAAGCCTGGACAGCTTCATCTGGCTGTGAGCAGTAGAGTGCCGCCAGAAAAGGGATAAAGGGTCTGGCTGTGAGCAGTAGAGTGCCGCCAGAAAAGGAACAAGGGAACTGGCCGTGGCAATAAGGTGCCGCCCCGCCAGACAGGGACGGGAAAAGGGGAAAGGGGAAACAGAGGTGGCAGTGGAGTGCCGCCAGTAAGGTTGGGGAAAGGGGAAACAGAGGGAAAATTATATTGGGGTGTGTTTTGTGTGTTGTGTGCCAGATACTCCAGTGGTTGAATTGTCAAGTGTGGGCCGGGGCTTAGCGTCCCCTTGGCCGAGCGATTGCAGGATTGTGCATTCCTTGGCAGCGTGAGCTCGTCCAAGTCACAATCTGTAGTGTGTGGAGTGTGAAAGGATTTTAAGCCCGGTTAGGAGAGGAGTATCTGGAAAATGGGGTCTGGGGGCAGCAAATGTACCCCTTTGCAGTGTTTCTTGAGCAATTGGAAAGCAGCCACGAAGAATGACGATTGGGGCTTTAAGTTGAAAAGGGAGCGCCTTAGAACACTCTGTGAAGTAGATTGGCCCACCCAAGGAACTAATTGGCCCTCGGAGGGCAGATTTAATTTGCAACTAATCAACCCACTATATCAAAATATCTTGAACGTCCACCCAGACCAGATCCCTTATATTTCTACCTGGAAAATCAATGTAGAAAAGAATCCACCGTGGCTGAAAGCCTGCCGAGGCGACGCCCCACAAAATACAATTTGTGCAGTTTGACCGGCAGGGAAGTCAGAAAGCCCCCCCCCCCGGTGATATCAGAGCCGGAAGGAGAAGAAGGAGAAGAGGGGGAAGTCATTAAACCGCCGCCACCCTATGCTCCACCAACTGCCCCTCTAGCGAATCCCCGAGGCCCAGGGCCCCAGGACCAGGGAGGAGCCGGCCCTCAGCCTGAACCCTCCAAGGTTGATGAATTAGAGAGCAAAGAGGAAGAGGATGATGAGGAGTTTATGAAGGGACTAATTGAGTTAGCAAAGAAAGGAAAAAATGTGGACACAGTATCAAACATTGAGATTGCAACAGTATGTACAACCCTATGCGAAAGAAGTGGATGTTAGTTCCCATTTGTTGGCACAGAAGGAATGGATAGAAGCAGAAACCAGGGCGTCCCTCCATAAGTCCCATAAGGCACAGAAAAAGGGTGGGACTGCAATGATGCCTCTACGCAGAGTGTATGACCCACCAGCCCCCCAGGACAGGGTGGGGAAGCACCACCTTGCACTTATACAGTCCAACATGTGCCTTTTTCAAGTGCTGATGTGTGCAATTGGAGAAATTAGAACCCTACCTTTGAGGAGAACCCAGATGATATTGCCATAAAGGCTGCCTTTGTAGCTCAGGCAGCGTCCGATATTCGCCAAAAGAAAAAATCCAGAAGCCTGAGGGGTTCATCGGCCATGGGCTGGAATAGATGTTGGAAATAGCTCAAACCACTTGCAATCAGAGAGATGAGGAAGCCCAGAGAAAAAAGGAGAAGTATCAAACAAGGAAGTTGATGGCATTACAGGCAGCCACCCCCACCCCTCAGGAAAGAGGAAGTGCCCGGGGAGGAGGGCGAAGCCGTCTGGGGAGGAATCAGTGCGCCATCTGCCGACAGGAAGGGCACTGGAAGAGAGAATGCCCTATTCTATTATTAGGAAGAGATTTGTTGGTAAAGTTGCAAGCCCAAATTACCTTTAAGCCATCGGGAGAAGCCACATTGTCCACTATGTCACTTGGGAACTGGTTGTGGAGGCACCCCTGAGGGAGTACTGGCGCCTCATGATGGTAAAAGAAGAGGAGGGACCCATCCCCGCCAGTATTCTGGAACAAGTGAACCCCACGGTATGGGCTGAAGGCAACCCCCCCAGGAATGGCAAAGAATGTCCCACCAATAATCGTGAAGCCCAAGCCATTTGTCAATCCTGTTGCAGTAAATAAGTATCCCATCCCACGAAGGGCGGCTGAAGGAGTGTGGGTGCATCTAGAGCGACTGCTCCAACATAGAATCTTGAGGCAATGCCAATCACAGTGGAACACCCCTTTGTTACCAGTGAAGAAAGGAAGCAGGCTATTATCCTGATACCAGAGCCAAAGAACTGCAGAGAACTCCGTGGCTTTCTGGGGTCTGCAGGATTTTGTAGGATATGGATATTTAATTACAGCATCATTGCCAAGCCTCTACATGAGTCAACCAGAGGAACTGAGAGAGACCCCTTTGTTTGGGGCACAGAACAACAGCAAGCCTTCGTGGATTTGAAGAGGGCACTACAGCAAGCCCCAGCGCTTGGCATCCCAAACCCTGAGAAACCCTTTACTCTATTCGTGGATGAGGACCAAGGGACGGCGAAAGGGGTTTTGTGCCAAAAATTGGGAAGCTGGCAACAGCCAGTGGCATACCTATCTGAGCGCCTGACGCCTACAGAACAAGGCTTACCGCCATGCATGAGAGCAGTTGTGGCAGTAGCCACCCTACTGAACAAAGCAGACAAATTTACTTTTGGCCAAGACACTGTTTGTGTGACCCCGCATGCAGTCCCAGCTCTGCTTGACATGAAGGGTACCTATTTTCTCTCCCAAGCGAAGATGAGAAAGTGCCAGATGTTACTGCTGCATCCGCGTTTGAAGTTCCAGGTTACCACCGCCCTCAACCCAGCTACCCTGTCCCCGGTAGGAGAAGGTGAGGAGCAGATGCACGATTGCATTGAAGTAATGGATGAAGAATATTTTAGCAGGCCTGACCTTAAAGATGAAGCAAACCCCCACTGGCCTTCATGGTTTATGGATGGAAGCAGCTTTGTTAAGGCTGGACAGCGAAAAGCAGGCTATGCAGTGGTAGCCTTGGAAGACCAAGTGATCGAAGTGCAGCCACTCCCGCCTGGAACATCGGCCCGGCTGGCATAAATAACAGCGCTCACCAGAGCCCTGACCCTAGCAAAGGGACGGAAGATAAACATTTATACTCTAAGTATGCCTTTCTGACTTTACATGCCCATGGAGCCTTGTGGAAGGAAAGAGGTTTGCTTACCTCCAGAGGAAATCAGGTGGCCCACCCACAAGCCTTATTGAACCTCCTGGATGCAGTATGGGAACCTGAGGCAGTAGCAGTGGCACACTGTTATGGACACACAAGATTGGACCAGGAGAAGTGGTCAGAGGAAATCGACTGGCAGACAGAGTGGCCAAGGAAGCAGCCCGGGAACCAGCCCCCAGCGTCAGTTATTGGAGCACTGGTCCCTGGAAGGATCTTGAACACCGCTGATAAGCCAATATACACTAAAAAGGAAAGGGACACTGCAGATGCTCAGGAGCTGACATTGTCCGAAGAAGGATGGTACCTTACTCATGATGACAGAATATGGATTCCAGAGTCCCTTTCTCGGCAGATTGCTCAGAGATACCATGAGTCCACCCACATGGGACCAGATGCCACAACCAGACAGCTGAAGCAGTGCTTCTACATAGCCCACCTTTATCAACTGGCAGCCCAGATTTCCAGGAAGTGCCCGCTATGTCAAAAGAATAATCCCAGAACCGGACCCTTGGCTCCCCCGGGGATTCAGCATAGTGGAACTGCACCCATGGAAGACCTTGTTGTGGACTTCACTGAATTGCCCCGCTGTGAACTATACCGCTACCTGTTCGTGGCAATCTGCACGTATACAGGATGGGTTGAAGCCTGGCCTACCAGAACTGAAAAGGCATTTGAAGTAACCAGGTGCCTGCTTAGGGAGATCATTCCCCGCTATGGACTACCTAGGTCAATAGGATCTGACAATGGACCAGCCTTTGTCCACTCAGTTTTGCAATAACCCCCCATGCTAGTCAAAATGTGCAGTTTGATAATTATGTGCAGTAATTCTCCCGAGATTTTTTCTCTTTCTAACAGGTGGACCCAGGCCCACTGCTGTTAAAGTTGCTGACCTCACCCCTTGGGTCCACCACACTTAAGTGAAGAAGGCTATTTTAGATTGGACAGTTACGCCAAATCCTGCTAATCCACTGAAGCTAACCATTTCCAGAAGAGCGCTAGACGACCGCCCTGCTAGGGTCACTCCGGACGCTGACCCTTCTACGCACGGCTGAAGAAGGTGGATGGGAGGGGCGCCCGCAGGCAGCGCTCCCACCGTAGTTACCCGACAACCAGACAATCCAGGCGCAGCTCCCCCTGGACTGATTTTATTAAGCCCAGACAACTTTACCCCTCTTGACGTGCTGACCCCTTCTGAACGTCCCTTGAACGCTTGGGTTTATTCTTGTGGTTGCCATTATATCTACGATTCTTATAGGCGACCGTGGGGTTACGCAATTTGCGTTCATGATGGTTGGGTAGCAGGAAAGTTGCTTCAAGTAATAGGGGAGGAGGAGATACTTTGGCGACCCACCCCTACGGGTGAGGCGTTTATAGAAGCACAGTTTCAGTTGGCCTTACAGGGTTAAGAGATGGAGTGGTGGGAGGAGCCATGGACAGATTGGGGTTGGTGGGTAGGAATAATATCTACTGCCCTGCTTATTTGGATGCTCCTGTATTTTTGCTGGCATGAGCGTCACAGGCTCTGCGGAAGGCAAAGGCCTAGTCCTTCCATCCCTTTGATGATCCTCTTAGTCACTCTCATATTATCAGTAGTAGAAGGAAATGCAATGGCCGACAAGCGAAGACATCAAGGGGAGAGGATTATCATAAGATGTGGTGTTGGCCTCAAAGGGTGGGGTTTGTGCTCTGATTCATTCTCATTGCTGCATGTTTATTCCAGATAATAATGTCAGCATTTCTGCAACCATAGACCACATGGAACAAATGATAGCTCGAAAACCTTTGAAACCCTCTGATGCTGGGGATCCGTGGAGTTGGTTGTACTCCTGGTTGCCTGACAGCAGTTGGTTTCGTCATGTTATCGTTTTAATTGCTGGACCTGTTATAATCTTACTGCTTTTCTGCTTCTGTATGCCCTGCTTGATGCAATGTATGCAAAATATGATGGGGAAGATGATGTCCCGCAGGATGGGGCCCCGTGTCATGACCCTCATTGCTCTCCTCCAGGGATACTATGAACCCGAGCAACCAGAACGAACCTAAGTATTAGGTTGTTCATAAGAAGAGGAGGGAGTGAAGGGAGAGGTGTAGGGGTTGCACTTTGTGCCTAAGAAGGGTTGCTAACAGTAATCCCTGCACCTTGTACCTGAAGTAAATTCCTGAAGTAAATTCAGTGAATCCTCTCTTAAATCTTGCTTTGCAGTTGCTAGCAAACAGCAGCAAGGCCATTTCCTGTGCTTGCCAGCTAAGCAGAAACCGCATCTATTTACCGTATGTGGTCAGACAGGGCAAGGGGGCCGCTTCCTGCACACGCTTCCTGTTGCAGTAACTCAAGAGAAGAACACACGAACAAGGGAAGGAGGGGGGGGGCTTAGCTAGCCAAACACCTATATGCCATATAAGGAAATAAGC
Source organism: Podarcis raffonei (assembly GCF_027172205.1). Lineage (NCBI taxonomy): Eukaryota > Metazoa > Chordata > Lepidosauria > Squamata > Lacertidae > Podarcis > Podarcis raffonei. The sequence continues at coordinate 44,889,224 of NC_070606.1, read as the reverse complement.
TTAACCTTGCTAGCTGATTGGAGAATTTGAAGAGGTGGGAAGAGATGGGCAGACTCTCAGGTATAAAGATGCTTGTTTATTTGTATCTATGGGCCAGTCTTTTGGGAACGATCCCACTGGCCACCTCTGTGCACAGATTTCAATAAAACTTTTTTCTCCAAAGAAGAATCTTTCCTGGTGCTTTTTGCTCTCTCTCTTCGGCCCTGGGGACGCAGGCAAACGATTCCCTGGCAAGGATAAGGCTTCAGCCTTCAGTACTAGATATATTTATTAAATAATCCGTATCAGATCGGACTCGTATGTCACTTTTTAACCTATTAAATTGTAATATGTCATTTTCACATATTCAGTCTGTATGTTTGCTTATAGCATTTTCACCCTACTCTTCAGCCAAAAGGGCTCTCAGATGCTGAATGTACTAGACAGTCCCTACCCACAGGCTTACAATCTAAAACCACCACAACACACAAAGAGAAAGCAACAGGGAGGGGGAAAGGATTTTTATTTTCAATGACTGCACCTTCATGAATTGCTAGGTACCGCAACAGATTAAACCACAACAAACCCAAGTGAGAGTGAACATTGACAATATATTTGTTGCATTTCAAGATGCCAAGAGTCCAAAAGCAAGGACTTTTTGTAGATATCTTATGCCTTGTACCACTATGGCAGGCATGTTCAAAGTCCATTTGGGGGGATTAATCCGGCCTGTTGGTCAGTTTAATCCAGCCCCCATAGGCAGTTCCTTCCCGTGGTTCTAAAAAAAGGGGTAAAATCCTAAATAAAAAAGGTCAACAACTTTGGTCGGCCCTCATGCGTGTTCACTTCATCAAATCTGGCCCTCTTTGAAAAACGTTTGGACACTCCTGCACTATGGCAACTTGCTGGGAAAGGGAGCTGCTCACTTGCTCCTCGCTGCACTGGAGCTGCATGAATGCAGATAGCCAGAGAAGGTCATTGCAGCTGCCAGTCCAGCAGGGATCAGACAACTCAAGGGGCGAATAGTTTTCACATGGTTACATAAAATTGCTGATTCTGATTGGCCTGGCTCTTTAGAGCCAGCTTGTGGTCTATCCCTGCTTGCTTTCATACCTCTAGCTTTGATTAAAAAAAAACTAGTGCAGCTGTGTCTTTTCAATTTATGTCTTGAGCAAAGTGTGATAATATCCCAGTCAGGCTGCAGTCTTGGATGTCACTTGCTCTGAAGCAGCCTTGTGGAACTGTAGGGAATTTAATTATGCAGGCGTTTTTGATCTGTGGGGGTTTACATTAAAAAAATAAATAAATCTAAAAAAAATTCAGATTGTAGTCTCCCCCCTAAAAGGATATTATGAAATGCAACAGAGGGCTTGCACTTTCAGCAGTGGGCAGCGCTTCAATAGAAGGTGTCATCTTACCTGTATTCAGAGTCAGTCCACAAGTGCAGCAGGTGTGCCATGCAATTTACTTTATGAAGGTACTGTATAGAAGATAGGGCAGCAGCAGTGGCAGTTCGTTGCACTCTGTGGCCCTAGTCCTTTTGCACAAAGGAATAGCACTAGGCTGCAGTGTGCCTGCTTCCACAGGGCTGCAAATATACAGCCCCATGCAGATTATCAAAAATCACAATGATCATCTGTTTTGGGAGCTGGGAGAGAAGACTGAACCACATTCCCTGTTTCCTCTCCAATATAAACAGATGATTGGCACTATCAATCATACCAGGAACCCATGCACACAGCAGCAATTTGTGAATACAAATTCCTCTTTCAGAAAACCACAATATTTTTTTCCTACCCCGTATGTCATAAATTCTTCAGTACTACAGCATGCTTTAACAAGCCTGGTTTAAAAACGAATAAAAATGTGCAGTGCTACTATTAAAAATGCATAACGCAACTATAAACAATAACCTATTTGAATATCTCAACCTTTTATAATCGAGTGGTTTCATGAGCAATACCTTGGGCATATGATGTGAAATGTTCCTTGGCCAAATGGGCTTCATATTAAAAATTATGCCCAAAGGGAGAGCTAAGAACCCAGAATATTCAAATTAAATTAAAGCTGTCAGCCTTGGTCAATGGTTGATGTGCCACAATATATATGTGTGTGTGTGTTTCTCCACTGCCTTAATGATAGCCACATTTTAACATAGAATTAATTCCGACGGGCATGGTGAACTGTGGCTCACATAGAAAGGAACTCGGGTTGCTTTGTAATGAATTTTGCTTAAGGGACAATCCAAGGTTCAATGAGTAAGAGACAGAAAGTAGATGATCCTAACTATTAGTTACATTGGCTGGGTTGTGTAGGATCGCTTCTAAATGTTTGTGCACTGGCAGAGAAAGCGTATGCTGTTATTGTGAGACCCTTGTGTCAGTACGACAAAATGTATATATCTGTGTTTACAGAGATGAGGACTGCATGGGGTCTAACTCAATGCTCTTGCTCCCCTTCTCTGTGTTTGTTATACATGGCCACAGATCACGTGAAAAGGGCATTAGAGGAGCATATGGTCTTCTTAGTCTTGCTGATGCCATTCCTATACTGACTTTTGTGCTTGCTGTAAAATCTTCCATGCTAAAGTGCCTGATGCAAAAACCTTATTGGCAAGAGAATCTCATTGACTTCAATAGACCTGGTCTCTATTGTGATTCCTTAGTCGATACAGCAAGTCTTACCAAGAACTGCAGCTTTATGTCAAATACATTTCCTTTCAGAGACAAACTTTTACTTTCAGAAGTCCTTTATCTTTATAATGAACAGAATCAATATAGAGGAAGAGCACGAGCTCTGGCACAGTATTTCAAACATACTAGATCATGTTTGCTTATAATTATAATTCACAGGAGCACATTCCCACAATCAAGGGACAGGAAGGCACAGCATGAAGAAAAAATTAGCACTGAGCAACCTTTGTGAATAATTGCCTGTCAGTGAATGGCTTATTAAAGACAAAACTACAATTTCACAAGGCAGCCCTTGTGTTGGCTTGTCTGCTCTGAAGACTGATATATATAAACACATGGGCGCATGAACAGTTTTTAGAAGGATCTTTTCTTAATGGGATTTTGAATGATAAGTTCAAATGAATGCTTTTATAAAGTTGGACATAATAATGTCAAGGATAGCTGACCTCTGGAACAAAGTGAAGGTTCAGAGGACAGTCAGAAAACATTGAATGTGTGGCCAAAGGATTGTGCTGGTTAGGGATTTTGGCATTTACTTTTATTCATTTATTTTATACAAGGATTTTTATCTACCTTTCTACTGCTTATGCACAACAGCAAACATGGGACAGCTAAAACCAATTTTAAATACAGTAATAAAAATTATATTTCAAAATACAATATAATAATAATAAGAAGAAGAAGAAGAAGAAGAAGAAGAAGAAGAAGCAAAAACAGGTGCAGCACATGAAACAGAGGCATCAGACAAAAATATTATCTGCCTGATAAGGCAAAAGTTTGCCTAAACAAAAAGGCTTTCTGCCATATGGTGCACACTGAGAGGCTGCCAGATAAGCCTCATTGCCAATCTGGTGCAATTATGGAAAAGATAGCCAACACAGTCCTGTGCATGTTTATTTAGAAGTAAATCCTACTAGGCTCAATAGGATTATTCCCTGGCATGTTTAAGGTTGCAGACTGTCTTTATAGATGTGTAAACAGTGTACCAATTTAGGTCACAATAAAATGTAACACTACAAGTCTTAGGTCTGTGTAAATCCTGACCATAATCCCATAGGTTGGAAATGCTTGCGTTCTCATAGAAACTTATCCAAACAATACTTCAAAACAAAATAAAGCACCTGAATACAACATCTTTAGCTTAGTTTCTTCCAAGTAGACTGGGATTGATAGGTCCATTTTCTTCTCAGAAAGCACATAAAAGTGTTAGTATCCATATGGCACCAATCAAATTATGATCTGTGCACAGTTTGAAGTATCATTTGGGAATTTGTGTCGACACTCTTGGTTGCAAATCACAGTTCTAAAATGGCATCTGATCAGCTGTCCCAAGTAAAAAGCTGATATGATAAAAGCTGCACATGTTGAAATGTACAGCAAAAATGAACAATTGGTAGACTGAGGGCTCTAAGTGGCCTGTGAAATCATGGATATAGCAGTGAAACTAAGCCCTAGTGCACACGTTCAAAAATATTGTGCCAAAGAAGTGATGTGAGCATCTCTTCTCCACCATGTAAAAAGTCTCCTAACTGGGATCTCATGTGGCTTGGATCACACCATCTGCATGGTGGAATGTTAGGATCTGTGCTGCTACATGACCATGCTATTTAAGTATTGTCCTTGCCTAAATTTATTTACCGATGAAGAGACAGTACTCATTCAGCTGTTTCGCCTTTCTCGTTTTGTTACAACCTGTCCATGCATGAGCAAACATGTTCTATAACTACTATATTCTTACCGCTAACCTACTCTACCTTTATTGTAGAGTTTGATCAGCAATAAAGATATCAAGTTGAATAGAAAATCACACTACTGGACCCTAGACAATTTATAGGAGAACAAAGTATATTTTGAGAATACAGTGGTACCTCGGGTTACATACGCTTCAGGTTACATACGCTTCAGGTTACAGACTCCGCTAACCCAGAAATAGTATCTCGGGTTAAGAACTTGCTTCAGGATGAGAACGGAAATCATTCTCTGGCGGCACGGTAGCAACAGGAGGCCCCATTAGCTAAAGTGGTGCTTCAGGTTAAGAACAGTTTCAGGTTAAGAATGGACCTCCGGAATGAATTAAGTACTTAACCCAAAGTACCACTGTACAGATGTTGGCTACCCCTTGCCTTAATCTTCTTCTGCTTCCACAACATCAGGACCAAATCTCAGTGCCTAAGAGTTGTGTCAGAAGCTCTTCCTCCTGATGGCAGTCAATAACTATCCTCTGGTCTTAGATTTGAATCACCCAGCCTACCTTAATGAAATACAAAATATACCAAAAACAAAACAAACAAACAAAAACGCTGAAAGGTACAGTATCTTGAGAGGAAATTGTGGCAGCATTGTGATAATGTGTGGCATGGATTACAATCTCACTAGTTGCATAAAAGGATGTTCAAACATAAAAACTACTGTGATCCAAGCATTAAAACATGTGTGTGCTATATTTATTTATATTATATACTATGTTATCATATACTATTATATGCAATGTTATTATATACTATAATATACTATGTTATCCTATATATTCACTTCCATGCCTAAAATGGTAGGACTTGCCCCATTGTCGGATTGTGAGTATGCTTTGAATATAGGATCCACATTCCTAGAGTTAATAAGCACGAACAGGTACAGAATCTTCCTACATTTTTCAAAAGGGTGGTTTGTAAGGACTTGTTAACTACTCTGAACAAAGACTAGCAAGGGGTCCTTCAGTATGTAGGCTCCTTCCATTTCTGGAATAGTTGGTTTTCACTGTGTTGCATTTCAGCCACAAACACAGATACATGTACTATTATCTCTCAAGGGTTCTTTGAAGATAATAGTTAATATTGGTATAGTGCTTCAGGAATGTAAAGTGCAAACTATGGTTCAGAGACATAATTTATATTTTCATCTTGTGCCTGCACTGCTCTAGTTTGTCATTATCTGGGTTGTAATGAATAATGACCTTTGAGAGGGACATTACATTTTGAACATGTTCCCTTCTGTCAGTCTGTTTTCATGTTTTATGAAAAACAATTATATATATATATGACATTGACTTATAATTTCCATGCTTTTGGGTGCATGAGTGAATTTGTATGTGCCTTAACTCACTCTCTTTTAATTCAATGAACAGATTCATTTTTTAAATCCTAGAGCCTATTTATATGTAAACAGAAAAGTGGAGCGATACTTAATTCTTGATAACATCACCTTGTTCCACACATTCTGCATTAAAGACTCTCACACTATGATCACCAGGTCTGTTTATGAGTTTCTTTTCCATACATTCAGAAGTCGGTCCCATTAATTTAAGACAATTTCCAGGTAATTATAATTAGGTTTGCAGTGAAAGAGATTAAGAACTGCACAAAGACCCTAGCTTCATAGCACCCAGTCCAGAGTCTTGACCTTACCAAGTGAAGTGGGATTGGTAGAATGTATGCTGGATGAGATGGAAATTTTAAAAAATGTTTTATTTAAGGAAGGATTACATGTAAGATTGTATACGTGACAAAAGGTGTATTAGATTATGCCTGGCACAGAGAAAGTGGAGAGTGAGAAGCTTTTCTTGCTCTCTCATAATTCCAGAACCAGGGGTCAGCCATGAAACCAAAGGTGGGAAGATTCAGAAGGAGGTATTGCTTCACTCAGTACATAATTAAACTACAGTATTCACTTACACAAGGTGTAGTGATGGCTACAAACTTAGACGGCTTTAAAAAGGGATTGGACACATCATTGAGGATAAGGCTGTCAAAGGCTACTAGCCGCGAGAGCTATGAACTCCTTCCAGCATGCCTCTGAATACCATTTGTTGAAAAACAGAAGTGGAGAATGTGCTGTTGTGCTCATGTTCTTGCTTCCAGGCTTCCCAAAGGCAACTAGTTGGCCATAGTGAGAACAGGATGGTCTTTGATCTGATCCAGTAGGGCTCTTCATATGTTCTCCAGCAGAACGTAATTTATGGTTTTACAGCGCACTTCATCTCTCCATGTATCAAAGCCAAGCTGAAAATAATTGGAAAAGCAAATTATTAGGCACAGGAGAGTTGGATCAGACAGTTAAAAGTGTGTATTTTGTATAGTTCTGCTTATTACAACAAAATAACTTGATTATTTCCCAACATTCATATGACATCTCTCCTGCGTTTATTACAAAGATTTTTCAACTCAGATTGACAGCTCTGTTTCAGTTCACCCCATTCCAAATATATTTCCAATTGCATGACCAGGCATTTCAAATACTGATGGTGGCAAGTAGTGGGGGTGGATTTAATTTAATATTTAAAATGATGTTATGTAGCTCTAGAGAGATGACCCTTAATTTCATGTAGCACATTAATAAATGGCTTGTAATTCCAAACAAATGAGGCAGAGATACAATATGCAGATACTATAGACAGGCCTGCTTTTCAGTTCTTTTTTGAAGTTTGTATGATTAGAATAAATTATTTTAATCTTGTTCTAGTTGTTACCCAGCAGTGGAACAGAATAATGCAAATGACATTACTTGTAGAAATGCACTGTGTAAAATCTACTAATATATTTCACAGTCTGAAGGGGAAAAAATATATATTATTGGTTTCCCAAGGTTACCTAATCTTTCTTGACTGCTGGAGTCTAAGGAAGCTTTTATTCTTTCAGTTTCAAAGTAATGTCAAACTGCAAAGTCCCCCTCCCTTACAGATGCTCTTTTATTCAGTTCCCATGGATGGTAGAAAGTGCTGCGTGAAAATTTGTGGACCCAGAATATAATATTTGCTATCATAATTTAAATTCTGTGCTAATTCCGGGGCACACTGTTCACCACTTAGCTCCAGTCTCATTTTTCAGAGTTCCTAGTTTAAGGTTGCCATATTTTTTTAGGAAAACCCAAAAGTTTTTGAGATTTTTTTAGACAAACCCCAAAGTTGCTGACGTGATTCTGAAACCGTGATTTTTTTTGGTTGACTTCTCTAAGATCCAGGACAAAGTGCTGCCTTTCAGAAATTCCAGATGTCAATTTCGCCTTTGAAATTCTGGTAATGTCCGGGGAAATCCAGACATATGGCAGCCCTATCCTAGTTATCTAAACAGTATATTTCAGATTTCCTCAGGCTGATTGGTGTCATGAGAATACCTAAGACCACTGAGCCACAGAAACAAGTGTGTTTGCATTCTCATGTGACTTTGATTTATTTAGAAAAATAAAGGCGATGACAATGGGGGAAAAGGGGGAAATGGAACTTTGCCACAATACTAGCAATTTTCTGATCACAGGTTTTGATACACATCAATGTGAGTTTTGTAAGAGTTTATTTGATTCAGTTGTTACTGATGACAGAGGACATAATGAAATAGTGTATTTAGAGTCAGGATTGGTATCGGTAGTTAAAAAAATGTGGACAGAATAATGTTATCCACAAAGCCAGAACAAACACTGAATACAGGAAAAGCCCCCACAATTGCCTTTATGCCTCTTTCTTGAGTGAAAGGCATGAAATTGTTTTTTGGGGTATGCAAGATGAATGGCAGAAGTTGGGTGTTTGGCCTGCTTGTCACTGATGCTGCACTATGAAAGCAGCAGAACTCAGAAGTCATGAGGAGTGAAGAACAAATGATATCTAAGGAGTGATAATAAGAATCCAGGAAAGTGAGAAGTGAAAACAATATGAGAAGAGTTAGTCAGAAGCTAGTGGAAACCATTGCCCTCATATGACTTAAGAGTTCTGAAGTCTGTTGTGTTTATTTCTCCTTACCTTCCTGGATTCTTATTATTAAGTAGTGGGTATTATCATCACTGCAAGACGACTTGTGTATTCTGCTCCAGGTGATAGCTCTAGTAGACAAAGCGAGCAGGGTGTTCTAGACACGTAGTTCGATATAAAGCTCGGGATGCAGAAAGAGCTAAGCAAGGGAGTATAGATTGTTAGCTCTACCCACACCTGCCAGTAAGTGAACTTCCTCATAAGAAGACCCTGCTGGGCCAGACCAAAGAAAGCCCACCTACTCCAGTATCCTGTTCTCCCAGTGGCCAACCAGATGCCTCTGAGCCTATAATCAGAACATCTGAGTATGCCTCTATATAGCAGCAGTCTGAAGAGAGTGCAATTGTACTGCCTCCAAGAGAAGGGGAAACACAGCCATCGTGGGTGGGCCATTTCAGGATGGAAAGGTGTAGGTCACATGTCCTCCTACGGTACAGTACTGGAGCTTTTGGTCTAGCAGGGACCACTGTGACCAGCTCTGGGCCCTCTTACCCTTTGATTCTTTCTCCATGTCCACTGCCTTCTTCCTCAAAGAGGCGAAGTGAGACACCTAAGGTTAGGACACTTGGAAAGTACAAAGGGCAGTACAGTACAGATGAGTATGGTCCTACAAGTTGGTGGTTGCTTTGAGAAACTTCTGAGATAAAGAAAAAAGTCTGTGGCTGCCAGTTAACTGCTTAGGTAAATGCCAATTCTGCTTAACTTCAGGTTCCTAGAAGTCACAATAGAAAAGCTTTCAATTTTCCCTTTCACACTGGTGATTTGAGCACTTGTTTCATTTTCAAGAGTTTTCAAAAATTAGAGAAAATGAAAGACGAACACTTTAGATCAAAGTTTCTGTTCTCATCTACAAGTTGTCTTTTAAGGACTGAAATCACTTAAATACAGTAGATGACGAGCCATGAAGACTGAGGATAAAAGACTTTTGATCTCCCAACCCCAAGGCAAAAATGCCGACGCGTAGATCAAGTCAGCACATCACAATGGTCTTTGAATTCAAAGGTTCGTTTATTAACAGGAGTAGGAATCTTAGTCTGTTCTTTGGCAGATATACCGTAATATAATGCGATAAAGCACTGGGAGAGACCTGGATACCATTGTCATACAGGCATGAATCAGGACACCAAGGAAAAATAAGAGGTATAGAAAGTATAACGTAAGGCCTGCATTTAGGGTTAATTGCATTATCAGACTCCATCACGCCTGTTTTCCTGTATCTAATAACTGATTGTCAAACTGAACCCAAAATGTATATGAAAACCAAGATGTAATTAAAAGATTCTAGCTTCAGCATCATTATCATATATTTAACTTGTTAGGTGCTGTGTTGACCCGAAATGGTGAGCTCTTCTGGAAGCCCTGCTTGCAGCATATTGATGGTCAAGATGACCCCTGCCTAATAGGTAGCACTGAGCTCATATGTGTTTCACATGCTTTGATGTATCCACAGGTCCCAAGCATAGCTAGAGCGGGAGGTAATGGTTAATACCAGCCACCTGTGTTCCCATGTGATGTGGTCTGCCTGGGCCTATAAAGAATGTGTGTATCTTTACTTAGGTGTGGACAAGCCAGTTCCTTGTTGTGGTGTCTGACCCACGATAGGCTGTGAGCAGGGGCAAGAAGGGAGCCATTAGACCTTTGCTGTAGGTTTGTACCTTTCTTTAATAAATTGCTAGATCTGACCACTCTGGCGGTTTGGACACCTTTCTTTGGAATTCCTGTGTATCGGAACTCGTGTGAGCTCTCCTTCGGATCTGCAGGGTATTTCAGGTTCCTGTTACTAGTAGTGATCAGGAGGGCAGAGTAGCGTTGTTTACATGGCTTCTCAACACACAAGTTGCTCCCAGTAACTGAAAGGGAGAGCGTCAGGGGGCAGTAGTGGAGCCAATCCAGGGCTACCACTGCTGCACGTACACCATGCCAATTTCCCCACCGCCTAACCAGCAGTGTGACCTCTGTACTGGGAAGTCAGGTAAGCAATGTGACTCCACCCTGCTCAGCTGACTTGATACTGCCTGCTACTCGAAGTAGTCTCAATATGATTTACAGTATTGTAAATAATACGATATAGCTGTGAACTCTACAAATAGACAGGTTGAAAAACTGTAGCGTGGCTCAAGCTTCTGCTTTGAAAGCCCTTTGACAACAAGGTGCTTATGCCTCTCCACCCCACTCCCTAGAATTTATTCTTGCAGTTTTACTTTTCAAGTCTTTGTTTTAGTTAAGGAAAAGGTCAGATTGGCATTTGGCAAATGGCTCCATATTTCCCTTCTGTTTCTTCTGCACTAGTAATGGAACTCCAGTCTCATTTATAATCTGCCAGGCCTTAGGACTGCAACAAACCAGTGCCAATACAAGAAAGGACTTGTATCCAAAGGTGCTATAAAAATAGCTTTATTTCCTAGAAAATGTTATGTGTTCCTCAGGATATTTTCTTTCCTCCTTTAGTTTTTGCAAGAAGGAGTATACCTTTCTTCCACATATTTGCTGTATAGTTCTACTATGTTACAGAGTACAGTTTAATGTGGGTTCTGGGTCAGAAAATGTTGAAGACTGCTATATAGCTAGCTACACTGGGAAGACAGCAGCAGAAACTGTTGGAAAGGAAGAAATATACCTGCCATGGTATACTGCTGCCGCTGACCTTTGGCAAGCATGACAACTGGCATCACTTATTTCCAATTCTGAAGCTTCAGAGTTTGGCAAGATCATTCTGCATTGGTGCCTGGCCTCAGGGATGGACTGGTTAAGAACCAACAAACTACAGCTCTGCTGCTGTAAGGAAGCATGGCACACCTTCTGCTACCGTGGGGAGGTATGGCAAGGCCCTCTGCTGCCGCAGATATATATCGTGATAAAGGTAAAGGTAAAGGGACCCCTGACCATTAGGTCCAGTCGTGACCGACTCTGGGGTTGCGGCGCTCATCTCGCTTTATTGGCCGAGGGAGCCGGCGTACAGCTTCCGGGTCATGTAGCCAGGACCCCTATAGCTAAAGCTACCCCATAGGAAGCTGCCCACACACCCTGAGATAGTACCACCTCCAAGTGAGGCCTGGAGGGTGGTGACTAGAGAAAAGACCTTGTGTGTAACAGCCCCCATTCCATTTATGGAATGCTCTCCCCATAGTGGCCCACCAGGCAACAACTTTGTCATTGTTTCAGCATCATGCAATGATGTTGTTTTCCGCAGCATTTGGGCAGCACCAGTGACTAAATGATTTTACTGTTTTCAATATGCTTATGTATATTTATTGTTGTAAGTTGCTTTGGGACTTGTTGCTGGAAACAATACATAAATTCAGTTAACTTAACCAGCTGCAGTGTGATCTCTGGCCAGCTCTGAAGTTGGGAGGAAGGGTCGATGATAGTTTTGCAGCTGTGTGGCTGAACAGTTTTAGCCACACAATATAACCCCTTCCACTTCCTTGCCTTTGTTGTGGGACGGAAGAGTTGGGTGCTGATGTCTCCTGTGGGTCCTGCTTTCAGGCAGTACTGACCAACAGTGCATGCTCCTGCCCTGACTTCCCGTGAAGACACTGGGTGCTTTCGGAAGCAGTGTCAACTGTGCACATTCTCCTCACAGCCTAGGGGCGAGGCCAGCTGGAGCCAGTATTGGATGCGGTGACTCAAGAGTTCCATTGGGCAGCAGTGCCCAACAGTGCCCGCTCATCAGTTTTTCCCTCGGTAAATGTCGGGGAGCTGGGTGCATTGACAGGAGGTGGCGGGAGGCAACTTGTAGATATGCCTGCTCATGGTCTCTCCTCCCTAAGGGCTAGAACCTTGACAGCTGCAGTTGCAAGTCTCTTAGGGTCAAAACACTTTCACTCAGAAGCAAAGCTCTACGTTGAGCCAATGATGGCAGAGCACGTTTTGGACAGCATTACCCGGATCTGGAGTGAAAAACGGCAAAACTGTCGAAAATCCCGCCTTTCCAGATAAACTCCCTTGTACAGTAAATACTTTATTGGTCGGGTTTTGTTTTTAGTTTTACTGGAAGCGGCGCCACTGCCAATTATGTAAACTCACCCACGTCCGCTTGCATATGAGTCAAGTTCCTTTGCTGAGCTCAGTGGGACTGACTTCGGGCTAAACTTAGGCGCGGGGCGCCGTTTGCGCGGGCTCGCTTCGGAGGCGGCCGCCGGAGGAAGTCGAGTGAAGCCAAGCCTGGGTTTCCTACCGGCCAGGGACGGGGAGGGCCTCCAACCCCCTGACTCCGCCTGTACCACATGACTTCTCCCTCGCCTGCAAACTTTTTCCTCCTCCTCCTCCTCCTTGTCCCGTTGCGGCCGCGGCCAAGGCTGGAAAATGGCGGCTCGCTAGACTCGCCGCTGGGCGCATCCCTGCCTTCGTGCGCCGGCTTCCCCCGACGGCGGGCAGGCTCGGGCTCCCGTGCGCCATGACGCGCTGGGTGCCCACCAAGCGGGAGGAGAAATACGGCGTGGGTGAGCGTTTTCTCTTTCTCCGTCCTCCTCCTCGGGCTTTTCCCCTGGGCTCTTCCCGCTTGTTGCGCTTATCCTTGCCGGGCGCTGCGAACTTCCCGGCCAAGTTTGGTAGTTCGGCTGGCGAGAAACTGCTGAGGCTCCGCTTGGCCTTCAAGAGCGGCAACAAATAAAAGAACAGTACAAAAGCTGTCGTGGTCCTCCTCCTTGTCTGGGTGCCCCCCGCCACACACGGGTTTCCCTCGCCCGCCTTGGGTTCATTGTCTCCGTGGGCTGCCCCGCAGAGTCTGGCATTCTTGCCGTGAGCAACGTCGGAGGGGAGAGAGCCGATTCCTTGGAAGAAAGGCCCGCGCGGGGAAGGGTGGGGTGCGCACGGGCGGTCGCCTCTCTCTCTCTCTCATCCACATTGCAAGGCGCGTTTCCTGTTGAAGGAGCGGCTTGTGTTTTCCTGCCCCTTGGCTGCCTCCCGGGGACTCCCTCCCTCCCTCTCTCCCTCGCACCCGCCCTTTCTGGAGAGCTCATCTCCGGGCAAAACTATTGGGATCCCTCGGTCCCGTTGTAGGCAATTCCGCCCCTTTCTGCTTTACTCCACCTCCTGAGCCTGGTTCTCTGTAAAGCCACGGTCTTTATTTTGTGCGGGGATCTTGATCCAGAGGCGTCTCTGTGCCCTTTCCCTAGTTTTAAGTTTGCCTCTCTTTTCTTTCCGATGAAGCGGGTCGAGGTCTGTGCATCCCATTCTCCGAAGCTTCCTGTCCCACTAACTTGCAAGATTCTTTGTTCGTCTTTAAGAAGAGAGAATGGGAACTTGATGCCCAGTTGGCTTGTTTTAGCCCTGGCTCTCCCAGCCGACTCTTGTGCACTGCGCTAAACCTAGGGGAATCCTTGTTTGCTGTTCCTAGGTAACCCAGCTGAATCGACTGACACCCCCCCAAAAAAACCCCCTCCTTGTTGGACATGTAGGCAGCATTTCATCCTGTATAGTCTGGCAGTGGATGTATCGATTAGTATTAAGTCTGTCAATATGGAGTAATGAAATCTCTGTTGATTCTATCAATTAAATCTGCATTATATTTGCATTTGATTAAAAGAATAGTTGTGAGTGACAAAAAGCATTATTTGTTTTTAAATTATACATACATGTGACACAGTTTGTGCTATCTCAGATGAGGCATTCTCCTGTGTGAGAGCACACCACTTTCATACAAACATTTTTTGTGAGGGAGCATTGCCTCTTCTTTCTCTACCCTAAATCCATTTCACCCCACCAACAAACAAACTTACTTTACCCTGGCAAGGGTCCTTGTGATGTTCATACGTGTGAGTAGCTGGAGGGTAATGGCTGTGAGTGTGCACTAAAAAGCCCTCAGTTCAAAACTGAACCTTAGCCAAAATTCTACTGGCTAATCCACTAGTTACTTTAGGCAAACCATGATTAAATCTTGATGCTCAGATTGCTGCTTTTGCACTCAAATTGCCGGTCAGGAGAGGAGAAATTACTTAACCCCCCCATGTTGCTTTTTTCTCTGGACGGAAAACGATTATGGACCCTGTATATTTTCTCCTGTTAGTGGAAAAGTGGCAGTGGGGGATTTTGAAAAGCGAAAACAATGAATTTTATTATACTGTTGCAGACCTAGTAAGGGAGGATTTTGAGTGGATGCATGTCAGGAAACAAAAAGGTTAAGCACTCCCTTCTGTCCTGATCACACTCTCAAAAAGTGGTATTTGGGTTGCTTTTTAAAAAAACAAACATGGGAGACGGTACATCAGGTTTGTAGCGTTCCTTTTCTCCCTTACAGGCTTGTTGGAGGGTTACATGACAGATAATGCACAAGAAGTGCTGGAACACTCAAAATGCTAAGAATTAATGTGTTGAAGATGATACTCAGTGTATTGTGGATGTTAAGTACACCTGGAGTTGACCAAGGTTTAAATCTCCTTTCATTAAAAATACATCTCTGTGAGGTCAGCTAATGAAATAACTTGCGTAGAAATTCCCTGTGTGCCTGCTGTCTTTCTGTGAGTGGCTCCCGTGCAATTAGGGGGCTATTTGCAATGGTTCCTGATTGTAGAAGAATCATCTGCCAGGAAGAGGGTCTGTCAGTTTCTTGCATTTGGCCTCACGCATGCAGGTGAGCCATTTGAAAAGATCCCAGGTGCATAGGTTCTGCTGTGTACTTAGGGTAATATTTAAAGGCCCCTATTGCTGGCTTGTGAACAGAGTATTTTTGTTTATGCACAAGCACATGAGTATCCTTGTATCTTTTTTTTGTTCAGTCCCCTGGTTGGAAATACAAATTTCAATAAGTAATGCAATAAAGGAGTTGTGTGAAGAGTGATATATTGCTATTTGGGATGCAATTTTGTACAAGGAGATTAGATACCCTGCTGTGCTATGGATAGCTCTGTAATTGATGCTATTGGAAAACGTTCTGCTCCTGTTTCTGGTTTTAGATTTGCCTCCTTTGACCTGGCAGGTCTTCCATAGCCTATATATTATCATCTTGATCTATTGTAGATCCTAATTGTAGGGTCTTGACTTGATAGGCTCTAATTACAGGTATCTTCAAGTCCTGTGCATAATGGGATTTAGCTAATCTGGATGTGGTCCTTTCTAAGGGCTATAGCCTGTGATTGCTTTTATGGTACAATTTCTATGGTACTATTTAAACATGTGTTAGGGAGAATTTAAGATATAGTAAGGTATGTCTTGACCCCCGCTTTATTTTGTTACATAAATTCTCAAAACTTTTTTCAGCAAGCCTACTTATATATAATTTAGTTATTTATACTGTATTTTATAGTTTAGTTTTTAAAAGTTTTTTTTTATCTTATTAGGCATATAGATATTTTTTCTGATTAAGTGGTCCAAATAAGGTTACTTTCTGCACTCTTGTATAGCCACTTAACAACGCTTGAAAGAGTATTTCCTTTGTTGGTATGGCTGGTAAGCTATTAATGAATGGTCTGATGTGAATGACAAAATCCTGAAAAATGGCTTTGTTCCTTCAGTATCATTTATATAGTGAAAAAAATATTTACCATATGGGGAAGCGTTCACGCATTTTACCATATGAAAAAAATGCCTTGTTCATTAACTTTTCACATAGCCATTTTAAAAATAAGTATTTGGGTTAGTTATAACTGTAATTTATAGACAGACCAGTCTTTTGCACTCTTGTAAGCAATAACCCACTTCAGCAGATTAATAAATGGTTGATATGAATGATATTCCTTATGCACATACTCAGTAATTTGATGGCACTGCCTGTTTTCTGTTTTAACTGCTCCACAAGAGAAGCTGTGTGCTTTCCTGTTACACTTTGAATAGAATATGGGGGAACAGATGATTTGATGTCTTGCATTCTGTAGCGATGTTTTCTAGAAATTCATCTTGGCTTCTACTTGTGCATTGCAAATACAATTTGTTTGGTGCAGTTCATACTGAAATATGAAAACTGAAGGGACAAGATTGCCCCACCAACCTTTACAACTCTCCTCCTAGAGCAAATATGTGCAGGACTGTGCAAAAAATTGCTTATCCTTTCTTTAAGGCTACCTTGCACTATTGCTTTGCTGTGCTTTCTGAAGGCATGCTTTCCAATGGGATGTATGGAGGTGGTTTAGAATATACATTTTTTGGAATAACAAGAAGAAATTTTCAGATAAGAATCAAATGTCCAAAGTGGATCAGTTCATCGAAAGAATTTCTGAGAGTAGAAGAGGGAGTTTATGATACGTATTGCCTGAATAAATAAATAGTCTTGCTGGGCTCCAGAGCGATTAGTTGAACTATAAAGGGCTGCTCTAAAGAATTGAAATAATAAAGTCTAACTTTAGGGGTGTCTGAATTGCAGTCTGGATTGTTCATCAGCAATTGTGGACAGATGGCAAAAAAAATCATGATTCCTCCAGCATGGTGGTGGGGTTGCCTGGAATGGAGTTGTTAAAGTACCCTGTACTTGACCACCTCTGCCAGCCTCCTCTAGTGGGGATCTGCAGTATGTCTGATCTGGGCCTCTTTGCTGTGTTGGCTTGGGAGCTGGTGCACAGAAAGGTCCCCCTCCCTGCTCCCCACCTTCTGCCATGCTGGATTTGTGTATGGGCTGCTGGCTGAGCACCCAAAACTTTGAATGCTGTGATAAAAATACGGCTTGAAAATGTAGACTGCAGACTAAATTATCTGAAAGTGCCCAACATTCTTGGAAATGCAATACAGTACTGAGTGCATTAGAGAAGAGAACATTGTGGTTCTCAGCAAAACAGCAGTCATGACTCTTGGTTTTGGTGTTCAGTGAGCTCATTCCTTGAAAGTGACAACCACCTTGCTTTTTCTATAGTTCTCTGTTGAAACTGCACATAGGTGTACTACCTGTACTGCAAACAGCTAAGGGCTAAGTCGGTAAAGGCAAATATATGTTGATGCATTTATTCAAACATATTTAACAGTAGATGCATTGGAATAAATACATCAACATATATTTGCCTTTACAGGCAGTGAGTGTTTGAGACCCCAATTATAGCTGATGAGCATATTCAACAGATGGCTTGTAGTGAATAGCTGCAAGTGGCTATTCACAATATACCAGTAAGTGGGCAAGTGCATCTTGTTTTGGTCCTTGATAGGTGTCATATTATTATATGTATGAAGCTTACGCAAGTGCATTCATCTGTCACTTGAGTGGCATAAGTACTGCTTCTGCTTCCTACCCTAGGGCTGCAACAACAGCTGGTTCCATGGTAGCCATTGTGCTTTCAGAATGTTACATAGGTGTGTTGTTTCCTGTCTGGAACATCTGAGACCCCCTCGTACGTGTAACAAACCGTTACTTGTTCATATGCCGTTCTAAGCTGATGCAGTAATGGCTGTGTCCCATTGTCAACTGTTATTTCTGGAATTGGTCCATCAGTAACTTTAACTGGAAGTCATGGCAGCAGAAAAACTAGAGTCACACACAGCTGAACTTAGCGTTTCAAATTGCAAGCCGCTGTTACAAATGTGATTGATTTCTTCGTGGGCAGTGGCTTTGGCTGTAGCTGTAGTGTTGTATCTGTGGTTGAAAGGCCTATATTTTTTGAATTGGCAGAAGGATAGCTCAGTTGGTTAGAGCATGGTGCTGGTAATGCCAAGGTTGCAAGCTTGATCCCCTTATGGGGCGGCTGCATATTCCTGCATTGCAGGGGGTGGGCAAATGATTTATTCCAGGGTGAAAAGTGATTCTGGCATAACTTGTCAATTTAGTTTGTTGGCAGTATGTGGCATTCCTTGCTTTCAAGCTTTGTAGCCATTTTAGGCGTGCTTTAGTAATCCAGTTGTTCTACACGCATGTGTCCTTTTTGGTGTGCTTGTCTTTGTTCTCTGCTTGCTTCAATATGCATATGGGCCTGGAAAATTTAAGGTGCTTGTTATATATATATATATATATATATATATATATATATAGTGATTACCAGTTACAGTGGTACCTCGGGATGCGAACGGAATCCGTTCCGGAGCCCCGTTCGCATCCTGAACAGAAGGTAAGACACGTCTGCGCGAGTTGCGTTTTGCTGCTTCTGCGCATGCGCGTGACAGCATTTTGAGTGTCTGTGCATGCGCGAGCAGCGAAACCCGGAAGTAATGCGCTCCGTTACTTCCGGGTCGCCGCGGAGCGCAACCCGAAAATACTTATCCTGAAGAGTATTTATCCCGAGGTATGACTGTACTTATTTGAGAGGAAGCAGGACAGGAATAATCTTTTCTTGATCGTTATGTATTGATAAGAGCAATATCAGATGAAGACAAAGACATAAGTTACATTTTGCATATGGCGGGAATAGATGTAACACTTTTTCAGTGCATTCTGAGGTATTTTTCAGGGTAGTTAACGTGGATCCAAATAATTTCCAGCGCTTGGAAAATGTCACATCGGTCTTTACCCTAAACAGTTCTTTGAAGTAAATCTCATAGAGGTCAGACATAAAGTAATATTGGAATCTTAGTGGCATCACTTACCCTGAATAGGATATAAATTTTAGGACAAAAAACTTGGGTTGTATCAATGCTGCAGCTCCACTGGTGAAGGGGACTTCTGTGCATGCAAAATAAATTGCTCCTTCTGTTCTGCTCCTCCAGACCCCCATGGCTCCTCAAAATCAGCTTTGGGGGGGTGGGAGTTTCTTCTAGAGCAGGTTTCTTTTTTTGGTGGTGGTGGGGGAGCACAGTAGAAAGAGAGGAAACAAAAGACCTGTTGTGCCAGCAGGGTGCTCACTGGCTCAGCATTGGGTACAACCCCCTGTTTTTGAGAGTTGGGAAATTTAGCTTTGTTAAACAAGAATGATTTGATGTTTAAACCAGCTAAATATGGCCTGCTCCCTTGCTTTAAAAAAAAGAAAAGAAAAGCTTGTTAAGTCTGCTGTAGTGTGTTTGTTCTTCAATTTGCAATATGATGAAAAAATTGTTTGTTGTCCACTGATCTCAAAAAAAGTTGCACGCATAATAGAATAATATAACAGAATAGCTGTGAATGATGATTGTGCTCTACAATATGGCATGTCTCTAATGAATATCAAGGGTGTGAGTGTTGAAAAAAAGATGTAAAGTGGTACCTTGGGTTACAGACACTTCAGGTTACGCGATTTCAGTTTACGGACGCTCCGAAACCCGGAAGTACTGGAATGGGTTACTTCCGGGATTTGGTGCTCGTGCATGCACAGAAACACTAAATCGCACTTTGTGCATGCGCAGAAGCGCCAAATCGCGTCACGCACATGCACAGACGCGGCGCTGCGGGTTACGAACGTGCTTCCCACATGGATCACGTTCGCAACCCGAGGTTCCACTGTATTGTGGCTAAGAGAGAAACTAAATTTGATGCTAAATGGCACTATCATTTTCCTACAATTCACATTCTGAAATCTGGTTCTAGGAACTGTACAGAGTAACTACTTCTTTTATTTTCTGCCTCACTGATCATCTCTCAATAATTTAGTGTAAGGAGTCATCAAGTTTTAGGGCCAGTGGGCACACCTGGAATTTTGAGAAAGTTGTAAGGATGCTGGTTGCAAAATGACTGCCATGGTATATGTGGTATAATACAAAACCTCTTGGGTACCCTCTGGAATACTATGTGATCTTTGGATGAAGGGTGGAATATGATTTTAATAAAGAAACAAACAAATTGCCTTAAACGGGGTCAGTTACTTGGCATGTTGCAACAGCAGTATGCTGACACAACCACAATGACATTCCTCTGCTTGGCGAGTGAATCATGCTGTGTTTCTTTTGGGGACTGCTTGCATTGCCAAATTACACCATGTGATCATGTGTGCGTGTCCACCAATCGCACAGAGAACAGTTAGGTGGACTAGTTTGCAGACATGGATTCAGCCACCCTTTCTGTGATGACAACAGTGCTTCATGCAGCTAATGTTTTGAAGGGAAAAAAGTCTGTTGTTAAATAATTACACCCTTTATGCCATATGTACCAGCCAGAGGTACTTGTTGCTGCTGTAGCAGAATAAATTAATGCTTCTATGCTGGCTGGATAACCTGGATCATCTTGCCACATCAGCACAATACTATTGGTTTTGATTTTGCACCAGCATAACAGGTTGTGATTATTTTAAATCAGTCGAAAGCCACGACTTAAAGTAAACCAATCTGTAACCTCCCTCTCCTTAATGCATATGCCACCCTTAAGCAGGGACATCAGTTTGTGGCAGAACTGCAGAACTCTTTGAATTTATTCATTGGTTTTGTAATTTCCACTGCAGTCTTGGGAGTGCAGCAAAGAATAGTCTTTCCTTTTGAGCTATACACTCCTGTGCGTGACTGGCTTCCCTAATCTCTCATGTTCCAGAGACTTACTGGTTGTGATATACATCTCAATAACTTATTCCCTGTATCTGTACTGAAAGGTTGTGCTGTCAGTGTGATACTGTAGTGGGGTATAAATGTCCCTGAAAAGCTGTTTCCCCTCTGCTAAACTAATCTTGTGGCGTGCGATTTATAAAACCATCCAGAATATCCATTGCATATACTGAGGGAAATTACCGCCTTGGAACAAAAGGCATTGTAATGATGTTTATAAATATTATCACAGAATGCAGTTGTGAGGGTGACTCAGCTTCATATCCTGAAGTACTTCATGCAGGAATAAAGATGGGCCAGAAATGGTAGTGATAGGGGGTGGAAATGCATTGTTTCTTAACAGGATGAATGTCATCAGTAGAGTATATAAGAAACACACATGTTTGGTTATATCCTTATTAAGGCCTGTGAAACGACTTGTAGTTGTATCCATATACTCTTGTTTTGTGAGACATGTTTTGATTTCTTGCAAAACACATTTTCGCTTAGCTGTGTATGGGAGTACTACAGAAATATAGCAACTGTGGCAGGTAGTCATCTAGAACACCTTTAATTCTTGGCTTCAACCCTATTTCTTCTTCAAGCTGGCTATTAAATTGAAGGAAGTCCTCTGCTTTAAAATACGGGAGTTCGGTTCTCTGTGACACTTGGATTTTATGATATGCCTACTTCTTTTCTAGAGTTGGCTCTAACCCACTTGGGGATTGCTGATAAATCAGCAGCATTTGGGCTGGCCTTGGACAGATAAAAGTTTCAGTTTTATTTTTAAAAAACAAATATGGTATATTTATTTTAGACTGTGTCTTTGAACATCCGTCAAATTTATAAAAGAAAGCTGTTTTAAGTGACAGCTGGAAGGATCTAGGGATTTTGCAAGCAGGTAGTGTTACATAAGTGCCGTTTTGTCAAAAAGAGTGGTTGCCCCATTGTGAATTGAAGGAAGGCAAGGCTGTGTGGCTAGAAAGCACTGCCCTCCAACACTAGGGCAGAAAATGAATGCATAGTAGAATACATAGTCACCACTTGTAAATTTACTAAGAGTTCATGTAACCACATGGAATATTTGTCATGTGGCATCTGACCATATGAGCAACGTCTGATTTTCAACATTGTGATATGTTATGAGCTAAACATCATGAGATACAGATATATCTCAGTGTCTGAAATAAGGATGTATTAGAATCATAGAATCATAGAGTTGGAAGAGACCACAAGGGCCATCGAGTCCAACCCCCTGCCAAGCAGGAAACACCATCAGAGCACTCCTGACATATGGTTGTCAAGCCTCTGCTTAAAGACCTCCAAAGAAGGAGACTCCACCACACTCCTTGGCAGCAAATTCCACTGTCGAACAGCTCTTACTGTCAGGAAGTTCTTCCTAATGTTTAGGTGGAATTTTCTTTCTTGTAGTTTGGATCCATTGCTCCGTGTCCGCTTCTCTGGAGCGGTGAACAGGGTATAGTCTTGCAAACTGCTACAGCTTTTAGGGGTCTAAAACTGATGCATTTTTACTTACCTTTAACATATTGTTACAACTGTTATTTTATAGTACAGAGCTACAGGGGCACTGCATGGTTTGCTTTTAAGTCACAGTATATGGTCACCTGAATTTATCAGGTAAGGCTTCCTGACTTTGCAGACAAGCTGACAGAAGTATCAGGTGATATACACTTAATGGCTAGGGTAGCAGTAAGTAATAGGAAGATTTCTGTAGATTATTGCTATTTATACAGCACCACCAATGTGCATGGATAATAAGGTAAGTCTCTACCCTGTGGAACTGAGACTGTCAGATGAAAATCCTGTATTTGCTCAGGTGTGTGTGGGGGGGGGCGCTGCAAGTTTAATCACCCATGTTTAAAAAGCCAACCCCCCCAAACATAGATGTATCTAAACACATTAACAACAATAACAGAATTTCAATGCCTTTAAGAATTTGGGAGACACAAATTGAACTAAATCCATCTTAGATCTCTAAAAGTTGACAGTTCAGTACAGAATGCTAACGGATTGGATTCTTTGCCAGCTAACCTCTGATTAATGACTGCTTTGTTTTACAGTCCCTTTGTATAATAATTGACTACTTTGGTGAGTAGTGCTGTAGTTAAAATTTGGCCCTCTATATCCCTTCTATCTAACTGCACAGGCTACATACAGATCATTTTAGGTATTGCGTGTTCAGACCCAGAAACCTCCCCCCTAAATAAATTCACACTTGACTCAAATTTTTTGTTTGGTTTTTGGCAGAATTTAGGCCACAACTTTATTGATTACAGAAAGTGACTGGTTGCATAGGCTCTGGTTCGACTAGCTCCCTGCCTTGCAGGTAGCGCTGACCCAGGGCACCAGCATAGGTCAGCCAAGTGTGAACACCTGGATAAGTGGAAAGCCAGGAACGGGCTAACTCCGCCACCCAAATGTCCCCCTGGACTCAGGCACGGGCACAACTCCCTCACAGGGGTTGACAAAACCATCGAGTCCCTGGATTCCTTTAACGGAATACCCTTCACATAGGGATGGCGAGAGCGTTCTCCCATACCTATCACCTGAACCAGAGCCTATCCGCAACCTTACAAGTTGTGACGATTTGCTACGCGGCAGGTGAAACCCAAATGGCAACAGCCAATCAGCCAAGTGGGGAAAATTCCTGCCATGCCCCTGTCCCAACAACAGACGACACATGACGGCATAGGAAGGTCAAGCGCAACAAGCCCTAAAAGTAGGGAGAGGTGGGCGGGTGTTCCGAATGCACACGCCAAAAGAGGAAGCTCTGGGACACGTGCCTGGGCATAAATAGGTCCCTTGAACCATTTGGACAGTGTCCCATTGGCCAGATTGTACCCAGCTTCGAGGGACCTACCAATCGGGTGTTGTGGCTGACCAAATCTACCCACCCACAACACAGGGTGTCGGTTGTCCTGGTCTCACCGCTGATTTGTGATATAGAGACTATTGAAAGAGTCATGGAGCTGGGAGAGGGAGTAAGGAAGGATATGACAAGAGAGAAACAGTATTATCTTTTGCTCAGTGGACATGATACTAATATACTTTGCAGTGGACATCCATCCAGATAACTTATGCTCAGTTTGCCATTTTAGAAAGAGGCTGCACATGCAGTGTTTGGGGATTTGTTTATGTTGCCAGCTCCGATTATTTTAATTATTTTACATTTTTATATCACACTTCCTAAGAGAAGCTTAAAGTGGTTCGTAATAAATATATAAAAAATATAATAAGATGCATATGAATTACAGACATTTTCATTTTTGGAACCAGTTAATTAAATAGTGGCATCAAATTCAGATATAATCTGATCCTCCTTCGGGGAGAAAAGTCCATATATCGGGTGCCACTATTGGGTTGAGAGAATCGGGGCTATTTCTGGTCACACATGCTTCAAATGACAGTGACACTGGGAGCCTGCCATGGGACCAAATGCAACTCACCTCTTCACCACATTTTCCCTGGGAGCACATTCACTCTTGCTCCCCCAGTTCTGTGCTTTGTCATTTACCGTATTTTTCGCTCTATAAGACGCACCAGACCACAAGACACACCTAGTTTTTGAGGAGGAAAACAAGAAAGAAAATATTCTGAATCTCAGAAGCCAGAACAGCAAGAGGGATCGCTGCGCAGCGAAAGCAGCAGTCCCTCTTGCTGTTCTGGCTTCTGGAATATCTGCGCAGCCTGCATTCACTCCATAAGACGCACACATATTTCCCCTTACTTTTTAGGAGGGAAAAAGTGAGTCTTATAGAGCAAAAAATACGGTAATTGCTTTTAAATATATGAGCACCAAAGTTAACAGTGTGTTAAGATTACCCAGCATTTGAAATAGCAGTTTAACATTAGTTTTTGGGTCTGGATTAGAAAAGAATCCTGCTGAAGGGAAGGCGAGAGGAATTTACTTCTGAGTAGGTACAGGACAGCCTCTGTGCTGGGCGCCTCATCTTATAGCTGGCTAAAGGTACCCTAATCTACTTAATTTCTAGTGTCATTTTGTATCGTGACTAATGTCTAAGTGTTGTTTTCATCTATTTATCGTGTGTTTTGGCACTTCTCTTTTGGTGGTTTCCTCGAATATTTGGCTCAGCTAATGAGTTGTTGGGAATTCTTGGGTTCTTTCATGATATATACGTAGCAAACTCTGATTTCTGCTTCTGGTGCACTGTGATTTGGATTCCTTGTGTATTTTTGCAGTAGGCTGATTTCTGTATCCCCTCCCCCTTACAATTATGGCCTTGATTTGGACCCCTTGAGGCCATTCCAGTTCTTCTACTTCCAAATTACAAAACATTGGTCTGTCTTGAATGATCAAATGCCCAACCTTCCTTGCTTAGCCTGCAAGATAAAATTAAAATGTACCTGGCAGCCTGGCTTCATAAAAAATGAAAACAACATTTTAAATGAAGAGGATTGGCTGATTCATGAGTTGTATTCTGTATTCTCTTAGTGATGAAAGTGGGAAATTCCTGTTGTAACACAGTGATACATTTTGAATATACCTTAAGGACAATGGCTTGTGATTCACCATAGCCAAGGTTGTTAATTATGCATGCCCACCTCTTCATTCAGGCCATAAACTCTGCCTGTTATGTAACTTGTTCAAGAGTCTCGGAAAGGATTAAACCTACAGTTTTAAAAACAGGGTTATGCAATGTTTTAAAATCTGTGTTCAGTTTACATTAGAAGAAGAAGAAGAAGAGTTTGGATTTGATATCCCGCCTTTCACTCCCCTTCAGGAGTCTCAAAGCGGCTAACAATCTCCTTTCCCTTCCTCCCCCACAACAAACACTCTGTGAGGTGAGTGGGGCTGAGAGACTTCAAAGAAGTGTGACTGGCCCAAGGTCACCCAGCAGCTGCATGTGGAGGAGCGGAGACGCGAACCCAGTTCCCCAGATTACGTGGCTACCGCTCTTAACCACTACACCACACTGGTGTGGTTTTCACATTAATGTTTTCTTCATAATTGTGTTGTGTATGCGTATATGTGCTTGGACGTTTTTAGATACCATTCCGTTAAGGAATGTCTGGTATTCAGCTAGTGGACAGCTACCTAGAAGCAAACAGTATAATCCTTGTAAAACATTTAATGCACTTTGGGGGCATAAAAATTGTTACGGCAGTGAGATAGGATCAGGATTCTTGCTATACCTTTTTCCTCACTGAGATATTTGCTTATAGTACGCTCACGTGAAACAACAACAAAGTGATCTTTCGTCATGGATGGCAACTATTCCTTCATTGTGCATGATATTTTGTGTTGGTTTCTGTTTTGTGGGAGGAAAAATCAACCCAGTTTTGATTATCTCTAAACTTTACTTGAACACAGAACTGATGGGTTGGTAAACTTTTTACTTCATAAGGGCAATACTTCCCTCTTGTTTCCTTTCCAGCAACTGTTATTCATAGTTATTATGCTGCCTCTGCTGTTTAACTCTCATAGCCTAATAGCTGTTGATAGACTTACTGTAATGAGCATGTAAGCCAGTGATCTTGGCTGCATCTTATTACAGTACGTTTTGTAATTTAATTATGTACTGGGTGCTTTTCTGTGCTTTCCTGTTTTTGTTTTTTTTTAATCGGCAGCCCATCAATTTCACTGTGCTGCCTTGAGTTCTAGTACTAAGCCTCTTGGGCTTGTTGATTGGAAGGTCGGGAGTTTGAATTCGCGTTACGGGTGAGCTCCCATTCCTTTCCCAGTTTCTGCCAACCTAGCAGTTCGAAAGCATACCAGTGCAAGTAGGTAGATAGGTACTGCTGCGGCGGGAAGGTAAACAGCGTTTCTGTGCTCTCTGGCTTCCGGCTCAGTCATGCTGGCCACATGACCCAGAAAGCTGTCTGTGGACAAACGCCGGCTCCCTTGGCCTAAAGCAAGATGAGCACCACACCCCAAAGTCACCTTTGACTGGACTTAACCGTCCAGGGGTCCTTTACCTTTATTTACCTACCAAGGAACCAAGAGAGAGACACAGACAGAGAGAACACAGTCCAAATCTGTCTCTTCCTTTGCTCTGCTCTTGGTGTCCAATCCTAGTTGTTCCTTCTTTTCCTCTTCTCTGAGTCTTCTGGCCAATAAGAATATGGCAGTGAGGGGAGTAGATATCCTGGAGGGCATTCTGGAAGTTCTGATTATGGTTGGTTTAGGCCGGACTGCTGCTGTTAAAACTGTCTACAGCGCTAAGCACTATTTACTCATGCTATAATGGCGAAAGGATAAAACCACCCTAAAGGAGAGTGAGTTTCAGATTTCCCCCATTAGGTTAATGGAGCTCAAATTAATAGGATTATTGGGGGACGGGCTGGAGTTGGCAACAAGGTTGTGATGCCCACAATAGCATGAGCCCCTCCATATGAACAACCTGGGGCAATTGCCTGAAAGAGAGCCCGCCTCTAACATGTTCATTCCTGTAGCCATTTTTTTTTGTTAGCCAAAGACCCTCAAATCCTTTAGGGAGGACACTTTACCCTTTTAACCGCTGCTACACTTTGATTTGATGTTTTTTAAAATTGAGCTATCCTATACAAATTTGGAGTGGAGTCCCTAAGGTGATTGGATGGTGCCTTGTATCATAGCTGTCAACTGTTCCTTATTTGGTGGGAAAGTCCCTTATCCCAGCGCTGTGTCCCGCTGCTGTCCCTTATTGATAATGTCCCTTAAATTTCCCGGGTTTCAAAGGAAGCAGCTCCTCTCCCTCCCTCCCTGCCGGTCATGGAGGAGGGAGGCACCAACTGTGTTGCTTGGCTGCATTGCTCACCCAATAAGGAGTCTAAGAACGACTGGGGGGTGGAGCTTGCATGCTTTGTGCCGATCAAATTGGCCGCGTTGCCTGGGGACTCGCCTTTGCTCAGCACTTCCCAGTGGAGAGGTGACGGTGGTTTTCCTTGCTGCATCCCCTTTGCCGGGTTGCTGCGCTGTGGGAACCACCGCTTGAGGCTTCGTTTGGCAGCTGGTTGACTAAAATCCCTTATTTTGGCTGCTGATCCCTTATTTTCGAGGCTGCTGGTCCCTTATTTTCAAATCTGTAAGTTGATAGCTATGCCTTGTATACCTCATTCCGGCAACTCCTGCAGCCAAGCTAGTGCCAAATGTATTGCTTTCCTTTCCTTTGGATTATATCAGTGAGGCTGAGGAGTGTGTGTGTCTTGTCACCTGGGCAGTGTAGGACCCCCATGCACACTACCCAGGCTTGTGCCGTGTGGAGGTCACTTTGATGCTGCCAATGCAGCTGTTTGACTTCACCCTCGGAGGTGCATTTTATTGTCTCTTGAGGCAGGTGGATGCCGACAACAAACAATTCATGCCAATCCCAGAATCTTTCTACTGGATAGTCACAGCCAGTTCTGATTGCATCAGTTTACATCTCTGGTCATGCTCGAAACATAGCTGTGAGTAAACATATTTGTTTTGGGCCCTGATTTTTATATTTGACAGAACCAAGTGCTTAATAGAATTTAAATATTCATTTGAATATCCAAGTAGATAAATGTACTAGGTGCCACTTATTGCCAGCTTTATGGCAGAGCTGCATTTTAGCTGAGGGTGGGTTTTTTTCCCCATTTTGAGCAATGTTTAGTGATTGCCACAATTAGTGTTTCATGACAAAATGCACTATGATGCAGTTTATGGGGCTTCTCACTGTTGCAGTTGCGTACAACTTGAACATTTTTAAATTGCCCAAATATTGCAAACCTTGCTCCAAGCCCTTTATCACTTTGGTTGCCCATTTCTATGCCCTTACCAGCTCTGAAATATCCATATTGAACCATGGACACATAACCACATGGCTCAGAATTTAGTTGTGTCTTGTAATTGACTCTGTTTTGCTCATAGTTATTCATGAGGCTCTTAAAAAAAAGTAATCTAAATAGAAGCCCAAAGACTGGAATGGAAGAAATGTTATTGAGCAGAACTCTCCTCCTCCTCCTCCTCCTCCTCCTCCTCCTCCTCCTCCTCCTCCTCCTCCTCCTTCTTCTTCTTTCGTTGTGTTTGAAATTATTAAAAGTAATAGGAAATGTGGGTATATGGGATACCTATCTGCTTTGCAGGAATTGGGGCACCTGCTTCCAAGCTGCTTCTTATTCTGGAGAAGTAGGGCAGGTAATAAAAATAAATCAGGTTAATGGGTAAGTCATAACTAAAATATAAATCCTCAGGACAAGCAATCTTCTGGCTACAGCAAGGGTAACCATAATATCAACACTGGAGCATTAAGAGCATACTCTTACTAGAATGACGGCACAAAAGATAGAGAGAGCATCACAATAAATATGTGACAGCCTGCCTCTGATTTATCTGGAAGTCTTCAAGCACAACCGCAATGTGGTATCTGGGCATGGGTAGGAGTGGAGGATTTTTCAGAACTTTTTTTGGTGTGCTGGAATTATTAATTATGTTGGTTGCTTTATTTTGCCCAAGTCCAACCCCAAGCAATTTACAACCAACCAACTAAACAAATACATATGGCATTGAAGGAAACTTCCATTCTTCCATTAAATCACACTGATCATGTTAATCCTGTGTATCGTTTCCATGGTCTGGGTGTTAGATTTCTTGCTTTCTACTGCGGAAGTTTCAATCTCAGATCAGGTTAACATGTTTGCAATCCTCCAGAGGTCTTGTCATAAGCAGTTACCAACTTGTAAATAACATTTTTGCAGTTGCTAGCGAAAAAATACAGAGGTACCTATTGGTAGGACCAGCCAATTCTGCTGCTGTGCAGTTGAAGCAAGGCTCCACCTCTTCCCTGAACTCTCTAGCAAAGAGAGGTGGATATTTCTTTTACACTTGGGACAGTTTCTTATCTATCAGCATCTCTGTGCAAGTGATAGGAAACTCACCTTCTCTTCCAAGCCTTCTGTGCTTCTCAGAGAGCTTGTGGAAGAGGCAGAGACTTGTGTCACTTGTGGAATGCAAAACAGCAGCCCTTTTTATTTATTATTATTATTATCTTACTCATAACGCAATCTGCCTCTTTTGGAAACGCACTGTGCATGCCACAACACTTGGGTGGAAAGGGGACGAACTGGCAGTGAGGCTTGACTAGTCACTTACCGGTAAACTGATATATTTGACTTCTGGGTAGCACTTCGTAGAAAAGGTCCCTTCAATTTTGTCCACTTCAGGCTTGAAAATAGGCCCTTGTCTGTTCACCTGTGACAATATTTTTTTCATCCACACTTCCCTTTCTCCCGAGGAAAAACTCGGTTTAGTGCTGAATTGGGTCAATCAGCAACCAGATTTTCCGCACACTGCCATTCAGCACTAAAGAGTGGGTTTTCCCGGGGGGAAGTGAAACACAGGCAGAATTACTCAGGCCCAAGCCCAAACATGTATTTGTTTAGTTGGTTGGTTGTACATAGCTTGGGGTTAGTCTTGGGCAAAATAAAGCAACCAACAAAATAAATAATAATAATAATTCCAGCACACCAAAAAAAGTTCTGAAAAATCCTCCACCCCATCCATCCCGAGATACCACATTGCGGTTGTGTTTGAGGACTTCCAGATAAGTTAAGAGACAGGATGCCACATATTTACTGTGATGCTCACTCTTAACTTTTGTGCCGTCATTCCAATAAGAGTATGAGCTTAATGCTCCAGTGTTGATATTATGGTTATCCTTGCTGTAGCCAGAAGATGGCTTGTCCTGGGGATTTATCTTTTAGTTATGACTTACCCATTAACCTGATTTATTTTTATTACCTGCCCTACTTCTGCACCCACAGCATGGGGCAAGCAGAAAACCACTAGGCTCCATGCTTTCTAGTCATGAGACAAGCATAATTGTGGATGAGCCCCTTAGTTTAATGACATGCCACAAATGATTACTACAATCATGTGTAGCTCTCAATATTTTTGTGGGTAGGAACATTTGATCTCCTGATAAGGATATGAGTAACAATGAGTAATTGGACATTTTAAGGTGATTGTTTAGGGAGGAGCAATCTGTACAATGTTCTTTTTGCCTTTGGAAGATTTCCTTATTGCTATGTGTTGGATGGAGGAAATGTTTCTTCCATTGCCACCAATTACGAGCATGTGGATAATGACTCCAGTTGCTATTGGAATTGTGCCAAGAACAACTCTACTATAATTTCACCATCTATTTACTTTCAATCCAAACGGGGCTGTTTTGTTCTTGTGGATATAGTGCATTTCATTGAGTTTGTCATGAAATGTAAATAACACAGCATGTATAATGAGTGCAGGGATTTTTGCATCAGCGGTTGGTTTTTTTGTTGTTGGCCTATCAACTTCAAATGTATCTCTAAGCTTTTAATTCTTCATATAATTCTGTATGTTTTTATAGTATTCCTTCCATTTTCATTGATAGCTTTAGAAACATACTGAAGTGATAGATTTGCTCTGTCTCTTCTTTGATATGCTGCCGAATCTGGGAAAGCATGGAAACATAGTAAATGGCAATTAACACAATGACTGGTGAATATTTTTGGATTTACTTCTGGTTAAAGTTCCTGGATTTGCTAGATATTTTTATGGAAAAAGTTAAGCAGTGTTGTGTTTAGCATGCAAGCAGAGATTCTGTATGAGAGCCTTAAGTGTATTGTTTTTCAAAAAGGCCAAAATATTATCAATTTTTACATTAAAACTGAATATGGTAACACTAATACATGGGGGAAAGGTTATGGTGGAACAATAGAGGAAAAATCAGTAGGAACTTTTTATTTGTCATTAAAGTATAAACAGTTCCGAGCATGAGTTTTTGACAGAGAAAACAATGCGTTCAAGTAACATTATTGATCTGATTTGAAATGCAATTATTGATACATTTTCAAATTTGATGTGACTTGAAAGAGGGTCAGTAGCTATGCCAGGCAGAAATTATATAGTTAGCTTAATTGCAATGACTTTCTTGAATTAAAGGCCGGGTCTTTGTGACTAGCAAGCACTTTCCATACTAAACACTGATGGAATCCCAGTGTACATACTGAATGCTGGAGAATTCATTCGTTCTTTCAGATCCTCCAGAGTGAGTATATACTGCTAATATTTTTATGGACCACTCAGTTATTGTGGTTTGTCTGAACTCTGATCGTTACAGCTGGGACATCTTTTTCCCCATGCAGTTTGTCTCACTTGAACTGGATATAAGCCAAGAATAAAAATGTTTTGATATTTGCATAAGCTAGGATATAAAATTTTAATGTTAATTAGCATTGGTTTGAATTCTTCTCTGAGACAAATTGCAGCATTCTTTCCTTCAAATAGTGCTAAGCAGGTGAATACAAATTGATGATTAAAAATCCCACGAGTTTTAATCAGATCTTTAATTTTTAAAATTTGTTTTATTGTCACTTAAACTTGCTTTTGAATGAAATTTGAATTGAATTAGCACAAGAATTTAGCTCTTGAAACTCAATTTATGGCTTTTATTAAACACAATGAATTATTTTCTGCTTCTACGCATAATAGTAAAAAGGGGAATGTTTGACTTGAAATCAACCATTTATATAGGATGTAATAGATCATGTATTGAACTTAACTGTTTTACAAATTTTGAATATTTATGAGTTGTATGAATTAAAAGCCATGCTGTGGGTTAAACCACAGAGCCTAGGACTTACTGATCAGAAGGTCGGCGGTTCGAATCCCCGTGACGGGGTGAGCTCCCATTGCTTGGTCCCAGCTCCTGCCAACCTAGAAGTTCGAAAGCAGGTCAAAGTGCCAGTAGATAAATAGGTGCCACTCAAGCGGGAAGGTAAATGGCGTTTCTGTGCGCTGCTCTGGTTCGCCAGAAGCTGCTTAGTCATGCTGGCCACATGACCCGGAAGCTGTACACCAGCTCCCTCGGCCAATAAAGCGAGATGAGTGCCGCAACCCCAGAGTCGGCCACGACTGGACCTAATAGTCAGGGTTCCCTTTACCTTTACCTTTATGCTTAGGAACATAGGAAGCTGCCTGATACTGAGTCCATATAGCTCAGTATTCTCTACACCGGCTGGCAGTGGCTTTTGGCAAGTCATTCCTATGGCACAGCCCTGCATATCTTTATCTGCACTGGATACTGTGATGTACTTAAAAGTAACCCACATCCTCAACTAAGTACAGACAGCCAAACAGAAATCCATTAAATTGTTCCTCTCCCATGTATCAACGGGACACATGAAGAGGGTTGTGGCAGTTGTCAGAAAGCACTGTACCTAGCAATTGCATCGACTGATTTCACCAGGATTTTTCATGTTTAGCATCTCTGCGTATAGCTGTTTGTATGTGTGTAGAATCCCTTCTCATGTGCACTAAATGTATGTGGATGGCAAGGCATGTGGTTACTGGACATGCTAATGCATGATCCCATGACCCGTCACAATCTTTCCATGGGTGGTAGCAGTGGTTCTATTCCTGTAACCTAGTGGTTACATGTTTGCTTGTACCCCACCTGTATCCTAGTGGTTGTTGAATCAGGAGGTTCATTTTTGAAAGCCTTGTTTATATCACCTTGAGAAGGAGAAGGTAAGAGAAGAGAAAATAACATCAGAAATCAGCTGAAATAGGAAGGACTAGAAATATGCAAACTACTCCTCCAATAGACTTTGAAACAGGAAATGTGGCTAAAACAGTGGACCAAATGGGAGGAGCTGATGCTCAAGTGTTTAGAACTTAAAATAGACAGTGCATTACGGAAGACTGTGGCTTTCAAATGTCTCCTAGATAGAAATGAATGTTCAGTGTTTGTGAAATGAGTTAAACTCAGCTGTTCCAGGTAACAGCCCTACCACACTTTAGTAAGATAAAATGTAGTTGCTGTCCTGCACTGCGGAATGCACACATGTGATATTTACACATCTGCTTTTGCACCCTGATGCATGGGCAGTAAACAGCTTCACGTGCAGCTTCCCCTAGGAAAAGCGCCCATCCTAGTCGCAGTGATGCACACAGTTCTGCTATCTCAGAACTTTACCACCTTTATTCTGCGGTGTGCTTGAGTAGGCTTTGTTCCATGTGAGGTGTAAATTTGCTGTGAGAATAATGTGTGTGTTTTTTTTGCAAGCTGCATACTCTCTTTGAAGGGGAAAAAAAGACTTATTTTGAATATAGAGTTTATTCAATGTTTTAGTAAGGCAAGCGGCAAGGAGAAAATTGCTAGTAAAGTTTTCAGAGGGATAGCTCTCCTATTAGTCTGCTGTAGCAAAAATAATAAAGTCTTGTGGCACATGAAGGCCAACACATTATTTTGATCTAAACATTCATAGAATTTTGTCTTTATTCACCACTCACCTGTCCACTTGAACTGGGAGAAGAGTTGCATAGGAGAAGAGTTCTTGTTGCCTTTGTGCGTTCTGTGGCTTCCTAACACTCTTGATAGCCTGCAAGTCTCCTGTTAACTGACTCCTAAATTGTCCCTTGTGAAGTGCTGTGATGTGCTCCCATCTGCTATATTAGGCAGCATATCTTGGTCAAGTTACCTTACATTAGAATGCTTTGACAGTTTTCTGTATTAGTCAGAGAGGAGTTCAGTGTGGTATAGCTGCAATTCCCTTTTCAAAAGCCATGGAATCACTGTATCAGGCTTAAGGGAGCTACACTGATTCCTTGGGTTATATTGATGCCTTTCCCGTTAATGTGAACAGAATGTAAATGAACAGAACGGTTGTTAGTTTTTTGTCTGCTTGTGCAGTCTCTGTTTGAGCTGGCTGTTTACTTACTTAGCTTTGCTACTTGATTTATGAAGAGGCAGTGGTATCCTGGCGATTAAAATTTTGAATAGGTTTGTGTTTACTGCATAATTTTTGACATACCGGGTCAACATTCCATCACCGCTTGGCTTCATAAACCACAAGCAATTACACTGCATGTCCTCTTATTTGCCAGCTGGTAATTTAGGATGGTGTTTGGTTCATATCTTCTTAGTTGTGGAAATTGCCGTTACTTCAGAGGGGAGTATAGCTTGGATTTTTCAAGAATTTCTGCTTGCTTGTATCACTGTATTTAAGTGCCTGTAAATTACAGGTGATCAATTGTATGACCTTTAGGGGAAAATTCAATCTGTTCCCCCGCCCTGTCCTTTGTGATGGCAGACAGCAACATCTCCATTTCCCCCCCTGCACACAGTTGCTTTAAGGTTGATACAGCTACACTAAAGGCTTTTCAGTGTCTTTATTTCACTGTGGATTCATTAAAATTCTGGTTTGACGTATGGGGAACTGAGATAACAAAAAGCCCAAGGCCACCCAGTGATTTCTAAGGTTTCCAGCCAAACATTCCATCAACCGGGTGATAACTACCTCTGGTTACAAAAGTAGGCATGTGTGAGAGATCCTCTCATCTGTTTGTATAGTTCTTCACGAGACTCATTTACAACCCAGGTTGGCTTTTGTAGCCTTGACCTGGCACACTCATTAATACGGGCAATGATAGACAGCTAATGAGACTTAAACCTCCTCTTCCAGAAAAGTCATGTGCACCAAGTTTATAGGGGTGTTTGGGGCATCATGCACAGTGGGATGATACATGGTCACCCTTGTGCATGCATGCATAGCCTTATTGTCTCTACCAGTGTCATGCAACTGTCCTTGGCCAAAGGACAGGCAAGCTGTGCCAGTAGTGATGGCTGGCGGTGCGGCAGCACTGAGATGATTAATTCCTGGCTCCAGCTCACAGGCACCAGCTTGTGTCCTTGTGTTGTAGGGGAACATGATCAGCAGAGTGCTGGGGCATTCTAGAAAGCATTCAGGTACTTTGGGATTTTAAAAAATGGAATATAGGAATTTAGAAATAGAGGCATTTGTGGAGCAGGTGGCAAAAATATGGGGTGTCCTCTGTGGTTGGGTCAGTTGTGTGTTTTTGGCTATGCATGTTTATTTCGCTATGCCTGTTAAGGTAAAGCAGTGTGGCTGGCTGGCTGTCTCTTACTCAACTCAAGTAAAATATTATTCCCTATATGTTAGGAACAGGGCTAGGGTCGTTGCATTTGGTTCTCCTACTTTGCCATATTTATATGTTACCTTTCAAAATCACGTTTGTGTCCTGCCTTTTCTATAAGAAAATCAAAGTAGTTGATGGTTTCAGGAGCTTTCTGCCTTTTTAGAGTTGAAGTTGAATCAGGGGTTTGAATTTCTACTCCCATTGCAGGGGGTTGGACTAGAGGACCCTCGGAATCCCTTCCAACTCTACAATTCTATGATGAATTCATAGTCCCTGTACTTGATTCTGTTGCAAAAATCTCAATAACCAGAAAGGAGAACAGGACTGTAATAGAGTGTTGGGGAGTTGGGGTTAAATTGTAGGAAATGCTTGTGTAAGTTTGGCCACTGTTCTTCCTCTTCTTGTTTTTGGGAGGGGATAACAATTCAGGTTGACATTTGTTTCACCCTGCAAAATATCCTGAAATAATTGTTTGAGTAATACCCAGCTACCCAACCATGCCTTCTGAGGTCCATGCTGCTCTTCTGCCTGGATGGACCTTTTTTGTTTTAATTGCTTCCTTGAGTAATTATTTTGCTGTGTGCGGGGGGGTGGTGAGTGAGAGAATCCCTGTTATAACAGCAAGAGCACATACA
Source organism: Podarcis raffonei (assembly GCF_027172205.1). Lineage (NCBI taxonomy): Eukaryota > Metazoa > Chordata > Lepidosauria > Squamata > Lacertidae > Podarcis > Podarcis raffonei. Next base: position 44,853,008 of record NC_070606.1, on the reverse strand, counting down.
GGTTTGTAAGCCTTTGGGAGTAGAAATAACCATTATATTCTCCCCCTCATTGCTGTAGAGAGCTTTTCTGTCAATTTACAGAAGAAGTGGATGTTCACTTGTGGGTACAGATTGGAGCTGGCAGAATGGTGTCTTGGTGCCCCAGCCACATCCCTCAACTTCTCTGCACATGTTGTTGCAGCAGTTAGTTTTGGGGAGATATTTTTTGGATAAGGTTTCATTCCAGTGGCAAAGCTGGGGCAAGCCAAAAGCCACCCTAGTAATCCCCTAGGCCAGCAGGTTAACAAGGGAGATAAGCATTCTCTGAAGGGCCAACTCAATATTACTTTAATTATTATTCTTTAAAATACAGCTGCAAAGAGAACTGTGAGTCAGATGGTCGCTAAGGATAGTTTCCAGTTCTTCAGATCAAGCGACTGAATTTTTGCTTTGCCAAATGCCTGCAAGATTTGAAAGGAGTGAAGGGAAATGAAAAAAAAAGTTTATACTCTCTTAGATATGATTCTGTTTTCTTTGAATAGCACTCATCAAAGGGAGGGAAAGATGGAGAATTGATTTGGGGGGGAAAGGCATTAAGGTTTTCCGTTTTGGCACGTCTGTGGGCTTCTCATTTCTTCTCATTTTGATGGTGATTTAGCATTGCAATTTGAAGTTGTAAAAAAATCTCTTAGGCTAACAGGCCATTACTTATTGCACTTGCCTTAATGAAAGCACCACTGATGTTTGGAGTGCTTCTTTTGATGTCATTCTGTTTACTATACTTCTTCGTGAGGTAGGAACTATCCTTTTCTTGAAGGTTTACACGAAGATTTCAGAGTGCAACTGTAATGTAGATAATGAAAAATTATTCTGCCACAATCATTGAGACATTCAATCTGCAGCTTAATTAAGTTGGAATGAGGCCAATTTAGTTCCATTGACTTCATGCGGTTTGAAGGTATTGAAATCAATGATGCAAGTGCTGAGTGCGTAATGTTTGCATAAAGTGAGCGTGTCCTACAACCCAGTGAAGCCAGGGTGCTTAGATTTTAAGCCTATTTAATGCTATTTAAATCTAAGCGCTTCAGTTTAACAGGGTTTTGAATTATGCTACCTGTATGCCCGCAATCTGTAGCTACATTTTGATACGTAAGCTAAGAATGTTCGGTTCCTTATTGGAAGAAATCTATAAATTGGGCTTGGAAGCCTCAGGCTGGTAGGTTTGGTCAGACTCCATGAACTTCCCTATCTGGCCCCTTGAAAGTCAAAAGCATCTCCAATGATGTTGCCCCACCTTGCTCATGATGTGGACCAAATTTTCCTCCAGAGCCTACATAAACTTCAGATGTTTTCAAGGGAGCTGGGCAAAGCTTGATTTAAAGAGGCTTTGTGTCACAGGTGGTGCAAGGATGAAGAACTACAAAAGGGGAGAAGCATTTCCCCTCCCCTCTACTATTAGAAGTACTGAGTAATTTCCACCCTGGAGTTGTTTCACACATTTCCTAATTGAATGCTTTGCTTCTTTGTGGGGTGGAGACGTATGAGCTAGTCTGCATACGCAATACTAGGTATAGGGCTTCCTGTGCATATATCTATTTGCAGTTTAGTGTAGCCTTTCAATCAAGTAAGCTTCCTGTTTCTGTAAACAGGTGACCACTTAAATCGGGGGTCAGCAAACTTTTTCAGCAGGGGGACGGTCCTCTGGCCCTCAGACCTTGTGGGGGGCCAGACTATATTGGGGGGGGGGAATGAATGAATTCCTATGCCCCACAAATAACCCAGAGATGCATTTTAAATAAAAGCACACATTCTGCTCATGTAAAAACACCAGGCAGGCCCCACAAACAACACAGAGATGCATTTTAAGTAAAAGGACACATTCTACTCATGTAAAAACATGCTGATTCCCGGACCGTCCGCGGGCCGGATATAGAAGGCGATTGGGCCAGATCTGGCCCCCGGGCCTTAGTTTGCCTACCCATGACTTAAATGGGTGAAGCTGTCCTGAATCGGACCAGAGGTCCACTTAATCATCAAGCAGATGCTTCCTGGAAGGCCATAGGCATAAAGACAATGGTCCTCTCCCACTGCTTTGCCTGGAGATAAAGAAACAGTGATCTCAAACTCTTGAGCAGGGCTCCAGGATTTGGAGCTTGTTTCCTAAGTGAAAATCATATACCTAAACCAACAGCGTGCCGCATTGTGTGGGTTGAAGCTGCAGGATTCCCAGTGTAGGTTTACACCTTGTGGGGCGATCTAGGTCATTTGGTAGTGCCTTGCCCCCCTATACCTCTATTGCAAACACATTTAAAAATATTTTGAAGTTCTACACATTACATTCCTTACTCCACTTCACTGTACCTGCTGCTAAAACAGTATAGGAACTAGGTCCTAGCCTCCATGGTTGCTGAATAGCCACAACATTTTCTTTCTCCAGACTCTTTTATTTTTCTAACTCTTAAATACTTGTGTGAAACCAGAGGCAATTGAGCACTAGAAGGAAGGTGAGAGACCTTCATGTTAAATGGCGATTTAACATTAATCACTCTAGCACACAAACATGCTGATATATATGCACTGAAAAGCAAAGTGCATTTCAGAATACAGAAGCCTTGCATTATCAACAGCGTAACGTCTGTTTTGCCTTCGCCTCTGGCTTCATTAATAGTCTTGGAAGACTGTGAACTGAAGATGAAGAATGAATTCAGTGGCTCTTCACAAATTAGGTGCATGAAGTGTATCAAGCAAGTATAGTACATAGGTTATATATACTTATGGGAACTCCCCACCCCACCCCCCAGGTATATGTAGAATAATTACTGCTGGGGGGGGGGACATCATTTGCAACCGCTTCTTCACATTTCTATTGGAAGTATTTACCTTTCTTCTTCAAGTGTATTCAATGTTCTTCCCCATCCCTAGCATGCAGTGTTAGACATTCCCCAGGTGCCAGGTGCATTTTGCAACTGGTGCAGGTCCAGTTGAGGCCAACTGAAGATGTCTTGTTGCCATGTTTGGCGACCGACGTCTCCACCATTTGTCTGGTGTGCAACAGAGTTTTGTGCTGCTGCACGTTCCCCCCACCCCCAGTGCCCCCGCCATCTATTGCGTGTCCGCTGGCCAGCCAATCTGTGGAGATGTCTTGATGCTTTTCTAGATTGTTTTATTTGATGTTTTAGTGTATTGTAAACCGCTTTGAGATTTTTTTCTTTTAACATATAAGGCGGCATAGAAATGTAATTGATGATGATGATAATAAATTGCACCGCCAAAAAAGAATGAAAGGCAACCAGACAGTTGGTTGTGGCGACCATAACCTAGGTTTTAGGTGCCATTCGGCAATTAGCTTATATATGCAGCTAGCATGGTGGTTTGGAGTGGTGGGTATTTGTGTTTTACAATATTCACACATAGCCAGATAAATAGCAAAAGCAATTTTACAAAAGGGACGTTGTTACCAAAAGCAAATTCTCACCAGGTCATTTTATTGCAGTAAAGCAGTGGAATCTATATGCTTTAAGTGCACTAATTTTACCCAGTACTTCTGTGGATGTTAATCTGTTCCTTACCAAGTTATTGAGAGCATACTGAGGCCTTGTAAAGAGATTTTCTCCCGCCCCTGCTTACAGCCATGGCTCTGTTGTAGTGCACTTTTGGAAATGACAGTGCTTTCCTCAACCCTTTCTGACTAGAAAGGGCTTTGAGAGCATCGCTGTGTGCTTCCCTAAGCCAGTAAGTTCTCTTCTGGCAGCATCCTTTGTTGTTAAATGCCTAGGGCACACCTATGCTGTGCCTACAGCATCTCCTCCCCCCCCCTTTCCCCAACCATCCCAGCTCTAACACTGGAGTTGACAAGTATTGGAGGGAGGTCAAATGCTACTGTCTGCCAGCTTGCTTGCTGGCAACTGCTGCTTACTCCAAGCAAGGAAGTGAATGATGAGCAGTTCTGCTAGCAGAGGGGCAGGCAGAAGTTAGGCTTGGATCTGCTAGTAGATCAATATATGATGTGCAGTAAGTTGACAAGGGGCTTCCAATTCCAGTTGTCTAAGAGTAGCAGCAACAACCCCCCGACTCCTTTTAGGGGAACTAATTTATTGTTTCTGTTTTGTTTCCCTGGTCTCAGGTAAATGAGATGTAGATTTGTACTTTTTTATGCAGCTCATTTAGGTATGTGGCACAGAAAGCAGTAGATAAAACCGCAGTGTCGCACCTGGCTCTGGTTGGCAGACTTCAGGTTCTACTAAAAAAAAGTGAATCCTTCAAGGCTGAAGTCTTCCTGGTTCTTCACTAGCATAGAGAACAGGGCACAGGTGCGACTGGAATGTCCTCAGCTGAGACTTCCCGAATATTTGCTCCATTCTGGAACTTTCTGGCAAAGTCAGCAGGTGTTAGAACAGTGTGGAGTCCAGGAAATGAGAGGGCCTCAAAGAGACAAGAGTATAAGCAAGCTCAATATTATCTGAAGGGAAATATTCTTTAAATATCACCTCAATTGCACGTAATCTAAACCTGCAATAAGCTGTATGGAACGACAGGAGCAAAGTGCTTGCTGAGCAGATAGCTCAAGCTGACTTAGGCAAATCTCCAGGTCTGTTTGTTATTTGAGTGGAAGAAGAGAAATGCTAGATTCAGCTCTTTAGTTTCTTTGGCAGCAGAGCACAACTCCAAAGCACTGTGTGGACCATTTTATACAGTTGCCAGTAGTCCCCACCCCTTCCCACCATGTGTCATCCTGACTCAGAAAAATGTTACTGAGCATCCTTTTGGACACACTGTGGTTCTTCTTCCCCACCTCAGTTAACTGGATTCTGTTGGCAATCCACTTCCTTGGTGCTGTCATGCTGCAAAGAGAGAAATGGAAAATCTCTTTCTTTCACCTCTCCCATCTAACATGCTGCTTAGCAGTGCACCAGACCAGGTGGAAGCACCCATTGGAAATGTTGTTTTCTCCAAAGTTAGCTCCAGTATTAGTGGCCCTTGGAAAAGTTCCCCTGAGATACTTTGGGTTTATGGCCAGATGCATTGCTGTGCAACTCGCCAGAGAGGGGATAGGCAATCTTCCCCAACTGCTTGTCTTCCCTCACCCACAGCCAACTGGAGCTTCTAGCATAAGCTAGTGGAGCCCTGCTGGATCATGCCAAAGGCTTATCTAGGCTAGCATTCTTCGCTCCCTATGGCTAACCAGATGCCGCTCTTAAGTGGGACTTGGGTGCAATAGCCTTTTCCTACTCGGGATTCCTAGCAGCTGATATTCGGTGTGCTGAGAGATACACAACCTCTGATACTGAAATTTTCATTTTTTCTTGTGCTTGAAGATGAAGTATTGTATAGTTTGTTTTTAACTAGGTGGATACTTGCACCTAAAGCACAAGCTGGCTGCTGTGTATGCAAAACTTACAAAATATTACTACACAGTGGAGTTGCAGATACCACAACTTGTAATGGTCTTGGGAAACACTTTTAGAAAGGGAACCAGTTCTCAGGCCCCACTGCTGTGTGGTACCTTTCGGTGATCAGTCTGCAGTACAGATGTTAGGGAATTTCTCTTTTACAGTCTTCTCACAGCTGATAGCAAATGTTTGGTGGAAGGAAAAGTTGGAAAAGTGAAAGCAAAGACTGATGCTTTTTTGTAGTGGGAATGCATTTTCACCAATTGCTTTTTTTTTTAAACTACTGAAGAAGGGGGAAAAACCCAATGAAATGATAGTCTCCTTTCCTGTCTCCTTGATAGTAGTACAGAGCACTCAAATGTATCTGCAGCATCTCTGCTTACATTAAAAATACTATGTAGAGCACCCTAGGGGATTGTGTGGAGGCACCTCCAGCAGCCACCTGACTAAATCGAAACAGGTCTTGGATGTTTTCAGTTCCTAGACAGGTAACTGCCTGGGAACCACATGCCTTCTGCCTTGAGTTTCATGATGGGATAAAGTATATAAATGCAAGAAAATAAGTTAAAATAAAATAAATAGCGCAGACCATATCCCTGCCCAATTAGTAGTCTTCATTTTTTCCCTCAGACCCATGGCTGCCTGGTAGCCCAAATGTGCATTTGTGGAATTGCCTCTTAATTTTTCACTATGAATTTTTATTGTGGCGAGTGATTCTGCTGATGTGACCCATTTTAGCTCAGGCATTTACTGTTTTTCTTTTGTACTCCAGACTCAACAACTGAAGTCCATCATTTCAGAGTAGCCTAATGTTGCAAAATGAGGCTGGGGAAGATTTCTTCCAAAATGGTTTTAGTTAACTGTGTTGCATTGCATATTTTAGCTACTGTGAGTAAGATCCTGTGAAATTAAGCACTGCCAGTATTTGATTATGTGTTCAACTTTCTGCATTTGAAACCAGTAGGGCTTCAAAGTGCAGAAGGTTGTCTGGGTGTGTATTTGCTTTATGGAGAAGGAAGATCATGAAAGATGTATTCAGTGAGTGGTCAACCATCAATCATGACTTCCTTGTCAGTTTCCTCCAAAATGGGAATTGTATCTATGGCAAAAGAAGTCCCTTTAAATGGATAACACACTGGATGTGAAAAGAGCTGGTTGCTATAGAGCAACTGTGCTCTGAAGCTCTGATTAAGGCGTACAGTAGCTCTTTGTTAGAGCTAGTTGCCAAGCCAAGCCAATTCTTTTGCTGTTGAGAAAGCAGGCTGAGTCATGTGACTTCTTATTGATTTTGAGTGAACAATTTTCCACTTTTTTGTTTTGTTTTTGCAGGGGGGGAAATCCCACCTTGGTTTTTCCCTCTCCTTTAATGCTTTACTGACAACATCTGTTGTTCAAGCGTCTACTTACATTTCTAGGGGTTAAATGCTATCTTGCAAGCGAGCAATATAATTCCTTATTCTGCAGCTGGCTGAGAAAATGTTGGTGGCAGAAACTGCAGCTGTTTGCAGAAAGTTTCTCTCTGACAATTGGCTTAAATGAAAGGGAGAGCCTGGGGGAATTGCTGGAGCAGACTTTTGCTCCACAGTGGTTGTTACAAGCCTCCAGGTCTTGGGGAACTTTAAGGATAGATAAAAGTTAGAACACCCTCCTTTCTTCTTCTCCTTCACAAAGCAAGACCCTGGGTTGAACTTGTCAGTGTAGAAGAGATGTTCACACATAGGAGGAGTGCATTTTTATTTTTTACTTTTCAGAGACTTCCATTTTGCTTTGTTGCATAAGTTCTGTTTGGTACTGAATGTTTTGCTGAGACTGAGGTTTAGGTAAGTGGGTATTGTACTTTGGTACGGTACAACTTTGACTGTGGTGAACTGTTGGTGGGCAATAGTCAGTAATATAGCTTAGCTCGTTGAGTTTACTACCACAGTGCTAGAGATATGATGAGCTCATGACAAAACCCTGCCTTCTGCAGTGGTTGGGGTGAAGAAATGCTTGTACAGTAGGAGACTTGGTGCACGGGACACTTTGTTTTCTAAAAAAAACTTATTGGGACCTAGCACAACCATACTTATGGTAACTGATTCCAGGTATGCAGCACACTTTCTTGGACAGGAACCATCTATTTGTTTAGAACCTTAGAAGTATTTAATAGTATTTAGTAATTACATTCTGCCGTGTGTGTGTGTGTGTGGATGTGCGAGTGTGCTTGAAGGGGGGGGTAGGCCTTTCTCTTGTTTTAATTTCTGTCTCTGCAAAAGGTCATTTGAAATTAACCATTTATTCCCCAAACACTTTAATTATTTAGACAGAGGTCCTTAAAGACTGAATGGTATGAATTTGGGGAAAAAATCTGTAAATTACTCAGACCACATGATAGAGTAAGAGTGGTAATTTTGCTTAAAAGTGCCAGAGTAAGACCTGGGTTCAAATCCCCACTTGACCCCACTGACCTTGGGCCAGTCACTGCCTCTCTGCCTAACCTACTTAACCGGGTTGTTGGGAATATGGAATGGAGAGAACCATGTATGCAATCTTGAGCTCTGTGAAGGAATGGTGGGATATAAATGCAATAATATACAATTTGCATGTCATATGGAAGTATAGAATTTTGGCGCTTGTAGGGATCTTGGGAGTTCATCTAGGTCATCCTTTTGCTCAGTGCAGGAATCTTCTAAGCTCTACTTCCAGGGAAGAAGAACCCAACATCTTCCAGTACTGTCTGTTTGGCTGTCAGGCACCTTGTACTTTAGGAAGTTTCTGTCAGCTTTCAACCAAAATCTGCCTCTTTACAATTTCCATCCATTCATTCCAGCTCTGCCCTCTCAAGCAACAGAGAATAAGCCTGCTCCTTCTTTTGTGCAGTGGCCCTTCAGGTATTTGAAGACAGCTATCTGAAGACCACCCCACTCCTTAGTTTTCATCAATATTTTTATTTTATTTATCTGTTAGTACTGGCCTTTTGAGCCTGACTGCTTTTAACATAATTTGGAAGCACCCCATTTCAATTCCCCTAAAACCCATTATTTTTTGCATTATTTGTTATACCCATTTGTCACGGTGATGTCTAGAAAGCAGAAACCAGTGGGCATGAAGAGAAATTATGCGAATTCAGCTGGTGCAAGAATATACAACTTATCTAACATACTAGATGTTCTGTATAAAGGAAAATTACAAATAACCCAGTTTCTCTCATGTGTGTGTGTATATATATATATATATATATATATATATATATATATATATAAAATTCATGCTTTTATTGTGGTGGCTGTGACTCAAAGCATATCTAGCTTGACATTGACCTATCCACTTTCACTGATTTCAGGCATCATTGACTACTGTTGAATCCAATTCTAGTGGTCACACAAGTGCAAACCCATTTAGAGTGTCAATTTGGCAGTGAGCGGCTGAGATAAGCCTTTAGCAAGGTGTATTGATTTCTTGTTCCGATCTTGTCACCTGTGTCTTGCACCTGCTGTGTTGTCAACACCATTCAGTTTTTAAAGTTTGTGCCTGAAAGAGCTGGGCTGCTTGCTGCTGCTGTTTGTGTTGTTCGGAATGTCATTCTATGGACAGTTCCTTTGGCAGTGCACCCACCACTGGTCTTGGACCTGTGGAACAGGACACCCGCCGAATAAAGGAAGTTGGTGGCCTTTTTATAAATTCATTCAGGCTTGTAGCCATTCTTTTTGCTACCCTTATGAAATTGTGTGGAACAGGATTTGATTACATGCTGTACTAGAGATAAGATCTTGCTGTGGTTACTGTCCTGTGCTGCGTGTGTATTGGATTAATGTGATTATTGAAAAAAACGAGTCCTTTTCTTTGGGGAAAAAACAACAACTAATTCTATGTTGTGTTTAGACCACCCCAAACAAAGACTGAACATATCAATTCAACTTTTAAAGATTCATAAGGAGGATGCTTGCTTTTTGTTTGTTCATGTTATTTAATGGATTTATAATCCGCCTTTCAACTTTTAAAGAAATAATTATGATTTAATCTCGCTTGTTTTAAGACATCGCACTGTACGGCATGCAGTAAATTGCTTCACAAGTTTGCAGTGACATCGTATCTTCTTAATCAGGGGCAATATTGTGCTGAATTTTCATGTATTGGGAGATGCCTGTTTGTGTGTGAAAGCTTCTTGTTCTTTCATTTCATTTGTAAGCCCCATGGCTTATCTCTACTAGATTGTTAAAATAAGCAGGACCACAAAGAAAGCATAATGAGCTGGAGGAGGCACAACTTGGAGTGATGTGATAAATACTCAATTCCCATAGCTTCTGTAGCACAGAATGACATTCAGGCATGTGAAAAGATTTCTAAAAATGGTGAGGAGCGATTTGAACACAACATGTTTTATAATTTCAGCAGAAAGCTAGAGGCTTGTTAACTGTTGTTCACTGTGGTTTTAGAACCTGTATGTGGATGACTATTATCAGTAGAAATATTGCTCAACTTTGGGAATGCTTTCATTTCATTAAGATCTTGGGTACTGCTCTGATTCTTCAGGGGTGAATGCTGGAATATCAGGGAGAATCTTGTCTCTTGTCTAGGACAAACAAACTCTGATGCCTTATATTTCCTCTTGGTCTTCATTTGTGGACAGAGTATGATATGTTTACGTTAACTCATGTAATTCCCAAAAGGGAAGGGACAATTTAACAAGACAAATGAGTTCAGTTAACTTGATAAGCCTGAGAGAGCTAGTGTACCATAGTGTAAGCAATGATCTTAGTTTCATACTTGATTCACCCATTAACCATTATCCCTTTAATCTGAAGAACTATATGTCATTCAATCTAGCATCCATACCAATACCAGAAAGGGTATTAATGGAGCAAATATGTCTGGCTGCTTTCACACGTCACATAATGAAAATGCATTTGAACCGCTGTTTTATTATTTGTGGCGTGAATGATTGCAATAGACTACAGAAGAAGAAAAAACTAGGTGTATACCATAGTTTTCCAGACTTTTCATGTTGGTGACACACTTTCTAGACATGCATCATGTTGTGACACAGTAATTCAATTTTACTAGCAAAGCGGAGGTTAAGGAGTGTGGGGATCGTTCGTGCGACATACCTACATACACACTGCAGCCAGCAAACTAACGTGTCACAACACACAGTTTGGAAAGCTCTGACGTATACATAAGATGCTTGAGTGAAAGGGTGGGTGGGTGGGTGGGGGGAGAGAAACATTGCAGCAGTGATTCCAATATCACATTGTCTCGCATGACTTACTCATAAACAAGTTAAAGAAATGTGAAGTGCCAGAAGACACCTTTGTCACTGGCTTATGAGTCTCCAAAGAGTTCCTACATTGTGATTTTTAAAACCAACCAACTTGGGGGTCCTATTTAGGCTTGCTATCCTATGTTGGGTCCCTCAGGGACTATTTGCTAGCATTCCATCTCTGGCACAGAGGCTATTACTAGTGCTTCCTGAATGTGATTTAAGGTTGTAGGATAGGTTACAAATGGGAGTAAATGGGAGGTTAACTGAAGGATTGCCAATTCCAGCTGGAGCTGCCTGAACATTAGGATCTTCCTCTGGATTTCCTTGCCTTTAAGGTGAGGCAGGTCACTAGTAATAAGTAGACAGGATCTTTTAAACTGTGGCTACCTGGCTCTAGGATGATGCCCCCAAATCTTTTTGGAGTCTATTTTAAGACATTTTCATTTGCCTAGGCTTTTTATATCTCCTGCGTTGTTCTTGATCTCTCCTTGTTTTTAATATTGAACATGCTAAAGTTGTGCTGTTCTTATTTATTTTTGTTTGTTTTTTAATGTTTTCCATGTTGGTTTTTCTTTTTTTAAAAAACCCAACACTTCGCAATCTGGGAGCCTCTTTGGAGACTGGAGTGGGGTATAAAATACTCAAAAGAAATTCAACAAATATTACTGCTGTAAAACAACCTTATGATTATGATTATTAAAAAATATCAAATCAGACTCACCTCCTGATGCAGCTTTCTGTGCAAGGCCTGCCCCCCGGTATTTGGTGTAGGCTTTTGCATGTGTTTCTTTACAGTGTACTTTAGATTACATGGGGTTTGTACCTTTATTATAAATCAGCACTGCTCTTATAAATGGTTGCAGTTGCAGTTGCAATTTCCCTTCCCAAAGAGAATTAGATTTTCTGCTTTATTCTCTCTTTTGGGACTGCTTCAAGTACAAAAAAAAGCCACAACTTTGCTGAGCTTTGTATGTTCCCAGTCATATCTCTCACAAGTTGGCTTTAAAAAAGACTTTTAATTAAAATCCCATTGCAGAGTTCCTTAGATCAATGTTCCTAATTTATCAAGAGTTCAGCACGGAAAGTGACTGACAGCTCTGATCTGATTGCTGTTTGGTTTATTGTATTTAAGGAGTTGTCTGTCAGAAGAGCAAAGTGCCGTAATGACTGTCTGCATCAAACTGCCATGCACTTACTAGCATTCTTTCTCATAGTCTTGTAGATTGAGTGTTGAATCAGAATCAGGGACAGTTATATGTGGGCTTGGGAGTGCTACTATTGTGCTCTGCAGCAGTGCTTCTCAAACTATCTGATGTTGTGGGCTGGTAATTCCTCCCCCTGCCCCATGTGCCAGGGACTGGTACCATGTTTGGTCCCTCAAGCATCCCACCCAACCTGGGTTGTGGTGGAGTCACAGTGAACTGGCAGCTCATTGGCTAGCACTGGTTTGCGGGCCAACACTTTGAGTAGCACTGTTCTGCAGGCCAGTGCAATTTGCTTCTGCTCAGCTGCCTTTATTATATGTTGCTTAGTAGTGGGCTGTGATTTGGAAATGAAAGGCTTGTGGGCAACTCCATATATTTATATCACATGAGTTTATTTTTGGATAAATTGGTGGTACCAAACCTGTGGACTCAAAAGCAAAGTTTATGTATGGACTATAAATACATCTCAATTCCCTCTTCCATTGGTCCTTCATTGTTGTATCTATGGCTAAGAGTAGTGAGAACCAAAGCTACATTCCTGGGCATGCTTTGTTGGTAGAAAGACCCACTGAAAGTGAGACTTGCTTCTGATGAGTAGACATGTTTAGGATTGCCTTGTAAGTCACTTTTATACAGTAGTCTTAAGTATGGTAATGAATTTTTGAAAAACACAGATGACCTGTCATTTCATTAAAAAAAACTAATGAAAAACAGTCTATAATTTTTAAACATAAATAAAATAAGCAGTCAGCAGAGAGAGGCTGTATTAATCTCCCCTTTCAAGTGCTTTGTCAAATAAATTTGGCACAGGGTGGTCTGTATTGTGCCTCTAATTTCTTAACTGTTAGATCAGGGTTTCCCAAATTTGGGTCTCCAGCACCTTTTGGACTACAATTCCCATAATCCTTGACCACTGGTCCAGCTATCTAGGGATGATAGAAGCTGTAGTCCAAAAACTGCTGGGGACCCAAGTATGGGAAACCTTAAAGGTAAAGGTAAAGGGACCCCTGACCATTAGATTCAGTCGTGGCCGACTCTGGGGTTGTGGCGCTCATCTCGCTTTATTGGCCGAGGGAGCCGGCGTACAGCTTCCGGGTCATGTGGCCAGCATGACTAAGCCGCTTCTGGCGAACCAGAGCTGCGCACGGAAACGCCGTTTACCTTCCCGCTGGAGCGGTACTTGCACTTGCACTTTGATGTGCTTTCGAACTGCTAGGTTGGCAGGAGCAGGGACCGAGCAACGGGAGCTCATCCTGTCGTGGGGATTTGAACCGCCGACCTTCTGATTGGCAAGGCCTAGGCTCTGTGGTTTAACCCACAGCGCCACCCTTGTCCCATGGGAAACCTTGGGTTAGGTTATATCCAGTGTTCTTGTTCACTTCTTCCAGAAGTGACAGAACACTTAATTTTATTTTTTGTGTTTCAGAATAACTGCTAAAGAGCCATTACAGTATGGTTTTTTTCTTTGAATGCTGTATTTTAATATTGGGTTTCTTTATTTCCAATGGGAGAAAAATATATTGTCTTTAATACTAAAGATAATTACTTCTAATGATTTTAATTGCAGTGGAAGTACAATGTGAACATGTAAACTATGTGCAAAGTTTACATGGTTTGTATCAGTGGTGGCTAACCTGTGGACCCCCCCCCCGATGATGCGGGACTACAGCTCCCATCAGCCTGTAGCATTGGCCATTCTAGCTGGGGCTGATGGGAGTTGAACAACATCTGGAAGGTCATAGGTTAAAGATTCTTGGTTTACAATATGAATTGCTGACGTATATGAGAAATTGGGGCTGCAACCCTTCTATACACAGTATGGAAATAAGTACCAGTGGGACTTACTACATTTGTATATAATTGCATGGTAGATCAGTTAGCAGTTTTATTTTTATGATGGTTCTATAGCAGCATTTAAATCTCCTACCCCACAGTTTCCCAGGTCCTCTAATATAATGCTGATGTCTCCTATTTCCCCCTTCTCTTCTCCAGCACACAAACTTTTAGGCTGTTTCTTGCAAATATCTGTGTTCTGAAATTTGCAGTAAAGTGTGTGTAAACAAGGAAGTGAGTCAGTTGAAAAATGCATCTGTAGCAATTTGTGTGTCTCCTAAACATGTCCCAAGAAGAGTGGGTGTTATTTTCTTTTTCTTAAAGAAAGATAGTGCCATTTCAAATGTTAATTTAGAGCTGTGTTGGCAAGGCCACACTTCTCATGAAATTCTGTGAGATTATAAGAGAACGAAAGAGAACGACTAGAAGAAAATGCTGATGTAGCTTTTTATATATATATATATAAAAAAACCAAAACACTGTTAACGATATGAAGATGAATGCTGTCAAAAGCTGTCTATTATATGGTTTTAAATCTACTGGGTATTTTGGTCTTTCCTTTTCAAAGAGCAGACTCATGAATCTTGTTTGTTCTTTAATTTCTCTTTGGATATTCTATTTAATAAATAAAGTTGAATCTGTTTAATTGGGTGGAACAACTGTTTATTATTGGTTCTGTCTTGCGTAGCAAGCCAGTATGAACTGATGCTTGATGTCAGTATTCTACATCTCAATGTAAACTACCAGATTGAGACTTAATAGACAGAAGACAGAAGTGTTTCTGTTCAACAGGGCTGCTGATCCTTAGATTAGGTTGCACCCTCTTTTGGATGGACTTACATTCCTTCTGAATTAATTAGGTTCATAGCTTTTGAGTGCTCCTGGATTCTGCTCTACTCTTAGGCAGTCAGGATGTGATAGCTGTGGCTAGGCATGCTCCAATATTATTTTACTTATGGCCCACTGAGTACAAATAAAAAGTAGCAGATTATAGAATGCATAACAAGGTGGAAAGAGAAATGGCGAAACAATCATTGGTTATTTAAGGAAAATAGCAACATTTAGAAATCTTGTAGCTTGCCTAGTAAGATAAAATGAGCAACAGAGAAATGCTCTTGCACAGCACCTGTTCCCGAGGAAGCGTGTGTGGACAAAAAGAAAACTGTTTTAGGTTTTTAAAAACTCCTATTTTCTCCTCTTTGCACCCTGTCTGCTCCATTCACGGCCTTTCTAGGGCACGTATCAAATGTTACACCATTTTGACTGATTGAGTTTCTGTGCTGCTTTCCATTGAAGTGTATCCCAAAGTGGTTTACAAAACAATAAATAACAGTACTAAATGTGACAATAGAACATCACACTTGCAGATAAGAATATCACAATTATAATGCCTTGGCCATTAAGAGTTGTATAATATTGAGAAATACACAATAAAACAACTATAAGTAATTATAATATTCAAAACACCAGCTCATATATGATCCTGCATATCCACTCACGTTTGTCAGAAGCTCTGGCCTGCATCTCATTGCCATCAGTGCTGTGGTCAGTGGAAGAGAACCTTCTCTTCTATGGTGTTGAGCTTCTGGAACTTCCTTTCAGATCGGTCCTTTAATTAAAGACATTAGGCACAGGACAGATGTTCTTGTACTTGTGACAACCAGTACTTGTGACAACCAGATCTTAAATACTTCCATTCTTCTCTTTGCTCAATGCTTATTGACAATTTAAACTTACGATGCTATGTAACTTGTTTTTCATATTTAACATTTTGTATGATGGTTTTAATTTTTGTTGGTCTTTGTCACCTTGAGCATCATGATACAAGTTGGAGAAGTAAGATACATTTAAAAAAAAATGTAAATAATGAATAAATAACACAGGACCAGCTTATACATTTAGCATTCCTTCTTTCTGTATGATCCTGTGTTCCGTCGCAAAGTTTCAGAGGGTAGGACAAATCAATAGAATGAGCCTCTCTTGGAGGAACACACGGGAGAAGATGCTGCTTATTCAATCCATAATTGCTTTGTGATCTTTTTTTTAATGAAAAGTGGTGATACCTGCAGTTACACTGGTTAAATTCCAGAGGGGCTTCTTATACACAGATAGTGGTTTCAGCTATGCCGACAAACTAATACTGAACTTACTTTTTTTAAAAAAATCTAATTAGCTGGTGGGTTTCTTTTGGCAGTATTTTTGATGCTAAAAACTTGACTTTTCCCTCTCTCTAGCATTCTACAACTATGATGCCAGGGGCCCAGACGAGCTGTCTTTACAAATAGGAGACACCGTCCACATATTGGAGACACATGAAGGCAAGTGGAACAAATGTTTCTTCCGTAACCATTATTCTTCCCGTCATGACTTTTGGGTTTTATGTGCCTGCCTGTTTTAGCAGATGAGTTCTATTTTGAAGCCTAATGAAATATTGAAGTATTTAAATAGGCAAAGAATTAACAGTTACTGCACATTAAACGAGCAGGCTTGTGATAGCTGAAGAATAACCTTTCTAAGATGCAAATTTTTCTTTTTCCCTCCCTCCCCCTCCGCAACCCCCCCCACAATGATTGATATTTGTGCAGCTTAATTTGTATGGATCTCTAGTAGCATCTGTTGAGCGGTTAGAATGGTAAGATATCCCTAAGAGAAACCCTCAGACTTCAGATAATATTCAAGGTCCTATTAAAATGAGTTAATTTTGAATGCTGAAATATAAAAGATACTTATCTTCTAAACTGTAAGTCTCTGCTGTGTGGTCTGTCCTAAAAAAACCCCAATATTTTATTTGCGTCCCTTTCAAAATGAAGTAAATTATTATTATTATTATGTATTGAATTAATACACTGTACTATACCCCCTGGTCTCAGGGCGGTTTACAGAATAAAATCAAAATATAAAACCACAAAATCCATAATCAAAATAACAACAACAACCCAATAACCCCTCCCCCTAACACCCCCCCCATTTTAAAAAGGGCATAGGATGTCAATCAAATCAACCAAAGGCATGGTTAAAATGGAACGTTTTTGCCTGGTGCCTAAAGGTGCATAATGAAGATGCCAGGCAAACTTCCCTGGAGAGAGAATTTCACAGACAGGGAGCCACTGCAGAGAAGTCCCTTTCTTGTGTTGCCATCCCTCTCGAGGAGGAGGCACATGAAGAAGGGCCTCAGAAGATGATCTCAGGATCTGGGTAGGTTCATATGGAAAGAGGTATACCTTGAGGTATTGCGGTCCTGAGCTGTTCAAGGCTTTATAGGTCAAAACCTGCACTTTGAATTGGGCCTGGAAACTAATTGGTAGCCAGTGCAGTCTGACCAAGATCGCTGTAATATGCTGAAGCCGTCTTGCTCTGGTGAGCAACCTGGCCACTGAATTCTGCACTAGCTGCAGCTTCTGAACTGTCTTCAGAGGCAGCCCTACATATAATGCATTGCAGCCATCTAACTTTGAGGTTACCAGAGCATAGACAACAGTAGTTAGGCTATCCCTGTCCAGATAGGGGCATAGCTGGGCAACCAACCAAAGCTGATGGAAGGCACTCTGGGCCACTGAGGTCACCTGAGCCTCGAGTGACAGCAAAGGATTCAGGAGTACCCCCAAGCTACAAACCTGCTCCTTCAGAGGAAGTGTAACCCCATCAAGAGCAGGCGATCTCCCACCCATCCGGTCTAGGGAACCACCCACTAGCAGTGCCTCCGTCTTATCTGGATTGAGCTTCAGTTTGTTGGCTCTCATCCAGTCCATTACCGAGGCACGACATTTGTCCAGTGCTTCTACTGCCTCATCTGCAGATGTAAAGGAGAAATAGAGCTGAGTGATGTCAGCATACTGCTGACAGTATACTCCAAACCTTCGGATAACCCCACCCAGTGGTTTCATGTAGATGTTAAACAATGTGGGGCATAGGATTGAGCCCTGAGGAACCCCACATTGAAGGCTCCATGGGGTTGAAAAGCATTCCCCAAGCAACACCCTCTGGGAACGACGCAAAGCGGTGCCACACACCCTAGTTTGGACAGTCGCTTGAGAAGGATACCATGGTTGATGGTATGGAAAGCCGCTGAGAGGTGGAGGAGAATTAACAGGGACATGTTTCCCTTGTGTGTCTCTCTCGACTGAGATCATACAGTGCTGCCAAAGCAGTTTCTGTTCCAATCCTGGGCCTAAACTCTGATTGAAACGGATCCAGAAAATCAGTTTCTTCCAAAAGTGCCTGGATTTGGTCTGCGACCATTTGCTCTAGAACCTTGCTCAGGGAAGGGAAATTAGCAACTGGCCCGTAGTTAATTAGGTTTTCCGAATTCAGGGAACGTTTCCTAAGAAGTGGATTTAAAGAAGTATTAGTTTTTATATACAGCGATATGTGTATAATCTCCTCTTCCCCCCAAATATTTGAAGGTTGTCTTTGACCTATATAATCCTTTATTAATATTTATTTTGTATTTATATCACACCTTTCCCCCAAGATGCTTAAGGCAGGATTCTTGCCGTTTTATCCCCACAGAAGTCTGTGAGGTAAGTTAGGCTGAGAGTGATTGGCCCAAGGCAACCCATTAAGCTTCATAGCGGAGTTCAGTTTTGAACCAAGTCTCCACAGTCCTTGTCTGACATTTGAACAACTAAAGTAAGAATTTACTGTGTTTATTTCTATCTACCGTTCAGCATTCCTTGTCTGACTTTATATTTGATCTGCTTTCAATCCCCTGGATGTAAATAGTAAACACCACAGCTGCTTAACAGTTGCAGGTGCATAAGTTTTATTGATTCGCTCCCTTCCCCCGCTCCCTGCCTGCTCCTTTCAGGACTGAGACCTTATTTTCTTTCTCATCAATATGTATGTTTGCTTCCTCTTCCTCTAGCTTTTTTCCTCTGACCTTTTCAGATACAAATGAAGGATGCAGTTGCGCTGTTCCAAGTGACACTTTACAACCCTAGAAAGACTACTTGCATAAAATGCACAGTAAGGGGTCTCTACCACACTTGATAGTGAAAGGCATGCTCTCTCTACCTCATTTGTTTTATGCGATTTTCAAAAGCCAGGCTTAGCTGTTGCATGCTGCCTCATGACAATGAAATATGCAAATAGAGAAGCAGCATAAATTCAACTGGGACGCGGGTGGCGCTGTGGGTAAAAGCCTCAGTGCCTAGGGCTTGCCGATTGAAAGGTCGGCAGTTCGAATCCCCGCGGCGGGGTGCGCTCCCGTTGCTTGGTCCCAGCGCCTGCCAACCTAGCAGTTCGAAAGCACCCCCGGGTGCAAGTAGATAAATAGGGACCGCTTACTGGCGGGAAGGTAAACGGCGTTTCCGTGTGCTGCTCTGGCTTGTCAGATGCAGCTTTGTCACGCTGGCCACGTGACCCGGAAGTGTCTCCGGACAGCGCTGGCCCCCGGCCTCTAAAGTGAGATGGGCGCACAACCCCAGAGTCTGTCAAGACTGGCCCGTACGGGCAGGGGTACCTTTACCTTTACCTTTTATAAATTCAACTATTGATGTATAGTCTTTGTTCAGACTTAATGTCAATCTCTGGCTTTTCATTAACTGTGAAAGTGGACCTGAGAAGAGATTTTCTAAACTGACCATAGTTGGCTGTTGCACCTGAAGGCAGCAAACACTGGCTTGCTTAAAACATAGATTGCTCTTATACCAGAACTTCGAACTATGATTTGATGTTTAAATGAAGACATAGGGACCCTATGTAGTGAGTAACCCTGTGTTTGTTTGTCTGGGAAAGGTATCCTTGGTGGGCCAAGTATTCCTAGAAGAAAGGCAACAAGACCTCCTTCGCTAAACAAAATCTCTTTTGCAGCTCAATATCTCTCCCTTCTTTTCTTAGTTACCCTCAGTGCAGAGCAGCTCTCGGTTCCAACAGCTAGACAGATGCTTATAAACCTGCTTTACAGAGCCAGCGTGGTGTCGTGGTTAAGAGTGGTGGATTCATAATCTGGTGAACCGGGTTCGCTTCCCTCCTTCTCCTCATGCAGCTGCTGGGTGACCTTGGGCCAGTCACACTTCTCTGAAGTCTCTCAGCCTCACTCACTTCACAGAGTGTTTGTTGTGGGGGAGGAAGGGAAAGGAGATTGTTAGCCGCTTTGAGACTCCTTAGGGTAGTGATAAAGCGGGATATCAAATCCAAACTCCTCCTCTTCTTCTACTTTTGATGAGCTGCACCCGGCAGCACTTTCTACACCTTTATGTGCCTTATAACACAGGTAGAGCAGATAAACCTGTTTGTCTGATTAGCATCACAGATAGGAACTGAAACAAATATATTTGCTGATGACTGGATGGGTATATTTAAGTTAGTAGATTTTATCAAGTTGGTTTTTGTTTTTGTTGGTTGGGTGTGTTTTTTTTTGTATTGCCTACAGCGGGTGGTGCTGTGGGTTAAACCACAGAGCCTAGGGCTTGCCAATCAGAAGGTTGGCGGTTCGAATCCCCATGACAGGATGAGCTCCCGTCGCTCGGTTCCTGCTCCTGTCAACCTAGCAGTTTGAAAGCACGTCAAAGTGCAAGTAGATAAATAGGTACCACTCCGGCGGGAAGGTAAACGGCGTTTCCGTGCGCATCTCTGGTTCGCCAGAAGCGGCTTAGTTATGCTGGCCACATGACCCGGAAGCTGTACGCCGGCTCCCTCGGCCAATAAAGCAAGATGAGCGCCGCAACCCCAGAGTCGGTCACGACTGGACCTAATGGTCACGGGTCCCTTTACCTTTACCTTTACAGCAGTGCAAATGTCCCTTCTCCAAAGCACTTGGGAGTAAAGGTGCCATAAGCACATCTCCCCCTTCTTCATCTAGCTTTACAAATCTTCCCCACTGACAACCCCATTGTAGTATAATTATTTCAGCCCATCAAAACATCTCTCACATTTGTGGAGGCAGGATGTCATTGCAGGGAAACAAAGAGGTAATTTCTCGTTCACTCTGCCCCCCCTCCCTGATCCACAACACATCTGCAAGCGATCAGCATTATGTGCTTTTATTGCTACCAAGCCTATTCTGGTTTAGTGTGACTGTTTAATCAAAAAAACAAAAACAAAAAACACCAATCACACATAATAGTCATTCAAAAAGAGTGATAGTGCTGCGCCAAATTGGGCGGAATCTTCCATACAAACTCTAACCAATTCAGCACAAAACTGGCAAGCAAACCTGCATTGTAAACTGCTCTGTCTGTCATTCTCAGTAAATATGGGTCCTTTCCCCCACCCACTGATCCTCTGGAGAGGCCACAGACAAATTTTACAACAAAGATTATAAAAAACGACTACTCTGTTTCATTATGTATCTACACCACTAATTTCTTCCCATTAAAACCATGCTTTTGTGCAGGCTATGTAGAGGGGCTGTCTGCCTCAGCTAATTACTCACATATACCTGAGAAAGGATATAGGATCTCTTCTTTCCTGCCCACCAGGCTGTTTCACAGTCAAAAGGACTGCAGGATAAAAAGCGGGGGGGGGGGGGGAGAGGCAGAGACAGCTCCCATCATCCTGATGGCAGCATCACTGGTCGTGGATGATGGGAGTTGTAGTCCAACAAAGATCTGAAGACACAGGCGTGGGAAAGGCTGCCCTGTAGGGTTGAAAGAAATTCTTATTGCAGCCATTCACAGAAAAGCCAATATATACATGATTGTATATAAAGCCTTAAACAGTGCAGGACCGCAATACCTCAAGGACCGCCTCTCTCCATATGAACTGACCTGGATCCTTTGATCATCCTCTGAGGCCCTTCTTCATGTGCCTCCTCCACGAGAGGTCCAGAGAGTGGCAACATGAGAATGGGCCTTCTCTGTGGTGGTTTCCCATTTGTGGAATGCTCTCCCCAGGGAGCTTTAGTTGGCACCTTCATTATACACTTTTAGGCGCCAGGCGAAAGCGTTCCTCTTTAAACAGGCCTTGGGCTGATGGACATCCGATGCCCTTTTATATGTGTTGTGGAAGGGAGGATTATTGGTTTATTTGTCCTTATTTTTATAGTGTACGTTTGTGTGTTTTTTCTTAAAAAATGTAATTTTATGTTGTGAACTGCCCTGAGATCTACAGGTCTAGGGCGGCATACAGATTTATAGTAGTAGTAGTAGTAGTAGTAGCAGCAGCAGCAGCAGCAGCAGCAGCTAGATTAAGCACACAAAATGGCTAATGGTGGTGGTTTATTGGTTTTTCTAAATCACAGGACTGGAAACATGAACATCTGTGCATATCACACATTGCACTACTCACACAAACAGACCACTTCCATGAGCAGCAAATATTTAAGCTGCTTTCAGAAATGTCTACACCAGGTGCATAGTAGAGTCTTGCATGCAGCAATGTGGCAAATCCATGCTCTGTTCACTGGGATTGGCCACCAGTCACCATCAGAAGGCTCAAGGCAGATAAAAGACATTTTTAAATGCATAAACACTAATGACTGGATGTTTCAAGCTGTTTTTAGTGCTAGTAATCAGACCACTGGACTGACCATACATATATGGTCAGGTGAAAAGCATTCTTTTATACTTCTGGTAGATGGTGGGTATTGCAATGCCACTTATATAAGTATATGATGCGGCCATATGTAGGACTGTATACAGTATTCTGGTTATCCTGTGGTTATACCAGGTTAAACTACCTGACTTTTAGAAAACACCTGAAGGCAGCCCTGTTTAGGAAAGTTTTTAATGTTTGAGGTTTTCTCGTGTTTTTAATATTCTATTGGGAGTCGCCCAGAGTGGCTGGGGAAACTCAGCCAGGTGGGTGGGGTATAAATAACAAATTATATTATATTATTATAGTAATGTGCTTTTTGTGTGGCTTCCTTTGAAGGCTGTTTTGGATGTGTCAGCTAGTGCAGAATGCAGCAGCCTGGATGTTTGTTGGGTCAAAGCCTTTGTACCATTTTACTCCAGTTCTGCACCAGCTGCACTGGCTGTTTATTCACTTCTGAGTCAAGTTCAGAGTGCTGGTACTGGCATTTGAGCCACTAAACTACTTGGGACCAAGCATTCAAATTCACTGTTATAAAAGAGGAAGATGCCATTTGTGGATTGAAGAACTGACATGCTAATTGCACCATGGGTGGCTACCACGGTTGTATACCACTTTTGAAGGACTGGTTATGTGGGATTGATGCCATTTATGAATTGTAATATATACAATGAATTGTATATAAATTGTATACCATGTATTACAAAGAATTGTATGAAGATGTGTGTGGATTGTGGGTATATGTTGTCCAACAATTAGTTTATAAAAGTTTATTAAGAAATCTTTTCTTCTAGGTTGGTACAGAGGTTATACTTTAAGGAAAAAATCCAAAAAAGTAAGTATTTCGTTTCCATAGTAGCAAATTCCTTTTTTTGTGTCTGTAACTACTTAAGATATTCTATTTGCTTTCGAAACTTTTTACTGAAAGGCAAATTAGAAAAAAGTTTGTGGATAATGCTGTTAAAATAATGGGTTGCTCTGAAATAGAATTTGCTTTTTGAAAAACAATAAGTAGCTTTGTGATATTTTCTGTCTTTCACTACAAAAATGGGTGGTGGTTAGCCTTCACACATACTTACATATTTTGTTTATAGAAATACAGTGGTTCCTCGGGTTACAGACGCTTCAGGTTACAGATGCTTCGGGTTACAGACTCCGCTAACCCAGAAATAGTACCTTGGGTTAAGAACTTTGCTTCAGGATGAGAACAGAAATCGTGTGGTGGCGGCATGGCGGCAGCAGCGGGAGGCCCCATTAGCTAAAGTGGTGCTTCAGGTTAAGAACGGACCTCCAGAACGAATTAAGTTTTTAACCCGAGGTACCACTGTAGGTTGGTAAGAGGAATAGTTTATAACTTGCTGGTTGTGAATTTTAATTTTAATTAATATTAAAATTGAGTTTCAGTAGCTTCTCTTTCAAATGTAAGTGGGCAGTTTATAGGAATCCTGTCAGCTGAACTCACCTTGTTGGCTGACCTAGGCGCTACAGTGGTACCTCGGGTTAAGAACTTAATTCGTTCTGGAGGTCTGTTCTTTGAGCTTTGCGCATGCGCAGAAGTGCCAAATCGCACTGGCACCTGCGCAGATGCGGCGCTTCAGGATGCAAACGCTGCAGGTTGCGGATGTGCCTCCGTCACAGATTACCTCCGCAACCCGAGGTTCCACTGTATTTCATTTTACTTCTATTACAGTGGTACCTCAGTTTAAGAACAGTCCGGTTTAAGAACGATTTGGTTCACAAACTCTGCAAAACCGGAAATAGTGTCTTGGTTTGAGAACTTTACCTTGGTCTAAGAATGGAATCTGAACAGTGGAAGGGCACCGGCAGCAGGAGGCCTCATCAGGGAAAGCGCGCCTCAGTTTAAGAATGGTTTTGGTTTAAGAACGGACTTCCGGGATGGAAACTGAGGTACCACTGTATTTAGAATGGCGCATGAGCAGTGGGGTAGCAGGCATTGAATTTTGGCATCACACAGGCCTCTGCTGAAATTTGAGACCCCAAGGTCCACCACTGATCAATATATGTACCATCCTACTTCCCCTCTGCTCTTCTAATAATGGTCCTCCCATGAGAATATCAGAAGCTTTTGGTTTAGATTTCAGTTAATGACAGTTCAGCATTCTGTCCTAACCTCAAGCTGTTGTTAATTGAAATGCCCCATGATTGAAAACAGGTTTGTTTCAAGTAACTATGATTATGATTAAACCAGTTAGTTGGGTTCACGTACAATGCTAACCTCGTCTAGTTAGTATAAAGTGAAAGTAAATACTTCTGAATTCCTCCTCCCCCTGGCTTCCCCAAGCTTGTTCTTATAATTATAAATCATCTTTCAGGGATGTATAACTATGTAACATTTAATGAAATGTAATTCTGAACTTTATTGGTCATTCAGAACCCCCTCCTCCAGCAATAATACATTTATTTTTCTTGTTTAAGGGTATATTTCCCTCCTCCTATATACAGCTTAAGGAAGCAATAGTTGAAGGAAAAGGGTAAGTTACAAAATTAACAGATGAAAATATTTTCATAATGGCTCCTTTGCACATTAGATAAATAAATGACGATGCACAGGAAATTAAGTCTAAGGTTTATTCTTTCAAAGATTAGGGTGGGGGCAAAGGAACAAGTAGAGAATGGAGAATCACACTTCTTTGTGGTCTAGGGTTTATGTGAATCAGTATGGTAGCAGTGGTTTTGAGATAACTAGTTGAATGAAAGCATGAATGATAACGGCCAGTTGTTTGAAGATTGGGAGAGATTGTGGAGGAAAGGGGTCAAGTTCACTGATTGTACGGTGTTAAAGGAAAATATTATGAAAATGATGTATAGATGGTACTTAACCCCTGTAAAATTGGCAAAGATATATCATAATAGTGATAATTTATGCTGGAAATATAAAGAAAAAGAAGGTATCTTTTATTATATGTGGTGGACCTGCCCCAAGGTGAAAGTCTTCTAGGAGAAAATTTATAATGAAATGAAAAAAATGTTGAAATATACATTTATTAAGAAATCAGAGGCCTTTCTTCTTGGAATAATAGGTTTGGAATTGCCCAAGAAAGATGTTAGATTGTTTTTGTATGCCACAACTGCAGCTAGAATTTTGTTAGCTAAGAATCGGAAAACACAAGAAGTCCCAACAGTGGAGGAATGGCAGATGAAGATGATGGACTTTTCGGAGCTAGTTGACCTGACTGGAAGAGTCTGCGACTAGAAGGAGGAGGAGTACCAGGAGGAATGGATGAAATTCAAAGACTATTTAGTTAAATATGTTAAGATAATTTAATTGGAAAAACTTGCAAATACCAGATAGGCTTAGGATTTAAATATGTAATGTTAGAGAATAATATGTTTAAAGATAAGATGGAAAGAAAGAAAGAAAGAAAGAAAGAAAGAAAGAAAGAAAGATGTTAAGTTGGGCAATAGGGGCAGTACAGGATTCCTTTTGGTGTACCGGCCTCCCCGCTGCACCAAGGATTCCCTGTCTGAGCTGCTTCAGGTCGTGGCGGATTTTCTCCTGGAGACACCTAGTTTGGTTGTCCTAGGGGATTTTAACATCCATGCCGACACGACCTTACAAGGGGCCGCTCGGGACTTCGTGGAAAGCATGGCCTCCATGGGGCTGTCCCTGAATAAGTTTGGCCCAACTCATAGTCATGGACATGCCTTAGACCTGGTGTTCACCTCTAGTGACGTGGGTGATCTGACACTAAGTAAAAGTGAAACAAAAGAAGTGCCATGGTCAGATCACTTCCTGGTGCAACTGGACTTCTCCGCGACCCTTCCCCTCTGCAGGGAGGTGGGACCAATCCGGATGGTCCGCCCCCGCCACTTAATGGATCCAAATGGTTTCCAGAGAGTGGTAGGGGATGCTTTATCCCATGTTGATGGCCTTTCAGCTGATTCCCTGGTGGCCCGCTGGAATGCGGAGTTAACCAGGGCTATCGACTGTCTGGCTCCGAAGCGCCCTCTCCGATTGCATGGAGCCCGGACAGCCCCGTGGTTTTCTTCGGAGCTGAGGGCGATGAAACAATCGCTGAGACGGCTAGAGCGTCGGTGGCAAAAAACTCACTCCGAATCTGACCGGACACAGGTTAGAGCTCAACTTCGAGCCTACCAAGTGGCGATAGCGACGGCGAAGAAGACTTTCTTCACCGCCTCTATTGCATCTGCAGAAAATAGTAGCAGGAGACTCTTTCAGGTGGTTCGCAATTTAACGGAACCACCTTTACCACCGGGGCCTTGTAAAGACCCCAAGATCTCCTGCAACGATTTTGCAAAGTTTTTTGCAGATAAAATCACTCATATTCGGAAGGAGCTAGACACCACCGTGGGAGCAGGGCTGGGGCGGGAGAGTGCTAGAGCTCTGTCTGGTCAAGTTGCATGGAATCAATTTCAATCCGTTACCCCCGAGGATGTGGACAGGCTGCTTGGACGCGTGAAACCAACCACCTGTCTCCTTGATCCTTGCCCATCCTGGCTAATAAAAGCAAGCCGGGAAGGGCTGGGCGATGGGCTCTGCGGGGTGGTGAATGCTTCCCTCTGTGAGGGAACATTCCCAGATCCGCTGAAAGAGGCGGTCATTAAACCGCTTCTTAAAAAACCATCTTTAGACCCGGCCAGTATGGCCAACTATCGCCCAGTCTCAAATCTTCCATTCTTGGGCAAGGTGATTGAGCGCGTGGTTGCTGAACAACTCCAGGCACGCCTGGAGGATGCGGACCATTTGGATCCCTTCCAATCAGGATTCAGGCCTCATCATGGGACTGAAACTGCCTTGGTCGCGCTGGTTGATGATCTCCGGCGAGCTAGGGACAAAGGTGAGAGTTGTTTCCTGGTTCTGCTGGATCTCTCAGCGGCCTTTGATACAATCGACCATAACATCCTTCTGGACCGTCTAGAGGGGCTGGGAGCTGGGGGCACTGTTATGCAGTGGTTTCGCTCCTTCCTCCTGGGCCGTGTTCAGAAAGTGGTGGTGGGGGATGAGTGCTCAGACCCCTGGGCCCTCACTTGTGGGGTGCCTCAGGGTTCCGTCCTCTCCCCCATGCTTTTTAACATCTATATGAAGCCACTGGGAGAGATCATCAGGGGGTTTGGACTGGGTGTCCATCAATATGCAGATGATACCCAGCTCTACCTCTCTTTCAAATCAGAACCAGTGAAGGCGGTGAAGGTCCTGTGTGAGTGCCTGGAGGCAGTTGGAGGATGGATGGCGGCTAATGGATTGAGGTTGAATCCTGACAAGACAGAAGTACTGTTTTTGGGGGACAGGGGGCGGGCTGGTGTGGAGGACTCCCTGGTCCTGAATAGGGTAACTGTGCCCCTGAAGGACCAGGTGCGCAGCCTGGGAGTCATTTTGGACTCACAGCTGTCCATGGAGGCGCAGGTCAATTCTGTGTCCAGGGCAGCTGTCTACCAACTCCACCTGGTACGCAGGCTGAGACCCTACCTGCCCGCAGACTGTCTCGCCAGAGTGGTGCATGCTCTGGTTATCTCCCGCTTGGACTACTGCAATGCGCTCTACGTGGGGCTACCTTTGAAGGTGACTCGGAAACTACAACTAATCCAGAATGCGGCAGCTAGACTGGTGACTGGGGGCGGCCGCCGAGACCACATAACACCGGTCTTGAAAGACCTACATTGGCTCCCAGTACGTTTCCGAGCACAATTCAAAGTGCTGGTGTTGACCTTTAAAGCCCTAAACGGCCTCGGCCCAGTATACCTGAAGGAGCGTCTCCACCCCCATCGTTCTGCCCGGATGCTGAGGTCCAGCGCCGAGGGCCTTCTGGCGGTTCCCTCATTGCGAGAAGCAAAGTTACAGGGAACCAGGCAGAGGGCCTTCTCGGTAGTGGCGCCTGCCCTGTGGAACGCCCTCCCATCGGATGTCAAAGCGATAAATAACTATCTGACATTCAGAAGACATCTTAAGGCAGCCCTGTTCAGGGAAGTTTTTAATCTGTGATATTTTAGTGTATTTTTGGTTTTCTATGGAAGCCGCCCAGAGTGGCTGGGGAAACCCAGCCAGATGGGCGGGGTACAAATAATAAATTATTATTATTATTATTATTAAGTGATTAAGTTAATTTTATTGGAAAATTGGTTTTGGAAAACTGTTACAATGATATACACTGAAACTCAGCCAGGGGGATTCGAGGAAGTCACTTAACAATGTTATTAAGATTGGATTAAGTACAGTTAAGATATATGTTTGTTTGTTTGTCTAAAAAATTTTGGAAAATCAATAAAAAAAATGAAAAAAAGAAAAGATAACGGCCAGTTTACCCAATAACTCTCTTGAAACCCATCTTGAGTTCATTTCAATGTTTGAGAGGATTTATGACATTTTTTATGTTTGTAAGGAAAGTCTCATTGATGTGAGAAGAGTGTTTTCAAAGCAATATTTTTCTAGCTTCAGCTGTTATTTGCTTGTGCCTTTTTCTGCCAGTTCTGTGTGAAATAGCAGGGTTCCATGGGCTTGTAGACTGTAACACAGTGGACTTCCTCTTAAGTGGCTGACCGAAAAGATCAGCCAAGCACATGGACCTTGTCCCTGATAGTCACAGGAAGTGTTGGTGAGACGTGATATCTTAAGAGAGACAGAATAATTGCGATTGTGACAGGAAAACATAGATTGGAGATTAATCCTGGGGACTGCAGAAGAGGCTAAAAGCTGTTGCTTGTGCTGCCATCCCAGGATTCTGGACACATGTGTCTGTCAAAGCAGCTGGCATCTACTTCTGACTGAGATGGCATACGGTACACACTGTGTCTTTGATTTAAAACTTTATACTCCAATCCAGTTGTTCTGAAAGGAACACAGAACTATAGAAGAGGAAACTCTATACGTAAATCAGGGAGCTCGTAACAGAAGAGAAAAAACAACAACAAAGCAGATACATAAAATCATATAGGTGAAAAATAGGACACATGGTAGATAATTGAGGTGGTACAGTCTATCCCAGCACCCTAATAAAGGCTGAAATCAGTGTTGAAAGTTTGCATTATGAGAATAATAACGCCTGTGTTAACATGGAGTGGAATTAAACTGCTCAGGTAAGATTTACTCTTTGGGTCCAGTGGACCCCCGAGTTGCTCTGTAGTGTGCATATGTGTGCATTTGCACTGGAATGTACAAGATTAAAATAACACACACACACACACACACACACACACACACACAAATATGATTCAGTGCTTCTCCAGTAGTATAAGCACAAAAGTAGCATTTTGCCTATTTGATAAATTTAAAGTTACTTTATGCATCTGATTTTGAGAAGTTGCTGGACCTCAGCTAGTTTAGATGTTTAGTAGTTTCCATGGGGTCCCTTCTGGCTCTGATGCCATGATTTCAATAGGAATACACCAGATCCCAATACTTTAATACAGAGGCAGCTAATGTGTTGCCCTTGGGCTGGATTCCCACCTCTGGTCATCCCTGACCATTGACCATGCTGTCTGGGGCTGGTGGGAATCTGGAGGACTCCTGGCTAAGTAAGTTAAATATAAAATAAAAAATAAAAAGGAAAGGGGCTGTGATAAAATACTGCAGGACAGCTCACTCCATAGTTCCTGAGGGCTTTATGGAGTAGGAAGTGGTTCAGGTTTGCCTAAGATAAGTTTTACAGATGATTTAAACAGTCACTGGGGTCTACAGAAATCCCATTAGCTGGCAAGGGTTAAAAAAACCATCAAGCAAAAAGTATAAGATTAAAACAAAAACAAAAACAAAAAAGCTTTGCCAGATACAAGCCTGAACGTAAAATAACCATTCTTCTGTGCCTGGTTTATTTTTATGCCTTTTTAAATATGTAAATTATGAAAGCGCTAATCATTTGATTACTGCATAATGACACCTTCCTGACTGATTGCATAGCTCCTTCAGTAAGCACCATACTTTAGACATACTGTGTAGTATGGTAGTTGTATAGTACTCAGATGATGCGTTATTTAAATGTAGTAATTTAGAGGCGCAAACACTGAGGACTTGCAAAATAGCTTTTCTTGTCCTTGAAACTAGCAGTGTTTGGGTTTGAACAGAATCCCTTGTAATGACAGGTGATGTGCAATTGGCTGGTTTTTGTGTGTGTGTGCTTATGAATACCAAATGCTTACTCTCTCAAGCGTGTACCCATTTTATAATGTTGGAAATGATTTTTTTTAAAAAGTTGTGATTATGAGTTTTTAAACCAAAAAGAATTGGGTAGGTTGTGTAGAACATCACAATTCAGCGTTGGTATCTAACAGCTGATGTAATTAGAATGCAATTACATTTCCCCTCCTTTTTTCCTCTTCTTCCATATGAATGACATTCTATGTTGGCTTGCTTCTTAGACAACATGAAACTGTTATACCCAGCGAACTACCACTCATTCAGGAGGTTACCACCACGCTACGGGAATGGTCTACAATATGGCGGCAGCTCTATATTGTAAGTATAGAAGGCTTCCTAAGATAATTCATTTTCGAGGGTCCTGTACCGTTGGTCCTTGGAAAAGCCTGTAGCTCAGTTCACAAAATCAGCCAAGCTACATACACCAGTTAAAAATATTCCAATGGCCATGGTGCCAGTAGCTCAAGGGTCTATACCAGCAGTGGGGAACCTCTGGCCTATGGATCAAATTGGGCTCGCTGGCCAGATTGGCACTCCTTTTATATGCAGACTTTGCCTGTCAAAGCTCCCAGGTTCCATTCTCACCATCTTGTGTTTAAAAAGAAACTTGAGCAGCTGTCTCAAATGGAGTGGAGAGCGATCGTGAGTTGGAGTCAACCGTTCTAGGGTAGATGGATCAGTAGATTTGATATATGGTATATGGCAACCTCATATGTCTCTATATGAACAAAAAGGCCATTCTCTTTCTTCCCCCATTCCTTCTAGAAATTTGGGTTGCCAGAATGCTTATAATTTTCATTCTGTTATTGATTCACACATGCATTTGGCTGAGCACACCTGCATGCATTTAACATGTTTGTGTGTATATATAATATTGTTCCTGAGTATTTCCTTGTGTTGCTGCAAATGTAAACCCAAATGTAAGGAACTGAGAAAATTCACTTTTGCATCGGTCTGGTTTCTCCGAGTTGTGTTTTAAAAACTACTTTGACTATTCTGAAGAAACAAACAGACCTACAGTAGTTATAAATTCCAGCCTCTGACTACACTTGCTCCTGCTAATGCTGAATTCAAGAGCTGAGTGCTGACAACTTTGTGTTCTAAACTGGGCCACCCACGAATGAAAGGGAGGTCCAGGGGTATTGGGGGGACGACTCTGTGGTAAGCAGAAATGCATAAAACTTAAACCACCTCCCCAGAGTGGGCAAGCCCCTTCCCAAATTGTATCTGAGGAATATGCCTGCATGCTGCCTTCATGCTGCTTTGGGAACCTGGCAGCTTATGGGGCAGAGTGCGGGTGCAGATACTCTTCTTCAGCCTCATGGTCTTTCCTCAGTCTGGTAAGCTCTTAAATTGCGGATTCCCATCACCTTTTCTGGGCTTGGAGGCTAGGCAGAGAAAGCTCCAAATGCCTTGCAAGGTGGACAGTTTAGCCACATTGCAAGGCTGTAGGAGGCTGAGAGGCAGGTCCAATAGCATTCACACCCCGAGGATAAAAACAGAATACTGAATCGATACTTGTTTATTATTATTTTTTAAATCGAACTCCCAGCACTTTTGCTGCTGTACCACCTTGGCTGTTATTAGTCTTCTTCATAATGAAGTATAACAGAACTAAATGCGTACTGTTTTCCTCTTTTACAGCAAGATAACAGAGAAATGTTCCATAATGTAAGGCACATGATATATGATCTTATTGAATGGAGGTCACAAATACTCTCTGGAACCCTACCCCAGGATGAGCTCAAGGAACTTAAAAAGAAAGTCACTGCCAAAATTGACTACGGAAACAGGTTTGTGATGTTGTTTGAAATGCACAGCCTTTTCTTTTTTCCTTTGTACGTAGAAGTTATATGCATATAACTTGTATAAACCTGCAAGAAACTGTTGCACTGTGGAGTACTCCCATTCAATGTTCTAGTCTACCAGTCATGCCCCCCACCCCCGATAATCCATTTCATTTTGCCTTGCCTTGGGCTTTCTGCCCCTGACAGACAGACATGGCATTCTGTGACCACTGATCATGTGCAGTCTTAATTAGATAATTTGGGGGGTTTGGCTTCTTAGCCCCCCCCCTATATTTTTTCCAGCTTCTGTAAACCTTAGGGTTTCCCCAAGCTGACGTTTCGTTTCTCCAAAACCTCATTTTGGCTATGTAGTGGTCATAACTCAGCACCTGAATTCCTTATTAGTCCCTTCCAACCCTTCAATTCTATGATTAGGACTGTATTATTAATTAGCCATTACATATTCTTCCTTGGCTGTAAGAATGTAAAGGTGCTGAAGGTAAAGGCAGACATGAAATAAAAAGATTTGCAGTCCCCTATTCATAACTGGCTTCTCTTGCAAATGTGGAAAGTTGGTATTTTCAGAACTTGAGAGGAAATGTGTGCTGAGATTAAACACAATGAGTTCATTTCCAACTCAGCCCTACTAAGGTATAAATGTTATGCTGGTTTTCACCCTTGGAAGTTCTTTTAATCTTAGAACTGAGAGAGTCTGAACTTTAAGGTGAAGACAGATGTAATGTTTTTGATATGATGGGATTGGTTTGAACACTCGGTGCTCTGAAAAGAAATGTCTTGGAATGGAACAAATCTGTGTTCAGACCACTTCCAACCTATTGAAAATTTCTCTCGCTCTTACTTTTTTCGAAGAAAGCTTCCAGTCCTCCGTATTAGAGATGTATGTTTCACGTTACTTACTGTCCAAATAAATTGCTAGAGTACAATCTAACCTCTGTTTACCAAAGGGCTGAGATTTGGCTAGCAAATTTGCTCCAAAGCAGCAAAAACTAACATACCAGTCAATATTTTTTTTGCAGCAAATAGGAATTGGGACAAAAAAGTTTTGCCAGAAATTGGATCTGTTAAATAATTATAGATATTGAAAGTATTTTGCCAAACTTGTTAAGAGAGCGAATTTTAACATCAGGTTTGGGTGAAACATAGTGTTTTTGAGGGCTCTTTCATTGGGACTTACTAACTCAAATTAAGAGAAACAGCCACGTCAGTTTCAATATATGCTTTCTGTAGCGAATGTTTGTAAAAAATATTACCTAAGAAGATTACCTTGAGACCTTTTTTTTTGCATTCAAATTGTTAAGTGAAGGCTGTGTGCAGTATTTGAAGCTGGAGATGTACTGCTGATTTTGTAACTTTTGTGCTTAAGCTTACTAACTTTTCACCAATTAATTGATTCAAATTCCAATTGCAATAACAAACATTTGGGTAAGGTGGCTCTGGATAGATTACTTAAACATTTGAAGACTGGCTACAAATGATTTGCAACCCTCCTAACATTATTATATCATACAAGATTTATAGTCCAAGATATGATTTGTAATCAATTAACCACAAGTTGTCAATATTATTTGTTGACTATTTCATTTTTTACATTTGGCAAAGGAACTGTCCAGTGCTAAATCAGACATTATAGGACTTCTTGTATTGTACAATAAGCCTGCAACTTAAGCAGAGGTTATGTTCCAGTGATTGTGCCCAAAGCCAAGATTGCATTGAGTCTAAACACATTGGGCTCAATGGCAGGTGGGATTGCCAAAGTCATTTTTCCCAGAACCCCACCCAAGTGGGGTTTTCCTCCCCATTTTTATATTTTTTATTTTTTTGCCATGCACATAAAACTGAATACACACAAGTAAAATAAGACATAAGTTGTGGGTTTGCTGTATCTTTATTCATTGGTATTTCGATGGACTAAAGTCATTAATTAAATGATTGCAATTTTGTATTTAGAATTGGAAGAGAATTGTGCTTGGATGGCTGAGTACAATATATACCATAAAAGAACAAACACAATTTTTGTTTCAGAGTAGCTATGTATTGTGTTTTCCCTTAGTGAAACAAAAATGACTACTTGAGATCAGATAACTCAATACATAAAGCGTTCTTTGCCATTTTCTCAGTAAATTTCTGATGCACTTAATCGAGAACCAACTTGTTTCTCCTTCCCTTTTTTCTGACATATTATAAAAGCAGCATTTTAGTTTTGTTTGTGAAATATTTATAGAAGATACAATTGGTTTGGGGGTTGTAAAATGAGTACTGCTGACTGGCT
The DNA here is from genome assembly GCF_027172205.1 of Podarcis raffonei. Lineage (NCBI taxonomy): Eukaryota > Metazoa > Chordata > Lepidosauria > Squamata > Lacertidae > Podarcis > Podarcis raffonei. The sequence goes on along the minus strand of NC_070606.1, from coordinate 44,818,697 downwards.
ATTGGAGGGATTCTGCATCCTTATTGTTAAGGGTGCCTCAAACAATTAGCAGCTTTTGATAACACCTTTTCACTCATCTGTTATGTGAAGTGATAATTTAATGAAGGGTTTAAGACCATTATATGGAAAGTTAGAGAAGATCTGTTTATTTGAACTCCATTGAGGAGCCATTACATTTTAGAAGGTGGTTTTTTATTATTAGTTACACTTATTTCGTGGTAATTTGTGAAGTAATTAAGTAGCTGCATGTTGGAAACTTTAAAAATTGATCTCCTGTTTCCCAGAGTCCAGTTAGAGGTTTCTGCTCTTGTTGGAAGGAGAGCTACCACCTAATTCTGAATTAACTGTGTTTTCTCTTGGAAGTTCCGAGGCAGAGCTTTTATTTTTCTTAATATGTTCCTTTCCCCTACCCTATTCTCTCAGTTGTGGCTTAGGGCCCTCGTATTTATGGGACCGCCTCTCCTGGTATGCCCCGCAAAGGACCTTGAGGTCCATGAATAATCATAGTTTAGAGTCCTGGGTCCTGAGGAAGTTAGAGTATCCTCTACCAGGGCCAGGGCCTTCTCAGTGATGGCTCCGACCTGGTGGAATGCTCTGTCCCAAGAGACCAGGGCCCTGCAGGATTTAACTTCCTTCCGCAGGGCCTGTAAAACAGAACTATTCCGCCTGGTTTCAATTTAAACTCAGCCTGATCTTTTATTCCCCTTCCTTCCTTCCCTCCCCCTCCCCGTTTTATGAAGATTTCCCACTCTGGGATCCCACAGCTAATTCTCCGCTGATCTCCTTGCTGGCCTAAATAGGACTAATTTAGCCAGCTAGCCCTGGTGATCATCTAATGTTTATTGGATGGATTTCCCCCCTACCTTGATTTTTGATTTTATTGTTATTCACGTTTTATACCGTATTTTATGCTGTTTTTTGTAGCATCAGTTAAGTGTTTTAAATTTGTTGTTAGCCGCCCTGAGTCCGGTTTTCTGAACTGCGAAGAGTGGGGTATAAATAAATTTATTATTATTATTTGTTAGTACACCAGAGGTAGCTAACTTCATTTAAGCTTTACCATAGACTTGTGTCATAGATCTGGAAAAGTCCTTGAATTCACCTTCTGCTTCTGTAAATGGTTGGGTTCTGATCTTGGTTTCAACCAGGGAATTTGTGAATCTTCCTGTAGCTTTGTCTAAAAAGCCAGAGTATTTTAAAGCACCAAACTGCTTAATTGTGTCTAGTTCAGATTAATAAGAAAATGCTGTTGATTCACTTGCTGTTGTTTTCCTTTTCATACAGAATTCTTGATTTAGACCTAGTGGTAAGGGACGAAGATGGCAATATATTGGATCCTGAGCAAACCAGCACCATCAGCCTTTTCAGAGCTCATGAAATAGCTTCCAAGCAAGTGGAGGAAAGACTGCTGGAAGAAAAAGTAATAAAACATAATGCATACTAGTATACATTATGAAATGTGTAAATGGTGTTAAGGACTAGCAATGACATTTAGATTGTGAATGGCTTTCAAGATTATGTTTTCAAAAAACACATTGCACATTTCTCCTGGCTATAGCCTTTGCTACAGCCCTGAAAGAACATAAGCAGTTTTTTAGTTGGCACTGTAGCTTTTAGCATTTGAATTCGTAGATCATAGATTTAAAACCTCCAAGGGTTTAATTAGTCACTAGTCTGCTCACCTGGGACAGGATAAAATTGGTGAACTGAACCTTCCCTTGCCTCTGTATCAGCCTCACAGTGCTATGCTGCCTACCTCTCTGAATCTTTTAGATCTGGGAGACTACTGTTTCTAATGAGAAGAGATAAGGTTTGCAGCAACCACAGCATGTGGTACTTGCCTGTATGGATGTCTTGCTTGTAAATGACCAAGAAAGGCAGCTCTGCCAACCCTGTAATTGTCCGTCCTTCTCTTACCCCCCTGTCAGTTTCTAGCCTAGTTGCATGCTGCCTATGACACATAAAAGATGCGTGGAGTGAGAGTGGAGAGGGAGCAGATTAGTGAGCTAAGAACAGGAGCCAAATGCACAAATATTTGCAGGGCTTGATTTATGTAAATGTTTGTATCGTGGTGGGTCAGTTTGTTTCTTAGTCATCATAGAGTACTTGGTAAGTTCTTTAAAAAATCTCTCCTGTTTCAGTCTCAAAAACAGAATCTTGACATTAGTAGGCAAGCCAAATTTGCTGCGACACCTTCATTTGCCTTGTTTGTAAACCTGAAAAACGTTGTCTGCAAAATCGGAGAAGATGCTGAGGTCCTTATGTCTTTGTATGATCCTTTAGAATCCAAGTTTATCAGGTCAGTGCTGTACGGGAATGTTTTGTTTGCTTTGTTAACTGTTATATTTTAGTTTAGAGACTGCCTAATCCCAAAGGCACAGGACTAGTCATATGAATATACACTCTTTACTTTAAACTCCCCCAAAAAACTTTATTTGTGAATGGCAGGGAAATACATCTTCCTGAAGATATATAGAAAAGGTGATAGTAAAGAATTTGAGTTCCCATGATATACATTCAACACCCTGCTCTCTTCTGAGCCGCACAAAACACTCCTATTGCAGTCCTCTCAGTGAGAGGGTACAGCATTTATCTCTTCAATCCTTTAAAGTGGGAATTATAGTGATGAACATCACAAATGCCTGTTGAGGATAGCAAAGATGAAGGCTGTAAAGCACACAGCACATTTACAAGTATAAATGGGCCTAGTGCTCGCATTTTGACAAGCATCTGGAAAAATGGCACCGTGAATTGATACAGAAAATCTAAACCTTGAACTTCAGAAGCCCATTTAAATTCTTTCAGCTTTCAGATAACATGCCCTTTTTTGTAATGCAAGGGGGGCAGGAATCCATCAGGATTCTCCTTACTCTCCCAGAGCACATTTCTTCTGCAGCCCAAATGGAATGTAAAATGAAACAAATCCATGTATTCCTAGTTCCTGTTACTGCTTAAATGTGTGTTCTTGTGTATGTTACACATGTACAAAACACTGTTGTCTAACAGAGGCAATATTGACTGAGTAGAATCTCTGTATGCTTGTTAAAATGCAGGTTTTAATGTGTCACAATGTGACATATTTAGCTTTTGCTTGTAAAATTGTGATGTAGCTGATAAACTGATATGTTTATTTACGCAGTGAGAATTATCTGGTGAGGTGGTCGAGTTCTGGGCTTCCAAAAGACATAGATAGATTACATAATCTTCGAGCAGTGTTCACGGTAAGTTTGCAACTTTTGAGGTATTCTATTGCTTCAATAGTTTGTGAGGCAACAGGAAATCTCCAGCAGGGGAAGGCCATCGCTTTGTGACAGAGCACTGCTAAAGGGCTCTGGTTCAACCTCTGGTTCAATCCCTGGCATTTCCAGGGCTAGGAAAGACTGGAGAGCTGCTTGGCTGCTAGCGAAGACAGTGCTGAGCTAGATCAGCCAACAATCTGATCTGGTATAGTGCCATTTCCCATGCTCCTGCCAAAGTCTCCTTTGACCCGACTGCACACCAGCCTCAGGTTGGTGCAGAAATGGGCATTGGTTGCCTTCCAGCTTCTGCCTTCAAGGACTGGAGCTGGGTTAGGAAAAGACAGAAGTTCATGCATTTCTTGCTTCCAGAGCGTAGGTATATACAGGAAGGAGCAAAGCTGTGCTTTAGCCCTACCGTGTCCCTCTGGCCTCTCTCGGTAGCCACATGTTGCACACAGCTGTGTAAGCAGAAAGCTCCTGCTTGCAGCTAGCGATGCTGTGACTGGGATACTTGAATGATCAGGTGAGCAAGAGCTCACACAACCACATGCAGAACATAGTTATTGGGGAGGAAGAAACATGACCGCATGGCTCTGCACTGCAGATAGAGAACTTCAGACCCAGAGACCAAATGTGGCCCTTGAGACTCTTCCCAGGCCACACCCCTCAATAGCACTTCTCTGTACCCCCCGCAAGTGCTTTTACCTAGCTATAAAATGTCCTTGAGCACTAATGCTTGCCTGTATGGAGGATAGAGAAGTGTGAGTGCAGAAACCTCTGGCTTTTGAATCACTGGAATGTAGCCTACAGTAGAAAGTAGGGCTGTGCGGTATATCATCCAAAACTGGTTTGACGTCCATATTTGTTTAATAGTTTTTGACTTGGCAATATATCACAAATGATGATGTGTATGTGTGTACTATGTAAAAATCACAATGTGGGAAAAACTGTGAAGCAAGCCAATGACTCTACATAGCTCCATCCTTATTTCAGACATTGTGATATATCAGTATATTGTGATGTTCAGCTGGTGATATATCACAAACCAGATGTCGCCTAGCCCTAGTACAAAGGTCAACCTCTGTTATTCCACCCACTTTCCCCTCTGCTCACTGTTGGCATAGGGTGCTGAGAATTATGTCCTGAGGGGATTTAGTTTTTGGACTTTTTTTTTAAAAAAGGTCCTCCTTTCTTGGTATACACACTTCAGCACAGCACTCCTGTAGTATCCGAGTATGGCTTTAATTGGCCATATCTGTCTCATAGGCAGTATTTCACTTGCTCCTAGTTTTGTTCTTTTTCAACCCGCATGGACTTTCATGTGGCTTTAGCTCAATTCTGACACATGCTGCAGGAAATTCTTTGAGCTGCTAAGGGCACTAAGATTTTTGATGCTTTTGCACTGGGGGGAAAAAGTCATGTGAACCATTTCTGAAGACTCTTTGACTATTGTGTGGGAAATACATTTTTAAATGAGTAGGAATTGTTCAGGACTCTCTAGTCATTTTAAACATTTCCATGTAAATGTATTCCTTGATCGTTATGAAACTTTTTGTCATGCAAATAACGGTTGAAGGGATGGCAAACTGAGAAGGCTAAATAGCAAATAATCTTTCTTCTTATGTAATCCAGAGGCATTTGTTGGCTTTGGGAGGGGGGAGGCATTCTAACAGGGGGTAGATTGTAACTAATAATGGGAAATGGTCGCTTTCTGTTCTCTCTAGCACCTCAAAAGATATTTCTTCTTATGTAATCTTATGTGGAAATGTAAGTGCAGTTTGCAAAGTAAAGGTATGAAAACTTAACGTTTCCAGGACCTTGGCAGCAAAGACCTGAAAAGAGAGAAAATCAGTTTCGTCTGTCAGATCGTACGAGTAGGCAGAATGGAACTAAGAGACAACAACACAAGAAAGCTAACCTCTGGGCTCCGGCGACCTTTTGGCGTAGCAGGTAATCCATTCTCTTTAGGTGCACTGTCAAAATGTTCTGCAAGTAAGAGCAGCTGTTTGGTATTGAACAACTGCTGACTTGGCATATTGAAGTTTTGAGAATAATTATTCAGCCTGTTGGTTATATTTACTGAATTTTATGCCTAGATCACTTGCAGCTTGCCAAGGAATGTACATGTGCCCTTCACATGTTTATATACAGTTGTACCTTGGGTTACAGACGTTTCAGGTTACAGACTCCGCTAACCCAGAAATAGTACCTCGGCTTAAGAACTTTGCTTCAGGATGAGAACAGAAATTGCGCGGCGGCAGCAGCGGGAGGCCCCATTACCTAAAGTGATGCTTCAGGTTAAGAACAATTTCAGGTTAAGAACGGACCTCCAGAAGAAATTAAGTTCTTAACCTGAAGTACCACTGTATTTGTTTCAGAAGAGCCCTAGTGCAGAAGCAGGGTAGCTATGGCAAACATAATATTTGCTGCATAAAATGTAAAGTGCTAATTTCCCAGAATCGAAGGGGATGGGCGGAGAAGTGATGCAGTATGAAACTGGATAAGGATTCCAGAAAATGGCATGCAGCATTTAATAGGGATGGTAGAGCTGAATCATCATGTGATACTGACCAGGGCTAGGATAGACAACCTGGTGCCCTCTAGATGTTGTTATTGTTGTTATTCCGCCCTATACCCATAGAGCTCAGGGCAGTTCACAACATAAAATTACAATATCAAAACCACAAAATACATAATGAAAATAAAAACAAAGACAACCCAGTAATCCCCGCTTCCCATAGCATATTTAAAAGGGCATTGGATGCCAATCAGTCAAAGGTCTGGTTAAAGAGGGATGTTTTCATCTGGCACCCAAAAGTATATAATGAAGGTGCCAACCGAACCTCCCTGGTGAGAGCATTCCACAAACGGGGAGCCACTGCAGAAAAGGCCCATTCTCGTGTTGCCATCTTCTGGCCTCTCATGGAGGAGGCATGCAAAGAAGGGCCTCAAAGAATAATCTCAGGGTCTGAGTAGTGACCTCCCTGAGGTGCAAGCATGGGCTCCCCAGTTGACAAGAGCCCTGGCTGTGGTGGTTCAAAGGAAAACAGAGCAATTAATTTGGCACCAGGTTGGCTGCAGGTGTTGCCAGCAAGAGGCCTACAAGACACCATCCAACCGTCTTAGAGACTCCACTCTAGATTTGTGTGGGCCTTAGCCTTTTCTTCTCCTGAAGATGTCCCACAAGGCAGTGGGTACAGATTTTTCCTCAGGGTTTACTCCCAAAGACTTTCTTGTGAACGAGTATAGCTGCAAGGCAGCAGAGATTTAGGATCAGAGTTCTCCTTCCCAGGCTGATGAGCCCCCTCTGTCCCTCATTTCCCTCTACAGCACATGCAATAACCGTCTTCTTGACAGTTGGACTCACAATGAGTCTTGTCTGTTCAATCCACCAGAATCTGTCTTCACATGCAGGGGAAGTCCTTAACTCACGGAGGGTTTGAGACCCATCAGTTACCCCCCACTTTGTTTAGCTGGCCAGTCGAAGCCATTCCCAGGGTGTGGCTGCTGCTGTATGCTGACAGCTTCTAAGAGCCATAGGTGAGAGCTGAGTGCAACATGGGGACGAAAGGTGGACAAATTACCCCTCTACTCCTTTACTACAGTGATCCAAAAAGCTGGACTTGATCCCTACTCTTCCGGCACCAAGTTGAAGAAATGTACTGGATTTGTTTTCATTACTGAGTTTCCTATTTGGAAGAGTTGAAAAAAGATGGAATATGATGTTAAGGACTTTGCTTGAAGAGAATATATTGATACTGAAAGTTCAGCACAGCTCTGGTGTAAGGGAATGGATGACTGGTTTTAGTGCATTAGATCCTTACAGTATACTTAAACAGGACATTTATCCACAAACATCCAGGTACCAGTGGCCGACAGAGGCAGTGCTGGACTGGCATATACAATGTATTTCTTCTTACTGCTAGATCATGGTGATGTCTGCTAGTAAAACTGTGTCTCTTCAGAGATTGTTTGCTGCTGGTGTTGTGTTACCAAGCCATGGCATGCTGTCTTCTGAATGTGCCCTAACTGGTTAAAATAAGAATAACCTTTCTGCTTTCTTTGGGCTTGGATATCTCTTTCATAAACCCATGTCTGGTCTGGTGCAAATTGCCTTACTGAACTAGCATACTGAACTAGCATTCCACATTGCCTGGTTTTAATGAATGGTTGTATTGGTTTCTTGTTGTTGTTTTTTACAAATTTTATTTTAATGTTAATATTGAGTTTCATTGATTATGTTTCTGTAAGCAGTTGTGGAATTTTATAACAAGATGTGCAGCATATAGGTATTTTCAGTAAATAAGTTTGAAGACTTGGTAGAGGATATTTCAAGTTGCAAATGAGTTTTTGAAGTATATTCTGTTCTGTATGCATATTTGTATGCCCACAGGAGAATACACCTAAATGTTGTAAAAGGTTGTAAGAAAGAAAATAAAGCAAGTTTCTCTCTGAGATCCATTATTATCTTTAGTCTCACAGCATCTGCCATGAAAGTGTGAATTTATTCTGCAGTGAAGTGGGTTATCAGTTGTAACATGTTTCAGTATGTGATGCACAAATGCATAGCCATTATTAGCTTCAGAAGATTCTGCTTTTTTCCCTGATGTGAATATAGCAGGGCTATCTTTGAACATAAGAATATTTTCGTCGTAAAATAGTTCCAAACTGTCTGTTGTGAAGCACAAAGATGTCTTTATGCCTCTTTGCCACTCTCCCTCCCTTTAGATGTTGATCTCTTTAACGACATTTCTCTCTTTTTGATTTCAGTAATGGATGTAACTGACATAATTAGTGGGAAAGTAGATGACGAGGACAAACAGCACTTCATTCCATTTCAGTCGTAAGTATAAAGTAATGCAGTAGTAATGTCAGAGGAGATTTCCAGCAATATTATAGTGGATTATGACTTTCCAGATTAGAATTTAGCTCAGATGGTTTCGATAATGAGAATGCCAAGAAAGGGAAAAATAGTAGTGTATGGCAGCTATAAATATTACAGCAAATTAGCAATAAAGTCACTTATTTTTAGCCTGTTTTGTTGAGGAAATTAATCAGATAGCTTTGAACTTCTGTGTAGCTTTTTGCTTGTATAGATGTGCATAAGCTGAGGACACATTGGATGTTTAATTGACCTGTATAGTTCACAAGGAAGCAATTGCTGCTGCTATTTCCAGATTGTTATTTTAAGATTTGATTAGCAAACACTCAAAGTCTGTCCTTATTACTGTTGTGGGAAAGGAAGCTCCAATTTAGCTATAGAGCTCCCCACTTGGAAGGGCTTTCCATCCATTTCTCTGGATGAAAGAAAGGTGCTGTGTGTGTTGGTTGGTCACCTCAACTGAAATAGATGGGAGCCCTCACATAACTCCCAAGAGCTTAGCATGCACAGAAATGTCTGGACTGCAGTCAAGGCCTGAATAAGAAATTTAAATTGACCATGAGTTTCCTAGTTTGTAGAGATGTTGAGAGCGTTGAGCAGCCGTAGGTACTGAAATACATTATATTCTCTGGGAATAATTAAGGGCAGTGATACAGAATCTTGATGACACAGTGTGAGAAATGGTTTTGCTTCTTTGGGGGCTTTCAGTAAGCTTACAGGTGAATGCTTTTGGGCACTTTACTAAAGGTGGAATTCAGTGTTTCACTTTTCCAAGTGTTCTGTCTGCACAAGCGTTGTAGCTTGCCATGATTCCTCTCTCTCTCTCCCCCCGCCATGTACTGTTTGAGGGTACTCTTGGGCCCCCCAAGCCAATTTGCAGGGAATGGCACATGGGGGGAGGAGAGGAGGGAAAGCCCCACTGTGCAAGTGGAAGACCTTGCTTGGGGCTTCCACTGACAGGACAGGGTGAATCCTAAGTCTTTCTGTAAAACCTCTTTGAGATTTCTTTCTACAGTCAAGTAGTATATAAATTTCATGAAGCAAATACGTAAATCTCCAAATAACGCACATTGTGGACAGTGGTTATGCACTGTGTAGGCATTGGCAATATTTTCTTATGCAGTTTGTTATCAGGTGTACTTTTGGTAACACACGCTGCTTAAAGAAAAAAGAAGTAGACATAAGAACATTGAAGTAAGTTTACGTGGAAACCTGGATAAAATAACCAAGTGGGATGTCGGAGGGCAGGTGAAACAATATTCAATTGCTGGGTCAATACAGGGTGACAATTTATGGGTACTTCAGATTTTTTGTTTTTATAGTAATTATGATTAATAACAAGTTAATAAAGTATTGTAGTTTAAAATGAAGTTAGGTGTAATTCAGGGACCCTGGAAGAAGAGTACTTTCCATTCATGCTTTGTGACAGTTATAAGCTAAGCTGCGACAAGTGTATTGGGAGATGAGGATGAACACTGACAATGCATATTTATGGATAAAGAAAAGTAGATATTAGTGAAATGCTTACAAGTCTCTTGCTCCATTAAATCTGATTTATAGCAGTATGCATAAATCAGAATTTTGAAAGGATGCAGAATAATATGCGCCAAGGTTCTCTTTTCTTTTTCCCTCTCCTCTCCCATGGTAGATTAAAATGTTCTTCAGAAAAACTCTGCATCAGGAATGAGCAACGTGCACTGGCGATGAATAGCTTTGTCATTCCCAATGTTGACTTAAGAGCTGAACATGCGAAGCAATTTTTTTCTTACTCATTTCACGTTGTGCCTTTGTTGTGCCACTTGGCATTTTTCTTTTCATATCCTGGTTATTTCATAGCCAGTGAAATGAATACAAACACAACGGCTGCCACATGGCAGTATGGCGTAGTAGATATGATTTTTCAAAATGCTGCATTTCATTTATAACTTCAATTTCATCTTGTTCAGCCATAGTAAAAATGTTTCTTGAATTTCCTCTTGTTTTCTCCCTTGCTCGAAGCTACTTCTGTGCATAGTAGCTTTGCTTTTCACCCTTCTGTTAACTCTCATTAAGCTACGGCTTAATTCACGTCACTTCTGAAGCTAGTCTCGAGCATTCCATGGAGTAGTATGTTTTACATTTTGGTGTTTTGTTATTTTATATGTAATTTCTCAGGCTTTTCATCTTTCATCTGCAAACAGAGCTGGGATCTGATGTACGTTTCTGGAATCACAAGTTTGCTTTACTTCTCTTAATTAGATTTACATCTTCCTGATTATCTTCTTATGTCTGTGTTGTTCCCTTTCCTATCCTTCGTCTTCGTGTTGACTAATGAACACTCTTTGTCAACTGTGTGATACGCTCCTCTGTTTCTTGTTACTGTGACTTCTGGTTTTCTGTCCCCCATCCATTGTTACCTTTTGGTGTTGGTCGTCATGTGCATCCTCCAGGCTAGCCTTGGATAACGCCATTCGACACAAGCAGTTGAACATATCATCCCGTTTTTCACCCAGGGTGGCAGGGGAGAATGATTTCCTTCAGACTGTAATAAACAAAGTGATTGCTGCTAAAGAAGTTAACCACAAGGGTCAGGGTAGGTACTTCGATTTACTTTACACTGTTAGCATTAGAAATGATGTAACTCCTCCCATTTTGTCTGATAACTTTGACATTATTCTGAAGGGAATTGATTGAATTGTGTTCAGCATGGTGACATTGCCTTTTTTTTTCATGGGCACCTCCTTGCTTCATTGGGAAGTTTGATTATTCAGATGATGAAATTCTTAACTACTCTTGATATATGCTCTTTAGTACTTTTGCACACAAGTCTTTCGGCCATTTCGCTATCACGTGGCACATCTATCATTTTAGGGAGTTACTGCTTGCTCTTTATAGTGAACATTTCCAGTTGGGTAGCCGTGTTAGCCTGTTGTGCCAATCGCAACAAGTTCTACTTAATCTTTTTGAGATGCTACAATACTCTGTCCATGTTTGCTGTTTAGTTTCCAAGACCTGCCATAGCAGGTACGTGTGCATTTAGTTTATAAACCTATAAACGTAGGGGCCAAATGTAGTCCTTCATTCATCTCTGTTGAGCCTTCAGGACCCTGCGAGGATATGCTTCATCTCCCCTCGCTTGCCCTGCTCTGCACCATCCTTGAGTGCTTTTGCATGGCTGGAATGAGATGTGATCCTGCCTGGGTGGAGGATGAAAAGGTAGATGTACGAAAGGTAGATGTACGCATGCCTGTCTAAGGTCCTGTTTCCATTGCTTGAATGTAGCCTATTGCATAAAGATGTGAATCATGGCTTTTCCCCCCAGCTGGAATTTGCAGGAACTCAGTTCTGGCACCTCTCAGGTGGGCACCATTGCCAACAAGAGAGGCGTTCATGGTGAGAATTGCATCTGTTGCTTTGTTTCTTCCCTCAGTCACCACAGGCATTTGACCTTTTTCTTGCAGGTTTGCTTATGAAGGGGTGTGAAAAGAGTAACCTACCTTCTCCACTCACCTTTTCTAAGGTTCTTCTTTACCAGATAGTGATACTTTTCAAGAGTGCAATCTTTCCCATTTCTCACATAATATGAAGTGAAGTGCGGGCATTAAATAAATTATTATTAATAATAATAGCAACCCGCCTGGGATCACTGAACGATGAGAGATTCTAGTAAGAAATAGAAAAGGACTAGTTACACGGCAGTAGATAAAACTGTGGCATTCGCTTCCACATAATATGGTGATGGATGACCCCCACTTTAGATGGCTTTATCCCCATGCATTTGTTAAAGCCACCAATGGCCTCAATTCCTATCTGAGGTGGTGTTCCTCTTGAGTTCCAGTTTCTTATGACCATGAGTGGGAGAGTGCTATGCGCTGACATCCTGCTTGTGGTACCTGGGTGGCCAATTGTGCTAATCAGCATGCTGGACAAGGTAGTCCTTTTGTCTGATTCAGAAGGGCTTGTGTAATTAGATGATCTGTCACCTTATTACCACCAAAGGTTAAGGAAATGTTAAGAGATTGTTTTGCACTTGAAGAATACCGTTTTATAAACAGCTTTTTCTGAACTAATGCATTGTACTTAATGCTACAGGTTTATGGGTAACATTGAAGCTTCTTCCGGGAGATATTCATCAGATAAGAAAAGAATTCCCTCACTTAGTTGATAGAACCACAGCTGTGGCTCGCAAAATGGGGTTTCCTGAGATTATTATGCCTGGTAAGCTTCAACAAATTCTTGATCTGATGCGCTTAAAATATTTTAGATGTTGCTAATGTTCTTTTCTTGAAGGTGAATAAGAAGCAGTTCATGGGAAAGTATGAATTGACTTGGTTTTGGTTTTTTTTAGTGTTTGTGTGAGACTTGGCTTTAAAATTATATTTTCAATCTACTTTCAGACTCTTTATTAATAATGTAGTAGCACTATTGTAAACACTGTGGACTAACTGTGCACAGATGGTGGAACGTCTAGTTCATTTTGTTTCAAAACTCAGATTCCTGGTGTGTTTTGAGTACTTGGGCTTTTAATGTATGTTATAAATGAATCTATGAAGCAATAAAGGCAGACTTCAAAAGCGGCTCTGTTGCTTGCGTGTCCAAATGGGCTATCAAATGTGTAGCTTATCCATTATTGCATACAGATGTGTGAACATCTTTGCAAAAATATTTACTCAGTATTTTTTGAGAAATGCTTGCTTTGTTCGTTTAGTCCAGGTTTATAAACAAAAACATTTAACTCAATTGAGGAGCATTTATACCTTTTCAATTACATTTCATTAATAATAACGCCAAAAATTCTGAAGATGGGATAGGCATTGTAGGAAAGTTAACCAACTGGACCAAGCAATTGTCTGCGTTTGAGGAGCACTGAAAATGATGGCAGAATTAGGCCTCCTGAGCCAGAAAAGCTGAAGGGAAGGAAGTTGACAAGAAGGTTAGCTGCAAGAGATAAGAAGCGTAGAAGCAGAGATAAGATGCAAATATAAGCAAGCCACAAATGCAGATTTAAACTCTTCAGGAAAATAAATGGAAGGTGACCTGGAGATATTTATAGGTACTCAGGCTCATTAAGAATCAATAAGTAGAAAGCGATGCTGAGGAAGCCCTTTGAATATAGAGAAGAGAATAGAGCATTCAACAACATTTCTTCCAGACTCAAGAATGGGGCAAGAAGGAAGGGCAATTCTCAGGATTCAAAGGGTGCTAGTACTGAAGAATGCTAAATCTTAGCATTCTTTGCTATGTGCTGTGTTATCAAGTAATCCTCTCTGCTTACGATCAAATCAGAATTTGTTTAGGAATTTGTCCTTCTTTCTGGTATAACTCAGTTTCCATCATTGTTTATGAGAGTGCTGCATCATTAGGCATTTTTGTTTGTTATATATGGCAGGCATTAATTTATCCCCAGAGTAGAATGTGGATTGGAGCTGATTTGTCAAAACTGAAATGTTCTGTTTATCTTGGATGATAAATTTTGAAACTTTTACCTAAACTTGCGTTGTTTTGAATACATGCAGCCTCAAATCAAAAAGCACACATGCACTCACACGAAATACTATTTATTTATAGAGTATTTCTATACTGTCATATCATAAAATATCAAGGTGGTGTTCACTGTCAAAACATCAAGTATTTTTTTTAAAGTACAGATAATCATTAAGGTGCCTGCCTACTTAAAAATTAAACAGCAGCAAAGGCCTTTTTGCAGAGGAAAGTTTTCATGAGATGCCGGAAAGTCAAAAATTAGGATGTGTGCCAGATCTCTGCTGGAAAAGGATTCCATAGCACAGGACCGGTGACATGATATACCCAACTTCTAGTTCAGACCAGTTGGGCATCTGTAGCACAGGGAGCAACTTGCAGTGCTCATCTATATAATCTCAGTGATTAAGCTGGTATAGACGGATTCAGTCTGTTCTTAACATATCCCGGATACAAATTATTCAGAGCTTTGTGTATTAGCACAAGAACCTGGCTTGGAAGCATATGAGCAGCCAGTGTAGATGTTTTAGCAGAGGTGTCACATACTGTTGTCCACCTGCCCAGTTCAACAGTCTAGGCACTGCATTCTGTATCAGGACGGCCAAGGCTGATCCTGTCCCCATACCAGGCCTAAACCCAGATTGAAGTGGATTCAAATAAAGTGTCATCCAGGAACACTTGCAGCTTTGAGGTGCAGTTGTACCAGGTGTACTTGCATTTGAATACACCCACCCACCCATATGCATACCATATGAGTAAATAAAACTTCTACTTCACAACTAAACTCTTGAAATTTTCATAGGACAGGAGCCCTAACACTAAAGAGGAGGTTAAATTAAGAAGATATAAATCATAGGAATGTTAAGATTTGTTTTCTATTTATTGATAGACCGTAAAATGCTGTACTAATCATTTTGCTTTCTTTCTCTTTTTCTCTCTGCCTCAGGTGATGTCCGTAATGATATCTATGTAACATTAGTTCAAGGAGATTTTGACAAAGGCAGTAAAACCACAGCAAAGAATGTAGAGGTTACAGTATCCGTTTATGACGAAGATGGCAAAAAATTGGAGGTGTGTTGTGTGCTGGTTTATTTCCCATGCTAATTCGAAACCTTTTCCTTAGTGTATGGCTTATGACTGGTCAAAATAGGATGTGATCAAATATTGCCAAATATTTTGGTATTTGTAAAGCATTAATGTACACCATCAGAAAAGAGTTTTGCATTTCCTGACTCCATTATTTAATGACCTGGTTCACTGTACACAGCAGTTCAGGACTGTGAAAATATATGGACTCCTGGATAGGAGCTTGCAGCTGCTTTGCTCCGCCCCAGTCCCCTTTGGCTTAACATGTTTTCTGGATCAGGATTGGTTAAGCTCTCTCCACACTAACAATGTACTGTTGCCAAAGTTTGTTCTTGGCTGCAGCTTGTGGCTAGTAAGGAGGGAGCCTAACCATGGTTGCAAGCTCCTCTCCAGGAAGGAGACTGCACGTTTATAAGCATTTCACTAAGCCATAGTTTGGCTTCCTGTGCTGTGCGAACAGGAACAGGAACAGCATGTGCGAACTTGGAACAACATGTCATATGTTTTATTTCAGATAGTACTTCCAGTTCTATCAAGAGCCGCTGTTTTTTCTAGACTTTAATACAGACTTCCCTCAGGAACCTTATGGAGCGGGCAGCTAGATAACAAGCCGGGAATACTCGCAGGGTTCTGTGGAAAACAAGATAGAATCATGGGTGGTCATATTCAGAGATTAGTCACTGATGATTATCTGTGTTCCTGTTTGGAGTTGCCTGCAGTTAAAGCAGGTGGTTAGCAGGAGAAGATTTGCTATGCTGCTGTGTTTTGTTCTGACGGCTCCATCTTTAGGGGACAGGAAGCCTCCACTCTGCCATTGCTAACAATCAACACCATAATGAAATGAAAACAGTAAGTTGCCACCCACACAGTGGCATCTTTGGTTTAGTGGAATATTTGACAATCTCCTACTGTTGTCAAATAGTAGACAGTGAATTGACAGTATTTGTCTGGTCAGTTGACCCATATACCAATCCTGATATTCCTGTATCTTCTGAGTGTGTCAGAATATGTAGGAAACAGTTGTCAGAATTAACAGCGGAATTTAAATTTTTCGAATGGAAGATTTCTGTTTCAGATATGATAAAACCATTTTCTGCCTGTTGTTTCTCTGTCACCCTGCTGAGGCTGGTGACATGAATTTTCAACGTTTCCCCCTTGTGTTTTCTTATTAAGTGTAACAATAGCATTTGTTTATACATGCAAGTAAAAATTATATAATGTGCACTATTTCCTTCTTTCTTTTTAAAAGAATGTCATTTTTCCTGGTGCTGGAGATGAAGCGCTTTCAGAATATAAGTCTGTGATATATTACCAAGTAAAACAACCTCGCTGGTTTGAAACTGTAAAGGTATGTCCAGTGTTAGGATTCCTTAAAAAAAAAATTGAGTAAGAGAGAATCCAGTTGATAGACTTGCTATATAGCTGTCAGACAAAAGAGGTATCTATGCCAGAGAATGTTTAAAGGTTGCTAAGAAACAACATAGATGAAGACATTGACTGAATGTATTTATCTCCCGGTCTTCTGGTTAAGACAGCTTTGACAGAATTATTCCAACATCTGTCTTTCACCTCTTTTGAATTAGAAAACTGAACAGTAAAGCAAATGATTGCAATGTAAGATAAAAATGTATTACTGTAAACTGCACAAAAGCACTGTGGAATTATTAGGATTTCTCATACATTGTTAATGAAACTAGAATTGCGATAGCAGTTTACCACAGTAACTATTGTGGTAGTTAACTATTGTAAAAGCAATGCATATTAATAGTACTATAAACCCAAAGGTTTAAACCCAGTTTCAAAATTCAGGCCTGGGATCACATATCCCTCCTCCTCCTCCTCCTCCTCTTCCTCCAGCACAGCCTTAAGGAAACTTTTTCTTCAATTCTAGATTAATCACAGCTTGCTCTGTTGTTTTAGCTTCTGCCAACCTAACAGTTCGAAAGCATGCCAGTGCAAGTAAATAAATAGGTAACTCTGCGGTGGGAAGGTAAATGCCGTTTCCGTGCGCTCTGGCTTCCGTCACGGTGTTCCGTTGTGCCAGAAGCGGTTTAGTCATACTGGCCACATGACCTGGAAAGCTGTCTGTGGATAAACGCCGGCTCCCTCGGCCTGAAGCGAGATGAGCGCCACACCCCATAGTCACTGAACTTAACTGTCCAGGGGTCCTTTACATTTACTATCTTTACTATGGATAGTAAAGTCAAACCACAGTTTATAAAGCTGGCTTATTTCAACTATTCAAAGATAAGATTAATAATTTCTTAGGGTTCAGCAGTTAATATGAAATGAAAATAGGAACTTTTGGTCTGCTTTTGTGCACAGTGGGAAGGGGAAACAATAGTCCAGAGCTCAGTTAGGCTTTTCTTGTAACACTAAGCTATGGTTTAGCATCTTGTCTGAATGCAGCTACTTATGTATTTGCATGTGCATTTGATGAAGTTACAACCATAGGGCATTCTGTCAGATGGCTGTTGAGTTGGAAGAAATTTAGTATCTAGAGAACTCTTTGATGGCTGGGGAAAATGTGAGCAGAACACATGGATTCTGGATACAGTGGAACCTTGGGTTGCAAACGTGATACGTGTGGGAGGCACGTTCGCAACCCGCACCGTTTGCAACCTGCAGTGCCGCATCTGCACACACGCGGGTCGCGATTTAGTGTTTCTGCGCATGCGCGAGTGCCGAAACTCGGAAGTAACCTGTTCTGGTACTTCTGGGTTCGGCGCAGTGCACAACCCGAAATCGCATAACCTGAAGCGTCTCTAACCTGAGGTACCACTGTATAAAGAATTGAAAGAATGTCTGAATTCTCTTAACAAATGCAGGAGGTCCAGGGGCTTGACAGCAGTAGGTTTCCATGGGAATCTTTTATGGCAGTAAGATTTGTGCTCAGTGCCGTGGAAGGAATGAAGGAAAAAGTAATCGAAATGGTGAAGCAGAGTTAGAATATAAGCAGCCAAGTTTTGGCATGGAAGTGAAGGAATGTATGTGTAGCACTAGAAAAGCAGAATGTAGGTAGTCAAGGCAACAGGCTTGTCATAGGAAACTGCCTTTTATCAAGTCAGACAATTTGTTCATTTAACTCTGTATTATCTACCCTGACCGGCAGCAGATCTCCAAGATCATAGACAAAGAACCTTCTGCGTTCAAAGTGTGTGCTCTGCTACTGCTTTGTGGCAGCTCCAAAGCTTTAGCTGTAGGTGTTAATCCCTATGGGGAGGTAGATGTGGCACATGATAGTGGGAAAATGTCCTTGATGGCATTGAAGAGGGACTGATACTAAATAATAGTGCAAATTAACCTTTGGCAACGCCCAAGAAGCCACTTGGGTGTTAAACATGGCAGCTGCCTTAACTTCACTTCCTGCACAGTGGGTTTTAAAAGGAATATCTAACATCTACAGATACTGCTTTTGAGGCAACACAGGCACAAACTAAGGGATTTAAACCTCTTTCCCCATCTTGGAAGTACATCTGAAGTTGGATGATCCAATTTTTCTAGAGAATAAAATCTCAGGCAGCAAAAATGGTACATTAGAAAAAAAATTATAATATGAAAGAGTGAGGGTGATAACGTGTGCTAAACAAATGCTGTCTTATATGGAAATAAATATCTGCATAGGGTTATTTATGCTTACATGAAGTGTTCTGACATTGGGGCAGGGGATAGTATATTATTATGAAATAGGGATGTGATAAATGAAGAGAAAACAGGTGAATAGGAAGGGCAAATGTTGGTGAGACAAAGGTTAAATTGAATTGACAGTTCTGCTACATATGGACAGCAACAAAACTGAGCTGCTGGATCAAAGAGTGCCTATATGGATTGATGGAACAGGTGTGATGTAAATGTCAAGGTAGACAAGGTGAACATAGCTCCCGAAATTGAGGAGCATCAAAACACTAGAATCTGTCTGGCCTGCTTGTGACTGCTGTAAAGTTCTGAAGCAAATGATAGCACTCATTCCTTATTGGTTTGTAGAGCTGAAAGCTGACAGTGTGAGGTATTATTTTATTTCCCCCTCTGGTATTATCAGGCTTTAAGGCATGGAAGGAAGGCCTGCTCCATATCCCTGAGTTATACTTCTGGGTACAGTATCAAAACAATATAGAATTACATCTCAGGCTGTGCTTTAAGCCATCCAGTGCTCTGATCTGGAGGAAAGGCAAGATAGAACGAAGTATATTTGTTTTGGTATTATAGCTCAAACAAGTGGTCTTAGTTTAATATATTTTTCAAGGTGGGCATTCAGAAATGATTTCACAGCTTGTTTTCTTAGCGCAGTTGTGCTTGAATCATGAGTATGTTGTTCTCAAGGGGCTCACCTGCATCCAGACCTTTTAACTGATGTCCCAGACTGAGTTAGGACATAGTTAAGCTGATTCATTTTAACTGACTTTTTCAGACTCTACATTGCATTGTGGAACAAAGTTATGTGTTTATTTTATTAAATGAAAATTTCCACACTATTTCCATTTTAAAAAACACCACATGCTCAAGGCAGCTTATAACGTGCATTTTTTAAAACAACAACAATAACAACATTAAACTGAGAAGAATTAAAAACCAGCAACAGGAAACTCTAAAACCAGATCCCGTAAAATCATTCAGAAAAATCAACTAAAGGGATAGAACCACTAAAATAGAAGCTGAAAGGAGCAAACATGATTTTACCTTGTGCCTATATGCTATATGGGGAGATCCCAAGTGGGCTGAGTCCAAAGTCAAAGTTATACCTCAGTAAAAAGTTAATAGATGGTCTTGGTCAGTTTCCCCCTATATTCCATAAAAGTACTGGTGGTATAAGGGACGTGGGTGGTGCTGTGGTCTAAAACACAGAGCCTAGGGCTTGCTGATCAGAAGGTCAGCGGTTTGAATCCCCGCGACAGGGTGAGCTCCTGTTGCCCGGTCCCAGCTCCTGCCCACCTAGCAGTTCGAAAGCATGTCAAGTGCAAGTAGATAAATAGGTACTGCTCTGGCAGGAAGGTAAACAGTGTTTCTGTGGGCTGCTCTGGTTCGTCAGAAGTGGCTTAGTCATGCTGGCCACATGACCTGGAAGCTGTCTGTGGACAAACACCGGCCCCCTCGGCCTAAAGAGCGAGATGAGCACCACAACCCCAGAGTCGTCCACAACTGGACCTAACAGTCAGGGGTACCTTTACCTTTACCTTGTGGTATACGGGACAGGTTGCTTCTTTAAAGTTATGAAAAATCACATTTTTTTGCTCTGTAAATAATAATGCATTGAATAAGATTGATGCTGTTTTTCTGTTTACTAATACAGTTTCTAAAACTGCAATAAGTATTTTAAAAACATACTTGAAAAAAACTCTTTTGAAATAGCTGCATAGCTATTTACATGCCTTCTTCATTGCATCAGATTTGCGGCAAGTGGAGAATGCCTGCAGGCAAGGATGCAGAAAATTTTTTATAACTTAGAATCCATCTCTTCCAAGTTATAAAAACTTCTCTGTCTTTTCAACTGCATGTTTCTTTCTTGATTAGGCAGGCACTTTAATTACAATCTTGTCTTGTTTTTTGTTTTTATAAGCTTTGTTGCCCGCCACCTTGATATTTTATGAGAGTTGGTAGCGTATAAATATTTTTACAAATAAATGGATGTGTACATTTTCTTTTGTGAAGGTTGCAATTCCCATTGAAGATGTAAACCGCAGTCACTTAAGGTTTACCTTTCGGCACAGGTCATCACAGGACTGTGAGTACTTCTCCCTGCTCATTTTACTTGCAGTGTCTGTGTTTACTTTAAGGAAGTCTCTGTTTAGTTTTTATTAATGATTTGGAGTCCTTTTTTTCTGAATTTGGGCCCTTTCCCTCTTACCTCACTTTAGCTGACTTTTGCTATACTTTCCTCCCCTTTGCATTTCCACAAGTGAGTCAGTTGTCAACAGTGGGTGCTGGCAGGTAAGTAAGGATATTTTTATGGGGAAAATAAACTAGCTTGCTTGCATTTGTGTGATCCTCATTGGTTGTGAAGTTCAGTTGTGAGGAATGCTTGCTATAGTAACTTACTTGTTAGCCAAGTGCCGAGTCCACCAGGCTTATGATAATGTTCTGATTAAAGTTTGATATTTTTTACGTTCCCTGTATCTGGCTTGTGTGGACTTTTAATTTCTCACAATTTATAAGTAAAAAAAAATATGCATGGCTTGTGTGCTTGAGTTAGACTGGCTCTCTTAACTAATGTGCTTGTATTTTCTGAAGAGTTGCAGTTTGAATTTTCATTACGCCATCAGCATAAGAATCAAAGCTTTAATCGTGTAACCTTCACTTGAATGTATTTAAGAACTTGTAATATTTGACACCTACTCCATAATGGATAATGCTTGTGTAATTAAAAGCTGCTATTTTGATATAAAAATTAGTCATAAGAATGAAAGTAGTGCTTCCTTTAATAGAATATTTAACAGTTTCACTAATGAAAAACAATATGCGGCAAATTACTGTCATATTTATGAGACTGAACTACAAATTGATTCAGTAGGAAGCAGTCACATTATGTTGCAGCAGTTCATGGGTGGCCAGACCTATTGAGCTTTGGATTATTGCATTCATTATGGGTTAAGACTCAGGACTGCCACAGCGCTTTTTCATATATTTTTTGGACTGCCATAGGGTTGATGAGTATTGCCCTTCTGCCTCTATTTCTCATCTGCTTGCCCTGTCACTTTGCTTCCTTGAACTCACACCAGCGGGTTCTTTTATTATTAATGAGAGAAAATGGAAGTAGCTGATTATAGGCTCATTGGGTTCAGCTGTTGACCCAAAAGGAAACATGAACTTTCTACTGCTGTGTAGATTATATTTTGGGCTTTCCTTACATTATTATAAAGATAGTGTGTTTTAACGGGTTGTGGGGAAAGGTCCTGAAATCACAGCCCTCCCCTAAAGTGCTTTCTTTCTTAAGAAATTGAGGAAGATAGGCTTTAAGAACAGACATTATTATTATTTATAAAATTTGTATACCGCCCTTCATCTGAAGATCACAAGGTGGTCACAACATAAAAATAAAAAATGAGAATACAAAATACATAATAAACAAAAATAGAAACAAACCAATAACGCCCCCTCCCAGAAACACATTTAAAAGGCCATAGAATATTAATCAGTCCGAGGCCTGATTGAAGAGAAATCTTTTTGCCTGGTGCTTAAAGATATACAATGAAGGCACCAGCCGAGCTTCCTCAGGAAAAGCATTCCACAAATGGGAAGCCACGCTCAGGACCTCTCGTGGAGGAGGCACACAAAGAAGGGCCTCTCATTATGATTGCAGGGTCCAGGTTGGCTAAATTGAGTGTAGCACTTGAATTTCATTCTCCATAAGAAGTTGAGATAAATAATACTGTTTGCAGTTAGTTAAACACTATCACGGAAACTTCCTTTAAGGACTAAAGAACCAGTATCTTAGAAAGTAAGTATTTCTAACCTGGTTATAATAATTCTTTTTCGCAGCACCTTTTCTTCATGTGTACATTCTTGAATAATCTTTCTCATGAGCGTATGAAGCCGCCTGAAGATTAATAGCACACTGTAGCCCAGACTTCCTAAAGTAATGCTTTCCACATGTTTTAGATCACAATTCCCATCATTCCAGACTATTGGCTACATTGTCTGGAGTTGTAGTTCAAAATATCCGAAGAGCACCAGGTTTGGAAAAACTGCTCTAGCCCTTATGTCTTGTGCCACGTAGTGTATGGGTAGCCAACATGGTGTCCTACAGAGATTTAGGAGTACAACTTCCATTATCTCCAATCATTAGGCATGCTGATAGGATTTACAGATGACAACATGTGACCGATACATGTTGGCTACCCCTGTGCTACTGTATAGTCTTATGATGGGCCCAGGGCCAGAATACCACATAGCAAGAGAGAGCCAATTTAAGGGTGTGCAAAGGGCCCAAGGGCCCTGCCTGTATTTTGGAATTTTGGAGATTGCGGAGGAGGCATAAAGGAGCATGAGCTCACTATTCTACCTGACTCCTTTTGTTCCATTAATCAGGGATTTGGTAAATAGCTTGTGTAGCTGGTCTTCTAGGCGTTTGAATTTGGATGCCTTGCTGGGAAATATGGATAACTTCTCATGAGCTGCCTTATGTGGAGTGGCACATCTGGGTCACTGTTACGTATACATCTCATTGCAATCTGGCGCATAGTGCTGGGGGTTGAGTTTAATCTTGGAGCCATTTTTAACAGAAGACTTTTATACATTGCATTCTGTGAGTGCAAACAGGCAAGTGGATATACCCTGTATTTCTAAATATCCAGTTTATTCTGAACACAGACAGCCTTATTTAACATAAGGCTATTTACTAGACTTCATGTGTGGTATTAGAACAACCTGTGTCTGCATTCTTGAATGTCTTCATCTGTAGTCATTATCATTGATTTACAACATGTTTCTGTACTTAAACAGCCAAAGATAAATCTGAGAAAATATTTGCCCTGGCGTTTGTTAAATTGATGAGATATGATGGAACAACACTACGGGATGGAGAGCATGATCTTATAGTGTACAAGGTATTATTCTAACCATATGCTGCAATACTTTGAGAATACAAATATTAAAGGAATAGTTATTTTGTACAGTGATGTAGAAGTATAGCTTTTGCTTATATTCAGATGTTATTCCCTTAGTAACGGAAAAATAATGTGGGTTATAAGGAAGAAGAGTGAAACTTCACTTTTATACAGCTGCTTAAGAAAAAATTAAAACAACTTACTGAGCCCACTACGCTTTCTTAGTTTAGATCTTAGTTTGGAACTTTTCTAATGGATAATGTGAAACATTTTCCTTTTTTGTTCATTCTTCCCTCTAGGTAGGTAACTTGGAATATTGGTGGGTTTAACAGGTGTTGAAAAGCCATTAATTTTGCTGTGTGACATGTTTTTGATCTACTCTTTGAAAGCTTTGAGGGGGAAAGTGTCTTCAAGTTGTGATTAAATAAGCTGTGATTAAATGCAGAATAAAAAATGTTTTCAGCAGCTATACTTAATATTTGCATTTTATTTGGGAATAATGTTGCAGGCAGAAGCAAAGAAGCTAGAAGATTTTTCGACTTATTTAAGCTTGCCCTCTACTAAAATAGAATTGGAGGAAAAAGGTCACTCAACGGCTGGCAAGGGCATGCAAAATCTTGGAAGCTGCACCATCAGTAAAGATTCCTTTCAGATTTCTACTCTAGTTTGTTCAACGAAGCTAACTCAAAATGGTGAGGAAGATTATCACATCCTAGAATAAAAAATCTGATGTATTTTAGGAGGGTATGCTTCTTACAAATTTATTTTATTCATAGCAATTAATCTTATTAACTTACTTTACCTTTAGACTGCCTTTCAGCCAGATGACAAGAGTTAAACAATATAAAAATGACACAAGTTAAACCAATGTAAAAATAGATTTGGGGGAAAAATGAAACACAGTTCAGCAGCAAGCATAAAACATGCTTATAATCCACTCCAAATGTATGAAAAGATACACTGATGTAAAAAAAGAAATATAAACACTGAGGGGAAATAGGTGAGAGGGAGTTCTACAAACGGAAAGCCGCGACAGAGGAGTCCCTAACCTGAGTCACATTTACAACAGGCCTTACTGGTTGACAGATCATAAGAGAAGCTACCCCTGCAGATCACACTTTAAATTGGGCACAGTAGCAAGTAGACACCCAGAACAGCTCCTGGGAAGTTGGTGTTCTATGACATTTTTTCACTGTGCTGTTCAAAACTCCTGTGGCAAGAAGAGCCCGATGTAGAACTCATTTATGGTACTCTAACCAGGGTATTGGCCACTGTGCCCAGGCTATGCTGGCCTAGGAAAGAACATAGTTGGTGAACCATGCATAGCTAAAAGTAGGTATTCCTAGCCATGGAAGCCACTTGAGCTTTGAGTGACAAAGCTGAATTCAGGAGTAACTGGTCCTTCAGGGCGAATGCGAGACCCTACAGGTAGTTTTCTGAAATTTCCTGGCATGAGAATCAGCCATCGACAATGCATCTGCCTTGTTGGAATTCAACATGGATGTGTTATTTAAGCATGCTTTTTAGTCACAGATTCCCACAACTTGGTTCACAAAATGCAAATTGAAGTCGCACAAACAGTTTGAACTGAAACACCAAAATAAAATGGTACTCTGTTTAATCTGTTCATTCTTTGTACGATTTCACCTGCATCCTCAAGGAAAGGACTTGGTTTAGTGGCGCTTAATAGATACCTCTCTTTCCTACTCCCACTTTGTACAAACACCCTGTGGTTATAATAGGTACCCAGACAAGGAGGAGAACTGAATGAGGATTATGTGGGGGCATGTTGATGAACCCATCATTCTGCAGTTCTCTGAGAAACAGCTTTGCTGAGTCCCATGTTAAGTGCTCTGCATGTAGATGATGTGCCTGTTCTAGAATAATTATACCCATAAATGCTTTTTAAATCA
The DNA here is from genome assembly GCF_027172205.1 of Podarcis raffonei. Taxonomy (NCBI): domain Eukaryota; kingdom Metazoa; phylum Chordata; class Lepidosauria; order Squamata; family Lacertidae; genus Podarcis; species Podarcis raffonei. The sequence continues at coordinate 44,793,577 of NC_070606.1, read as the reverse complement.
CATTTATTATTTTGTTATCTCCTTCCCCCCTTTTTTCCTTTTAGATGTTCACTGGGACCTTTGTTAGAAGCAATACTCTTGCTTCAGGATATGATTATGAATTTAGGAAAAAGAAATAAAGAAGTGCTCCCAATAGCTTGTAATGCAGGGGTTGGAGTAGATAGGGAACTGCTGTTCAGGAAAGCAAATAAGAACCTTTGATGACCAGCTTCTAGATAAACAGTTCTGTTAAAAAATGTATTAGAAAATTAAGGAATGAACATAGGTGGTTTTACTGTTCAGCTGGGTTGAAGAAATGCACAGGTAATGATATCTGGACACTGGATAAATTGTTATTCTTGGTGAGATGGAAATCTGACATCTGACTGCCATTTTTGGCAACTGCCTCATGTTTTTTGGATCTGATTGACATATGTGACATTTAAGGAAAAGCTTTTGTTATTTTGCAGTGTTCAGCTCCACAATGATTTTCATGCATTGTTGAGGCAATGGTAATTCTTAAAGCATTTTCAATATTTAAACAAACGCTTACATTTGTAATTCATGTGTTAAAGCCGACAATAAGTCTGTGTTGAAGCTGCCTTTATTGGTAGACAAAACCATAATTGACTTTAGAGAGTAATTTCTTCATTTTTGAAGTTCTCCTGTACTCTTTCTGTCAACTTTATTCAGTATGTTAAATAAGGTTTTATGGTTACTTTTAGCATCTTTGAAATTGAGCTGTTATACATTCCATATGTCAGTTGATCTGGATGTATGCTTGCACTGGATTGGATACTGCATAAGTGCTGAGTCCTAAGCACATTTTGCAGACACATTTTTGTATATATTCAGCTAATTGTAGTAGGATCTTGGGAAGCTCAACATGTTGAATTTGTTTTTATATGGCAATGGTCTAAAAAGTTTCTTTTTCAACCTAATGTTTCTCTTCCTAATTAATTTTAAAAGTCAAATGTTTCAGGGCATCCCATGCTGATTAGTAGAAAGCCTCCCTAATATTTCATTTGCAGCCCCTATGCTTTCTTCATCCTGGCAGAACAACAAAAATCAAAGACTAATCCTATCTTTTCATGCCTTAAAGGAGTGTACTGACCTTTAAATAGAGGTTCATGGGGCAGCATTGTATTTTAAATATGGATCAAAATCCATTGTTCTACCAGTTGACCTGCAATCCTTTCAGACATTACCGGTATGTTTAGAACTGTGTAGCTGGATTCATAACATTACAGACACTGCCCTTCCCTGACATAATCCTAATACTGCATTAGTGATGTTTGAATGACAGGATCATGTTTGTTGGGTAAATCATGGTAAAAGTCCATATGCTTACCACCATCTCTTGAGGTGCCTATTTTGGGGAGTAGAAACCTATAGCCCTCCAGAAGTTGGCTGAAATTCCTATAATCCCTCACCTGGGAGCTGTTCAACATCTGGAAGGCCAAAGGCACCCTATTGCTGATTTATAAGGAAATTTCTCGCACTGTCTACTTACTTGCCCTTCAGATTTTACCAGTGTGTTGTTGGACTATATAACATTTTGGAATACATGAAGGAAATAACAAGATTTAATGCTCCCTTCAATCTGGCATGCTATATTCTGTCCATGTAGTTAGCTTTCTTATTTATCACATAATTTATATCTTTATGTCTGTCCAAATTACGCTGTGCAGATTTGCTGATTTTAAAAAGATTAGCAGTGTTACCTTAGAAGTCCTTTTGAGTTCAATAAGACTTACTCCCAGATAAAAAAATGTATCGGATTGCAGCCTGAGTTGTTTATTTATTTAACTAAATTTATATACCACTTGGTTGTAAACACAACAACAACACCTAAGTGGTTTACAATATAAAATAAAACATTTAAATTATCTATAAAACTGGTATTAAAAATAAAAGAGATTAAGAACTACGCTTGCTAAAAGGAAACAAAATGCATTTTACTTCTGTATGTCTGGTTAGGCTTGCCGAAACAAATATGTTTTAAGCAGATGCTGAAAAGAATACAGTAAGGGTGTCTGCCTGGTGTCAAGAGGCAGGGAGTTCCAAAGTTTATGTGCTGCCACACTAAAATATTGTTTTCTTGCAGTTATTTCCATCTCTGCAATGTATTCTATTGGCATTAGAGCTAACAGATTTGCCTTTTTCTGGTTGTTTCTGTGTTGTTTACTCTTAGTGGACTTACTGGGGCTGCTGAAGTGGCGATCGAACACAAACCTTCTGCAACAGAATCTGAGACAACTGATGAAGGTTGATGGAGGTGAAGTGGTTAAGGTAACAAATCCATTTTCCAGCAGCTGTTTGGCTGATATATTGACTTGAAAGTATATTTAACTCTTGTTTCTATATCTAATATAGCTACCGTCGTGCAGTATTACTTTTAAATGTATACATTTTTTTTACATATATGATAATAGGGTGATTCTGTAAAAGTGCTTTATGGTTTTTACTAAGTGAAACAACCTGCTCATTATTTGTTGATAAAATTGATTATTTACCTCCACTTGATATTGAAGAGGAAAAATGCATTTCAGAGAATGTTCTTGGAAGTTTTAAGTCTGGCTCATGCTGATAGGTAACAGAAATTGTGCATTGATTTATGCACACACCAACTCAGATAAAACTTAATTGCATGTAGTGATGCATAGGGTTTTTGCCAAGGTTTGGTCAAGCTGTTGATAACTTACCATAGTAAGATAATATGAGAGAGCAGTGTTTGGGCAGATTAGATAGACATGGGTATGCATATGCATATGTACAGTACAGTGGTACCTCGGGTTACATATGCTTCAGGTTACATACGCTTCAGGTTACAGACTCCGCTAACCCAGAAATATTACCTCGGGATAAGAACTTTGCTTCAGGATAAGAACAGAAATCGTGCTCCGGTGGCACAGCGGCAGCAGGAGGCCCCATTAGCTAAAGTGGTACTTTAGGTTAAGAACAGTTTCAGGTTAAGAACAGAGCTCCGGAACGAATTAAGTTCTCAACCCAAGGTACCACTGTATCTTTTATACTGGCAAGGCCCACACAAGAAATTAATAACAGCAACAAACATCCCCCAACAAACCCCCATAAGCAATACTCAAGCCCCACTTACCATGGTCAGGGATGTCGGATGTGTAATCTCACCACTTCTGGAAGACACCAGGTTGGTTACCCCAGTTTTATACTATTAGATAGTATATAATTATATACTATTATATAGTGTTTAATACTATTACATAGTATTTTGTATTCCTGTATTTTGTTAAGATAGCAATTTTAATATTTCTTTGCAGTTTCTCCAAGACACACTAGATGCGCTCTTCAACATAATGATGGAGAATTCTGAGAGTGAAACATTTGACACTCTGGTGTTTGATGCCTTGGTAATTTATAGATTTTCATTTAATTTATTCATGTTATTATCCCCTGGAAATAGCAGAGCAGCTAATATACATGGTTTCCATGTAGGGCCTTTTCATTTTGGCAGCTCCTTAGCCTTTGGGTGACCAATGATGTTTTTGGCTGGTAAAAATAACTTTTGGGTATTTATACTGCTATTTCCCCAAAGTGATTGGAAATCTATGTTTAAATGAATTTTGATAGACTAATTAAATAATTTTAATTTCATATCTAGAACTGGAAGTGAACTGAGTTTGGATGGCTGAGTAAAATACATACCATAAAAGAGCACAATTTTTGTTTCAGTGTAGCTGTGTATTGTGTTTTTCCCATTTTTGTGAAACAAAAACGACCATTTCAGTCTATGAAGCCCCATGTACTTCACAGGGACCAACTTGTTTCTTTTCCCATTTGTTTTCTGACATTCTGTATTGTAAAAACAGAATTTTAGCTTAAATAAAAAAAATAAGTTCCTCTTAAAAGGGCAAAATATCAATTCCTGTGGGATGGGGTTTATCAGCGATGTGGTGCTGGGATAAAGAAGGAGTTTAACCTTATCTAACATTTCACACATCATTTGCTGGTGGGTCTTCATAATCTTTGGCCCTCAGTTTTTACCTCTGGGTTTGAGAACTACTATGATACGTTCGAATGTTACATAAGAGGCACGCTGATGCTTGAGCTCATAATATCTTTTGCTAGTATAGCTGTTAAATCTGAAGGTGTTGTAGGATTCTGAGATAGTATGGAGCAGAAGGTGATACAAGGGAACGAATTTTGAGGATGTACGGTCCAATGTGATGACAAAGATAAATTGGCCGTGTACAAAATGGCCGTGTGTGAGCAGCCCCTCAATCTAGAGATGAAATCAAAGCAGGAACATTGTAGATAGAGGTAGCTGATTTTTTTCTCAGATAAAGGAATCTTGCAGGTAGAACGGGGGGGGGGGGGAGGTGGTCTTTTCAGATTTCACTTCAGAGCAGGAGTGCAATATTAGCAAAGGTTCAAAAGATAGCTCTTGGATACATTAAGGTTATATTGCAAAAACAACAACCCAAGAACAACAAAAAGGCAGTAAGAATATTTGTTGTTATTATTTTCCTTTTTATATGTCAGAATTCTCACTGTTATCAACACAGGAAAGTCACACCCTTTGGCATGCACAGCAAATTAAATAGTTTCATTTAAATATTAATAACAGGCAGCGGTGTGTCACGCTAGTGACCTGGCAGGGAATGTTACATTCTCCTAAAGCATATTTCTATGTGAACTGGAATACAGGAAGCTGCTCTCCTGAAATACCACCCCGACAAGAAAACATTTTCCCATTTTGTTCCTAACAAAAGTATATATCCATTAATTTCAAGAAGCTGTGGTTGGTTCTGGAAGTCTTTCATCCTGACAGGAATCCCTGCAACCTCAGCCGCACTTGCCACCACAAGTACCTGTGCCTTAAACTAGTTTTTTTAGGTGGATTTTATATGCATATGGGGAAATGGATACAGATATAGAGGATTCAGAGATGATTGTTGGCAGTTTCTATGGCTTTTCCCTCAAGGCAATTTTACCTCAAGCCACTTTACTTCCACACCTCAACTCTCTCCAACTGAGTCCTGTTTTCCCTGACTCTTGACCCCCAACAGACCAATAACCATCCATGTGACTCAAACCTCCAGGAAGTGAGAGTGAAATTTGCCTCTCTCCCTTCTGTCAGAACTCCTCACCCAACAACCTCTGCTTTCATGATATAAGGCCTCCTCGCAGTCAGAGGGGTCCCAGAATAAATATTCTTATTAAACAGAGCCATAATTACACACACACACACACACACACACACAGCATTTCTCCACACAGAGAAATGGTTTGGTTTTAGTAAAAGAGAGATCTATTTGAATATCTCACAGGAAATGTTCTTTTAAAAAGGCATTCTATTATTTTATTTTATTCCCCAGGTAATATTGGTTGTCACATGCTAGTGTGTCACGCCGATGTAGGGAACATAAATCGCCTTTGTATAGTATTCTGAATATAAAAAACTGCCCGCTGGGCACCTGGGAAATAATATGTACAATTTCCAGATCCCTGATAGTGGAAAAGTTTATGTCACTGTGTCCAAAAGTTAGACTTTCTGAGCCAGAATGCCTTCATTTAAAGAGGTAAAGAATTAAAAGTGAATATCTAACGCTGATAAAGCCAGCAAACCTAAACAATGTGTTTTAAATTCGGTAGAAAATTCAAAATATCCAGTTTCGGTTCATCAGCAGTGAAGAGGGCGAGGCCTCTTTTAAAAGCTACCTCTTCAGCATTTGAGTTCACCTTCTGAAGCCCTCTGTTTGGCGCAAGTGACAATTTTAAGTGCCTGCTCAAAACTGCACTCTGCCCTCCTCTGAAATCGAATGTATGAAGATTAAATCCTCCTCACAAGTATACCTGGCACTTTGGAGGTCCCTTCTAACTATCTGTTTCCATTAAAAATGTAAACATTCAGAATACTATATTTACATGATAATGGAGTGTCTTTTCAAACTGAACAGGTATTTATCATTGGACTAATTGCTGACCGGAAGTTCCAGCATTTTAACCCTGTTTTAGAAACCTACATTAAGAAACATTTCAGCGCTACTTTGGCCTACACGTAAGCTTTTAATTCTTCTTCTTCTTTTTTGACCAAGTAATACGTGTTGTAAGCTTCAGAATGTTTAAAAGCTACAATTGTGATGTCTGGTTATGTTAGCTTGGTGTTTAGGCTTATCAGCTCTTGAAGTTCAGGGCTGGGTGCTTGCCGTACATTTAAAGCATGTTACCCTCCTTTCTAAAGAATCATTGGACCTGTAGTTTGTTAAGGGTGCTAGGAATTATAGCTCTGTGGTGGTAAACTACAGTTTCCAGGATTCATTTTTTTGGGGTGGGCTTAAAATGTATGGTGTATCCCAGCCCAAGTGGCACCCCAGGGCTATTGGAAGGGATGTGCCAACTTACTCCTATGGTTACTTTCGGAGTGTAAAGATTGAGTTGTGTATGGCAGGTCAATCTTGGTAATGGTTGGAGTTACCCATTTCCTCCCTTTCAGAGGCGTTAAAATGCAGTTCATCTTTATAAATGGGAGTTGGTTGGAGTAAGATGAGATTATAATTGTGGCAATATTAAAAACTGGTATCATGACACTTTTCTCACAAGCTTTTCTTTCCCTGAATATCCACTAAAACCTGAGCTAAGCTTTTCTTTCCCAAAACCTGAGCTGTAGCATTTTTGATTCTATATTTGGGGTCAGCAGTTTATAGTCTGGAGTTATTGAACAGTTAAAAGTAATAGATACAATAAATTAAAATAACAAATTTTTAAGAATGTTAACAGTCACAAGCTCTTGTGACAGGAAAGGGCTATTCGTTTAATGCACACACAACTTGTGTAACATTCTGTAGTGTTCATTTTTCACTTAAATTACACCAGTTAATGCTTGTCCTGAACTGTGCTAATAATGTTGAGACTTATGTGTGTTTATGTAGCTTTAATCTAGTATTACTGCCTTGAATGATTAGTTGTGAGGGAAATACCCACAAATAAGCCTGTTCATTGAATGAGAAATAAATATAATAATAATAATAATAATAATAATAATAATAATAATAATAGCAGCACACATATGACTGATTGTAATACCTGCTTAATTTTTGTCACTGAGGGATATCCAGTTGTGGCATCCCATTTGCACAATAGATGTCCACTTGTGTAAAGGACTTAATATTTTTTCCTTGCAGTCCTGGATGCACCCCCAAAATCTGTGGGTTGTGGGAGTGGTGCTTTGGAGCAGATGGGGGAGGGGTTCAGGAGGATGCAGGAAATAAGGAAGATCTTTTATTTGCCTTGTGTAACATTGGATTTTACTCATAGCTATTCTTGGGAAAGAGCTATTTATTTTTAAAAATTCTATAACTAAACATAAAAATCCATTAGGAATAATTGCTAGTTTGCATTTGGAAGATTTTGTCAGTATTAATGGCATCCTTATGAACGCTACATACAGCGGAATCTGCTAGCAGAATAGTGTTACAAATCCAATCTTAGTTTTCGGTAATGCCATTGTAAATCAGTTGACTTAGATACCTGCAACCCTTTTATTTATTGGGCAAAGGGCTGCAAAATGAATGTTTATTTATTAAATTTTTATACTGCCCTTCACCCCATAGATCCTAGGGTGGGTTCACAACGTAAAAATACAATATAAACCCCCCCACAAAATGCACAATAAAAAGTAAATGCAGTGAAAAGGGGCTGTTTCAAATGCAGGCCCCACTAAAGAAGTCAAGCCCAGCAATCTTTATGGCTGCATTCTCAGGTTATACTAAGAGGTCACAAGTGCAGTGCTCATGTGCGCAGTTGTGCCCTTTGGGACTTCACCTGGTTTTCACAAAGGCTCTTGAGCCTTTCCTCCTTCATTGCCCCCTTCTTCATTAGGTGGTGAATGTGGTTACCTTTCTCCCCCTTAAAGTCAATAGAGATGGAGGAAGTTGGAAGATCTATTTCCTCTTTCAGCTCTATGTGCTTTTCAAGGCTTGGGAGTAGCACCACAGCAGTTAAATGGAAAGCCATCTTTCAAAGGGAAGGGGGGAAAGGTGAGAGGCCTGACAAAGTGAGAAGAAGAAAATGGAGAAACTAGGAGTAGACAGGAGGGGGGAAAGTTGGGTGCCTCAGGAGTGAGAGAGATCCTTATGAAATTGCATAATTTTTTCATGGGTCCCCCAACCACCATCAGATCACATTTTTCTCTGTGGACTGAACCATACAAATTATGCATCCAGTGTAATCTTTGCTGTCATGGTGCAGAAGAGTTCTTTGAACCATCGCTGTGGTATACTTGATTGTGACTGTTGCATGCCAGTAAATAATTTTCATTTTTCAGAACCTACTTCTTTTTATCTCCTCGTATAGAAAACTGACAAAAGTTTTAAGAACCTATGTGGATAATGCTGCTGTCACTGATCAACTATTCAAAGCTATGAAATCTTTGGAATACATCTTCAAATTTATTGTACGGTCAAGAATTTTGTTCAACCAGTATGTATAGTAGCTTTTCTTATTATTATAGCTTTCAAATTATTTAATTCTTCTCTTAACGACTTATTAATATTAGATAAGGTGAGGCATATTATTATTTTGGGTATACTGAAAATATTGCCGTGTTTCTGATTAAATGAATGTTGACCATTATTACACTGTGTTCAGATTTTTTTCTCTCCTGCTGACTGATAATTAATTCATTTGATGGTTCTGGTAAGATAATATGCAGTTTGTCTCAATAAGTAGGCAAAGTCTCCAAATTTTAATGATGCAGTAACAGATCATTCTTCAACTCCCTATCCTATTTGATCATACTGATGCTTAGGTAACATTGACTCTGACATAGAGTTAAGATTATCTCTCAGCTATAAGGAAAATACTTAGTCAGTGTTATTTTAGGATAAGGTAAGTTTGCATTTATTGTGCTTTGTACTGTTTCTAAATATTAGTGGTAGCAAATGTGGTGCCTTCTAGTTGCTATTGGACCGCAACTTCCATTAACCCCAATATTGGAGTTGTACTCCAACAACATTTGGAGGCACCATGTTGGCCTTTTAGATGATGATGATTGATGATGATAATAATGATAATAATGATAATAATGATAATAATGATAATAATAATGATAATAATGTTTTTCAGACTTTATGAAAACAAAGGCGAAGCTGATTTTAGGGAATCTTTACTTCAGCTGTTTAAGTCTATCAATGAAATGATGAGCAGTGCCTCTGAGCAGACTGTTATAGTAAAGGTATGATTTGGAAACATAGAATAACAAGGTCTTTAATATTGTGTACTAAGTGTGTTTGAGATTCATTATTTTGATTTTAATATACAAATAATAATTAGCATTAAGATCTTTTTCAGAGGCTTAAGGTATTGAATGTATTTTCATATCATGTCCGTGGGCCCTCATCATCCCTCACACCTCACAACCATGTAAGTGGGGGTTGTCAGGACTGCAGTTGGAGATCGGAAAGGATTAACCTTCCTCTCTGGACCGTCCTGAACAGAAGCAGGACTTCCATGGCTTTAATTAATAAAAGAAAAAAAAATCATACTAAAGATTTAGCATAATGTGTAGTTTAGGCAGTTGATTTCAGGAGGGTGTCGCTGGGCTATTGGGTTGGGCTTAGGCTTCATCCTGATGATGAGACAGGAGGAAAACTCTTCAGGAATGTAATTGGCTCCCAATCAGTATCTTGCTCCTGCCTAGGTTTATTCTAGATCATGCACACCATGCTCAACTGTGTTTTAGTAATGTGTAAACGCAGCCAGTGTGTCTTTACCAAAGCCATAGAAAAATCTTTAGAAGTATACATATTACGAGAGGCTTCAATTCCTTGTTCTGCAAAATTATGTTGAGAATCTGTGTGCTAAAGTAGTATTTTGTATTGTGGAATGTCCTTTTGAAGCCTTGTTTAAGTTTCTTTCTTGAAGCTAGAAAAAGATACACCAGTAGAACATTAATAGTGGAATATGGAGTACAACAATAGAACTCTGATGCTACTGATGCTACTTTCTGATATTGCAGTGGTACAGGTTTGGTTTTGCTGTGCAGTGTGTTTTGCACAGAGGTAGATGCATCAGTTGTGGCCAACCCCAACCCCCTTTAGCACCTTGGCAAAAAAATCCCAACACCAACCCTTATTCACATTTGCTTATTATAGTTCCTAATGTCATTGTATTTTTTTAATTTTCATACCCTACTCCTTAGCCACAAAAGATGCTCTAAACAAGTTGCACAAATAATTAAATCTTTCTACAATAAAAAAAACCATCTCTCTCCCCCCCCCCTCACACACACACCCCTTCTCCTATGTTGCAGTCTCTCCTCACTTATCTAGGTCCCCACCCTGTGGTGATCTTTGAGCAATTGCCGATTTCTGAAATTATAGTTCTATTAATTTAGATCAGCCTAGAAAATACCTTTCCATATTCTGTTACAGAGTAGTTAGTCATTTAAATAAATGAGAAATTTGTTTCCTATAATAACTCTGCTTGCGAACTGTGTCATTTTCATTAAAGAATAATTAACTTCACGGTGGTTGAGCTTCTGCCACAATATATAGGATGCCTTGAAAGATAACAGAAAATGTTCCATGGTGAGCATGTTGTCTTCACTTAACAGAAGGAAAAATAGGATTTGAGAACTATTTAAATGACTAGATAGCCCCTCGCCATTTCATTCTTTTTTTTAACACTGGTTTTCTTTATTTTCATGGTACAGAAGATAAATTTTGAGAAAACAATTGTTACAACAGTAAACAACAAGTAACTTGTCCTAATAAAATTACAGACTTTTATCATGCCATTTATTAAAGTTTCATTTGATTACTCTTTAAGAGATCACACCACATTTTCCCATGAGTGCTGGGAGGATTTCTGCCACAGTCTTAACTATTTATGTATTCAATAAACATTTGCCTTGTGTTATCAAAGGAATATGGATTGTATTTGCCCTTTGCTGCTCTCACCTAGCATGTTAGTTTCTCAGCCAATGCTGTTGACCATACCCTGTTATACCTAGAATCAATGTTCAGCCCATCACCGGTTTTCCAACATCTGGCTGTCTCCATATGAGCAGCAGTCAACATGTATCCTTACCCCAGTTCTTCTTTGAAATTTCTCTAATTTGTTGCTTTTTACGCATACTACATTTCTAAGTTTTTCCCCCTTGAGTCTTGAAATCCCTCATTTCTTTAGGGAGTAGCATATAATAAGGGCAAACAAAAACCTTTTAATTTACTATATATTTTGAAAATTGGTTTATGCGTTCACCCATTTGTTCATTTTCCATGTGTTTGAATAACTCTAACGATATTGTTGCCAAATTTGGTACAAAAGTTCCCAAGGTGGGGGGGGGGCAGTGTTGGTTGATGTTTGGACACTGATCACCATTTTGAATCAAGATGGCAGATCAGAAATTTACTTTGGAGTGACTTCTCCCGTTTTATAGCATAGCTTTGGCTGCCTATTGAGTTTTCATCACCAAACTCAGCATGAAAGTTCCAGAGGTGGGTGTGGCAGACTTCATCACCATGTGGATGCCAGACACATTTTGAATCAAGATGGTGGACCAAAACGTCACTTTGATGTGACTCTGCCTGAATTCTGATATAGCTTCCTCTGCCTTGCAAGATGTTGTTGCCAAACTTGGCACGGGGGTACCTGAAGTTGAGGTTAAGCTCTTCATTGATGTTTGGATGCCAGGCATGATTTTGAATCAAGATGGTTGGCCAAACATGACATTGGTGTGATTTCACCAGACTTTTGGCGTGAGAGGTCCAAGCTCACAAATTCCACAATCCATTTTTTAAAATCATAATATTTTTTGAATTCTAAAAATTTCCAGGCAGTGGCAGACCCTCCCTGTTAGTTTCCTATAAAGCAGAACAGGAATTTCATAGGGTCTAAGCATGATACCTAGGAATGATGGAGGACCAAACTTTCATTTATTTGCCTGGTGATAATGGCAAGACATGCCATCCTTAGGTTGATTAAACTCTGTCATTTTTGTTATCATGGGAACAGGGGCACAAACTTTGGCTCTGTGCTGTGCAAATATGTTAGTAATTCTAATTAAAAACATTAATTTAAGAAGTTAACAAACTGCTTAATTGTCGGTAATTGTTCCTGATGTTGCATTGGTATCTGATGATTGTCATCTGAAATTAATATCCCTGTGCTCATGTATATCAGCATCTGGGAATAGCCAAGATAGTAATGATGCCACTAATCATGCGGGGTTTCATTTCAGCTACAGCGTGCAAACCAAGTAAGAGGTTGCGTTTTCTGCTTAGCTTTCATAAGAATTAGTATTGACCTTTCATAATATTAGCTGGCTTTCTGATTAAACCAGTTTAGAGTTACTCTCTTTCCTTTTCCTTTTCTAACTATATTACAGTTTTAACAAGATGAGAAATACTGTCTGTACTCTGGTCAGAGCTTATTTTGCCAGATTTCCCTTTATTTCAGATGCACTGAAACAATGATTAAATAGGAAACTACAACACAACCCAGCAGTACTATTCTTTTATTTTAATTACCAGATATATCTAAAGAAATAGGTTATATATATTATATAAAAAATAAAACCTAGGCCATCAGTTAAAATGAAATCCATATCAGCTTGTTTCATACTGTACCTTTCCATGCAGAATTCTGTGGCTGTAACCCAAATACCTACTTTAAATATGCCCAAAGGCTTGTGGGATGTACAGAGGGTTTTCTCTCTCTTTTCTTCTAAACCATGACCCCCTCCCAATACAATATTAGAAACTCTTCTGATTTTAAAATTGTTTACTGAGGAGTCAGGTAATATTTTGCTGATGTTTCACCCCCTGATGCTAAAGCACAGATTTTCAAGGTCTGGATTCCCTCTTGGGAAATTGCTGTTGTCCTGGAACCTATTCCATTCCTTAATTGAAAATGTTTGCTTCTAATGGCTTTTTATAATTCCTTGATATAGTGTAGCCCCCACTCTCTCCAAATGATCTATTGTAGAGCCTAATAATACCCAATGTACATAAGTAAAGTGAATATATAAATAAGGAAATACGTGGGATGTTCTCTAAGCAGCTAGCTTTGACACAGCAATTTTTTACCCATTTAAAAAGCCTTACTTTCATACCACTAATGGAACATACATTCAATCTAACCTGGAAACAACCACAGTTTGATGTGAAACTCTCAGCCGGTGTTACTTATGCTAAAAACAAAACTTATTTGCATTATGAGGTAGCATTAGAGTTGAAGTCCCCTTGGCCTGGTCAGTCAGCAGGAACGAATATATTGGTGAAAATATTGACAAGCAAGTCACCCTGAATGAATGCATATACCTCATCCGGATGTAATGATAAGCTGTGGCTTTTCACTACAGAAATAAGCCTAAATCAGCTTTGTGCTCCTCCCTCCTCTGGTTCAGTCACAAGGAGTCTGGAAGCTTTCACTTCTGCTTTTGACTAACTGCAGCTTGCCATTTTGCTGACTGTGCCTGATGGGACTTGGAAGTCCAATAACACATGGAGAGCCAAAGGTTCCCTATCCCTGTTGTAATGATAAATTGCTTTATTATTCATCCAAATGCAGCCACAGTCTCTTAAGCACCCTCTTTTATCATTTATAATAAAAAAAAAAAAGCTATACTTTCATTTAGATCACTTTCAGATGTTCTTAAATGTTTAAACTTCATAAATTTAGTGACCTAAATGTCATGTTGTTATAACATTGAGGTTGGGCTGGATGCCTTCTGGGATTACCTTCCAGCCCTTTGATTTAATAGTTGTAATTATTGAATCTGCAGAAGAGGAGGGTGTATCTATCTCTATCTTCATTTGCTTTTGTTAAGTAGATAGCATGGGCCTTCAGTGATGCAAAATGTTGGCATAGACGCCAGACAGCTGAATATGGTAGCAGGGCTGGGGCATGTCTTCCCTTTCCTTGCCTTGGTTGGAGGTGGCATAATCTAGAGCAGAGGTCAGCAAACTTTTTCAGCAGGGGGCTGGTCCACTGTCCCTCAGACCTTGTGGGGAGCCGGACTATATTTTGAAAAAAGAAATGAATGAATTCCTATGCCCCACAAATAACCCAGAGATGCATTTTAAATAAAAGCACACATTCTACTCATGTAAATTCATGCTGATTCCTGGACCGTCCGCGGGGCAGATTTAGAAGGCAATTGGGCCAGATCCGGCCCCCGGGCATTAGTTTGCCTACCTATGATCTAGAGGTCTAGCAGTCTTAGAACTTGAGACCTGACTTGCTCAAAGCTATGGCCTTGGTGGTTCTCCTATCATATTGAGTGGAGCAGCAGGATCTATTGCAGTGTTAATGCTGCAAATCTTCCTTTTTACGCTAACATGGAATATATAAAAATAAACCTTATATCACAGAAGCTCCATAAGTTTCCAGTGACCTTTACTTCAAGGAAACCAAGAGATGTGCTGAACACCCTGAAACATCTTACTCTTTGGAAGGCATGTAACAATATTTTGGAAAATAATCACAGCACCTCGCAGAAGACTTAACACAGAAAATAGTTCTTAAAATTTTGGGACTTAAACTAATGTCTGAAGTGACTCTTAGAAGATTAAACAACTAAGAGCAATGGACATCTTCATTCTGAATGTTAACCTAAAATGCAGTTGAGTAGTAAGCCTTTTTACTTATCGTTGAATTTAAAATAAACATTCATTGGCTTAGGTTGTCATAGAGTAGGTTGAGCAATTACTTACTGTACATCTAACAGACATATTTGCAATCGGATGACATACATTATTTATAACGTAAAAGAGTTATTTAGAGGAAACACAAAGATGGTGGCTCAAGGCGTGTTTAGTTGTGCTGCGAAAAAACCAGAATGCTTCTCCATCAGTGGAGGGAGATCAGCTATATTTATGGGTTGTGTGAATTTTTTTCATTCTTTGCTAACTAAAATCAGTTTAACAGGCATCATCTAGAGAAATATGTAAATTAATAATTACTTCATGCATTATTCAGTGAAAAGCTTATTTTGTATCATTGATAGCTCTTATCTTATATAAAGATATGCTAATGGATTTAATTAAAATAATTATACTGAATAATGTACCCTGAACTTTACCCTAAAGTAGTTCATATCAATCACCATCCACAGCTATATTTTTAGTCACAAAGACAATTATAAATTTGATGGTTAATGGATAACAAAAACTTAGAGAATGATTAAGTTACTCTAGACATGGCTGCCTTGGCTCTGGTGGGGCACTGTTTCCTGCCATGGAGATATAGGTATAATATGGGTAAACACAAGTTATCGTAACCCACATTGGACCTCAACATGCAAGCAAAATATAGACCAAGGTGACCGTCTCTTACTGGTAAAGTTACTCTTGCATCCAACACACACTGCAGAATATAGAAAGGTACAAGATTGTACTGCTAAAGGATCAAGGACTCATCCTCTGAGAAACAAAACTCTGCAAGAAGGCAGGAAATAGGCATCTCGGAAAGTTTGCTCACCAAAGGAAGCAGAAAAGTAAATATAAAAGGAGAGTCACATCTTGTGCAGTAATAATAGAGCAAAAATTGAGTCTTCCTTCCTTAGCTGTCAATATTATGAATGCCAAATATTGGGTACTCTGAAGTTATAGTCTCAACTGCATATGAGACTCTGCGGGAGCCTGACTTGCCATCCACAATGCATACATTAGATCAAGTTCCTTCTTTCGACAGACATGTTGCATAGGAGATACCGTATTTTTTGCTCTATAAGACTCACTTTTTCCCTCCTAAAAAGTAAGGGGAAATGTGTGTGCGTCTTATGGAGCGAATGCAGGCTGCGCAGGGTAAATATGGGGTTGTCTGGTAGTGGTGCAGAAAAGGTTGCTTTGTTCCATAGTTGCAGTATGAGAGCACTGTACAAAACACCATAAAGATCTATTTTTATAACGTTTATTTACTGTCACTCGTGTGTTAGGTGTTGTATAATAAGTTGTATAATATTTTCCCTGATGGTTTAGACTGAGTCTACTGATGCTAAAGGATACAGAAGGAAGAAGATGGGGATTGACAAGAGTATTTTAAGGATAAGAGATGGTGAGGTGTGGAAATAGAGTCAAGGCATAGGTTCAGGAAGGCCTATCCTGAAGGAAGTAGTAGCCTGGTAAATATATGGGAGGAGACATTTTTTGAAGTATAGGAACCAGGATGGCAGAATGTGCACAACTGAAGATAGGATACTAGCAGATCGGCTTAAAAGAAATGGAAAGAGGAAGAAAGAGAATAGTGGAAGAGGAGAGTAAAAGAGAAGAGACAGTTTGGGAATCTTACACATAAACTTTACTTGCTTTATATTAGTCCAGAGATCAAAAGAGAAGGTAATGGAGAAAGTGATCTTGGCAAATTGACTGACGGGTGAAAGCATTGCTGAAAAGAAGGCTACTGGAGTGACCATGGCTCAGAGAAGTGCCAGGCTGAATCCTTGGCACATAATCATAATAATAATAATAATAATAATAATAATAATAATAATAATAATAATAATTTGGCAGGGTGCTTGATGTGAATTGTAGTCAAAAGAAACAGAGTGGACTTGAGGATGGATCAGTTGCCACTATTTGCTGGCTCTGTGTGCTGATTACAGTGTTACTCTTCATTTTGGGAACAAGTTCCATATTACTTTTTAGCCTTTTGTTTTAAATGCTTGGCTGGAAATCTGGTGGATTCATGTATTAAGAGAAATGATTTAACTTTGAGAACGTAAGAGCCCATAAGTTCCCAGTTCAAATTTTGTTTCACTCATGATCTCAATTAACCAAATAATGGTATCCCATCTTTGTGAGCCTCACTGCTTGTAAGAGATACAAGGGTTATTGTAAAAGTTATTGAGATATCATGAAGCAGTTTGCAGTATTAAAATGCTATAGAGCTAAGGTTTTTTATGTTAGTGGTAATATTGGCTTTTATTTTTTATTTTATTCAACATTAAATTGAGTTGCACATGATTTCAGTTTAGCATTACATTTCAAATCAAATCATTTATTGCTTAGCTAACAGTCACCACATTTACCATTAAATTGTACATTTATTCTTTTCCATTTTAGGGAGCTGCACTTAAATATTTGCCAACTATTGTGAATGATGTGAAACTTGTTTTTGACCCCAAAGAACTTAGGTAAGAGTCAAAACGTTTGCTATGCTTTTAGCTTTTAGTCCTTGATATATAATTTTTTAACTTGTTTTTGTATATGTGTAAAGACTATATATGATCGGTATTTTATTGCTGCAGTAGAAATCTGGCACCCAAAATGATTAACTATAATCAGTTCCTGAAGGCATACGGAGCAAACATATTTCACTTTTAGTATACATATTTTTTCAGATAAATGTTGTTGACCTTCACAGGTTATAGATTATACAATGAGTGTCAAAGATTTTTAAAAATGTTGAGCCATCAGAATCTTTAATTTTTTCGTTATGTACCACATTTTAGACTGTAATCATATGCACACTTACTTGGGACTAAACCCTGTTAAGCTCAGCAGGATGTCTGAGTAAATGTGCATTGGTTTTGCACTATTATACACATATTTTTCAGTACAAATGTACTGATGTTTATTTAAATTATTGCTTTAGCAAGGACATCTCAGAGCAGATTCTAATATTGCTGTAAAGTTTAACAATTCTTACCATTTCAATATGCAAGTCTAAATGACTTCTATGAATATAACTTGTATTTTATTTTATTTTATTGGTGTGGGCATTATAACCATAGATGGGTAGAACTAGGAGAGCCCCAAATGGAGTGCGTAAATGATTCCAAAACAGTGGACCAGGGTGGGGTGGATAAAATCATCAAAGCTTGCTTTTTAAATGAAAAAAAAAACAAATAATTCCCTGGGTGAGATTAATATTTATTTTATGGTGATGTCCTATGCTTGCTTACTCAGAAGTAATTCCCACTAACTTCACTTGCCCTTACACCTAGGCAAGATTATGGCCTTAATGTCTCTGTGTGCATGTATATACAAGTGTGTGTTGCAGCTTACACACTTACTTCGGAGTAAGGCCCAGTGAACTCTTGAGTCTTACTTCTGAGTAGATAAGCATATGATGTTACTTCGAGTCATTTATTTATTTACAATCAAGTGGTGTATACATTTTATGACATAAATACTGGTAGGAGCCAAGATCCTCATCTGAATCAATCAGTTGACCTGCAGAAACCTTTATTTGCATTGGATTTTCAAAGAGATTATGGGGCAGGGTTGGAGAAGGGATCAAAAACAGGAATTCCTGTATGGCAGTTGTGTTGGGCGAGAAGGGTATTTCAGTCGTTCTGGGCATAAAACTCCAGTCAGATTAGAAGAGAAATGAAGAGCTATATCCAGCCTGTTCTTAGTTTGTTTTGCTACATAACTGGATAGGAAGACTGTGTGACTTATAAGTGATTAGGTCTCCAGGTCAGAAAAGTTATTTGCCATGGAATTCTTGTTTACACACGTGAGGGTCTAGGGTCGTGTTAGACCGCAGTTCGAGGTTGTTATTGTATATGAACATACTTGCTTCCAGTTTGTTTTTAGGAGATGCTGGTATTGTTGCCTTAAATTCCATGGTAACAACCTTAGAATCCAAGCAAGCTAGAAGGGTTAAAGCTGGGCATATTTTAAGATTTTTACCTACATATGTCTTGATATTGCTGTCAAAGTGATTAAGCAGGGTTTGATTAATCACACCTTTTTAGTTAAGTCTGAAGTTTTCCTTTCAACCATGTAAAATAGACTGATACTGCAGCAATCTTAGGAACTGTCTTACCAGAATAAATGATTGCAGAAATTCTGAAATTTGTGAAGTGTCTAGTTTCCAGGCTCATCAAGCCATAAAAGTGCACCAAAATGTGTTTTGTGGTTTGAGCTGAGTCTTGCAAATTAACAAGGAGTTTGGAATAATATATTTATATCAGGAAAATGTTTTTGTTTTGTTTTCTAAAAAAGCTTTTCAAAACTCCCAAATTCTTAAATTCACATTTGAAAAACATTTTACTGAAATTGTTAACTCCTTCATTCTGTTAATTTTCTTTTTGTTTCTCCCCCCCGCCGCAGCAAGCTATTCACAGATTTTATACTGAATGTTCCAATGGGCCGTCTCACAATTCAGAAGCTATATTGTTTGATTGAAATAGTTCACAGTGACCTTTTCACTCAGCATGGTAAGGGGAAAAAAAATCACAGAATCTTTAAAGAATCATTAAATTGTCTCATTATTTGCTATCTGCCAGTCTTTGTCAGGGCCAGCTATTCCTTACTGCAGATAGCAGTTGAGGTTGTAGCCAATGATCCACAACCTTTATTGCAAGTGCAAATGTGTATATATTTGTAGAGTAAAAGTAATAGAACTATCAGGTTGGTCCACATGTAAAGTGATGCTTAGCTTGGCTGTCCTTAGGCTCACATCCTTCTTCCCGTTTCCTGTCTATTTCTTTGATCAGTTGTCTCATAGCCAAACTGGGCAAAGTATGGTTTGCCTTCAAATCCGACATGAAAACCGTATTTGGGTTTGTGGCATCCCATAATTAAATTATACATTTAATTGCACACTACAAAGAAACCGTGGAGGAATGAAGTGGCATGTTTGCTAAGTACTTCAGGGATAAAAGCTCCTCCGGCCAAGATAATGGGTCAGTTTGCAGATGTGTCCATAACCTAGTCTTGTATTATTAGATGAATGACGTTCTTGGATAAATATGGCCTTCTTTCGTATGCTTTCTCCTGGAGCAGGCAGGAATTGATTAGCTACGCCCTATTTGCGAGAAGTGTGGTCTCAACAGCCCTTTCGGAAGTTACTTGTTTTAAAAATATTTATACTCATACCTTTCTGCCTGACAGTAGGAGGCTGCCAGTGAAAAAAGCAACACATAAGGGGCAGTGGTGACTTATGTAAGTTCAGGATGGGACAAAAGATGGAAAATATCCACTTCCCAGACATTTGATGTTGCTGCTGTAGCTGTTTTCAGCACTTGTCAGACTGCTTCTGAAAATTCTCTGGACCTGGAAGATTGTGATAACTATTGGCTGCTTGCAAACATTCCCTTTCTGAGCAAGGTGCTCAAAGTAGGTGGTTGCTCTGCAACTCCCAAGATCTTGTGGACGATTATCTACTTTCAATTCCATCTGGATTTAAGCTTAGTTTTTGGTGCTGAAGCTGTTTTTGTTGCCCCAAGGAATGGCCTCTGCCAGAAAAAGAACAGGGGAAGCACAAGCCCGCTAATCTTCTCTGTGGGTTTCAGTATCACCAGCCATGGTATTCCCTTTTTTAATTTACAAGCATATATTCCCTTGACTGTGTAGAAACCACTACCTTTATTTGGGCCAGGCCTTTTTGCTTCAAAACTCTGAGATGCATAGCCACTTGAATTTGCTATGAGAGACAATGCCTGGTGATTCTTTTCAGTGTTCCTGGGGGGTGCAGTGCTGTACCTAATGCTACACTTTGCTTGTGCAGTATGATTGCACTACACAGTCCAACAAATATTGTTCTTTTCCATTGGTGACTCAAGCTGAATTCTTGAGTACATTTCATTGAATTTAAGGTACATTGAGTCATGCATGCTTTCAGGCTGTTAGTGATTTTGAGGACCCATAAAACTATTTTTTACGGTTTAATGAAATCCTACACTAGGTTTTGAGTTTCAACGTTTTCCTTATGTGTAAAACATATATGGATATCTAGCTATAGGTAAGAATAAACTGCCACTCTCTGACATAAGTTATGACAACGTAATAGTACAAAGCCTCTCTCTTTTTCTGTTTTTGTGCAATTCTTTCTCCCTATAATTTCTTGTTTATAGTACCACGTATAAACTATGTGGAGGCAGATAGCTGAAGTTCAGTATTCGCTGTGACCTGCCACAGTGAATACATTTTTTTATAAAGCTTATGATCATGCCAGCAAAGCTTCTGGATTTGTATTGACACCCCAAAATTACCAATGTAATAATAGTAATAATGATTACATTTTGGTAATTGAGTTTTCAGAGAGATGAACGTCGTGGTTACATGGGCAGGGGCTTTAATATAGATTACATACATTGAATTATAGATTATTCCCACACCCTGTAACTTGTATGTGCCTGGTTGTGGAAAAGGTCAAAATGGAACTAAGCGTCTGAAAGTTTCGTAAAAGATTTTTCTCTTCTTCACTCTGGACTTTACTTAGAGGTGAAGTCAGCATATTTGAAAAATGAATCAAGTGGAGCTGGTGACCGGAACACAGGTTAGGACTGTGATAAATAGGCTTCCTTGATGTTGAAAGATGTGCAAGCCACAAATACCCCTACCAATGTCAGCTTAAAACTTAGTATTCTGCTTGGATGTAGTACGCTGTGAAATTATAAATGGCAGTATGTTTGTCTTCCAGTTTCAACAGAATTCTTAATTCTTTTAAAAATTGCATTTCAATTATGCTCAGATATTTGGGAAGATGCCTCAGTAAAAATACCTCCCTCCACTCCAAAAATAAAAAAGGAACTTCTATCTAAAATGTTCATACTGGGAGGACCGTTTGGAATGATTTTATGATGATGATGATTATGAATACGGTTTTATGGTATTGGAACCATGACACTATTTCCTGTATTTTGATTTTTTTTGTATTTTGAATTGCATTCTTGGTGAGTTCTGGGCACAAGGCTTGTAGGGAAAAGAGGCAGTCTCCCGTCTGTGTTGAGCACAGAACATGCAGGACCTCAGATAGCTCCCATGGGCTCTGCTAAGTCAGCTACAAGTTATTGCAGGGGACTCATCCTTTTTATGGGATGCGGGTGGCGCTGTGGGTAAAAGCCTCAGCGCCTAGGGCTTGCTGATCGAAAGGTCAGCGGTTCGAATCCCCGCTTGCTGGCGGGAAGGTAAACGGCGTTTCCATGTGCTGCGCTGGCTCGCCAGATGAAGCTTTGTCACGCTGGCCACGTGACCCGGAAGTGTCTCCGGACAGCGCTGGCCCCTGGCCTCTTAAGTGAGATGGGCACACAACCCCAGAGTCTGTCAAGACTGGCCTGTACGGGCAGGGGTACCTTTACCTTTACCTTTACCTTTACATCATTTTTAGTAAGAGGATGGAAACAGAGTTGTGTCTTTCAGGTAAAGTAAAGGTAAAGGTACCCCTGCCCGTACGGGCCAGTCGTGACCGACTCTGGGGTTGCGTGCTCATCTCGCTTAAGAGGCCGGGAGCCAGCGCTGTCTGAAGACACTTCCGGGTCACGTGGCCAGCGTGACGAAGCTGCTCTGGCGAGCCAGCACCAGCGCAGCGCACGGAAATGTCGTTTACCTTCCCGCTATAAAGCGGTACCTATTTATCTACTTGCACTTAGGGGTGCTTTCGAACTGCTAGGTGGGCAGGAGCTGGGACCGAACGACGGGAGCTCACCCCGCCGCGGGGATTCGAACCGCCGACCATACGATCGGCAAGTCCTAGGCACTGAGGTTTTACCCACAGCGCCACCTGCGTCCCTAGTCTTTCAGGTAGGAAGGCCCTGAATAAGGTACTGATGGAGTAGCCCGAACCTTGTCCTCATTTGAGTCTTCAGTACGCTATGCAAAGTCCCTTGGTTGGTCAGTCATGACAATTCTAATTATGGAGATCTAGACCTAGATTGGTAAAATGATAAATTGCCTTATCCTGTACTGTTGTTAGAAACCTTTATCCTAAATATGCACTTAGGGTATATCAATCGATTAATGGTCTCTAGTCAAGGTAGGCATATCTTAGAGCTTGTTGGAAAAAATCCCAGTAAGATCTCCTGTACCAGTTAAACATGCTCAGTCCCCCTGATTAAATTCTAATCTTCATGTCTGGCTTTGAGCCTAGGAGTAAGTATCTTATGCAGAGTGCTCACTGACTAGTGGATCCCAGTTGGATCCACTAGTCATCATGGTGTGACCCACGGGACGCGGGTGGCGCTGTGGGTTAAACCACAGAGCCTAGGACTTGTCAATCAGAAGGTCGGCGGTTCAAATCCCCGCGATGGAGTGAGCTCCCGTTGCCCAGTCCCTGCTCCTGCCAACCTAGCAGTTCGAAAGCGCAAAGTGCAAGTAGATAAATAGGTACAGCTCCGGCGGGAAGGTAAACGGCGTTTCCGTGCGCTGCTCTGGTTCGCCAGAAGCGGCTTAGTCATGCTGGCCACATGACCCGGAAGCTGTACGCTGTCTCCCTCGGCCAATAAAGCGAGATGAGCGCCGCAACCCCAGAGTCGGTCACGACTGGACCTAATGGTCAGGGGTCCCTTTACCTTTACCTTAGTTGCACCTAGCTTATTATGTGTCTGAATCTTTATTTGGCCGTCAGGTTGCAACTAAACAGATGCACATGGACAGTGTTTTCAGATTACTAAAAATACAAGCATTTGAAAACTACTTGTCCATAAAAGACTGGAGAACAAGCTCTTGCTGTTTTAGTCCTCATTAAAAATGTTCAGATATTTTAGCGTGCTCTTGATGGCAGAGGGAACATTAAACATGGTTCAGTGGGTCACACGTTTAACATGGCTAGCAAAATATTAGACCCCCTTAGAAGATGATGTTCATAAAGTGTTTTAACTTCAGATTCATCAGTGTGCTTACATTTTGCTTTAACATGGCTGTGTTGCTCTGAACAGTTTTGCTTAGTTAATGGTGCCCTGCTGAGCATCTGTTTAAAAAAGATTAATACTTTATTCTTGCACATGTTCACCTGACATTAATCATCTTGGGTTAGATCTGTGCAGCAGAAGATGAACAGATGCTGAAGTATTGTTGCTTGTGGTTATTGTCTCATACTTATGAGCTGTCTTCAGCCTTGGTATTGTGAACAAGTGCATAATCCTATAGGCAACAGATTTTTTTCAAGGTCACTCATTAATCATTGTAGTGACGTGCATATGACTATAGTTTGGGGATGTACCATTTCTTTATCATGATGTCTGGATAACCAAGCGAAGAAAGAAGACACACAGGAAAAAATGGGGAGAGTGTTTGGGAAGGGCAAAAATCCCGCATTTCTAACTGGTTACTTCTGATTCAACTGACATGTATTGCAGGTAAAACAATAATGTTTGGCCTCAAAAACGCCAAACGGAAAAGAATATAAATACAGAAAATCATTTTAAACCATGGCATCTGCCACAGTTTAAAATCATTTCAGAAATTATTCCAAGTGTAATTGCACTATAACCACATCTTGTAGATAATTAATTGTTGGGCTGTAATGTGGAAGTATGCAGGAAGTTATGTTGCTATAACTTGTGACACATTTGCAGTCCTGTTCAGTGATTTAGTATCTGCACATATAGACAAATGAATCCATATTTTACATGTATGTTTTGCAAGTATTTGGGAAATTTTACTGGAAATCATTCTGCACCATGGATGTAATTGCACTGGGCAAGATGATCTTTGAAACACCAATTTAACCTTGCATCAGTGGGTGAAATTAACCAAAAATTGAAAAACACACACAATATCACATGAGCAATTAGCAATGATAATTTAATATGACTAGGATATTTATTTACTCAAAATGAAGTAAAAAATGGCTTTGCCTCTTGAAACACAAATATATAACTATGAAAGAATAAAATAGAGTTGTCACAAATCACAGAGACTACCCACCTGACATTGCCTGGATCGTGCACTTTAAACATGTTTGGCTTCAGTTTGGAAATTTGTCATAAGCTTTGTGTTTTCAAGGTTAAGTACTTAATTACTTTCCCCCCTGTTCAATATGCAGACTGTAGAGAGATTTTGCTGCCAATGATGACAGATCAGCTGAAGTACCATTTGGAACGGCAGGAAGACCTGGAAGCCTGTTGCCAATTGGTCAGCAACATCCTGGAAGTACTTTACAGGAAAGATGTGGTTAGTAATTAAGTGTGTTTATTTAATACTGAAATCTTGAAAGTTTTCAGTACTGCTGTGAGTGGGCATAAGGCTAAAAGAAGAAGAGCTTCTTCTTGCCTTAGGGTTCTATTTTAGAAGGGAAAAAGCTAAAAGTAGGCATTGTGACAAGTATTTCATTTTTATTATTTTATACATCACACAATTTATCAGTAGGTAGGAGATCTGGTGTCGGTAAGTGGGATACAAGCACTTTAATTCTCTGTGCGGCTGTGGCACTTTGCAAAAGGAGAGAGCTGTGGGGCTTCTCTGCTGCATTTAAACACCACCCCTGAAGACTGCTAACAAACAATATTTAAACTACTGTCTTGGTAGGAGTCAGGTGATGCCAATACTAGTTTCATCTGGTCCTATTAAGTTTTTGGCTCTGGTCTCCTCCTCAGTTTGACCAGTTCATCGCCCAGATGCAGACTGGGCTCTTACAAATAGTACCTACTTCTTTGCTCAGTGGTCTGAATGCACAGCTTCCTTGCTTCCCAGCTCAGTTCAAGTGCTGGGTAGGCACTTGCTTACTTTCACATTGTCATCCCTGACACATTTGCATTCCTAAGAGGCATAAAAAGAAAACTCAATAAGAACCTCATCTAATAAAACAATGCCCAGGAGTTGAGCTTGCTTCTTGACTTCATTCCCAGTTTCTGTCAGTCTAGGAATGAATAACTTTGCAGTGTGGACTGCTGCATTATATCCATGCTGCACTGCAAGATGAGGCCTTCAGTGCTTTGTGTATACAGTCTTCTGAAGATGGCTTTAATTTTGTTTTATCAGCAAATAGGTTTGTTTGAACTCTGCGTGTGCTCATTTTAAAGTCTCACTATAGGATGTCTGTCCACGCTTTGACTTCACATTCGAAAAGGGATAGCTGTTGGAAAATAAAAACAAAATTTCTTAGCCACAAGCATTATTTTACATATGGCGAAAGTCAGAATGCTGGATGGGTAGTGTGAATTATTTATCAGGAATTTATAATGCACAGCAAAACTCCATGTTACCATCTTAAAACAATTTGTTTAGCATAGATGCCTGTTCAAACAGCCAAGTGAAAACAATGGGAACGGCAGTGCTCTTTGAGAACTATGACCTGAGAATGATTTCCCTTTGAATTAAGCATAACAGTAACATGGAATATTCTGAGTCACTGAATCAGTAGGATATGGCATATAGTTTACAGGGTTGGGATTTTTAAATAGTTATATATGTAGGTCCACAGGTGTGACTGTCGGTGAGTTTTTTATTGTGTCATATTTCCATTGTTCCAAAATTCCCATTATGCAAATTTAGTTTTTTATGAAAAGACTATTGGGCTTATTCAACTTGGAAGTTTTATATGTACCTTATTGGCTCACTAGCTCATAAAGGTTATGGGACAGTTGTTTTAAATCTACTCTGTACCATTCAAGATGTACAAGCTGCCCTGTGATACTGTTCAGTCTGATCATATTCTAGCATTCTGGGATAAATGTGGCCTTGATGAACACAGTCCAACTGCAGGACTTAATTCCCTGCTCCCTCCCCCAAAAGGACAGTTGAACTGAGGTATGCTTTGGGGGTACAACCAATTACCTTGCTGTTTTCCTTACCTGCTGAGATAGCAAAGTTGAGGGCCCTCTGATTAGGAAACTGTCAGTGATACCTGGTTAGAAGTCAAAGAAAGTAAAAGGTGAGTTGGCTGAATTGAGACACTTTGAAGGGTTTTTTGGGAAATGGTAGAGGGTATTTATTGGCTGAAGGTTTAATTATCAAGAGCAGGGAGGAAAGGGGCAGGATAAAAGAAGTTGTTATTATGGCCAATGAAGCTAATTGTGTGCCTTCTTAAACGGGGGGAGGCAAAAGACATGTGAAGAGGCAACCCTTACATTATGTTTCCTTTGTTGGAAATGTAATCATCATTTGTGGCCAAGATGTTAAAATGTGTGTTTCAGAAAGAGGAGCTGCACATGGATGTACAGAAGAAATAATCTATTTGACTATATAGGACAGAGGGGCCTTTTGAAAGGTTAAACTTCAGTCTGAAAATTTCACTGTCAGTTCATGCAGTCACTAGAGAAGCATATAAAACTAGACAGAGAATGTATGTTGATTCAAATATAAGCTTTAAAACTGGGCAGATTACGTCAGTCTTTCTTGTTCCACTTGCCACAAGCAGAGGTTACTGGGTATTCATGCAACAAACGGTGGCTTTTTTTCTTTTCTTTTTTTACAAGTCACATTGTGAAGTAATTCTGACTGAATTGCTTCGTGGTATGTAATGGTTGAGAGTCACACGACTTAGCTGGCATGGCATATTTGATATGGCAAGGATCTTTCTGGACTGAAAACAAAGTCCAGGAAGAACCCAAAGCCCCTCAGGTAGTTGTGTAGACCAGGGGACTTCTCTAAGCTTAAAAGACAGGTGAAAATGTTGGAAGCAGGAATGCTTCTGAATACAAGTTGCTGGAAACCACAGGAGGCGGGGAGAGCTCTTGTGCTGTAATACTGATCGAGTTTCCCCCTCAGGCATCTGATTGGGCACTGTGAGAACAGGATTCTGGACTAGATGGGCCATTGGCCTGCTCCTGCAGGCCCTTGCATTCTTTTGTAATGAAATGAGCAAAAGGCAACTTATCATTTATGTTGGGCTCTACCATGGAATGGTTGTATAGCAGTTTCCAAACCATGGCATTGAAAGGAGAAGCTGGAGCACAGGATTGATTGTTAGAGATTAAAGATTTCAGCTAAAAAAAAGTGGAATAGAGACGAGCATAAAGTTGTGCTTGCTGTGTATCTAGGTATGCATGCTTTCCCCTTATCTTCTGTGCCAGTTTGTTCCCCCCAGTCTAAGGCTGCATACATGCCACACATTTTAAGTACAAGACTTTCTCAAAAGCATATTGCTTCCTCCTCCCAAAATCTGAGAACTGTAGTTTAAGGGTGCTGGGAATTGTAGCTCTGTGAGTGGTAAACCACAGCTCTCAGATTTCTTTTGGGGGAAGTAAAATGCTTTAGAGCAGGCATAGGCAAACTCAGCCCTCCAGATATTTTGGGACTACAACTCCCATCATCTTTGACCACTGGTCCTGTTAGCTAGGGATGATGGGAGTTGTAGTCCCAAAACATATGGAGGGCCGAGTTTGCCTATGCCTGCTTTTAGATGCAAGGCCTTGTACGCAACCTTAATCAGTTTGTCTTTACAACAGTGTTGGAAAGTTTTACTGGACTTCCCATAGTGAACAGTAACTCAACAATTCAAATTAGTTCTTAATCTAAATTACTTGACACTGTATTCACAATTGCTGCTTTAAGGGCACACAGTTTTTATAACAAACTTCTGGAGTAGCCTTAGGTTGGTTTTTCAATGATTTCCTTTAATTTTCTGCTCTGCTTTGGTTTATAGGGACCGACACAGCGACATGTACAGATTATTATGGAGAAGCTACTGAGGACAGTAAACAGAACAGTCATATCAATGGGACGTGATTCAGAACTCATAGTAAGTGCCTATTGGCAAACTTCTAAAAATACTATGGCAGTTACTGTTCACAAAAGTACATAATCCATTGGACATCTCTTCTGTGGAGTACTGCACAACATTTATGCAAGATCCTTGTTGTGATTATGAACTAGCCCAGTTAATTTAAGTATCTGAAGAAGTGTGCATTCACACAAAAGCTCATACCAATAACAAACTTAGTTGGTCTCTAAGGTGCTACTGGAAGGTGTGTTTTTTATTTTGTTTCAACATTCTGTTGTGTTTCTCTTGTTATGACAGATGTCTCTTCTCACTTCAGCTGCATTTCTCTTTAAATGATGAAATCTTAAGCTCATTTCAGTGGTCTAAATATTCTTGGATATACACAAAAATGCTTTAATGATTAACTGGATGGTCTATACTTATTGCTTATTTATAAGCAACCTAGAGCAGCTATTTTAGTCCTTAACCAGTTTCTGATGCCTGGGGAGAAGTGACTAAGGTTAAAACAACAAGTTGAATCCATGCTAGATAAAATGGAGGCAGCGTTGGTTAGTAGAACTCTTGGAGCAGGAGTTATGCTTGCTCTAGGAGAAGCAGTATTTGTCTGCTGTGTCCCTGGAAAGCTGAAACCAGCAGTGGCCAAGATACGTTCATATCAGCTGCTTTTATTATGGAGGCTTGACCCTTTTCGGAGCAGAGAGAGACCTTGCCACCACCTATATATGCTTGGAATCTATATCTAGTGCAGATGCCATAGCTGACAAATACAGCGATGTCTTGTTTCCCAACAAATACTCAAGTACTGTTGCAGCAGTCACACTTCCATGCCCTTTAGGATATTCCAGTTAAGTTTCTCCGTCATATATATTTGCACTGTATCAGGTAAAGTTAGCAACAGCAGGGAGCAAGGCTTTTCCTACAGTCTTTTGAGTCTCTGGAATGATGACCTCTAGAGGAGGTGAGCTGAAAGTCCTCTGTTCTGTAGGTCCTACAAGATTTACCTATCCAGCCCACATGGCCTGGAATTGTCTGTATGACAGATGGACAGAAAAAGACAAGAGTTTGCTGTATATGGTTGGTTAGACCTTTATTGTTTGTTGCCAATGCTTATGTTGTAACTCACAAAAATAAACAATATAATCAAAGAGCAAGTTAAACATATGCATTTTCAGAAATGTCAGCTGTCAAACATAAAAATTTCCAAATTATTTAAAATTTGAAAATTCCCTTGGCAGTCAACACTGTTTTGGACCAATAAATGTAACTTTCTTCTTAAAGGCTTGTATACCTTGTTGCAACAGTTGGTCAGCAACCATTTTGAAATAATCTGATTGACCTGGAAAATTATGAAATGAATAAAGGAATCTAAGCCTAGATAAAGTTGCATAAAGGGCAGTATAGGGCATATTGTCAATGTTTTGAATCTGGCTTGATCCACGTGCAAAAAGATGATCATTTGTTGGCCTATTAAAGAATTTCCTGGTTAGAAAGCTAAGATGAGCAAGCACATATATAACAGGAAAAAGGTTAATTCCTGCATATAAGCAGCTCTTTTATGACCAGATTAATTTTAGCGTAACAAACAGGACGTGGCCTTCAAATATATAAACAATTTTGTTTTGACATAATCAGCAAAAATACATTGAATATCTTACAATCAGAAGTATCCTGAGATGGTGCTACAGTTACAATTTGAGCCCAGTTTTGCTACATGTTGGTCTGACAATAGCATTATGTTTGGTTTTTTAAAAGTATAGAATCATAGATTTATGAATGTGTACTTTAAAGAAAGGGTATCTTCTGACTTCACTATTACAGTCATACCTCGCGTTAAAGTTGCTTCAGGTTGAGCGTTTCCAATTTATGCTCCGCGGCGGCCTGGAAGTAACGGAACACGTTACTTCTGGATTTCGCCACTTGTGCGGATGCAAAAAATGACATTACGCACGTGCGCAGAAGCGGTGAATCGTGACCCGCGCACATGCACACGTGGGTTGCTCTGGATGCGAACGGGACTCTGGAATGGATCCTGTTCGCATCCAGAGGTACCACTGTATAGGTGGCATTTTGAGGCTGGTCTGATGGGGGCTTTTTTCTTAGTTTCTTAGTTTCTTATATTTTTGTTGGTTTGTCATAGCTTTATTTTATAAATATAGTTTTATATTATTTTCATTCATTTTGAAGTAAACGTCCTTAAGCCTAGGAAAGCCAACTCATGAAAACCTGTTTACCTAAATGAGATGCATTATTTAGATGTTTTCCTCTTTGGAGATGTCAGCAATAGGACATGTACTAATCAATTCAACAAAGACAAAACGTTGCAGCAGATAAAGTATTTAAATGGTTGTTCATAAATATTATTATTATTTGATTTTTAGCTTGTTCCCCACACACATAATATTATTTGTAGCTATAGGGGGGCAATATATTACCTGGCCTTGTAGTTACTGTCTTTCTTAAATGATTTATTCTGATCTGTTCTGAAAATTTGATGGTTTTCACAGTCTTTTTCTTTTATTGTCTGAAAGCCAGTAAATTTGTATTTGAACGCTGGCCAGACAAGTACATTGTATTAAAAATGAATATTGTGAACATGAACATGGAATTATAAAAGCATTGCATTTGAACATATTATAATTATTTAATGAATGCTGCCGGTACCAAGAATTTTTAAAGAGACACTTACCATTTAAGATTCACTGAATTTCTGAGAGAACTCATTCCAGTCAACCGAAGAAGATTCACTTTTATAGTGTCAATAAAGTAGTAAAACTGCACTGAGAAGGTACTTTATTTTGCATCATCTTACCTTTCATGCATCAATGGCAGATTGAACTTTATGTGTTAATATATTTTTTTTAGTGTTTTTTTCCTTCTCTCTTTCCCCCCCCATTTTGGAGTGGGGTCATCACCGAATTTGGATTTTACGCTAAACTGGTACAGCATAATTCGGTGGTAAAATGGTTATGAAACTGAATGTCTAAATCTATAGCAGCTAGAATAGTATCTTTACACAAATGTGATTCACCTTGTACAGTCTCAAGCAAATTCAAATATAGAAAAATCAATAGGGAGAAGTCATGTTTTGCATCTGATCTTTTATTTAAATTCTTCTCAAGAAGCTTTGTGACAGTTCTTAACATGGCTGAGGAGGAAGAAGCTTGGTTTATAGCACAATGCCAATTGGGGATTACTCTCAAGTTCAGTAGGGTTTACTCCTAGGAAAATCTGCATTGGATCACACCCATAAAATGCCATATGAAACTTTGACCTTGCAACTATTTACTAACAAATAGGCCTTGCAATTCTATATATGCTCACCTGGGAATAAGCCAGACTGAACTCAGTGAAGTCTTTTTTTTTTTTTAGTGTGCATATATATATATATATATATATATATATATATATATATATATGATCACAATGTTAACGTATCTGTGGGAAAGTAAACTATATGCAAAGCTGTAGGATAACATCAGATACATACTTCAAAGTGATACTGGTGAGATGCCTTTTCAGAATAATCATTGCCTTATTTTAAATCCACAGCTGACACTATTCTTTTCACTCCCAGTGTCAGGCATTCCCTTTCTCCAATGAAAGCCCTCCTGTGACAACTAGGGCAACAAATTATACACCTGGATTAGGAAGCCCAGACTTGATGGTGTCTTCACATCATAGTGCTTTGTCCTGTGAACATGCTTCATAACAAAAAGAAATTAATCAGCTAGAAGCATACTATTCAAAAGATGAGGCTGGGTATTCCCTGTATTTCAAGGTAATCTTTAGAAATGAAAACAATAGAATCTTGAGGTATCTTGTAGAGAGCTTAAAGTGACAAAACATTGATAGCCCTCTCCTCCATGAATTTGTCTAGTCTTTTTAAAAGCCATCCAAGTTGGTGGCCGTCACTGCAAGTTCCATTGTGTGACAATAGGCCATGTGATGTTGGACAAGGAGTGGGCCATGGCCAGGTACAGCAGGGGCTCCCCACTTGAATGTACGAACTGATCACAGTGGAAGAACAAAAATGAGAAAGGTAAAGAGACTAGAAGCTCAGCTTGCTGATACTTCTAAAATCCCAAGTTGTCCTTAAGAATTAAAACACACTTAGAACAATGTAGTTTGAATGGTGCTATTTGTTCCTCCAGATACAGAAAATTTGAACCTAGTATAGAAGTGGTGAATGTAGCATTTACTTATTCAAAAAGACATGCATAATTCAAATGATTTGTTAAGAAATGTTAAATTATTAACCATTGTGCCTTTTAACCTTACTGATGTGCAAATTGAGAGGTGATGGTTAAAAGGGCGGAGGGGAAAGGTCCAAAAGAATGGGCAGCATATTCAACCCACAAAATTCAGCATTTACCATCACATTATTCCTTGGAATCCATAAGGGCTATAAAGTTACCAAAAGGAGTAGAAAATTGGTTTTGTAAGGTTCTAAGGATAGCCCACAGATGAAGAAGCAAGATGCAGAGGAAGGCACTTGTGAACACAATGTCTTTGGCGAATTTTGTTGCAAAATCTTCACAGAAATGTGTTCGACATATTGCAAGGGTGCTTTCTGATAACTTTTCCTTCACAGACGATTGCAGCTATTTTGCGATAAATCGATGATTCTGCTTGTGTAATTGTTCAAACCACTGCATCTTAGTGCTATGAATGAGGGAACTGACAATGGAAGGCAAATTGGCTTATCACATGTTAAAACTATTAAGTGGAATAGAAATTTATTCAAATTGCACAGTATTGCTGCTGTATAAACCAGCCGTGATAGACTGCTGGATATGCCCTTCTATTTGTTCATATTTACGTTAAAATGAAAGTTATGGAAAACAAGCTTTAAAAACACTTACCTGGAACCTGGAACTAAATAAAATTTATGAGCTATTGTTTTTCTTTAGGTTTGGATAGACATTTTATGGGTTGGGCTGAGTTTTGCCCCTCTATGAATGGGAGGACTCATTGCATTCACAGAAATAACTAGGGTTTAATGAGTTATTTTCACCAATTCCAACTTCTCCCTCCAGCCTGCCAGTGCAACTTCTTGTGCTCTGGCTTAGGGTCTCTATCTCTGCAGTGCATCTTGTCAAGTGACATAGTGGGAAAGAGCATTCAGCAAAAGTCACCAACTTGCTTCCCTCCCTCCAGAATGAAACAGGACTCTGGTTGCTTTTATCCTATACATGGTTCTGCTCCTCTTACCCTCACAAAAATATTGTGGCTGAGAAAGCAAATGGTGAGCTTTCATGGCTTTGCAGAAATTTGATCCAAAGTTCTAGTCACACTATTCCAAACATGGCAATGGATCTATTCCCAACCAAATCATATTTCCTGCCATCACTGTACTTTTTATTCTAGACTTCATAATTTATGAAAATCTGTCATGCTGCTTCATGTGGGGGAAAATATAATAATATGGATCTCTATTAGCTGGGATGTAGTCTCAGTCTGTTCATTTAATCAGTTTTTAATTGAGCCTTGTGAAGTTATAGCCTCAAGAATGAACATAAATTCAGAGTCTACAGTCCTAAATGCTTTTTCTAATTTACAGGCAAAATTACTTATGCTAAATATTGTATTGCCTGTATTTGTCCCCCCTCCCTTTTTCTGCATAGCATCTTTAGCCGTTTGCAGCATATGTGCATTTTTTTTGTACTCCTCTTTTCTGTTGAACACAGCCAGAAAAGAATGTGCTGATAGCCAGGAACCAGCATGGCTTTATCAAAAATTAGTCATGTCAAACAAACCTTATCTCATTTTTAATATATATATATATATATATATATATATATATATATATATATATATATGTATATATATGTATATATATATATATATATGTATATATATATATATATGTATATATAGTTACTAGTTTGGTAGATCATGGGAATGTTGGAGCCATAGTATATCTTGATTTCAGAAGAGCATTTGACAGTCTCCCATGATATTCTTGTTGACAAACTCATAAAATGTAACCTGCATGATACTGTTGCTAGATGGATCCAAAAACGATTAAACAATAATACCCAGTAACTGTTTAATGGCTCTACGTCATCTTGGAGGGAGGTCTTACTTATACTCCCAATGCTTAATGGATTTTACAGCCACTTACCCTTTTGATTTTACAGCTCAGAGGCTCTTCTCTAATATGTAACCTGATAATGTTTGTGTGTGGGTGGATCCCCCCCTTCTGTGATCAGTGGATTTGGTTAACCATTCTTATCTAAGTAATATCCTTTGGAAAAACCTTTTAATTGTGAAGCTGTCACTATAATCTCTAGTACTTTTAGCATGCCTTCTTCACATTTGTCTTCTAAATTTATTATTATCATGTTAGTCCCCACACCACCCATCTATAAGTTTTTTGGGGGTCTTGATGATGGGGAAAGAACTTGGGCTTGACCTGGGCTTAGGGTTTCCTTCAGCCAAGGGCTCTCCTTGATTCTAGGACTGGATGCCACAACCAGGAAAATGCTCAGTGAAGCTGCAAGAGACCAGTCTCCTTCCTAGTAGGCTACTGTGGGACAATGTGGTCAGATCTGTAGTGTTAAGAGCAACTGAAGAGAAAAAGGAAGACTCCAGCAGCAGGAAAGAAATGGGGTTGCGAGACTGTCACTGTTTCTTCCCCTTAAGAAACTGGCGTCCCCAGCAAATCACTACCAGTTGCCCACCCTTCCGTAGCTGCCACCCTTCTCCCTGAGGAAAATCTTGACCGCTGTCTGCTGTGGGTCTCTGCTTGAACCAGCTATCTAGGCTAGCATTTCTTGTCAGCCATTTTGGTTCATCTAGGTTGACCCTAAGAGTACCCGAACAGGGAAGCTGGAAACAGAACAGGATGTTGAAAAGTACTCTCCCATGTTGCAAGCTTCCTGTATATGTAAAATAAAGCAATTTCCTACATACTTACCTGTGACCCACTGTTTCTGCCTCAAGGATCCTTACCCCTGAAGACTGATTTTGCATGGAGGTTGAGGATACAGGCAACCAGGGAACCTACAAGGGCACTGAAGACTAGCTGTCGTTGTTAGGGGAGCTGTAGTGGGTAGCTGACCTCCATCAGTTGACAGCTCAGTGACAAGTTAGGATTCTAGTACTGCATGATAGGATTCCAGTGTGCCAGCATTTCCAAGACTATCTAGTAGAGCAATTACTTTGGTAATCTTTAAAATATTGTAAGATATGTCAGTGTTATCATTTGTGTACTGTAGGAGGTAATGGTGGGGGGCTGAAGGTAATAAAATAATGGCTTGGCTACGGCTGTCTACTGAATTTAATATTGAGGCAAGTTTAAAACTGGACTTTCTGGTTCAGTTCACTTACAGTAGTCTATCTGACTATCATGGCGCTACACAAGCAATACGATCCTTGTCTGATTTACTTCATACACGAGGAGGCATGATATTGCCTTATGGTATACTATAATTGCAATCAAGTCATATTTGGTTTCCCTCTATGAAATTGTTCATCTATTGCAGAATGTGAGCAGTTCAGGTGTACCTGTACTTCCATAAAAAATAAAAAACCCACAAAACTTAACAGGCTGCATTCAGCTAAATGAATTGGGGAGTATATTTCAAGAGAGTCCACATTAATTTAAATAGCGTACACCCATACTTTATTGATATGGAAATAATGCTAAGAAATGTTGAAAGCCCATTGCTTCCTTCTAACGCAATGAATACTGTGCCTTTATGATGCCGTTAGTGGCAATGATAATTACTAAGTTTACAGAGAAGGAGCTTGGTGCTGCTGCAGAGGTGCAGTTGGGCAAATGCTATCTTGACAACTAGTTCACTTTTAAATTGCTCATGAAAAATTAATCTGTTGGATTTAGAAAACTTGATACAGTATAGCAATGAAATGTTGCCGGGGGGGGGAGAATAGAGACAGCACAGCCAGTAATTTGTTGTACAGAAGTTTTCGGAAGCAAAAATATGTAAAATAAAAGCAAACAATTCATATATTTAGTGTTTATAATTTTAATATTTTTTTCCATTTTATCCTGACTCTGTAAAGTATCTTACAGTGGTGTATTTTTTTTAAGAAAACAAGTGATATTTACATGTATTGTTTCCCAATAATTCCAAAACAAAGAACTATGTTGCTTTATGGGAATTATGCAAACTTAGAAAATATTGTCCCTGTAGTATGAAAATAGCAAGTAATATAAAATTACTGCAGCATTTATTGGTTTGAAATGGAATCAAAGCATGATATGGAAGTGTGTTTATAAATAAACCAGTGGTTGTAACCACATGATATTGCTAATGAATACAGCAGCAACTTATGGAGTATGCCAGATTGGAGAATGAAAATACACTTACTTTTAGGTGTCCTACCTGGTTTTATACGAGATCTCAATAAAGTGGAACTATCGTCATCTCACATCTCAATCACGTATTGTACTTGGCTACAAATTTTAAAGAATTAAATTGTCCCTCCATAAAATTCTAAATTGTGCCTGAGTGATCCTAAATGTAATACAATATGATACGGTTTACACACTTGCAGAGAACATTTTATTACAAGTTACATAGTATGGTACGATAACACAATATGTAATTTTGAGCAAGAATATGTATTTTACCTTTTGAATAGAGGAAGTGTAGGAATTAAAATTTGTCAGCGTTTTAGGAAAAATACTCCGTTCATGTATATAGAACATTTAATTTAGTTTCATTTTTTCAGCTTCAAAATGGTTTCCCAGCACCTCTTTTTCCACCTTGATACCTGTATAATGTAGCTTTTGTGTTACTTGGCAACAAGCAAAATACTGTTTTTGTAGATTTGTATGTAAATGGAAACCCATGAGAATATGGGCTATTTCTGTAACACAGAGATCAAATGCTAAGAATATCAGAGAGCTGTTTGTTTAAAATATGTGTAGTTGTATACTATCCGTATTTTGGCCCGGGTACGAAAACACTTAAATTTGTTAAGGGCTGTAAACCAGCAGATATTTACCATACATACCAGAAGACTGCACACTTTTTTGTTGTGCATTTCTTGCAGCTAACAATCTTTAAGCCCAACAACCTTTCCATTGATTTAAGTCCTAACCTGGTTTTGTGTTGGTGGGGTTGGGTGAGGCAAAGGGGCAGTGAAGGCTGCTGGAGGGGGAGGGGAATGGAGAAAGCGCACATATGCATGTGCAGTTTTCAGCAAGCACATTTATAACTTGTGAGATAGTGACTGTAGAGCTTGGACTATTGACCCAATTTGTTGTTGTTTGAGGGGATGAATGCATATAGCTGGGCTTCTGTCACTGTCACTGAATGGTAACTACCTGCCTTGGATGGCAAACTATATTTTAGATTTGGGGGAATTTTCAAATGCGTTTTGGGGTGTATTATGGGTTATAGTGTCAGCAGAAGTAAACAGAAGTCTCTACATGTGCAGACTTCCCATTTGTACTTCTTTGGATCAAGATAATGGCCATGATCCTCTTTAAGACCATGCATCAATGGTCAAAGGAACTGAGCTGCTCTGTATGTGAAGATGTTTGCAGTATCATAATAAACATCTTAGTTTAATATACATATGCTTATATTTGAGGATTTTGTTTTCATAAAAATAATATATTTTATGTTCTGAGATATTTGGAATTCTAAAATATTTATGGTGGGATCTTTTGTAAACAGGTTTTGAACTTTAATTAAAAACATTATAAAATACATTGTTTCATTCTCCCCCGTCCAACATAAAACAATTGCACTTTCCTTCATGGCACGGAAATGCCTTTCTCATCCTTCAGCTTTCGCAAAAAAATATTTTGGAATATGTACAATGATTTGTAGCCCTCTTGGAATTTTACTAGAAAGGTGTGAATTTTTCGTTAAAGCATAAATAGGAAGTACTGTTTGAAGCTGACCATAACAATCACATACTGCATTTTCATAACTCATTAAGTGAAGCATTTATCTTCCCCCTAAAAATGACCAAATTGCTTTTTTTGGGAGCCATATAAAATTGGCAATATTTAAATAATGACTTTGAGATTGAAGTAAGTGGAGTATAGCATGTCACACACTTGTTTCTCCTTTTTTGTGTGGAATTCTAAAAGTAAAATTATTTCCCCTTTTTGTTGCTTCCCAGTATTGAAAAAATGCTTGTTCAAGACATGAAATTGTAGACCTAATACCTTGCATATACCCTGTTGAAAATTAAACTAGAAAGGATCTGAGAAGTCTGACTTAATCCTAAAGTTTACAAGGAAAGTCATTATAACATATTTTTCCTCTTGAGACACGATTTAAAAATATGGGGAAAAATCAGGATACAACACAACCAAATTTAAGAACTTCCTTATTGTATTGATATTGGTGAGAATTTAGTATTCGGCTTCCTCCTCTTGAAATACGTGGGTAATAAAGAAAGTGGATGGCTCATGCCCAAGGTTTACAGTTGAGGGTGAATTTTAAATGTTACTCTTAAGGTTACCAGTTTTTTTCCCAATGAATCCCGGGACACTTTTCAACTTCAATGGATTTTGTATGGGGACTGATTTGTAAATCCATAACCTTTTCTTAAAGTTGTCTGTTTTCACATTTTCATTCAAGGTTTTGATCTGTTAATACTGAACGAAATATGGAGGTCAAGATGGTTGGCTGTCTTTCTTGAATGCGCAACTAAATAAAATTGCCAGGCTCTTGTGAACTTTTAAAAAGCACAACACATTATAAAATTTCTGGCACAGTGTGTCAATAGTGTATAGTGTTTTTCAAGACTGAATTACAAAAGAGTATTAAATTGTGGCAGCTGCCAATGATCTGTTACTTTAATGTTATCCATCTCTTCTCCTCCCCCCTCCCAAAATATGGTGCCAAGAATATATAATTTTAGCTGTTGGGTACCAACAGATTAAAAATGATATCTAAGAGAGCTAAGAGCCCCTAGCTTTGACCCTGTCAACTTTTCAGTGATTAAAGGCATGTCCTGACTTTGGGTGGCTTTTCATTGCTCCCCATATAAAGTGAGCAGTAGGTCTGGCAATGAAAATGACAATAAATAAAAGGTGCCAGCATTTAACTGAGATGCAATCACTTGGCTTAATGCTACAGCACATAAAGGCAAGTTTACACATAGTCACATCTTAAAGATTATTCATGGTCTCAGACCATTTGAAAATATTGTGCTTTCCTCAGGATTTTATGTGCTGAAAATGGCACTACCCAACCCCAGCATATTTGGAAAATTAGATGTACAACGAAGGCCTTTGGAACCAAAAGGCTTGCTTTTCGCCTTCACAAAAACAAATCAAAACAAATCTTACTTGAATTGATATACTCAGATGTGAGCAAGATGGCAGTTTGACATTAAAATGTTTCTTTAAAAAATGATTGTGGGTTGAGGGACTTGGGGGAGAGTAGTTTTACTTTTCTAACCTAAATTTCTATCCTGGTTTTTAAAATTCTTTTACATCCCACACTGGTGAAATTTGAATACAAAGTTGGCAAGGTGTGATTTAACGCCTTGCTCCTGAAAGTTAGTTCATAGGTACAAAGGCCTTTTTGGTACATATGGTGAGAACAGAATGCTTCTTTAATATTGTCAGTATAACACTTGCTGACAGTCACCTGCTCAGATTACCAAGATCCCTTTTTTAAAAATTCCACAACTTTGCGTGTGGATGTGTTTGTTTGTTTTTTGAAGAAGGCCTTAAAATTCCATATATTACGGAGTTAGTTAAAGAAACCAGAGTTTCCATCTTCCGTGCTTTTTTGATTCAGTTTTGGATTTTTGCTTGGGAGTTGAGGAGTAACTCTCCTGGGAATAAGGCAAAGGTGCAACCTGAGTTTCCTCAATAGGATGAAGTTTTCTCAGAACTGGCTGTAGTTTGTCTTCTTGCTGCTTAAAATCTAATTCCACACTAAATAGTGGAAGGAAAAGAAGAAAACCAAAATCAGTTGTCAAGGTAAAGATTTTAGGCAAGTCAACATTGAAAATGAGTGTGACATGCTGAAGAAAATCAAATGTCTACATTCCTTCAACAGAACACATTGACAAGTATGTTATAAAACAGTTATGAAGAAGGTTGAAATATATAACAAACTTGAAATGTGTCAACTAAATAATGATGTGAGACCTATGTTACCCCATAGCATCATACCAAGTCAGACCATTTGGGTCAGTATTTTCTACATCTCCCATTATCCCTGACCATTGGCCATGCAGGCTGGGGCTAATGGGAGTTGGAGCCCACAATATCTGAAACAGGCCATATTGACTACCCCAGACTACAATTACTGGTAAAGGCTCTTCTGAGTTTTAGACAGAAGTCTATCCCACAACTACTTTACATGCCATGGATTAAAACTGGAATATTTTGCATTGAAAGCATGTCATTTTACCTTTAAGATATACGCCCCTTCTCTGCTGACTCCTCCTCTACCCCTCTCCCCAAAATATTTAGTTGTAAGATGTTCTTGTACTTTGTGCACTTGCAGTCTGACACTAACTGGGTCTCTGTTTGGGTTGAGGGTTTGGCATCTGTAGCCCCTTGTGCAAACATGGTAATTCATGCACCTGCTAACTGTACGGTATCTCTGTGTGTGTCTGGGGATATTTTTAAGATTTAGAAATTATGCCTCTTACTCCTAAAGAGATTTATTGTGAAATGAAAGCTGTGTTGCTCTTGTCATTCAATACACGACACCCAATACCAGAACATTATGAGACATTGGAGTAAAGGTACAAAACTCCCCCTGGGAGAGGGACATGCAAAACAATACAGGGTTTTATGTTAAACACATTGTGTTTCTGACATTTCGTGGAATCATAGAATTGTGGAATTGGAAGAGACCCAGAGGGTCATCTAGTCCAACCCTGCAATGAAGGAACAATATCCTGATCCAGGATAAATTAGTTTAACCCTGTACTAGCTGCAGTCTTCTGTTTGGATCATAAAGTATGCTGCAACAACCTATTGGATGGTTCACAATTACCTGTTGGGAATTACCTCAGAAACCATGATAGAGTAAGCTTGCAGCTAATGAGGGATAAATTAAGAAGTTCCATCTACTTGGGGTAAACAACTGGATGAAAACCCTTGCCTAGTTGTTCTTAAGCTACCAACTTCACACACATGAAAGGGATCAGCACTGTAGGCTTCTGAATACATCATTTGAATGAATGAGCATCACAATCTGATTTATATGTATTTGAAAAAGACTGTCTTCTAAGCTTTGCACAAACTTATTGAAATAATGACCTCTTTGCTTATGCTTCGTCTCTATAAGGCAAAATCCTGGCTGCATATAACGTAACTCAAACTTGAAGCTCAGCCAATTATAAAGATAAAGCTTGTCAAATTGGCACAGATCATCATGTTACTAAACAGAACTTTGAAACATAAAGATTGCAAGGGAGAAACAAATTCAAATCTGTTACTCATTTGAAGGTTTAAAATTGCCACATAAAAGTAAAGTTAAGCTCATAAAATATGCATCCTAAGTTGTAAGCAGTATGTGGAGTGGAAAGCCCTGCTGGCTGCCCTGCAGTTAAGGAAAAAAGATTCAGAAGAAATTATAGCTAAGAGATCAACATACATTAGTAAAATACATTTCAGATTTAATTTATAAAAACAAAGAGGCATGATTTCACGCTATAACAAAAGGGCAATTAGTAATGGTAATGCACAGCAATCTGGGCAAGGAGATACACACACACACAATTTTGGAACGGCAATTCTTGTGTAACACAAAGTAGGTTAATTATATAGCAAGTTTCCTCACCTGTTCATGGATCCAAGAAAGCAAAAGTAATGATGGAAAGGCAAAACAATCATAAACTTAAGCACGGCTCATAGCTAAGGGAAAAATTAATGTGGTTTATAACCTCCCTCCCCCCACCCACCCACAAAAAATGGGAAAATATTACACAAGGTGACATATCCCTTTAATCCTAATGTATTTGTTCGGTCCTATCATTGCATATCCATGTGAAAAAATAGGGCTGAGGATTCTTTGATGATAGAATCTGAGATACAGGAACAAGTAACCATTGTGTTTTGTCACAATGTTAATTAACACAGGAATCTTTCAACTGTATATGTAAGATTTAAAGAGAAAGTGTTGCTCATATATTTTCGCTTGGATTCTAAGATACATTAACTTAAGGAGGTTTGTGGAAGAAACTTCCCTTCGTCTCACTGCCCCCTCTCCATGCAAAGCATCTCTGGAGGCTTGGAGGTCTCCTCCTGGACAAAATGAGGTAGCATTCAGGGAGGTTGCTGGAGGAGAGAGGGATTGCCTAAAT
Source organism: Podarcis raffonei (assembly GCF_027172205.1). Classification (NCBI taxonomy): domain Eukaryota; kingdom Metazoa; phylum Chordata; class Lepidosauria; order Squamata; family Lacertidae; genus Podarcis; species Podarcis raffonei. The sequence goes on along the minus strand of NC_070606.1, from coordinate 44,751,010 downwards.
TTAGGATTGAACTAAAATGCTTTAACAAGGAAGTTCATGGAAAGTATGTTTCCTGTTGTTTTCTCCACTCCAGTAGCCCTGCTCCCAGGCCCTTATTCAGAAGGTTTCCTGACCACCCAGAAAGGCTCTTTTATGAGGGAGACAGGGTGCATATGGCTTTAGGCAAAAGTAAGGAATGGGGAACTTATCTGTGGACTTTACAATAAAATTTGTTATGGTAATAGTACATGCAGTGTCAGATTGGAGCTTGGACTGGGTTTTGTTGATTTCTCTCTCCCCTCTGACCCCCAGTGTCCAATATATTGGACAGAATTGTGCCAAAGCAATGGGCTGGAGCAATGGTACATTGCTTGTGTTTTTGCTTCTATTGAAATATTAGTACAAAAATATATGTCAGTTTAAATCTATGCAGCATAAAGTCTCTGGTTAACAGACTGAACATAGGACTAAGCTTAAGTTCCTTAATGGCGAGATTCAAGGATCAGAAAGGACCCAAGTTAAAGAGTATGCATGCCACTAGAAGGGAGTTGAATATACTTGCATCAGGCTTAAAGAGCTTTTTTGTTGGTATGTTTGTTTACAAACCAGTATAGTTTGGCCAAGTGTTTTGCTGTTCAGTGGCCTGAGCTACTGAGTTGTTAAGGCTAGGACACCATGTTTGTGTTGAGTGCTGACAATTCAATATTCCCAATCAATTTCAGACCAGCATATGTTGTAGCTTAGAGATATAGATAGCATATGTGAAGCATGGGGCACAGGCAAACTGCTTTTAAAAACCACTGACCATGCTCAATGGTTTTCTTCTTTTGTTGAACTACTTTGTTAGTGTTGCTATATATGTAGTAGTAGTAGTAGTAGTAGTAGTAGTAGTAGTAGTAATAATAATAATAATAATAATAATAATAGAAACCTATACAGTGATTTGCCTCTTGAGCTGTGGGAAATCATGTACCAAGTTTCCAGCTTGGCACATGGTTTTTTTCCTGTGGGTAGATGCATATGCCTATACTGCATAATCATTAACATTTCTAAGCTGCATGGATCTCTTCTTTAGGATCTCATGGCAGGAAAATAAGCACATAGCTAGACTTGAATTGTGCATCCATGGAATGACATGCTTACACACACAGCAGCTTTTTCAGGTGTCATAGTCCAAAATATCCAGTGAAAAAAAGATGAATATGGGTAGGACAATTATAGATAGGACCAGTAATTGGCGCCTGAAACTGCCCCAAATCATCCTTTCCCAAACTTCCTCCCAACATTTCACCTTCTACATTATTTCACGCGCCACTGACTCTCACATTTGCAAGCTCTTCCTTGCTTGCCCAAATCTAAGCAAGCCACAGCTCCAACATCCACGCCCCTTTCTCACATGTCATTGCTAAGCCTCCAAAATAACATTGCATACCAAATTAGAATCCTTTCCCTCAATTCTGCCAACTAAACACCCCTTACCTGAAAGTGTGAAGGAAGATCCCTTTTATTTTATCAATTCTGTCTGTCTGTCTATCTATCTATCTTGCATCCAACACATTATCATATTGCTGTCCCTTGTAAGCCTCCTCTGTGCAGGCAAAGGGCTTATTATTTTGTCTGTTGATGTTCACATAATCCATATAATAAATGGGAGCAGCAGCAGCAGATCAACCCCTTACTTTTACCCTACCAATATACTGTTTTCTCTGTAATGTGTCCGTGAGCTGAATATCATTCTATTGCCTTTTAATTGTGACTTGAAATAATGACACACTTTAAGCTGATCATATGGATGTAGCCTAACAACTCTTTGAGAATCATCTGTGCTACATTTTTAGAAGTGTCTCCAAGTGTAATCCAAGTCAAAGTTGATGAGATAAGCAACAGGAACAAACATACTTTGTGGGACAAAGAGAATTTGTACCCATGTATCTTTATAGTATCCTTTTTATCTTTTTAATTTTTCTTTAAGGGTTGTTCTCTGTGGTTTGCATTAACTAAGTTAAGCAGGCTTTGCTTCAAGAATTACTGTGTCATGCTTTGAGAACTTTAAACACTGATCCTCAAATCTCTTAGGCGTGTAGATGCCCTATTGAGACATAACTTAGTGGTGATTTTATATCATCTAATTAGCTTTCATCTACTAAGATCGTCTTAACTTTTTCATTTGCTGATCTGGACTTGAAGATTGTATTTCAGATTGTAATAACCTGTTTTTAGTTGAGTCAGAATTTAGGACCAGGAGAACCATAATACCTAGGGTAAAATTAAATTACTGCGTAAAGCAAATACATATTTTTTTTTAATTCCGAGGAACAGAAAATAGCCAAATGATACATTAGCATGGCTTTCATGAATATTTCTCAAGAACTTCTGTAGTCTGGTTTAATCAGGGCTTTTTATAAGGGGTTTTTTTTTTGCTGCAGAAATTAATCAGTATGCTTTAGATACAAAATCTTTTCTGAACCTGAAATAGCCTTGAATGAGTGCTTCTGACTTTTCAACAAAAGTGAATTCTGTTATGAATGCTTTAGACGGTTCTTCCATTAAGATAATTCATGGTAAGTGCCCAAGATCAGTGTACAAAATATTAAACAAAAGCTGTTTTTAACTGGGGTAGAAAGAGCAGTTCCACTAGGAAATAATCATAGAATGAATATAATTTTCAGTTTTTGTTAAAAGTTACTTTGGACAGGCTAGGAATCGGATTAATACCTTTCCTGCATACAAATGCCATTACTTCTCAATAGTAAGTCATAATAAGGCAGAAATATGTGAGCTCCTGGCTCTATCTTGATAATGGTGATAATGTATAACTTTTTAGCTGTATTAATCTCATTTGGTGGTACTTCTGCTTTGCTGTTCTATAAAATATAACTGATTTTGAATGGAGGATATACTTGATCTTCTGTTTTGTGATCTTAATACTAATGGGATAGATTTTCTCAGCTTGAACATTTGTCGGCGCGAAACAAAAGAATAATTTTATTATATTCATTATATGAAAGCTTTAGGGGTTTTATCTGTTTTTTTCTAATCAATACTTTGAAAAGAATTGTCACTGCAGTGTATTATGAATTTTTAAAGTTGCCATTTTTTTCTCAGTTATGAAATAAATTTGTATTTTTTAAAGAATTCATTTAGTCACTAATGGGCTTGGGGCAACCTTAAATTATAAAGTTGAGGCTTGGTCATCTATTCTAGCTTGTGAGTCAGTACATTTAACAGTATCTTCTCATAAGACAAATTACAGATAGATATTGCAAGATTTTGCTACTAACTACTGGAATATGTTTTATGTAGAAGTGTCTACTTATGATATATATATATATATAGAGAGAGAGAGAGAGAGAGAGAGAGAGAGTAGACACTTCTACACTTCTGTATATATGCATTGCATTGCATTATGTATATGCTATCATACTTTTCTAGATTTAGACCCCCCCCCCTACTTTATAAATGGGAGTTGAATGTGTAAGATGTTAGACTTTGACCAGTGTAATCAAATGAGCAGTATAAACTGATACTGGGATCCGTAAGGCTGCTTGGGTTAGCACAGTGTCATTGTTTTTAAAAAGCACTGAACAACTGACTCCCATATCCCATCACAAAATACTTTTGTAGACCTCTCCTCACAATCTGAAACCCACATAGGTTGGCAAAAAGTGTTCTATAGTGCTGAGTACTAGACAATGTTCCTTGTGGAAGAACAGGCTGGCTATCCTTGCTATCCTCCTGCCTTTTTCAGCAATTTAGTTGGGGACAGTGCTGGATTTACATATAAACTAAACAAGGTATAGCTTAGGGCCCCACTCTTTTTGGGGCCCCCAAAAAATTTAAAGAAAAAAACCTGGATGTACATTTCCAAAATATTAGATAAAAAACAAATAAAATAAAACCTACATGCAGCAACAGTGTTTTGTGTTGTGTATGGACCTGTTAAGTCCAAAAATTACCATATAGCATATATTCAACACAAAAACAGTGACAATTTGTTGCTGACAAAGGACAGCTGGGCATATAAAGGGCGCCATTACCTTCAGCAGCTTAGGGCCTCATCAAACCTAAATCCGGCCCTGATGGGGATATAAGACTGTATGAAGCAGGAGAGCCAGTCAGGCTAGAGATTCTTGACTATCTTGGACAAAACACTCAGCACAAGCCTCATGTCCATTATCTCTTTGGCTATATGCTTGAGGTTTTAGTTACCACTTATTATTTTCCCTACAGTTTTTTCCCCAAGTCAACCTTATACCTTCTTAAAAAAAAGAAAAAAAGACAGAAGATATTTTAAGGGATGTATTTGGGGAATCACCAGTGAGAATACCACCCTTTCTTTGAGCAAGTTTTCCAATGTGGCATCAGGGGCACATATTTTTCTTTTTAAAAAATAAATCCTCGTCATATATGACAAACCAAATTCCCAGTACATAAAAACCAAGTAGCCAATTGCATACTACTTTGAAATCTGTACAGAAAGTAGGAAGAAGGGAGAAGAGCTTCGGTGTATATTAAAAATATTAGGCACTGATAAAGTTGGTCAAAATAATCAGGTATTTTGATGAACAGTAAAAGAAAATAAAAAAAACAGGAAAAGAAGATTTAAGTTGTTTGAAATCTTCATCTTTCATGCCATGATGGTCTTTAATTAGACACCAGCTATTGTGCCATGGTACATTAACATTCCAAGAATGTCATATTGAGGAAAATTAATTACATTTAATAATTTCTACATTTCACTTTCTCAGTTGCTGTACTTGACATTAGAGGATGCAGTTGGGTAGTCAGGAGGGCAATGGATTTATTGCTGTAAGGCTGCTTTTTATGCTTCAGTTAAGGCCAGTTTAAAAGGGTTTCATTTATATGAGTTTTCTAAGCACATCCTACCTCTACCCTACGATTATGTTCCTGAGTTTATACACAGCCTCTTAAGCACATTATGAGTACCTCTTAAATAGCTGCCTTGGTTCAAAACAAAATATGCTTTAATCAGGGCAGATTTAGAAAATTGTTTCTTGTCTGTAAGTGGAGATGCTTAGAGAGGGCCATTCTCTCATGTCTGCTATCTCACATTCAGACTGGTTCTCCTCTTTGTATGTTGAGGTGGTTTTGCCACATGAATGAACTTCCTTTGATTATGTGTTTATGACTCTGTGTGTGTGTGTGTTTGTGGTGTTGGGCACAGAGTGAGCGTAAGAGGCAGTAGTCTCTGGAGAACTGTGTAGTGCTTTTCTCTGCTGCCTCTTCTATTACTGTTGCCAGAATGGAAAGCCCTCTCTTTCCAGCTCTTTGGATTTTATTATTGTCCTGATGGGAATGTGGACAGTGAAGTTTATCCTTGTAAAAATATGGATGGAGTGAAAGGTGATGCAGTCTAAATATGCAGGGACAGGAAAAAAGAGGAGAAAGTTTTAGATGGCTGGCATAAAGTTTCATGTCTACTCATCTTGGATGCACTGTTTACATGTTTAACACTTTATGTATGTTTGAGTCTAATGTTTGGATGTAGTGGATTGTATGTATCATCAGGATAGAGAACAAGGGTATTTATATATGTTTCCCAATGAGCTCAGACTCCCATGCTGGTATATAAGGTTCTGAGTGCTGACTGAAAAATAGAACAACTACTATGGCTCCTGTTTCATTTTCCACCTACCCAAGCAACATATTACAACAATATTGTGTCTAACATTAACCAAACAGCTGCTTCTGGAAAGCGTGATTTGCAGCAGGGAAATAGTAGGATGTGCAACTCTTTCTCCACTCTCTCCTTTATTCCAGAAACTTTACTCCAGGAACCCCCCCCCCCCAACAAAAATGATTTGACCTTTTTTTAAGGTAAACATAGGTCTGGAGCCCTTACATGGGTGGAAATGTTTGAAAGTGGGGATTTAATGAAAAATAAGGAAAGAAAAAGGTTTTCTAAAAAAAAATAATCTGGAACATTCTTCACGACAGGGTGTGCTGTCCTGGTGTCCTGTTACCTTCCAGCTATTGTTAGATTCCAAGTTGCATTCTGCCCAAGCCATCATGGCCAGTGGTCAGGGATGATGGAAGTTGTAATTCAGCAACATATGGAGGACCACAAGTTCCCTATCTCTTCTTTACAGTGTTAAAATGCAAACTGAAATGTAGTATTTAATGTATCTGATGTATATGTTTCTACATATTTCCATGCTTCTTTATGAAGTTACTATTTTAGTTCACCTTAATATAAAATAAGGTAAAAAGGTAAAGGACCCCACACAGTTAAGTCCAGCCGCGAACGACTCTGGGGTTGCGGTGCTCATCTCACTTTACTCGTCGACGTTTGTCCGCAGATAGTTTTTCTGGCTCACGTGGCCAGCATGACTAAGCCGCTTCTGGCGAAACCAGAGCAGTGCACGGAAATGGCGGTACCTATTTATCTACTTGCGGTACCTATTTATCTACTTGCACTGGCATGCTTTTGAACTGCTAGGTGGGCAGGAGCTGGGACTGAGCAACGGGAGCTCACCCCGTCGCGGGGATTCGAACCGCCGACCTTCTGATCGGCAAGCCCTAGACTCAGTGGTTTACACCACAGTGCCACCTGTGTCCCCATATATTAACTTTTAACAAAAATAGCTTTGAGTAATGATGCAGCAAAAGCATATCTGATTTGCTGCTATTTTCACCTAAACATCATGTGCAATTGGAAAATTGGGAACAAAATCCACCTGAAGCCATTGCGCCCTTAAGAACTTCTGAAGTTAGAGCCCCTAATTTCTTTAACAGCATACATTACAAAGGAGAATGAATGAGATAGCATTAGGCTTCCTGCATTTCAATTTGTGTTTGATATATTGTGCAAACAGACACCATAAGACTTAAAATATGAAATGTAGTCACTAATATAGCTTTTGTGCGCTAAGCATCCCACAATTATTCCCTGAGCTACTCAGTTGTTGCAGTCAGTTTCCTCCTACTGACCTAGTCCTCACTGTCATTGTTGCAAAGAATAGTGGCACATATTTTCCTCTGATGCAGTGCTGTATTATCTATGTAGCGTGCTAAAGCTATTAAAATTCTGCATTATTTTAAATTTAGTGTTTCAAATTTTAAAATTCATTTGCTTATAATTTATCTTGATTCTACTAGTTATGTTGCAGACCCCCCACAATGCCTCACCCTTTCAGTTTCTCAGTTTGAGTTCACTTAGCATTTTAAATGAATACATGTTAATTCATACCTGTGATATGTACCCACTGAAAATGTGTTTGAAGGAGAGACATGCATGTTACCATGTGTTCATCAAGTAGATATGATGTGGAAGTCTGTGACTGGCTGTCTTTCCATAAAGCAAAATGAGTGTGTCTACTTCTGATTCTAACACTTTTAATAGGTACATACAAGAAGTCTGGAACATGAAGCGCAAAGCACCCCTGAGATTTCACTGAGTATTGCTTTCAAGTTCATCAGCATTGCCCCTAAGCTCAACGTTCTCATGATGCTGATGTTTTATGTGTGTGCCTGGTGCAAATACAGAACACACACGTGTCCTCGTCTCATTTCTCTTTTTATATCTGAAATACTTTATAAATTGGATTTTATAGTGCAATAAACATTAATTTCCTAGTCTTCTGTGCATTCGTGCTGAAATGGCAATTTAAAACATTGACTTGCTTTCGATCTTCCACCAGGGAATAAAATCATTTTTACCCAATTTAAAGGAACATGGCAATTATTAACCTACCTATAGATTATACATGCACTGTTCCTGCATGTGTCACAGTTAGATGTGTCTTGACCAGTCCGATATGAAAGCCTACAAAGATAAGAACATGAAATGATTAAAAGTGTTTGCTTATTTCTTGTTTGCTTTCATTTTCTATAGCAATTAACACCTTATTTTTCCCAGTTGGTTGCTGGCCATACTTTTCCACCTGTGCTTTGGAATATAAGGATGCCTATGAACTTTGATATTCAAGGGCAGACAGTTTAAGCAGATGGCTGCGGTTAAAATATGTAAAATGAACAGGATATTCACCTATAATTTGCACATTATAGATTACCATACTTAGCAAAAACATAGTGGGTGACAAGTTCTTCCCTGAGTGATGTGCATTGTCCACCCCCATCAGGCGAATGTTCTAGTCGCCTGTGATAGCCAACAGGAATGAAGACTATTACCATAACTAAATATTGAAAGTCATTATTCAGCAGCAGGGCTTTATTATGAGGAAAGGCATACAAATCACTCTCACTCTTATAATTTGCTTTCTAGCTCCTGGACACTATTTCTGGAAATACGACATATAGCACCTGAACATTTGAAGGGACTGCCTTGCACAAGCTGTCCGTGGCCTGTGGGCTGTCCGTTTCTAATGTAATATAGTTAACTAATTGTTGTACAGCTGTAATACAGGTGAAGCTTTGAGAAAGCCTAAGGTTACAGGCCAGGATGCAGGTAGCTTTGCATACTGCAAAGCAAGTTGTTAAAAGATAACATCCAAATTAGGTGCAAGTTTTTATCCCAAATTCTGTAAGTTTGGTTTTTTAAAAAAAGATTGTTAGCAAGTTTAAGAATTAATTTAGTAAGCCACTTGAAAACGAGGTGAGGTGTAGAATGCTGTGGTTTGGATATTAATATGTGTGCAAGGACGATCTAGTTTGAACTCTGTATTTACTCTGCCCTGCCTGCATATCAAATCCTGTGGAAAACTTCAGTGCCCCAGAAACAGCACTGGTGAAATTGCTATTGCTTGTGTACTTATATGAATCTCAGTGCTATTCAGACCGCAGTCTATACATACCTGGGAGTAAGTCCCACTGAACTCAGTGGCAAATACTTCACAGTCAAAAAAGGGGGGAGCAGAGGATTGTATCACATGCCACATTTAAGGTCCAGCAACATGAACATTAGGAAATATGCTCAATATTCCTGGCTGCCAAGGCCATTTAGTGTACACTCAGCCTTATCATTTTTATTTTCCATTTCTGGGGTGCACTTCAAGTCCAATCCATTCAGCAGTGAACTGTGAAAGTGGTTCCATGAGCCGGGGTGTGTGTCTTTAAATAGTAGCCTCCACCCCAATGCACCGTGATCAGTTATCTGTTTTTTTATATCACAGTTATCAGTGTGCATAGCACTTTACAGAACACAAGAGGATAGGTCCCTGCCCTGGGGGAATTTGGAATCTAAAATTTATACTCTGGGAAAACAAGGGAAGGGGAGGCAGGGGTACATATGTAGTTCTTTTGAGTTACACATCATGTTAGGCATCTGCTTCAGCAAGTGAGATGAATTTCAAAAGCAGCTTGTGATATGAAATAAGGCTCAGCTTATAATACATGCTCTACTGTGTTGTTATAAATGCCTTGCTTCAACTGAAGTAGCTCTTTGGATCCTAGCCAAAGTATACCTGCCAGCCTATCAATTATTGACTCCCAAATTATCCCAAATGCTCTCTGTGTGCTAATGTTTGAAACAAAGCAAAATAAGAAGGGGAGTTATTGTCTCTGTTTGGTTGGCTGCTGTAGGAAACAAAATGCTGGACTAGACGGACCTTTTCTAGCAGGGCTCTTCTTATGTCATTGTGAACTATAAACACAAATTTACATCTACCAACAAGCACAAAAGTGTCAGTCTATATATAATTTTTTATATTAGAGTGCATATTTTTATGTATCTCATAGCACTCTTCTTCATCTGGTGGGTCAGGATTCACTAGTGGGTCACAGCCTGATCCAAGGTAAGGTGGGTCTCAACAGGAGCAATACCACCGTGCAAATAAATGGTAAAAGATTAATAAATGGGTCCCCAAATGTTTGTGCTAAAAGTGCATCCTAGGTCTGATGTGTCACATATCACGTTTGCTTCCTTAGAACATTGGTTCTACTCATTGTTACCACTTAGAGGAACAGTCAGCTCTTTTAGGTTCAAACTGGACCAATGGCAGATTAGCTCCAATGGGGGATTTGCCCAAAAGCAAATTGCAGCTTTAGAATAGGAATGCAACAAGGGAATGAGGGGTTGAATTTCCCCTTTGCATGCTGGGACTCCTGCATTTGGCTGCCCTTGCTCATGGATGCAATTTACAGTTTAAAAACTAGCACATGAAATGCAGGGATCATTTAATGTCACATATGCTTTGGCCCTTAATCTGCATTGTTCTTGAAAGAAGTGAAGAGCTTTTGGAAAAACTTATCTTGTCTGAGTCAAGGGCATGTTAGTAGATGGGAATATATTTCACCTCCTACTTTGTATTTCAGTAATAATATTTACAAACACGCTCACCACATATAAAGGTATCAGAAGACAGTGACTTGTCTATATACAAAGATAACCCATAAACCGAAGCCTCTAATGTACATTAGTGCAGCAATTAGTTATTGTAAATATTTGCCATAATGTGTTTCTGCCCATTATAATGTATAGCAAGTTTCAAGTAGTTCTGCCTGCCAAATCTTTGAGACAGTTTAACAGTTGTGTCCTGGGATACTGTCACCTCCAAATGAGGTCCGTTCACGCTGTCACTGTGAGAGAATGTGTTCCTATAGAGTCAGCCATATTTCTGCATTTCATCAATTAACCTTGAAGAATGCAACGTGAAGCCTTGTAATAGATTGTGACTCAAATAGTTCATGAAAGCACCATTTCAGTTCCTCAAAATAATAACATTTCTTTTGTTTATTTGGGGGCGGGCAGTATAAATCTATGTGGGCCACCGCTGTGCATCACATTGAATTTAATATAATGAAGTTCAAAGTGGGTCAGTCTCTGGCTACCAAATTTTGGAGCAAATATCAAACATGTTACTTCCCTCTGAATTTTATCAGTTAACTAACCAATAACTGAACAGTGTCAATACATCTCTTCATAACTGGTCTTAGCCAAGTAGAAATGGTTGCCTTATACATTCCATTGGGCCCCTACCAATTCACCCCTGCCCTGTGCCAAATTAATTTAAACATGAATTACTTTGCTTTCAAGGGTTAGGCAGGTTGATGAGTTTAATGGCATAACTGTTATGCAAATTCTTTTTGACTGGCTTATACCCTCACAAGTACCTATCAGTTAGAATCCCTAGCTGAATTAGCTCTCAACTGTTCAGTGATTATTCTACTTCATGGACTGTGGCTAATAGCCCTTAGCCAGTCTGAGTGCAGGGATTAATAATATCCTAGTTATTATGTAAATGAAAGCTCCCTTATCCAATCGGATTCTGCTGAATTTCACAACTGAGTACATTTAGGGGTCAGTGACTCTAATATCCTTGGGCTGTGGTTTGCTTAGTTCCATTTCAGTATGCTAACAGTGAATGTGGTGATTTTTAAGTACAATTACATCTGCCACCTCTTTTATCTGGTTTGCAGTGGGCATGTAAAGCACAGCATTTCGACAATAAAATGTTTTGAGTGAAACTAGAATCTATGTAATTACACAGAGAAAAAAATTACTGGCTTGAATGAAGTGTCACCACTCATAATTCCCCTCCCCTCCCCCCAAAAAATAGGACAACAGTGCCTGCTCTTTAGGAATATGAGAACGAGTCACTCTTACTGAGAGCCCCAGATGCGTTGTTATTGTTGTTGTTGTTGTTGTTGTTGTATAAACAAAACTCTTCAGTGTCTGCTTTGCCATTCTGTTCAGTGGAGCAGCGCTGTCTCTGTGTTTCTTTTCATATGCAGAACTACCCCACCACTAAAATTTGTGCTGCAATTTGCATGTATGTGTACCTACACACACTTAGTACTGTAGGCATTGTATTCACTGTGCTTGAAAGGGTTAACTGGATTAATTTCAGCAGCTACTGCAGTGAATGATTGTCATGTGCTTTTAAAAGACTGATCTTTAAAAAAAATTATAGGTTTCAGGGGAATGCTGTGGACAGAGTGTATCTTGATTTTAGTAAGGCTTTTGAAAAAGTCCCCCTTGATGTTCTTGTGAGGAAGCTGGTAAAATGTGGGTTGAATGAGATAACAAGATTTGTAGACTGATCGAACCCAAAGAGTATGGTTCCTCGTCATCCTGGGGAAAAGTGACAAGTGTGGTGCCACAGGGTTCTGCACCTGTTGCTGTTCAATGTCTTTATAAATGACTTGGATGAAGGAGTTGAGGGGATGCTCATCAAATTTGCAGATGACACCAAACTGGGAGGAGTAGCTAATTCTGTTAGATGACAGAATCAGAATTCAAAATGACCTTAACAGATTGGAAAGCTGGGTGCAAGCTAACAAAATGAATTTCAACAGGGACAAATGTAAGGTTCTGTACTTAGGCAGGAAGAACCAGATACACAAATATAAAATGGGGGATACCTTGCTTACTAGCAGTACATGTGAAAAGGATCTAGGGGTCTTGGTGGATCACAAGCTTAACATGAGTCAACAGTGTGATGCAGCAGTAAAAAAATAATAATGCTATTCTATGCTGCATCAGCAGAAGTATACTGTAGTGTCCAGATCAAGGGAAATAATAGTACCACTCTGTTCTGCCTTGGTCAGGCCACACCTTGAATACTGTGTCCATTTCTGGGCACCACAATTTAGGAAGGATGTTGACAAGTTGGAATGTGTGCAGAGGAGGGCAAGCAAGATGGAAACCAAGCTTTATGAGGAACGGTTGAAGGAGCTGGGTATGTTTAGCCTGGAAAAGAGGAGAGACAAAATAGCCATCTTCAAATATCTTAAGGGCTGTCACATGGAAGATGGAACAAGCTTGCTTTCTCCTGCTCTAGACCAGGGGTCAGCAAACTTCTTCAGCAGGGGGCTGGTCCACTGTCCCTCAGACCTTGTGGGGGAGCCAGACTATATTTTTTTTGGGAGGGGGATGAACAAATTCCTATGCCCCACAAAATAACCCAGAGATGCATTTTAAATAAAAGCACACATTCTGCTCAAGTAAAAACACGCTGATTCCCGGACCATCCACAGGCCGGATTTAGAAGGCGAATGGGCCGGATCAAGCCCCCGAGCTTTAGTTTGTCTACCCCTGCTCTAGATGGTAGGACTCAAAGCAATGGCTTCAAGTTACAAGAAAGGAGATTCCAACTAAACATTTGGGGGGAAATTCTGACAGTAAGAGCTGTTTGGCAGTGGAACAAGAGCTGTTTGACTCCCACGAGAGGTGATAGACTCTCCTTCCTTGGAGGTTTTTAATCAGAGGTTGGATGGTCATCTGTCATGGACACTTTTAGCTATGATTCCTGCATTGCAGGGATTGGAAAAGATAACCTTTGAGGTCCCTTCAAACTCTTACGATTCTATGTTTACAGCAAATTTTTTTAATATAGTGAATTTAGCTACAAAAACTTTCATTAATTGGAGCTTGATTTATGGGGGGAGGGGAACAAAGCTGAAAGCATTTTTATCCCGTTGGAGTATGCTTATTTCTGTGTGTTGCATGTAAATTATTCCCTAGTAATGTAAGACAGGGATGGGGAACCTCTCTCTGGCTGAATGTAATGTTCCCTTCTAAACTTCAAGACCGAATATAATTGGTGAGCAGAGTTAGAACCAAAGGAGGTGAAACAACGAATGTGAATTTCACCCTTGTACAGTAGGCTTTTTTCTACCCATCCCCCATACACCCCTGCTACCTTCTGCTGGCAAGGAAGAAACAGGATTCGAATTCAAGGACATTCTAGCCAGGCAAAAACCCTCAAGGAGGATGCAATGAGCTTATAAAGGTAGGGAGATGGTACATTGCTGGGGAAGGGTGTATGACAGGCATAGGCAAACTCGGCCGTCCAGATGTTTTGGGACTACAATTCCCATCATCACTGGCCACTGGTCCTGTTAGCTAGGGATCATGGGAGTTGTAGTCCCAAAGCATCTGGAGGGCCAAGCTTGCCTATGCCTGGTGTATGACCTAGATATGGTCCTAAGGACCAGATAGAGAAGGCAAGAGGGTTGTGTATCATTGAATCAAGATATAGAAAACAAGGGTAAGAAACATATTGTGCTAAGAAGAACAAGGAAACCTTTAGGGGAAAGATGCCAAAAATAATTCTCAAATGCTGACTTTAGTTTTTCTATGTATAGGCTTAGCAGTTCTGGATATTGCTTTTTAAATTGGTCATCATATGTCTTATTTTACTTCAACGCACAGCCACTAATTCTTTGGAGAAAAATTATGAAACCCTACAGTATGCCATACAACTACTTCCACCACTGACACCTTTTAAATAATATAGCTGCTAGTTCCTGCAGTGTGCATTTGTTTGGCAATTCCGAAATTTCAAGCCCTTAGTAACGGTATGTTAAATCCATTAAAAAAAAAAGCAAACAAACTTTCATTCTGTTATTAGTCTCCCAACACATGACTCTAGGAATATTTCACTAGTGGAGAGAAACTGGGTGGGTGGTGCTTCTTATCAGCATCTTGGTGCACTCCCTTGCTTCCTTTCTCCCACTGTGAATGGGACAGCTCTGCCTATCCCCTCACCTTCATATCTAGGGATGATATGGAATGGCTGGCATGAAATCAGTGGCTGCTGTTCCTTTTCAGGGGCTGGGGAAGTTACCTTTAGACATGTGATTTGGTCTTTGCGCCATTTGGCTTCTTCCCTATTTTATCTGTGGCTGCCATTTTGTGCAGAAGCATGTTGTCTGGCACATGGAGCTCAGCGAATAAATTCATCAAAGGGGATCTGCCTGGAATTTCCCTGCCACTTCCAGATGTAGAAACTTTCCATGAGATGCAATGATCAATTATTTTCTTTCTTGTGGTGATGATGAGGAAAACCAATCTCAATTTTTTTAAAAAAAGGTCACAAAAGGCTAAAATAGCCGTTCAGGTGGGAAAAGAGAGAAAGTAGTGATCCACTTCCTATTATAACTGCCCCTCAATTGTGTAGGAAGCATCTTGTAATCACCAGTGTGTTGGAGTTCACAACTACATGGAAGGATCATCAGCTACTGACACATGGGTGCTGTACCTGGAGTAGGACTCCCAGAAGTGATGTTTTGTTTGGTAAAGTGCTTCACCTACAATAACATCATTCTTTCAGTTAACTTCTACATTTGTAGTGGTTGAATTGTAGAATTCCAAAACACATTTGTTTTATTCTGGTGGTCATAACTGACTTCTTCTTCTGTTCGGCAAATGCCCCTTCAAACTTATCTCCCTATAGCCATGCAATTGCTACCTCTACCCTTCCAGAATCAAATTGCTCAACAACTTCATCTGTCAGTGGCTATTTCATCAAAGAACTTTGGAGCCCCCCAAATGACGGCTAATTCCTTTAAGCAAGTCACACTCTTATAACAATACTAATCATCTGTTTTGGGGGATCATCTTTACAATCCAGTGGCACAATGGACCTGCTCCAAGCCTGAAGCTGGGATAAGTGTCAGCTGGCTTAAACTGAATGCCATACAGGCTGTTCTCCTAGCATTTCAGGAACATGTTGGAAGCAATGACATCTTGATTCATAGCAATGATAACATAGCCAAAGCATGCATAAACCAACAAGGCAGTACTCATCACAACACTGAAGAATAGTCTTCCATGACTCCTTGAAGGACTGCCTACAATATACTGGGATAAAAGTGACTGGCCATCCACAGATATAGTCTATATTTGCTAGTGGGTTAAAACACAACAGTGGACTAGGTGAGCAGATAAACAGGTGGAATGGATGCTTAAATCTTCAGATAAGCATTTTCTCTCTCTCAAATATAAAAATCCATTGGGACAGATGTCTTTGTGAGAGATTGTCTGACTGGTCTGCTCTACTTTCCTTCTTTCAAGTTGATTCTTTGGGTCATTCAGAAGATTCAGGAACAGCAGGTGGAGGTAATGCTAGGCTCACTCCACTCACCAAGTAGATCATGGTTCCTGGGTGTAACCAAGCTGTCAACATGAACCATGAAGTCTTCTCTTTTCTATATGCCTGCAACCAAGAGAATGCACTATCCCAGAGATCAAGACTCATAAAATAGGTAGCTGAACTCCAACTTTTATAAGCCTCAGCCAGCAAAGCTAGTAGTTGAGACAATGGAAGTTGTTGTCCAACAGCATAGCTCAGTCGGTTAGAGCGTGGTGCTGATAACAGTAAGGTCACAGTTTTGATCCCCACATGGGACAGCTGCATATTCCTGCAAGGCAAGGGGTTGGACTAGATCAGTGCTTCCCAAACGTGGTTCTCCAGCTGCTTTTGGAGTTGCACAAATTTGTATATCTATGAGCCTGAAGAAATGGAAAGAATCTCTCTTGCCTGCTCAACTCTATCACCACTAAGAACAGATGTGTTTTTTCAAGAATGAATTGAAAGTACAGCAGTTAAACATCTAAATACCAGTAAGTATTTGGTCTCACACTGTAGCAACAACAACCCAGTATAACTGCTAAAGGGCCATTCTCAAATTATTCTCCACCTTCCTGGATTGTTCTGAGGCAGAAAAGCTGAATAGGCCAAAAGTTCACACTTACTCTTCTTTCTTCCCTTCTACTCACTGGAGAAAACTGAACAACTAAACCAGGAGCTCCTGTTTCTTTTACTTGATACCCAGATTGGAGGCAAGGTGGCAGTTTTGAGTGTAGAGTATCATCTGAGTTTATAAGATTAACCCACTACTAATTCAGTTTTCATACCTCCCTACAGTGAGAGCCATGAAAGTGGGGAAGGAGTCCACTCATGTTCACTTCCCAACTGAAAGCCCATGGGATGAAGAGCAGCTAACATGTAGAATGATACTCAAGTGAAGTTCAACCGAATGAATAAAATCACTGACAATGTATACCAAAAGTTGTTGGTGGTAGAAACAAATAAATATACTTTCGACAATTCTCCTCCAGAATATATATATATTTTCTTAATTAAGGGCAATTGACATGAGATAGTTAAATAATTGAAGACTGCTCTGCTCTTAACTCCTTTGTTGACCCTGTGTAAGTTATATAGTAGTAGTAGTAGTAGTAGTAGTAGTAGTAGTAGTAATAATAATAATAATAATAATAATAATAATAATTTATTTATATGCTGCCTATCTGACTGGGTTGCACAGCCATTCTGAGCGGCTTCCAGCAAATTACTTCAAAACACACATTCAAAGCCTGTTTTTAGAAAGTCTACACAAGCTTTTGGTTGCTTCCTGTGAGCCATAATTAAATGATTGCATTGGTAATTTTCAGTAAAAAAGAGCAAAAAATTCTTTCTTAAGTGATAATCTCTTTGAAAGTCTCATAATTAAAGCTCCTCTTACTCGTGTGTGGTTGAAGGTCAAACTGACCCATTTTGTAATATCTTTCTTAACTAATACGAATTCATCAGAGTAGATAACTCAGAAGTTATAATGCTAAAGAACAACAATGATGACTTCTGGAAATAAAATCTATGCAGACTTCATAGGTCCCCTTAAATCATCTCAATTTTCATACAGCTGTTCTCTATCTAACTCACCGTATTTTTCGCCCCATAGGACACACTTTTCCCCCTCCCACGGCTTGCGGAGAGTTGCCTGTTCTGGGGGCTGGGGTTGGGGGAAGCTCGGGCTTCCCCCGCCCCAGCCCCGCACCTGGGGGGGAAATAAAAAAAAATTCCTTTATTCCCCCCCCAAAAAAAACTGGTGCGCCTTATGGGACGGTGCGTCCTATAGGGCGAAAAATACGGTACATAATTCTTGTTTTGTGCTGTAATCAGATTTTTTTAAAGATGTCTGTTAGGTATAAGCTGTTAAAGCAGAAGAGAGTTGGAAGTCTAAACAGTAGAAAGCCACCCATACAAATTTTATTTTCTACATTGGTATCCTGTCTTTCAGCAAAGAGTTCAGGACTTCATTGCAGTCTCACAATAAACTGAAGAGAGAGAGAAACTTTACCTAGGTCCCCCACTTAACATCGCTGACTAGGTCTTTGAGACTGGTTTACCCACAGAGAAACTATAACCTCTTCATGTAGCATGGCTACAAGCCTGATTTAATATCCATTACGGGGAAGCTGTGCCATCCAGATAACAGAAAACTAGGGTTAATTTGGATACCACATTTTATGTCTCTTCAAAGTCTTAGCTTTCCCTAACATCAAACATATAAAATGCCCTAACACACTTGTCTATTTCAACCGACAGTGACTCTCCAGCATCTTAGGCAGAAGTTTATCCTATCCCTATTGTTTGGAATGCTTTGACTGAAGATGTTAGGGAATAAACTTGAGACTTGCTGCATGTAAAATGCGTGATATACCACTGAGTCATGGGCCTCCCTTGCTTGTGCAGTCAAATGTGATGAGTGAACAGAGAAGTCATGGCTAGCTGTAATTTCTGTGATAGCAGTGACACCCTTTTTTCTTATTCAATGATATTTATAAGCCTGGCTGAGGCAATATGTTGTCATCCCATATGACTTGCATACAAAAAGATATTAAGATATGTTTTCCAGTTGGCCCTTAGTTGGTGCACAGGGCAAGAGTGGTGGGTACTGCCATCATTATACAGTTGAATATATATTAGACATCTTAACCAAATAATTCTATCCTGCATTTGTCCAGCTTTCAATTATCCTGCGGATCAATATGTTGTGCTACTTCACCATAGGAAGTATGGGAGAAGGAAAATTTCTCGCTTCTTTCTTCACTATCTGGGCCTCCTGTTGTGTTTCCTGAAATAATTTTGCCCGGGACAGACATACTAATGATTCTGTGTGTGCTTCCCTGTAGCTTAGGTTGCTTTAACCATCAAGAATGGTGTTTATTTAACTCATTCTTGAATTGTGGAAGCACCTGTGGCACACTATATTCTGGGTTAACTTTCGGGGGCAATGTATTGCAGGATAATGGTGCGTGTACGTGTTCCTGCTTTTGGTCATGTGCAGTCATGTGGATCAGTATTCCTTACCAAGCTATAAGTCTTTGAAGCTAAAAGACATCAATTACATCATTTGGATGTCGAATTCTAGCTTTTGATTTGAGGATAAAAGGAATCTCCCGTTCTCAAGTTCAAGGCAACTGCTTATAAGCATCTAAAATAATGAAGTTTTTTGGGGGGGGGGGTTGCAGATAACTATTATTTTAAAAACTGAAGTTAAGAAAATCTTAGCTGAGAGGCATTTTTGATGAGTAGATTATTATTATTTTTTAAAAAGGAGAAGGTATTTTCTTTTTGGAATGAGTGCAAAATTAGAAGAGCAACTGCTGTTGCTATTACCATGGGCAATATCACAGAAAACATTAGAAATGTTCAGACCCCTAGGACAAAAGTTTGTGATGACAGCGAAAGGGGCAGCACGATTGAAAGAACATTCAAGGAAGTGGCCACTGCAGGCAAAAGTCAGTGTAATACTAGCTTGTACAGAATTATTCTTGTCTTGACAAGGGGGAGATGTCGAAATAGATTTGCAGTATTTGCTGCAGAACAGTGAATTGTTACAGCCTCTGAGCCATTTTAGCACATCTGCATTCAAGAAAGTATCTATCAAAAGTGCACCCTCAGAATTATGGCCAGGCTAATTTGGACAAAATAAACGTAAACTTCAGTATTTTAGATTATACTCTTGTTGATCTAACCATAAAGGCATATGAAAGCAACACTAAATGCAAAGATAAAAATGACTTGGTCTAGATTAATTCAGTTATTTACTGTTGGGGTAGAATACTCATAAATGGTTACATAATTTTTTTGTAGCTGTCATAAAAATTCCAGTTTTAGTTGTATGAATATGCATTAAAGTGATTTATTTTTGCTCTTGGACTTCTTAGTCCAATATTTGGTATATTCCCCCCCCCCAAATGAATTGGGTTAATACACTGCCTGGAATTGTGGGAGTGTATTTAAAAATAACTTATGTGGATTTAGCTTGTATGAATTTGTTTTGCCTTTCATCATACCTGGCATGCCTACTGCACATAGCATTTTCTGCTTGTTGATAATTGAGTCCTCCCTGCCATTTCCAGGAAGGCATTTGGGTGTTTTGTAAGAGGTTTTATGTGCATGTATACAGGGCATCCAGGACTATGTTACATAATATGGTTTACATAAACAGGTTGACCCATGATTGCTAATTCTCTTAGAGCAACACAGAGGAACTAGTCAACTAGAGAACTAGAAGCTTCTACATCTGCTTTGCACAAGCATGCAATGCCGACATTTTATGCCAATGTGAAAAGCTGTGTTCAGGTCTCATTGTGGTATGACTTGGGGCAGAGGGGGCATGTTCGGTAGAGGGGGAAAGAGGTATAATGTACCATAGTGGAATTTGGGAACTCAGTGTGGAATTTTCCAGGGTATTCTGGCTAGATGATGCCCAAGTATGCTGCTGAACTTGGTGCAGAATTTGGCAGTGTAAGAACTTCCTATGAGGATTGTATTAATATTTCTATTCTGTTTGTTTGTTTAAAGCCATCCTTAAATTACTGGATCAATGATAAAGTCATAGATTCCACCCCTCCCCTTATTGTTCCTATATCTGAACTAGGTTAATATAATTTATAATTGATTTATAACAGTCCAGTCGCACTAATAGTAGAAGACTTACTTTAATGGATCAAGTCTCAACAAATGAGAAGAAGCTTTCATTACATAGTCAAGGTCCGATTTCGACAAAAGGTTTTTCCCCATGGAACAATATCTGTGAAAGAATACATGTGAAAAAATTATGTAGGGAATTGGATTCAAAATCCATGTGGATTTTGCAAAAGGGGGGGCGGGAATTGGACAGGAGTGAGCAGCAATGTAATTTTGCAAACCCACAGATTTTCACAGATATTTCGCCGAACATTTCTTTTCTGCAGTGGAGAAACACTACTTTGGACAAAAAGGGCTAAGAGCTGATAGCTTAATTATTATAGTTATCAGCTGTTCCTGTAGGAAATGTAGCGTTTGCAGAGGAAAGTGCAATGAAAAATCATAAGGAAGTCAATGCATGCTGCCTGAGCAGTTGAGAGAATGTCCCTCTCCTGAGTCTATCTGCAGGATAGTTTAAAATCACAATGTCCCACTTCCTAGTAGAAAGGAAATGCCCTCAACATAACACTGCACTGCAGGCAAGCCAGAAGTAATATTAAGTCAAGGATCAGCCCTAAGTCTAGAGCTAGCTCCAATTTGGGGGTTAACTACTTCAATTTCACATAATTAGCTTCAAATTTTGAGGATTAGCTTTAATTCTTGTCTGTTGCAAAAAACTGACCACTTTGTTGGCTGTGCATTAGAACTAGGATCATTACTATTCAAATGGATGTGAATGCTGTGCGCACATGATCTGGGTTTTATCAGGAGTTTTCCCACCAATAAGCCACTTTTTCATTGGATATAGTCTGGGCACAGCAAACTCAGTCTTGACAGTGCTAGATGTTCACTTTGAAATGGGGAACTCAGCTCTTCAGAAGCTGAAGAGTAGGCTGCAGTTTCATCCTCAAGACTTATTACCCTTATTACCCTGGAGAACTGCTTCCAGTCAGTATAGACAGTACTGAACTAGATGAACCCAATGGTATGACTTGGTGTAAGGCAACTTCCCATGCTCTCTCTCATAGTGGTTCTAGTTGTGATTATGCATCCCCCCCCCAATTCAGGAAGAGAATTTTGTTGCATGCATATGTGATAAAGTCAACTAATTCTTTGAATGCTTGTCCTTCTGTAGCCAACATGGCACCACACATGAATGGGCCGGAGGAGCCCTAACACTCCCTCCTCTAACTCAGTGATGCCTGAGTAACTTTAGGGTGTGTGGAATACTCTCTTGCAGGGAGAGAGGGATTCTGGAAGAAGGCACTGCTGATTGACTGGAAGCAGTCCACACAGCAACCTTTTTTTTTGCAGGTTCTATCTGTGCATCCTTTTTAACTGTCTTGCTCACAGAAGGCTTGTACTGCTACATACTGAGAGAATAAACCCGGTATTGCTTATTTGGTCATTTATCCAAAGGTGAAAGGGAGATTAGTTAAGATGTCCTAAATATTCAATGTGTCTGTAAACTTCATTCAGCCTCCGATTTAATAAATTGGAGATTGATTTGATTTTAGAGTCTTGATGACATAAAGAATAGTCTGCTAAATAATAATTTTATGGCATCTTCCTGCATGAGTCACATAGTAGGCATAGTCAGGAAAGTTTGCTTAATTTTTAGATTAATGCATTGGAAAGCATTTTGTGTGATCTAAATAAACAGTTGATGTTATTAAATAATGAAATTGACTTCCCCCTCCCGTACATTTTTTTCTGTGATTGGTGAGTAGTATAATGGAAATTATTGCTTTCTTCACTGTGTAGAAAACTGTGATTACAGATTATTTGATTTTTTACATGCTAATCAATTTATTATAATATTTGAGTCTTATATTTTTACGGCTGCATGTAAAGGCAGTTTGGGAATACAGACAACATTTTTTTTTGGTAACAATCCATATATCCTGGTTCCTTTTGCATTTGCATTTTCTAATGTTCACATCCCCCCCCCCAAGACAGACTGTGTTGAGTACGAGTCATAAGCAACTTATTGTGCTCTCTGTAATCAGAATTATTTCCACAAATCCCAGTTTTAGTTTTCTTTAAAAAATACATAGGCATTCAAATAGACTTGGAGTGAAAGAGACATATGAATGTGTTCTGAATAATCCAAGGCTAGGGAAAAAATTATTCCAGCTGCATAGTCTGTGCATACAAACTGGAAAGAGAAAGAAAAGCCCCCTCTGCTTGCTGCTGTAACAACTGCTTGCTCTCGCTCTCTCCTCGTTTTTTCTGCAAAATAATTTTCAGTACAGCAGGTTGTTACTATTTCATCAGTCCTCAAACTGGGAGCATATAACTGACTTTCAGAAAGGTGAGCAGGGATATCTGAAGAATGATTTCCTGTATTCCTAGCCTGCTGATATAGCTGTTATAAGTATAGACACAATCAGCATCATACAAGGCCTCCAGTGGATTTGTGAAAAGAAGTCTGCTAAGCACTAAGATCTCCCAGTCTCATTAAAGCACTTATGAACTGGAACTGAGAAAGGATCAATTACTGCGTCTGCTGTGCTTGGTTGTTTTAACAATAACTAACAAAAACATTTGTTAATACTTGGTTTGTATGCTAAGTATCAATTCAAGGCTTGTAAAATGGAAAGTTCTAAATTTTGGCAGCTTTTCTTAATACGTAGGTTGCTTATGGGTTATCCATTAAATTCAGTTCATACACCAATTAAAACTGTGCTATTACTGTGCTGACATCACTGGTTAGCGCAGGCTGCTAAAGGTGCTGTTGGTAGCCAGAAGGGGCCTTTGTGTAAGCACAGTGTGGTAGAACTTGCACCAGACAAAATGAGCCTTGAGGTGGACAATGGGAATCATGAGTGGTCACTGATAGCCAGTGAGGCATGGAGGTTGGGGTGTTGGACCAGGACCTGTGAGATCAGGGTTCAAATCCCCACTAGGCCATGAAGGTCACTGGACAGTCACTGCCTCTCAGCCTAACCTCCCTAACAGGGTGGTTGTGGAGATTAAATGAAGAGGGGAGAATGATGTAGGCCACCCCAAGCTCCTTGGAGAAAAAGCTGGAATATAAATGCAATAGCATAGAAACCAAGCAGGTTGGTAAAGGAGAGTTGATCCTCCTTTGGGAAAAGAAGTTTTCATGAATAAATCTGAAAATGGCTGCTCTGATTTGTGTTTATTGGTGGAATGCTGCATTTGTTAGAATCTAGAGCTCAGTTGTTTAAAATCTTGCTCCTATGGTATAATCTTTCTAGTTTTTCCTATATAGGAAAAGGCTTCCACCTTAGACGTTATCTGCAAAAATAACTGTATTGATGTAAAAATATCTTCAAATAGTCCAATATTACTTAACAATGACATACTTTCTCTTCAAGGATCCAAACTGAGTAACTACCTGTACATAATAAAATAAACTACAGATGTAAATATATCTACTTTGTGAGATAATTAGAATAATTCCTAACATATTTACTGCTACACTTAAGGGGTCTTTGAAATAGGATTTCAAGAACCCCTTATTGTAGCATGTACATAATCTTTATGGATTTCATAAAAGAAGGCAATCTTAAATTTAAAAAGTAGAAAATCCCACTTGGTTTAGAAAAGTGGTAAATAACTTGTGGCCTTCAAGATGTTGTTGAACTCAAACTCCCCTGAATTCCCAATGGTAAGGGATGTTAGGTTTTGTTGTCCTGCAGAATCAGAAAGGCCACAGATTGGCCACCCCTGATTTGGAGTCCTTTGTATTTCTAATATTACTAAAGCCAAGTGCTGTGTGGTGTGTTGAACTAGGACATGCAAGACCAGAGTTCAGATCCCCCCAGTCAGTCATGAAATTCACTGGGTGGCCTCAGGCCAGTCCCTGTCTCTTAACCTAACCTTCCTCACAGGGTTGCTGTGAGCATAAACTGCCCCGAGTTCACTGGAAGAAAGGTGTGCCATAAATGAAACAAACAAACAAACAAACAAACAAACAAACAAACAAAATACATTTTCTATTAAAGTTGTTAATGTCAATGAAAAACCTCACAATAACATTGGCCAGCATGATCTTCTCTGTAATACATAGATCTATTTACTCGATATACAAACAGTTGTGTGTTCTACTATAGTATTTTAATCACCAGAGGTCTATGCGTTTTGGCTGACCTTGGTAGCCAACCTAAACTTGTGCTTGGTATGACCCACAAAAGGGAGTGGGTCATTTATTAATAAAGAATATTTATAGACCACCTACTCACATAAAATGTCAATGTGGCATACAGCAGGTACAATAAAACATGCCATTAAAATAATCATAAAAATGGCTGAGTCGTTTGGAAATGTTTAAACAACTGAATAGGCCTGCCAGCATTAAAAAATCTTCAAGAGGCTCCTGAAAATTAACAGGGGCAGTGCTTGCTGAATCTCTGCTGGAAAAGTATTCCACAGCATGGAGCATGTAAAACTAAATGCCTGACTTCTACTTGGGGGACAACTAAAAGCCACTTTTCTGGATGATCTCTGTGATCAAGCAGGGATATAAGAGCTCTGGCAGTCCTTAAGGTATCCTTGGTCATTTACCTTTTATCATTTGCCTTACTTGCATAGGTATTAAATAGTACTGGGAACAAAATAGTGTCCTGTGGAACCTCATAGGCCATGTGCTGTTGCATGTGTGGGCAAGGAGAACTCCTTCAACTCTCTGGACACAGATAGGAATGGAAACTCTACAATACTGAACATTTGATCAAGGAGGATGGTCAGTGGTGTTGAAAGCTGCTGAGAGATCGAGTAAAAGGGACAGGGTTTCACTCTAGGGTGAAACTTAGCATATTCTTCCCTATGATTTTTTTTAATATATATATAAATAATTTAAATATTTCTTAACTGTGCAGAACATGCACAGAACAAGTAAATATAATTTGATAAAAGACTAACAAAAAAACCCCTAAAAGCTAAACACAGACTAGGACTTCAAGTGCTATCTAAAACAGGAAGTTCTTCACCTGATACCAACCCCCTCCCTCTTACAATGTTGGCACAAGTTAAGCCTCCCTAGCATGGACATTGCAAACTGGGGTGCCACCACAGAAAAGGCCTTCTCATTTAAGTACAGTATCTGGGAAATGTGTACAATTTAGTTCATAATAGAATTTTCATTTTTTAAAACCCATATGAACTGAGGAAAGTACTCTTTTACTGAACAGTGTGGCATGTTCCGGAGCACGTGAAGAATCTTGCTTTACTGAAGGAAGTTAGATTGGATCAAGCAGTTTTGGGGGAAGGCAGGAAGAGCTTAGTATAGTCTCCTCAAAGAGAACATCAGTAATGTCAAAGAGAGCTTGCACCACTGTCACTTATCTTCCCCTCCAATGTACTGTTGATGTGAAATATTCAGCATGGTCTATGTCATGCATTCAGTTCACAAATACCAATGCTTCAGTTTTACACGGTCACTGGCTCCAGAACTCTTGCCACATGTTGAAAAGGGTTCTGTGAAGATTTGTTTCAAACTACTGGAATATATGATTAAATTACAATATACAAAGCTTATTCATTGGCTGGTTATGATCTTCTGTTGATGAGCTGCCCCAGTTACACAGTAGCTTGCAAGGCACTGAGGTTGTAGGCCTTTTTCATTAATATTGTAGGCCTTAAAAACCCCCACACTCAGGCATTTTAATCTGCTGCTGATATCACTGTGTCCTATGGTTATATTGGGGCTGCATTGTTAACTCTTGTATTGTTGTGACCCACCCCAGAATAATTTTGACGAAGGGCAATATATACAATTGTTCGACCAGTCAGTAAGATTTTGCACCTGAGGGTAGAAGGAGTTTTAATCTCAAGTGCATGAGAAGTTGTGGAGAAGACAGACAGCTTCACTTATCCATGCTTTAGACTGAGTTCCTAGTGGGCACACTTACTTTAAAATAAATGAATCCAGGGTAAAGGTAAAGGTAAAGGGACCCCTGACCATTAGGTCTAGTCGCGGACAACTCTGGGGTTGCGGTGCTCATCTCGCTTTATTGACCGAGGGAGCTGGCGTACAGCTTCCACGTCATGTGGCTAGCATGACTATGCCGCTTCTGGTGAATCAGAGCAGCGCACGGAAACGCCATTTACCTTTCTGCTTATCTACTTGTACTTCGTGCTTTTGAACTGCTAGGTTGGCCGGAGCAGGGACTGAGCAATAGGAGCTCACCCCGTTGTGGGGATTTGAACCGCCGACTTTCTGATCTGCAACCCCTAGGCTCTGTGGTTTAACCCACAGCGCCACCTGTCCTTTAAAATAAATGAATCCAGATTAGACTACTGCAATTATCTCTACTGGACTACAACAACTCTTGTGTCCTGAAAAACAGCTTGGAAATGTAACTTGGGCCAGAATGCATTGGCTGTAGACCTGCGAAGCATCTGAAAAGGCTGCTATTCTATTCTGGTTATTTATGTATTTCTGGTTTCAATTTAAAGTGTTGGTTTCAGAGTTGAAAGCCCTAAAAGGTCTTAGACTTGGTTATCTGTAGAACACTGCTCCCATATAGATCTGCCTGAGCTTTGCGGTCAGCCTTGAAGGCTCTACTTCCTGGGCCATCAGCTTGGTTGTAAAACAGGGCTTTCTTGGTAGTGGTGTTTTAAAAAGGTTTGATAGTGAGGGAAACATCACACTTGATTGTTGCACTTAGAGGAAATTTTTGCTGCTTTTGTAGTTAGTTGCTTTGCATTTCTATAAGCAGAAGAGCAGGGAATAATAATAATAATAATAATAATGATGATGATGGTGATGATGATGATGGTGATGGAACCTATTTAAACTAAGCTCTCTAATGAAGTCAGATAGTGTTGGAATTTGCATGGTGATAGCTTTAAGCTTTCGCAGAATACTTCAGGCAGGCAGAATAAGAACTGTGAGATAGCTATCTATCTGAAGCAGAGCTCTGTGATCTTGAAAACTTGTGCACTGATAAATCATCCACTGATAACCAGTTAAATCAAAGGGATCAAAGCATCACCAAGTAGATGGTTTTCTGACTGACTTGAAAATATGCTGATCATTAGACTATATGTAAGAGAAATGCATTCCGTTATTTGAAAGCTGAGGTTTTGAATGAAATAAACTGGCACAGATTTCTGAGTTAGTTTAGGATTTGTATAGGAATAGATGCAAAAACCTCAAAAGGGTAGTAGTTATTTTACACAAGTCTACTCAAAAGTAAATCCTATTGAATTCAGTAAGTGAATACAGAATTGCAGCCTCAGTACTTTAAAAACTCTCTGTTCTTAATAATACGAAGGGAAAATATATTTAGACTGTTCACAAGCAGCAGAACTTGGATAGAATTTTCCTATTGTAGAAAGGTAGTAAGATACTGTGCTGAGAAACCTAATACCACCAGTGAAAGGAATGAATTACTGTATATAATCACAAAGGATGTGCAACAACAAAAAGTTCACATTTAAGCAGCTAAAAAGCAGGAAATGAGTCTTGCTGTATTGAAAATTGTGTA
This sequence comes from Podarcis raffonei, assembly GCF_027172205.1. Taxonomy (NCBI): domain Eukaryota; kingdom Metazoa; phylum Chordata; class Lepidosauria; order Squamata; family Lacertidae; genus Podarcis; species Podarcis raffonei. Next base: position 44,723,166 of record NC_070606.1, on the reverse strand, counting down.
ACCTGACCCAACCACTGGGGATATGGTAGGTTATACATTTAAATCAACTCTGTAAAGCTGATAGTCCAAGCACCTTTGGGGTGGGGGGTGGGGTAAAATGTTAACAACTTTATTCCAGGGAACAACCTGCTTCCATTTTAATAAGGGTGTGTACACTAGTCAGCTGCTTACTTAGGGTGAGAGTAGCACCAGGAGCTTTGCACAGAACATAGTGGTACTTTCAATGTAAAGAGTCAAAGGGGGAATGTTTACTGGAGTGGGGGAAGCAAGAGCTACGTAAAACAGTTAGAAAGCATGGAGGTGTTTGAAGCATGCAATCATTAATTTGAAAAGTATATGCGTGTTAGAATGCAGTCGCTGAATTAACCAGCAAATGAAGACAATGTATCTTTAAAGGGGTGAAGGAGGGGGATGCATATGAGATGCCAAAAGCACAAAAGTTGCAATTATCAGATAAAGACTTAATTAGCTGAGCCTGAGTAAATAGCTATGCTGGTACAAATAACACTGAGTAACACTTTTATAGGAAATTGTAGAGCAAAAGAAGGACCGCATGCGTTCATGTTTAAAATACTCTCTGCATTCCCTTTCTGTCAAATGACGCTGCTGTATATTTTGGATTGTTTGAGTATTCCTGTTAGCCTCCCAGAGCAATCTGTTTTTAAAGAACTAAGCAAAGATTTCTTAACTTTACTATTTTTTAATGACTTTTTGATTTGAGACCAATATGTAAAGGGATTATATTTTAATTTCAATATTCTTTTGAATCGGTTGTGTTGATATCAAAAGTATGTTTATCTTAGGAGCACAGTTGTACTCAAAAATCCTAATTTATTATATGTGCATTAGAATCAAAATGAAATAGATTGAAGGTCATTTGCAGCATTAGTATGTTAGTGTCAAGCTAGACACTGAATTATGTATTGCAGGTATGGTGAATCGAGTATAATTATCTCGTGAAAATACTCCAAATACAGCAATATGATGCAAATGCAGTTGAATGTACTCTTACAGCAGTTCTAACACATTCAAAGTAAAAAATTAAGGGCACATAAACATATAAATGGAACTGTAAATTGCTTAGTAGAATTCATTTTAACTATTTTAACAAATGGTGTGATCATGCATATTAAGGAAGGTTCCAAAAACAGCTTACCCTTCTCTATGAGCTTCTCCTTTTTCCAGCTCCTGAATAACACCCAACAAGACCTTTATGGTTTCCTGACTTGAGCTGATCAAGTTCTCCATCATCTGTAGCTGTGCTTTCAAGTCTACCACTTCTGTGTGAGGCACAATTTGTTGGCATCCTTCACTCACAGCAACTGCTGTCTGACAAGGCTGTTTTCCTTCCATAGGTGAAACATGTATCTGAAGGGTCTGTTCATTACATTCGGTTGATTGGCACTGTGCCTGCGTCGAACAGGCCTGAGCTGCACTTACGGCTTGTGATTGCAGACCATTAAGATGCACTGTTCTTTTTTTGTCCTCCTCGGTCGGGCACAGAGACCAGTCATTCCCTGCTGCAGATTTTTGCAGGTCCGTCAGTGAGATGTGAGAACTGGATGCAGGCAAGTAGACAGAAGCTACTTCTGTCTTGAACACTTTTCCATGGGTGGGTGGATTAGCCTCCTCGTTCCCCAACGGCCCACTGTGGTGTTTTGCTTTGTCATGCAGCTGGTAATCAGGCTCTTCTAAAACAGAAGCTGCTGAATTTTGAAGAGAAGGAGGTTCTTTAGTACAGCTGTGCAAATCAGTGCTTCTACATGTCTCCGAACAGTTGTCACTAGAAGGCTGCTCTATTGCATTCATGCGTTCATTAGTATGTGAAATAAACTCAGCTGTCACAAATCCAGTGACTTTCTTGCTACACTGAGCAGCCTCCCCTGAGATTTTGCTGTCTTTATCTTTAACATCTATTAGGAATCCATTGTTTTGACTTGGAAAAGTGTCAACAGAAGCTATGCTTTTGATGATACTCCCCTTTTTCCGGTCCAAGGGGAATGTCTGGTAACACTTTTTGAGTTCAGGCGAAGTCTGAACTCCTGTACTTTTAGTAACGTTAGGGATTGATCTCCGAGCAGGCACTGTCATATATTTCCGGTAAGCTGCTCTGTAAGAGATGGGCTTTGCTTCCTTTTTGTCACTCTGCTGTAATGTAGAGAGTTGTTTATCTCTCTGCTCGTTTTGGGCGTCACATATGTCTTTGAATCTCACCTGCAGGGCTTTGTTTCTTTTCTTGATCTGCCGGTTGGGATCCAGTGCGTATTTCATCTCTAAGGCAAGGGATGTAGCTGGATCAACTTCACTTTCAGAGGCTGTAAGCAAGCACTTGCTGGGTTCCTTACTCTCCATGGTTCCTGTATTCAGAAACAGTTTTTAGGAAGAATTTTATTGCACTAAGTATGTAGGTGTTTAATCAAAACATCTGAAACTTTGAAGGAAAAAGAGTAAGTTTAGGGTCTCCTATTGGTTGGTTGGGAATCTCCACATGTACATATATTGTTGTTCTTTATGTTGTTTTAGTTTTCTGGTAAAAAATGGATAGTATACAACTCAGCTTTACACAGAGTAAAGGTAAAGGGACCCCTGACCATTAGGTCCAGTCATGGCCGACTCTGGGGTTGCGGCGCTCATCTCGCTTTATTGGCCAAGGGAGCCGGCGTACAGCTTCCGGGTCATGTGGCCAGCATGACTAAGCCGCTTCTGGCGAACCAGAGCAGCGCACGGAAATGCCGTTTTCCTTCCCGCCGGAGCGGTACCTATTTATCTACTTGCACTTTGACGTGCTTTCAAACTGCTAGGTTGGCAGGAGCTGGGACCGAGCAACAGGAGCTCACCCCATTGTGGGGATTCAAACTCCCAACCTTCTGATCGGCAAGCCCTAGGCTCTGTGGTTTAACCCACAGTGCCACCCACGACCCTTTACACAGAGTAGACCCATTTAAATTAATGAACATGACTATGTTAGGTCCATTAATTTCAGTGAAGTAAAACTTAGCTGAATACCACCCAGCGTTAATCTCATGGGTAATGTCGGGGGGGGGGGGAATCAGTTTAGGTGAGTTCTGATTGAGCAATGTGGCCTTAATGATGATGTGAGGGGCGTGGGAACCACTTCAGGGTGTCCAAAGCTTTTTACATAATCTTAGGTTCCCATGCAACTCTTCTGTAATGCCAGTATTAATGCCTCCATCGTGTGTACCAGTATGGCATATTGGAAAGAACAGTTGTTCCAGCCTAGATGCCTCTAGATGTTTTGGGCTACAACCCATCAGCCTCAGCCAGCGTGGCCAATACTGAAGGACAATGGGAGCTGTAATCCAAAATATAGCAAGGTTGCAGGTTTGAGCTGCGTATGGGACAGCTTCCTATTCCTGCATTGCAGTGGGTTAGACTAGATCCATGGTTCCCAACATGGGGAGCAATTTCATTTTTAAGGGGGGGCAATTTGGAAACTTGTGTAGACCAAGTTAATGGCCTTTTAGGCTTCCTCCACGTGAATAGGAGTTCACTTTCTGAATAATAAGAATTATATGACACGGGGGGGGGGATCAGGATTTTAGAGATGCTTAGGTGGGGCATGGCCAAAAAAAGGTTGGGGACCACTGGACCAGATGATCCTCAGGGTCTCTTCCAACTCTACGTTTCTGTGATTCTACCTTCACAGAAACAAGTGAGGAAAGACTTGAGATACTTCGTTGGATTTGGAATATTATTCAAATTCCTGTTCAGCTTGTTAAATGATCTTGGATCAGTCATTGGCTCTTACAAGGTTGGGAGGATGAAAGTGTGTGAATATTGGGGGGCAGGTGGTGCTGGAGAGAACCATGTGTGCAAGAAGGGGATCTGTGTCTGCTATATCACGTTCTAATTTGTTGGAAGCCACCCAGAGTGGCTGGGGTAACCTAGTCAGATGGGTGGCATATAAATAATAAATTATTATTAATTTTCCATGATGATTAAAAGGATTGGTCAGTCCCTACTCATACATATGTCAGTGAGAGTATTGGAGCCTGGGGCCAGTGCACTGAAGCAGCTGTATACAGTTAACTTTGCATTCTTCTGTAAGGTGGGAATAACAATTTCCCCCTTTTGGAATAGTTCCAAATATGAACTGCAAGATGGATGATAAATAATGTCCCTTTGTCTAAAGCTTTTTAAATGGGGATATTTTATTCTGCAGAGTGATTGTCAATAAACAATGGTGAGTTAAGGTGCTTTTTCGGTCCTTAGAGGTCCTTCATTTATTAGATTTGAAATTGAGTTGGCTATACTGAATTTTTGATAATTTCATTATTAACATTTGAAAAGATAAACACTTTAAAAACAAAAACAAAGTCTAGGTGTTATAGTGTGGGCACAGATGTGCATGTGTGACCAGTCATTTTACAGTGAGAATGGAGCTAAGTGGGGTTTGGTTGTGTGATGCATCATATTGACAGGATACTGATTTTAGGGGATACACTGCTATGCTTGAGCAGTCATCAAGATTTTTTTTTTTAAAAAAATTGTTTCCTTGTAAGCAAATCCAGTGTTTCTGAAAGTATGCATCTTGTTAATTCCTTTCATGGCAATGGAAACATCAAAATTTATTTGGTTTTAAATACCGAACAATTAGTGTTCCATGGTGAAAATACTGTTTTGCGCTATGCATTCCATGTTTTTCATTTAAAATGTCATTTAAACAAGGAAATTTTTATAAATAGCAAAATACAGAACCTTGTGTTGCATATTTAATATTCATATTGTGTTCAATTATTAAGAGTAGCTAAGATGATGCAGGTGGCTGCTCTGTTCTGTTCAGGGAATACTCAGAGGGTCACACCTTAGTTTATTATGCTGCCTCACAGCTGTTTTATACACATGGTGAAGTTTATTTGATTGCTGAAGTAAGAAAATAAAAGCTGATTTCAGAGGAACCGTGCCAAATTGTATGAGGAGAGAATTCGGCCATGTTTGATTCCTTATCCATTTTTATAAATTTTTTTGTGGGTTTTACAGTGAGGAAAAACTGTAGCTGGAAATCAAACAAAAAAACCCCCCCTAACTAGCTGACAAATCACAAAAAACTAACACTTGTTTTACTGTAGAGTACATTTTCAAAATAAAATAATATATACACAATTCAGGTGGAATAACAGCTGCTGGTGCTTGTTTGCCTTTTCTTTCACTTCGCTAAGGAATAAGGCATTGCAGATAAACATGGCCTAGGCTTAAAACAAAAATCTTAGCCAAGACAGTCCAAATCTTAGCAGGAAGCAATCCCTTCAGTGTGGAAGGATCTGGCTGGCTACATAAATGGGTGGTGGGAAGGAGTGAAAGCCCTTTATATATCATGCCCCCCCAAAAAAAATGGGATAGCTCCCTTGGCCACCTTGCCTGCTGCTTTAGGTCAAGTAGTAGCATAAAAAGGCACATAAGAAAACAAGCTGATCTACGTATGAAGCAAGAATGGTGGACAGGCTAAATTACTAGTTGGATGGGAAAGGGAAATGAGTGATCTTAAGGTTTTTACCTCCTAAGCAAACTATTATGTGCTTGCATATAGCCTCTGAAAGGTGAACCCACAACTTGAAGATGAAATAGATGCAACAGATGCATTGAATATCAACCAAGATCAAGAGAATTAACTTTAAAAGGGTTTAGGAGTCACAAACTTTACTTTGGCTAATCCGAAAAAGACAGCGGTTTGGATCAAAATGGCAAAGCTTCTTCTACTGGCAGAAGGCCTTTTATCCAGGGGAGGTAACCTGCTGGCAGAGGTGGCTTTTGTTGATTCCTCTCTTTCTACTGCAGTCCCCAATGCTCCTGGGATGTGGCACTGGAAGCTGCTGCTGGAGGAGTGAATCAGCAAAGGTTACCTCCCTCCCTCCCTCACCAGCATGCATGAATTCTGGTTCCAACCCAAAAGTTCATGCTTTTTACCTGTTTGTATCCTTTCTCTCTTCTTGCCTGAGCACAACACAATGGCAGTAAATCAATTAGAACTGTCCTGGCTTTCAAGCGCTGCAACCTCAGAATACTTTACCATGAAAACATCACCACATTCCTGGGAAACATCTAAATATGTCTCCTGTTTTATGGAAGGCAGAAGGCCTAGAGCCGTCAAGGCAAACCAAGTCATCTCTCCACACAAGGTGTGAAGAATGGCAGCTTCTCATACACAGTTTTGTATCTCCAGCTAGAGATATTGGAGTACAACAGTCTGTTGATTTGGTTTAATGCTACAAGAACCCAGTATTGGCATTCTACTGGACTTCATAGTACTCTTTCAAAAGGCAGTTTTACAGTATAGCAATATTGGTAGCATGGCTTCACTGGGAAGTAAACTGATAATTTATAAATTACTTACATATTAACTTGAATTAACTAATCTAAAGAAGCACAGAATCATAGAATTTGTAGAGTTGGAAGGGACCACAAGGGTCATCTAGTCCAGCCCCCTGCAATGCAGGAATATTTTGCCCAACATGGGGCTGGAACCCATGACCCCTGAGATTAAGAGTCTCATGATCTACCAGTTGAGCTATCCCAGTTGTGCATTTTAACTATGTTTAGGAATAAATTGAATATTTGTAAAATATACCTGGGTCACAAAGTGACCATAGTCCTATTCTGATAGTTAATTTTGGTGATAATTTATTAGGCTAGCTAATGAATTATTAGCTAGCCTAATAAATTATTTGGTGCATGAGCTTGAGCTAACACAAGGGACATCTGTGTTAGTAGAACAGAACTTTCCCTTCTTCTTCTCTGCAGTCTCTTGTATGCCTCGAAATCTTCTCCAGAGGGTTGGGGGACACTCTGGAGGAGATTTTGGAGGCATGTGGGAAGAGGAGAAGAAATGGAAGTGCTGCTGTGGTAACAGAACTCTGCTGGTACTGCTGTGGGTACAACCCATATTCTGTTGTAGACAGACCCCTTCTAATTCCGGAAAACACTACCATATGCTAGTTGTAGCAAACTCATGCACGAGTAATCAAAGGTTGATGTACTCATGCTAGTTTCTATTAATGGGATTACTCATAATTCAAAGCCTTGTTGTAGATTTTTGTAGAAAGTTCCAGTTAGATAAGGAAACTAATGTTTTTGGAGTTACTACTAGACTTCTGGTTTAAATCTTTAACACATGGTTGCCAATTTTTTAAAAAAGAGTTTTTGCTTTGACCTCTTTTCCCAGTGTATTTATTAAGGGTTCCTTTATATATATATAAATCATTTTTATTAGTTTTCCAATAAGAACATCCAATTAACAAATCCATCAAATCACAATCCAATTAAATAATAATAATAATAATAATAATAATAATAATAATAATAATAATAATTTTTTTTAAAAAACAGCCGAATTACAATCCAAATTGTTAATTATTAATTTTTTGGGCTTCCCATACTCTGGACCTCTGAAGTATATCTCCAATATTTTCATTTCTGCCTTCCTCTTCTTGTTCTCATATTTTCCACATTCCGATCTTAACGCTTTAAACTCAGTTGGAACCCAGTGTATTTATTAAGGGTTCCAACTGAGTTGCAATATAGCTCAGGTTATGGGTTTTTTTTTCTTAAGAAGGAATGTGTGATGTAGAGGGTGTGTAAGACACCCTCATGCTACAGTTCACCATAAAACTTGATGTATTTAGCGGAGGTAGCCAATGTGGTAGCTTCAGAGGTTGTTGGGCTACAACTCCCAACATCTTTGATTTTTGGCCATGCTAGTTGGGGCTGATGGAGAATTGGCTGCTCCTGTTTTTAGATGTTCCTGCCAGCAAGAACATGCAAGCTGCACAAAAGAGGTTGGCACTCCTGCACAAAAAAACACTTTTGCGTGAATTGTTTTTAACAAATGTATAAAAAGAATATGCTCTGCTAAGCCATGTGCAGTAAAGTTAAGAACAACAGTGATACAAGCTGGTAAAAAATGTTAAGCAGTTCAGTTATGTCAGGAGGTGAGTGGTTCAAACTTTGTGTTCTATGTCATGTTAGGAATTTCCAGGAACCCACTACTTTGGATTTAATGGTGTTATACTCTGTTCGAAAAAAATGTACAGCAAGCTCTCACACTGAATATTTTGACAAATCCATAGGGTAATGACAAGAATATCCTAAAATGAACGTGTGTGTGTGTGTGTGTATATATATGTGTGTGTGTGTGTGTGTGTGTGTGTGTGTGTGTATATATATATATATATATATATATATATAATGTTAATATTCTTTTTTTTTTTTTAAGAGGGCCCATTTAAAGATCTTGGTGTTCTATACAGTAACAAAAAGGACTGCAGTGATATGAACATGGATATGGTGCAGTTTGATATGTACCACGATCCACAGATCTTAGCTTTAGAGCATTTCAGAGCTTGAGTTGAAGCCTGAAATTATGAAGCAGCAATAAATGGGGGAGAAATGTTGTGTGTGTGGATGGTTCAGTATGTGACAGGAGCAATCATCATTAGCTCCACGTATCTAGTATTAGAGAAAGGCTGCACAGTGTGACTTTAGGCAGCAAGCTCAGTGTTAAACAGGACAAAGTGATGTTCAGAAAGAAGCGTATGCTACTGAGGGACCACATATTGTGCATGCAGGAGGTCCCAGGTTCAGTTCCTGGCATTTAAACTTAAAAGGGATAGACAGCAGGTGATGTGAAAGACCCCTCTGTCTGAGAACCTGGGCAGCTACTGGCAGTCAAGAGTAGACAATACAGTCATAACTTGGTTGTCAAACGCCTTGCGACTCGAACCTTTTGGCTCCTGGAAGTGAGTGTTCTGGTTTGCGAAAATTCTTTGGAACCCGAACATCCGACGTGGCTTCCGCAGCTTCCGATCAAGTGTAGGAAGCTCCTGCAGCCAATTGGAAACGGTGCCTTGATTTTCAAACGTTTTCGGAAGTCAAATGGACTTCCGGAATGGATTCTGTTCGAGAACCAAGGTACGACTGTATTGGACAACATGGACAAACCAGTGTGGACTGGCAACTTCTTGTGTCATAAAACAATCTATGTGCAGGTATAAGAAATCCTGTTCTATGCTGTTTTGATGCACTGTGTTGTTTTATTTGTCTACATTCAAGCTGTACATGGCTTGTACATCTGCAGTACATATTACAGGTTTGTGCAGCAAATCCCATTGTTCCTACATACTATTGATAAGGATGTGGTGAATCCTGTTATCCTGACTTTATCACCAACACATTTATTTATTTTAAAAAGATGATTCACTGTTTTTAAATTTTAAATTTTGTTCAAATTAAAAGGACAATATGCCTGGTGTAAGGAAAAGGGGTTAATGAAGTAGCTGAGCAGTCCACATTTTCACCATCTGCAATGAAACAAAGGGCCTTTGAAGTGAAATTGTAAGTAAGGCTAAACTTGCAGAAAGATATGTGGGACTTGAGACAGTGGTATCATAAAATGGCATGACTAATTACTTACCGTCACTATTAAGGGATTGTGAGGCTGGAGACGAAAGATTCCACATCTCATTATCAGCTCCTTTAGCCATCTTGCCACTCACCTAAAATACAGGGCATATTCCATTACTGATAGGTTACATGTTCTCTCAAGGAAGCTTAATTTGTTGTACTACAATCCACCTATGGCAAAATCCACTACTTTACAGAGGAACAGCACTGACCCCATCCCTTCAAGAGAGCAAAGGTGGCACTATTATTGTGTTGTGCCTTCTGACACTGCAATATTTGTGTCTATTCAATGAAATTCTTCCTTGAATGTCTGAACTTTAATAAAAAATGCATTTATAAAAAACCATTTTTTAAAAAAAAAAGTATGTACAATACAATCTGATTATTGCAGCCACATGCAAACTATTAAATGGGCCCTGTGCATTTTGTTGTTGTTGGAACAAACCTAGGATGGCAGCTATGTCACCTTTAGCAGTTATACCCAAGGTCTGTTGAATATGAAGTGAAACAGCATATGAATTAGCCCAATGTAAAAAAAGCAGTATGAAACATAATATGTTGCCATTAGAATTGCAACTGGTATTTTAAAAAATGAATGTGATCTCCTTGCTCATTTGCAAGATAAAACTGCTCATCGTGGCTTTGAATGACATTTGCAGACATCTCATATTTATTTGCAATTCATAATGTGCAGTTCATAAACTGGCAAGTTTTTTTTTAGAAACTAATTTTTAAGACATTAGTAGACAAACTATATAAATACCTAGAAATAGAAAACATCCCACCAAACATAAATCATTTTCAGACATAAAACATACTATTGATTAACTTGTGTCTCATTTTTATTAGAAACTATATTTAACCTTATGCTTGAATTAGCAGGTTATAATCAACAAGTGCAGTAGAGCTGCGAGAATTTTTTTGCTCAGTTTCTTATTCAAAGAAAATGACAGACAACCCCACTGAAAGACTGATAGACTTTCAAGTGGAATCTGACGTGTAACAGCTGGCTTACTCAGAAGAACAGATTTACTTGCTTATGTTTCACATGCAATTCAAGGTGCTTAATAAAACTGGCTTGGTTTCGCATGGTTATCCTACTGACTCTTCCACTCAACCAAACTGTATGGCTGTTCCATACAACATAGAAAATAACAGGCGGTGTGTTTTGAGCTGAATCTGGGAAGAAGAGCCAAATCTCAAGGAAGTTGAACCTACGGCCTGAAGTGCAAACAGACAGGGGGCATCTACTGACCAGGCAACTTTGAAAGACCCAGACTCTTAGTATTTATAGCTTACTAACTCAAAGGCTTCACACTGCCTGTCAATCACAGGGGCAATTGTCACTGAGAGAACATCATAGCTCCAAATAGCATTTGATAAGTAGTTACATGTCCGTCACCTTATGTGCTGAAATAAGACAGAAAGCTCACTTGGCTAGGTCTAAGCTTTGGGCCATAAGGTCACCAGTTCTAGCCTTGAAGTCTGACACTTCACAACGCCACTTTTTTGTCATAAGAATTGTTTGATGATCTCTGCATGCCCATTAGGCTTTAGACCTTAGTAGGCCATGTTCTTCATGTAGAGGGGGCCTTTGAAACTTTGAAGAGCTTCAAAAGCATATTGGAAAGCAGTTTGGAATAGGGGCTCTAGGTTAAAAGAAGGCGGGATATGGAATCAAAAGTCTTGCTTTTGGGCATTCTTAAAGGTGGTTTTTTCACCCCCGGACTTTGGTCACACTTTCTCATCTAAAATGTGATCGCTTTTCATTAGAGCAGGGCTGGCCAGACGGTAGATTGGGATATACTGGCACATTTACAGTACATCAGTAAGGTTTTTTGATTCCCAATTGTTTGATGAAAGGCACAGCAAAACTTGTTTGATTTTTGGGCAAACTGTGCATCCCTGACCGTCTGTTTCCTTATCTATAGTGACTTAATACTTACGAGTCATGACACATCAATGCTCTTCCTTTTAGCTGCTAATTACGAAAATATAGTCATTGTCCTATAGTCTTCATGTTCCCACTCTCGTGAAATGTATTAACTGTTTACTTTGGACTGTTTACTTTGTGTGGTTCTGCTGACCAGTTTAAAGTTTTTGTGAAGGGAGTCTTGACCTATAGTAATAACACAGATGTAGATTTGTATATGTATTTGCAGGTTATCTCAGTGTATGACTATAGTGTAGTAGGGAATTGCCCCAGACCCTTTGAACTGCAATTTCACATCTGTTTCCATTCATTGTATGGCACCTGACTCTGGTAGATGGACATCATGGTTCTAATAACAAATAAACAGATCCTTTTAGCCTGCCCATTTTACATTAGAGAACAAGCTTTCCCTAACAATCATAATTGTATTGCAAACCATTACCTGTGTTTGTGCTGTTTCATGCAGAATTACCACTTGGTCCCACTGAGCCAATTCCTGTCTCCCTTCAGACAGAAGTGGCTTACTGAGTGGGTTGTAGCCATGACCATAGCTTCCTGGCAGGTGGGTTGCTTACTGGGAGTGAGAGGGGCATAGAGGTCGATGCACTGCAAACACACTGGCAGGAGTGCCAGATTGGCTCTACTGGTGTGTTTTCATTTTGCTGATCTCCCTGCCACTTTGCCTGCTCTCTCTTGTTAAGTAACAGCATCTCACCTGCCAGGAAGCTGGTGTAGGGTGACTTGCTTCTGCACTCAGCTACCTCCCCTCCAAAACTCCCAACAACAACAAACCACCCACTTTTTGCAATACTGAGCAGACTATCCAAAAAACAATGGATGTTAAATAGAAAAGGGAGTGGGATTAAATATGAGTTTGAGTTCCACTACTGTTCTCCAAGTCTTCTACTGGAGAGTATAATACATTACAACTTTATTTTGCGAAGCCTCTTTTTTTAAAAAAAGTGTTTATGAAAGTATGATTTAGAAGTAAATAATAACAGCAGGAAGAGAAATTCAGACTGTGAAACCGTGTTCTCAAATTAAATTTGAAGCAACGAGGACAACCGATAGCAAGACAAAGCTGCAGGAAATTTGGCCATGAACTGAAAGAGTAAAAGGATATCTCCGGACTGGAGATATGTATGGAACAATAAAGAGGAGTTAATGATGAGCTAACCATCTTTCATACTGTTTTATTCAAGTATTGGTATAATGTCATATCCAGCAGCAGGAGGGTTATCTCTGCTAATCACACATTTCACTGACATAGGGGGCTTTCTGACAAGTGGATTTAGAAAGATCATTCACATCAGAACAATCCTGCACACCCTGTTGTGCGCATTTGCCTCTTGTTCATAAAATGAGATATATTTTAATGGATCAAGAAGCAGCCCAGAGTCTTTACCAATGTTGGGTGTGGTTTTTTTTTTAAAAAAAATAAGTCATGACTAGCTGAATTCATGCTCAGTTTACCTTTTTTATATTTATCACAGGCCATTTAGCCTCTACACTTTAAGTTGAATAAGGTATCAAACATCATGTTTCCTCCCCCCCCCCCCGTTAAATTGTACCTCAATCCAATTAAACTCTAGCCATGGCCAGACTTGCACCTTATTCCACCATATCCACTACCCCCAGTTGAATGCCTCCAAAGAGGAAAGCTACTCTCCATATTTTTCAACCTTGCTCTGTCTCCATGGAAACCAGAAGGCCAGACATTATACATAGAATATTACTTTTGCCCTTTGTTAGGGATTCAAATAGCCTGTAACTACATCTTCAGGAGATGAGCAGCATCACGCTGAGAGGGAAAGCAGGTGTTGTTTGAGAGATACTTTGGACAGTCTGTGAATTCTTTTTTTTATGAATTAATAAAACAGTTTTTCAAAGCGTGGGCTTGAACAGCATTCATAAAAAATTATGATGGTCCATGAAAAAGACCTTGATGAGAGAGCACTCCCACATAACCCTCCCCAACACTATCTGATGAGAATGTATGGTGAGGATGAAAGCAAAACAAGTGCTTGAAATTCTGAAGTTCCCTATGGCTACTCAGCACAGTAAAGCATACATTATACTTTTAATGGCTAAGTAGACTGACTAAATAGAGGGACATGGGTGGCGCTGTGGTCTACACCACTGAGCCTCTTGGGTTTGACGATCGGAAGGTTGGCGGTTTGAATCCCCACGGCGGGGTGAGCTCCCGTTGCTCGGTCCCAGCTCCTGCCAACCTAGCAGTTCAAAAGCACCCCAAAAAGTAAAAGTAGATAAATAGGTACCGCTCCAGCGGGAAGGTAAATGGCGTTTCCGTGCACTGCTCTGGTTTCGGTGTTCCATTGCACCAGAAGCGGCTTAGTCATGCTGGCCACATGACCCGGAAGCTGTACGCCGGCTCCCTCGGCCAATAAAATGAGATGAGCGCTGCAACCCCAGAGTCGTCTACGACTGGACTTAACTGTCAAGGGTCCTTTACCTTTTAGACTTACTAAATAGCCTGGACCAAGTTAACTCTGTCATTCAGATGATAAAATATAGGTTCTTCCCCCCCCCCCCCCAGCGAGTTTGGATACATTTCCACCTTCATGACTATGTGCAACCACCCTAGCAAATTTACATTCAGCATGACTGCAAATGCTTTAATGCTATGGCACCTGTAGCATTGCTCTGGCATAGTTAGACAACTTCATATTCTAAACCGCTTTGGCAAACGATACCATAATGTTGTACAGCACAGATCTGGCCATTTATATCAAGTTGGGTGTCATTTGGAACAACTAGTTTTGGTTACCGTGAAGTCAAATAATGTTAAGTGTGTGTCTGGTTTGATGGGAGCCTTTTACAAGTGTTACTAAAATGTAAAGGCAGTATATAGCAGGATAGACTTGTCTGAATTGTCAAGCAGTTTATAACTTGGATCAAGCTATTTTGGACACAGCTTTATGCAAATAATATTGACAGAGTGGAATGGCTTGAGAACCATACTGCAAACATGCTGAGTAAAATACTATTGGCATTTAAGCCCCTGTTCTTTAGACATCTGGGCCATTTCAAGTATTTTTATTTATTTATTTCATAAAATTTACATACTGCTTGATTGTTGTTGTTTTAAAAAAGAACCCTCAAAGCAGTTTACAAAAAACAATACTTTAAAACATACAAAAGTTAAATTACTAAAACGTATTGAAATTCACATCAGCATTTTTAGCAGGTGTCAAAAAGAAAACAGTGAAGGCACCAGTATTTTGAGTTTCTCGTAAGTCTACCAGCCCATATTGTTTTTTCAACCTTTGAACTAGTGTGAAATTATTTAAATGGGTTATCCTTGACATTATGTTAAATGAGATAGATGGTATTCATAAATCATTACATCACTGAAAAGAATTTGTTTGTAACCTTTAGAATTTTGTCCAAAGCAGATACTTGAAACTACTTCCATATTATGTTTCAAATAGGTTTTCCTTTCATATCTATTGAACCAGGTGCCAGATGCAGGAACTTTACATAAAATGCCAAGTTTTGTCCTGCTACATGTTTCTGCTGTGGGCACATTGATAGAGGCTTGATTTTCTTTATAGAAAAATAGGGAATTCTATGCTAAGTTTTCAGTACAGGCATTTTACATAGTTGAGATGAACATTGTTTTGATTGTCCTAAATATTTAACATCATAATTGTAATCTCATGCCCATTCTGTGTACTCAGCTGTCACAGAAATTAATACTTTCCTCGTTTTAAAAGAGTTAGACTGCAATCATATTAATATATATCTGAGTAGAAGTCCCATTGGACACAGTGGGGTTTGTATATTGAGAAAATATGCAGAGGAGATCTGACTGTTAGAGTAGCATAATCATTTGTCATCTTGGGTTAATAGAAATGCTTTATTTTTAAAATTCTGAATCACAAAAAGCATACATAGATGTGACACTGATATCTTTGGACTTTTAATTATGTTTTAAATAAGAATGCTGGGGAAAGCTGCTCTTTCTTTGGTAGGTACTTGAAATAATTTATAGCGCATTGTCTGCTCATTTGAGTGTCCTTTAGGCATCCTCCTAGCTGTATGGGAAACTCCTATCTGTGGAAATGACATTTAAATGACCATGCCTCACACCCCAATCCTATGAATCTTCCCCATGTACTCTGCATCCTCCCTACTGCAGCAGTGCAGATTCCATGGAAATAGCCTACAAAATTGTGTGCAGCCCATGTGTTTGTGGTCATTTAAATGTCCTCTGTGCCTCACAGGAGCAGCTTATGGATAAATGGCTTTCAGGCACCTGTAAGGAAGTTTAATGGGTACAGCAATATATGGATTCTCTAACATCTGTTATCGGTCCATATGCTAACTACGTCTTAAGAGGAGTTGCTGGATAATAGAGGTTGTAGTGGTTCTTTTCTTCCTGTTTGATCTTTTCTAATCTTTTGCTCATTGCAAGTGGCACTCACACATCAGTGAGTATTCAAATATATGATTCCAAAATAGTAGGTGTATTATTTTCAAGGTGTCCCAAAATCTCTAGTTAGCAATTTGACTGCGGAGTGTAAAATAAGATCTCTATAATTAAACCCAGCAGCATTTTCAAATTCAAATAAACAGAGCGAAACTGTAGGTTTCTAGCCCTCAGGAGTCACAGAAATATGGGGCAGGGTGGGGGGTGGGAGAGAGTTAGAAAACCCAAAAGGTCTGAAAGGATTTACAGAGGTCAGGATGTGAAATTGCTCCTAACACCACTATTCTATTATTTATCACATTTGTATCCTGCCCTTTCTCCAAGGAGCTCATGGTAGCTTACATGGGATTCCTATTTAATCACAACATTGCGAGGGAGGTATATACTAAGAGGTAGGAACTGGCTGAGCTGGGATTAGATCCTAAGTCTCCTTAATCTAGACTCAACACTCTAGCCAATACACTACTGTTTCTTCCTCCTGGCCATTTTCTGATCCTCTGGCTATTCCAGAGCTCTCGCCTTCACACCTTACTTGTGTGATTTCGAAAGTCACCTGGCCAGCTACTACAGAAAACAGAGCACTGGGCTAGAAGGAACTTTTAGGTTGATTCAGTTGGGCAAACATTAATATTATGTTTTCTCAGTCTCACAATTCCAGTGATTAGTTTTGGAGAGTTGTTTTGCAAATTCAAGCATCTGAGACAAATTCTACACATCCAAGATGAAGCATCATGGGACCTGCTGCAAATCTCATGGCCTGAAGGGCTATGGCAGCTTACAAAAACACACACAATACCTAAGAAATTAAAGTCAGCTAGATAAAAAAATATTAAAAGTCATTTCCTGTTAATAATTTAACCTTGGAAATCAAAACATAGGTCCGGTTTTCACAACCCTGTAAACCAAACTGTGACTTACTAGGATAGCATAAATGTTTGGGCTCCTGGAGAGAAGCTTGCAGCTGCTTTGCTTCTCCTTGGTCCCAGGGCTTGTGGTTAGTGAGGAGAGAGCCTAACAACAAGCCCAGTTTTGGGTGACAGGCTTAGCTTAGCACATGTGTAAAGGAAGACAAGGGAGGAGTAAAGAAGCTGTGAGCTCTTGCCCAGGAGCTCGCATGTTCCTGTAGTCCCAGAAAGCAATAGTTTGGCTTAGTATGTCATGAAAACCAGGCCAGACTAGGGAGCTCCTATAGGGCTTCCAGGAGTCCCTGTTATGGCAGGTTTCTGGCTAACAGGTAGACACCTGCTTTACAAACTTTAGGATGTTGTTGAAATAATCAAGAGGGCTTTCTTAACAAACCTGTGATGCTTAAAATCAACTATAATCAGGCGTCAAGGGGTTATTGTTTTAATACTTCTATAGGGTCAAAGAGGACAACATACTATTGTGAACTACTAGTGTAATTTCTAATGAGGCTACTGCAGTAAAGTGTTGTTGTTTTTCAAGAGGGAAGCACCAGTTCAGCTACTTGCCAAGTTCTCAAGGGACCCTAGGTATGCCTCTGGTCCTGGTCCTGGTCAGAGCCTGGATAGATGACCTTCTGCCTGCAAGTCTGGAACTTATTCCTGAGTCCAAAAAAGTAGCAAAAGGCTAGATCCTTTTCATCTTGCTGTGATAGGAAGAGACAGCTTTAAACATTAACATGTCAGGGAAGATTAAAACCCCTGGAATGTTGGAGCTATTTTTACACGACAGTACAAAACGTGTGATATCCCATACCCATATCTGGTGAACAGCAGAAATAATGGTTTCTAAAATACCTTTCATATGCTCTTATAAAACAAATCTCTTAGTCAGATTTTCCTCCAGTTTTGCCCTCTCCATATCCTGTTTTCCCTAATACTTAATAAACACTTGCTTAATTTCTTAACTATATTTTCATTGCCCTTTCCCATGTAACCAGTTTTCCCTCATACTTACTAAGCTATGTTTACATTGCGGGTTTTGTGTGTTTGTGCGTTTTGCAAAAGAACACATCTTCATTAAACTAATAAAAGTACAAAGAAAAGCAACCAAAGATTAATAGAGCAATCCAGATTTATAGCCTGGAAATGCTGGCTGGACTTTTGATGGAGTGCATATGTCCTTTTGCCAAGTCCTGCCCAGCTCGGGTAGCCTCTGCTGACAGAGCAGCTCTATCATCGGTGGGGAAGTCCTGCCTGTGAGATGCCCCCCATACACCCACTGAAAGATTGGTATATTAACCAGCAGAAACCCCAAAGCTGGGCATGTTGGGGGTGGGTGTAGGTGGAAAAGGATCACGGCTACTCGATCTTACACTGACCCTACTGTCATCATGTGACTGCAGCTGGCCTGATCAGGGCTTTTATGCTGTGCCAGTTTGAGAGCTGGTGCAGTGAAAGGCTATTTATCCTTTTGCCACCTTCCACTCGGACTGGTGCAAGCAGCAGGGCTGTGGATGTAATGCAGGCTGTGCCATTCCCTTAACCCTCTGCTGCCACCCGGGACTGCATCCTTAATAATATGTTCCTTCACAGTTTAAGAAAAGCGTAAGAAGAGAAATCAAAGACTTTCAATGGGGTTAAATTTACAAAACAATACTGTAATTTCAACTAATAAAGCAAAATGATCAAATGAGTCGGTGAGATGCAAGGTAAAGAGGCTCCTGGTTTTATTTAATACTTTCTCTTCTTCATCTCTTCCTTGGATTGCAAACGTCAAATATGGCCCAGTCTCTTTCATAGTTGTGTAGTATTCACACACAAACATGCACATGCGCAGCACACACACTGTAGATTCAATTTGTCAATTACTTAGTAAGGATGCAGATATTAAAAGGAAATAAAACATGCTAGGGCTTGTGAAATGCTAAACTATGCAATAATTTGGAGGGAAATTCAAACATTCATTTATCTTGGGAATAGCTTTCATTCCTTTGGGTTGCTTTAACAGTAGCTGCTTTTTCTACTTGGAGGTGTGCAGTCTAAAAAGTTGGTTAGAGAGATCTGATTGGCTCTACCTCCTGTATGAGTCTACAATTGTCACTGGAATAATTTTGTCTTGGGAATGTATGTCATACCATTAGTCAACAGTTTAGTTCTAAGTGAATTATATTGCAGTGTATTTGGGCTTTAAATCACTCGTAGGTGGCTCATGAATGATGATATCTACAAGCATTAAACATGTTGTGTTCACACTGACAGCATCTTGACATAAATCTCTTTGCAAGTTGGCGATGTAGTCTCATGTGGTGGACTTTACCAGCTGCACTGATGTGAGTGGGCTGACCAGTAAAAGAAATGGCGGGGAAGGTAAAGGGGCTTTGATATCTAAAACCCAGTGAGGATATTATGCAAAAAAGTATGCACACAAAATAGACCTGTCTGTGAAATTTTTGCCGATTAGCTTTGTGCTACATGCATTCAGTTGTTATTCTTACTCTTTCTGAAAGTGATAAATGGTGCAGTAAATAGGTTTCGCAGTGCCAAAGAAGAACATCTGATCATGTTCTGTATAATTAATAATGAATCTTAGGGCTTCAAAATATGTAAATGTGAATACCAGACTAGTTGTACAACCTTGCATGTTGTCATGTAACACTGTGTCTTATTTGCAGTTCCATGTCACTTCTCCAGTTTGGTGGGGGGAAGGCCTACATGGTGATAATACTGCACCAAAGTCCTTAAAATCCTTACTTTTGGAGAGCTTAAGTGAGCATTTGTTCTGGCTGGTCCACATCAAGGGTTACAGGTGAGGGCCAGAATCCTAGGGCCAAATGCTTCCAAGCTAAATTCCTACTTGGAATTTATGTTATTTTCAGCAGCTTTCCTCACCCCTAGTCTCAAAAGCAACTTGCCATGTAGTATGAGAGGCAGATATTTCAGAAACACAAGTCCAAGGTCCCATAAAGCATGTGGAATTAGTTGTTTGAATATAGATTTGTTAGTCCTCTGCCTATTCTTAATACATAGAATGGGATTTCTGCATTAATTTATTATGTGATGATGCAGAGCATTATCTGTGATATAAGCAAATTCTGTCTGATCGACTTTAAGAAACAATTGATGTTAACTAGCCCTTTTTTGAATTAAAAGATGATTAGAACTGTTCTGTGATAATTGGAAGAGGGTTTTTGGTTTTTTTACATACAATGTTTGTTGACTTTTTATTTCCAGGCAACAAGATAATATTGTCTGTGTGCATGTTTGCATGGTGGGGTCATAGAGTTACTCCATAGCCTGAATGGCAATGGTGGATAGGGGAGAAGGGCAGAAGAAATAATATTTCCCTTTTTGGACCAAGTTGGTTAGAGCATGGTGCTGATAATGCCACGGTTGCAGGTACGATTCCCACATGGGACAGCTGCATATTCCTGCATTGCAGGGGGTTGGACTAGATGATCCTCAGGGTCCCTTCCAACTCTACAGTTCTGCGAAATACTACTATTGTACAGCCAGTTCACTCCACTGCTAAGCTCTTATGCCCCAGATTCAAATAGTAATGTGACTGATGAGAAGACTGCAACTGGATTTAAGTCACGGCATTACTGCACATTACAGGCAGAGCAGCACTCAAAAGATGATGTAGGTAAAGGGCTTTATACCATGCAGAACATCTTTCAGGTATTTGGTGCAGGAGTGCATTCAGAGTGTCTGCCAAACAGATTGTCCCTCCAACCTGGTGGACAGTCTTTGATACCGCAGTCTGACTCCTTTTGGAAGAAGCTGGTGAATGTTTGAAAAATATGTGCATGAAAACAATGGGGCAATGTGAAAATCATTGATAACGTTCAGAACAAGAAGCGATGGACACATATGGCAGGCCTCTTCAGTTGTTCATAACGTATGCTATGGAGATGTGCAAGGGGAGAAGGAGATTTATTCACCCCCTTCCCTCACTTTTTTCCAGATTCTAAAATGCACAGGGAGTCTCCACAAGTGTTAGAGACTTCCCCTTCAGAAGGTCATCCTATAACTCATGAGAGCTAGTGACCATAACAAGGGGTGGAGCTTTTGTTTCCACCCCTGCAGCCCCCATTTTCAAGTAATACACACTACTTCTGAGTCTGAGAAATAAAACTATTGTTCTCAACAACATATTATTTACTGGGAAATATTTATATACAGAGAGGACAGGGAACATATGACCTTCCAGATGTTGTTGGACTCCTACTCCCATCACCCTTGGCCGGCCTGGCCCAACATTCAGGGATGATGGGAGTCCTAATCCTGCTGTACTCCAAATTAGGTACTCCTGCTCTACAGTTACTATTTATTGCCCCTGCCGTGCATGATGTTGAAAATCTAATCGCATTATAAAACTGTAAAGAGCATTTTTCTGTAAGAAAGATTGAGTTTCTTCTGCCTGTGCAAGACAACACTGAGGCCTACATCTAAGGCAACATAAAACCTTCATTTAGTTTGCTTCCATGTTGATGGTCTGCTTTCAGGTCTTCCTGCCACCAACCCCAAACTGGCAAATACCAATGAATATTTATTTTTATTTCAATAATTGTATACCGCTTAATCACAGTCATCTCTAAGTGGTTTACAGGACACCTAATACACCTAGTAATGACTTAAACCTATAATAAAATCAGAATATACTGCTGAGTGCATTTGTAATTGTTGTTTTAATAAATGAATGAATATTTATGAAGAATTTAAAATTGTAATTTTATGTGTTGTGTGAGGAATATTTCATGTTCAAGTACATTTGGGGTTAATAAGACTGCATGGCATGCATTTCTGCCTTTTGCTCTCTCAGCTTGCTAATTTATATCTTCAGTGCTAAGCACCCATCACTGCTTTGTTGCTCTTGTGCTCTATTTGCTTGTTGTTTGCACCCTTTTATCATTGGCTGAATTCAGTTTAGTTTTTTCCCTGATTTCTAGTTTGGATGTCAGTCCTGCAAGAGTGGTTGCTTGTTTGCTTAATGAACAAACCTGTGCACTGAATGGCAAATAGTTTAACCCCCCCATCAGTAACAAATGGATTCTTTATTGATTATTTCTATTGTTTAAACGGCTATACTTCTGCATATTTATAATTAAGTTGTACTAATTTATTGAAAGGAGCAGGTGCCCATTTTGTTCTTACATGTTTTTTTAATGAAGGGATAACTTCACAGCATTTTGATTAAGGTTCCATTGATACCCATTCCACTATAAAAAACTTATTTATAACACAAGTTCATGTGTTAAGTCAACACCACAGCATGCTGATTTTTTAAAAAGCTATGCACAGAGTGTAACAGCAATTCTCCCAATATACATAAACAACCTACCAGATGTACTTATGTCATCTGTTTGGACAACAGACCATTACTCTCATCACGTATTATAGCTTTGAATTTATTTCTGCTTATATGCAGGAGTATAAAATAAATGCTAAAATGAAGTATATCTTGATTTCAAGCATTACTTTCCCATTTATGTTCTTTCTAATAGCCAAGTGCATAAACATTAACATAGACATGATTTTTCTTTGATTTCATGCTTCGAATTTTTGCTGAAATGTTTTGTGGATCGGGGTGATTAAAATGCATTGCAATGGTCACATCTGACGATTTCTAGCCAGTAGTTTTTCATCCAGCATCTTGGTGTTAACCTTGATGTGCACAGAATCAAAGAAGCAGAATATAAATATGAAAGGCATCCCCATAGAGGGGAACAGAAACTTAAGAAATGAATCACATATGTGCACTGACGCTTTCTGTGTCAGTTTGCTTTACACTATAGCAACATACTGGTGGCGGGAGGGGGATGCGATTTCTGGAACTAGGGTAGGAAAGGAGAATGGATCTGTCCAAACTTTCTAGTTCCGAAGGAGTTAAACACTCCCTCACTATGTGCCTGTGTAGGATTTAAGCTGTTTAGACAGACAAGGTCGAATTTAAACCGCTTCACTGCCTAGCCTAGCTTCGTAGTACAGAGGGCGAAGAGGGAGAGTTGCTGCTCCTTTGGGACAGACCCCATCACACACACACACACCAGTCTGCTCCAGGGCTTTCCAGATTGTAAAGAATGGTCGGAGAGGCTTATCTTTCAACCCTCCAGCAACAGTCCCCCATCGCCAACCGCCCCCCCCCCCGGCTTGCTAGCTGCAATCTATGTTGCCCCCTGATTGCCGGAGCTCGCTCTAGCGTTTTATGAAGTGGAGAGAGACGGAGGTCACAGGAGAGGATTTTTATTTCGAGTGCTAAAGACGCAAGGCGGACCCCGCTCCCCCCCGCCAGCATGAGGCT
Organism: Podarcis raffonei; assembly: GCF_027172205.1. Lineage (NCBI taxonomy): Eukaryota > Metazoa > Chordata > Lepidosauria > Squamata > Lacertidae > Podarcis > Podarcis raffonei. The sequence continues at coordinate 44,700,157 of NC_070606.1, read as the reverse complement.
GCAGGACGCAAGGTCCCGCCGCGATATGGCCCCGGTGACTTTGGAGCCGGAGGCGCGCTATTGCCCTTTTCGTCTTGCTCGCCTGGTGCAGGTGGACGGGACTCCCCATTTGAACGTGTCGGAAGTGGGGAAAGGGCAGCGTCAAACCAGAATCCGATGTTTAGGAGCAAGCAAACACGCTTGCACCCCTTGAACGTCTGATTAAGGATTTTTTTGGGGGGAGGCTAGCTGTGACTAATCTACTGCACCGCAAGTTACCGATGAGGAGGAGATCTGCTCGTAGTGTTCTCCATTATCATGCAGATCAGTGGTAAAATCTAATTAGTCCCTTCGCTGGGGAAAAGAATGGCTGGGTAGCTGGTGGTTTGGGGCTAGAGTATTGAGAGACAACAGCCCGGTGCCCCGGAGGAGTTCGCGGATAGTCCCCCCCCCCCTTTAAACAGCAACACCGTCACCTGAGCACTTCAGCAGTTTGTATGATGTGAACTGAGAACGACCCGGCCAAGGTTTATGGCATTTTTCTAGAACGCTCAAATTCTAGGACATGTGAAGTGGTATTCTCCCAGCTCGCTACCCCCCCCCCCCCCGCTTCTGCCGTGAAACTTATAAGATGCAATCGCGTTACCAGGCAGCCGCGTACTACTATTGCATAACACGACTCGCCCCCCCTCACTCCCCCCCCTTTATAACAAAATTCACGCTTCGCATATTTGCTCACACTTCTGCTTGTGAAGTTTTAATTAGGCAGCCATGGTAACTCACTCTTTGCAATGAAGCCTCGTTCCGGGGAGATGTCGAAGCTCCCGAGCACTCTGATCCCTCTGGAATCTTTGAGCAGCTTTTTGGGGTTTGGGGGTTATTTTTTAGGGGGGGCGAGTAGTGTCCGCACAGAATCTGGTCTGATTCTCCGTGCGATGCTTACCTTTTCCTACGCTTCCTTACAAATAAGTAAAGGTCTGTGCAGTTCCTTTGCGATGATGCATCTCTCCCGGCTCACTTCTGCAAGCTTGCAGAGCAACGATCCACTCTTGTAAGAGCATCTGCTGCAAGATAACACCAATGGGATTTTTCTTTTTTTCTTTTTTAAAGAAGAAGAAGAAGAAGAAGAAGGGGGGTGGAATTGCTTCCCGGAGACTTGGTCACCGCTGCCAGCCAACCGGCAGCACAGCCTCTGCCTCCTCTTCCTCCCCGTTAGATTTCGCAGTGAAACATTAATTCAGCCGTGACTACGTGAAGCAATTGTCAGGGTAGCAGCAGCAGGAGCCACGCAGTCTGGAAAATGTCCTCATTTACTGCAATTCAGTGCCTTCGATGTGATCTCACATACGATAAAAATGAAGCCAGTGCGGGGGGTGGGGTGGGGGTGGGGGGTGGAGGTTGTTATGGGGAGGAAGCGGGTGGCGGGGATCCTTTCAAGCAGCCCCCGCGTCAAACCTGGCTTCTTGATGTGTTCACTTTGAAGCATTCTCTGTAGTCCTCCCGTCTTGCAGGCAGAGGCTTCGGGCGAGCTCCCTCCGCTCCTACTTTTGGGAATGCACGAGAGAAAGGGGAGCGTGTGCTGTTTTGCTGGCGCTCGGTGCGTGCGCGCGTGTGTGTGAGTGTACGCGCGTGTGTAGCTCGGCGGAGAAGAGACGAGAACTGGCGCTGGCTCTCCGCTAGGGAGAGTTCTCGTGTTCCCTCTGATGCAGGAAGCCGGTGTGACCGGGAACTTGTTGAGTTCAGGATGCAGTTCTTCCAGTGATGGACGGGGAACCAGGGATAGCACAAGGAAGAGGACGGACCTCACATGCTCTTGATCCCTTTGGAAATTGGGGAAGGGAGATGGGATCTTTCCAGAATGGATCTGGATTCCCCTTCCCTTTACAGCGTTGCCCTTTTGTCATTACAATTTACAGTAAATGCATTTCCAGACTCAGGACATAGAGTACTGTTTACATTATCTTGAGGCTGAATCGGAAAAGGAATACAGCAGAGTTAGCGGTTTTGATTATAACTTAAGTCTGTGTAAGCTGTTTGACTATAAAATGTAAAACACCCCGCAATTAATTTGTTGGGGGTTTTTAATATAATTTTTTAAAATAGAATTTTGCTTCAAAATATTCTGGAACTGGACTTGCCTGGCTGACGTGTTATGACCTAGAAGGGACCTCTGGCAACCCCAGATGCATGTGTTTGGGGTAGAGTAGTTGCTACAGTTTCTCAGTTCTCAAGGATGGGGTTTTTACTTGTTTTGGATGCAACAGAGACATTGAGGTGGGGGAATGTTTCTCCACCAATTATACACATGTAGTGTAAAAAGTAGTCAAGATATGTTTTATTTTTTTAAACAATGAAAAACCTCTAAACTCAATAAGTTTCAGAATTTAATAAACCACCCCAGGTTTCCATTAATTTTCCAGTAGGACATTGCTGACATGGGCAATAAGAGCTAAAGCAAGCTTTCTTAAGACATATATCTGGCTGAGTTCAATGGGACTTAATAGTCAGTGGGTTTATGACTGTACCGCTAATACGACTTATGTATATGCATAGGTTTCAGTGCGGCATTTTGAGTGCATTGGAAAGATCAGTTAAATTTCTGCATAATTCACATTTTCTGGTTAATTGGGGTTTGTATGTGCATGTATTTTTAAACTATTAAATCATTTTTTGTTCTCATTGTTCAGTCTTCTTAAGTGTGTTACTATATTGTAACATTTATAACATGCCTAAAAATTAACAAGTGCACTTATTTTTAAATATAGCACAGTCTCTTCCCACGTTTTCGTACATGGGATTCCCATCAAATTTGCAGATGACACAAAACTGGGAAGGGTAGCTAATGCCACAGAAGACAGAATCAGAATTCAAGATGGCCTTAACTTAACAAATTGGAAAACTGCCCCCCCCCCCCCGGCAATGAATTTCAACAGGGACAAATATAAGGTTTACACTTAGGCAGGAATAACCAGATGCTCAAATATAAGATGGGAGACACTTGGCTTGCTGGTAGTGCATGCGAAAAGAATTTCAGGTTCAGGTTACAAGAAAGGAGATTCCGACTAAACATCAGGAAGAATTTTCTGATAGTAAGAGCTGTTTGACAGTTGAATGGACTCCTTCTGAAAGTGGTGGACTCTCCTTGAAGGTTCTTCAGCAGAGGTTGGATGGCCATCTGTCATGGATGCTTTCGTTGAGATTCCTGCATTGTAGAGGGTTGGACTAGTCACTAGAATGACCCTAAGGTTCCCTCCCAACGCTACGGTTCTATGGTTCTATAATACAATGCAAAAGAAAAAGGGAAATAGTAGGGAAGAGAAAAGCAAGCGCTGGAGCGATTGATAGTGCCAGGTTGGTTTTCCCCCTTGTCATGACCGTCTTCCTGGAAGGCACATGTATAGCCTCCTACTGCCTACGGCCTATGGTGGTAGAGGCCAGCATAGGCCTTTCTTCTGGTCCAGGTAACTTGCAGTTGGAGCAGAGTGTCCTTTCATACAGAGAGGGGGTCAAGCTCCTGTAGTTCATACTCTGGAAGCTGGGTGGGGGTGAATTAGTGGTCTCCTCATATATGATTAAACAGTAGGGTCAGTGGAAGGTGATTATCAGAGCTTGCCTTCAATCATTAGTTGTGGTTTGGATATGTAGATATGTGTTTCATTCTGGACTCTTAAAGATTTAAAGGTAAAGGGACCCCTGACAGTTAAGTCCAGTCGCGAACGACTCTGGGGTTGCGGCGCTCATCTCGCTTTACTGGCCGAGGGAGCCAACGTTTGTCCACAGACAGTTTTTCCAGGTCATGTGGCCAGCATGACTAAGCCGCTTCTGGCGAAACCAGAGCAGTGCATGGAAATGCCATTTACCTTCCCGCCGGAGCGGTACCTATTTATCTACTTGCGCTTTGATGTGCTTTTGAACTGCTAGGTTGGCAGGAGCTGGGACCGAGCAACAGGAGCTCACCCCATTGTGGGGATTCGAACTGCCGACCTTCCGATCAGCAAGCCCAAGAGGCTCAGTGGTTTAGACCACAGCGCCACCCGCGTCCCTTCTTTAAGATTATCCTCAGATAAATATAAATCTGTTTATCTGTTTGCTGTGTAGCTGCATATAATAGTGCCATTACTGTGCTTTTAGCTTTAAGGCAAAGGGAAATCTTTCCCCTTTGCTCTGGTGCCAAGAGCTGTTCAAACTTTGCACTGGAGCAAAAGCTGCCATCAATTCTGCCGTGCAGTGGCAGCCATTAAACAGGTCAGCAGAACAGGGTGGGAGATTTATGGGGTAGATTTAAGGCCTGGTCATCGGATTCACTGCATTGTTTTCCATAGAGAAGCTAGGATTAGCTTTAATGATCTTGACACGACACAGTTCACAGAATAATGCCAGCTCCAGTGCCCAATGCAGCCTCTGGTATAATTGTTCTGGTGATCTCCATAAGATGACGCTGTGATGTGTTTTAATGTTGGGGCAGAGAGATGGCAGCCAATCATTCTGTTGTATAGTTTCCTACTTGTTAGGTGTCTTCTGCAGACAGGAATGAATTGATCTGAACACTAAACTCGCCAGAGTTAGCAGTATAGGTGTTAAAGCGTAGGAGTGGAGGTAGATTTGCTGCAATGCCAGGGATTGGATGCTCTAGTGACTAGAGTGGGTCCATCGGGTAGCAGCTGCCTTGTCTTGAACATTTATGGCGAACTTTTATTGCATGTCACAGGATGAAAATGAAGGTCTTATTTGTTTATTTAAACCTGTAGTGGTGTAGAACAGTTAAAACACAAACCAAGAGTACTAAAAGCACAAAAATGCAGCAAAGTATTGCAATATATAAAAAGACATGGTCAGCCTACTGGTCAGGGGAAGCCTGGGGGAGGAATGTTGGGGAGCTTGGGTGGGAGGGGGAAAAAGATGTATAAAGTAGGTAACTGGTGGTGCTTTCCATATGGTAGGGGAAAGAGGTGCCAAGTTGCCCTGAAGATTGAGGAAGCTGCATCATGTGTGTTATGTCACTTGGCGTTTCAGGAGGAGCCAGAGGACAGAGCCAAATGCAGTGGCTGGCAGCTCTTCCTCTCTCATGCTCAGCAGCCCTGCATGGCAGCAGGAGGAAGAGCTGGTCACTGAAGCTGTGCTCAACTCCATGCTCAGCCTCCTTTACCCCCTGACAGTAGGGAACATTGGGGTCTGCCCCCCATATTGTGGGCCTCCAAAAATGCTTGCCCCCCTGGCATTGGTGCCCCTGTTAGAAGAAATGGCATTCCAACAAATAGGGCGATAGCAGAAAATGCATGTTTCTGAGTCACCACCAGCCAGTGGTTTTCCACCGCAACTCTGAGCACACGAGGAGTTGGTTATCTGTTGTCACAATCCACAGGCAAGATAAGAACAGGGAGGCTGCTGCATCTACAGGACAACACCTAGTTTATCATGCGTCTTGAGCCGCATGATCATTTAAGAGTTATCCTGTGGATGTAGAATGACCCTCCTTTCAAATGATGGTCATTGTTGATGATAGTTTCTTATCATCGTTCCAAGGTTTAATATCACAGTTATCTTACTGTGCAGTTTCCACAGCATCTCAGTAATGCTGGTCACTGTCTCCAGTTTTCTTGTCTATTAAGGCAGCTTTGATAGGCTGTATATTTCTCCAGTGACACCCCCTCCCCAAAGAAATGTCTTTAGGTTGGGTTTCATATAAATATCTCAGACCTAGGTAGTCACTATGCCTTCTTGGGTTCACTGGCAGGGATAACTAACTTCTGATTATAAGGCCAGGTCAACCCTTCTTCTTCATTATTTGATGTATAAAGACTTATAAATGAATCCCACTGCAGATTTTTTCATCTTCGATGTCCTTTCTCAAATTGTTATGAAGATGCCCAACTCTTGGATTTGACAGGTCAAAAGAAGAGATGCAGCATTATGACCGAATCATAACACAGAAGCATAGTATATTTTTTCCCTGACAGCAAGAACAGAAGAATCTAGCTCTTTACACATTGATGATGCAAAGGGTACAGGCAGTATCTCCTGGTTTGCACATCATAGTAAGCCAAACTGTGGCTTAATGGGACTGTGTGAATAGACAGGTTGTAGCTATTTTGCTCCTCCCTGGGCTTTTTTACTCCCATGCTACAATGAGCCAAGCTTTCCAAACTCAGGCTTGTGGCTTGAGAAAAAGCCTTAGTGACTATGCAGCTCCTCTCATAGTTTGGCTTATCACAACATGCATACCAGGCCAATATCTAGCAGTGTCTAGCAAAAAGAGCATTAGTAAATATTTAACACCACTTGCTAGTTCCGAATGGAGGAAACATTTTTCTTCCAATTTCCAAATCTATGAACGATGTCAAATGTGAAACAAAATGGATCACCCTAGTGATTTCTTTAGAAATAGCACCAGTCCATTCAATTCCCAGTTTGAGAGTCTTTTCTGTCCTTGCATGAGAGGAAGCAGTCGCCAGCTTGAGGTATCAGCACTGTACATATAGATGTCAAATGTAAATTGTCATGTTTGTATCATTGCTTGTGATTGAAATTCCTATTTAATCTTCTAGATAATTTAAATTAACCAGCTACCAAAATCAAATGGTGCCAGTATCTTTTATATTCATCAAAATGAGTGATATTTAGTGCTGCTGAGTCTTATTTTGAACACCTAATACTTACAGTCTAATACAGTTTGAGCAATTCCAACAGAGTGGGTATAATTGCAGGCATTACAATATTATCTAGGTTACTCCAGTTGCACTAGGGCCGTTCTGATTTCATGTCAAGAGTCTTGGTTTCTTTAAATTGGAAAGAGAGAGGGTTTTGTTTCAGAGATGAACTGTGTTTGGCTGTTCATTTCTGTAATCATCTGGGACCCGCAACATCATTAGATGTTCTGTTGAAAGCAATTATTTTTATATTGCTGAATTGCTGATGTTAAATAAGCTGCTGGCTTGTTTTCTTTACTACTGTTGTTGCATAGGTTCCGGCTCTAAATTTTCGCAGTCTGCCTAAAGTTGGGATGGAGGATGGCACAGGTGTTACCTTTGACACTTTTTCTGAAAAGCAAAGTTATTACTGTGGTTTGGATTCATCAGCAGTTAATTGTGTTGCTTTCCCTTAACATTCTTGGTGGACTGGTTGGTTAGTTGTCAATTACTTTGTAAAATATGCAGTCAAAATTAAGCTCTTTCACTAATTACCTGATACCGCCAGTCTCTGTGTAGGCAGAACAGCTTGGTGAATCTAATTTAAGGCTCCTGGCACTGTCATTAGGCAGCTATGAGTGATTTCTTTGGTGCAGAGCTGTGGTGTAGTGGTGGTGACTGGATTGTGGATGACATAGCAATATATGATCACGTTGGCCAAAATACTACTAGGTATGATAGAAATTGGCATAAGGAGTAAGGTTCAATGGTGGAAGTTTTGCTGTCCCACGGCCACACCAGGGTTCACCAGGATTCAATTCATATGATAAGTAAATGAAAGCTGAAAGATCTTCATAACAAACACAGCTCTGTATTGCTTAGTTTAGCAGTAGGCAGAAGGTTGAACTGGATCTAATGGTAGATTTCCAATAGATTGGCAAAGTGTGTGCAGCAGTTTGTACCCCTTTATGCTAAACTATTCCATGCAGTTGGGGTACTTTGATATATTGAACATAAAATCTAAATATACTAACACTTCTTTGTTGTTGTTGTTGTTGTTGTTGTTGTTGTTGTTGTTGTTGTTGTTGTTGATATACCACCCTATACCCGGTGGTCTCAGGGCAGTTCACTATAGATTAAATCCTAAAACAGAAATATTTACTTAGGAGCAAACATACATTGGAATACACTATCAATATTTATTATTTTTGGGTTGTATCCAATGCTTCTGTTCTCCATTCCCCTGCATCTTCAGTATTTTATAATGGGCAGATGGACACTATTTCTATTCAAGTTCAGTTATTTTCATTTTAAATGTCAGATTTCAAACGTGTTAGATCTCAAAACCTACTTTTTTCTATCTAAGGAACGGAGTGTAGCTCTAAAGGTTGAAGGAATACTTGCACAGTACTTTCAACAAATGTGAAATATTTCACAATCCAAATTATTATGCAGCCTGTCTAGTTAGGAAATAAATGAAGATCTAAGAATCTACAATAGCATAATATATAGTACCCTAAATGACTACATTTTGCTCTTTCTTGAGCAACCATTTAGCTTGCCACCATTACGGATGATTTGTAAGTTTTGCAGACCTATTCTCCAGTACAGAATATTTTCGACCATCTGAATAATAAATATTTTTTTTCTCCCTAATTTGCTCTATGAGAACAAACACACAATTATTTTTGTTGAATTATCTTGTGGGAAATTGTGTTAAGATTGCATGGTGTGCTACAGCTGGAGAGCATACATAAAACACATTACAGGAAAGAGCTGTTTAGAAGACTAAGGCTTGTTCTTTGCATGAAGCAGAATTCAGTAGAAATTAGGTGGTGAAATCGACTGTGTCATGTCTGACTGTGTGTGTGGTAGTGGGGGTAACTTTTTAAATTGCGTTCCCATGTTAAAAATAAAAATAAAAATAACTATCCATATATAGTCCTCCAGACGTTGTTGAATGACAGCTTTCATAGCTCCTAACTAGAGGCTGTGCTGGTTAGGGCTGATGAGGGTCAAATGTCAACAACTTCTGTAGGGCTACAAGTTATCCACCTTCTCCTCTATCAGTTCAGGAGTCTACTGCCTCATTTTGCTGCACATGTTTACCAGGCCTAAGATGCTCAGAATGCTAGTGAGTGACTCAGCACAAAACCAGAATCCATTCATGACCATCTGGTTATATCCAGTCACTGTAGGTTTTCCAGAGGTTTATGTCACATAATTTGAATGCTGTAGTGCCCAGGCCATTGTACTCTGCTGCGTCTTCCAATACCATAAGGGTGCCATAAAATTACAATTTTATCTTTCAGTATCCATGGTTGTAATAAGGAACACTGGGAGGAAAATGTCACAGTGCCTCAATAGAAGATATTTGTGGCAATTGTTCTAAATTTGTTATATGATGATGATAATATATGCCACATCTTGTCATATTCCATTTCCAATAATATGTGCACAAGTGGTTTGGGTTTTTTTTTAATTACTTCACACACCCACACGGCTAAGGAATTTATTAAGGCTTGATATTCTGCTGTAGAACAGATTCAGTGGCAACAGAACACAAAGAAAAACATACTATTGTTGAGAACAAAAAAAACCAAACCCCCAAGTAAATGCAAAATCCAAATCATTCCTCATCCTCAATGACCAGCATGGCAGCCTTTAACACTGTGGTGAGACATGATGAGGTAAAAGGAATTTATACCTCTATTAAACTAAGAAAGCATCTGCTTAACAACCATGAGAAATATGGGTGTGCAGATCTTATAGATGGAAAAGGCCTCTTTTATGTTTGTCCTGTAATGGTGTATTGAAAGATTATAAAGGAGGCCATATTTAAAGATGGTGTAATTAGAGGGGCAACATCCCAGAGGTCAAATTTCCTTCCTTATAGCTTTCCATATGTCAGTATGTATGTGTTAAAGTTTGAAGTGGTTGAGGCGATTGCTATAGGAACTAAAACAATATGGACTTCGCCTGAGGAAGGTTGTTTTGAGATTTGCAGGAGAATAGTTGACTTAATTTTTTCTGCTCCTCGAATCTTTTCCAGATTCATTTATTTTCCAGATTCATTTATTTCCAGACAAATTTTCCAGGAATTTAGGGGATATATGAGAACTGACTGTCATTTTGTATAGACTGCTGGTCAGGTCTGTTTAGTTGTTGAATGGTGCAAACCAAATTGCCCTAGAATATTCTGAACATATTGCAGTGATAATGGCTAAACTGTATTTCAGACACCTTGTCCCCTATTACAAATTAAGCAGTCACAGAGGAAAGACCTGCCCTCCAATCACTGGATAGTGCTTCTCAAACAGAACACACACCAGTGGAGGCTGTTCAGTTGTGAGTTCTCAAGTGATAAAACATTAAATTACACATGTAAATTATAAACATATAAGTTACACATGTACCAAGACTAGATCCAGGTTTATGTGGGTCCAAGCAAGAGACCAGAAGTAGGTCCTTGTTCCACCTCCACTGGACTCTCCATACAAACACAAGATGGCTCTCTCTCAGTGTAAGAGAGGGAAAGACCTTGAACTGAACATAAGGGCAGCCCTGGTATATCAGACCAAAGACCTGTCCAGTTCAGCACCTTGTTTCCCATACTTGTCAGTCAGACATTTAAGGGAAGCACACCAGCACTCTCCTACTCATGTTCCCCAGGAGTATCTGTCATTCCTCCTCTTGCTTCTTCCTAGAGGCTTCTTGCCAGTGGCCATCCTCCTTTATCTCACGGCTAAACCTGCTTTATGCTCTCTAGGCTCCCTTAAAATAAAATTGCTGTGGCTGCCTGCTACTGGACTCTTGGTGCATCTGCTAGCTGAACTGGATTGTATGTGGTGGTGGAGAAACATAAATATCTCACCAGCTTAGTGCTTCCTCTGTGCTGTCCCCGAGCCTAGGATCTGCCATAGGAGATATGTTCAGTTCTGTCAGTGGTGGGCAGCTAAGACATGGATGCAGCAGATGCCCAGACATGTTAATTCCTGATGCCATATTTGTCCATGTTGGTTGTAAGAAATTCATACATATCATATATGCAACCATTTTACACCTTTTCCCTTCCTAATGAACCTCTGAAAAGCTGTTCCTGAAGGTTGGATAACCCTCTGGAATAACATGGGAGGCAGCAGGAATGAATAATCAATGGAACTGGGGATCTTCCTTCGCATGAAGCGAAATATTTTACACTAACACAATAGTTATCTTTGGATGTAAGCCAGTCTTCTTTTAGATTAGCTGTTCTTCTCAGCACTCCCCCCTTTTCCTTTGTTCGCAGAGCAAAACCAATAACACTTTTCTAAAACATCATATCCAATTTATTTCATTTTGGTCAAATCAGTTATGTCTGGCGAAGTTTAAATTCAATAACACTGGATTTTGAAACAACTGGTTATTTTCTCCACAAATATACCTTTTATATTTTCTAGGTGTTGAACTGACCAAAATCTATTATTACTTTTGTATGTTGAGGGACCTATGGCTATAAATCTTCTATCTTTCTTACCCATACTCAGAAAAACATTCATTCTGAGAAGTCTTGATTGCCATAAGTTGTATTTTTCAAGAGAAATGTAATATAGACGTTTAGAATCCAGTGGCTTTTGCATGTGGGTAAATTAACTTTAAAATTCTCCCCTTAAAAAATATTTTTTTTCCCTTCAAGTGCCATAAAATAAACAACTCAGTATTTTGCTGGTTATCTAAAATAAAGCATATCAGCTCTCCTTTCAGAACTCCAGTATAGCAAGCCTTCTCTTCATGCCCATGCTTGAATAATGTGGGATGGCTCTACTGACACGCCATGCCACTTATTTTTCATGTTAACAGCAATCTTCTTTTAGAGTCCCCAAATGAACTAATCCTGTTTTTACTGAGAAAAAAGCCAAGATGAAAGTGCTTTTCACTTCCTCCAGACAAATTTACCAGGTGCAAGTGGAAAAGTTTAACAATTTCTGGGTACATTTCAGAAATTGTCGCCATGCAGTCTGTTGAGTTCCCCAACAGTAGATGATACTTCTATTGTTCTCATTGTTTTCAGTGATCAATGCCTGGCCTGCACCTTATTTGCTAATATGGTATTCATGGTGATTTCGTTCTGAGATGAACCCGGAACCTCAAGGTATCTCAGTGGATGAGGCATTTCATATGCACAGCACAGCAGACAAAGCTCCCTTCTTTGATTGTATCTCAACCTCTTGTTTTTTAAGCGCTCAGCTTGCTGCAAGTAAACCGTTTTCTTACATTTAAACCCCCAGAGATATTTCTTAAAACTTTTCATTTCAGCGTTTACAACACTGAGTGCTTTTATTCACAGTTCTGTTTCTCTTGCTAGAACATCTAATTTTCTTTTCGATTTTGGTTATCTTGGTGAAAATGCATCACATTTTTCTTTCCCCTCACTTCTCCAGCAACTTAATATCTATCAAAAGGGTACCTTATTCCCCTCCCTCCCACAGACCACAAATTGTAGAATAAGGACTAATTTCAGTGAACTTTGGGAAGTTACACCAGTATAAGAAGATAAAAAATACTGCTTTTTAGTGAGTTCTCTGGGGTGTATTTGAAAGAGGACTGTCTGACCTATAAATATAAAAATGTCCAAATATAGCTTTGGGTCAGTCTTGTAACACCAGTGTTGCATGGTAGTTACAGAGGAAAAGTGCCCTTTCCCCTTTAAATCTCTTTTACTGTTTTCTTGAGATTTTGATGAAAAACACAGTAGCAATTTGGACAGGGACCTAAATTATTGTTTTCTGAGATGACAGATTGATGGGCTCACTCACATACGTACAGCTCTCAAAGGGTTCAGAGTAAAGCAAGTAACATGTTTTACCCATACTTCCCTCTTTCCTATATTGCAGCAATATGAGTGGGTGGTGAAGACTTACTTAGACAAGGGCAGAGCTTTCCAAACTTTTCATGTTGGTGACACACGTTTTAGACATGCATCATTTTGTGACACAGTAATTCAGTTTTACTATCAAAGCGGAGGTTTGACTAACCCTTTTCCAGCCCTGGGAGAAGTGTGGGGATCGTTCGTATGACACACCTACACACTGCAGCCGACACGCTAACGTGTTGTAACACACAGTTTGGAAATCTGTAGGGTTATTCAATTTATTCCTAGATGATTCAGGCAAGGAAGCCTTGCCACAGGCTATAGGGTAAAGCAACATTTTAAATTTTATAGCCAATGAAATTTCTCTCTGAAAAAGAAAATTGTCTTAGTTGTTTAGTGCTAGTCTCCCAAACTCCATAAGGCTCTCTAGTGGACTAGTTGTGGAATACATGTATATTGAATTTCTCTATCCTTTAGTCTTACACCCCACCCTTTTAGAGTACATTTGGCATTTAGAAATGAAAGCATGTAAGTGATTCTCAACCAATGTAAATAGTCTTATCTTATGCCAAGGATCATAAAACAGCTAGAAGTGGATTCCAGAAAAATCCAACCCACAAGGTTGAGTTAATGAGGGAAGGTGTCTAATAGGTGATTCTGAAGGTGAACATAAGTTGAATTTATTTAGTACTGTTTTAAAATATTTTTTTCATCTGATATAAGATAGTGCCAAATCAGGCCCTCCCGCTAGGTAGACTGGGGCAACTGCTTCAGGTGACAGATGCTCCTAGGAAGGGTGCACCAGTGAGCCTTTGAAGGGCAGAACTGTATGCAGTGGTACCTCGGGTTACATACGCTTCAGGTTACATACACTTCAGGTTACAGACTCTGCTAACCCAGAAATATTACCTCGGGTTAAGAACTTTGCTTCAGGATGAGAGCAGAAATCGTGCTCCGGCGACGCGGCGGCAGCAGGAGGCCCCATTGGCTAAAGTGGTGCTTCAGGTTAAGAACAGTTTCAGGTTAAGTACGGACCTCCGGAACAAATTAAGTACTTAACCTGAGGTACCACTGTATGCCAGTAGACTTGCCCTGTCTCACCTAAGCCAGTTAATGATTTCATCAGTGTTGAAGTAAGAATCAGCTGCCAGTATGGTTGGATTTTGTACATGGGCTGGGAGATGGGTGTCATCTTGTCCTTCACCTCAGGTAGCAAATGCCTTGGAGCACTCCTAGATGGCGCTGTCTAATTTCCTGGCGAGTCCTCAGTGCAGAAGAGAATTCTGAAGGCCTCAAGGTTATCACATATTTAAATACTTTGAACTTTCCATAGTCATATTATGTGTCAACTCTTAATTTCCAAAGGCTTTTCTCCATGGGAAAGGATTCTGCAATTTCATTTGTCTCTTAAAAGAGCCATTCTCACCTGTGACTTTTATTGTTGTTGTTGTTGTTGATGATGATGATGATAATTCATTTACTAATTTACCACGAAGCGTTAACACTGCAAAATTAAAAACAAGATTTGCTGCTAAACCTGAATGAAAAAAGTACCGTCTGTAATGTGGTATGAATTTTTATTGCATTTGCTGAGTCTGTTTTTCAATTCAATTTGTACGAGTCTCAGTGGCACAGTTTGGTTTGGTTTTGAACTGAGCTTTATGAAAACAAAATAAAAGTGCATTCTTTGTTTCATGTTTGACAGAAAAGTTTAGGGGGGGAAAGCCCAGTTGAAAAGCAGCAGTATTCCCCAAATAAAACAAAACAAAAAATTAGCTCAAAATGAGCTGAAGTTCTTTATTAGAGACACTCCCTCCCAACAAATCTGCACTTGAAAACGATAGATGGAAAAAAGAGCAAGAACATTTTTCATACGTCGTCTAATAAACTGTTCATTGCATTAAAGCAAGTAATGCAAGTTGATTAAAACCAGCCTTGGGTTTATTCTAGTTGTGGAACTCTGTAGTTAATAACTGGGATATGATAACAACGTGCTCTATAACCCACTGAAGTAAGATTTTGGTGTACTGAATGCTCCATTCTTTAAAATGGCTTTATACTTTTAGACAAGCTAAATTATAGGCATAATTTTCCATGTCTACTTTAAAATTTAATCCTTTTGATACGCTACCTTATCTTTCTGTAGAGCAATATTGAAGTAAGAGAAAGGTCAATCTTAAAAGGCATTAATGTAGTGATATGTGAAGCAGATGAAAACATTAAAACATATTGGAGAATATTGTTCACATAATATTTTGTAGTTATTTGGAGCCAATTTGATTCCCTCCCTCCCTCCCTCTCTTTCTTTTTTCTTTTCCTTCTCCTCCTGCGATGAGGCTACATTTTAATATTTTAATGTTCCATTATTTTAATGTTGTTTTTTATTTTTGTTTTTAAGTTGTAATCATTCATCTTGTTTTTATTATTGCTTGTAAGCCGCTCTGAGCCTGGCCTTGGCTGGGGAAGGCAGGGTATAAATAAAAAATTATTATTATTATTATTTATCTGAAAATGTCTTTGTTGAAAAGACAATATTGAAAATTTGTGTTATGGTTCTGGATCAGAACTTGGCAGGGTAAAATCTGTTCAGCGGTCCAATTCTGAAGAGGTATTTTCAATTATTTTGTGGGAGTACAACTGTGGCGGGGGATTTTTTTTTTTTAAAGAATGGTTTTGAAAAGGTGTGAAATCAGGTAATGTTGAGGGCAGTTAAATAGTGGGGTAGTTAAATAGTGTGGTAATGCAAAATGAAATATGTAGGCAGATTGAAAAAGGCTGCAGCTTCCAAAAAGGCCTGGTGAGTAGCAAAGGACAGCCCGCAATTGGAAACTCTCTTGTCCCAAGGTTTTCAGCAGCGGCAGCGGGAGGCCCCATTAGCTAAAGTGGTACCTCAGGTTAAGAACAGTTTCAGGTTAAGAACGGACCTCCAGAATGAATTAAGTTCTTAACCCGAGGTACTACTGTATATGGCAGGGTAGCTGCTCCCCTGTCTCCCAGAAAACCCAACAACCTCAAAGAGCAGCAAAAGAGAAGTCCAGGACAGAGAGCTGTTGTCAGCCCCCAGGTAGAACCCCACTCCTACCTTCCTAGGGACTATTCACAAGCCTGTGTACTCAAAGGGGAAAACAAGCAAGAAGCAGCACATCCTAAAGAGCCCCCTCCCCCCCCCCACAAACACACATACATGCGTACATACATATATAGGAAGAGAGAGGGAGGAAGAGAGTGCATATGAGCATCCACTATTCAGACAGTAAACATGGGTGGACCAGTTGCTAGTGTCATTTTGGGGGGAAATACCATGCCACTGAACATGGTGGAATTGTGCTAGTACAAGTGTTTTAAGAAATGGGTCCTCTTTAGATACACACACGTATACCTGTTCAGTCATTTCATCTGTGAAAAATTCACAGCTGTATCAAGTGAGGGCTTAAAGGGGCATGCAAATTTGTCTCACTGTCATACCTTCTACTGAGATATTTAAGCCTCAAATCACAGTATTACTAGTTCCTCCACGGAAAGGAAACATGTTGCTTTGTTTTTCTTGCATTTTCTGTCTCAACAATACATGCAATCAATGTATATGCAGAGGCAAGCAAGTAAAGCAGTAGAGCAAATTACAGCCATATTTTATATGCTGTTTTCATAGTGCATAGGAAGCTTACAGATGTCTCTGTGGAAGCATATGCGAAAGAGTTCAAAAACAATCCCTGCAAAGCTCTTTGGTTCACAAAGACTTGTCTATTAGTTAAAGTCCCAGATGATGTGTCATCCATACAACTGCAATGCTTTAGCAAGCATTTTGAAAATCCAGTACAAGCATCAATGGGAAGGAATGCAAAAGGGAATGTTTTTATTGTGCTGGTTTGTGTATGTGATGATGCCTTATGCATACTTTGCCCCATTTGGATGATTTTACACTGTCTTTGTATGTGTTGTATATTGCAAACTCTTTGCAATACTGACATTCTGAATCATATCCTTCTACATATTTTCTGTAGGATTCCTCTAGGATTGACTGTCAGCACTGATTTATATAGTGCCTTTTGCCTTCAAAGCAGTTGTGATAGGTGTAGTAATATATTTTTTACTCATAACATTGTAAGTTGAAGTAGTGGTATTAATGATTTCTAGTGGGAAGCTTAAGGTAGGGAACATAAGAACTTGCCTGAGGCTCTATGAGGAATTGTTCTTTTAGGCTTAGAATGTAGGAGTTCTAGGCTTTATGTTGTTTACTCAGATCAATATTTTTGGGCTTCTCTTTATGTTGTTTTTGGTGGATTTTTTTTTTTTAATATGTGCCTCAGTGAGGCTTTGCTTCTGTTGATAAGATGGTCAGGACACTGATTCAACAAAGCCCTGAAGCGATGCTAGAAGCACATTGATGCCACTATCTAGAGTAGGAGATTTCGTAAGTGGCTCTTATATTTGCTGCTACACAAAGAACAGTAAGAGCAGTACACTACTTGTGTGAGAGCCTACTCCTGACACCTTCTTATACCAGACCAGTCCCCAGCCATAAGTAATCAATGACGGTGGCTAAGCCTCCCATTTTACACTATGTACCTTTCCTAATGGGCAAAGTATCTGTACAGGCATGAGTGCGTGTTTGCATGTGTTTATTCATACACACACATACACAATTTTGCTACTATGCATTAGGGCTGGGCGATACCTGGTTTTCAGTATCACAATATATCACCAGCTAAACTTTGCAATATGCCAATATATCATGATATTTGAAATAAGGATGGAGCCAGTGCTTTTTTTCTGGGGGTACGCAGGGGTATGCATACCCCCAAACATTTTGTGAATCTAAGTTTGGCCTCATTGAGGGGCAGTATTTCAATATGCATAGGAAAATGAGAGTACCCCTAAAAAAATTTTAAGAAAAAAAAGCACTGGATGGAGTTAGGTAGAAGTAGGCTGGCTTTATGGTTTTTCCTACATTCTGATTTTTGCTGGTGCCTACTCTTATAATTTGCTTACCCCCCCCCCCCCGCACGAGGCAGGGGAGAGCTGAGCCCGCAGAGTTAACAGGGGCTGCAGGAATCAAGAGAAGCATTGGCTGGCTTCATGTTTTTTCCACATTGTGATTTTTGCATAGCACGCACACATCATGATTCGCAATATATTGCCAAGTCAAAAGCCATCAATCTACTATCACAACATGAACTTCAAATCGGTTTTGGACGATATATTGATATATTGCCCAGCCCTGCAATGTGTAGTCCTTTGCTTATGATAGTTGCACAGTAACATCATGGCTGTTAACTCTAAATGAACATTACCATGAGAGTAAAGGTGGCAAAACGAAATCACATGTGATTTGGTCTAATACAGCTAGGTGCGAGAATAGCTTAATAAGACTCAGCAAAAGAGGGATCAAGGTGTTGAAACAGAAGCCTAGACACTGTATAAAATCAGAAAGGAGAGCAAGGCAGAGATTACAGGGTGTGCTAAAGAAAGGCAGGATCTAAACAGAGCAAGGGAGTTCAGAACTGCTACAACAGGTGCTTGACCATGGCAAAGATCTAGCAAACCAATGCATCAGCTACCCATTTATTCTGTGCTACACCTCTTTTCTCCTTGTTTTTCAAGCTTTATAAATCAGAATGCATAAATAGAGAAATAAAATGACCTGTCAGCCACCCAAATTCACTTGAGACTTGGTTGTAGTAATTGAGTCCTGCGGGATTAGCAGCAGGCCACGGAACCTTAGCATATTTCCATCCTCTTCATTGTCCCAAACTATGGTGGTGCAGCAATTTATTTTTGAATGTTATATCCAGCCTCACAGACTGAAAATAGGATTTCAATCTTATGTAAGTTCTGGGGTAGAGAACCTTTCAGCTGCAACTCACTCGCTGAGAAGAGATCTTAAACGTGATCCTCAGCAAGCACAACATGCTTATTCGTGTGGCATTCCACATGTTCAGCTACACATTTGAACCATGCTCTCAGCTACTGTGTGTGAGTCTTTGGAATGCAAATATGGGCAACCAGCCCACACCATGGGAGCTCTGGGGTGTACTTGTGAAGTATGAAATAGGAAATGCAGGTGGGAAAGGTGTATGTGTGTACGATTGTTGTTGCATTTAAATTCCAGCTTTTGATATTCTACTTTTGTTCTAAAGTCAGATATTTTATATAGAGAAACTAGGTCACTTTTTATTATTCAACTTTTTCACTTTGTCCAGGCAGAATTGAATCCAGAGAGATTAACTGTAACAGCTGTGCAAAAATAACACATATCAGGAATGTTTTGTTTAGCATCCATTAGAAAAGTGGCGGTTATGAAACGAGTCCTTTTTCGATGAACAAAGTACCTTGAAATAATTTGTGTATTCTTTAGGTATTCTCCAACTTCATCTCTGAAAGTGTTATCCTGTCAATTGCATTTAGCAGAGAATCTAGTTTAAATTAATAGGTGCCATCAGTGAAACATTTTAATATCAACATTATTATTGCTTTTTTCTGTTTGCTACACAATTATGTGCCCTAAATTGTTTGATGCACTGCTGTGATCAGTTTGTGCATCATTCATCAGAGTGGCCCAACACAGTCTTTAAGCTGAAGGTGATTTTTCTGCTTCATCATTTCATCATCATTGTCTAACCCCCAGCATCTGAAAGAGAAAACTGTTCTACATTCTAGGTATTAAGAGAGCAGTTAACATTTTCCTCTTCAGTCCATGTATTTTTTAGGATAGACACTACATTGGTGGTTAAGTAGTGCAAGGTAGCTACAGCCAGAATGACAACAAAGTAGATAAAAGTCATGCATTCTAGAAGCCTTGAAGCCTCTAGGGGTTCTCACACAGCTCAGAATACAACCCACTCTTAGGGGCCAGGCAGTCCTGGGCTTTCTGGAGGGCAGCTATTCCTATTGTTGATGAATTACAGGATAGAAAGCTTCACTTGAGGCTGTTTTTGAATATATTAGATAATATTTATGTGTTCTGTTTTGGAAGCCATAATGGAACCATCATTGGTTGAGGCTGCAACACTATACCCAGTAGGGCTTGCTTCTGAATAGTTGATGTGCATAGAATAGCACCATTAAAATCCAGTGCTGTTTGTACCACACTTGTAGCGGTCTATTGTTTTGGTACCATCCATCTCACGGAGTGGCACCTAAGTAAATATGGAAAACTGTCAACCTCTCTTCAACTACCTCTCTTTCTCAAGTGCCCACTTCAGGGGGGGGGGTGCAAGAACTACGTGGATCATGGAGGAAAGTAATTTGTCTCACTCAGTTCTACTGAGCACAGTTTCTTTCTCAGCATCATGTGTTTTTTGTTTTTGTTTTAATTTGAAAAGGCTGGTTTATCTGAGTATTCTATACTCCTTGTTCAGAAGAGAAAGGCCTGGCAGTGGGGAGCGATAACTTCCCATCTCCAGTGTCTGAGGTCTTCTTTGTTTTGTTCATCTTGGCTTCTTCGAGTTAGGCTTATCAGGAATTAATAGTGAGCAGTGGCTGTTTACAGCTTGGAAGAGTTCATTTGGAGGCTGCATGGAGGGCCATGGTGTTTTTACAAGCAGTTTTTATTCAGTTTTGTTATATAGTCTGCTTCCCACTGGTCTGAGTAACCAATTTGTCTTGTAGACTGCCGCTTGAGAGAATCTGAGGACAACTTATAGGTCAATAGCCAGTTGGCCACTACACACTCAGATTTCAAAGTGACAATGACTCTTTTATTTTTTAGCTGTCAGGTATCAAATTTTAGTATACACTAAACTTGAAAGGTAAATGTTATGTCCTTATCTTTCACAAAGCTAGCTCTGCAATTCCCTGGAACTCTCCAAAGTTGTTTGAAGTGTCACAATTTAAAGTTCTGACATCTGCTTGACGGTAAAAGATACATAGCTTTGTTCGAATGAAATCAACCAAGTTAAAGCAATAAAAGGGCGGGTGCACTTCAGAGTGCACAACACTAAGTCATCTCAAGCTACTATTTTAATTGGTAACAAAATGCAGAAACAAAGTTGAATAAAAGTCCCTTTTGTTGATAGCACCAAACATATTTGTCAGTTCAAAATTCAGCCCTCCATTTCTTAAATTGGAAAGTGGGGCATGATGTGTATACTTGCTGTTTATAGAAAGGGTTCCGGGAATATCGGGAACAGGAAAGGATAAGTTATATATAAAAGCAATATTTTAAAAGCACCACATATAAATTGGTTTCACAGCAGATGATGCCAAAAAGAGAGTCCCTAATTAATAAATTAAGCAACTATTTTAGGTTGCCTTTCAGGGCATAGCATACATAAAATAGTCATTAATAATAAAATAATAAGCAGCCAGTTTAAAACATCATAGCATCTTAAGTTTGTAGTCTGAGCTGGCAATACCTGTTTTCTCCACCCGAAGCCTGCAATTTTTTAGAAAGAGATGTGCCAGTCTACTGATGTGCCCCAGAATCCCTTTCATATGTTCTATTTGCAAATATTGCACCATTGCATATAGCTCATGAATTGTGTTCACTATCCTTTTCAGCACTCTAAGGGAACTTGGAACACAACTCTCATTTGGTGCATCCCCACTACGCCTAAAAAATATTGCTGTCTCAAGCAGTTGCTTGGGTTACTTGTGCAGTGGTGATCTGCTAGAAACCGTGCATGCTTGAGGAAACAAGCAGATCGTATCAGAGCTAAGCTTTCTTAAGTAGGGTTTGGGAACTGTAAATAGTCTCAGCCCTGTTTTGCCTGCAGTTCTGCTTGCCAATTATTGAGAGTTTTAGTATCATATTGATTTAATATTCAGAGCACACTGAAGTAGACCTCTAAATTCCTTCAGTCACTGTGTTTCTCAGAGGGGTTTTAGCTCAAGCTAGCAGGTATTTCATTTCTGAAAGGAGAGGGGGCCACATTAAACCTTGAAGGCCACAGCCGTTGACTTCAAAATACGTTTCCCTTCATTCTCGATAAGGAAAAGCGCTCTACACATGCTCAGGGGCACTCCCATTATTATTTGTTTGCATGTCTTGCAGCTTGTTTTGAACAATCTGGGGAAAGAGATATGGGGAGTTCTGAGATTAAGCAGAAATTCAGAGTCTCACATAGAAGTATGAGCAGGATGGTCCCCAAATGTAACAAGGATGGCTTAACACAATTTGAAGTAAGTGAAATAAGAGCCCTTAAGTCCACAATCTACAATAATCTAAATGCACCACTGATATTAAGCCCCGATACCAGCTATTGGTGCTATTGTCTAAATTACGTTCAACCAAATTTAGAACTGTAACGATGTGGATTATATTTCATCAGCCTACCCACTGGAGAGCAATAGCAAGTAATGTTTTATATCTTTAATTTTTCTAAAATCTTGAGTTGGTTTTAATACTTAATTGGATCCATAGCATACTAATGTGCTGTTTTGCCTCTCCCATCCCCTTAATATAGCATATTGCTCTAGGCAGAACAAAGAAAAATCTAATTTTCTGAAAATCAATTTCAATTTTACACTAGGAGTAATTGTAAAGGTGCATTTATGTAGCCACAACAAAGGTCAACATATGACCTTCTGGCATCCGCATACAGTTATTCCCTGTTTATCAAAAGAAGCAATGTTAAACTTTAAGTGCTTCACAAATGTCCATACTTACAAAGTGTGGAATTCCATACTCAAAAGGTACAAATATAATAAAGTAAATGGACATAAATGAACAGAGTAGGAGTAGTTGAGCCATTGTAGCACGGCAATGTTAATGGATAGGGCATATAATTCGTCATATAATTAACAATGTGACCCTGAACCTTCAACGATACAGCAGCTAAATAACTTTCTCTCCCAACTGAGATAGTTGAAATATCAAGATTACTTAAATTGTGGTCCATGATGTACTGTGCCTTCAACCAGATCTTAATAGAAGCAAGAGTAATTCAGTCTTAATAACTTCTCTGTGGTGAGAGAAGGATCAATATCTCAGCCCATTTAAAAAAATGTTGACTTCTGTCCATAAAGGATTCTATTACAACCTGGATTATACAGTTTATTCGAAATGGATTTTTGGGTGAAATGTAATTCAAATATATAAATTACAAAACCTCTCTCCCTTCATATCGCTTCCTTTGCAAGAATTGAAAATAGCAACAATTACATTAAGTCAGCTTCATAGATCATTGCTGTTCAACAAAGATTATATTTTGCTTTGCAAATTCACATTCACAAATAAACTGCATTCTTTGTATATAGACAAAAAAATGTATTTAGACAAAAAAAAGACGGGAGAAATTGACAACTTAAAGGCTATTTTTGGGAGTATTTTCATATATAAAGTGTTTCATGAGAAATAATCCTGGCAGTTTTAGTTATTGGAATTGTATAACTTGGTCATCTCTGCAAAATGTATCTACAAATTAGGATCAGCTGCTATATACTATGAGACACTTCCAGACATCTACAGATATGTCATTTCTTTCAGCATCATTAAATAGCATAGTTAATAAGCAAGTTACACACTAGATAAAGCATAGCTAAGTGGGAAAATAGTGATTCTAGAATAATTAAAATAGCTCTATTCAGAAGATGTCCCATAGGAGGGAAAATGCAAGGGATGGAGGTCTTCCTGGATTAGGATACTTATTGTAAGTGCTTCTTGTAATTATTGTATTACAATAGAAATTGGAGCAACAATTATATTTCTGTATTCTTGGCACAAAGCTTGTTTTCAGGAATAGTTCCCCATTAAATCATTCTTTCTTAACCAGCAGGTTTTGTCTGTTGTTTGAAGGAGGAACATAGCCAGTTTGAAAACCCAAACAGGCAATATTTCTGTGGTTTAATTTTACATACTTTGCTTTTCATCGGAACTGAAAATCAAGGACTTCTCTTTGTAACCAGTCAGATTATAGATATAAGGGCTTTATAGATACACTTAGCATTGAGATACATGTGTCTGTGCAGCATTTGAAGTGAATTTCCAAAATTAACAACAGTGTTGGGATAAAAACACCCCATTGTGCAATACATATGCCTTGAATTATAAAGTGAAGTATAAATGTGTTATATAAACAAAAGGTTAAATCTGACAGCAGGTTCAATTGTGTCTTGAATACTACAATAAAAATTAAATTAGCATCAAACACCAGTTTCTTTGACCTGAATTACACTGTCCTAAGTGAAATAGAAGAAAATGGAATATTTTTATGTTGTAAAAACTAGTACTTACACTCGAGGGAAATCTATTTCTGTGTTCCTTTATATGTATTTTTCAATGCTTCTTGCAATGTAACAACACCTATAATACACATTATAGAAGATCAGAAGCATAAGAGAGGGAAAGGCAATGGGTGAATTAAAAGTAGCGTTAAGGAGAATGTTCCAACAGCGCAGGCATTTCTGTGTGTGGGTAGGGACTTGTACTGGCTCCCTCTAGCACAACTCTTGAGCTTGATGCAGCCCAGTTAATGCAGTGGATGGTATTCAATTCAGTTTTAATTTAAATGGGTCTACTCTGAGTAAATGGGGACGCGGGTGGCACTGTGGGTTAAACCACAGAGCCTAGGACTTGCTGAACAGAAGGTCAGTGGTTCGAATCCCTGTGACGGGGTGAGCTCCCGTTGCTTGGTCCCAGCTCCTGCCAACCTAGCAGTTTGAAAGCATGTCAAAGTGCAAGTAGATAAATAGGTACCGCTCCGGCGGGAAGGTAAACGGCGTTTCCTTGCACTGCTCTGGTTTCGCCAGAAGCGGCTTAGTCATGCTGGCCACATGACCCAAAAGATGTACGCCGGCTCCCTCGGCCAAATAAAGCGAGATGAGCACCGCAACCCCACAGTCGGCCATGACTAGACCTAATGGTCAGGGGTCCCTTTACCTTTACTCTGAGTAAACCTTAGTTCAATACCACCCTTGCCGTCAACCCTTAAGTACCTGAGTGGGAAGGAGCATGTGCACCCAGTTGTTGGTATCAGCATTAGATATATTTTCATAGACATCTGAAGGCAGCCCTGTATCAGGAAGTTTTTAATGTCCAATGTTTCAGTTGTGTTTTTATATTCTGTTGGAAGCCACCTAGAGTGGCTGGGGGGGGGGGCGGGACAGTCAGATAAGCAGGGTACAAGTAATAAGCTGTTGTTGTTGTTGTTGACATTCAGAACAGAATGGTTTGCTATTGACATTTCCCGGGGGCAAAGAGAACATATGACAGGCAAAAGTCTATCCTGTGGTTGCCATATGGGCTTATTAGCTGATTTTTGCTCAGAAACCAGGCGTGCCAAGAGTCACCAACTGCTATTCAGGCAAGAACGTTAACAAGGGAAGATCAATCTGGCTCAAATTTCGTATGAATGGTTGTACTCACCACTTGGTTCTAGCCTTGAATATCTCCCTGTGGCATCTTTTCCTTCCACTCTTCTCCCATCAGGTGCCTTATCTTTTTTTATTTGTAAGCTTGGTTGGTAGGGCAGCTCTTCTTTATTCACATGAGCTGCTTTGTGATATCATAATTGTCTGAAAAGCAAGATTAAAATGTGGGAAATAAATAAGTATTACCCAGTGTAGGGTGTAGGGTGGTCCGGATCTCCGGCTTTCTGTTTGCACATTAATTGAGGAGCAGCTAGAAAACCACAATTCCCCCCCCTCCATGTTCTGTTGTGCTCTTAGTGAAAAAGAAAGCTAGGACAGTTGATAGACTCGTGTTTTTGTGTGTGTGTGTGTGTGGTACTTGCCAAAAGCAGAAAAGCTATTGGAAGAAAGTACACAATGCTAATTAGGCTTACCAGATTTGAGGGCCTGGATTATGGCAATTTTGGCCCCTCCTCCATATCCTCCCAGAGTGGCTAGGGAGGTCCGGCCAGATAGGTGAGGTATAAGTTGTTGTTGTTGTTGTTGTTGTTGTTGTTGTTGTTGTTGTTGTTGTTATTTACCTTACTTTCTTCACTAATTGAAGTGCATTCAGCATATTTATTTTGAATAGGATTGCACGGTTAGTCTTAAGGTGAGCATTTATCCTGATTTTGTTTGCAGGGATATTAGATAATGTTGCCTATTTACTGAACGGTCATTCTAATTTGTTTTCAGGGAGGTAAGATGACCTTGCATCAAACAAATGTTATCTCACACTTTCCAGTGCATTTTCACATCACTTTCCTTATTGTAAAAAAAAATCCGATCTTTGGGGGCGATCTGGTATTGTTGCACCAAATCAGCTTTACTTGAGTAACCTTAATTTGCCGGTATATTATTGAACACCATCCAAAAATAGAGAAAGTATAGAAGTGCCTTCATTTGCCTCATCCCTGAACTCTTTTGATGCAAACAGTTTTTTAAAAAAATAAAAAACAACTGTGCAGTAATGAACTCATTACCATCTTTACATGTTATGCTTTTACCCATTTTATAGAAGTCAGGTTTTCTTTAAAAAAATGTTTTTTTATTCTCCATTTCTACAGAACTATAACAGTTAGCTAATGGGATTAACCTATTCATCTCTCTAGCTCTTAACCATGCTAATTAATAAGATTTTTTAAATGTAATTGTCTCTCTCTGCAATGATTCATCTTCTTTATTTGCTTATCAGCATAATCGTAGTAATTCCCATAGAGAAATACTGTGCAATTACAAAAGAGAGGATTAGGATCTCTTGATAAATGCTGAAGGTATTGGCAGATGAAGGAGAGGGTTTGTGTTTACACACATTAATCTTAAATAATTAGCCATTTAAAGAGAAAAGAAGTCACAAATGTACATGAGAGACAAGTCCGTTTAAGTATCTTTCTTTAGTATTGATACACTTGAAGAACTCCATACAGTCTAAGCTTCCATTCATATAGAAAGTTTGCATATTATTTTCCCTCAGGCCCCATATTAATCTCTTGGTTGTTGCCCTTCTTCATCATAATTTAAATTGCTAAACAAACAGAATCAGGCTAGCATATGCATATGATCAAAGCTGTTAACCAGAAACAGAAATAAATGTAGATAATTAGTCATTGAGGCCATGAGTTTGCAAATCACAACTGTACCCATAACTTCTGAGTGTAGTCAGTAGCAAACAATTCCACCGTCATGAGGTTGTACCTTAAAAGAGTAGTTTTAGAAAATGCTGTAGTTGTATCAGCCATTTGGTTGTTTTAAGTGTGATGAGGCACCGAGCACAGGAAGAAACTAGTGTGTTTTGGTTTCATCTCACATGTGTGGATCAATATGTTTGCTATGCATGACATTACAATGATTGCGAGTTTTATAAATCCTGTGACCTTGCAGATAAATATATCATGAAAAATGATAGACATCTCAAAGGATACTTCTTATAAGAATCATTTTATTGCCCTTATTTGACAGTGAGATTATGTGAGCCCTTATTTTTTTGGTAATTTTCTGGTAACACTTTGTAGTGAAGGTAGAAAGTACTTTTATGAAGTTTATGCTATATCTAATTAGGAACAAAATATGCATGCTTTTGGATTGATTTGTCTGGATCTAATGGAGCTTTTGCATGAGCTGCAGTCACTTCCAGTTGTGCGAGGAAGGAAAGTTTTGGGTGTTCTCAGACCAGGCATCCCCAAACTCGGCCCTCCAGATGTTTTGGGACTACAGTTCCCATCATCCCTGACCACTGGTCCTGTTAGCTAGGGATGATGGGAGTTGTAGTCCCAAAGCATCTGGAGGGCAGAGTTTGGGGGTGCCTGTCTCAGACTCTGTCTTGCATATGTACCTTCCTGCAAAGCAAATGCTGTTCTGGAGAGCCTTCTGAACTCCAGGATTCTCTTTTGAGTTTATAGGATCCAATGGTTTGATGGGAGAATGAGTTTTGGGTTATATTAAGGAATTTCTTTAAAATATTCTGACTTGTACGTGTTGCAACATGCCTACAGGAGTTTCCGGAGTACAGCTGTGTCTTGTGTTGCATATTTACTTATTTAACTGATTGTCTTTCTTCTTTTACAGGGAAACTTTGTTGCAAGCATGACAGCTATTTTAAGACAAATGGAAGACTATCATTATGCCCATTTAATCAAGACCTTTGGGAAGATGAGATCGGATGTTGTTGTAAGTTCAACCTGAAAGTTTGTTTCCCCCTTCTTCCTGCATTGATGTTTGTTTTTGTTGCTATTTGACAAAGAAAGTTATAAAGCTTATATAAAAAAATTATGGGTGCCTCATGACCTGACATAAAAATCGATGAAGCGTTGCTTACCTCCTGAGTGAAGAGCAAATATTGTTTCATTGCCTTGATATTAAATGATGAAACAACTGATACTCAAGGAAAATCAGAATTTGAAAACATGGCTTAAGGAATTGGTGTTGGGGTGGGAAAACAAGATTTTATCCAGCTGAATCCTAGACCTAACCTTAAACCAACCTATAAGCTTCAGTAGTTATTCTCGGGGTATTCCCTTGAACTTCCTCTTCTAATGTTTTTCAGCTGGAATCATCCTACCTTGTTTTAAGTTGCTATTATATGCCAGATTTATTTACTTTGTTTAGTTAAATTCGTTTTTATTTGTGCATCTGCCATTTTAAGCAATATAACCTCACATGCTAGGTTTAAATATATGTTTTATTGTTAATGCCCGTAATGAGTGAAACTCTTCAAGGTTCTTTATAATCTTTCTTTCTGAGTGCATAGTACAACTTAATTAGAGCATAATAGAAGGGAATTTATAGCTAAGTAGATACCTCTCTAATGACCTGGAACTATCATTGCCATATGGCAAATGCATGCTGCAAAGTAACAACCAAACTTGTTGGCTGAGATCCATTAATTAGCAGATGACCTGAAGTCTGATCAACTGTGTTAGATTACAAATTCTGTTACCTAGGGGAGTTGGATTCTGTGGTACAGCATTTTAAAGAGTTTGAGAGAGAATTGAATCTTCTGACAACATTGTGGAGGCAAAGAAGAGACATAAGATTTCTCAGTTTATTGCAGATGTGATTCAGATATTCTCCAATTGTATCCATTTGCTTGAGCATATATATAATAGGAGGAGAATAAAGAACCATTTTCTTAGCACAATCCTGCAGTCAAATCAATTAAACCATGGTGGTTTCTTTCTGTGTTAATGAACTATAGTTAGCTATCATTTCTGTAGTGGTGCCTTTTTGGGCTGGCTATTTCAGCTACAACAAATCAGACTTAGTGCCATTTTAGTAATATTTTGTAACCATGTGTCAGTAGTAAGGGTTTTTTTAATAATAGGGCTAATTCTACAAAGACAGTTTCATATTCAACCTGTGAATGAAAAAGAAAAAACGCACACATTTAAACGCACACATTTACCTATATTATCAAACCCATGCAAAAAGTAAAAAACTAGTCTAGAATCCAACTAGGCTTCAAACTATATTTCTGAGGGTTGAAAGATTTGTTTATATTGTTTTCCCCCAAGGTAAAAAACATTACCTAAGCTTTGGAAATAAATCAACTATCTAAATTGTGTGTGTGTGTTTTTAATGACAATGGAAGTAATTTGTCCTTACCATTCTGTGTAAGCAGCTTACACTCAAGATATATATTTTTTGTTAAATGACTAAATTAATTAAAATATTTATTTTAAAGATTCATTCCTTGCCTTTCCACCAGTCATATCTCCATGTGGCTTACGTAGCAATAATGAAAGCACTACCATAACTATATGCTGCCAAAGGCTAGAGAGAAAACCTTGTGCACCTGGTATCTAAAAGATAGCTGGAAAAACTTAGGAAGGACCTAAGAGAAGGCCTTCGAAGCCACTGAACTAGCCTCTGAATGTGGGGTCTGTGAAGTTCCTAGCAAATGAGCAGGTTTGTGTGACAGTAAGAACTTCAGAATGTTAGTCCAGGCTGTTTATGACTTATAGATGAAAGCCAGCACTTTATTGTGCTGAGAAACAAAATGGCAATTATTGAAGAGCTTTGAGTACTGATACGAAAAACAAGTTATCTTCTTTTGAATGGGAAAAAATTATGTTACAACCATTGCTCCAGTTATAGTGGTGCACTGTTGCTTTGACACTGCTCATGGCCTCGATCCCTTTGTTCCTCCTGGACACATGAAAAAGAAACTGATTGTTTTATTTATGAATGATTATTTCACAATACAATACTAGCTTCCTTTTATTTCAGGATTATCTGAGTGCACCAATTTGTTGAAAATTTTGGTTGCCACTTTTTTTGCATCTTTCCAAGCTCTACAATTCCTTTGAGATATGAGGCAACCTGAACTGTATATTCTTTCTCCTGCCATTTCCTTAGATCAGGCCAGAGTAGCCAACATGCTGCATTTCAGATGTTGTTGGACTCTGACTGCCATCAGCCTGGGCTAGTATGGACAACGGTCAGGAATGTGGTAGTTGCAGTCCACAACGATTAGGTGGTCCCAGATTGGTACCCCTGATTTTGGCAATAATTGTGAGACTTTTACAGCCCACTTCTAAGCATATTTACATTAAGTCTTCTTGGATTCAGTGAGATTTATGCCCTCTGATTATACTTAGGATTTTCAGCTTTACATGAATTGTTATAGGAACATATTCTGCTGTTTCTGAGCCTGAAAAGAATTCGCTATGTAGATCCTATTCAGTCAGGGTCAAGCTTGTACTTTCATTTTAAGAGTTTAATTGCCCATTGTGTCTGTTTAAGTATTGCTTTGGAAGTCTGTTACCCTGACCCCAATACTATTGGGAAATGTGGAAATTACTTTCATTGCTGCTTTCTGCTATAAAGCAGTTGATCTTTTGGCTTCATTTGGCCTCTTTTTCTTTCGTTTTGTAAACTCCATTTTATCCTGAAGACTACCACTAGTGGCATAAATGAAGCTAAATTCTTTCTGCAGCCTAGCACATATGTTTGCTCTTTCTCAAGTTACTGACCACTCCTGGGGGAAAATACCTACAGTGCACCTGACAGTTTCAACAACTATTGGCCAATGGCTAGTGTTCCTTCTTTGGGACAGGCTGTGAATGAGTGATGGGCAGTCAGCTGTAAATCCTCATGGCCGAAACTGATTTTGTAAACCCATTTCTATCAGGTTTGGGGCCTGCTTTTGATACAGAAACTGCCTTGGTCTTACCATGGGATAACTTCTGCTGAGACAGCGGCAGGCAAAGTGCCATTCTTTTAACTTTCCTGGATCCCTCAGTAGTTTTCAGTATCATCGCTAGACCCAGGAGCTGCCTCAGCCTCCCGTGACCAAACCAGTAGTGGAGCAGCTGTAAGTGATGGCGCAGCTGAAGGCAACGAGGTAATCCCTGCACCTGGTAGGCTCAGGCCCCTGACTCGGCCCAGCTGGTGTTTGTTGCAGGGGAACCTGTATAGACTGAGACTCTTCAGGATCAGGCCCCAGACTTGGTTCAGATGATGCCTGAGGCAAAGGATCCAGTGCACATTGCGTCTCCTCTGGGTCCGAGTCCGAGCCCGAGTCCCAGGCCATCACACACTGTATCCAGGAAGCAGTTGCATCAAAAAGTGGCCTTCTCACCAAACCCAGCTGACATGCTTAGTTCAGATAAGGTAGAATGATTATTAACACATAGCTTGTCTGTTCATGTGAGGGGAGTCCAACCTGTCCTGGATGGGATGGCAATTCCCCCATAGAATGAAGTTCAGGTTTGGCTGCTCTTCTTTGATCCATTTTTGTCCATAGAAGCACAGAGGAACCCCTGCTGTGCTTGACCTCCACACCCACTTAAATGAGTATTTGGTGTCCAGGCCTTTTACATCCCTGCAGCCTTTTAAATCTGTTTTAGCAATTGTTTTATTTTTCCACTGTTTGTGTTATGCGGCATCATATTTTAATATATTGTTCATGTTATTATAATTGAGTTTTTAACTTGATTTGTTTTTATCCTGTAATGTTGCCCTGAGAACCTTTCTTATAGGCCAGCCTGTAGATAACAATAATAAACAAAACACTTTAAGCTGGAAAAGCCCATGTTACATGGTGTGTAAAAGATTCGAGAGCCTGATGGAAGGGTGAGGGGGAGCATATTCTTTCCTGTTGCACAAAATTGTAAATTTATAGGCAGGATGGAGTAATAGTTTATAATATTAATCATGCTGCTTTTCTGTGTCACAGCATCAACAAATTCCATTAAAAGAGGAGTAGCTGAATGCCTTTCCAAATATGCCCTCACTCTTTTATTCTGCACTCTCTCTAATATATTGTCATTCTGCACTGACTGTGCTGTAACATTATTACTGGTATAAGTAGGGTATTAGATCTGGTGTTATAATTATAATGCTCTTTTGGTTTCTTTGGGAGCTATCTTGAGTAGCTGTGGTTGAGGCAAGGTGTAAATTTTTAAATAAATAAATAAAAAGGACATACTGGAGCAGGCAAGGCTCGCCTACCTTGTATGCTGTGCAGTCTTTGTTATTCCTGCCTGGCAGGCATTTGATCTGCCAGATGGAGGGATTTAAATGGAATTACCCCTTTTCTATTCAGCTGTTTCTAATCTGCTGTATCTGTCGTTGGTGTTACTATTTTGTTAGAGTGGTATATTTTAAAGTTGCATGCATTGTATGCTGCTTAAGATTGGGACGCGGGTGGTGCTGTGTGTTAAACCACAGAGCCTAGGACTTGCCAATCAGAAGGTCGGCGGTTCGAATCTCCGTTGCTCCCTGCTCCTGCCAACCTAGCAGTTCGAAAGCACGTCAAAGTGCAAGTAGATAAATAGGTACCGCTCTGGCGGGAAGGTAAACGGTGTTTCCATGCGCTGCTCTGGTTTCGCCAGAAGCGGCTTAGTCATGCTGGCCACATGACCCGGAAGTTGTACGCCGGGTTCCTCGGCCAATAAAGCGAGATGAGCGCTGCAGCCCCAGAGTCGGCCACGACTGGACCTAATGGTCAGGGGACCCTTTACCTTTATGCAGCTTAAAGATGAGCATGCTGGGCCAGGCCCATCCAGCCCAGCATCCTGTTCTCACATGTCTGTGGGAAGCTCACAAGCAGGACATGAGTACAGCAGCACTATGCCCACCTGCGATTCCCAACAACTGGTATTCAGAGGCATATTGTGAGGCAGAAAATAGTCATTGCTGCCATTGATAGCTTGTCCTCTGCGAATTTCTCTAATCTTCTTTTACAGCCATCCAAGTTGGTGGCCCTCACTGCCTCCTGAAGGAACAAGTTCCATAGTTTTAACTAGGCACTGCATAAAGAATTGCTTTCTTTTATCTGCCCTGAATCTTCCAATGTTCCCAAACATCCAAGCTTTTTTAAAACAAAAACAAAACTTGTTTTTGCCAATCTGAGCACTTGGTCTTCTTTGGAAATCCTCTCAAAAGGAAATGATAAATAAATATGTCAGAATAGTTAAAGGAAATGAGAGTTATTTTTTTTCACCCTAGCACACTCCAGTCAGTATTTTCCCTCTTTTGTGGGCAGTGAGAAAAGATGGAAGACTAAATGTTCACCTTTTCCCCCCTGACGCAGCCTAGCTGGATTTCCCTTGGAAGAAAGTAGACAGGAAATTAAAAACCAGCAGTAGTACTAGTGAAAGGAGCACCCTGCCTTCATTTAAATTATTTACCCCAGATGGGTGGTGTATAAATAATAACATTATTAAAATTATTTATTATTATTATTTCCCCATCCTTTTGGTTATTTCAAGAATTGAGGGAAGGCAGAAAGGTGATTGACACCTGTGCCCAGTGAGCTTCACAGGGCAGGTGCAGTGGGAGAACAGGTACCAGCATTCCTATTCTTAAAATAAGGAAAACATCGTTATATAAATATATAAGCAATTTTATCCTGCTTTTGAGACAAAAAGGCTCCCACAGTGGCTTATGTAAGATAAATAAAAACAAGACAAGACTGCCTATTGGCTTACAGCTGAAGAGACATGGCACAAAAGGGAATGAGGAAGGAAGAGAAAAACAGCAAACTCAGGCACCACTTCCTTAAAGTATATAATTTCTTCCAATTACCAGTTGTAACGGAACCTGTTGGGGGAACGCAGGAGCTGTGTCTGATGCATCCTGATGGAATGAAAGTGCTATTAAACTTGTTTTTTCTGATTATAATCTGAGAGCATTTAAGCATAAATGCAAACAGATTAAGCATGTGTCGCTGAATCAGCAAATCAATACCAAAATCTGTTCCTTCAACTTCATGATTAGTAAAATATTCAAGTTAATCTGCAAAGTATATGGAAATACATCTTGCACGCAGCAGAAAAAAATATGAAAATCCAACAGCAGAAGCACTCTGTACAACTAATAAAGTATGAAATGAAATCTACTTTAAGAGAGCATGCATCTGCAACCATAAAATATTCAGAGTTAACTATGTAGGTCCAGATCTGCCCCCATTCACATAAGCATAAATCCTATTGAAGTCTCAATTATTAAGTTATGAAGCAAGGTAGCAAGGAAGCAAACCGTTTTATTCAGAAGAAAAACATGCATCTAAATGAAAGCAAGACTCTATGATAATTCAGTCAGCAAACTATTTAGGCTGATCTAGAAAAGGAAATGTTAAGCTTTTACCAAGATACGGGGGGGGGGGGGAAGAGTAGTAAAGTATGCAGTTTGATCACTTAAAGTGAGGACACATTTACTGAGCTTGTTAAGTATGTGCCTAGAATAAAACATTTCCCTTATGTAACGCAAACAACACATGTTAACCACAAATTCTAAGTCTACAATGCAAGGTCATTCTATTCTTGTCAAAATACCATTTTTCACCAATGTCTTGGGTGTGAGTCATGACAGTGGTGACTGCACAATAGTCACTCTTTGAATTTAGCGATTTGATTCAAAATCAATGTATATGTGTGTCTGGTCCCACCCCCTCCGCCCCCATCTACTGAAACTTTTGGCCTCTTATGACAAACTCCTATTGGGTCAGAAGCTAATATGTTGCAACATAACATTAAAAATCTTGGCAAATTAAAATGAATCCGTCACATCAGCTGCACTTTAACTCTTCATATTCTCCACCATTCCTTAAATATTAATCCAAGGCATCCTTTACACATTACATGGTTGTATTTTTTTCTTTTCAGTCTATATCGCTTTTGTTGTTGTGATTTTGCAATAAATTCCTGCAATACAACTTGGCTGCACAACAGTCTGCTCTTGATATGGCATTGGCCAGAGCTGGTTGGTTCTGCTGTATTTGTCCAGCAAGAAGTAATTCTGTAATCTGGTCATCAATCCAGCAAGTTAATTATGTTCAGCAGTATCATATTGTGTAATCAAGTAATTAATTATTGTTTATTACAGTAACTCATTTATCGCAGTAATTTATTGCATTGGTTAGAGCTGGTTAGTTTTGCCATATTTGTCCATAATTTTTGAAATCTGGTCATTAATCTAGTGAATTTTTCTTCAGCCAGCTTCCATCAAACACACACACACACACACACACACACACACCCCTTCTTCTTCATATGTTTTCCTTATTCTTTCAGGACTTCTTGATGGAGACATTTATCATGTTCAAGAATCTCATTGGGAAGAACGTCTATCCCTCTGACTGGGTTATCATGAACATGATGCAGAATAAGTAAGTACAAATGAAAATCACTGAACATTGCCTGAAATTACTATTTCAATACTGATGTGTGTTGTATCTGCACGCTCTCAGTCTATTAAGCTTAGTTTTCCCTTTTCCAATGTGTATTTTTCATTTTGTTTAATGTTTTCTCAACAAACCATTGATTCTCTGTTGTGCCACAAGTCAAGGGAACGAACATTCAGGTACAGGTCTGTGGCGATCACACAGGGTCCCCGGACGTTTAACAGTCTATTGATCCCTGTGCCACCACTGTGCTCACTTCCCCGCTGCCACCAACCTGTTACTCTCGGGTACACACTGAGTCCAGACAGTTGTTAAAATTAAACCAAATAAACAAGTTTATTTTATAAGCATTAACAAGTTTATGGTTTCTCAGATAATTTTCTTGTCAGTTTCTTTACCAGCCTATACCTTCCTAATGCCTTCTGGCTGATTATCTCAACTGTTTGACTGACTCCTCTTAACCAATTCTCTCACTCTCTCACATCAGACTAGCCCAACCCACAGACTTATCCTCCCTCTCTCTTCTCTAACCCCAGACTGACTTCTTAACAACTCTAACTCTAACTCCTCCCCATGGGTTCCTATAGGTTAGTCATTTCACAATTAGTTAACCCTTTCCTTATGAACCCAGTATGATGTCACACTCCTAGGAGGGCAAATGCCACAAGGTCCTTGTGTGTTTTCTCTTTAAACCATGAAACCTGTTTCTTGTAAAATGGATGTATTTGTACTGTTGCAATAAATTTAGTGTGGGATGTCTGTTTAGAATTCCATTACCTTCACCTGTTTTAGCCAGCCAGTCAAAGTCATTTATAGGAGCCCACCGGTGAAAGGTGAGTACAGGTTCGGGACCAAAGGTGAACAAACTTCTCCAGAAGGAGCATAGTGTCCCCCCCCACCAGACATACTACCATTCCCCTAATACCCTTGACCACCACTGGATTTAATCAGATCTCCCCTAGTGCTACTGAACTGTTTGTTTGTATTTTCTAAGTGCCATTTAACCTTCATTCTAAATGAATACATGAAAACCTCTTATAAAAGCCTACTGAGTGCTTCTTTTGTTACTAGCTACCTGGAAATGTTCTGTGAACGGGGGCTTAAACATGTTATGGGAAGATTATCCCCCCTTGCCCTCTGCTCCACTCACTTCCACATTTTCTGCAGGTTCTCAAGCCAAACTGCCAGAGTGGTATATTCAACACACAATAGGTGCTTGTATCAAAGTTTTGCTTTTGGAGTGCCTTCCTCAGATATAAGATTATTGCACTTGAAATCCTTTTTATGTGTGTTTTTATTTCTGCCATAGAGTTCAGCTGCGGCTGTGCCAAAATATTTAAACTATGGTGCCTTGGCAGAGAAGATACAAAAGCTTCTCTCAAATTAAGTTTATTGTGCCATAGAACTTAATTAAAATGAAAGCAGGCATATTTGAATTCTATGTTCACTTGTTATTGATAGACATCTCTTTAAAAATATATGTACATTTGGAGGTTTGGCCAAAAGCTTGTGTATGGTAGTGTACTTTTGAGTAGCTATTTCATGTGACGTGGCCCTCAATTTTCATTAAAAATTGATGAAGTATATTTGCACGTTGCCTTGCATGGGATTATACTTTTTGGGATTTTAATGTGGAGGCTCTTCAGAGTTCTGTTTGCTTTGACATTTTTACTGCATTTATACATGTAAGTGGCTGAGAAAGCTTTGAGAGAATTTCTATTTGTTATCCCACAGCAGTTTATGAAGCTGTTAGCCTATCACCTGTCCATTATTTCTTTTGAGGGAGACTCTGGGCAGCGTTGTCACATTAGTCATGACAGAGATAGCTGTGGTTTAAAGA
The DNA here is from genome assembly GCF_027172205.1 of Podarcis raffonei. NCBI lineage: Eukaryota > Metazoa > Chordata > Lepidosauria > Squamata > Lacertidae > Podarcis > Podarcis raffonei. Next base: position 44,663,408 of record NC_070606.1, on the reverse strand, counting down.
GGAAGAAAGTGAGCAAAACTCCGGAGGGCGCATGAGTTCCACCTGACACAGTTGTGCATGTTACAGTTGTCATTGGAAGATTGTTTTCTTGGCACAAGACAAGGGTGTGACTCCCAAGAGTGTATTTGTGTCTTTCAAAGCCAGTGAGAAACAGCTCTGAGGCTAGACTGGACAGGAGTTCTTGTCAATGCCTTGTTGTACTCATGTAGAAAGCTGATGAGGAATACAACATGTTTCTTTACCCCAAAATGCCATTAATGATAAATCTTAGTTGCCCACAGTAACTGTCATCTGCTTGGCCACAAGGAAAATGAATTCCCCCCTTTGTACATATTAGTGTGTGCTCTGTGACGCTAGTAGGAAAACTGTGTAGCCAGGAAGTTGCCATTTAAAAATCAAGCATTTTTAATTGTTGATCCATGTTTCAGGAAGTTAGCAACATTTTTACTAATTGAGGAAAATTAGGTGGTTGGTTTTTTTTATCGGAGTAAGACATTCTGATTTAATAACCTTTTAATGAAGGATTTCAACAACGCTAATGAGGAAATCAAGGGCAGGGAGAATACTCCAAGTCAGAATGCTTAGTTAGTAGATTGCTGGTACTGAATATAGATAAATACAACACCGCATAACATTGAAAGATGTATATGAATGCATGGTAGCTTTGTTCAGGTAGAAAGATCCCAAGACAAAAGTCAGTTGGGTGAGTTCTTAATTCAAATGTTTGGGAGCATCATTGGGCAACTTACTTCATATGCTGTACCATACTGTATAAAATGCTACCTTTGTCCCCTTTAATCATACTAGTCACTAACTCTTACCAGAAGCATCTCAACAAATAATATGTCCACCAAATAACTGTTGTTGTTTGCCCCTTCCATTACCTGCTTAATGACAAAGCAAAAATATAAAAACATTATTCAGTCATAGCTTAAACCTTTTGTTCCACTGTGAAATGTCAGTATTTACATTCATTTTTAAATGTGCATTGAAACTGAAAGAGTTTCATGTTGTCAAAAGTAAATGGGGCTCTAATCCATTTAACGGGGGGGGGGGTCACATTTCATTTTCTTTTTGTTTATGAGACTTTCACAGACATATACTACTTCTCTCTTTAAAACAGAATACAATATATCCACAGTGCTTGACATATCAGTGCTCAATAAGTATTTATGGAATACAGTATAATCTTTGAAATGTATGAAGTCACTGAAACGGGAAGTTCTGCTTAATGACTTAAAACTACAGGGTGGAATTCACTGTCTCACTAATACGTTTGTTCTGCCAGAGCAAGAATTGCTGCTTGCTAGACAGAATGATACCTCCTGTCCCCCTCCTCCCTGCCATGTGCTGTTTGGAGGATTCTTCTGACCTTCTAGATTGGATTTCAGGGAGGCATGGGCATGCATGAGGGGAGGAAGCCCTGTTGTGCTAGCAGAAAACTCTGTGCTGCTTGTGTACCATGTTAGTAAAATCTGGCCAATAGGTTTTTTGGAGTGGTGGGCTCATGCGTGACCATGTATGTGGGCAGCACCGGGAAATAATTAAACAATTCAATTCAATCCTGGAAATGGCGGGAGAGAGCTGGAGAGTCCTCAGGGCTCAGAAGAAGACCCCAGAGCCCAAAGAGGATGTTGGTGACGATGAAAGAAGTCCCAAAAAGACCAGAGGCACACTAGGGCTTTGTTTACGCTGCTCAGCCGCCTCACCTAACAGCTGAAGTGCAGGTAGCACAGCAGAAGGCACTTTCCCACATGTCCTTTAACCTCCTGCCGGCCCCAGAGCTTCAATTCTAGTTATGGATATTTTTGGAACAGTCTTTTTGGTATGGATTGAAGAGAGAGAGGGCATTTAACAGGTGCTCCCCACTTTATGCAGTTTCACTTATGTGGGGGGGCTTCCCAAAACATAACCCCTGCGTAAGTAGGGAGTCACTTGTATACAGAATTTAAAACAAGCGTGCCATACAATGTAGCCCCTCTTCCCCTTATCAGTACTTTGTCAGTGACCCGCAGATTTTGAGCATTATATGCTTTTCAAATTCTCAAAGTAATTCCCAACCACCACAGCAATAAGTAAGCATCTTCTGTATATCTTCTGTGCCCCTTACAACACTAATTCTTTGCTTTTATATATTAAGTTTTGATGCACATCATCTTCATGTAAGTGCACATAGGACTTTAGCCTTAAGACTCTGCTTTCTCTGTACATGACTTCCGTATGCACAGTGCTTGCAAAATCGAATTAACATCAGCTGGCTTAAAAATTTTATTCATCAAGGAATTACGTTAGAGGATGTAATTGATTTCCACTAGATTTTTGTCCTGGTTGATTGCTACCAATATGCTCTAGAAATGTTTATTTGGTGGTGGTTGACCGAATAAAGCAAAACATTTATCATCATGATTAAAAGGAACAGTCTCTGCCAATGCATTCTTGGATGAAGTTCTCTGCATAATTGTCCAGAACATTTTGTCTTGAGTCATCACGCACTCCCAAATTTCCTATTGGTGTTCTCCTGCCTGTTAAATTCTTCTTCTTCTTCTTCTTCTTCTTCTTCTTCTTCTTCTTCTTCATCATCATTTTAGTATTCAGTTAAAAGATTTTACAGATACAATCAAAATAGATCAACAATGCTTGAACACAACTTTCACTCTCTTTCCTACCCACATGTGCCCCAGAACACACACACACCAACCATCCAGGAAAGATTTGGGGACACTGCTGGATATATATACGGAGAAGAGAGGGGACAGATTTTGTTGCTCAATCAGTTATCATTTTGTTTGTGCAATGATTTAGTGGTATTCAACCCGTAGGGTCTGTTGTCTTCACATCAACATCAAACAAGAGCAGCTTCAACCATGTGCAACAGCATTATTTAGAAACATTGTCACAATCTGTCTAATGCTGAAGTAAAAAGTATATAGTCTATTGTACAATTCCTGTTTTGATTTCTGTCCCCTAGTGTGTTTCTATTGATGAATAAGTCAAAGCCAAATTACAATGGCTTTTAACATGATGGAATATTTGTAGACTGTGTTTGCTGTACATTATGTATAACATAATTTTTCTGTCAATAAATAAGAGCCCTTTGAGAAATAGTTATTTACCTTTGCAAGCTAGGTTCCAGTTCCTATCCATTTTAAGAAATAAAAATACTGCTTTGTCAGTTGCAGTTGAGTTCCCCCCGCCAACCTCTTTCTTTCTCCTCTCGATTAAGTTGGTGAGTTGGCCAAGATTGGTTCCGTCGTGACTGAGAGCTGACACAGCAATGCAAATTAATCTGGGGAGAAGGTTACAAATTCTTAAGTATCATATAATGTTTACTGCATCCTGGAAGGCTTATAAATCATTAAGCATAATATACCAAATTAAAAAATGTCAACATTAAAAAAATACAAAAATGATGGCATATAAATGTAAATATAAAATAAATGTAAAGTGGTATATTTAAAAAGCTCATAAAAAGGGCAGAACGGGGGTGGGGCATGCTTATACGCTCTCTGCCGATGCGTGGAGGCCAGAAACTGAACCTCCATGCGAAATGGTTATTGATTGTATTGTTGTTTTCAGTGGCAAATCTCTGTTCAACATCACATTTCATTCTAGTCTTCATGTCAAGAGTATAGTATAGACTACTCTGTTGCTACAAACAGCAGAAAGATGCAGGAATGTGTGTGCTCTGCTCTTAAATATGCACCCAAATGTCATAAACCCGTTTATTAAAAAGATGCTTCCTTGGAGCTTATTTTTAGGATTTTCATATTATTCTCACTGTTAATTAAACATGCCCCCAACATGTGGGTGCGCTGGAAACTTAAATGCATGATACACAAGATTTAATTTGCAGGACTTGAAGAACTATTGCTTATCAGCTCCTATGAGCAGCTTCTGTCAAATTGTAGCACATGGATGCTTGCTTCTGCTGATGAGAAATATCAATGGAAATTTCATTCCAGTGAAAATAGCAGTGACAGAGAAAGGGTTCTTGACAAAACTGCAGCAAGGGATGAAAGGGTTAACTTAATTTTAAGCAAACACCCCCCCCCTCACTGTTTGAATTTTCTTAAGTGTGCACATTAAATGCAAAGACACATTTAATGCCATGTCTAGTTTGACCCTAAATTGTAGGTCAGAGCAAGTAGGAAATGATGGGACAACCACCATGGGATTTAAGGATGAAGGGCAGTATTCAAATTTACTAAATAAATAAAAAAAACTCAACCATTTGAAATTCTGCTGTTGTCATATTTTAAACCTAGAGTAATGATTTATGCCAAGCTTGATCCACTGCTCCGATACACTCTCCTCGACCAAATTTTCTATCACTTAATTAGCCAGGAGATGAAAATAACTAAATCCTGCATATCTAGCCAGGGTTGTCTCAGATCCTCTGCCTTCTATCTGCTGCCTGTACTTGTTCCATCCTCAGGCTGTTGTCCAAGATTGTGGTGTAGTGAGATGTCCCATTCTGCTAACCCATCTTGACCTTCTTCCAAGCTCCTCTTTAAATTCCAGATGGTGAAAAGAATACTGTTGTTAATACCTTGTATATGGGAAGCTGGGCAAGCGTTTATAGTGACCTCAGAATGACTTAAGATAATGGACATGGGAGTGCAGCCAAAACACCCTGGAAGATGCTTTATTTGTATGAAAACTGCAAATCAAGTAATTAACTCAGAAGAGTAGTAGGAAGTGAACTCTCTGGGTATCACCAGTTGTACATTGAAACTTAAGAAATGTGGCCCACATTTTAACTATTCTTCACATGCCATAAATATTTTAATATATTTATAGATCTTAAAAACTGTGAGCATGATCTTTCTCTGTGTCAGTGTCTCCAGAACAGATAAATACATTCCTGTTCCTCCCCTTTGGTGTACATGTTCCAGATGAGTGTGGTCTGTGCAATCATTCAGGCAAGCTTTCTATGTAACTTGACAGATCGGAAGGGATGCATACAGATCTTCTATTTCCGAGACAACTGTGCCATACATGCATACTTGGGGGAATAGAGAGTAGGAGAAGTAAGCAGGGCTTTATTATATGGTTACCATATTTTTTTTCAATGAATCCGGGGACCCCTTTTTTTTGAAGCTGAGTAGCAACAGGGAGTCAGTAGTGGGGATGGTGAGGCAAAAGACCCTGGGCCCAAGCACACATGCATATTGTATAAAGGTGCAAAGCCCTTCTTTTGCACCCTATGAAACATAAATGCGCAAAGATTTTTAAAAAACTGGGCAATGGTGCACCACCCGCCAGTGACTCCCGAGCCTTCCCTGATCTCCTTCCCCCTTCCCCCTTTGTTTTGACAGATCAGGGGAGGCTCGGGAGTCATGGGCGGGCAGCTGTTGCCCAGGAGAGGCCAGCCTGGTAGTGCAGTTGGCTCTGGCTGGCTTCAGGAGATGCTCGCTGCCTTGGTGCAGGAAAAATGGCGGGTGCCACAGCAGCGGGCAGCGCTAACAGGCTGGCTCCGGGCTGCTGAGGTGGCGTCTGCCACGTTTCCTGGGGACAGATTTGCAAATCTGGGGACATTCCGGGGATGGAATTTGTCCGGAGACAGATTTGCAAATCCGGGGACTATTCCTGGGAACGTCTGGTAACCCTGCTTTATGAAGCTCTGTGTGGATCTTTTTGTGTGCAGACAAGAATCATCCGTAATATACTAAATGTTTGTATGTAGAATAAGTTGTGATGATGATTATCATTATCATTATTTTTAAAAGAATCCTAGCTTTGGAATGAGTTCCACAATCCCTTGACCTTTAGCACAACTTTCTTTTCTGTTGTAGCTGTCATGTTAACATTTAAAAGTGAACACACACATTATGTTGTTTAGATCCTTATTTCTCCTGGTGCTTTTCTTATGTACACCTAACGAGAAAAAGAAAGAAAGAAAGAAAGAAAGAAAAAGAAACCTTGGTGCAGTGCTTCTTTCAATTGGAGTTACACAGCAAGAGAAAAAAGGCTCCTATTCCAAAATTTTATCTTTGACAGTCAAGATTGAGGCAGTTTTCTGCTTGACATTAGTATCCTGTTGATAATGACATCACATGTGTGCTTAGGGACTTAGTATTCTAGCAGCATGTGGACTATAATGGATCTGTTTCTTAAGCCATCTATTTCCTAGAACTTTGATTTATCGTAGCAAGCCTATAAGTGATAACTCTGCATCAATGAAATTGAACTTGTCAGAGGTACTGTTGTAGAGATGAGATTCGGAAACAGATCTAAGCCGATCCCTTTCCCTTCTTAATCCTTATAGGCTCCCTTAGTTTCCACATTAATTACTTAAATCACTTAAACCCACCACCCCACAGAATAGTATTTAGCGTTCTTCTGCCCTTTGGACAGTGTCTGGTATCATTTGAGCAGGGCACCTGTTTCCTTGGTACTGGAACTGGCCTTTCTTGTTAAGTCTGTGGATGGCCATGCTGAATCTACAGCTATTAGCTTATCACTTTCTCAATGTCCTCAATCTTACTGGCATTTTAGAGGCTCCCACATTTCACTTGGTTCCATGAGGGTCAAGTGAGGACAGAGCAGAAGGGGGAAAAGGAGATTCAATGGGATGTGGAGGGGCAGTTTTGAGGATCTGAAGCATACGGATAAGATAGAAGTGAGCTTTAATCTGAGCCTCAGTAATTTCCAAAATCATTATTGGGGGAATACGATTTTGACTATATTGCTAATTTACTCATTAAGATTTATTTTATTTTGATGCTAACCTGTTGCGTGTTACTGGAGAGGTTTTCATGGTTTTGATCTTTAGTGAAGGTTTTCTAAATTGAATTGGTATCCAAATATACCATGTGTGCTGTAAAAGGTTGTGCCACATGCTTAAGAGAGCGAGTCTAGCTTCTCAGGCATCCTCAATATCCTGTATCATCTAATTTTGAGCGGGGGAGGGAACAGTTGCCATTCCTCTTCCCTCCACCACCCTTCCAATGATATAGAATCATAGAGTTGAAAGGGACCATGGGGATCATCTAGTCCAACCCCCTGCAATGCAGGAATGTGCAGATGTGCCTTATGGGGATTGAACCTGCAGCCTGGCCATTATCAGCACCAAACTCTAACCAACGGAGTTTTATCCCAGTTAAACATGTGAGTGGGAGCAGGGCAGGGGGAGGAGAGGCTGCCTTTTCAGCAGTAGGTTCTGATACCCACCCATCCTTGAATCATTAAGGGTTATGGATCAAAAGCTCCCATTGTTTTAGCAGGAGCGTCTATGCAAAATTCATGAGATTCTCTGCTAAAACAATGTGAAAAGAAGCCTCCCTTTTAGTAGTGCCTTGCAAGGTGTTTGAAGCCCCGACCTTGGGAGTTCAAAGCACATTGCACATGATGTCATTGTGATACCAAGTGATAGGCAGGTGAGCAGCCCCACTCACCTGACAGATATTGCCCATGCAGCCAAAAGGTTTGTCCCAGAATGTACCCAGCACTTTCCTATGACATTATAGTATATTGCAGAAGAGCATCAGTAACAGAGAAGCTGTCCTGTGAAGCTTGCCCAACAGTGCTGATGTTAAGATGGAGGCAGAAGCAGCTTGCCAGGTGGGGCAGAGCTGGTACGCTAGCTTCCAAGCAGGTGTGTTGCTGCTGCTTACCGAAAAGGAGAGGGGCAAGGCAGCAGGGAGACTGGCACAATGCAGACACACTGGTAGGTGCAGCAAATTGACTCCACTTATGTGCTTGCATGGTGCCTACCTTCCCTCCCATCCTCCCCAATAAGCAATAGTGACTCACGTGCTGGATAAAACTAGCGTAACGTCTCTGCTCCAAGCTTCCAAGACGCATCAGGGTTTCCCATAACAAGATTGCATCGATTGCTAATTGAACTAGAAATGAAAGTAAAGATTGAACTTGAAATGTAAAGGATAAATGAGAGTAAAAATATGCTTTGCAGGAAAAACCAGCAGCTGTAACATTTCTAAAACTTGAAAAATTAAGTGGGGAACTGACTTCTAAATAAAATGCATCCTACACAATCTGATATTTTTGTGCTTGTGCAGAGAATTAATCAATGAGGTGATCACAGAAATGGAGTTGGAAGCCTCTGTGTTCAATTAGTGATTTCTTCTCAAAGATTGATGGAAGGTATAATATTTTCAAGACCTTCTGAATGTGAAATGTATTTTATGAAGCTAATGAGATCTATAAAATTAAAGTGTTCTTTAGTTCAGTGAACTTCCCATGTATATCCCTTCTTTTTATATATGATCTTTTGTGTCTGTATTGCTGGAGGGCTCAGCTGCTAGTTGATCTTATTTAGTCACATTCTCCAGTACTTTTTATTTATTATTGTCAATACTTGTTCTGCTAAAATGGTAATAAGCAAATCAGGTGCAGCTTAAATTCTGAAATATTTGTGTCGTGGAATATTTACATATTAAACCCCATTTCACTATACTAATACAGAAAACTGTGAGTTTGTTGATGACAGCAAGGTGGTGGTTTTGGAGAAATCTACTGGTGTCATGAACTGGCAGGACGACGGGGAGGAGGAAGAGGAAAAAGAGGACCCCAGCAACGGGTGTATCCCGAACTGGAGCAAGCAGGGAATGGGGAAGGAAGTACTCACAGGGTAACAGAGGATAGCGAGGGGATGGAAGTTAGTGCACCTTAACCAGAGCAGCAGGACCCAGAGCCAGAGGGGCCATTGTCCTGATGAACATGGGCAGTTTGAGCAGACACAGCACCTCAGCTCTGCTTTCCTTTCATACTTTGCATACTGATTGCAGCATCTGGGCTCTGAGGCATAGGGAATAACAGGAGTGGCACTCTAGGAGGCTGGCAGGTAAGGGCCCACAGCCCAGCTCCCTAGTTGGCCAGGTGGGGCTTATTAGCTCTGGGAGGAGGTGTGTGATTCCTCAGTAGGCTCAGAACAGGTGAGGGTCATGTGCCTCATCAAGCCCAGATGCTGCAATCAGTATGCAAAGTATGAAAGGAAAGCAGAGCTGAGGTGCTGTGTCTGCTCAAACTGCCCATGTTGATGGACCTTGACTTGGATGATGCAGGAGTGTGCTTCAGGTTTGGCTCTGGACTGTGTTCTGACAGCTGGACTTCAGACTTGGCTACTTGAACTGACCCTAGGCTGCGTTTTCTGACCTTTGCTCGTGTGGCTTGATCCCTGGACTTAGACTTGACATACTGCCAGGTAGGCCAGGGTTTCAGGACTACTGGACTTGTATTGGTGGGGCAGGAGAATCTCTGAGCATTTTTATTCCTAAGGGATCTGAGCCCTTTATCTAAACTATGTTCCCCGGTATGAGTGTTTCCAGATGAATTGCTATTGTTCTATTTTTGCTTAGTCCTAGTCAGCAAAGATTTCAACATCATTTAACAAAGGGAAGCTTCTTCTGGCCCACTTACTTAATTGCATTATATGGCAGTAGATGACACTTTCAGGAAATATTTTGCTAAAATAACTTGAGAAACATGCTGTCTGGGAAGACAGGCATCTGTAATATACCCAGCACTTCATTCAGATTCAGGGCTTTCCCAAACTTTGTTTGTCCCGTGCCTAGAAAGCAGAGGTCCAAGAGATTTTTCACAGTCCTGTGCTTTTTAAGCACGACTCCAAGTGATTTTCCATTTGTCCCACTGCTTTCCCTGGAAACATTATGAAAAATTATGGCTGGATTGGAACAAACATCAATCCACAGAAAACCTGATTTACATTTGTTCTGATTAAGCGGTAAAGAGTGGATTTCTCCAGCGAAACCTGCAGGCCAAGCAGAAGTGTGGATGAGCCCTAAGTCAGGAAAATATTGCCATGCATATTTAGTTCACTGTACATTTAATGCTTGAGAGTGGAGGAATGCAGCTATCTTAGGGTAAATAATTGAAACACGCAGGAATTAGGGTAAATAATTGAAACATGCAGGAAATAACTTTAGCAGAGGAACTGAGGTGAAATGTTTTCCCTGAAATGTTGTCTTATTGAGTGGATTTGTATTTAAAATAAATAAATAAATGAAGAAACTTATTTCTTTTTATGGGTCATAGTTAATATTCACCTCCTTGAAAAACAGCATGCAACTGAGTCAGTCTTACAATACTGGAATTAACAAGCTATCTGATACTGTTCTTTATATATTGGTTGACCTGGGAATTTTTATAAACCAAAGAGCACTGTGATTTTTAAATTGATAGTTTAATTTGTGAGTTTAATTTTTTGAGTTTGGACCCACCACACCAAAAATTGGATGAAGCCATGTTTCACTCTTCCATCTTCATTCAAAGTGACAGCCAGCACCTGAATGTCAACAAAAACTTCTGCCTCCACCTTGGAAATCCTCATGCAAAGTCAGGTAATGATATCTCAAGAGGATTCTGAACTTAAGAGAGAACAAACAGACAACCCACTTTCAAAAATATATAGTAGATTAGGTGTGGCGACCCTGTGGCCCTCCATATGTTATTGGATGTCTTTCAGCCTCAGTTAATATGGGACACAGGTGGCTCTGTGGTCGAAACCACTAAGCCTCTTGGGCTTGACAATCGGAAGGTTGCTGCCAAGGAGTGTGGTGGAGTCTCCTTCTTTGGAGGTCTTTAAGCAAAGGCTTGACAACCATATGTCAGGAGTGCTCTGATGGTGTTTCCTGCTTGGCAGGGGGTTGGACTCGATGGCCCTTGTGGTCTCTTCCAACTCTATGATTCTATGATTCTATTCTATGAATCCCCATGGCAGAGTGAGCTCCCGTTGTTCTGTTCCAGCTCCTGCCAACCTAGCAGTTCGAAAGCATGCCAGTGCATGTAGATAGATACCCCTGTGGCAGGAAGGTAAACAGTGCTCTCTGGTTTCCATCACGATGTTCCATTGTGCCAGAAGCGGCTTAGTCATGCTGGCCACATGACCCTGAAAGCTGTCTGTGGTCAAATTTTGGCTCCCTCGGCCTGAAGTGAGATGAGCGCCACATCCCATAGTTGCCTTTGACTGGACTTAACCATCCAGAGGTCTTTTAACTTTTTTCCCTTTTAATATGGCCAGTGGTCAGAGTAATGAGTTAGTCAAACAACATATTGTGACCCACAGGTTTCCCATTCCTCATTCCTGATATAGATGATAAAGAAAAGCACTGAGGATGTGAAAAGTGCCTTTGCTTTTGATCACCATAGGGATACCGCAAAAGGGGGTTAATGGTGAGCTATTTGGGGATGCACTCTCAACCTCCCTGGAGTTAGCCCTATCTGGTATGTAAAATTTCTGAATATGGTTGTTTTTTGTTTTTGTTTATTGCAAAATCATCTTGAATACCTCTGAATTAAGTGAAGCTTTGCAAGAGCTTGTTCTTTATTTATATAAAGCAAGCCATTGAACTGGTGTTAGTCACATTGCAAGCGTTGCTATTTTTCACTCTGTCATAGCAAGTGTCGGGAGCAAGAACGCGTTGATGTGTTTGTTACTTAGAAAAGCTATGGTGTGAACTAAGTAATTAAATAGAGGCAAATGTGTTAAATTAAAATAGAACTACTTCAGAAAGTTTATCATAAGTCATTATCAGGTAGTAGCTATTTCTGAAAAGTGGCTGCAATACTTGTTTTTCCAGGGGCAATTTTCACTATATCAGTACAGGAATTGTACAAAAAAGATGTTTGTAACATTTTCTGTTGCTGATCCTTGGCATCATGGCACAGGAAATTAAGTGCTGTATTACCATTCAGATTGTCAGAATATTAGGATTTGTTCACAAAATCAGGATAACAAAGATAATCAGAGTTTATTCACACCATCTTCCTTCGCTCCAAACACCATACTCTTATCTGGTAATAGGTTCTTGTGTTGATGATAGAAATGATGAGGAAATTAGAAAACATGGGCAGAGTTCCCACATATACACACATACACACCAGTCTGGATTCAACTGCATCAGTTGAAATTTAGTTGGAGAAAAATTTGCATAGAGGAATCTTCTGCCTCCTTCCTTCTCCTCACCAAACACAGCTTGCAGTGTACTGGTTGCTTAGAATGGCAGGCCAGATTGCATGTTTAGAAAGAAAGCAGTGTAGGTAGATAAGGTCCAGACCCATAAGTTGCTTGCTTATACCTGGGTGGGAAGTGGGGGCAGTAGAAAATTCCAGTGAACTCCATGGTGATTCTCAGTAGCTAGTAACTCTGGCATATAGATTAGCCCTATTTTAGGCTGTATTAAGAGGCACATTGTATAAACACCACTCAGTTCTGCACTGGTCATTTCTGGGTATTATATTTTAAGAAGGGAATTGACCTGCTGGAATGTGTGCAGAAGAGTGGAACCAGATAGTGAGGAGCCTCGAAACAAAGTCCTATGGGGAATGTTGAATGAGTTTGGTATGTTTATCATGGAGAAGAGAAGATTAAGGGGGAGACATGGTAGCAGCTTTTAAAATATCGGATAGGCTGTCACATAGGAGAGGAACCAGTTTTGTTCTTCATTGCTCCAGAGTAGAACCAGTTGGTGGAAATTTCTGGGAAGCAGATTTCAGCTAAGAATTTGGAAAAGACATCTTAAGAGTAAGAGCTGTTCAGAAATGGAGAAAACTGCCTCAGGATGTGGCAGGCTCTCCTCCACTGGAGGTATTTGAGCAGAGGTTAGAAGGCCATCTGTCCAGGATGCTGCAGTTGTATCCTGCATTGCAGATTTTGCCCTGAGGATGGACTAGACAACTGCCGAGATTATTTCCATTTCTATTATTCTAACGATTGCCTAATTAAGTATGCCAGTGCTTTCTTTTTTCCTCTCAAGACTAGAAAATTCTATAGACAAAGAAGCTATGCTAGATATCATGACCAGCCTCGTGTTGTCCCCCCCCATCCATTATTTGAACACCCTGATCTTAAGGAAGAGTTCTGTATAACTTGAAGCTGTAATTTTAATACAAGTTGCTCCTAATTTGACTTGCTCTGTGATTTTAACAACGAAGTAGGTTAAGCATTATTCCATCTTTCAGAAAAGAGACCCAATTTAAGATTATCAATAAAAATAATATGCATTTTCCTTGCAAATACAGGATATTGTGCTGGGGGGGGGTTAGAATTAGTGGGGAAATAAAATTGCAAGGTTTTCTATGCCCATATTTTTTTAAGTGAAAGTAAATTTATTCCTTAATACTTACATCTATGAGGCCATTAAGAAAGTAGATGGGAAATTATATCCAAAAGAAAATGAACTGCAAGATTGCCTCCTCTTGGGGCAAATCAGTTTTAATCTTCCAAAGCTATAGTACTTTGGCTAACTGCCATATTGACTACTTTTTTGCTGATCACGAGGCTTGAAAATGACTGGGAAATATCAGAGGCAAAGGTGCTAGTGTTTCACATTTGTATGCACCAAGAATATTACTAGGGAACATAAGGAAATGAGTTTTCTGATGATGGCGCTAAAGGAAAAAGGCTTTAAACCTGCTCTATGTCTTAAGCATTTTGAACAACAACAAAAAAAGAACTTGCAGAACTGTCACAGACTATTCTTTTTTTCCCTACTTATCTAGACAAATTCTATGTTGCAAGAACATCAAGGTGAGTAGATGTAGGCCCAAATTTCCAAAATGTGAAGCAAAGGGACTTGAGTGGAAACTGAAATGCATACATGTAAACCTTACCAGGCCTGAAAGTTCTTGGTGTGTGTTTTTTAAAAAACCATGACAAAAGGCTCACAAGCCTTCTCTTGCTTATGATGGGGTCGTGCTTCTTTTCTCCAGACACTTATTGGTGTTTGAAACTGCTTGGACACAGGTTCTTTCCTTGGGCATTCTGTAGTACGTTGCAGACATGCAATTTCTCTTTCCCTGTACAGAATGAAGCAGCAGTGAGTGACAATTTATCTTTTGGAGCATTTGAGACTTGATCATCTAGAATAGGGGTAGCTAAAACAGTGCTGCCTGTCATGCCCCAGACAGAATGGCCAATCAGGGGAGATGGAATTTGTAGTCTAGCAACATCTGCAGGACCACAGGTTAGCTACCCTGAATGCTAGAGCCAAAGATGATCGGAGACATCTCAAATTTCCACATGTTGCATCAATTCTAATATTGATAGGTGCATTCGGGTATTGTTCTCATCACAGGATACTAATACACACTTTATATTAAGCAACTGTTTCATAGTGTTCGGCATGGCTACACAACAGCCTTCAGTTTTAACTACTAATTCCTGAATAATATACAGCTTCCTCCACTTGTGATTCAAGTTCATATCCATTCCCAAGCAATCCTTATGTTTTTGATGAATGCTTTTTTTTCATTTGAGGCCTATTAAACAAGTTTTTTAAAAATAATAATAATCTGGACGTCTCAATTTTATGATTTGTCTTCATTCAATCAAATTTTATGCTGTTTTTATTGCTTTGTATTGTATGTTAAATATTTTATTTTAGCCATTTAATTTTTGTAAGCCACCCAGAGAACATTTCCTTATGGGTGGTTATGCAAAATTTGTGTGTGTGTGTGTAGACACACACACACACACAATAAAATGAAGCTCAGTTGGTGGTTTTGGAAAAGTATTTTTTAAGCTGCATCAGTGAAGTTTTGTGAGGATAAATGAGATGTTAGCAAAATACTTGCTACCCTGGAAAGTAGCATTCAGAAAACATAACTATAACAATTATATTACCAATGGAGTACAGTGTTTTGAGATACTGTTTGTCCATACCAATGGAATCAGTCAAAGTATGTAGGATCTTAGACAACCAGTCTTCAATTTTTCCAAATACTGCTGCTACTGCAATAGTTGTAATAGTCATATTAATAGTTGTTGTTAGAATTATTCAGTTACCTTAATGAAACTGTGATAAAGCTACATATAGTCCTCTGAATCATTGCTTTAAAAGTAGGCTTTTAGCTTTCTCATCCTGTTGGAACAATTATATTTCTGGATTAATAGCCTTTCCTTCTGTAGTAGTTTCACTGGATAGTTGTTTTGAAAATGGAGCTCTTTCATTCTCTTGAAGAGTAGGTAGGACTCTGGGTCATGTAGGCACTGTGGGAAGGTAACTTTGCACAACCTACTAAAGCAATGTGATGTGTCTGTTAATACCAGATTCCTTCTTGATAGCTTGTTTCTTAATTGCCTCCTTTATTTATTCAGTTTATGTTGCAATTCAATCTGAGAGACAGGTAATCATTATAAGAAGGATCAACAAAGATTATAGGACCCATCTGATTCAAAAGACAGCCTGGAAATCTCTAAACAAGCATTCTCATTCTCTTGAGTAATGAGTTTTCTGTATCGTTTGTTGCTTAATAGATCAGAAATAGAGGAGGGTTAGTTTTTCCCACCCCATGATGGGTTTTTTGTTTTTGTTTTCTTTTTTGTTTTTTTTAAAAAAAGCTTCTGCTATGCTTCTTCGGCCAACAGAGAAGACTTTCATGCCAGGCAGCAATTGGAACAAGGAGTTCGCACTATGTTTCTCTAGAAGTATTGACCATATATTGGTGCTTACACCATTTGAACTGGCCAGCTCATTACAAATCTCTCTCCATTTCAGCTGAAGTGATTTTGCTGTCAAAAACAGTGAAGTGTGTGATTATTGAGTGAATCTGGCAGAGAAATTGGCTGATTAAGTAGTATGTGGAAAAGGCTGCTAAGAGTTGGTGCTTTGGGTGCCAATAGTAGAAGGAGTTGGGTTTCCTTTTTGGTTTTTAATGTCTGAAGTATTTTTGTCTGATATGCTAAATGTTCTGCTCAATATGTCAGTGTTGCATGTAGAAGCAGGGTGTGTGTGTTAATCTATTTTCTTGAAGTTCCTCCCTTGCGCCTTTTCCCTTCTGTTGTCAACAGTCCAGTGTATCAGATGACTATGGGCAACATCCTCAGGTGAAAGATTAAACCATTGGTCCTATAAAATCAATACGTGATATGGCTTGAGTTTAACAACTCATTGCACACAGCATGCTTGTGTTGTGCAGTGGGAACTTCTGCTGGTCAGGTTCACAAGATATTCTAAGTCAAAGCTTGGGCGCTTGGGAAGTGATCTGTGCAGTGCTTCCCAAATGCCTGACAGCTAGCTAGTTGTTGGGCATTTGGGAAGTGCTGCACACCAGGCCAAAAATCTTTCCTACACTTGTCTTAGTGGAACCACACAAAGATATTGGCTCCAAGAGCAGAGCTTCCACCTACAGTACTTTGTTCCTCCTCCAGAGAACAGAAGCAGTTTTGCTCTTTGTA
Source organism: Podarcis raffonei (assembly GCF_027172205.1). Lineage (NCBI taxonomy): Eukaryota > Metazoa > Chordata > Lepidosauria > Squamata > Lacertidae > Podarcis > Podarcis raffonei. The sequence goes on along the minus strand of NC_070606.1, from coordinate 44,647,249 downwards.
TGCTCCTTCCCTATCTATTTGAGGTTTGGGCTCATTCAAGCATTATTTTGCTGAGTTGGTTTGTGTAGGAGATCAGTTTTCACACGAGATGTTGCTTGATCAAAAGTGCTTCAGGTGTTGGAAAAAAATGTTCCTAACTTCCACCATTTCAGAGTGAACATTTTTATAGGTAAGTTTCCTCTCTGCGGCAGTAAATTTTAAAATCTGACACTGTGCTAACACAGGGGCGCTTTTAAACAAATGCCTTTCCTCTTTGAAAACTTAAATGGAACCAATATTGCAGGAGGATCAGCTTGTAAGATAGCACTATTAGAATGACTACAGCTCTATGTTTTGATCATGAAAACCAGCAGGATGTTTTTGCGCTTGACATCCATGGAGGTTAAGCTAAACAATTTAGGAAAGTGAGTGGTTTGGGCTGTGACTGAAAGAGTTGCATGGGCATTATGTGATGTGGATTGTCGGGCACAAGAGCTAAGTGCCAGACTCCACATCACATAATGCCCAATTTGGAGACTTTTGATTCCAGTAAATAGATGTATACAGGCAGCATATTTCAGGTTTTGAAGCAAATCCAGAGAAGAATAGCAAATAGCATAAATGGGCTATACCTTGTCTGTGTGTGAAGAGCTTCCAAACTTTTTACTTTTTCCTTCTTCTTTTTTAAGAATTCCACTCTTTGGATTATGTAAGGAGTTTGGAAGAAAAAGTTCCTTTCCTTTGAGTAAGATTTCAATAGAGGAGAGAAAAGTAAGGCAGTTTTAGGGAAGGCTTTGGACAAAGCAACTATATTCACATGTTAGATACTTTCCAGCTGTTCAGATTGATGATAATAGGAGATACATTTGTGTGCCCCTTTCTTCATATTCTTTTAAACATGTTATCAACAATAGAAATCATTTTAGTTGGTGAAATGAAAATTTCCTGATGTCAACTGCATCTGTATATTACCTTAGTTTTTTATGTAAATATCTGAGCAAAATGTTGCTGTAAAGAAAAGAAAAGGGGGGGGGAATAACCCTTTCATGGCAAACTAGTAACCAGTTTGCTATTTCAATTGCTGTTTTAAAACATCAGATGATGCCATACCTGGTTGTCTTGGCTAGGGTGCAAATTCTTTCTTTTCCTTTTAAAAGGGCTGTTTAAATGTCCTGGCCCTAGCATCACTGAAACCTGGTGGGATAAGTCCCACGATTGGAATGTAATAATGGAGGGATACAATCTATTTCAGAGAAACAGACCAGACAAGAAAGGAGGAGGAGTGGCGTTATATGTCAGGGATGTGTATACATGTGAAGAGATCCAAGATTTAGAACCTCAAAGCCAAAGTGAGAGCATTTGGGTCAAAATTAAGGGAGAGAAGAATAACAGTGACCTCATTGTGGGAGTTTACTATAGATCCCCAAGCCAAACGGAGGACATAGATGATGCCTTCCTGGAACAGATGGCCAAGCATGCAAAAGGAAGGGAGATAGTAGTAATGGGGGACTTCAATTACCCGGATATTTGTTGGATGTCAAACTCAGCTAAGAGCATAAGGTCAAACATATTCCTCACTGGCCTTGCAGACAACTTCATTGTCCAGAAAGTGGGAGAAGCAACAAGAGGAACAGCCATTTTAGATCTGGTCCTAACCAATGTTGATGACCTGGTTAGTGGGGTAGAAGTGGAAGGATCATTAGGCGCGAGTGATCATGCTCTTCTGAAGTTTACTATACAGCGGAAAGGAGCAGCCAAGCATACTAGGACTCAATTTCTCGACTTTAAGAAAGCCGACTTCATAAAACTTAGGGAAGTGCTTTGTGAGATCCCATGGACAGTAATACTAAAAGGAAAGGGAGTTGATGATGGCTGGGAGTTTGTTAAGAGGGAGATAGTAAAAGCACAACTTCAGGCAATACCAATGAGACGGAAACATGGAAGGTGCCTAAAGAAGCCAGGGTGGCTATCTAAAGAACTTTTAACTGAGTTAAGATTAAAAAAGATGTGTACAAAAAATGGAAAAGGGGGGAAACCACCAAAGAGGAATTCAAACAAATAGCCAGCACGTGTAGACACAAAGTCAGAAAAGCTAAAGCACAGAATGAACTCAGGCTTGCTAGAGAGGTTAAAAGCAACAAAAAAGGCTTTTATGGGTATGTTCATAGCAAAAGGAAGAACAAAGAAACAGTGGGGTCACTCAGAGGAGAAGATGGTGAAATGCAAACAGGGGACACAAAAAGGGCTGAACTCCTCAATGCCTTCTTTGCCTCAGTCTTCTCCGATAAAGAAAACAATGCCCGACCTGAAGAATTTGGAGCAAATGATTCAGCAGAGGAAACACAGCCCAGAATAACTAAGGAGATAGTACAAGAATACTTGGCTAGTCTAGATGTATTCAAGTCTCCAGGGCCAGATGAACTGCATCCAAGAGTATTAAAAGAACTGGCAGATGTGATCTCAGAACCACTGGCAGTCATCTTTGAGAATTCCTGGAGAACAGGCGAAGTCCCGGCAGACTGGAGGAGAGCAAATGTTGTCCCTATTTTCAAAAAGGGGAAAAGAGAGGTCCCAAATAATTACCGCCCAGTCAGTCTGACATCAATACCAGGGAAGATTCTGGAGCAGATCATTAAGCAAACAGTCTGTGAGCACCTAGAAAGGAATGCTGTGATCACCAATAGTCAGCATGGATTTCTGAACAATAAGTCATGTCAGACTAACCTGATCTCGTTTTTTGACAGAATTACAAGCCTGGTAGATGAAGGGAACGCAGTGGATGTAGCCTACCTTGATTTCAGCAAGGCATTTGACAAGGTGCCCCATGATATTCTTGTAAAGAATGACTATGCTACCACTCAGTGGATTTGTAACTGGCTGACTGACCGAACCCAAAGGGTGCTCATCAATGGTTCCTCTTCATCCTGGAGAAGAGTGACTAGTGGGGTGCCACAGGGTTCTGTCTTGGGCCCGGTCTTATTCAACAACTTTATCAACGACTTGGATGATGGACTCAAGGGCATCCTGATCAAATTTGCAGATGACACCAAACTGGGAGGGGTGGCTAACACCCCAGAGAACAGGATCACACTTCAAAACGACCTTGACAGATTGGAGAACTGGGCCAAAACAAACAAGATGAATTTTAACAGGGAGAAATGTAAAGTATTGCACTTGGGCAAAAAAAAATGAGAGGCACAAATACAAGATGGGTGACACCTGGCTTGAGAGCAGTACATGTGAAAAGGATCTAGGAGTCTTGGTTGACCACAAACTTGACATGAGCCAACAGTGTGACGCGGCAGCTAAAAAAGCCAATGCAATTCTGGGCTGCATCAATAGGAGTATAGCATCTAGATCAAGGGAAGTAATAGTGCCACTGTATTCTGCTCTGGTCAGACCTCACCTGGAGTACTGTGTCCAGTTCTGGGCACCACAGTTCAAGAAGGACACTGACAAACTGGAACGTGTCCAGAGGAGGGCAACCAAAATGGTCAAAGGCCTGGAAACAATGCCTTATGAGGAACGGCTAAGGGAGCTGGGCATGTTTAGCCTGGAGAAGAGGTTAAGGGGTGATATGATAGCCATGTTCAAATATATAAAAGGATGTCACATAGAGGAAGGAGAAAGGTTGTTTTCTGCTGCTCCAGAGAAGCGGACTCGGAGCAATGGATCCAAACTACAAGAAAGAAGATTCCACCTAAACATTAGGAAGAACTTCCTGACAGTATGAGCTGTTCGACAGTGGAATTTGCTGCCAAGGAGTGTGATGGAGTCTCCTTCTTTGGAGGTCTTTAAGCAGAGGCTTGACAACCATATGTCAGGAGTGCTCTGATGGTGTTTCCTGCTTGGCAGGGGGTTGGACTCGATGGCCCTTGTAGTCTCTTCCAACTCTATGATTCTATGATTCTATGACCATTTAGGTCTCTCGAGTCAATACAATAACTTGAAATGATTCTTATTCATAAAGTTATAGCAGTACTTTCAAAGGCATCCCCGTGCAGAGACCATAGCACTGTCTGTTCTGGAGATTACTAGGACATGAATGACAGTGACCAAATCCTTCCAACCCAGGAGGGGACACAGCTGGCATTCCACCCTAACTGGAGCAGGGGGGGATCACTCCTGGCCACCATCAGGAGTAGTGCAGCCCCTCCAGAACCGGTTAAACACCTATCCCAAGGACATCTGAACCACCAGCCATCAATACCACCATCTTATCTGGATTAAGTTTGAGTTTATTCACCTACTTTCAGTTCATAATGATCCTAGACATCTGTTTAGAACCTTAAACACCACAGCTGCACCAGATGAAAATGAGTAACAGAGCTAGGTATCATTAATGTACAAACAGCACTTCAACCATATCCTTCAATGACCTTCCCCAGTGGTTTCATATACCGTAGATAGCATGGGAGATTAAGGAACCTTGCAGTATTGCATAAGCCAAAAACTGCAGGCTGGAGCAGAATGTTCCCATCACCATCTTTTGAGATTGTTCTTATAGCTTTAATAATTCAAGGAAAAACAAATAGGGTCACACTCATAGGAATTATTTTGTACCAAGTCAGGCAATTGGTCCATCTATTTTAGTATTGTGGGCATTGTGTGGCAGCAGCTCTGAAGGATTTTAGGCACAAGTTTATCTCCAGCCCTACCTGGATACATCAGGAACTGAACCTGGGACCTTTTGCATGAAAACTATATGTTCTACCACTGAGCTACAGCTCCTATCCCCAGCTAAGCATTGAGTTACTGACAAAAGTGTCCAAAGCAGCATCAGTTCTAGAACTTTGTCAAAATCTAGGCTGCCATAGATCTAAATAACCCATGTCAACTGGGAATGTTTGACCCTCAAGCAGCATCACACAGATTTGGGCACTGCTCTTGTCAGAATAATATTTATCTGTCATGAAAAATTACTTCTGAAACAGCAGCTGATTGGATCTGTGAGGAAGCTCATTGTGGAGGAATACCAAGCACTGGAAAGGGAAAGGGGGAGAGCACGTTCCTCCTCTTCCTATATCTCCAACCTCCCATCAGTGAAAAAGGAGGAACTTCTTGCAGGTAAAAAAAAACGTTAACCATGTTTCCCCAGCTACATCATTTTGTCTCAACCCTATACTATTCACAAGCTAATGGGCAAGCTATTGACAAGTTTTTTGTTATTAACATGCATGACTGTGGATTGCAATTAAAACGTTTTCCAAAACACGGAGAATTGAGTTCACCAGATGGTATTCAGCATAGTGATGTGAATGCCAATCAGGCTTTTTCTTTGAATTACATGTGGATGACATAAAAATGATGTGGGTAAGATGGAATGTGCAAAGTTAGAGAAGTCCATCTCTACTTTTTATGCCTACCACTTCCCAAACACGTTTTGTAGAGCATACAGTCAGGAGGCCATGGCATTCCACTCTGCCCTCAACACTCTGGGGTTGTTGCTGTTTCCAAGTCTCAGGTGTTTCCATCTTATGCGACTGTTATCTTCAAGGCATTACAAGGTGTGTGTTTGAACCCACATCAAAGTGTACACCAAAGAACCTGTATCTGATTCCAACAACACTATAATACAACAGTGATAGTTCTTGTCACTGTGCTGGAAAGAAGTGTGTTAATTACATGCAGCAAGCGATGCATAATGAAATGACCACCATACATTGGGATGATATGTGCCATAGACTGACACATCCTGGTTTAGTCCTCCTGTTTTCTGCTTCACTCCCATATCATTCTTTTTTCTATCACTTGAGACTTTGCCTCTTACCACTTCCTCATCAATAGTCCTACACTCTTCCTCTTTTTAATTGTGACCTTCAGGGTGCCATCCTATGCCACTTTCCAGAATTAAGTGCCATTGATTTTCTTCTGAGTTGACTTGCTTAGGATTGTGCTCTTTGTTTTGAAGTACTCCATTTTCAAAGCAATTATTACATACTTTTTCTGTGATTACAAATTCATACAAGGAGGCAAACACAATACGGTTGCTTACCAAAATAGTACTTAAAGCAGCTATTCAAATGCTCTCACCATCCTCCTTCCAGTTAACACATAATACTATTTTTGATCCTTGTCAAGGCAACTGGTAAACATGAAATGAGGCTTGTGCTCATCCCTATAAATGTCCATGTGATTCTCTACAAGTAGTCCCAAAATGAAATATGAATAAGGTAACATTTGCATTTTTAAGACTAAATGTGTTTAGCAGGAAAAACCTTAAGGGCTAGGCTATCAGCACTTAACAGTAGCCTGTAAAATGGGCACATGCCAGTAATTAACAAAGGAAGAAATTATGAAATGGGGTGACCAAACCTTAAGATGCTACCATTGCCTGATGCTGGCTGAACAAAAGAAGTGTGTTGTTTGTCTTGTTTTATCAAAGACTATTAAATATTGCTTTATATGTCGGTGAACTATCTTTATCGCAAGGAGGCGAGAGCAATTTATGTGTGTTGAGCAAACAAAGCAGACTTGCAGCTTATTCACAGCATCTAGCTGACTGATTTGAAATGAGAGGTGTTAAAGTGCAAGGAAACAGAGCATTTATTTAATCAAACTGTTGTTTGTTTTGACCCAAGTGCTGCATTCTAGTGGTGGGTGAGGCAGATATGGGTGGGGTAAACCTCCCCAAAGACATGTACTTCTGTCTGCCCCCACTGCCGTCACAAATACACTGCTGAAAAGTTCTGCTTCCTCTCTCTACTATTGCTAAGTCACGGATAAACAAGCCAGAGTCTGGCTTATTGTGACATTATTCCAAACCCATCCTTATAGTTTTTTTCACAAACCATGATGTGTTGGTTTTAACTTTGGTTTAATGTGAGCTAGGCCAGTGTGTTAAGAGACTGTGTTGTTTATTCTTTCATAGCCTGAGTCTATATTCCGCAAAAGAAAAAAAGTATTTTAGCTAAGATTGCAACAGAAAAATAGGGGTGTTGTCAATCACTTGGGAACTGTATGTAGTTGGTGACTTGTTCCTGAGGAGATCACATGTGGTGCAGAAACAGAAATATCACTCACAGCTAGTTCAGAGGATGCAAGAGAACAAAACTCACTTGAGATGTTTCGTTTAAATGGAACAACTTTCTCTGCATTATTATGCCTGGTAGCTGTTCCACCCTTGGCCACATACCTTATGAGACTTAAAGGTTATTTGGTGTGCACACATTTTGTCCGAAAGGCTGAAAGTAACAACTATAATAAAATGCATTGTGACAAAACAACAACAAAAAGAAGTTACGCTGCAGGACATAAGGCCGAGGGGGAGGCAGGGTTGCTGTCAGGAAGAAGGGGAAGGCAAGAAGTAGGGTAGTGTGCTCTTGGCTGTTCAGTTTCTTACACCAACCCTGTTAATACCCAAGACATGGCCTTTCTAAGAGGTTGCCCTCCTTAACAAGTGTAACCACGGCTTCTGTAATCTCCTCAGAGATCATAAGTCTAAATCCGATAGTTTTGCCTTGTGTTACATTTCAAGGTTAGGTATTTAAACAATTTTTAAAAGTGTTCATAACTCAAAACATAACATAATGTAAACTTCTGCGTTAAACAATAAGTGGTTTCTTCACTGACATATTATTTATTTATTTATTCAGATGTCGCATAAGAATTTGGAGATAGCAGCCTTAGTTGTTTTTGGTTTCAAAAATAATGGCTCTCTAATTTAAGGCAGATGCAGCCGGGGGGAAAAACTGGCGGGAAATAACTGGCATATTAAGGGCAGCATCTGTCAATTGGGGGGACTGAATCGTGTGATTTATGGGCCGTTGTCTTCTTTGGTGATTGCTAGTAGCCGAGTTTGTCTTCCATGAACATGGTCTTAACCATGGGTAGGCAAACTAAGGCTGGGGGCCGCATCTGGCCCAATTGCCTTCTAAATCCGGCCCGTGGACGGTCCGGGAATCAGCGTGTTTTTACATGAGTAGAATGTGTGCTTTTTAAAAAAATGCATCTCTGGTTTATTTGTGGGGCATAGGAATTCGTTCATCACCCCCCCACACCCAATATAGTCCAGCCCCCCACAAGGTCTGAGGGACAGTGGGCCTGGCCCCTGCTGAAAAAGTTTGCTGACCCCTGGTTAAGAGTGAGTCCGTAAATGACTGTGGAGGCCAATTCTGGATCCACACATCCTTCTACTGTGGGGACATAGATTTCCGGGTGGGAGTTGATCACACTGAGGGTTTACCAAGTGTGCCTTCCTCTTAGCGTGTTTCTCCCTTTCGTCCTGAGTTCGAGCATCTTCAAAGCCCATGACACCTTTGGTAAAGGTTGTTCTTCAGTTGGAGCGGTCACAGGTCAGTGTTTCCCAGTTGTCGGTGTTTATACTACATTTTTAAAGATTTGCCTTGGGAGTCTTTAAACCTCTTCTGTTGACTGCCAGCATTACGCTTTCCATTATTAAGTTCGGAATATGGTATTTGCTTTGGAAGATTATAATCAGGCATCCGAACAACATGACCAGTCCAACAATTGATGGGTGCAGACTGGCACACTGGAATTCACTGGCTCCCCCCCCCCTTCATTATTTGATACCTGGCAAAGCATGATTTTATTCAGTGGCGCAGAACTGGTTGGCAAGGTATAACAATTTCTGCGATCTGGTGTTTGGAAATTAGGAATAACCAAATGGGAAAACATTAAAATGTCAGAATGCTCTAAGGCCTTCACTTTGGATTTGTATCTTTAGTACCAAACCCTTGAAGTTTTATGGTTTTCCTAGAGATGTACAGAAAGCTCCATGTATTCACTCCTCACACTACCATTCACAGACTTCTTGGCAGGAATGTTTCAAGTGGGTAGCTGCAGAATTAATCTGAGTTGTTTGCACCGAGTAGTAGAGCTGATTGCTTCTATTTTTCAGGAGATTTCAAACAGCTAGTAAATTAAAAACAATTCTAGCTGCAATCAAGGTGTCTGTCTCCTAGTGAACTGATTCTTCTACCAGAGAGACAAAGAGAAGATCCCTGCTTCCATTTTAGAGCATCTGATGATAGGCATTTCGTGTTATTTTGAATAAAGGCTGTATGATGTCTGTGTTTAGCTGATCTCTGAACATTTTAAAAAATGAGGCTCACAAAGACCATGCTGTTATTTAGCTTACAGTGCTATTATATTTTCTCCAACTTCAGAAGTTACCCACAAAGTGTTCCAGCCATTTGAAAGGTACCCAGTCATTTCCTGAAAATGTGAGAGACAATATACAGCAAACACAAATTTTATTTATTATGATTTTTATTCCCTTCTTCAGCCCAATAGCTCCAAGACACAACACAAGAAGAAAAAGGGATTGGAAGATAAGGGAAGGGAAGGGAAGGGAGGGAAACAAACTCAGATACCAAACCTCAATTAAATAGCAGTTCTTAGAACGATCAACTGTAATGGAAACAGTTCAGAAAGGGAAGGAACCAGATGGAGCTGAGCTGATGAAATGGTCGTGCTTTCAATTCTTTCCTTAACCTGTAGATTTCTGGTCGGAGATTATAATAAAAAAGTTACTTGACGTTATGATACAGTGCCTTCAATTATTTTGTTCTCACAATTATAAAAGCCATTTTAACTTATTTAAAATGCGGCATGACAAGCTTGCATAAATCACACTAGATAAATGGCTTCTGCCTGGAGGAATGCATCTATGAAGTACCTGTGATGATTCTTTTTAAAGAAAGAATCTCATTGCCACTGACTGCAAGCTGTTACAGAAGTACTTGCACTCTCAAGAAATGGGTATTAGACTATTCCATAGTGGATAAAATTATTTCTGTCAAAGAAGGCAAGGCACTTCTGATGGTCAGTGGCACTTCAGTGGGTTCAGTTGTGATGCCGGGACTAAGAGGGGAAAGGTTCACAAAAAATGGAGCAATCCTTCCATAAACAGAGTTCCTGTTCTCATCCCCCCCCCCCCCGGTAAAGTTATTTCTTCCATCTTCCTACCCTTATAAAATAGGCAACATGTTTTACATTAGTAAATTATGTTAGAAAATTTGAGCGACTTGCATTTAAAGCTTGAGCTGTAATAACTTTGTGCCAGATTAGCAGGAATGCAGCGATGCTGGGTAAATAATCCTGTTTTGTACTAGTTTATAATGGATTTGTTGATGGGAAACTACTTTTCTATCTGTTTACATCATGGTAATTTGATAACCCATTTGTATTACTTAAACTGCATATTTTGTAAATGTTGTCACTGCAAAGCAATTTGTTACAAGTACTATGTAGAAACTGCTCCCATAAAAGTGTTTTCTAAATTGCTTTGCTTGCAGCTACAGAAGTTACCATAGAGAATGATTCCTCATATTGGATTTTCAAAGCCACAGGAGTGGCCACAGAGCAGAAAGAGAGACAACTTTATGATTTAAGACTCTGTAATGCCCCACTTGTGAAACAAAATGATATAAGCTTCAACAGGCATGCAGAACATAACACTACAGTCTCCTAATGCCCCAAACAAGGTGGGTGATTTATCACCTGTTAGGCTTTATTTCAAAGGGGAAAATGCTGTAAGAGATAGAAAATGAAAGGAAATTAAAATATAGATTATACAGTCATTTTTTCACAATTTTTATCCAATTCCAATCTTCATGGCTATATAAGCGGCTTCTTTTTTGTACTTATGATTAGATTTATTGCCGATAGATATACTATACCATTTGACAGATATACATAGATGATATAAAATTATCTGTTCCAGGCAGATGGAATTCTGTGATGTGATTGCTGTAAGCATTTAGGATCTCCAGCACATGAAAACATCATTCATTTTGTCACAATAAATGTCAGTCTGCATCCATTTCTTTGCCTGATAAGAATATTGTAATACAAAGGGGGCTAGTTATTAATGCAAAAGGACAGTTCACAAGTTATTGTGCTCTTTTAAGCATAAGCATATAGATTTTTCATTCAAGAATTCATTTTTGTGCTTTTAGAATAAAAATGTAGAAAGAATAAAAGCACTGAATGCCGTAATTTGCTTTAACACTGCTTCTACAACTCACTGAGAGACAGTTATGGGAAGACTGGGCCATGGAAAAGGTAGGGGAAGCCCTAAATCAGGAGAATAATATCTACTTCCTAAACTCCAAAAAAAGACTGCCACATCTCAAAAAGAACCTGATCTGAGTAACCCCCCAGTCAAGTTAAGGACATTGGGGGAAAAGCTAGTGAATGCAGTGTCTATGGTTCATGTTCACTTATTCTTTACCTTGCAAGCAGAAGTTGTATGACTTCAATGCCACCTTAAAAGTCAATGACCTGGAAAGCTGAGCAAAGTGTAAAATATATATAGATGCTTTTACATGCTTTGGGGACATGAGGTCATGAACCCTTGCTCTTCCATGGCAAATTGGCTCCCGCAATGGTTAGATGCTGGACATGGGGTAGGGCTCCCGATCATGTGATCAAAGATTCTAACCCCTGGCTAAAGTTCCTATGCTGCTGTGACAAAAATAGGATCTAGAAAGAAGCTATATCAAGAGGAATCCTCCTGGACTCCTAAGTACAGTTCTTTCAGTACATAACACTGGGCATGTTCCAGCAGCACTAGGGCATTAGATAAATCAGAGGCCCTGATAGTAGCCAGCGTAAGGTACTAGTGGGGGTTCCCTTTATCTCATGATGTTGTGTGAAGGTGCTATTCTGGTCGCTCAAAATGTCCTTCTTGTTGCTCTCAATTCTAAGAGTCCAAAACACATGGACTCTGGTGCAGATCAGCAAAGAGGTTCTTAATGGCTCACAAATCTGGGACTTTGAGCAGGCAATGACCAATTTAGGCTCATCCAAATGATGCACAATCGCGCACGCGTGCCCAGTCCTGAACCTGAAAGTGGCCCCAAAACATAAAGATGTCACAAAAAGGAGGAAGAGGTCTGCTCATGCTCTGGTGATGCACATGGGGGTCTGGAACTTAACCCTCGTGCAAAATGAGTATTGCCTGTAATAGAAGCTGTTACTTTCCTTATTCCAGTACCATGACACCTTTGTCAGACTACTGACTTGATTGGCTCTAGTGCCAGTAGATAGTATGTACCCTCTTTTTTTTATTTGCCATATACCTGTTTTAAATATCATCCTAAACTTAATCAACAGATTCTCTGTTTATGAAATACAGTCATACCTCAGGTTGAATACGCTTCAGGTTGAGCACTTTCAGGTTGCGCTCTGCGGTGACCTGGAAATGACGGCACGCGTTACTTCTGGATTTCACCGCTCGTGCATGCGCAGACGGTCAAAATAACTCTATGCACAGAAGCGGGGAATCGCGGCACACGCAGAAGCGGGTTGCGTTCGCTTCAGGATGCGAACAGGGCTCCGGAACAGATCCAGTTCACATCCTGAGGTACCACTGTATTCCCTTTAAAAAAGGAAACCCTTTTGATTTGTCAGCATTCAAGGGGAAAGGGATAAACCCAGTGTCCTTTACAATTCTATTGTTTCCTTTTCTTTCCTTTTTGAAGAAGACAGGCCATCAAGGGGTTATCTTTCTGGAGAACACTCCCCCTAAAATCGTTGATATGGTCCTGTTCTACCATTCTGATCATTGGTAGTTTCTTTGAGCAGGAGGAAGAGAGACGTCTTCATTAAGAAGAATACTACCTTCCAGGGGTAGATGGATTTGAGGAAACATTTTTTGTCAGCTCAGGTCAAGGTGCAGAAATTATACTCCATGAATCCTGAAACTCTAATTCAGGTACTATGAAATGACTTTTGTGTTAGACCACTGTGAATAGGGGGTTTAAGTTTATTTTCACAAACTGTTACACCCTGGATAATTAATTAAGAAATCTAGAATCACTAAGCCATTACTGCAATAATACATAGATGGAGCTTTGCTCTAAGAGAGACGCTGGAACAATCAACCAACTATTATTTTGAAATACATCTGGTTTAAATAAGTATTAAGTAGTAGATTCTTCCAAAGTGTGTGAAGTGTCAATGCTACTATAAGTTTTCTTTTTACCCCGTCTGATTTTTTGTTTAACCCAAACGATTCCTGTTTGTGAGAGGTGAGGTGCAAGGTTGTCCATTAACAACACTTCAATCAAACTCCCACTAGTTTCTAGCTGACACTTAAAACTTCTCAAGGAGTCTGGTGTTGACCAGTGAATAACTGGGGCGCAACCTCAACCTTGTAAACCAAGATGATTAAAGCCACAGGTAGACTTGTTTTTCTTCTGTGTTTCCAGACAATGATTTGATTTCAGCAATGCTACCCAATCCCTGATAGATTCAATAATCGTACCAAGAGTGTGTGGTCCAATGTCCTTTCCATGAAAATGGGCATGAAAGAGCTTGACTCAATAGTCAATAGTCTATTCTACAAAACAGATTGATTACTGGGGAATTATTGTAAGACATCTCAGCCTATTTTAAAATTTAAAATTAATAGGGATTGTGAGATTCTTTGAAACTCATTTAATGTGGTCCTTCAGGGCAAATGTATAATCCTCACTGATTACTTAAAGAGACATCAGGAGCCCCCCAAAATAAACATACATCCTTCTTATTCATTCACTATGCATACCACTCTTTATGAGGTAATAACCTTGATAGTGTAAAAAAACTGTCCCCCAAATAAATTATTTAAACAAATCATGCACATTTCATTATATCAATGACACCACTGCAATTTTATGTTATCAGAAGAATACTGAATTGAAAATCCTAAGGCACATCCTATACTGCCCTTTGTATTGTTGCATTGGGCTACCCTTTCCTACAAGAGCTTCTACAATACCTTAACTGGAGGGTCAGACAGTTGCCTTTTATTTTGGAGTGAAAATGCAGACGTGTCACTACAGAGCTTTTCTAAAAATTGCTTTGAACTTGTGTGTTTAAAAACAGTTAAGTTCATTGACATATCCTGAAAAATGGATTATTATTTTTGCCCTTTTAGTTCTTAGCCCTTGTCTGGGATATATTTTAAACTGTACCTGTGAATGAACTGGGCCTAGTTGTTAATTTGAGAAGCTATATCTATGTTCTTGGTTAAAACGAGTGCCTGTGCATACCTAGTATTTTCCATTCTTCATAAGCTGACATGACTGTTTAATATAAGAACTCTCAAATGTCTTGAGGTTATCATAGCAGCAATTTCTATTTATAGGGTTGCTTTAACATGCGAAGGGAAAATTATGTAAATTATTTGTTCTATGGAAAGTAGATGAGTTAATGTTGGGAAATGCATGAAGTTACTGCTTTTTTTAGGAGCAAGTACAACAAAAATACAGCTCAGAAATAAGTTTATTAAAAAAAACTATTTTCTTCTGTGCGCATGACTTGAGCACCATATGTTGTAGATACTCTGATCTTGTCTGACATAACCAGCACATAGCTATTGCTAGAAGAAAGGGGCAAGGCAAGGCAAGGTTATTTTACTATATACCAAGCTGATGTGCGTACTTCTTGTTAACATCTTGGTTTTCAAATCTTGTCATGGTAAACAAGTTTTCCTGAGGGCTGAATGTAGGTTATGCTTTGCAGCTAGACAGGTTTCTGCAAGTGATCTTCATGCTTTCCTAGCAGCCAGATCTAGTAACTGTATCTAGGATTTTAGCGTGTGATTTCTGTTTTTAACATATACACTCATTCCTTCTACATAGATAGCTAGGGATCTTAGCAGGAAACATCACATAAATTCATGGAAGCTGCAGTGTATTGCTTGGATTTAAGGCAGGGAAGAGGGAGAGAAAATAACGAAGTAGCAAATTCATTTGCTTTCATGCCTTAAATGAGGGTTCTCCAGGAAAAATGGCAAAAATACAGTGTGGCCATTGCTCCATAGCAATGATGATTGAAACAAATACATATGCCTCCCCATTTACACAAGGGTTCCATTCCAGGGCCCCACACACATACATGGAATCGCGTATAATGGGGAGCACCCTAGAGAGTCCTAGTGGCTCCCAAGGAGACCCACCTCAGAGCCTGAAGAGGACTGATTTGGGCTCCAGGGAGGGTCTTCTTGCGAGCTTGAAGGGCAGCAGGGTTTTGTGGAGCTACTTAGCCTAGCTTAGCACTGCAGCTGATCTTAGCAGAGTGTGTCTTTTCAGCTACCAAATCTTAACGAGCACATCAGGCAACTGTTGTGAACAAATGAAATAAAATCTGTATTTTATCACAAATGTTTGGTACTGAGAATAAAGTATAGGCCAATATTTTATAATGAATTAGGACTTTAGACTGAGTTTTCTTCCTCCCATTTCTTCTGCCGATACAGTTTGTGTTGTACAGGATCCCTTCAATAGCTCCCTCCTCTCACTCTCTAAAAAGTTCTTATATCTCTTTAAAATGTGACAGCTATTGTGTGGCTCAAAAGGAAGATTACCTAAAGCTTCAGTAAAGGTTTTTCTCTTTCCTGGCATTAGCGATCCATTTACAGCAATGTCAGCAACACAAGTACTCTCAGACCAACAAAGCAGAACAGATTCTACAACTGTATTGCTATTTTCTGTTACACCCTTGGAGAAGGACAAGAAAACACTGTTTTATACTCCTATCCATTTCTCTGGCTTTTTTTATATATTATGACAGATTTGCTCCTCTGGGCACTGATAATGGTTTGAATGTTAGTGCCTAACAAAGAATAACAAAAATAATAGGAACAGAGGATAAAAACTGATATAGAATCATAGAATTGGGAGGGACTCTGGGGGTCATCTAGTCCAACACCCTGCAATGCTGGAATCTCAACTGAAGCATCCATGACAGATGGCCATCCAGCCTCTGCTTTAAAAGCTCTGGTGAAGGAGAGCCCATCGTCTCCCAGGGGAGTCCATTCCACTGTTGAATAGCACTTACCATCAAAAAGTTATTCCTGATGTTTAGTCATAATCTCCTTTCTTGTAATTTGAATCCATTCGTTTGGGTCCTAACCTCCAGAACAGGAGAAAACAAGCTTGCTCCATCTCCCATGTGACAGCCCTTTAGATATTTGAACATGGCCATTATATCTCCTCTCTGTCTTCTCTTTTCCAAGCTAAACATACCCAACACTCTCAAATGCTTGGTTTCCAGACCCTCCCTTCATCATTCTGGTCGCCCTCCTCTGCACACCTTCTAGCTTGTCAATATCCTTCTTAAATTGTGGCACCCAGAACTGGACACAGTACTCCAAGCGTAGTCCGACCAAGTACTATTCCTTCCCTTGATCTGGACATTATACTGTTGATTCAGCCTAGAATAGCATTAGGGGTTTTTTTGCAGCTGCATCACACTGTTGACTCATGTTAAGGTTGTGGTCTGCTAAGATCAGGGGTTGGCAAACTAAGGCCAGTGGGCCGGATAAGGCCCAAGGGGCTCTTTAATCTGGCCCGAGGACCCTGCCGCCCTCACGGTCAGTCCCCGCACTAAACCAGAGAGAGAAGCCTCCCTCCACTAGTGTGTGTGTCTGTGTGCGTGCGTGGGTGGGTGGGTGGTCCAGCCCGCCAGAAGATTTGAGGGACAGTGAGCTGTCCCACTGGTAGGAAAGTTTGCTAACCCCTATCCTAAATCCTTTCCACAAGTACTGTTGGGAAGCCAGGTGTCCCCCATCTCATATTTGTGCTGCTGGTTCCTCCTGCCTAAGTGTATGACCTTACATTTGACTCTACTGAAATTTGTTTTGTTAGTTTTGACTTAGTTCTCCATTCCATTATGGTAATCTGGAATCCCAACTAATGCAATGCATGCTATGTGGGGCTACCTTTGAAGGTGACTTGGAAATAATAAATACTATTATAATTTATTTCATTCCCCTGATCCACCAAGCCTGTCACTGTATCCACCCCAAAATGAGATTCATCTGGCATGACTTGTTTTTGAGAAACCCATTCTAGATGTTATTAATCACAGCATCCTTTTCAAAGTGCTCGTAGACCAACTGTGGAATTATCTATTATAGGACTTTTCCTGGTATCAATGTCAAACTGATTGGTCGGTACTTAACTGGATCTTCTCCCCCCACCTTTATATATTTTTATATATATAAAAAAAAGATGTGGACCTCACCTGTTCTTCAAGAATTTTCAAAGATTAGAGACAGAGGCTCTGAGATTACCAGTATATCTGCAAGCTCCTTTAGTACCCTTAAGTGCAGCTCATCAGGCTCTGGAGATTTGAATTTCTTTGGAGTAGCTCTTTTCCTCTCTTGGGCTGCAGCTCCCTCATCTGGAAAAGAAAGCCCTATATAGTCCTTCCCACCTAGGAGGGTGGGTGGAACTAGGTCAGACCTGGAAGTCTCTTTCTGGAGGGACCACAGTTATACTTTTCAGCACATGGGCCTGTGGTCAGCAACTCCTGACAGTATTTTCTCACCACATCCTTACAAGCCTGTTTTGTTAAGGTAAGAATAATAGAATGTGAATACCAACACTGGAGCAAGAACATTTTCTTCAGGCTCTCCAATGCTGATGGTCACATGAGGATGTGCAGCTGGCCTTGGATCTTACTGGAGTTGAGACCCCCCCCCTCCCAAACTTGCATTCAATATTTTCTTCTAAGCTCCCTGGGGAGCCAATAACAATATAAAGTGATATACAAATATATTAAATAAATTACAGTAGTGCTAGCACCCAATCATGTGCTCTCTTGAAAATAACAGAGTGCATATTATGAAGGCGTTTAATGTTCTGATTCTTAGTGTTTTGTATCTAAATAGTGCTGCTGAACAGTGTATTGTTGAGTCACCCAGTTAAGTGTAATAAATTATAGACTAATGTATCTCCTTCTGTTGCTGTTTTGTCTGCCAGTCAATGCATAAATGTGTCAGTCTTATTTGTAAGCACTAGGATTAAATCATTATAAAACTGTAGTTTTAAAGGCAATTCCAAATTGTAAAAAATAAAATAAAAAATTCCAGCATTGTGCAGAATCTCTAGAACATCATATAGCAACATTATTTTTAGGTATAATCCCACATAACCATGGATTTATTTAGAAAAAGCTAACCATTACTTTTTATTTTTTGCATAACAGTAAGACAAACCATAGCTAAGGAAGAGTATGTGATCATGTGGGTACAGTAAAAAATATGGCAGCTTCACCTGCTCCCCAGTCTTCTTGTTACCACACTATAGTTTTGCTGTAAACTCACCATGAGCTGCAACCAAGGTTTGTTCTTGTAGTATTACACAACACTATGCCAAACCATGGCCCAATAACCTGGCGTTTTCTATGTTAGCTACCACTACTTTACTTCATTTAAATATCACCAACCCCGTCTACTTACCACTGTACTCCACTTTCTTCTTATGCTTTAACTGTTAAGTTTACATAGGTAAAGGTAAAAAGGTAAAGGACCCCTGGACACTTAAGTCCAGTCAAAGGTGACTATGAGGTGCAGCGCTGATCTCGCTTTTCAGGCTGAGGGAGATGGTGTTTGTCCACAAACAGCTTTCCGGGTCATGTGGCCAGCATGACTAAACCGCTATTGGAACACAGAGGACCGTGACAAGTGTCAGAGCACATGAAACGCCGTTTACCTTCCTGCCACAGCGGTACCTATTTGTCTACTTGTACTGATGTGCTTTCAAACTGCTAGGTTGGCAGGAGCTGGGACAGAGCAGCAGGAGCTCACCCAGTCACGCAGATTCGAACTGCCAACCTTCTGATCGGCAAGCCCGGCTCAGTAGTTTAGATCACAGCGCCACCCGCCTCCCCTAAGTTTGCATCGGAGCCTAAGACAAAGAACATTTTTTGGGGGAAAATTAAGTCCAAGTATTATGTTTTCTGCATCACTCTTATCTGTGTGTTTCTTGAAACACTGCAAGAATACTAAAAAAAAAAAAAAAAAAGGTAATGCATGATTTCTTTTTAAGAATCCATGGTGATTCTTCCTCAGCAATATTTTTACCTTCTATATTAGCCTTCCCTAACTGGTGCCTTTCAGATATTGCTGAACTTCAGCTCCAACTGGCCTTGGTTAATAAAACCTATAGTCGGAGATTATGAGAGCTGCATTCTACAACAGCCCCCACTAGGTTGGGAAGCCTGTTCTATATGGCTAATAATTCAAATATCAACACTTTTCAGTTTACCTTGGACAGGACAGCTGTTAGGCTAACTTGCCTTTAATTTTCTGTTTATTTCTTACTCCTTTTTCTAAATTGGCTTCTGGTAAAGAAGCCGATCATAGTTTCAAGTTGTAAATGCTTGTTAAAGTACTAACAATTTCAAATTTGAATACAAATGCTCTGGTGTATGCCATCTGGACCCAATGACTGTTTAATCTGTCAGTTAGCCCTAGAACTTAATATTTTGTCACCTCTGTTCGACTAGTTCTTTAGATGCCTTTCTCCAAAAAAAGTAGTTAAGTAATGAGTTATGTCCAACATTTTTTTTTACAGTAAATTCATAGGTAAATTGCAGCCCCTTGTCAATTTCTCTGTCCACTTGCATCAGTACTTTTACCCTCTTTTCTCTAATTATCTGAATTCTGTGGGGGGAAACTGAGAGAATCCAGTTGAGGACATATTGTTCCTTTGGGATAATGGTGTAAGCTTTTTACACTCATAAAGTGGGGATAGGGTAGAACTTGGCAACAACACACAAGAAGACCTGTCACCTGCTTAAAAAGCTCTGAGCTGCTCTAGGTTTCTGATAGGTTCACCACATGTAGGTTGCCTGTCTTCCACCGTTTTGGCTTGAGGTTTCTTGCAGTACCATGCTGATTTATCGGTTTAGTCCAGGCACCCCCAAACTCGGGCCTCCAGATGTTTTGGGACTACAACTCCCATCATCCCTAGCTAACAGGACCAGTGGTCAGGGATGATGGGAATTGTAGTCCCAAAACATCTGGAGGACCGAGTTTGGGGGTGCCTGGTTTAGTCAATTCATATCCTGCACCACATCCATGGACCTCTGGATGGGTGACAGTAAAATTCCCAGAAGACAGAAATAACGATACAAGCACAATAGAAACAGTGCATACTTGAAACAAATCTCAAATACTGACTCTGCTACCCAATGGCTTAAGAAAGCAGACAGGTAAAATGAAGCCTGGTGTCTAAACACCGGCTGCCTAGGCAGCAACTGGTTTATTTTAATGCTGTAGGAAGGGGATTTGATATTGTTTCTTTCCTCCCTAACGTTGAATTTACAGAGGAATTTAACACAACTGCCTCCCTTACCTTTTGAGGGTCTTTCTACTGTTGAAGCTGTCACTCTTCTTGCTGCATCTCTGTACCATTCGCAGTGCTGTAGCTTCCTCACAACGTTTGCTTTTGCAAAACAGGATTGTGCTTGTGGAATTATGTGTATTTGAAAAATGAGACTGAGACTTTATTTTAAAATAAACCACATATTTTTGTTATAGCAGCAATCCATGGGCAATAAATATATATATGGGCAAATATCAAATGCTGGGTCCTGTCTGTGAAGTGTCTGAGGTAGCAGAGGACAGAGCAAAAAGGAACACAGATGCAAGTTTATATTGTGCGTTTGTCCTTAACTCACCTAGTGATCCTTGACTTTTTTGTAAAGGACCTGTCAAAATGCCATATGTCCTCAGTTTCCAGACTCTTTTTATTGCAGGATACTGAAATGTATTAGGAGTAATTAAGTTTATTATCTGTGTCCTAATGTGAGTCACTCTTTCTACAGATAACTATTGTGCAAAAAGAGAGAGGTCGTTTAGAAAGAGTCTGACCTTTATTATTGCCATCCTTTCAGAGATAATGACACAAACCCACAGTGTCTGCAGCCTATTCAAAGGACATGTCAGTTTACCAAGTCGTTAGTCGACATCCTAATAACACCAATTAAACAATTTGCTGCTGCTGAAACATTTGCCTGGAAAGCAAAGATCTGGGCATTGAAGATTGTTTTACTCTTTGCCAGAATGTAGAGTTTTGTATGTAATACCTGTTAAGGGATGTTTTGTTTGTACCCAATGTAAGCTATGTTTCTCCTCTTTTTAATGTGCTAATATATAAGTAGAAGTTCAATCCATTGTTCACCAGCTGTTGATTCTACTTAAGTAAAGAGTTTAATTCTAAACCAATAATATTAGTACATGTGACTTTGAAATGCAATTAATTTTTGCTTATCAGTAAATTGAATTGTTAATTATCTTTTTATGATATCATGATATTAAATAGAAGTGAATATTTTTTCCAAAGGATTGCTTCTATTTCTTTTATTCTACATATGCTAATTTCCTTGATTAATTTCGAGAGCATCTGCATATAATTCTGCATATTTAACAGTGGTAAGTTTTCACTGCTTTCCTAATAACTGCAGCAAATTCTACTTTCCAGACAGTCTTGGATTTATATCTAATTTGGATGCCAAACTTACAAAGGTGCCAAAGTCTTAAGTGTGTAATTATGTAATTTTCTCTTGATCTTTCAGAGTCTTCCTGCGAGCAATTAATCAGTATGCAGATATGCTAAACAAGAAATTTCTTGATCAAACCAACTTTGAGCTGCAGGTAAGACATGAATATTGTCTCCATTATTATTTTTTGTATATGTGTGTGCATGCATCCTTTCCACACATTTTGCAGTCATTAAAAAAAGGCATTTGAAGTATCCCTGTGAGTTGCAGCCACACTTCCTCACTCACTGTGTCATCTTGGAGAGCATTTTACTTTATTTTAAAAAATCGTCTACATCCTGCATTTGTGCCTCAGTATGAGGCACTTCGGGCAGCTCAGTCAAGATCAAAATTCAAAAGCAAGTCAAAATTACACACACAACCACAACCTAGACCCGTAGCTGGTGACAAGCACACAAGCACATCAGCTGTGAGGGAGAAAACTTGGAGGGCTAGAACAATAATTAAAAATCAACTATGCCAAAGGCTTGCTGGAACTGGAAGATATTCTTCTTGGCAGAAAACACCATCAGGTAGAAAGCCAAATGGATCTCCCAGGGCAGAATGTTCCAAAGTTTGGAAACCACTTACTAGTTATTATGATGGACTGTAGCTGAATCCTGCTAAGACACTAACACTGCGTATAAGTTGTTCCCAGGTCTGAGAATTAGGGGATTTGTCTGTTTGGGATGGAGGTTGCACTCACACTCAAGGATCCAGTACACAGTTCTTGCAACCGTCTTTCTCCATGGACACCCAGGAGGCCTCTGTGGCAAAAAGCACTTGTCACCAGCTTCAGCTGGTATGTCAAGTGCTCCCTTTCCTGGGCAGAGATAATTTTGCCAAATCTTATGTTTGGACTATTATAATGCTCTCTATGTGAGGCTTCCTTCCGTGCAGCTGGTCGAGAAGCTGCAGTTGGGGCAGAGCACCACAGCCTATCCTGGTGAGTGGTGTTCCTTATTGGTCACATAGACTAGCTAAGGGATCTGCACTGACTGCCTATTAGCCACTGAGACAGTTTTACGGTCCTGCTACTTACATATAAAGCCCTAAATAGTTGGATCTGGCTACCTGGGGGGGAGGGGATACTGCCCTCCATTGCCCATTAAGGGCAAATGGGAACCGGTTAGTTTTGCTGCAACCTGATTATTGGGTTATTGGTTAGCACGGTAGTGGGCTTTTTCACTGGTGGCACCAGTGTTGTGGAATGCCTTCCCTGCTGATAGAGGAGAGTCCTCATCTGCACTGGCATTCTGCTGGCTCTTGAAGAGGCACCTGTTCAGGTAACCATTCACCTGAAATTGAACTTTTTTTAAAAAAATCCAACTATTTAATTGATTATTTTACCTGTTTAATAGTTTGTGTTTTTTTTAGCGGGTTTGTTTTGTTGCACATTTTAAATATGGACATTTTTAACGCTTTGATGTAATTTTTGTTGTGCATTATTGTTATTATATTAATTTTAGACTTGGTTTTATGCCTGTAAACCACTTCCGAACCATTATGGCATGTAAGCAGTATGTAAAGCAATCTTTGTTCAAGATAAAAATCCATCCAATGCTTTATAACCAAGTAACATCCAATTATATATTTTGAAAACAGAATAAACAATGTTATGACCCCCTAACTTAGGACCCCCTATCTTAGGAGGCTCACCCACATTGTGAGATTCATAGTACGTAGTACACATCTGCTCAGTGGGATGTATTCCTAGGAAATTAGATATAGGAAGGATGGGGAACCTGTGGCCCTTTCTGTTGGCTGGGGCTAATATAAGTTTCAGTACCAAAACATCTGGAAGGCCACAGATTTCGCTTCCCTGAGGTATAAAATAACAACCTCAGAGACTAGCAGTACAAGCAACTGGGTCTCTCCTGATGAATTCAGAGATAGCCTCATATGGTAGGAAGCAGTCCCTTAGGTATCCTAGTCTATATGGGTTCTCAAACGATGGTCAGAAGGCTTCATTCAGGTGGCCTGTGGCATGTATTTTAAAAATATGCAGCATCTAGCACAGTGCATTACAGTTGCTACAACAGGCAGAAAAATCAGTAAGCGATCCACCAAGACCTTCAGCAATTTTCAAGTGGTCCATGGAAAAAAAATATTTGGAAACCACTGTTGTAGCCTGAAGCTGTTTACAGCTTTAAGAAACAATCTTGCTTAGAAACAACCCAGAAGCCGTGAAGATGAAAAGCGGCAACTTTCAGTGGTTTTGCTCAGGCTCCTTCCTACCCGTGTACATCGTGCTAAACCATTGATTTATCTAATTTATTTGTGTACACTTTTCAAGAAAAAAATATCTCCCCTCATTTTTTTTTACAAGCCAGATGTCAAACAAAATTTGAAATTAAGTTTGACCATATAAAACACCACAAAAATCTCATAACAATATTTCAAAAGTTCACTAAACCATGGTTTAGGATTGTATACAAATGTGTTCTGTTGCTTACAATCATACGGAGATACTAAGGGATCTAGTTAATTTTATTATAAATTTATCTTTGTTTTAATCAAGCAGGATAATTTATTACTTTGCTTGACACAGTATGTTTAGAAATTTCACTGCTTTACTTTTCCACAAGTCCTCTGACTCCAGTTCCTTTTCTTTCTTTTTATTTTGCTTGTGCACATTTTTCATAGTTTAGTTCACATATTTCCATACTTCAGCATCCATTTGAGAAAGTTGGTGGTTTTCTTTGACTTTCTGTACAACATAAACAGACACTCATGAATTCGCATTCCATTTTGCTTGAATCATCAGAAAGCCTTTGATTTCAATATTTGTGCAGATGGGCAAGTTTGTTTAATCAAAACTGTGCAGTGTGGCAAAATTCAAAGTTTCTGTCAAAAACAAACCAAGCCTGATGTCTTATTACTATTAATAATTATGCATATAAATTACATCTTTAAAAAATACCATATGTTAAGATGTTTCAGTCATGTAATACTGATGATTCTTGTAATCTTTGTGACCTCTAGCTTTGGAACAACTATTTCCACCTTGCTGTTGCTTTTCTTACCCAAGAGTCACTTCAGCTGGAGAACTTTTCAAGTACTAAAAGATGCAAAATCCTTAACAAGTAAGTTGCATTCCACGTATAAAATCATGAGCAGGAGCACGAGGGATTATTAACATAATGTTGCTTTAACTGCTTAGAAAATTCAAGATGCATTGAGAAGCAATCATAGTATGATGAAAGGTTAGTCTTGAAACCATGAATCAAGTATTTATCATATTCTTTAGACAAGCATCAAGATACAAAATTACTGGATAAAGCAAATGTTTATCTTGTAGTATATTCATGGAGTCAAGAAATTTAAGAATGAACATATTAGAGAAATCTTTTTTAAAAGCCACTTTAGCTTTTTGCTTATCCTAATCTCATTTGATGAGAATGCTTTATTCCCTAATTCCTACAGGTCTTGTAGCTAATCTCCATAACTGCTGTGAATTTCAGTGTGGTATCCCTAAAGAATGTTTTGTTGCCACAGACTTGTACCTTGGTTAAAACGGATTAACTTGCCTACCTTTCAACAGGGAATTTATTCATTTTATACTATATTTCATAGCAATTTTTTTTATTAAAAAAAAGAAGCAGCATGCTGTGGTATTTGGAAGAATGAAGGTTTGTCCCTTTGTTTTCAGTTGCCTTCAGTGATTTTAGCTATGATGCGAAATCTCCTTAATTTAATTATTTTTAAAGGACTTGGTTTTTTTTGTAAGGCTGAGCCTTAAAAGACATTGGATTGGAGCCAAAGATGCCATTCCATCACATACAAGGAGTCCTTCCTTCAAGACTAAGGCCTCTAAGCCAGTGAAAGTTTTCCCTTTATGGAAGGTGGAGAGATAGTTTGTACTTTCTCTCCCTGCATGCCAGGTTCCATGGCGTTCCACAGTGTTCTCTGTTTTTCTAGAGCAGATTTCCAGAGGCCTGCATGGGGAACGGGGAATCTGCAAAAATCACCTCCCTCCTTTCCATTAGTGAACAGCATGAGTGTTCTTTCTGTGAATGGAACCGCACTGCATGAGTTTTGAATTTAACACAGTGTTTCCTTGTGCTGAGAAAGACAAAACGTTGCATAATTTTAAACAATGTGAAGTTCATTTCAGAGTGGGGAAAAAAGAATCACTCCTACATGGAGTACACAGAAAAAACAATATGAAATACTCAGATTGTGATAATGCCAAGGAAATTGTATGCTAGTCCCTGCCTGCCTCAGCCCTACCATTCTGCATAAAAGTTTTACCAGCATGTAATGGTTAACTGCAATTTACATCTACACAAACCTAAATTTGGCTCTTGGTTTTCCAGAATTTAGGCCACCCTGAATTAGGATTAGATGTAGCAGTGGGCAATAAGGTGATGGCAGGCTGTGCAAATGTGTTTTAAGGGTTATAGTAAAGGATATATGGAATTAAGAAAAAACACTTCGGTTTTAACATGTTGCATTAAGGGCTTTCCATGTTCACTCAAGATAGGGAATTACAGTTGTTAAGGACCACACTCTAAAGAAACATGTTGTTTTGGCATTATTGTATGGTATTTTATCCCATGGTTAGTTCCAGCTTCACAAACTACCTTACAACTGGATGACAGTTAATAGTAGAGAGTGGTGGAACTTTGTCCTGGATATTTTTGTTCTCTGGAGTAGACTCATGGAGTCTTTGCAACAGAAGCGATCAAGCAACTGAAACTTTGTATGGTATGTTAATATGTAAACTCCACAGAAAGTTCTGCAGCTTTTTATTATTCCTGTGCATTAAAAAGGAAGGCTGTGGATGTAATTCTCATCTGTCCAAAGGACATTGTTCCACATGTCTTGTGGTTTGTTCAAATGCAATTTTGCAAACCAAAGCTGTGCTGCCATGTTCTTTCTAGAGAGACAAGGCTTTCTCCTGGAAACCCTTCCAAACAAACCATACTTGTTCAGTCTTTTTATAATTGTACTGTCATGAATTTTAACATTTAATATGCTAACGGAGGCCTGTAGAGCCTTAGATGTACCTCTTGGTTGTTGTTTTTTACAATTTCTCTAAGCATTGCACGGTCTGACTTTGGGGTGAATTTGCTGGGCTATCCGCTCCTGAGAAGATTAGCAACTGTCTTGAAAGTTTTTCACTTTTGAATAATCTTTCTCACTGTAGAATGATAGACTTTATATTGGTTGGAGATGACCTTAGAACCCTTCCCAGTTTCATGGGCAGCAGCACAAGAGCACTGTGTCATCTTTCCTCCTTGGCATTGTGTTAAAACACACCTGAATGCTCCAGACCAGCAAACTCCTAAAATTTCAGCTTTTATAGGGGTGGGCACACTTGCTGATGATCAATTAAGCAAGGGCATTTGATTAGCACCTACCCACCTAGCAGTTCGAAAGCACATCAAAGTGCAAGTAGATAAATAAGTACTGCTCCCGCGGGAAGGTAAATGTCGTTTCCGTGCACTGCTCTGGTTTGCCAGAAGCGGCTTAGTCATGTTGGCCACATGACCCGGAAGCTGTCTGTGGACAAACGCCGTCTCCCTCGGCCTATAGAGCAAGATGAGCATGTAACCCCAGAGTCATCTGTGAGTGAACCTAACGGTCAGGGGTACCTTTACCTATGTAAAACCACAGAATTCAAAGAAGGTGCAATTCTCCCCCCCCCCGACTGTGTGTTTAGTTTGATTCATTAATGTATGGTAACCATTGGCAGTACTTGCATTTACAAAATTGTGTGTGTGTGTGTGTGTGTGTGTGTGTGTGTGTGTAAAGAGACAAAGAAGTGCATGGAATCATCCACTTTTTATGCATTCATCAGTTGCAAATCCAAAATAAAGTATCGCTTCTGATTTCTGCAGATTTGCTGGGCATTCAGATCCATTGTAGTATCTCAGCAGATGTCATGGTAGTTGTGGGGGAGGGGGCATCCTTTGGTACTTGCTGAATACAGTTCTTCTTAGTTCATTTTCTAGGGCAGGCAATGTATGCTAAGAATATGCATAAAAGTAAAACATTCTTAAGTCTGTGCAGTGTGTTTTCTCCAGCTATTAGAGACTGAGAAATGGATAATACTCTCATTAATCTACACAAACACCCCCACACTCTCAAGGGACAGTTATGTAATATGCCGATAAGGCAAACTGAAATTCCCACAGGTGAAACGTTTACAGAAAATGCAGCATAGACGCTGGAGTAGAGCTTTTTTCTTCCCTCAAGGAAGAATGAGAAATGCAGATGTTAGACTGGGAGCTACCATGCAAGCTTTTGTGTGTGTGTTTTATCATCTCTATGATTTGAGAATGTAATTTAATTTCTGCAAGCTTTTCCCTACACATAACAATGGTTGTATTGCCTAACAAATTCAATAGACCTAAAGATATAAAGTGCATTGGGCTCCTAAATAAGACTCCTAAATAACTAGCAAATCATTTATCCTAGGTTGCTTAAAAAAAACAAAACACCCAGACATAATTTGATTACAATGCTGAAAGGGTGAAATAATACAAAGAGCATTTTTATCAATAAATTTGCATTCTTTCTAGGTATGGCGATATGAGAAGACAAATTGGCTTTGAGATCCGTGACATGTGGTATAACCTGGGTAAGTAGGATCCCCACTATCTGATCCTTGAATAATCAGCACATGCTGATTAGCTGAATTCACTGCATTTTTGCAGCATTAGCGCTGTGCTTATAAGGTTTGTACACAGTTCTGGTTACACAAATATTTTGGCAGTATCTAACACACATTTAATTTTATTTATTGCAGCAGCTACTCAGGGCCATTTCTTGCATGGCAGCTGTTATGTTGAAGAAGTGGCTGCCACCAGCATGCAGCATGTTTCCCTCCATGATTCTTGTTATGACTGATGCACAAAGGCAATTCCCAGCAGTTTCTCATGTGAGGATTGGTCCTCACTAGTTTGAACTCTTCTTTGAACGCATTCTATCCATTTTAAGATCGGTTTTGCTGAAAGAACCCTCTTAATCAGTTCATAGGACGGACAAGGCTTTGTTAAGCAAGCAAGTTGCATAAGTGTTGCATTGACTATCTATGTTAGTTGTTTTGTTTCTGTCATAGCATAAGTGAAATTTTCTCATACACTCCTCTGAGATGTAATGTAGGTAATGATACTCTAATGGTTTTCAATAATCAACAGGCACACAGATTAACACCAAGGTTCTCTGGAAGAAATATTTTTAAAGCCCTCTTCCCATTGGCACTAGAAATATTGAGTGACCATACCATCCAAAAAAAGAGAGAGTTCTAGATGTATTTTAGAAAGTGCATAGGTAATATGGAGAGGCAGCATTCTCAATGATTTCACAGATTTTGGCATAAAAGCTCTGTAATCACCAATAAGAAAAATTATCCTTATACTAATATTTCCATTGATATGGACACTATACCTCTTTTGATGTTTAGCCGTGTCTTTGATCTGAGTGAATTATACAGGATTTGCTATAATATAAATTATAACAGCTGAATCACTTAAGTAGCTGCAAGTTTCTGATATTGTAAAACTGCCAATATTACTTACTTTTCACCTGAACGTTGGCTAACTTACTCTTGCTATATTCTTAAATGACTCTGATGCAGAAAAAAAGAAAGAAAGCAGCAACCTTATGTATAATCAGCCAGAATTGTAGAGTGTTTAATACGAAACAATGAAGCAGTCAAACTCTGATATATCTTCTGATTATTACATGAGTTTGTGATGAAAGAGAGAATTCACATTCATCTTTCTATGATTTGGAAGTGCACTCTATTTGAACTATGGCGTTATGTAGGGAAGGAAAATAAGACTTTAGTAATGCCTTTTGGGGAATAGCTCGGTTCTGTTTTTATTAAGAAAGACTTGAGTGCATTAGTGAGTAGAGACCAGGATAAACCAAAATACATAATAATATACAAGTGACAGACATATACCCAGAAAGTCTCATTTTAAAAGAGTAAACTAAGCTCAGCTCTTCCAGTCAATCACTACCAAAAAATCTACTTTTGAGTGTTCCATTGCACATGCATCCTGATCCAAGGTAGAGTACTTGGACCTAAGTCCTTTTGATATCACAAGTTCAGCCATTAAAAGGACTGGCTTCATGTGAGCAAAGGAAGACATGGAACTCAGGCTGCTGAGTAACTTGTTTCTCCAAGAATGTCTGGTGTATTTCAGCTCTGTACAATGAACCCACATCTTTCTTCTCACCACTTGCACCCTCATGTTCTCTTCTACCCAGGCATGGCCAGGCAAAGCCACTGAAAAAGCCAACAGAGTTGGCTTTAGTATACAGATACGGTTTAAATCCTGGTGTCTTGTCCTTTATTCTCAAACTATCTGGTTTTCATTATTCTGATTGCAATTTTAAAAATAATAATAAGCGCAGACTGCCACAATAATCAAGCTGCTGACTTTAGGAGTTTCCTAGTTGCCATCAAATTGTCTCGGAGCAGGTGGGAGGCCCTGCTGACCACCACAAATCAAGCAGCAACTTCAGCAGGGAAATGACATGGTTGCTACCTTACACATGCTGAAATATGCTGTTTCTGAAGAACCCTGAGGCAGTAGGCCAGTCCCAGCACTAAAATGGCCTCCCCCCCTTCTTTCTGATAATAAGGGAAGGATTATAAATAAGAGCAAGAAAAGTATTTTTTTTAAAATCCTTACATCCATGGTTTAAAAAATGTCAAAAGTGTATTACAGGTTGCAGGTTGGGATTCAAAAGTTGATGGTAGTTGATCCAAATGATCTACATGTTACTGGGAAAGAGTGTTATAGTTAAGATTTATACAAACATTAGTAAACTGTTTGTTTATCAGAAAAACGAGGAGGGAAATGCAGTTTTTAAAAAATTAAAGTTAAAAATGTTACTAACAAAATCTAGGAATTGCCAAGGTTGTTGCTAAAAAGCAAAACTTTAGGATCAAGTAAAACTATAATTTCTTCAACACAAATCTGCGTAATTGAATCTTCCATACTGTGATAAGCGCTATTTTGAAATCCACCTGTCTCTGTTAAGCAGAGAAAGACCTTCTAAGATCATGGCCAGTCCACCAAAAATGATGCTTCATACTCATAGATTATCCATCCGCTGGCTTGCTCAACAGCCTTGCATTGAGATGATGCGGTGATAATGCTGAAATAACAGAATGAATTAGTATATGTTTGTTTTACTAATGATACATTAGAATTGAATTCCTAATTTAATACCAAAGACATTAGTCATGTGAAATAAATTGTTACCATGGTAATACCTAATTTACAACACATGAATAAATTCATAAAATCATAATAAAATGGCATGTTGACCATTTCAATCAGTTTGTTGTGGGCAACAATCCATATAGGTTCTGTTTATAAGAAGTACAGTAAGTACCGTATTGTTCGCTCTATAAGACACACCAGACCACAAGACGCACCTAGTTTTTGGAGGAGGAAAACAAGAAAAAAAATATTCTGAATCTCAGAAGCCAGAATAGCAAGAGGGATCACTGCGCAGTGAAAGCAGCAATCCCTCTTGCTGTTCTGGCTTCTGGGATAGTTGAGCAGCCTGCATTCACTCCATAAGACGCACACACATTTCCCCTTACTTTTTAGGAGGGAAAAAGTGAGTCTTATAGAGCAAAAAATACGGTATATAGATAGTATTAAAGTACTGGAGAAGTTTCCCTGAAAAATCTTTAGGAGTCCTGGCAGCCACAGAATCTCAGTCTTAGGGAATTATTTTCTTTGTTAATTAATATCTGCACTAATTATCTTGCTACTTCCTCAGATGTGATCAGGAGTTAATAACTGTCACTTTGCTTCTTTAGCCCAGTCACCATAATCACCTCACATGCTGATGCCTGTGCTGGGATAGACTCATCTTATGTTGGAGGAAAGACCTCTAGCTACCAACATCCTTTAAATATCTGCCAAAAGCACCCCCCAGATAAACAGGTTTCAGTTATTTTTTGGCATGGGACTCCATTCTTTCAAAGTGGTTGAATAGCTTCACTGAAATAGTTTGAACAATAGTACTGTGATTGAGGGACACGGGTGGCGCTGTGGTCTAAACCACTGAGCCTCTTGGGCTTCCCAATCAGAAGGTCAGCAGTTTGAATCCCTGTGACGGGTTGAGCTCCCGTTGCTCGGTCCCAGCTCCTGCCAACCTAGCAGTTCGAAAGCAGGCCCAAAAAGTGCAAGTAGATAAATAGGTACCGCTCCAGCAGGAAGGTAAACGGTGTTTCCGTGCGCTGCTCTGGTTTCAGTGTTCCATTGCACCAGAAGCGGCTTAGTCATGCTGGCCACATCACTCAGAAAAACTGTCTGCGGACAAACGCCAGCTCCCTCGGCCTGTAAAGTGAGATGAGCACCGCAACCCCAGAGTCGTCTGCGACTGGACTTAACTGTCAGGGGTCCTTTACCTTTACTCTGATTGCCTTGTCCTTCTGTGTTTAGTGACCAGGGTTCAAAGTAGCCCTGTCACACAGTTCAGTAGGTTTCAGAGGATGAGCCAGTAGGGCTTTTTTGTTTTGTTTTTTAAGCCAGTCTCAAACCGCTGAAAGCGATTGGGTATCCAAGCAATACGTTGGTCGATGAAACCGCTGGGCTGAGCTGGCTTGCCAGTAGGGTATTTCATGTCATTCTCTCTCCCTCTTCCTGCTGACACTGTGCCAGTTGATCCTGCAGGTGGGATATGTCAAATCTCAGTTGGCGTCTTTTCTCTCTAATCACTTCATTTTCCTCATTCATGGTAAGAAAAGATTCATTTGCCAGAACAGCATGGACTCTGTAAATTTCCTTCTACTCCTTCAGCCCAGCATTTTGCTCGCATAATCTCTGTAATTCGCTGTTAATACCATTGCCATCTCTTAAAATGCAGTTTATTCCCATCATAATTCCCTGGTGAGAGACATGCTTGTGTTATTGGCATGCATTGCTGATTTTTATTTTTAATATCTAAAACTATTTTTCCAAGAATGTTTTCTCTGGCTTCCCAACAGTGGCTTCTATAGAAAACCAATAAGATTCCCCCCCTTTTTTTTGCCTTAATAACATCACTCATGGATTCTTCATAACCATATTACATCATCGTCTCTATTCCTAATTGCACTTCTGGATTCAAGTCACAACTTTCATTTAGCCATCCCCTTCTCCCAAAGCTGTCCGAGATTCCAGTTAACACACCAGACGCACTGGTCTTTTTATTTTGGGTAACAGCGTTAAGAGGGCTCATCTCCAAGTCATTTCTCTGGCAATGCCAGTGTTAGAGTCTTTAACAAATCCTGGAAAATATGTGCTTTAACCCAAAACATTCTGTAAAAAACCAAAAACATGCCATGTAGCTAAGTACTGCCATTTTATTTAGGCCTACTGTGCCTGGGTGCTGTTGTACTATTTGCAAATAGTAGGTTAATAGACGCATGCTGGTGGGGGGGCACACATAAAGTTCAGAGCAGCCTATAAGAAAGTGCATATTAAGGCTGGGCTGCGGGAAAATCTGCTCCCATTTTTGCAGATGGGTCAGTGGACTGTGAATGTGAGATCAGTTGTTTTATTAATACCAAACAGGTGGAAAAGTTGAGCGCAGTTGAGTGTTGATTATATTCCCCCGCCGCCCTGGATTTTAGGCCCATTTCATTAAAAGGTGATGCCTACTTACTGTATTGTGGCATCGTGATATAGATCAAGTGCACATGCTCAAGGTTCTGAAGATGCATCATTTTGAGTTATTGCTAGGGACTGATGACAGTGTAAGGGGGAGTTTTTTTCTGAATAGTGAGAATACTTGCATACTAACATCTGGGGAGGGGGAATTGTGCACCTTAGTGGGCTGTGGGTGTGAAAAGTATCCAAGAAAGCAGTGTTAATCTGTTCAAATTTACTTTATTGCAGTTATATCCCACTTCTTGTCCAATGAGTTCAAAGCAGCATACATTGCGTCTCACACATTATGTCTAGCTTGGTAACGATAACCTTATGAAGCAGCTTAGGCTGAGACATCGTGACTAGTCCAAGGTCAGTCTTAGTATAGATTTGAATCTTTATCCCTAGTCCTAGTCCACTCTTCTAACTGCTGCACCACACTGTCCCAGAGGCAACAATAACAATAACACTGTACTGGCATTGGGGTTAGAGACACTCAAAATTCATAGGAGCTGGGAAAATACATCAGTTGTAATAGAAAATGATTTCATTTTAATGTACAAATTAAATCTGGTATCCTGCATGCAGTTAACACACACAAAAGCCCATTGATTTGCACAGGTAATTAATTGCAGGATTGCAGTCTGTGAATTTAAATTACCATGCTTTTATTCGTGTAGGGAAGGCGCAGCATACTAATGATAATATGAATTTAAAAGCATCTGTTTTCCAGCAGAGTAAGAGTAAATTATAAACTGATAAAACCAGGCACCAAGAAAAACACAGCAGATCTTAGTTTATGATCTCAATCACATTGGCTTCAGAAATACTCAAGTTACACGCAGTCACGTATGGGCACTTAGTTCCCACTGACAACAAGGGGAATCCAAATTACTCATCTAATTGCAGAATTTAGTTTGCTGGATAAAAGGCAAGGAAGTGAGTTGGGGGAAGAGCTAGCAGCAGTTCTGCTTAGCTGATCGCAGCTTCGGGGAGCTCATGAACAGGACTCGTAAACAGGGGCATTTCTGGGAGAGCTTGAGGGGGATGCCCTGGGGAGCATCGCACAATCTGCATAGAACCAAGAGACATGGAGGGTGAGGGAGCTGCCGCAGTGACACTTGTGCCATGTTTGTCTTCCAGCCTGAGAATGTGCAAAACTACATAGGTATGGGTCTGAGCGTGTGCCTAGAAAGCAGGGGTCTGAGCTGTTTTCTGTTTTCTCAGTCACTTTTCCGGCTCTTTAGCACCGAAATTGAAGCAAACGTCAGTCTGCAGAAAACCTGATTGCTCCGATTCAGCATTAAAGATAGCGTTTCCCTTGGGGTGAGTGGCAGGGCAGGGCAAGCGGAAATCTGGATGAGCCCTAAGTTCATTTTCATCGCTTTTTAATTTGTATACCGTCTTTCTATCTTACAATACTCAAGGCGGTTTACAAGCTGAAGAAACAAAAAATGTACATCTTCTAACAATCTAATGCAATACAAAAATGAGACAATAAAACTTTAAAATAGGCAACCTACATCAAAAAAGTAACATTCAACAATCATTAGAATAGTATTAAATAATAATAACATATAAAAGTTAAACAGAAATCCACTCAACAGTTACAATAAATAATTTCTAAACTATAATCAATAAAACAAGCGCAAGCCACAGTACATAAAATAATACAATACAAACAGAAGCAGAGACTAGAGTGGAAGGAGGCCTTGCCTGATGAAGTCTCTCCCCTCACAGTTCTTCCTCCAGGACCTGCTCCCTTATGAGAACTCCTAGGGTCGGAGGGTGGGGCAAGGCTTGGAAGAAAACTTAATTGGCTACCACCCAATGTTCTTATATCCCAGTGCAAGGATTGGTGGCTGCCAGGATACTACTACCTCTTAAGGAAAGTTGCAAGGGATTTGAAGAGGCACTACTTCAGCAGCTTGAAACCAAGCTCTTTCGCGTCATTGGATGACTTTGGATTGCATCCTCTGCCTTCTCCAACCACAACCCCAAGGGAGGTGATCCTTCACGCCAATCTTGGTTGAGAAAGATTTACGTAGCCTGAAGATAATTGGTTATGGGAAGGGGGATGAAAGGCCCTGAGTTTCCAGCTGAATATGATTGAGAATCTGCAGGGTATCTTAGATATCAGATATGCTGCATAGCTGATTTGTGGAACGATATGTTTATCATCCAAAACTGTGGGGCTGCTGACTCCGCAGTTCTCATAAGCTTTTCTACTTGTTTTTCCTCCAATCCACCACTGCAGAATAAAGTAAATTCTGGGGAAAGCTGCCATCAAACACTGCAGCTGAACTGATAAGCTAAATGGCCTTCAGGCAGCAGAGGAAGGAAGATTTGCAGTGTGATTATACACATTGTAATATTTTCTAATTGCTTTTTCTTTCTTTCTCCACGCGGTACACGTTTTTCTCAAGCATTACTTTCCTAGGGAGCCACCTCCTCCTGCATTGATTTAAGATTTCTGCTAGTTAGACCTACGTGGAAGGATTTAATAGGAGGCACCGCACAAGTGACAAAAAAAGGGGATGAAGTGCTTTACTGCTGATTTCCCCTGATTTCTTCTGATGCCCACAAAATTCTAATTTTGAGGTGAATTAGACGTTAGAACGTGTACAAAGAGAACAAGTGAAGGGCTCATTCACCACCACCCTTTATAAAATGGGGATGTAAAGCTTTCTTTTATTTTGTGGTGTTCATGATTATCGCCAAGCTCAGATATTCCCTTTCGTTTCCCATTAGAAAGACATTCCCCACTTGCTCCCTAATATGTCAGTTCCTTGTGGTCATGGGAGCTCCATGCATGCTGCTCCCACTCCCATTTGCTTCGATGGATTGACCAACATTGTGCATGATTGAAT
Organism: Podarcis raffonei; assembly: GCF_027172205.1. NCBI lineage: Eukaryota > Metazoa > Chordata > Lepidosauria > Squamata > Lacertidae > Podarcis > Podarcis raffonei. The sequence goes on along the minus strand of NC_070606.1, from coordinate 44,611,500 downwards.
TGCATAGGGAAGCCTTGCTAGTGCTGTTGCTTTGAACCAAGGGCATTCTCTATATTTTAAAAAAATGGTAATCAAAGGTTTAAAATGCGTTGTTAGGGCAATATGCTTCTTTCATGGATTTACTTTGAAACCAGCCATTTTTCTTTCTGTCTTGAAATTCAATCCCTAAACTTGGAGCCTTGTGACAGAACAGGAACTTTGTGGCATTGATGGTCTCCCTGACAAATAACATTGTGTCACTATAATTCATTTTCTGATCTATTTGCTCTGACAGTTTTCAGGTATAGTACAAAAGAACTGTCACCTGGAAGACTGAATGGTAGTAATAATGAAATAGAAATAAATCTTTATACTGTTTTCATGTTTTTAAAAAAGCTTTTCCTGGCTTACCGCTGAATATTCTGCTTAAGAGTATGCTCAACTATAATAGCACTATTACAATTTTTTTTGTAATATGTAGACTTTTATTTCTTTTTGGAGCTGTGTCCTGTTCAAGGGTATCTATGAGCAGCTAATACTGTTGTTATAAGCAAAGTGCACATCTGTCATGGACTGGCTGGATACAGAAGAGTGGTGGGAGGCAACAGCCAGGGAACTCCCTAGGGAACCCCCAGGCAAAAAAAGCCCTTAGAACTAGCACAGCGGTGGTGGGATGACAACAAATGGCCAGAGGGAGAAGACTAAGGCAAAGGTGTCAGAATCTGGATGGGCAACAGGGTTTAGTGAGCAGGAAGAGATTGTGGCAGAGTGTAGTTCAGACTCTGAAGCTGAAGTAGAGGACGGTCAAGAGGCTGGTGAAGAATTCAGGGAGCCTCCCCCTCTTGCTGCAACCAGCTCCCCTCCCCCTGGTCTCCAAGAACACACACACAAAAATGAAAAGAGCAGAACAGAGTTTAGTTGTGTGCAGATGTAGTTTGAAACTGCATGGGGGGAAACCTTGGAGATAAGGCGCCTTAGGGGTGGGAAGGTGGGGACCTTCAGTCCTCACAAGTGTGTAATTGGGGCAAAACCTACCAAGAAGGGTTGCTGAGACCACTAGGCCTGAGCTGTATTCCCCCCCCAAATAAAGAGTTAACTTCACTGGCATTGGTGACTTACTACTTTAGTGCTGACCTAAGCCAGACTCGAGCCCTGACAACATCTCTTGATTCAGGCAGTGCATTCGATATAGTTCCCTAGATAAATGAATTAGACAGAGAACCTAATTAAGCTATGGAATGTTTCGTAGATGTGACAGTTTTCATGGCTCAGAAGATATGGTGGTGGTCACCAATGTGAGTGGCTTTAAGTTCAAGATCGCTATTGCTCAAGAAATATAAAAATACAAGTGGGGCCTGCAACAAAGCCTTGCTGTGTACAGTGCTCCTGTTCAGTATTCCGTTCATCCTAGTCCATTTACAGAATACTCTTCAGTTTCCTTCCCCCTCAGTTTTCCTTCCCTCCCTTCCCAAGACATTGTAGGGCCACTAAGCATGCTCAGTCCTCATTTAGCTATTGTTGGGGTTCTTGCCTCATCCTCCTACTTCGTTTCCTAAACATTTTTTATACTTCGGTATACCTTGTGTGCCTAACCAGCTGGTGTTGACTTAGGCTCTTCTGTCTGGTGCCGTGTTTGCAGAGCTTCAGAGCTTGTCCACTGCTGCGTGGTGCCATAAGGAAACAACTTTGAGGCAGAAGTCCAGATTCCATTCAGCGGAATAACAACTCCCAAATGCAGCAGGGTTGGCTTATCTCATTTTGAAGAGTGCATGGCAAATTACATTACCATCAAAAGAGAGCCTTCCCCCCTCCACCCAGTCAATAAAACTACTAAGTTTATAAGAGATGAAGCCAAGTGATTCTTAAGCAGTTCTGAGTTCATTTCAAACATATTTTCTATGTCCAGAAGTCTACAAGAACATCAGATTTATGCTATGTGACTAGCCAACCCTATATGCTTCTTCAAAATATATTTGGTAATCATTCCTACATAGATCTCTTTTGAAATTCTTGTTTCTGCTTGGAACTTAACTTTGTTTCTACATATGAAGTGTGAGTCAGGATGAAGTAAGTGCTAAACAGGTGTATAATTAAAATTTTTGATAATCAAACACCTGAAGTGTTACTTACTGTAGCCCTAGCTTATATTCAGCTTCATACCTTGAGATGTTCATAGTGATAATGAAATAATAGACTTATGATTAAAAATACAGCAGATAAATGTTTTGAAAACACTAGCAATATTTATCACATCTTTCATTTTTGTGTAATCTAAATATTGTATGATTCAATGTATGTACCTTTAATCATATATTTACAAAAAACGTTTCAAATGCTACTTCTGTTGAACAACTATTAATTAATATTTCTAAGAATTCAATTTCTCTCCCTCTCTTTCACCACTGGTAACTTAAACTAGCACATCAGCTTGTATTATCAATCTGTAATTAGAAGAATAAGGGTTGTCTTCCACTTGTTGGAAGTTATTTAAGATTATCCTAAGAGTCTATCTATAAGGAGGCATCTTTGTAACTGCATTGTCAAAATATACTACAGACAAAGAAGGCAAATTACTGTGAATACTTGCTTAATGTTAATTTAGGAAATTTGAATTAAGTGTTGATACTTAATATTTTTTCTAGTTCCAACTAAATTTAGATAAAAAGAATGCTGACTCAGCAGGTGATGAACTTGATGGTGAATAGATTGGCAGTAATGAGACAATAATGAGCTAAGCTGGGGAAGGGGTACCTTTTTTAGTTTAAAGATATTGGCAGGTATTATCCAGTGTTGTTTAAATATCATTTCTCATTATTTTGATTTTTTTCTACAAAAAGCACTATCTAAGAGTCCACCCTAAAGGGCTTAAACTCTGGCTAAGAGAAATCTGATTTTGAGGTTCTGCTTTGTAAAACCTGGATGGTTTGCAAGTTGCTTTTTGTGCTATGGCAAATGTGCTCTGTATATCTTCAGAGTACTATTATTTACTATTGCCTGCCTTTCTTTTTCAGAACAAATTTTGATTCTGAAAACTGAAGAGCCTTGGCTCTAATTAAGCCCCTTCTTCTAAATTCAGGTGGTTTTGTCTCTGCAGGCCAACATAAGATCAAGTTCATTCCTGAGATGGTGGGGCCTATGTTAGAAATGACACTGATCCCTGAAACTGAACTTAGAAAAGCTACCATCCCAATATTCTTCGATATGATGCAGTGCGAGTTTCATTCTACCAGTACCAGAGGCTTTCAGATGGTAAGTACATTTTGTTTACAGAGTACCAAACTATGCTTTTCTTTTGTCCAAGGAAGTTTCACAACGCAAATTTTATTTTATCTGAAGCAGACCAACACAACTTGTAAACCCACAACCTGCGACCTACATCTATAGTTTTGCCACCTGCATGCCTATAAGGAACTAATGGAGCCATGAACAGAGCACATTGCCAAAGAAAGCTTGGTGTTCCCTTCTGTCATTGCTGGGATGTTGCAAGCAGATTCAATTGTCATCCTGCTCAAAGTGGGCTATACGTCTAGCCCTGATTTTGCCACCAGAATATTCAGTTCTTTGGCATCCCTTCTCAGTTTCTCATCCCTAATAGTGGCGTTGAAAGGCTCCTTATACTGCATCCGATTATTGGTTGATCTAGCTCAGTAAAGTCTACACTGGCAGTAGCTCCCAAGGGTTTCAGACTGATTTTTCCTAGTCTTGCCTGCGTTTTGAACCTAGAACCTTTTGCATGTGCACTACCACCAAGTTACAGCTGTGCAGCCCTGGAAACAAATGTGGCTAGACTGTCTTCTTTCCATTTAAAAAGGCACTCACACAAGGATTGCTATCCTGCTGTTTAAATTACCTGCCAGAAAGACAATTATCTAACCTTATTAGTCATATCAACAAAGTTTAAATTAGCTCCCTTTTTACAGCAGACTACAATGTGTGAGGGAGGAATATTTCACAGCACTTTAATTTGAAAACATGAAGTCCTATATCATTCTCAGACAACTGTTACATGAAATATACCGTATTTTTCGCCCTATAGGACGCACTTTTCCCCCTCCAAAAATGAAGGGGAAATGTGTGTGCATCCTATGGGGCGAATGCAGGCTTCAGGAAGCTATCCGCAAGTCTTGCAAGCCCGGAGGGAGGTCCCGCGGGCTCGCAAGGCTTGCGGGCAGCAGCCTGCAGCCCAAAAGCTCGGGGGATAGCGGGGAGGCGGAGCGCTGCCACCCCGCTATTCCCCGACCTGATCTGGAGGCTGGCGGGGGGGGGAGGAAGCAAGCTTGCTTCTCCCCCCCCCCACCAGCCCCACAACCTCGGGGGATAGCGGGGTGGCGGAGCGCCGCCACCCCGCTATTCCCCAACCTGATCTGGAGGCTGGCGGGGGGGAGAAGCAAGCTTGCTTCTCCCCCCCGCCAGCCCCACAATCTTGGGGGATAGCGGGGAGGCGGAGCACCACCACCCCGCTATTCCCCGACCTGATCTGGAGGCTGGCGGGGGGGAGAAGCAAGCTTGCTTCTCCCCCGCCAGCCCCACAACCTCGGGGGATAGCGGGGTGGCGGAGCGCCACCACCCCGTTATTCCCCGACCTGATATGGAGGCTGGCGGGGGGGGGGAGAAGCAAACTTGCTTCTCCCCCCCCGCCAGCCCCACAAACTCAGGGGACAGCGGGGCAAGCCGCTGCCCCATGGAGGCTAGAGAGGCTGTCCCTGAAGGCAGAAGAGGGAGACGGAGCGCTCCGTCTCCCTCTTCTAGCTTGGGGATGGCTGCGCAAACCTGGGGGGGGGAATAAAAAATTTTTCCTTGATTTCCCCCCAAAAAAACTAGGTGCGTCCTATGGGCCGGTGCGTCCTATAGGGTGAAAAATATGGTAATCTTATTTCAGTTTCTTTCTTCTTCCTTTCTTTCAACTGTGTGTTGTAAGAATGACATGAGATTAATAATCCTCAGAGCTAAACCTTTTCTGTTGTCACTGAGTTTACATGATCAGTTTTTCTAGGGAAATGTTAATCCAGCAGGAAATAAAATACATGTTCATGTCATTCTTCCATAGTTTCTTGCGCAAAATGCACCTGATATATGGCAGAACCACATGTAAGGCAATATTACTTTTCAACAGCTAAATTTTACAAGAGTGCATATCAGGTTCACCAAACTTGGGAGAGGGGAGGTGTTTGTGTGAACAAATAACCTTGGAAATCCTATCTGGTAGCAATTCCTTGGAGAATTGATTACATGAACTCAGTCTTGGCACCAGAGTAGGTAATTACTTTGTAAGTAAAGATTTTCTATGATGGGAGTTGCCTTCGTCTTTACAGCTTCTCTCCACTTTGTCGTCGGGCAGAATAACAGCCACAAGTAGCAATAACTGATTTAGCAGGTTTGTCCTGCTCCTGCTAATGTAAGGGAGAGCAGTCTCATTGGGGGGTGGGGAGGAACAAGCCTAGTCAGAAGAAATCAAGGCACCACAATTTGCGTCCTTTATCTTAATCTTTTATTTCACCTCATCTCCTTTCTTTGCACATCCTTTGTGGTTTTAGCATCTGAAAGCAAGCCTGAAAAGTAGTATCCATTTTGTGAGCCATTGTTTTTGTTCTAAATTATCTTTCGTCACTCTTGGTTTGGCACACCCTGTTCTGTTTCTCCATTTTTATGGCAAGCTCTTTCTCCAAGGAGCTCAGGGTAGCCTACAAGATTGCACACACACAAAAGCAAACGTCGTTCTTGTTTAGTCGTGTCCGACTCTTCGTGACCCCATGGACCAGAGCATGCCAGGCACTCCTGTCTTCCACTGCCTCCCACAGTTTGGTCAAACTCATGCTGGTAGCTTTGAGAACACTATCCAACCATCTCATCCTCTGTCGTCCCCTTCTCCTTGTGCTCTCAATCTTTCCCAACATCAGGGTCTTTTCCAGGGAGTCTTCTCTTCTCATGAGATGGCCATTTCACAACAGCCCGTGAGGTAGGTTTGATTGAGAAATCGGCCCAATATCACCCAGCAAGCTATACATAATTGAGTGGAGTTTTGAACCTCAGTCACACAGAGGATAATCACACATTCGGTATACCTGGCTTATTTTCATTGTTCAAATTATTTCTATCATACACATACATTTAAAATCATGCACATGAGATGATAATATTTCCACCAGTGCTGTATTTTTTTTTTGGGGGGGGGGAGTCAAAATAAGAAGTTTGCTTGAATTGGTGCTGTTATCTGCAAAGCTGTGCTGTGCAGTGCAAAAGTTGTACAGTGAAAGCCGTGTATCTCATGATTAACTGCCTATGTTCTGCACAGAAGCTTTAGGTTTAACTTTGCACACTCACAGTGTCTGGGAAGGCTAAAAGCTTTGCACATTTGGGATGTTAATATAAGGTTATGTCTTTCCTACTTTCATGGAGCATTTTGCAAGGCTAGTGCAGCTCCAATGCTCTGTACCATATCCAGGATGCATACCTCAAAGGAGACCAAAGCCTAAAGGCAGAAATAGCTGCAGTACTTTACAGGATCAAGTGCACTGATTTGGTATACCCAGAAGCCACGTAAAGTTTGTCACAATCCCCATGCTGATCATCCAGATGTAGCCTTAAGTCAAGTAGGTATTCCTACTGTTTTTGCATACAAGCCTGTAGCCTGCATCCATCTGCCATAGGCAGCTGTCAGAAATTGTGCTGGGAGTCTAGGAGGCCAAAGCAGGAACCACACCTGTGAAACCAGGTCAGGAGCCAATCAGCAAACAAACACAGAAGAACTTGAGCAGGAAGACACTAATAGGTCTTTCCTATTTCAGAGGACCACTAGCCAACTTGCGTGGACAGGGCCAATACCGAGCCTGAGAATACTTCCCAGTGTAGAAAGATGCCCCCAAATGCATTTGGGGGGGGGGGGCTGACCACATGGGGAGCCATGTACAGAACCAAGCGCTCCCAGTTTTAATTCCCATGGCTTCTGACAGGAGACTACATAAGAACAGTCCTGCTGTTTTAGACTATCTCGTCCAGCGTTCTGTTACCCACAATGAGGTACCAGCCAGGTGCCCCATGGATATTCCTAGGTAAGCCGTAATAGACAAGGCCTTCCGTGTTATTCCTTCCCAATATTTAGATCTGAACATGGAATCTCTAGCTACCGTGGCCAATATAATGAATTCATCTAATGTGTAAAACACAACAGTTAGTAGCAGTTACCATAAAATAATCTCTCTCTCTCTCTCTCTCTCTCTCTCTCTCTCTCTCTCTCTCTCTGTGTGTGTGTGTGTGTGTGTGTGTATACAAATGTTTTCTTTCTGTCTTAATCTTACTTCCTAGAAGTAAGCTAAGAGAAGTACCCTCAAAGAACTTGCAACCAAGTAAAATTATTGTGCAAATCTATCTTTCAGCAATATGCAACATCCATTTGTATATCCATCTTGTGTCATATAAAGCAAACAGAGCCCTCCAAATAAAATATTAAAAAAACACAAGGATATAAAATAAACAAATGGATAATACACATGATTGCTAACACAAAACTACTGATGCAAATAAAGCACCTCTGGCTAGAGTTCTGTTATGAAAAGCAGGTAATTGGGTTGGGACTGTCAGCAAGAAGAAGCAGAGGATCTTTTTATTCAATTCTAGAAGTTGACAATAAATTGTAATATCAATGAGGCGGCACTGTCTTATCTAGTTGTCAGTTGATGTTTTAACTTCTATTTCCCCAGGACTTGAAAATTAATAATTGCTGTTTGCAGTACATATCACTGCTCCTGGAAGCACCATAAAATATTTAGAAACCCTAATGAAGTACTTAACTGTGTAATCTTATACATATCTACTCAGAAGTAAATCCAGTTTAGTTCAGTGGGACTTACTCCCTGGTATGTGCGTAAAGGATTGCAACCCAAGTCACATGGGCGGTATGTAAATAGGTATGCAAAGGGTGGGGGTCATAAAGCAATGATGTTGCAGGTCTTAAGGGAACTGCAGGATGGGTTAAATAACATGATCATGCTAATCAGTCTTTTTACCATTGTCTGACATCCAGCTATCCTTAATTAAATGCACCACATAATTAATGGACTTTGTTGAATCTGATAGACTAAAAAGGATTATAGATGCTAACATTTTACCTCCCTTCCAAGAGGTGTTAACATGAATTTCTAATAAGACTCAGCTCAGCATAACACTTCCAGCTTTGTTTGTGAAGGATAAGTATACCTCTACTATGCAGACTATGACAAATGCTCCCCTTGGTCATAGCGGTGATTATTGGCCAATAGACAAACAATAGCATTTGTATCCTTGTGAATAGTTTCTGATTGAGTTGTTTTATTTACAAAATAAATTGAAAATCACTAGCAAAGAAAAATTTCAGCACCACTAGATACACAGCTCTGGGAAAAGCGAGATTTTGATGCATCCTGTTAAATCAAATCATGGAGCATAATGATTTTTGTAAGCTACTCTGCAATAATGTCGTAACTATGATGGAGCATGGAAATTATTGACCTGCCACTAGGGTTCAAAGTAGGAAAGGGAAACAAATTGTATGACAATAATCCCATCTCATTTTATTTTGCAGAAGAATTTCATATGTTTTTGTTGTGTTGTTTTATACATTTAGAGGTAGCTTTTGTGCATTGTATTTTATGCTCTTCTAAACATCTGAAAAATGAAGGCTTGAAAACTAAGCAAAAATATCTTAAGGACAATCTTGTTGTGCCATACCAAAGATCTAGCTTGTGTGAAGTTTGATAGATTACATTAATTTATTGGTGTGGAGCAAAAAGTTAGTGTATGTGTGTGTTTAAATTCTAAGTTTCCTTCCTTGGCCTCAAACTCTCACAGAAAGCCTAAGCCTCCTGTTACCTCATCAGAGGATGGGCGCATTTTCTTCTTGCTTTTTCCTTCATGCTTTCTGGCTGTTATAGAAATAACTAATCAGACACTGCATGTGAAGTTCTCAAGTGATTATGTGCAATCGTGATCTTTACTTAAAGGTAAAGGGACCCCAGACCATTAGGTCCAGTCATGGCCGACTCTGGGGTTGCGGTGCTCATCTCGCTTTATTGGCCAAGGGAGCCGGCGTATAGCTTCTGGGTCATGTGGCCATCATGACTAAGCCGCTTCTGGCGAACCAGAGCAGCCCACGGAAATGCCATTTACCTTCCCGTCGGAGCAGTACTTATTTATCTACTTGCACTTTGACGTGCTTTCAAACTGCTAGGTTGGCAGGAGCAGGGACCGAGAAATGGGAGCTCACCCCATCACAGGGATTCGAACCGCCGACCTTCTGATCGGCAAGCCCTAGGCTCTGTGGTTTAACACCCCAGTCTTTACTTACCCCACCTCAAAACTGCCACCTAAATAATTGCATGGTAAGCAACATGATGTCACTTTTTTATTCTTCATAGGATATTTAAAAGATGGGGGAAATACATATTTGAGGGACAGTAGTTTGGGATTGAGCAGTGTAATACTTCACTCCAAGGGTTTTTTCTCTGCAATTATACTGCCAGCTTTGTTCTAATGTGGTACTACTAATGTGGTTCTGACTGGTTCCACAAGTTTCACAGGAATCTACTTGGACCTTTTTGTGATGTAATTAGCAATGAGTGACACAACTTCCACCTCCAATGGCATGTGTTGTTGTTGTTTGATTGCTTTCATTCTTTGATGGGTATGTGCTCCCCTACTGTACAAGATCAACATGGGAACATTCATCTGTCTTCTTTTTAAGTGGCAAATGTCAGCACATTTGTCTTAACCACCTCCATCAATCATGCCCCATTATTTGGCTGAAGCTTTTATTTAGTTTTAAGTAATTTTCTGTTTCTTTGGGGGCTATTCATTCAGCCTCTTCTGTGACAGACACCCATCTTGATGTAAAAAGAAAGGCAACTTTGATAGACTACAGAAAGGGTGTTACATCTCCTACAGCCCTCATGACCTGTGCATTGGGTGCAGTACAGCTGACATTTTAAAAAAGTAAAGTCTGATAGTATTGTGCAAATACAAAAATGCAGTTTGGGCACTCTTTATGCATAAAGGTTCAGAGTGCTCATGGATTCAGACTGTCTTATAATTAATTCACCGTATTTTTCGCTCTATAAGACGCACCAGACCATAAGATGCACCTAGTTTTTGGAGGAGGAAAACAAGAAGAAAAAAAATCTGAATCTCAGAAGCCAGAACAGCAAGAGGGATCGCTGCACAGTGAAAGCAGCAATCCCTCTTGCTGTTCTGGCTTCTGGGATAACTGCACAGCCTGCATTCGCTCCATAAGACGCACACACATTTCCCCTTACTTTTTAGGAGGGAAAAAGTGAGTCTTATAGAGCAAAAAATACGGTATACTATTACAGAACTGATGGAGGTTGCCTATGTATATATGTGTGTTTTATTTTAATGTTTGGTGGCTTATACATATCCCAATAAATAAATTCAAATTTATTTCCACCAAATGCGAGAAGTCAGGGACCAGGAGATAAGTGACTTTTAATAGATGGGAAAGAGCGCAGAGATTGAGGATGGAGAAAATTCCAAGCGTGTGAAAAGGCAAGCAAAAAGGGATGACAACAATGAAAAAATAGACACACGGGTCTAACGAGAAGGTGCCAAGTGGGGCTGCAAAGTGTAATCATAGCTAAAGGGAAGGGTAAAACTGTGAGAGAAGAGAAAAGCAACTGGAACGAAGTGAGAAAAATTAGACAGATGAAAGAAAATAACAAAGGAAAAAACAGGATGCATTTGCCTCCCTGGAGATTATGTAAATAACTCTCTTTGACTCACACCATCTTTGGAAGCTGGTGCTGATAAGTGCTGTCAAGCCCTGGAAATGTCCATAGCTGATGCTTTAGAGATAATAATTATATATAATAAACATAGAACTGTGTGTGTATGGAATGAAACAGCTACTTGGCCAACTGAGATACTCAAATAACCCAAGACGTAAGGAGGTGCTGCCTCAGTTTCTATCCTTCACCAGTGGGATCCCTACCTCATCCATGGTGAGGCAGGTATGATATTTGCCCTTGGGAACAAGCAGATTCCCATTTCTTCCTGCTGCTTCAGGAATTAATAAGAACTCTTAATGTCAGGTGAGAGGCATCATTTATGAGCACAGTTGCTAGCTGGATATGCAGTCCTTAAGCTGCACATTGATGTGTTGCATAAAGCTTTGCTTGAGACAGTTGCGTAGAAATAGCAAAACCAAAACCAAACCAAAAACCCTTTCTCCATTGTAGAAGGTGGATAATAGATGTGATGGGTGAGCTCCTCCAGGCTTGCCTTCTGGCTAACTCAATTTTTCACTGCTTTCTCAAAGAACTGGGAAGAACTCTTGCTGCTGGTTCCTCCTGCGTACTTTAGGCCTGAGCACACTCAGAACAATCCAGGACCAACCAGGCCTTAATGATAAGGTTTGGTGACACCAGTGAATGCTCACATCACAGTGACCAATTAGAAGCAGGGCACAAGATGCTCAGGTTCAGCTTATAATCGTTGATTGCTTTCTCAGCTGAGAAAGTTTGTATTTCAAAGCCACCCTCAAATTGTGGCACCATCACCAGAAAGCAGAAAAAAACCCTTTCGGAGCACCATCATTTTTGTTTAATTTTAAGCTCACAGCAATCTCTTCCTTTCCATACTGAGCCCGTAAGTTAACTATGGAGAAGAATGAAGGTCCATAGCTGAAAATGTGGGACTTGCAACCCTAGAGTTGCACTGCACATGCTGCCCTAGCCATGTGGCCCTAGAACAAATCAGCCCTGTGTGAAAGGTGGGAGCTTCTGTTGTATACCCACATATACCCATCTTTACATCTCAAGAACAGCCAATATGCTGTAAAAACAATGTTTACAGTACACCAAACTTGTCTCCCAAATGAAACCAAAATGGCTGTAGTTTCCTTAAGTAGAACTTGAAGCAATTTGCATTTAGTTTCCCATGATGGAGTGGTTTTAGTGTCATCAAAATGTCAGAGATTTTTTTTATATATATAACAAATAATTTTCCTCTCCACATACCAGCCATCTCATACGAATAGATAATCAGCCAGTGGATAATTTCTGCAGCAAGTGTCAAAGAAGGCAATTCCATTTTTGTACCCTATTAGAGAATCTGCGAAGATTTGTGACTTCTCTTCTGTACTATATTGCTTTAAACTACTACTTGGCATGCTCTTGCACTATACGGATGCACCTCTGAGCCTGCACTGCAAGGAGTGGATTGGATTATTCCTCTCTCTCTCATTTTAATTTCCTTCCTTGAACCAGTACATTTATTACATTAAAGAATTGCATTGCCTTACTGGGGGCACAGAAGGTCAAATAACAATTTATCTTGCAGTTGCATTTTAATCCTTTTTCACTGAGGTCCCCCCCCCCGCCGGTTTTTTAATATCTTTCCAGCCTTAACTTTCTAAAACAGCAGAAGGATACATATGGAGTGTATAGAACTCCATAAACATGGCCATGTGTCCACTGTGCAGTCGTTTGACACCCCGCCTTCTTGTAATGTCACCAGAAGCTGGGATCCCCTGGCTTGAAAAGTCATAAAGCCAAAGCTACTTGAGACAATGTTGGCAAGAGGTAGAACTGCAAGGGTTTGTATTTCTACCTTTCCTTCTCCTTTGGCAACTATTTCCAAACGAAAGCATCTGTGTGGTCTTGATAGAAAGAAATCACTCCGAATCATGGCTCTTAAGGTGGGAGCTTATATGGCTTAGATGGGTGCCCTTCTAATGCATCATTATCCATTTTCTGCAAATTCCTTGGAAGCCCTAGAAACATAACAAAATAGCGCAAAGTAATTTAACTTTATTTATTTATTTGCAGTTTTTTTTATATCCCTTTCAGGCAGATTGCACAAAGCAGCTTATATAAGATGATTACAACAACAAGCATAGATTTATTTATTTTAAAGTTACAATAGAAAGGAAAGGTGCTGTTGCTGCATCTTTTCTACTCATCTCAGGGGAAAATAGTCCGTCAGATGACATTGTGGTGATGGTTGCGGGGAAGGAGAAGCCCCTCCACGTGTATTCAAGCTGCATGTATCCTAGGTACAAAATTTGGAGGATCCATGGAGAATTTTGAATTCTTTGGGAACTGAAAGCCAATATCCTTTAATTTGCCAAACTTGGGTCTCCAGCTGTTTTGGGACTACAACTCCCATTATCCCTAGCTAGCAGGACCTAGTGGTCAGGGATGGTGGGAATTGTAGTCCAAAATCAGCTGGAGACTCAAGTTCTGGAAATCCTGCATCAGTCCCTCCAATATGAGACTTGGGTGATCCTGTCCCTATTTTCTTGGGAAGGAAAACACAAAGTGGTCTGATAGAGATGTATGCTCAGGAGGCTTCCAAGATTTAGAGAATGGTAAGTAGGTCGGGGGGGGGGTGAAGTGGGAGTGGAAAGCAAGGCCTGAACGACTACCAGTTGACAGGATTTTGGAGGGGCAGATTAGGTTAGGTGGATGTGGCTCCCTTCCTTCCCTACACTATATGGGAAGTTATTAAGCTGTGGGCTGTGGTTGAACTTCAATGGGTCCATGAACTCGGGTGCAAAAAAGATAAATGAATTCCAATGCAATACAATAAATTGTATGCAGAACTTGGTTTGTACATGAAGATTCATAACCTCCATCAGATTCTGAAATGGGTCCATGAAAGGTTAAGAACCACTACTATATAGGGAGATTTGAGGGGGGGGGGAAATGTTGCATTTTCCCTTTCTCACACATTGAACCTTTCTTCCCCTCTCTATATAGAAATATAGTGGCTATATTTTGATCTGGAAGCTTTTAGTTAGTTCAGGGGTCAGCAAACTTTTTCAGCAGGGGGTCAGTCCACTGTCCCTCAGACCTTGTGGGGGGCCGGACTATATTTTGAAAAAAAGAAGAAGAATGAATTCCTATGCCCCACAAATAACCCAGAGATGCATTTTAAATAAAAGCACACATTCTACTCATGTAAAAACACGCTGATTCCAGGACTGTCCACAGACTACATTGAGAAGGCGATTGGGCTGGATCCAGCCCCAGGGCCTTAGTTTGCCTAACCATGAGTTAGTTTATAGTGCAGCTGGGCAGGTTTCAGAAGGGAGAGAATTCCACCTTCTGAAATGTCCCCCCAGCCACCCTTGATGTGAACACACCCTTACACCAAAAGTGTTATCCAAGCTTCTGTTCCAGTCCTCCTGTAGCCTTGAGGAGGAACATTCTCACACTTCCAACTTCTGTTTCAGGTCTCTACTTGTATATGTAAAATAGCTAGTTCCAACATTATGTTTTTGCCCCGTTACAATACGACTAAGAAACAGGAGGTAGGGTGAGATGATTTAGATTGCCTTAGACAATGTGGTGCCCTCCAGATGTTGTTTTCATCCCAACTCCCATCAGCCCTAGCCAGCATAGCTAACTGAGGGGAATGATGGGAGTTGGAGCTCCACAACATCTGTAGGGGACCATGTTGCCACCTGCAGTAGATTAAGCAAAATTGGCTACACTACCCTCATTGGAGTGCTGCCCATGTAGTATGAGTATGTCAAGTGCTTACCACGCAGGTGTTTGTGATCCTCATAGGGTCCTTGCACCTTGCAGGTATATGACATATTAAGTTCCAAATGGACACTTAACTGCCATTTTGTGGACTTTGGAAGAGTTCATACCAGGTATATCATAGAGACAGTGTAATGACTGAAGAATGAATGTCTCAAATTCCTTGGAAAAATACTCTGCAGCTATGCAGTTGTTCAAAACTGAAATGAGAATAAATTCCTCATCTCAAAGGTCTGGAGAGTCATGAGTTGCTTTGGGCAGGTACATGTTTACTTCATTCGGTTGAGCTAAGTAAGTCAGGTTTTGTAACTGACATATTTTTACTTGTGAGCCGCCCCCTCACTGATTTGGTGGGTTAGTGTTGCTGCACTTCAAATATCTATTTCACATCAAGGAATGTACTGTCGTACCTTAGAAGTTGAACGCCTTGCAAATCGGACGTTTTGGCTCCCAAACACAGCAAACCTGGAAGTGATTGTTCCGGTTTGTGAATATTCTTTGGAACCTGAACGTCTGTCGTGACTTCTGCAGCTTCCAGTTGGCTGCAGGAGCTTCCTGCAGCCAATCGGAAGCCGTGCCTTGGTTCCTGAACTTTTAGGAAGTCGAACGGACTTCCGGAACGGATTCTGTTTGACTTCCAAGGTACGACTGTAATTCCATTTTCTTCTCCAAAATGTGGCATCTCACAAGAACATTCCTCCAAAGTGGATTGACTGCTCTTTGCAAACAAAATTTAGCTAGAGTTTACACTTGACTTAAAATATTTTTGTAAGCGTTCGCTGATATATAGTTGCTCAAATATATATGTTTTATTATTATTATATAAAAATATATTGTTCCTCCTAGTTGGAGTGCTTATGCTTGCCATAGAAATCAATTGCTTGGACACCCTGTACTATACCATTTTTACATCCTTGATTGTGTTGTCATCCTTTATACCACACCGGTGCTGTAAAAGGACTTTTAAAGTCCTTTCAGATTTGGTTGTATGCCCAGGTAGAGGCCGTTTTCCATTGCCAGACTACTTTTAGGCAACATCGGTTTGAATGATTGATGCCTCTAATGTATATACTATCTTAGTGACAAGTAAGTCCCAAACCTGTAATCATTTTGAATTATGCACGTTATTTGCATAATTTATTATGATATGAACACTTGAGGTTTCATTAGAATTCGAAGGTGGCTTTTTCCTCTTTAGTTAGGAGAAGTAGTAGAAATAAATGAAAAGTTGGGATAAGCAGAGTGGATTTTAGAAGCAATCAGTGTATGTAAGAGGAGACTTGGAAGGCACAAAATGGAATTAGAAGACACAAGGGCTAAAAATAAAAAAATTAAAAAACCACCACCCTAGTTATAGGAGCATAAACATCAAGATCCCCTGTAGTATCTGGGCCTTGAGTGCATTTACCTCACATGTTGACAGATTCTATATAACCATGCCTGCCTTTCTCTCACTCTGTCATGGCTGGAGTTAGACACAGGTCAGCACGAAAGACACAGGGCTCAGTGGAATTAACTCTTTATTCAAGGAAGCGACATACAACTCAGCAACCCTTCCCAGCAGGTCTTGCCTTCCACTCTTTCTAAGCCTCCTCCTCTCTCGGATGTTGCCCAGGAATCTCAGACTTCCTTGTGTCTGCAAACCTCTGGCCTCTGTTCTATTCTCCTCATTTTCCTGTGCATTATTGGAGACCAGGAGGGGAGCTTGTCACAGCAGAAGGGGGGACGTTCCCTGGATTCTTCAGCAGCCACTTGCCCTCCTTCCTCTATTCAGAGTCTGAACTGCTTTCTGTCACCGGCTCTTCCTGCTCAATAAACCCTGTCTCCCCTTCAGCATCCAACCCCTTGTCCCAATCTTCTCCCTTCCACCGCCAATCCCCAGGCTCTGAGCCTTCCTCTGGAGGTTCCCTTGCGGGTTCCGCAGCTGGTGTGTCCCACCATTCTTTGTCTAGCCAGTCCCTGACACCCTCACTAACATTGCATGTCAATATATAGTTTAGTCACTGAACTATAACGATGCTCCCCAGATGTGTATGATTGCAGTCTTTATGCCCTTTATTTTTTATTTTATCTACTAATTAAATTCTTTTTATCTATTAATTAAAACATTTCCAACCAGCCCTATATCAATTTATCTTAGGGTGGGGTGCACATGTAAAATAGGGATAGCCAACACAGTGCCCTCCAGGTGATGATGGACTCCAAGTCCCATCAGCCCCAACCAGTATCTGTCAAGGATGATGAGACATCAACAAAATCTGGAGGGCACCATGCTTGCTACCCCAATATAAAACAATAATTCTACAAAGAGAACAAAAAAACAGCCAGCCAGCAATAGTAGTCAGACACTAGGCAGATTCCAATACTAAACTGCAACCAATAAGATCCAAGTTATACGGTATTTATCGAGCATTGTGAAACGGGGAAGGAGAACAGAAGGTGGGGAAACTGCAAAATTCAGAGCCCTGCCAGGCACACAGCAGCAAATTGAAACATGCCCAGCTGCTTTTCATTATGTAACTATCAACATGTGGATAATCTGGGGCTTTTTAAACAGTGCTTCTTTAATCTCATTTCTGTACGTAAGGCTTGTTCACATACAAAGCTATGGCTCAGGCTCACACAGTGCCCCCTCCCTCCTTTGGTATTCCTGTGCAGCTATTCCCCACCCCACCCCAAATAAGCCTGACTTGTTTTTACATACAAACCTGAGTTTCTGTCTTAAAGCAAACTCTAGTTTGAAGCTGACTTGTTTGGAAACTGACTAGAGCTTGTTTTAAACCACAATTTCTGGTTCCTATGTAACAACAAGCTAAGATACCTTGAAACTGAAAGTATTACAACATACTTTTAATGACACGTTGGGTAGGGGGAGCACTCAATCCCAATGCTTCATGCTGGATCATTCTAGTTCTTTCACAGACTGTTAACCATAGCTTTTTGGAGTGAAAAATGAGGTGCTGGTATTCAGATCTTGTCATGGTTGTCTGCCCAAAATGTCTGCCATGGGCAGAAAGAAAGAAAAGGTTGCACTACTCCTTGCTGGTGCTAACCGTGGTTTCATGCTACATGTGAACTGGCTAGAATGTGATCAAGACCAGATTATGGGTTTGCACATTTATTTGAATGCATGTCCAACCATGGCTTTATGATATAGAAAAAGACCCAGGGAGAAGTTTGGGTGTTAACTCATGAAAGGGGAAGGGGAAGAAACAGAGAGGAAAACTTGTTCCTAACACCATTGCATTTATATAAAGTTAAAGCAAGAGAAATAAAATTAGAATCTACTCCATATATTAATCACATCTGGCCAATGATGCGCGCACACACAAAGGTAAAGGTACCCCTGACCATTAGGTCCAGTCTCGCACACAAATAATTATTACGTTAATAATTGCTAGGAATTTTAAGCGTTCTACTGATTTTTAAAAATTTGTGGTCTTTCTACTCCGAATCTTCAGTGCGGAGCAAGCACTTAACTTTTCAGCAACAACATGGACCTGCAACTCAAAAACTCTTCATTTTCCACATTAACAGCCCAATTCTCTGTACACTTACTCACTAGTTTATAACTCTTAGAAATGAAGCTGCAGCATGTCAGATACATTTAATTGTACAACTATTGATTTAATATTATAATAAAATAAGACTATGCATGTACAAGAAGAATATATTAATAATAATCTGTTGCTTCAGTTACTTGTCATAATGCCACCATCCAATTTAGAATGCTTCTGCCAGAATGAAATTTCCATCCCTATGGTCATGTTACACCCTTCTCTTTAACCTCCTGACTAGCTCTTTTCTGCTTCAGCTTACAAATTCCATCCCCCAATGAAATATCTTTGGAGATATCCATTAGATGTGTTCTGAGGTGAGCCAACTTCTCTAGTTCAAATAGATGTTAGGGTGCTCATCCAACTGGATGATGCAATTGGCAGTCCTGCCTAAGGTGTTATATATCATCAGTAATGATGCTTCAAACTGCTTGCATTTGTTGCTATTATAATTATTGTAAAGGACATTGTGTGCCTGTTCGGCGTGTTATTCCCCACCCCTTATTCGGCTAATCAGATACCTTATTTAGATTTTCTTAAAGCAATCGTCTAAGCCCCATTTAACAACATGACCAAGTATTTTCTGAATTGAAAGATCCTCATAGGGCAACAGATCATTACACATGGCCTAATATGAGAGATCTCAAACTGTTAAAAGCCAATCAAGCTGAAAAACAGTGGTCATATATCTTGTTGTGAGCTTTAACAAATCTATGACCCATTGATTTCTACAGTAATAAAATGAAATATTTGCTGTGTGCTGATTATTTACGTTTGTTCTATTTAATTGTAGTTTGAAAATGAGATCATCACAAAGCTGGATCATGAAGTAGAAGGAGGCAGAGGAGATGAACAGTATAAAGTGTTATTTGACAAAATGTAAGTGTTGGTTTAGCAGTGGGATTTGTCTTAGAACATAGTCGAGAGAGATACCAATAAGATTATAATGAACTTTGGAGCCTAGGAATAATTAAAATATGTTAATGATACAAAATATTTAAAATTACACCTTAGTCAAGTGCCTGCTCCCGAGTGTGATTAACGATGTTTTTGTAATTATATTTTCAGTCTCCTGGAACACTGTAGAAAACATAAGTACCTTGCCAAAAATGGTGAAAATTTTGTTAAACTTGTGGTTCGCTTGATGGAGAGACTTCTGGATTACAGAACCATTATGCATGATGAAAACAAGGAAAACCGCATGAGCTGTACTGTCAATGTGCTGGTGAGTGAGAAGAAATAAACTGGCTGAATTCAGAGTGGCTGCTGAATTTGTAAATGTAACAGTGGGGTCTTGCTAGGAAACATACCTTTTACTATTTTAGCAAGTTAAGAACAACCACAACCAATTTTAAAGAGAAACGTCATGAAATTAGATGCACATAGGAAAAATAGAACTGTTATGATGTTTGACCAGAGCTATTCATTATTTTTTTAAAAAATCAAAAGCGGATTTGCACAATTTTACAATCAGTGTGGCCCAAATGTTCAGAAATGCAGATAAATATGAAAGCTTTTATCTAAGGATGAGGACGCGAGATGAACTTAGGTGTTCAGAAAAGTTTGATAATCAAAGTTTAGATCACTGGGCTTCCTCACGACATACTTGATGCTTTAATAAGCTTAGGAATACTTGCAGAATATGCAATTTACTGTTTAAAACTATATCTGTGATTGGTATTTGTACTGCATGAGTGTACTGTTGGTAAACTGGGCTATCGTTTAAGAGGCTATCCGCCTCATTATTTAACTTTTGCGTCAGTAGTAGTGCTATTACTTAATTTGGGGAGGGGAGAGAGTCCTTGGAAGTAGCTATTGATCATGATCCGTACAGTGGTGCCCCGCAAGACGAATGCCTCGCAAGACGGAAAACCGGCTAGACGAAAGGGTTTTCCGTTTTGGAGGTGCTTCGCAAAACGAATTTCCTATGGGCTTGCTTCGCAAGACGAAAATGTCTTGCGAGTTCCTGCGGGTTTTTTTCCCTCCCCCCCCTTTTTCCCAAGCCGCTAAGCCGCTTATCAGCTGATCCGTTAAGCTGCTTAACAGCTGATCCGCTAAGCCGCTTAACAGCTGATCCGCTAAGCCGCTTAACAGCTGATCGCTAAGCTGCTTATCAGCTGAGCCACTAAGCCGCTTATCAGCTGAGCCGCTAAGCCGCTTATCAGCTGAGCCGCTAAGACCGCTAAGCCGGTAATAGCGCTAAGCCGCTAAGCCGCTAATGGGCTTGCTTCGCAAGACGGAAAAAACCGCAAGACGAAGAGACTCGCGGAACGGATTCTTTTCGTCTTGCAAGGCACCACTGTAGAGTGAAATGTGGATTGCTTTTAGAAAAGACTGCCTGCTTTTCTGAGTAGAATTAGAGTGACAAGATTCTGCCTGTTGGAAACTTTACAGGTTTGTTGTTGTTTTTAAAGGCACTAGGATTGCTTCCATTGCTTTTTCAAAAGTTATAAAGGAAATTAGAGCAATTTATCAAACCGGAAAAGTTTAAGAGGTTTATTTTTCTAGCTCTTCTCTATAACTTGTATTTGTTGCGTTTGCCTCTATTTTCAATTCCCCAGATCCTCACTTCTGAAGTGTATTAATCCATTTGCAGCATGGGTTTGCTGTCATAATCCATCTAAGTACACTACAAATACAAGGAAAAGAAGATCCAATGATAAAATCTAACTTCAGTAAAATAGCCTGGTTATTAAAAAATGACAAGAGTTCTGTGGCACCTTTAAAGCGTGCTGGCTTTTTAGAGGTACAGGCTACTTTGTTAGATACACGAAGAGGAATCTTCATAGTCTTATGTACAGTGCAGAAGAAACATCAGTGCATGCAAAGGATACAGCGAGCAGGTGGACATGAGGCTTTACTAAGTTGGTCTGTTAGCAAATTGTGTCTCAAATGAGAGATAACGTATAAGACGCACCAGACCACAAGATGCACCTAGTTTTTGAAGGAGGAAAACGAGAAAAAAAATATTCTGAATTTCAGAAGCCAGAACAGCAAGAGGGATCGCTGCGCAGTGAAAGCAGCAATCCCTCTTGCTGTTCTGGCTTCTGGGATAGCTGCGCAGCCTGCATTCGCTCCATAAGACACACACACATTTCCCCTTACTTTTTAGGAGGGAAAAAGTGAGTCTTATAGAGCAAAAAAATACGTACTTCATAATGACACTATTGGGGGTTTTTCTTCCAAGGCAATTTCCACCTTCAGGATTGTTATTTTCCATAAGAGTAGCCCGTTGTTGATGGAATTACTGTAGCATAAAGTATACTTCACTTTCATATTTCACTCTGAATTCCATCTCAGTCTGTCGAGGTTGAAAACGTTCATCAAGTTCTTGCTATACTGAAAGTTAGAAGGTGTGACAGCAGGAGAAACATGCATTCTTTTTATTAAGTGAATTATTCCTTACCAAATTAAGCATGCAAAGTGCTCTGTTATTTTCTTTCTCATTAATCCTCACAACAGTCCTGTCAAGTTTTTTTTTTAAATCCAGTACTTAAGAAAGTATTAGATTCAAGAATGTATGATTTATTACCAAAACTACTTTGAAATTTGAAATTTCATTTTAGCACATTATGTTGTTTTGTACATTAGAAAGCCAAGAAAAGCTAATGGTGTATGACTTGAAAATGCCCTACCCTGAAAATACTGAATCTCTGCAGTGAAATGTAAAGTACTATTTGCAGATTTCAGTTATAAGAATGTATGAGCTCCTTTAACCAGGAGCAAGTTTCATGTCACAGTTTGAGGCTAATGTTACGTGGCTATGAGTTTCTAATATAATAAATATGCCTAATATATGTATGGCTCACTGACAAATCTCTAATGTCTTTTCTTGTTCCAGAATTTCTACAAAGAGATTGAAAGAGAAGAAATGTACATAAGGTTTGTAAACCTAACTTTATTAGACATTGTGTTTCTTATAAAGCAAGAGGGCTGTTGGATTGCACTAATAAAAGGAACAGATAATCTGTTCTGCTCACATGAGTCTGTAAGATTAATTAAATGTGTTCTTTCGTTCATATGCCCAATATACAATTGCATTTCTGACTGTTCCTACAATCTTCAAAACTGAGTCTGTGTTCTGTTAAGAGAAATGCTAGGATTGGTGTGGCTCCTCTTGTTTTTTTATAATTAGGTTGATTTTTAAATGTTTAAATATTTAGGATATTGTATATTGTAGGTATATATAGATGTCTAGTCTATTGCTTCTACACCACTTTTCTCCAGAATGGAATCATTTGTTCGCTTAAATTTGTATCCCACTTAGAGTAGACCCATTAAAATTGATGGACATAACTTAGGTCCATTACTTTCAATAGGTCTGTTATGAATAAAACTTACTTTTTAATAGAGAATCCAAGCATTAGTGATTAGTTGATTCCCTGTCTTTTATATTTGTCTTCTCATTTTCCCCGCCCCAACCAGGGTTTTTTTGTAATTAAAACACAGCTGTACTGGATAAAACGTGAATTTACGTTTCTCCCTTCTACCAGCCTTTTAAGTAGCTATTTTTCCTCTTTCTCCTCTTCTTTCATAGGCACTGTTGCTTCTCGCATACTGGCCCTTTTATTTTATTTTGTTTGTCTCCCCCCCCCCCACTGAAATTGTTTCTGTTCGTTGCTTAGGGGTGCAGGGGGGTGTTTTAATTACTTGTTTTCTCTTTTCAGCTAGACTGATTGCTCATTAATTTTTATTGTACTTTTTATTGTCCCAACTGCATTCTCCCATTCTCTGGTGGGTAGCAAAATCTTGTATCCCCAGGATAGGCTACTAATTACCAAAAGGTTTTTTATACCATCTGACTACATTCCTTTGAGCAAATCTTCAGAAAGGTATAGAACATATTTGAGATAAAGCCTTTTATGCATTTGTAGTTTCCATTTTGACCATGCATATGTTAAGAGCAATTTTAGTGATTTTTTAAAAAATAGATTTCTTTCCCCTTTAACAGTACAGTCCTATGCATGTCTGCTCAGAAGTAAGTTTCATTGAGTTCACTGGGACATATTTCCAGGGAAGAGTGTATAGGATTGTAGCCTTAGTTGTGGTAGCAATTTAGCTATGGAGTCCCCAGTGGTTTTCTTGGAGGGCTTCTTGAAACAACAAATTAACTGCCCATTTTAGGAAAGACACACATTTATACCAACATCATAACTTTTTTGTTGCATATCTCCAGACACCAAGCTATCAAAAAAGAGTTTCAGTTTTATAGACACTGAAGTTACAACCTTATAAAATGCACGAGTACATTATTGTTTGTTGTTGAGTTTCTTGACATGCTGTGTGCTACATACTGATCGGTTGAAATAAAATATGAGTTTTAAAGTACATCAGTTATATGGTATTCTATTTGAGCATAGGAATCTTAACTGCTAAGCCCTTTGACCTTGTTTTATGACATTACTGAGAATTTATTTTCATTTTTTACTTGTAGGTATTTGTACAAGCTTTGTGACCTGCACAAAGAATGTGATAACTACACTGAAGCTGCCTACACTTTACTGCTGCATGCAAAGCTGCTTAAGGTATAATAGTTGGGATGTACTGT
The DNA here is from genome assembly GCF_027172205.1 of Podarcis raffonei. Classification (NCBI taxonomy): domain Eukaryota; kingdom Metazoa; phylum Chordata; class Lepidosauria; order Squamata; family Lacertidae; genus Podarcis; species Podarcis raffonei. The sequence continues at coordinate 44,587,882 of NC_070606.1, read as the reverse complement.
CTTTAAGCATTTGTTTTGCAAGCTGCAAGATCGCTGAGTCTGAAACACTCCCTTGTAAAATGCACTAAATGATTCAGAAAAATTGAAAGCTTAGGTCTAGAATTGCAGCATTTTTGTGGGACAAACAAAATATGAATGCGGATTGTTAGTCAAGGTGTGCTTTGTCATCTGCCGCCTACCAGCACTGTATAACATTTGAAGGGCCTGGGTTGGTGAAGAAACTTTCCATACAGTTCTCAGTGTTGATGAGATTCAGAACTAGAGAACTTACTGTTTTTCTAAGTCAAAATACTAAGGAGAATTTGGAGTTGCCTGAGGGGTTGAAACAAGGGAAGAAAGTGGGGGGGGGCACAGTTTTGAGATTGAATATTTAGCTTAAAATAGGACTATTGGACACAGTGGAACTGACTTCTGAGTAAGCATGTGTAGGATTGTACCATGAAATTAGTGAACTGTCTAACCATAGTCGTAGGAGGAGGATTTGAGTGCAGGAACCTTTTCTGCTCCATAGAAAACAACTGAGATGTCACCTGTGTTAGGAAGCCTTGAATATACTTGCAGTCATGCTTCCGTCACGGTGTTCTGTTGCGCCAGTAGTGGTTTAGTCATGCCGGCCACATGACCTGGAAAGCTGTCTGTGGACAAACACCGGCTCCCTCAGCCTGAAAAGCGAGACAAGCACCATACCCCATAGTCGCTTTTGACTGGACTTAACCATCCAGGGTCCTTTACCTTTTTTATTTTTATTATTAATATATTAATCACCTTCTATGCAGTTGTCTCTAGCCAATATACAATAAAAAGGACAAAAAGGTTTTTAAAAAAGACTCTCCCACAAACAACAACCAGATACATTTAAAACTAAACTAAAACCATACAAAATAGACTCTCAAGGCAAAGACCCATTTATCCTGCTGGGAAAGCCTGTTAGAACAAAAGTATCTTCAGTTGTTCCCAAAAAGTACAGGTAGTAGGTGCCTATTGTTATCTCGGCAGGAATGCTCTTCCACATAACAATAAAAACCCTGCTTCAAGTTACGCTGAGTTGTCTTCTGAGATCTTTGGAACTTGAAACAGCAATTCTCCCACAGATTACAGTGATCCACTGGGTATATAAGGAAAATGTTGATGTCTCAAGTCACCTGCTCCTGAACTGTATAGGACCTTATATGCTAGTACGTACACCTTGAACTTGGCCTGGGAGCAGATTAGCAGCCAATGCAAATCTCACAAACAGAGTGTTACATGCTTCCAGTAGTTTGTTCCCACATGCAACTCAGCTGCTGAATTCGGCACCAATTGCAGCCTCCGGACCAGCCCCCAAGAGTAGCTCTACACAGGGTACGTTGCAGTAATCTAAGCAAGGGGTTACCAAACCATGGACAACTGTGGTCAAGCTATATTGATCCAGGAATTGTCATAGTTATCCTACCAACCTAGTTTTCTTACCAGCCACCAAGGACACCTGCTACTCCAGCAACAAAGCTGGATCCTGACCAAAAATATAATAAACATTATAAATACATCATCAATAAATCACTATTTGACATATCTTCATTTGCGGAACTATACAATAAACAAATTCTTAATACTAACAACACCTCTGACCTATTAGATCTCTGGTGGTAGACAGAGTTTTCCACATGTCTTCTGATACGATAACTTAAATATGAAACAGCCCATTCTCTTGTCCACTGCTTAATTCAGATAATTCAATATCTTTTTGATACTGAATTCATCAGCAGAAGGGGGAGCGAGATAATTATCAGAGATTCCTCCCTAAAAGATGCTCTAAACAGACCCTCAACCATCCAAACCAAATTTTGATGCAGTACAGATGCCTGCAGAATCTCCAGAAATTTTCTCCTTCCTCCATTCTGCTGACTGATGTCTTGTGGAGCCGTATTGAACCAGAGGAGGTTTCTAGTTAAGCTAGATATGTTCTGCTAAGACAAAATAATTACTTTTTCCAATCCTTTTTGCATTGTACATTCATGGGACAAGCACAATATGCTTCAGTTGTAGCAGTATATTTCTGTAAATTCTTTTCACTTCTATTTTTTTAAAATGCAATAAATTGGGAAAAACACATTGAACAGCATAACTTGCTTTTAAAAAGTTTATTCTCCATAAGGGGATTTTTCCAGTAAATACATTTTGAGTTCTTTAAAGAAGTGATAGTTATCTCTAACTATTTTGCTCTGAGGAGTTTGCATGTGTTTAGGCAGAAAATTGATTCACAGTGGGTATATGTTATTTCCTTGCCCAAATAATACTTTGACTAGATTTGTTCAGACATTTTTCTCCACAGCAAGGTGCCTTTGTGTAGCATTGTCCCATCTAGATTTCTGAAGAATTCCAAACCCCCAGTGGTCTAAGCACCACTAAGACAGCCTTACAGAACTAACACAGCCTTATAAATTACCTATGTGCACAGACTTTTGTATTTGATAAGATACCATATAATACTGGATCATGATGTAGACATGGAGAAATAAGCAAACAGACAAAGCCATATACAGTGGTACCTTGGTTTACGAACTTAATCCGTTCCGGAAGTCATTCTTAAACCAAAGTGTTCTTAAACCAAGGCGTGCTTTCCCATAGCAGCGTGGGACTCAATTTACAAATGGAACACACTTGACAGGAAGCAAACACGTTCTTATTCCAAGGCAAAGTTCACAAACCAAAACACCTACTTCCGGCTTTGCAGCATTCTTAATCCAAGTTGTTCATAAATTTAAGCTGTTCTTAAACCAAGGTACCACTGTAGTTGGAATGCAGTATCGAAGATGATGTTTCTTTATGTTCCCAAATGCCATAGCTCAGTTAGTAGAACATCTGCCTTGTCCTAGGTTCAGTCTCAGACTGATAAGGCTGTCTGTGAGCCACTGACAGTCAATATCAACAGTACTGAGCTAGTCTGACAGGTATAAGGCAGCTTGCTATGTTCCTGTGCTCAGTTGGCCCTTTGAATGTGAATCTCTCAGGATCCCTTTTGGTTGGGTTCCAGTTAAACAAAGACATCTCGTGATGAGGTAGTTGTGAAATAAGCAGTTGTAGGGTTTGCTTGTCCTTGGCATATTTTGGAATTTTGGGACCCTTGGAAGGCAGAAAACAGAAAGAAAGAAAGAAAAACGTAATATTCATTGAATTTTTTTGCAAAATTGGAGAAGAAACTGTGCTGAGTCAGAACAAGCTCCATTGGTGGCATTGCCTAGTATTGAAAAGCTATAGTAAATGATACTGTGCATCTTTAGACAATATTCCATATTTCTACTTGTTTGGATCAACTGATTGATTCACGAAAGAATAGTTCTAGACAGAAAATTAAAGGAATAGAAACATATGCCATTCAGTTGTATCAAAGAAGTACAGTGGTACCTCAGGTTACATACGCTTCAGGTTACAGACTCCACTAACCCAGAAATATTACCTTGGGTTAAGAACTTTGCTTCAGGATGAGAACAGAAATCGTGCAGCAGCGGCGCGGCAGCAGCAGGAGGCCCCATTAGCTAAAGTTGTGCTTCAGGTTAAGAACAGTTTCAGGTTAAGAACAGACCTCCGGAACGAATTAAGTACGTAACCAGAGGTACCACTGTATAGATGTAGAACATTGTCCTACAAAACATTAGATCAGGTTTTCAGACTACTAGGCCTTCCAAAAAAATAGTTGTAAACAGAAGGTTAAAGGTGTAGATGCATAACTTCAGCACAGTAGTCTCTTGAATCTTGAAATTAGCAAGCCATTCTATTGGAACAGAACCAAACATTTGGCGATATTGGAGTGTGCTGTAGAATATTGAATTATGAAGCAGAAGCCCCCTTTCTAACTCATCAATATTTCTAGATGGTAGTGAAAGTAATTTTCTGATGGGGATAATGTTATGTGCAACATGCCCTTGTATAATTCATTTCAAAAATAGCTGGTATGAACACTGGTAGCCACTGATTTATTTTGATGCTTCTAGAAGAAAATATTTAAAGGGGGAAATTAAAGGTACAAAGATTTAGTATAGGGCAAACAGGATGCATGGTGGGTGGGGATGAATAGATAGCAGCCAAAGCTTGTTAATGTAGCAGTAGAAAAAGTGTAGAGCATATTTGTAGGACCTATACAAAGACATTTTCAAGTTTATATACTCATATTTTCTGAAATTGATTTGTAAGTCTTTTATTTAAAAAAGAGAGAGAAAATGTCAATGATATTCAGGTGACACTTAAAGGATAAAGCTGTCACTGAAGAGCTTTTATTAAAAGTGTGTGCAGTTTTTTAAATTGCTAATGAGAGATACAATGTGCAGGGAAAGAAATCATGAAGATAGGCAGCCTAACCCTTTGCATATTAACTCAGTCCCTTCTGAGTTTAGTACAGTTTACTCCCAGCTAAGCATCCATAAGATTGGGATCCAATGATGACCCCACGCACCTTTACAGAGAATTGTATTCTTTATATTAACCTTGAGGAGTGTTGTGCAAGCTAAGCTTTCATTATTTTTAAGTGGCTGGTTGGCTACACATTTCAAAATTTGTTTGTTTGTCTACTCATGTATATCCCACCCTTCCTCCCAAGAGTAAACCCAGGATTGATTCGAACATAAAATAGTAAAACATTTTAAAACTATGAAATCAAGGCACATGTGAAACAACAGCAGTTAAAAACCTACAGTACAAGAGTTGTGCAAAGGTTGCCAGATAAAAACGTTTTGATTTTCTACTCCAAAATGGTCAGAATGGAGGACTGCCTGATTTCTCCCAGTGGAATATCAATAAACAGGGTACCACCACTGAAAGTGCCCTGTCCTCTGTCACCATCCTCTTTGTCTCTCCATCTGATGAGGACAAGTTGACATTTTCCTCCAGATTACAGCAGGTACAGTCACTTGGGTCATTTAAAGCTTAGTACGCAAGTACTGACCCCTTGAATCTGGCCCATAGCTCACATGCAGGCAAGTCAGTGCTTTGAGGATTGCAGTGTTAGGAACCTCTAGGCAAATAGCAGAAAATTAAATAAAAGTCACTTTATTCTGTTTCAATGGCTTTCCATTACAAATTTGAATTATAAACCAGATATGTTAAGCACATCATTTTCCAAGCAGAGGAATTGAAAAATAAGACATGGCAAGTTTTAAAATATAGCAGTATATTTCATACATTAGGCCAAATCATGTTCTCTTCCTGAATTCCTCTCTTTATTTAATTGAGGCTACAACACAATACCTCTATCATGCATAGAAGCGTAATGAATTTCAATTTTATAATGATTCTACTGCTGCCTTATAAAATTTCAAAATCAAGATAAGTTTCTTAATTTGCTGCTGTTAATTACTTGAAGTCAGATACCTGGAAAAATAACAGCTTTCTCCTTGCTGAATGTAAGACTTAATTAAAAAGTAAAAAGAGCATTAGCTCTAACCTATAAATCAGACAGGCTTGCTGTATTTAAAATGGTATAGTGTTATTCCACTGCTGATTTTAAAATAATGCAGGATCTTTTTCAAGTAGGATAAAAGCACCACCACTCTCCCCCCCCCCCGCCATTACACAAACCACACCATTATTGAAGTCTATAGAAGTTTGATTCTGTTAACTGTGGTCAGTGGTGTCTTTTTCTATTAACTGGATGGCATCTATTATCCACTATGCCTTTGACAGTTTTTTCAACTTGTGGTGGCCGGAGCCATTTGCAAAGCTCTTGAGGACAAGAACGTTCCATGTTGATGAGCCCCTTCTGTAATTCCGTCCGTAACTTTTTTCTTTCCCCTATACGCCCACATTACATCTGCCTCTTTTCCTTTTGCACCTTACAGTTCTTTATACTCATATTGACATCACTCAGTGCTGCAGGCTCTTTTGCAATGTAAAACTGAGTGCACTGAGCAAGAATGCAAGGTCATTTTATTTGAAAGAGCTTTTAATTTAGCCCCTGCTCTGGTTGGTAAAGTCTTTTCTGGTCTGTGGTTGATCAGTTAACCTGAATGTATGAAGAGTGGTTGGTTGGTTGGTTGGTTGGTTTCAAAAGTGGGTGATAACTCCAAGGTGTCAACACTGATGTCATATTTCCCACCCACAAAACAACTTACGAATCCATCACATGGGCTTGTTTAAAATAGAGCACAGTTATAGGTACATCATTTACCTGTTATTCCCTTCTTTTTCTCCATGGTTTAATTTAGTGGTCAGAAGAACCATGCGCAGCGCATCTTACACAGAGGGATGGATACCAGGCGGCCACACAAGGACAACTAAAAGATCAGCTCTATCAAGAAATTATCCATTATTTTGACAAGGGCAAGGTAATAAGGAAGCATGTTCCATTGCTTTTACTGCAAAATTGCAAGCTACAAATGTGCCAAAATGACAAAGAAAGAATTCATCAAATGACCTTCCGTGAGCTCTCAAGTTGAGATTTGCAAAGTTTTTTTTAAAGAAACTGGAAGCTAGAGCCTAATTACAATGACAGGAGATACATAAAATGTTGAATAAACAGAAAGGGCATAGATTAGTGTGCAATTTACCAGGAAGGAAAGGCACATCTTATTCTAAAGGGATTTATTGATGATAAGCTGATACTGGTAAAAACAATGAGAGTTTAAGGCAGGGGGCAGAGTAAGATGGCATGACCAATTAGCCATCTAATTGGCAGCTCCTTATTATAGTTGCTCTATCTAGCTGGTAGCTTTAGGACTTCCCACAGCAATTAAAAAAGGGCTGTGTCCAATGATGTCCCAATACTGAAGTAATGCTCTTGGATTCAGACAGAGGGGCAGGAGGTGATTTTCAGAAAGGAAAAAAATCTGCCTCAGGGGTTGTGATGAGCCACGTCTGCTTGTCCCAAGATACATTTTGGGGCAAGGAAGATGGTGGAAGAAGAGGAGGAAGGAGCTTTTTCAAGTTTTTGTTTAGAATGCTCAGGTGGCCTCACTGACAAGTGCCAGGAGTTTTGTATATGGAAGCAAAGAATGAGTCCCCCACACTCCTACATACACATGTAGGTATTTAGATAGAAGAAGAAGAGTTTGGATTTGATATCCCGCTTTATCACTACCCTAAGGAGTCTCAAAGTGGCTAACAATCTCCTTTCCCTTCCTCCCCCACAACAAACACTCTGTGAGGTGAATGAGGCTGAGAGACTTCAGAGAAGTGTGACTAGCCCAAGGTCACCCATCAGCTGCATGTGGAGGAGTGGAGACGCGAACCCGGTTCACCAGATTACGAGTCCACCGCTCCTAACCACTACAGCACACTGGCTCTCTTTGCAGAGATTAGTTTGTGACTAATTAAAGTGCAGATGGGCTCAAGTCAAATCTGTGAATATGCTTGGGGAATTGCTAGTGGCAAGTGTGCAGCAGATCGACATGAAGTGGACAGACCTATGGTCAGATCCCTTCTCAGTCAGTAAGCTCACAACATGACCCTGAGCCAATCTAAGCTGCCTTATACACTCAAGATAATATACTGGGTGGTTCTGGTTATGAAATGGAGTGCTCATTCTGAGGATTTTCCTAATGTAATGTAATTGTGAGTTCCTTGGACTTTTAGATGAAAAGCAGGATACAAACAGGATATAATAATCAGTAAATGGTTTGAGAGACAGCAGAAGTATTCAGTGTGTCATGTGAAGCTTGACATGAAACAGCTGAAAGGAGGGGCACAGATTTGAAATATGTCATTGCTTGTGTGATGGGGTGTTATGAAACCAGCAGGACACCACAGTATTTTTGCAGCATTTCTGTTTCTAATTTCTTCAGCTTTTTAAGGGAAAACCAGCTCCAAAGTCCATTTTATTTTAAATACAGACTTATGCAGTTCTGCTACCATGGCACTAATTGGCTGTTTATGAGCAGCAGGCAAAATACCTGTTTACGATGCTTTCACCATGCATGGCTCTACAAAATGAGAAATTCACAGTTTGCAAAAACACTGTTTGTAGAACAATCTGGTTTTGGTTTTAACACCAATTGTGGGTATTAATGAAAAACGCAAAGTAAATGTCGGTTTGTTAAAGAACTGCTGAATGTTTGCTTTGTATCCTTTTCGGTTCCATTTTAGAAAGATAAGCAAAATCTGTACTATTCTTATCTGTGTTGTCAGCATTCAAGGAACAATTTTAGAGCTCCTAATTGTTTACAGAGGTTCTCAAATTTTCCAACTGAAAATTCACATTATCTGACTTGCGTTCTATGTCCCTTAGTACACAGGAAAAATATGTGCAGATTGAGTCCATATCTGGGGAACACTGGCAGTAAATGGAAACAGGTATATTTTAAATGGGCCAAAAAGAAAATTAAATGTGCAGGGACACCTTTGCTCAGGGATGTCAGGTATTGACTTTGTGGGCTAATAGTTTAAATATATAAGAAATGCTTTACAACCCTGAAAATAGACTCCAAAGCAGTTTATAATATTATTTATTTATTTATTTATTTATTTATTTATTTATTTGTTTTAAAAAACCTGTACAAGAACCATACCAGTGGTCTATCTTGGAGTCTCAAATTTCAGTGGCACCCTGGGTGATGCCAAAATCTAGTGCCCCCCCTTTCACCTTCTGTTGAACTTCATAGTTGTGGCACCCCAGAAACTCTGCGCCTGGTGCGACCATACTGGTTGCGTTCCCCTAGATCGGCCTTTGGCCACACAGAAATAAAAGCAACCACTACCTGGCACAATTCAAAGAGTTGTCACTACTTGGTCTGTGGAGTTTTCTTTTTTAACTACCTTACCTTCCCCACTGGGATTATGGCCAGAAAATAAAAGTCCTGATGATGCAAGAAAGATAATTCCATCCTTTCAAGGTCATACAGTATTGGGGCATGACTGCGTGTTTACTTCCAAAACTGTGGCACTAGACACATGGGCTGGTGTCTCTTCCTCATCCTTTTGCTGGCTTATAGCAAAGCTGTTTGCTGGCTTTATAGCAACATCTTGGAAGCTAGTGGGCAAGAGCAGAGCAGACCAAGACTGGAGAAAACCTTTGTGGGTGAAGCTGCATTTGGCTACTTGGCGTGACATTGTATTTTTAGTAAAATGTATTCATAGGTCTTTGATATCTAGGCCATATATGTTTGAGACTGAGAGAACTTGTGGCGGGGGGAGCTCAATTCAAGTGTAGAATTAAAAGTAAAGTTTAATGACAAAAGAAAAGGACTAGTAGAATAGAGAATAAAGATTTAAGGCTGCATTGCTAGCTATAGAGGGTAGGATATACTCAGCCTCTGTTCTTCTTCTGTGTGTGTTTCCATGTGCATCTTGAAAATGCCCTGGATTTTAGTCTTAAATTTCTCACAGTTTAATCAGTGTTTGGCTACTGAATTCCCTCTGTTGTTGAAAACGCAGATACTAATGCAATCTGTAGTCAGGTATTTCTCAACAACACTTAACACTAAAGGTACTGCTACATCATGCTGGCAATTGAGAAATTATTTTCCCCTTCACATTCACCTGCTCCTTCCACAGTCCACAAGCCGCTCCTTTCCCCAGTGTTTCACCCTCCTGTCATACTATATCATCATCTTAAATCATGTAAAATGTAAAATTCGGGAAGGCTTGACGTGGCTATGCAAAAACACTGTGCTCTTAACACTGAAAATGCAGCCCCAACAGTAGATAGTCTGGTTTATTATTTCTGATTTCCCATCTTATGAAACTAAACGTGGGTTGGAACCATGTAATGAACTTTCAAGGCAAGTACAGTTATTTGTAGGGGGCATTCTTCAAACAAGAGGAGGAATATTTAATTCTTCTCCCTTTTCTAAACAACTTGTTATCCACCTGCCAGAATTATTGTCTTTCCTTGAACCTAGATGGGAAGAAATGGCTTGGAAAACTGCTAGGCAGCAGCCCTGCAGCCCCATGTATCCATCCCCACACATGCTCCCTCAGCTCCTGCAAAGCAAAGTATTGGTGGATATGTAGTTCCAGCATACATTAGCTCTCCCTTAAGTGATTCTTTTCCTACTAAGACTCAAAATTCTCTACTAAAAGGCTACTACATATATGCAGGCCTTGCACCAACGAACCACCTTTACTCCAGATAATTCAGAAGTAATTAACCTTCCATTTGTAATCCCTGCTTAACATGCTGGATGTGGCTTTGGTTACCCTGTAAATGAGATGTATAGGAAGGAAGAAGCTGAAGAATTGAACTGTAGGAAAACAGGAAGAGATTAGTAGAACAGTGCACATATTAAGCCTGAGTATAAAGACTCCCATTGCCAGGAACTGATCTTGTTGTTGTTGTTGTTGTTGTTATTTATTAATTAATACCCCGCCCATCTGGCTGGGTTTCCCCAGCCACTCTGGGTGGCTTCCGACCAAATATTAAAAACAATACAGTGTCAGACATAAAAACTTCCCTAAACAGGGCTTCCTTCAGTTGTCTTTTAAAAGTAAAATAGTTGTTTATTGTCTTGACATCTGCTGGGAGGGCGTTCCACAGGGCAGGTGCCACTACCGAAAAGGCCCTCTGCCTGGTTCCCTGTAACCTCACTTCTCGCAGCGAGGGAACCGCCAGAAGGCCCTCAGCGGTGGACCTTAGTGTCCGGGCTGGATGATGGGGGTGGAGACGCTCCTTCAGGTATACAGGACCGAGGCCATTTAGGGCTTTAAAGGTCAGCACCAACACTTCTAATTGTACTCAGAAATGTACTGGGAGCCAATGAATATCTTTAAATGGTGACAGTGGTTTCATACGAAACATCAGATTGAGAGTGCTAGTCAGGAGCATATTAAACAAAACTTTTCCTGCAGGATAAGGTTAATGGACCATAAGCAGATTTTTGTGTGTGTGTGTAAACTTGTATAAGGATTTGAGTGGCGTGTTAGGAAGTTTTTCTAACAAGAAGGAAGAAAATCTCACTTATCAACAGCTAGATCGGAGAGCATAAAAATAGTAAGAAAAGAGAGACCACTTTAATTGCTGTTTTATGAGGTTGTCATTGGGGAAGGTGATCCAGGAAATCCAGCTAGATTTGTGAGACATAGACATTTTGCTTGAGAAGTCCAATTGAGAATCCTACATCCAAATATAGATAATATGAGAAAGCTAAATTAGATGTGTTTAAAAGACTGACTTCCTGAGAGTGCTCTTCATTCCATCGTTTGCTCGTGTTGATTAGAAATCTACAGAGATTCTCTAATCACCAACTGAAATACATCTTGTACTTTACTGGGATAACAAGTAATTACAAGTATACTGTAGCAGGATAATTTGCCTATCCATATTAACATTATTTCCAATTACTTGATAAACAATGAGAACAAAATAAGAGAATTTAATTTGTCATCGCAAAAGCAGTAAAAATAAAATAATACAGAACAAAAATCTATTGAGCATATTTATTGAGTGGGTCCTTGGCCCAGTGGTCGAGCACCTAGAAGATGGTCCTAAATTCAATCCTTGGCAACACTTGGTAAGGCTGAGAGAGATCTCTGCTCAGACCCAGGAAAGCTGTTGCTACTCAGGATTGACAGCACTGGGTTCGATGGGCCCAATGATATGACTCAGCATAAGGCAGCTTCCAATGTTCCTAAGTAGTCCTAAGTTATGAACCATAAGAGAAATAACAAATTCATCTAATTTCCTTGTGTCATTGGTATCAGTGGAGAATTTCCTTCAATGCAAATACAAGCTTGAGAGGAGGGGTTCATTTCAGGACCACAGCCGGGCAAGGAGAGGGTTAAATTCTCTACCTGCTGTGATCCTGATATTTGTGAGCCACAAAACACAAAAACACTGTTAACATCGCATCTAGCTTGGCCCTTAATTGCATTAAAATTCCACTTTAAATTCAACAAATAATATGTAAGCCTTATTCTCTATAGATATATTTAGTGTGTTGTGCAGATTTAGGACTAGTTCATACTTAGGAGTCGTATGCATTCAGATGTGCCTCAACTTCATGTGTAGGGGGCCACGTGGAGAAAGTAGGGTATATACATTGCATGGGCAGGGCCAGTAGCAGATGGCATGCTTGAGGCTGTGCCACTCATCTGACCTCCTTGCATCTAAGTTGTTCCTGCATATTAGGATGGAGCGGGCAAAGGGCAAGGTGGCAGTAAGGTCGGTCTGGAGCCAATCTGGCACTCCTACCAGTACATTCATGCCACATGGACCTAGTCACCACCTTGCCCTTAGCTCTCTCCATCCCAGTATGAAACAGCGACACAGCCAGAGTGTTGTCACGTGAGCAGAGCAGCACCACTATGCCAGTGTGGTGTAGTGGTTAAGAGCGGTAGACTTGTAATCCAAACTCCTCTTCTTCTTCTTCTGCTACTGGGTAAGCCATACATATGTGCAGAACATGTACAAATGTGCACCCATAAGCTTTTCAAATTCTGCACACTCACAGGGTGCCCAACCCTAGGGTAATGCTCCCTGTAACTCAGGACAAAATGTGAACCATCTTTCAAACCCTGACTTTTTTCAGAAGTTTACATTCTTCTAAAATAATATTCCTTTTCTGAAACATAACATTTTAACCTAGCATTACATTGGGTAGAACTTCAGTACCACTGAAACCATTTCAGTGGCACTGAAAGGGACACTTCCTTTCTACTGCTGAGAGCTCTTTTTAAAAAAAAAACACACACGTGAAACCAGACCCCACATTTCATTTTTAAGACTGTGACTGTTGAGTGTGAACTTTTAAAATTATAGTTACCTCCATATAAAAATAAGGTCTCCCTTTCGGAAGCTGACCCATTCCCATAAAAGAGGGTTGCTAAATGTTTGTGTCCCTGAGACACAAACCGTACATCTCATCTTTTCAGTGAAAGGAAGGCATATTTTTTCACTGCAGTATCCCCAACATCATTCACTTGTGCCTTTGTTAGGGTGTGTTTTTTAAAAACGTACATCAAACAAAGCACTATATACTGATTCTCTTTTCTCTAGATGACTTGCCATGTCCTAGGCAAAGCTGGGAAAAGTTCCAAAGCAGGAAATCTGAGAGGCAGCAGATTGGACATTTTTGACCTTCAAGAATATTTATAGATTTCAGTTATCAGAGGCTCTTGTGACAATTGCACTGTTCTCTCTCAAATAAATTTGCTGCAGTGAACATGGGAAACTTATTCAGAGTTTTCACAGGACTTTAGAGACAACTTTTTTTAAAAAAAAAAAGATTGGCTGAACAATTTTTTTGCAGTGCTGCATGGCATTTTTTTATTGTGGTTGTATACAGTTGTGTCCTTCCACTGACAGAAGGCTCTTTGATCTAGTGAAGACTTTTGTGCGTGGAAAAGGGGGCTAGAAAGAGATGGTTTTTCCGATTCCCCTTTACTTCTGCATCTGCCAGGGCCTCGCTCCCAATCTGCTCCAGAGGGTTTTTAGACCCATTGGACAGTGAGGGAGATTGCAGGAGAAAGGGAAAGGTTGTGAAAAGCCTCTGTCTGGTTCACTCAGTTGAGAGACACAATTAAATATTGCCCTGTATGTGGTTCCCAGCAATCTCCTCAAGCATCATGTGGATTCCAACCTATTGTTTCACATTTCTAGGGACCATTCTCTTGTGCCAGGAGCACTCTGGAATTCTCCTGCCTTATAGTGAGAAGATCGTTTTATTTCCTGGTCATAGGTTTTCTACATTTCATGCACACAAACAATTCCTTATATACACTTTATTTTCTTGAGAAAACTCCAGTGTAGGCATAGTCAAGAAATTAAAACTTCTCAGTTATGTTGTTTAACAGGAAAGCAGAATAAATTGTATTACTATTATGACAGAAAAGTGATTGTTAATCTCTTGAAAAATGCATAATGGCTTTTTACATTATGAAACAAGATTCATATTGCTGACAAACTCCTGCTTTAAAGATGCTCTTAACCCTGCCTTAGTATTGCAAATGAGAAAATAAAGTTGTCTTTCAAGAATTGTATTTTCTATTCAGTTGGTGCTGTGCCTTAGAGAAGTAGCAGCCTTTGGCTCTCTGTGCAAATTGATGAACTTGGCGTATTCTTAGTGTGCTTTTAAAGCTATAAATACTCTTCACTGTTCCGAAAGGAACAGAGAATGTCCAGAGTTTTTTTTCCCCTTCGCTGCGGTGTCTTTCAGTCTTGGCATTGATAAGTTTCAGCTGCTTCTAACAACAAATATATTAGATCACAGTTGGGTGACATAGCAGAAGATCTGTAATTAGATCTCTGGGGTTTTGTATTTTTAACATAGTAAAACATGCAGGTAACTTGGATGAGGTTAACAAATAGGGATGCTGGAGGATTTTATTTTTCGTGTCTTCTGATACGAACTGCAACTACCAGGGAAATGTGTGGTTTGGTTATCCTTCAGGTTTTGCTGGTGAAGTTTGTGATGCAGTTCATAGCTCAAAAAATATTGAAGTGCATATTTTAGGATAAAATATATTTGGAAGATGTGGAGTTTGAGAGAAAATATGCTTACAATCCATATTTTGTGGTAAAATAATTTCAAAACTACATATTTAAATAAATAAATACCAAATTTCACATGGTTGTATTTTTTTAAAAAATGAATGCTGGGATCTGTACCAGGGTACTAGGAAAATTAAGGTTCATACATGCTGTGGATTATTACCCAGACTGAAAACCAAACCCCCATACCATAAAAGCATTTAGAACCTATATAGTATCTGGGGGGGGCAGCTAGTAGAGGTACAAATCAAGAAATTACACAAGGGGGGAAGGGTTAAAAAAGCATACACCAATGCCACCCAATCTACTCTAATCTCCCCTCTCTGCTGCTATTATTGTTTGTGTATGTCCGTGTGTGCGCATGCACATGTTTATTTACCTGAGAACCAATCATTTCTCTCATCTAGTTGTGCCAGGTGTTTGGTACCATATATTACGTTATATTACAAATGCCTAAGCTAAATAGGTAATATGGCCAAGCTGAATGTGATTCTGTCCTTCAGAAGCCATTAAAAAGCCATATTAATTAATTAATTAACTAACTAACTAACAGTATTTGCAGCCCCCTCTTCCTTGAATGACATGCATAGCATTGTGATGTATGTTGGTGAAGGAATAGAGTCCATTGTGCTCATTCATGTTTAGGTTTGCATGCCATGCATCCAACATCTCTTTCCCTATTTGCCCTCTCGTGCAAGGACCTCACAAAAACAATACCAAATTAATCTTATTTTTTACCTTTCTCTTGGCTTATCGGTCAAGAGAGAAGGCAGCAGGAATATAGGTATCTGAAAAGTTGCCTATGTTATCTGTTCAAATGTAATATTGGGTTTTTTAATTATTACATTGCTTGTTTTGTTGCTTTATAGGTAGGCTATATGTACATACGAACATACATACCATGAATTGCAACATATATTACTGGATTTTAAAAAAAGATTGGCAACTGTGACTGAGGTTCAGATGTGTGCTGTTTTTTTAACAGATGTGGGAAGAAGCCATTGCCTTGGGCAAAGAACTTGCAGAACAGTACGAAAACGAAATGTTTGATTATGAACAACTCAGTGAACTGCTGGTAGGTTCCTTCTCAGTCCATTGTGAATTAATAAAAACATAAGATTGTTTCTAGAATTCCTGTTTTTAAGTTTTACCACTTCAAACTGTTTGGGGCCACTGGAAAAGTTTCCCAACCAGAGAGGCTAATAGGAATCTGAAGACAATTTGTGTTAGAGACTTCCACAGTTGGATTGGTGTTTTGTGTCTGTTTCATGAGTAGCATATGTGACACATAGAGGCAAATTGCTTTTGTTGAACAATTAGGTCATAAAAAATTTGCAGCACATGTCCTTGTGTATGTTCTGTCAGCCCTGTTGTTGAGTTAATTTCATGCACACTTTGAATCCGACAGGTAACAAAAAAAATGCATTGTTTTAATAATGCTTTTGTTGTTATACATAAAGCCTATTGTACCTACAATGTGTGGGTGATAATTCAGCGAGTGAACTTCCTCTTTCCCTCCAGCCCTCCAGCCCCACTTCAGCCTCTCAAATATTGTCCAGAGGATCTCCCACATCTCAAGAACTGATTTAGTGGGACTGCATTGGGGTGGCTGCATGAGGGAGGAGAGGAAAGGCAGGTTTTTCAGTTTTGCTGATGGAAAGACACTGTTGGATATCTCCATATCTATTTGCTGAAGAGCCCTGTGTGTACTTGACAAAACAATTATGGGCTTCTATCAACCCCTCTCTCCCTCTCTCTCTCTCTCTCTCTCTCTCTCTATATATATATATATATATATTCTGAGTTGCTCTTCCATTTAAGAAAGGACTCTGAAAGCTAAGATCAGACAAAGGTAGCTTAACTGTGTTGGGGGTTTGTTTCTGTTTCATTTGCCTTGCTTTTCATACTTAGCCGATTTTTCTTCACTTTCTTTTTCTTCTCCCTACACATCAATTCCCCACCCCACCGCTTTTTGCTTTCTTCCTCTAAAAGTTTCAAGATTTTACTCTTTACCTTCCTAAACATTTCTCTGCTATATCTCTTTCTTCTTGCTTTTAACAATACAGTGGTACCTCGGGTTACATACACTTCAGGTTACAGACTCTGCTAACCCAGAAATATTACCTCGGGTTAAGAACTTTGCTTCAGGATGAGAACAGAAATCGTGCTCCGGCGGCGCGGCAGCAGCAGGAGGCCCCATTAGCTAAAGTGGTGCTTCAGGTTAAGAACGGACCTCCGGAACGAATTAAGTACTTAACCCGAGGTACCACTGTATCTGTCTTTAGAATTTGTAGAAATAATTTATAAAGCACTGTACTTTTATAATCTCTGTCCTTCCTGCCTTTCCCAGTTGGACTGTGTTAAGATGTGGAGTTTAAATTCAGTGGATGTTATCCAACATTAGTCAAAACCCAGAGTCTCATTGAAATCAATTGCTTAAGTAGCAGAAGTCTATTTATTTCACAGGGTCTGCTCTGAGTATGACTTAGTTGGATATAATCACCTGTGTCTTACTTGCGTTTTAAGTGATATGCAAATAATAAATATTTTATTATATGATTGGTTCCAAAAAGGAAAATGAGACCTCTGAGAATTGCTGAACCAGAGATAAAGACTTCCAGTTACAGACCAAAGTACAGTGGTACGTTGGGTTAAGTACTTAATTCGTTCTGGAGGTCCGTACTTAACCTGAAACTGTTCGTAACCTGAAGCACCACTTTAGCTAATGGGGTCTCCTGCTGCCGCCACGCCGCCAGAGCACGATTTCTGTTCTCATCCTGAAGCAAAGTTCTTAACCTGAAGCACTATTTCTGGGTTAGCGGAGTCTGTAACCTGAAGCGTATGTAACCCGAGGTACCACTGTATTTTTGCCAAGTACCTTGAGCAGACATACACGCACTAGTGACTTCTCAAACCAGATTGAAATACTTTAATATGTTCACTTGCAGATAACCAGGAAGTGCATGTGTTAGGATTCTAAAGAAATGGAAAATGCAGTTTTAACAAGAAAATGCTGTCATCTCCTGTTGAAAGATATTTTTTTTAACTATATATTTTTCTACACAGAAAAAGCAAGCACAGTTCTATGAAAATATTGTGAAAGTAATCAGACCTAAACCAGATTATTTTGCTGTTGGATACTATGGACAAGGATTTCCAACATTTCTACGGGTAAATGTTTTCAGCTTTTGATGGGTAACAGATAGATGCTATACTTGAAAATGTCATCCTCTTTCAGTGTGCTAAGTTGATGAAATATCCAATACATTTTAGGATCTTTTCTCCCCAAGATGTATTACTTTTTATATCTATTTTTGACTTCACAATTTTATTTAGAAGAAGCTTGCTTTACTCTAGATCTCTGCTTACGAATCATATAATTTTCAAATAATTGAAAAGGATGATATGGAACCAATGTGCATTAGATGTAAATTACTGATTTTGCAGATGTAATAATAATTATAAAAAATGAAAAATATAGTGACATTTGTTCATACAGATTGAAGCTCCCAAATCTGATTTGTGATATATTAGATATAACAGTAAATAAAATCTAACAATTGAGTGGTTAATTTACTCTCATTTCCCCCCCAAGTGAATTCATCCATCAAATAGCTACAGAGATCATCAACATTTGCTACTTTTTATGTCAAAACCTGAACAATGGGATTACATTGAGAGAGAATGAACCCAATACAATTTTATAGATTCTGAACACCTCATTTTGCTGATTTAGACATAATGGGGAAGTATGCAAATAAGCCTGCATGGGCCCAAAGTGTGCACACTTCCCTCTTACACACTTGGCTTATTCTAATACATTATAGTTCTCTGAGTTTGGATGTCACTGGGAACTGTGGTTTGTTCGAAAGTGAAAGCACCCAATCTCTTCTTTGTGGATCCCCAAAACATGAGGCTCAGACAAACTCATTAATGTTAGGGGAATACATGGAAGGTCACAGGAGTGAGCCTTAATGAGTGCCACACTGTGAACAGCTTCCCTGCGATTCACTACTGGTTCAGAAACAATCACAGCCTCATGCATGACATGCTCAAGACTCTTTGAAGTGCATAGGAATTGGATCATTGGTACAGAGCTGTATCTGATTTTAAAGCATTCCCATGCTATGGGGGATAGAGTTTGATAACTCAACCCCACTTTTTACTAAATGCAAGGGAAAACCTAATTTCTGTATCTCCTGGTATGAGCAAGGCTGCGGCAGCAGAACAAAGTGACATGTTTCTGTGTAAAATTTTGAAAGATAAAGGTTGCATCCATGCATGTGAGAAATGGTCTTCTGCTTGCGCAACAGGACCTTGCCTTTCTCAGACTTCTGGGACCCCATATTTCGGGGTTGTGGGGTGAGAGCATATCTGAACTAAAAGCAAGACAATGAAATCTATCAACTTCCCTGCTGTCTTTACAAAAGCAAGGCCTGTGATTTATTAAGCATTTTGTCACATGCAGACTAATTTGCAATACAGTACACATTTCTCTCTATGGGCAGAGTTATCTGCTAGTGATTTAGAGTTGCTAAATACAGCTCTGGAGAATTGTTAGGAAACACAAGAGAAGTAGCAAAGCTGTCCTGAATTATTTTACTAAAATGGAACTGAATTAGCATACTCCATTTTCTGTATAATCTGTGTAGACAAAGGAAAAGAATGCAAAATAAAAGCTCTGTTCTAATCACTGGTGTTGATACTGAACTGAACTCTTCGCAGGGGGTTATTTAAAGTGCTTGGATATAGTTTTTCTATTTTTAAAAATAGTTCATTCGTAGCCCATCCTATCCCAAGGCCTATTAAGCCAAAGAGGATCCTAGTTGGGTTGGGTTATGTAGTCAGATGTGGGCCTTCACGGGTACCCCATTTTTTTCTTGCTCCAATGACAATTGTCCCTTGACTTCTCAACCCTAATAGTTAACTATTTCCTGTGTCTTTGCCATTTTTTATTTCTATAATCTCCAATCCTGCAGCCACTCTGAAGTCATGGTTCATGTGATACATTTCTTCCACAATAGTTTCCATAATACATAAGGACCATTCCATTTTTTCAGGGAATTTCATTCTTAGCTGAATGGTTGCAGTTACATTTTATTTTACTTGCTTGATTTAACAAAATTTATATACTACTTGATAGTTAAACAAACACACACACACACACACACACACACACACACACTAAGCGGTTTGCTATTGTATAGGGAACTGCTAATCATAAATAACTTCCCACAAAGAATGGCTCCCATAAGGGCCCATTTTTCACTATCACATCACAAATGTAACATATGTATTGAGTTAAAAGCCAATGTTCCCAAACTCAAAATCTTTAAAAAAATAAAATCTTAATGGAAAATTAATCATCCTAATTTAATATGCTCTTGGTGCAGAGTTTATTTTATTAAGCTTTTAATTTATGTCAGATTTTATCTTCAATTGTTTTCTGGATACTGTATAGTTTCAATGTTTGTAGAAATAGGTTTTTGAACAAATACCAGGTATGCTTAAGCAAGATATATGTGGGCTTTTCTAATGGAATCTATAATGTACCCAAATTTCATTATATATTTGTTGATAGAACAAAGTTTTTATTTACCGAGGAAAAGAATATGAGCGCCGTGAAGATTTTGAAGCCAGGTTATTAACTCAGTTCCCTAATGCTGAGAAAATGAAGACAACTTCTCCTCCAGGAGAAAACATTAAGAACTCTCCAGCGCAATGTATCCTTTAAATGTGCTCTATTGGTGTGATGGGGTCCCTTCAAAGAATCCACAGACACATTTCCTTTCCTATGTTGTTTTTGATAACTCTACTGTATGAATGTCCACTTAAGTTGAAATTTTACAGATACATAATTTTAACAGTTTTATCATTACAGTTCTTAACACTGTAATTCAGATATTCAGTGCTTCACTGTAAAGCCAAAGCTTGATTTACCATCAAGATTTCACAAGCCGGTATCAGAGCAAATTTTAAGGTACAAATGTCTGGAATTTCACTGCACCTCATGTAGCAGATACCTGTGAAAGCTTCTGCCATAATAAATATTATAGTCTTTAAGATGTTGATTTGGCTGCAAAGGAATAACATGGTTACCTCTCTGGAAATAATTGCGCTTTATGACTTAATAGGCTGTACCTGATTAAATAGATAACTTGATAAATGACCTGCTAAACTATATACCCACACCTTGAGCCAATCC
Source organism: Podarcis raffonei (assembly GCF_027172205.1). NCBI lineage: Eukaryota > Metazoa > Chordata > Lepidosauria > Squamata > Lacertidae > Podarcis > Podarcis raffonei. Next base: position 44,567,285 of record NC_070606.1, on the reverse strand, counting down.
TGTTCAGAAAGGTGAAATATACACCAAGGACATATAATTAAATCAGGCATTACATTTTTCAGTGTGGTTCAAGCAGAAATGAATTTTGGACTGGACACCTTCTCTTCTCTGCTCTCCCCTTACCCTGTTAAAAGCAACGCCTGTCCCAAACTGACTCCATGTGTGCTCAGGATCTCGCTTAACCTTTCATATGCTCTCTGGGTTGACATTGCAATCTGAGCTACCCAAAGTTTCCAAAGTATTATGATGGACAACCTCCCATAGAAAGAATTAAATGCCACCAGGGCATCCCAAACTGAAGGAAACAGTTGCAGTTCATAATCATAGTTGTGGCTCTAACCACAGGGTCTTTGGAGCCAAGGAGACATAAGTAACTACTCTACTTCATCCTGCTCCCAAAATGTTTTAAAAGCAACATTTCACTAAGGTATTTATTACTTATTTGAAGGAGTCAGTATGGTGTAGTATCTAGGCTCCAAATTCCCACGCAGCTGTGAAGCACACGTAAGTGACCTTGGGCCAGCCACACACACTTTATGTAATCTTCTTTACAGATTGCTTAGTGTGGGGTGGAGATAGGAGATTACACATGCTGCCCTGGTCTTTGTGAAATAAGGGCAGAATGAGATATATAAAGGTGCTTCTTAAGCCAAATGTGTAAATAGCATTTATTTGTGAATGTGCCAGAAGATCAATAAGTGTGAGCAGAGGGGCTGGTAATTTTCCTTGTGGCCCTATATTTCTGTTATTATTTGCAAGTCTATTCTAAGCCTTTTATCATTTGTATCCAACCTTTTAATCAAAAGTTACTTTAATAACCTTTTATTCAGTTAGGACTGGAGCATGCATAGAGGTCACTTTAAATCACTCGGCAGCTGTCACTGTGTGGAGAACAATTTCATGCAGCGGCTGGTGATTTAAAGCCACGCAGTGGGTTCATTGTGTGCTGCAGTCCTCATTTTAATGTTCATGTGTGTTATAAGAAAATTTGTATGCAATTGTGTATCTTCCTTCTTTCAGTTTCTATAGGGTGAATGAGGTTCAGCGGTTTGAGTATTCACGGCCTGTTCGGAAAGGAGAGAAAAACCCGGACAACGAATTTGCGGTAATTTTTGCATGTTAAACTGAGATCCATAATAGCTATTTGGATTCCATTTAGTAATCTTGAAATAAATGCATGCATATTTTAGGAGACCAAAATTTTGTTCATGGGTGTGAGTATTGCCTCTTAAAATGTTATATCCTTACTATAAGAAACAAAGAACACATCCACTTTAAAAATACAGGTTTCGATAACTGAAAGTTGACTTCATTAATGTAAACATTGTAGCCATGCAGATTTAACTTCTGTCTTCTAGGCAGCAATAATATTTTCACAAAGCCATATGGTTGATCTTTGAAGCCAGTATTTATGTTTCAAATCCTATATATCAGTGGGTGGAATTCAACTACATTTTTGCACAAACACAAGGATTAGCACTAGTGCAAGGAGATCCCCCCCCCCCATTTCTATCCCCCAGTCTACTTGAACAGATTTAGGGAGGAGAACTGGAGATTTTTTCATTACACAAGAATAAATGATTGTGCTGATAGAAAATCTGCTTAGCACCATGTTGAATACAACCCAAGATCTTGAAAGTTTTTTTTAATAGTGATAGATGTTATTAAATGATCACTAAACTCTCAATTTTGGTTTTTCTAAAGTTCAGATCCGTATTATAGGGAGATCTTAAGCTGTGTTGTGTGTAGACCCTAGAGTTGATGCTTTCTAAGGGCCAAATTGCAGATGGCCTTGAATGCATATTTACATGGCAGGGGAGGGGGGGAAACACCATTTCCTGCCCTTCTGTGGTCCTGAGGAAAATTCATCTTCAGAAGCTTATATTTGCTTTGGGGATAAATTCCCATTGGCATTGTTGGAGTGTCTCCAAATTTTTTTCCCTTCAGACAAGGAATTTTCCTCAGGACTGTAGTAGGGGAAGAAAGGATTAAAGTTCCTCTCCATGTCAGCTGGCATTCATTATCAACCTTGCCTCAACTGATGCAATTTGCTGGGTTCTATCATTCCCAGTCAGCATTGGCTAATGGTCAGGGGTGGTAGGAGTTGTAGTCCAGCAACACCTTAAGGGAAACAGGTTCCCCACCCATGATTTTGGGCTATGACCTTGATAAGCCCAAAGGAGACTTAAGAAGTTCACCTTCTACGAAGTAGATAGGAGTTGTGAAAACTTTCAACAGTTACCAACTTCCATGTTAGGAGAATATGCTCTGCTGTCCCACCTTCAGTAATGTACTGCAAATCGGATTACACAGCTATTTATCCAAAGTAATAAAAGTGACAAGATAACAAGAATTGCAAAAACAGATTGCAATGCACCCAAGGTAGGGTAAAAAAGAAGAGAGATTTTTAGCACATGCATGCAAGCACATGTGTGCACATACAGAGACTCTCAGAGAAGAAACATAAAGTTGATCTAGTATGGTAGATGGAAGAGTACTCCTCCAGCTCATACAGGCAATCCATGAGATTTCTTTTGGTGCATTAAAAAAAGCCAACTTTGTAGTATCTGTATACTTGCAGTTAGGCTTTTTGTGATAATGGAGATATAAATGATGGGTTAGGATAAAGCCTATCAATCTGCTAACATTCTACTTCAAATCTTTTCTCTTAAATTTGCAGAATATGTGGATTGAGAGAACCATTTATGTGACAGGATATAAATTACCTGGAATTTTAAGATGGTTTGAAGTCAAATCAGTTTTTATGGTAAGATCACATGGCTGCTATTTTTTTATTTAAAAACTGAACGTGTACAGTTTGCTGATCTTACATTATATGAATACTGCTTCTGATGTTGATGCTATGGCTTAAGTTCCTGCCCTTCTGCTTCAGGAACCTTTGGCATGGTACATTGTGGTCCTCCTGATCACCATAATATGGTTGACACCACTGGTTAATTTCTTCGTACCATGGCAAATCCAATCTCATTATAGTGGGTTCAACAGTGAACTTCAAATAAGTCATAAATATTTTCTATCTATTATTTTCTAGCAACTGAGGACCAATAGTCCCATACAACACAGTTTGAACAATTATCACAAAAAAGTCCTCCTCAGCTTTAGCTTTGGAGACCCTGGTGTGATATAACACTTAAAACCTTTATGCATTTTATTGCATTGTGTGTGATTTGTGTAGTCTCCTTAATTAGAGATGCATGTTGATGTTTATTTTAAGAAATTTATTAATTAAAGACACAAACTAGGCAGTTGTAAAAGTCAGCACCGACGTCTTATCCATGCAGCATTAAGTCACTTATTTACTTGTTTAATTTGCAGCTATTCCAACTTTTTCAGTGACTCTAAAATGTTTTGCTGGTGTAAATATTACCAACAAAGGGGACATTTTTTCTATATCTGGAACATACCTTATTAGCTCCTTGTTCTTTTCCATAGTATTTTTAGATGAAAACATGTAAATGAAAAGTGACTATACTTTTCAGAATAGTATACACAGCCATCCCCACCTCTTACATGCTTATGTGTGACTGTGTATATATGCGTGACTCTAGGAAATAATAATATGTGGTTGCGTGTGAGTCAATCACGCGGTAGTGGGGAGACGCCTGTAATTCAATTCATACCCTGATATGGCAGAAGAGATAGGGGGAGTCCTCATGGCTTTGAGGAGACACTCCCAGGAGCCCGAAGAGGACATCAGAGAGGGCGGAGGACGTCCCAAAGAGCCTAGAGGTGCACCAGGGCTTTGTTTACATACTCAGTCTCTGCGGCTAACAGCTGATGTGTGGGGTAGCAAGGTTCATTCATTCATTCATCCATTCATTATATTTTCATGCCACTTTTCCACACAATCATGGTCAGAACAGCTTACAGCAAAGAATCAGGGATGTATTTCAAACAAACACTACTAAAACATTTTCATAGTAACATAGCTAAACAACAAATATAGTAACCTTCCAAAAAACACATTCCAGTACTATAAATATAACAAAATTACTTAAACAACATGCAACACCCAATACAAAAAATAACAAGGGAGCTGCACAGTTTCACCTTAATCCTACAAACACCCCTCCCATGATGTTGCTCAGTGTCCCTCTCCTGTAGCAGATTGGTATATTGCTTCCAAAGGCAAAGGTTGGAGTAGTTGGAAACACCTCTCCCTTGATGGTAGGTTGGGGGCAGAGCGAAGAATCTTGAGCAGTCAGTTATTATAATAATTTATTGCAAGCATTTTATGTTTAAATTTTAAACCCTGCTAATTCCAACCTGACACCAGCCACCTGTCTATATTTCTTTGTAGCTCAAAGAAGGGGGGTGGGGAGTATTAACTTATAATTTTCATATGACTACACACACATTATGCTGTCCAGGTTAATTTGTTTGCATTTGCAATGAAGATAGAGGTAAGGATTCAGATAAACATTGACTTGAAAGTTTGAACACAGATTTACATTGTAATAAATCAAGACATAAGCAAACAGCAGAAGAAACTTGCCATTTGCCTATGCTTAGTGTAAGGAAATCAAATATTAAATACCAGAAGTCTTTACCAAGGCACTCTTAAACTTGTAGCCATGGCATTCGTAGACAGCACTGTCTGATTCAGAGATGACTTCTCCTTGATATCAAACATTTGTTTCAGAAATGTGCTGTTTGAGAAAGAAGTAGAAGACAGCTTAGCTTCAGTTGGCTGAAAATGTGTGATCTCTTTATAATATCTGTGTTGATGGATTAAATAAGATCATTTAATACCCAGAAATACCGTTGCAATGCCAAATGATCCCTCAAATCTTATGATACTACAGTTAAACAAAGTCTGTGGATTTAAAAGAACAAGGTATCCAGAGAACATTGGTGGGTCAGATGCATATATTTTTATTCACAGTATTGTGATTCATTACAGTGATTCAGTACCACGTGAGTTTAGACAGTTTTTTATATTTTTCCACTAACCTGGAAAAGGTTGTCTGGTTCCAGAAGGTATCCATTACTCTTAGTCATGAGAAGGAGGGCAGGAAGTGCTGACAGAATTAGGCAATATAAGGCAAGGTGATACGGCAAGTACTACAGTGAGTTCTAGAGGGCTGGAAGACTTTGAGTGAAAGAAACAGCTGGCAAAACCAAGCAGGATTACACTGAATAAAACTCACAGGAGAGGGAACCAAGAGCAATAAAGAGGAGCTAGATCAAATAAGCTAAGAAATCAGCAGAAGTCAATAATCAGAGATGGTTCTGGTGCTACATAAGAAGTTGTAGCTCAAGAGAATGTATAAGTATAGGACATTTAATAAATCTTTTGAGCCCAGGATCTCATGCAAATTTAATGGAGATGGTCAGCAACCCCAAGACTGCTGGCTCAGATTGGTGAAATTTAAGGGACATGGGTGGCTCTGTGGTCTAAACCACTGAGCCTAGGGCTTGCTGATCGGAAGGTTGGCGGTTCGAATCCCTGTGACGGGGTGAGTTTCCGTTGCTTGGTCCCTGCTCCTGCCAACCTAGCAGTTTGAAAACACGTCAAAGTTCAAGTAGATAAATAGGTACTGCTCCAGCGGGAAGGGAAACGGTGTTTCCCTGCACTGCTCTGGTTTCGCCAGAAGTGGCTTAGTCATGCTGGCCACATGGCCCAGAAAAACTGTCTGCGGACAAACGCTGGCTCCCTCATCCTGTAAAGCGAGATGAGTGCCGCAACCCCAGAGTCGTCTGTGACTGGACTTAACTGTCAGGGGTCCTTTACCTTTACCTTTAAGCATGCAAGAATCGCCCTTCTGGATCAGACCAGAGGCCTATCTAATCCAGCAAATTATTCTTGGCCATGCCTGTGGAAACATTTTACTTTCTTCATATGTTATCGTTTGGTCGTAAACCACTTCTGTTGATAGATACAACTTTATGCTAGAACTCCCTGAGAGCTCAAGGTCAAGTTGAACCCTGGAACTACAATACTGACCTTCCCCAAAGAAGGATCAATTCTATGGGGCTGTTCAGATGTGAGTCCTCACGTTTACACTGAATGCATGAGGCATGGGTGGGATCACATGCAGTAGCTATGGCCGCATGTTCAATATTACATGGGGAAGGGGCTATGCACAGCTCCTCCATTTAAGCAAGAAGCCAGCCAAGGTGCCAAACTCATGACTGTTGTGAAGTGTGGCCAGCAAGATGTCAGCAGCATTGGGCGTGCGACCAGCAAGTTCAGTCCTGCTTACCTCCCAACCATTCATTGAACTCCTTAATCCTTTTGTCCGAACAGTTTTTTCATTAGTCATTCCGTCTTCCCCTCTCTCTGGTTTGCCAGTATAGGTCTTCCTAAAAAACGTGATGAAGTGAGAGAAAGGATTAGACTAGATTTAATTACATGGATGTACATTTAGCATGACTAGGCATTGTAATGAACCTGTCAGTGGCGAGAACCAGCCTTTGGGCGGTGTTTATTGGGAGACATGTCAGAATTCTAATTGTACACATGCCCCACCCCAGTATTACTGGAAACAATGGGTGTTGACCAGGATTATGTGAAATACTCTGTCCATGCTCTTCATTTGTCCTTCTTCTACACAATGTTTTGTGAATATGCACAATGACTGATGTTTATGTACAGTGTCTAGTCAACATATTTAACCACAGCATTTTTATCTGTATAGTAACGTATTTCTTTGTTATTTTTGAAGATGCAGCAGACAAATTAAATCTGCCTGTCTATCTACGTAGCTTTGTTCTGACCACACTACTGGGCACCCTAGAAGCAGCATTCACTTGGAAGGACAGCGTGCAAGGCTTTACTCATTCTGTAACTCAATTTATGCCCCATACTGACCACATTTAAAAGTCAACGGTGTCAGATGCAGCAGGGAGGAGGAGAGATTTGTTTGGCAAATGCAACAGAACTGTTTGTCATATTACTTTGCATTCCAAAATAATGCACAAAACACACTTTAAAAAATGATAATTAAGGCAAGTTAGATGTAATCAGAGTGCAGGTGTAGGAGTGACAATTAGAAAGATTTGATTATAAGTGCCTTTCAGAAATGCGTTATGTTACTGATAGGTAGACAGAAGTGTTCTTATGTAAAGTTTATGCAAATGACTGTAATCAAATACAGACTTGCATTTTTTTACACATTCCAATTAACCCCTTATCTTTTCTATTCTCTTATAGTATTTGTTTGATTTTTAAAACAGTCATTGGTGACATGGGCAGAACCCCCTTTTGATTCTTATAACAGGGTTTTGACCAAATCATTTCTCCCCTGCTTTTCAGCTGCATTGCAAACCACTTTAGAAATTCTTTAGTGTTTCAGACATCACCTGGCATAATGCACCTCAATAGGAAAAGAATACAGCCTTGTGGCTCTTTAGAGGTGGGAGGTAATAGACCCATCCAGGGTTCAACTTAGGTAGGTCTATGGAGATGCAAAATTAAAAAAAAAAACAACTCTATTGGCATGGCAAGCATTCTAAATACAAGTCACATTGCCAACAGGTGAATGTAGTCAAGGGTCATAAGTCATCCATTTGGAGGCTGATATGACGGTGGGATTTGGCTCAGCTAAGTAATAGCCTGGTAATGTGATTTAAGATTAAACAGATGGATGTAATGCATTTGCTTTTTAGCTGCCATGAGTCTTAGGTGGACCAGGCTGTATATCTTAATAAATTGGGTGGTGTTGCTGTTTCAAGTGCAGGCCCATGCAGAGCTTGTCTGAGACCCGGGGCAAGAGTCCTATTAGAATAACGTTATAAACTCAAGCAAAAAAAACAGCCGGTGCCTGGTTGGGGGACCCAGGTGTCCTGGGGCAAGTGTCCCCAGCTGCCCCTCCCGCTGCAGGGCCTGTTTGAGTGAATACCTGCATAAGCAAATGCAAATGTTATATGTGGATCAAGGCTTAATGTGTGCTCATTCTGGTGTTTTAAGAATGATAAGAATATCAGTTCTTGTTCTCATTGCTGAAATGGAACTATAGTAACATTATTCTACTTTGAAATCAGTTGACAGTTGAATTTAGGCCAATATGTAATTATTTTTCTAATGATTTTTTGTGTGTGTGCTATTGTCTCAGGTTGAAATCAGCCCACTTGAAAATGCAATTGAAACCATGCAATTAACAAATGACAAAATCAACAATATGGTTCAGCAACATTTGAGTGATCCAAACCTGCCTATTAATCCTTTGTCAATGCTGCTAAATGGCATTGTAGATCCTGCGGTTATGGGTGGCTTCACCAACTATGAAAAGGTATGTTCATTCAGTGTTCTCTGTGTAACCATGTTGGCTCTCCGGTGATGAGAAACCTAGAACTTATATATACTAAAAGTGTATCTAATTATTAAATTAATGGATGATCCACAGGATATTTGTCTTTTCTAGGAACCATTCCAAATCTTTACTAATGCAAATACTTCTGAAAATAGGCTTTTTGAGGGAAGGGACAGAACGCAAATCTACTCCTCTGAGAATCACTGAAGCTGGGGACCAGCAACCACCCACGTTGAATAAGGATCAACTGGGGCAGCATCTGTGGTTTATTTCTGTTCTTCAAGCTTTCTGAGATCCAACATGAGGCCTTTTTCGGCTGCCCACAGCAGCATTTGATGTCCCTCCCAGCCCTCGTTCTGCCTTCTCAAACCTAGGTCATAAAGGTGCTGTACTTTGGGAAGGAGGTTTGAAGGCTCTGACAGGGTCCTAGGGTCCTCCCTCCCTCCTCCTTCCCAAAGCCTAGTTAGCACTTTCCCAGCTTGGGCGAAGAAGATTGAGGGGCTCTAGGATCCTGCCAGAGCCTCGCACATCCTTTCCAAACTCCGAAACCACACAGCTTACCTGGCTTTGAGTAGGCAGCATGAGGACTAGGGGAAGTGTCCAATTTTGGCTTCACTTCCCCCCACTCCTGTTTGTGCTATCGAATTCTGTACAGTGGTACCTTGGTTCTCGAATGGCTTAGTTGTCGAACAAATCGGCTCCCGAACGCCACAAACCCAGAAGTAAGTGTTCTGGTTTGCAAATGTTTTTTGGAAGCTAAATGTCCGGCGCTGCTTCTGCTTGAGTGCAGGAAGCTCCTGCAGCCAATCGGAAGCCGCTCCTTGGTTTTCAAATGGTTTCAGGAGTCGAATGGACTCCTGGAACAGATTAAGTTTGAGAACCAAGGTACCACTGTACTGGCACGCCTTTCTTAGTTCCTTGGTACCCTCACACTAGTGAAAGCCAGTTAGCACGGAAAACACACTTGTGTACCTATGTGCCTATTTCAACAATGCTACTTTTCTGCATATCACTTCCCATTTGAAAAGTTCATATTCTATTGAAAATGGCTAAATAAGTGTATTCACTTTTTATTAGTTCTTCTACATTGTCAAATGTGTAATTTCTTTTGTAAAATGACATTTTTTCCCCTTAGGCTTTTTTTACTGAAAAATATGTGTATGACCATCCAGAAGATCATGAAAAAATTGAAAAATTGAAGGACCTAATCGCATGGCAGGTAAATCACGTCGTCAAGGAACCAAGTGGCATTCAAAGGCAGCCTGCTGTCATTTTTGACAAAACTCAGCCATCAAAGAATTCACTCCAGTGTATATGTTTCTATGGCATTTCAAATGCCTTGAAACAGGAGTTAAAGTTCATCTTTCTGTGTCTGACATAGTTTGTCATTTTATACTCCCAAATTTGACTAGCACTATTAACCCACAATTTTATCTCCTGCTGTTAAGTTCACAATTTAAAGATCTGAGAGCACTGGAACTTTCAGCTTAGAAACTATCATAGTATAGTTTAGTTCAGTGTGGCATTTCCTCCCAGCTGGGACTGATTTACCTCTAGGGGCAAAAGAAGAAGAAAAGGTAAGTGATAGGTATGGTAGCTTAAAAGTTCTGCTGTAAATATTCACTCTGGAGCTCTGCAGGAAGGCTGGACCAGACTAAAGATTCACATTCAATCTGAATACTTATTTTATGCCAAGGATGTGCTAGATGCAGAACAGAGTTATGGGATGGAGACTGAAGCATTAGGGACTGATAGCTGGAGTGGGGCAGATGTATGACCTTTAGGTTTTTCCTAGAACCATGGTGTATTTATGAAATAAATGAATAAAAAACACTCTGTTGTACTTTAGCCAGTTTGCTCCACATGGAATAATCCAAGCGTTCCTTAGGATGCAGCCAGTTGAATAAAGTAACTTCAAATCCAGTGCATCTTCGTTTACATCCCCTGCTCAAGACAGTATTTTCAATAAACGCAACGTCAGGCTTTTTCAGCCAGGACATGTGCCCAAATCACCTCTGGGAAGCAGAGACTGGAATCATGGATGCCCAGTCAGCCGATATTTCTTTCATGTATCTGTATCTATTTGAGTCAGTCCCTGTGATGGAAAATGGAATTGGTAACCATCACAACTGATCTTAACAAAGAGAGGAAAGGAAAAAGCACTGCCTCTGACCTACCTAGATTAAGACTAGGATAGTTCTGAAACTCCTGTTTTCATCTGCTTAATTGTGTATATAAGGGAGAGGATTCTGTAAGATGTTCCTCTTATTCACTGTTCACCTTGCAAGATTATGAAGAAAAATAGTATTAATTATAGAAAATTGTGCAGCGCTACCTTTTTTGGATCTTTCTCTTTTTAATTGTGAAGCTCAAGTACAGTAGTCTTTTTTTTTTGTTAAGGATTGCTGTTATTACTGTCAAATGCTGAATGTATTAGGGAGAAAAACTAGAAAGCTCATTCCAGCATCTGTTGTATAGTTATATGCAAATATTGTGTGTTTGGCCTCAGGATAATTTTATGATGCATTTCACAGATGTGACTGACTGCTTTTTAAAAAACAACAACAACAACACTGCTACATTCATGTTGTTTTATATTCAGTTGTGTCCTTATTATAAGAGGAATAATTTAAATTTCCAGGGGCCTATATTTTAGATTTTGAAGAAAGCTAAGATATAATATTCAGAAATTCTCTATGGACCATGAAAGTATTGCTGAACAAAAACTCGTGTGGTCCTCTGAAATTCTATTGATTCCCCCACCCTGGTAAGCTTTTACAACAGATTGGATTTTAGGAGTTTTCAGTCCTACAGAGAAAAATAATTTGTTCCCGGGAGACTAACTTAATGTCAGCACTGTGTCATTGCCCCTAATAACTATGTTAAAAATGAAGTTTAATGGTGCTCATGGACACACTGTTTACCCAGAAGAGAATTAGCGTGCTAGCAAAATTTATATAATATTGCAAGGTTGCATATTTAACAATACACATTTATTTTAATACAGATGCACATCATTTCCACCTCTCTTGTGCATTTCCATGTTTTCTTGCTTAAAGCTAAGAAACATAAACCAACCAGATTAATAGAAGCAAACTTTTTCCCCCTTGATATTGCTGCAGCTAGGAAGACACGGCGATGAGTTTTAAATGCCACATCAGAGTGTCCAGAATTAAACCTTTCTGTAAATTATTTCATTTGTTCCAGAAGGCAAAAAAGTGCCATTTAATTAGTTTAAATTGCTAATTAAATTAATTAGTGGCTTCACAAAAATGTGACAAAATGCCATGGCATCCCCCCACCCCAAAGATATGAATACATTCCTTCACATGATTCCCATCCACACGCTTTGCCCAAAAGCAAGGTGAAGTTAATCAACCAAGCAGTGTAGCAATGGCCATTTCCAGCACCAACTGCATGGAGTGTGCTCCACGTGGCGAACAATTTGAGCAGGAAGAACTTCAAATAAATGCTTATGTAAAGATGTGGTTATCTGGTATGGCGAAAGCCCAGTGCAGTTCAGTGCCTATTGTGGTGCTGCCTTGGCAGCACTACCTCAATGGCTTCCTCCACCTGAGGCAGCTGCTTCTCTCTGCCTCATGGATGGACCGGGCCTGTCAAGGACTGACAGCACTGGCTCTCCCCACTGATTCAGTCTTGTGGTCTCCAAGGAAGAAAAGGTGAATGCTTTCTTCAAACCTCTACTCCTCCTCAATGCGAGGTGTTGCCAGAGTGCTCTCCTTATTATAAGCTTCATATTTTTGCCTGTGACTGGGTGAGTATGCACAGTATGGGAAGGGCTTTCTGATAGGTAGGGAGTTAACAGTCCTTTGCCTACACACTGGCTGAGGTTTACATTCAGTTGGTTTATTTGAACCAGGATCTATTCCAGGGCCGAATTAGACCCTGAGGCCTTTTTCTGACCAGTGCACCTGGCTCTTTCCACCGTAACATAAGCAAAACAGCGGCCCCGAAGTCCTAAATCATGCGGTTTTCAATGTAAATGACAATAGTGCAACATTTTTCATGATTGTCCAGTCCACCAACGTGTTGATATTGCTTTAGCAGATACCGTATTTTTCGCTCTATAACACGCACCCGACCATAACACGCACGTAGTTTTTAGAGGAGGAAAATCCGTAGGCATGCCATCCGTAGGCATTCCCTCCATAACACACACAGACATTTCCCCTTACTTTCTAGGAGGAAAAAAGTGAGTGTTATGGTGCAAAAAATACGGTATATTCCGTGATGATTTTCTGAAGTGGGCTGCATCACTTACATCACATTCCATCATTTATCATATTTTTAACCTGTAAAAGTCAGGAATGACCCTGCAGCAAATACGTTAGGAAAGCTAGCTTCTCTTGTGGCTTATCCTTCCCTGGTCAAAAATAACACAACTGTGGTTCCCTGTATTTAATTGCCATATGGAAGATAGCTGGGAGTTGCTCTTTGGTGATTAACAAAAAATATGCTTCATTAGTTCTAATCAAAGTGGCAATTTTAATGTTTATTTTTTTCCGCTGCCAAGGACAAATCCATATGGGCTATAAATACCCGTGGCTACAGTTGAAATATTGTGCTTCTTTGGTCTTTTCCTTCAAAAGTGCCAAGAGAAGCAGCAGCTGTGTGCTGCTAAATGTCAAGAAAACAAATTTTATTCAGGATTTCATCCTGACAAGATTCATTGAATTTGTATAAAATGCAGTTCAGTTATATTGTCTTCCATACTTGTAAATCTTCTAATTTAGATGGATGTTCAGCGATGTTGGGGGGTGGGATCTGTTTTTAATCAGTATTATGGTTTAATTATGAATTATTAAGCAGAAGCCTCTTAGCTTGATTGCTGTGGAGAATATAAAACTCCAAAACTGTGTATCTTGGTAAAAGATTTCAGCCCCCACCCACTTTTAAGTTTGAGGGAGAAGAGACTAATAGGAGGTCTATAGCTTTGGGAATGAAATATCACTCTTAAAACATTTTAAAGGTCAGTCACATCTCCACACTACGAGCTAATTATGTAATCTTACCTTGGCATGGGTATTTTTTGACAGCGGCCCTGCACATAAATGATTATTTTCAATTATAAAAAAGGAATAATTTTGCCTTTTCTCAGCTCTATCTCTCCCTCTTCTAAAAAATTGGAAAACCAATTTCCGATTAGAAATTTAGGATTAGCATTGAACACGTAGTTTTCTATGTTTTATTAACAAATACTGATGTGCACAAAATGCAGTAGAGTATTTTGTTTTCCAGTGTGGTGCAAAGGGTCATAAATAGCATTTGTTAACCAGAAGCAGGCTTTGTTTCTTTACTATTTATTCTCTGGAAATCTGTTGGAGCTGACATTAATAGTGTAGCTTGAGCGTAGGCATTCATCAGCATGCTAATTTAAGGCGTGGTATGCCTTGGTATTCTTTTGAGCATAATGTAAATGGAATATTTATTCATCCTGATTAATTTAGCTGTGCATCTCAAAATGTGATGACTCCATTTATTTTAAAAGACAAAGAACTGAACAAGAACATGCCCAAACTGTAAATATCTGGGTGTTTGTGGGTTTCTTTGACTAACCACATTAGCAACTGCACAGATTTGCACAAACTCATTTTCCCCCTAAGAGTCACTGGAGGCAAAAGTGAGATTGTGCATGTTCTTGTATAGTTTTCAAAGGTGTTACAATTCCACAGCACCTTATATGTTAAGATGAAATTCCTGTTTTGCTCCTTTTTTGTTCTTTTGACACAAGACCAGAAAATTAATGGAAATATAAATTTCTGTTTCAGATTCCATTCCTGACAGAAGGTATCCGAATTCATGGAGATAAAGTCACAGAAGCACTTAGGCCATTTCATGAGAGGATGGAAGCCTGTTTTAAGCAACTGAAAGAAAAAGTTGAAAAGCAGTATGGTGTCAGGAGTCTTGTAAGTAGTTCTCATAAAATATCGGTTTTAGAATGGGAAATGTAAATAATGTTAAACCTTTTGTTTCCCTGTAGATTCTGCACTATTATAGGGGCTCTGAGGCAGAATAGGTCTCTATCTTCTCAGAGGATGCTCTGTTTTAAACCCAGTTCCATTTCTATTTAATATGACAAAATCAATGGTACCGTCAAGTGAAATTCAGTGTTTTATTAAAATATCCATAAAAGTAAGACAGAAGTTGTGAACAGGCTTTCACACAGGTATACTTAACATAAGCAGAGCCATAATGGATCAGATCAAAGACTTTGTCGAGCATCCTGTTCACCCAGTGGCCAAACAGATGATTATGGGAGACCTGAAAGTAGGGCATGAACACAACTGCTTTCCTTCCACTTGCACATACTGCCTCTGAGGTAGGCAACACACAGCCCTTATGACTAGAAGCCGTTGATAGTTTTATCCTCTGTGGATTGGTCTAAACTCATTACTACAACCACAAATTCCATAGTTTAACTCCTGCACTGTGTGAAGAAGTACTTATTTTGTTTCTCCTGAATCTTCCAACATTCAGCTTTAGTGGATGGCCTAAATTCTAGTATTTTGAGAGTATCAAAACAACTCAATTAAAGATTTGGCGATAGCCATGTCATGATAATCCGTTGTAGCAAAAACAACAGAGGCTTGTAAAATCTTAACATCTTTTCAGTTTATTGTGGCATAAATGTTCCTGGGTTAGGACAGTCTTTAGTCTGATAAAGTCTTTAATTGGCAGGCGTATGCATATGTTTATATGTTTGCATATTATATATTTACATTTAAATGGGTCAAAAGAGAAATATATACATAGTGGGACCAAAAGACCAGTAGTAAGCAATAGATTTGTCATATTTCTGTGCTGAGCCAAATCTATTCAACATGGCTAGGCGATGTGTAGCCCTCCAAATGTTGTTGGGTTCCAACTCCTATCAGCCCCAGGCAGCAAGGCCAGTCATCAGGGATGTTGGGAGTTGTTGTCCAATGACATCTGATGACCCCAGGTTCCCCTGGGTAAGTTCAGAGCAGAAGCAGGTCACAGTGTGGGGTGAAGCTGTTATGCTAGCCTCCCAACAGGTGGTTCACTGTTGCTTAATCGGAGGGAGATGGGAAGGCTGCAGGGGGATCAGGGCAAGAGCATGTCAACCTTCCCACTGTCTTATCCATGCCCCTTCCAGAGACTTGTCTGCTGGGAAGCTAGCATAACATTAAGAAATGGACAATTATGTTCTGTAGTGAGATAGGTAACCCCAATTTCAGCTGGGTCCAAATAAATAAATAATGGTTAAGCAATTTCATGCTGGAATGTTCCTTTGAAGTTTCTTCGTTGAAGTATAGTTTGAAGTCAGGAGTGCTTGCAGGAGACATTTCAGTATTCTGTGAAAAGATTAGTATACATAACAACATTTTCAAGTATTTAAGAGTGACCAAATATAAACCCTAAGAGGTAACCAGAAACATTAGATTTTACAGTATACTTTCCAGGTTCACTGTGAGAGACCTGCTTGGTTTAAAATCAAGACAGTATGCATTTTTTTACAGTTTTGTCATGAGATTAAATCCTCAGGTGGTATCTGACACCTTTTTGAAGCATCCGCCCTTTGAAGTCAAAGGCAGGTATCAAGGAATAAAATTTGTGAAATATCATTTCCAGGGGGTTAGCATTATATCTGCATCAGGCCTATTTGAGTGGCTTTATTGGTTTTATGCTTTGGGCGTTAACTAAGTAAAACTCCTTATATTGGTCTTGGATGTTTTGTTTGGAATAGCTGCATATTTGAAATGGAATTTATAATGCACTAAAAAACAACAACATAGAAGTGCTCATGTAATTTATTCCCCCTTCCACACTTTATGATGAAACAAATATATATGCACTCCAAAATTTCTCAGAAAATGTATAACTGTAAATCTTGAGTGTACAAGCTCAATATTGCTCTCTCTGCTTTTGTCATTGTGACATATGTTGTGTATTTGGTCCCACACAGAGGAGTAGATTTTTCAAGCTTTATTAACCACACAAATCATGTATGAACACTGAAGCCAGGCAAAATAATGAGACCCTCTTGTCATTTAAGAGATACGTTATCGTCACAATTGGTATAATTTGTGTCCAAGTATGCAATTAGAAATTGCTTAAGTCTCACTAATGTCTTGCTACACACATCTTGATTGTATAGTTTTGTTTCTTTTCTTTTTTGAAAATTGAAAAACAGCTTCCCTTATAGCGGTATCAGCCATGCTGGTGGGCTGCTTATCAAAATTGGAAACCCATTTCTATTACATATTCTTTAAATATAGAGCTTAATTCATTACTGTGCATAATTCATAGTGAGTAGAGCAGTCAACAATGTTTAATCTTATTAAAACCTACATAACCTTTGGAGTGCCACCTCAGGTGGCAGATACAGGTCTGAGCAATGCAGTGCTTGCTGCCACTGCCACCTGCCACAGGTGCGGAGGGGGGGCAGCAAAGCTAGCAGTAAGACCTGGAGCTGCCATCTGAAGTGACTGCTCCTCTCTGGCCTCCTCCCCCCCCCCCCCGGGCCATCTCCAGGTAGCTGTGGAGAGGAGGGAAGGAAGAGGCAGGAGGCTGCCTCAAGTGGCAATATGTCCTGGGCCAGCCCTACATTATGTTGGAATATCTCTCTTTCTTACAACTTGAAAACATTGGAAAAGCCACGAGACAGCAGATAAAATTACTGCCCTAGATGATAATGTGCTCCCTGTGTGAAGAGAGACGTTGATATAAGCCCTGTTTATATGTCACTTGTTTCAGTAGAACATTTTAACATATTCTGGTATTTGACTGCTATGCTTATATCCAGATATTATCTTCTCAGCCTCACACAGATCTGCAGCTCAGCTCTGTCAGAACGCATAGTGTTTTATCACTTCTGTCTGTCTTCGTGCAGCACCAGCCTCCTACTAGTTGGCAGGGCGGAAAATCTACCTGTGATCAAACAGCATGGGGTTCCTATTTTTGTTGGCAGAATTCAATTATTTTGTGCATATATTAGTTATTAATGGGTAACAAACCTTGAATAAATATTCAGAACAGTAAATTCTGCCTTTCTTGTTTCTTCCATCTGTGAAACTAGATTTGTGTGCCTCAGTACTAATATGTGTGCTTCTGTAAAGTCATTTATTTTGCCGGATTGACTGGGGTTCTCCCTGTGAGGTAGTAAGAATCAGGTGTGTTGGTGGTGTACCAGGCTCCCTACAGGGTGAGAGCCTGATGGTGAGGAAAAGATAAATCTCCATATTGGGGGGGGGGGAGTTGTGGATTTAGGAGTAGTTGTTGGTTTTTTTGGTTTTGAGTGTAGAATTCATATTGTATTTCTTATATTGATTCCTTTTTGATGAAATATATAAACCACTTAGAGAGTTTTGTTGAAATAGAAAGTGGTATATAAATTAACTAGATAAAATAAATAAACATCTTTATCTATTTCAGTTGTTTAAAGCAACGTGGCTAACTTTTGGCCCTTCACATGTTGCTGAACTACAATTCCCATCATCCCTGATCATTGGCCACACTGGGTGTAGTTGATGAGAGTTGTAGTTCAGCAACATCTGAACCAGGCTAGCCACTCTGGTTAAAAGGCTACATATACATGTGAATGAATGCTAGCATTATAATTTCTGTGGCCTTGAATAATATAATTTTATTTCAAAATACCTTTCCTCAAGAAAAACGTTTTCACTCTTCTGAATGAAATGAATGACACCTAAATAAAAGTACATCTTTTATAACATTCATGTATTTGGAAGTGTTCTGGCAATAAAAGAACGATACTTGCTCTTTCTGTAGCCCTCAAGCGTGGATGACAGACGAGGTAGTCGGCCAAGGTCCATGGTTAGATCATTCACGATGCCTTCATCTTCAAGGCCACTGTCTGTTGCTTCAGTTTCCTCCATTTCATCTGACAGCGCACCTTCGAGACCAGGCTCTGATGGGTACGTGTGGTCTACTGCATGCATACTCTGTAGCATTTTCTCTACTAGCTCACACTCCTAAGGTTCATAAATATGCCTGCTTCACATTTTCTTTGGGCTTTTTGATCCATATATTAAAATTTTCAGGTAGGGTTTTTTTTTAAAAAAAAATCTTGTGTTGAGATATTAGCAATAAAATTCCTTAGCCTGAGAATTTACCACTCTCTTCTATTTACTTAAAGTATTGAAGTTAAGATTTCATGAAGGCCAGTTTATGAGACTGAACGCTGGTCTCATACTTATTAAGAATCCCTGCAGTTCTTGACACACACAATGCTAATTGCAGTGTTAATTTTTAAAAAGCTTTGGAATGCTTCACAATGTTTCTGACATGTGAAGTCAGGTGTTCTATCATTCTTCGCAGCTGCTCTTCGAAGCTGAGAGAGAGGGCATTCCAAAGAGCTGAGATACCTTGTGACTTGAGAGGGCACTTAGAAGTAGAGCAGAACCCTTAGTGGTTCTGTAGCAGCATATCTCCATTATGTTCCACATGCCCCTCCCTTTTCCCTTTGGTCACACAACAACCAGTAGCCATTTGCAGGGAGAAGGGACAGTTGGCTATGCAGATACTCCTGCATGTTGAAAGAGAACCATGCCCTGCATTGGTCAATCGTATACATGTCTGCTACCTTTGACATGTGATACACATTTACAAAGACATATGGTGGCTGTACAAATATTTTCAGTTGTTCTTTACTTCAACATTCACACAAGCACAGTTTCGTAGACTTCGGTTTCTGCCAGCCAAACTACCAGCTTTGGGAGGGTGGGGGGAGCTTAAAACTGACCCTGTTCATTCTTCTAATGCATAAGGGACCTTGCCAGTTTCCTGCCGGAAACCACTCCCCCAAACCAAGCTGCTGTCTGCTCCTGAAGGTAACAGCAACTCTGGTGGCAAACAGCAGTAGGTGGGAGGTTTCTTGCAGGCAGCTACCATGCACCTCTGCTATGAATCGGGATCACTTTCCAGATAGAGATGCCACAACTTCTAGCTTCCCCAAAAGAAAAGCAGACAGTGTAAATAAATATAACCTATACTTTGGCCCTGAGAGGTTATAAACTACAGGTGTATTAAAAAAATCCATACAGGTGTTTTTCACTTCATAAAGTGTATTGAATTGTGAATTTGAATTGAGTGCCGAAGCTGCATTCCTATACATACTTAACTGGAATGTAAGTCTCATTTAACACAATGACACTTACCTATTGAGTAGATGTTTATAGAATTGCACTGTTAGTCTACTACATGAATTGTTAGGGCTGTTCCATAATAGTTTGCGGTAAATTTTGATCAATAGCCAAAATGAATTAGTTGTTCTGTCACCCCCATTATAGTATCATTAAGTTTGATTGGTTGATGAAGGGATGGAGCACTAAAGTGTTGCTGCACCTAAAGATGTAGTGATTGGTACTGATATAGCGATGGCCTTTATACCCTTCAGGTTTGTGCTTGAGCCTCTTCTACCAAAGAAGATGCATTCTCGGTCACAAGACAAGTTGGACAAGGATGATCCCGATAAAGAAAAGAAGGAGAAGAAGAAAGAAAAGAGAAACAGCAAGCACCAAGAGATATTTGAAAAGGAATTCAAGTCGACAGATATCTCTTTGCAACAGTCTGAAGCAGTGATACTTTCAGAAACGGTAATGATAACTGGCCTATGTGTAAAATGATAATAGCTTCCACACACCTAAACACAATGAACATTGCAGGGAAATGATGGTGTGCTTGACACTATTGCTGGAGCAGTATCCAGTTTAAGAGTAAATTCCACATTTCAAATACTTGCAGTCTGTTTGGCAAGCGACATAAGGTACAGGCGAACTTTAAATGCTTTGGAGTTAAAAGGTAGCAGATTTATTCTGACATGTAGCTGAAAGAAAATGCTCTGAAAAGGTTAATTAATCAAACTACTTTTACAGATGCTCAATGTCTTTAGGGGCATCAGTAATATAATGCCAAGTAGTATAGGGATAAAAACACAACTTTCATTAAATTGTTTTACTTGGAAGAAGACTACTTTCTATAAATGATACATTAAAAGGTGAGGCATCCATCTCAGATGCTGGGGCAGAGAATGGAAGTGAGATGGCGAACGATAGTGGCGTGTGTGCCACACCCCCTGCCCTACAGTCTCTTAACTAGATTACTAGGAGGGCACTATCCCATAGCTAGGGTTGAAATAAGCTGCAGCTGTCAGTCTGGTCAGCTCCTGCATATAGAATAGGAGAGCTGTTATCTTTTCCTTGGATCAGGCAGCAAAATGTCTTGGGCTGCCCCGGTGACATGCTAAAATTCTGCATCTTAGCAGCTCTCAGCAGTACAGTAATTTATAGACACAGTCTGCCAGTGGTTAGAATCTACCCTTCCAGTTTTTCATCAGTATTTTTAATGAATTGTCATCAATTTATTTAATCTTAGAGAAGTCCTCAGTTCTTGAAATACATAATAAGGAAGCTTTCTCAGCTATGCACTTGGTAAATCACCATGGTAATTTAACTGGGCGATCAAAAACAAAGATATAAACTTTATGAAGAGAAAATTGTTCATAATTAAAGCGTTCTTGCATGCTTCTGATCTCTTCTACAAAGACTATTTAAATGCTTCAGTATTTACAATTATCAACAATAGTTCTTTAGATTTGTTGTGTAGATCCTTTCTACATAGCAGACCAACTTCTTTGACATGGGCTCTCATTCTTCATTCATTCATTCCAGAGGCTGAGGCTCAGACTAGTTCGAAGTATTAAAACAAGACTGTGAGAAAGTGTGTCAAACATCAGCGTAATTGGCTGAACATATCATTGATTCAAGGACAAGTAGTATTATTAGCCCCTTGCATTTTTTTCAATTAGGCTAAAATAATAAAAATCGTATTTTTATTCTGGATTCACTGAGATTCCTAAATAACTGGGGAAATGCTCTTTGTAGAAAAACATTAATTAACATAAGTAACCATGAAAATTATACAAACAGTTTAAAACCTGTGTCCTGAAATAGAAAGTAATTTTGTTTGTTTATAGGGCTAGAAAAAACTTCCTGCCTGGAGCAGTGAAAGGTACTTTCCAACATTATTTTGCTAACAGCAGTTTCCTGTATTTTTTCTTTACCAAGGCAGACCTACCTAGGCAAGCTTGGAGACTTAAGTACATGAAAATGCTCTGAATTGTGTAGGCAAGAGAATAGAATAGATGACGTCCTCTAAGGCAGTGTTTCTCAAACAGTGGGCCACAGTGCTACAGCCTGCCCATGGCCTTCTCACTTTACTGCCCCAACCCCTAGCCAGACCTTTAGTTGGGCCAATACCAGCACCACCAGTTCCTTGTATACTGCGTAAAGGTGGCTGAGAGACAGAGAATTTCAGGTGAGCAGTAGAGAAGGAAAGTCTCCTTCCTCTAGAAAGTGAGACAGAAGGTTAACTGGGAATTAAAAGGAAGGGAATAAGCAAGAAAAGGTGTTACAGGAGAAAGAAGTAAGTGTAAAGGCGCCAGGGAGCAGGGATGAAATAAACAAGCAGTTTGAGGGGTGAGGAAAAGGGCACATGTTGAATGTGAGAAGGCAATAGCAAGTCAGTAAAATTTCTTTGAGAAATGTGGGCCTTGGAAGGAAAAAAAGTTAAATGAAGAATTATTCTTGAGGTACATCCTCAGACTCGGTAAATTCTGCCTAAAATGGGGGAGTCATTAACTCTAGAACAAATTGCTTGAGGAAAGCTGAGGTATGGCACTCGTTGCCATAAGGAAAAAACTGCAGCAAAGAATTTAGCAATTTCCAAAGATGGTTTAGAGATCAGTAGAAAGGGATGTTAGTAATTGCCGGCTGATTGTACTAAACTCTGTCTTCATTTGCTACCATTTTGTGACTGGTGGGCCTCAATAATTTTCAGCTCTTTAAAGTGTGCCCTTGGGGTAGAAGGTTTGAGAATCCCTGCTGTAGACCATAAAAGTCCATTCTTACAGTGCTCCCTGCTCAAAGTGACTTGGCTTTAAGTGACAGAACACAAAATCATCTGCAACAATATTCAGCGGTATGAAAGCCACAAGAGTCTTCTAAGTACATTTCTATTGTGTATGGATCATTACCCCTCTGCAGTTACTTTTGAGGAGTTTTATGGTTCACTAGGCACAGGAAGTTAGTTCAGTATCTCTAAGAATAAAGAAATCCTATCAACAACTAGAAATATTAGTCAGTATTTTAAGAAGAAAAGGAAATATGTGTGTTATGATGGTAAGATATGTTTCCACCAAGCATATTTTGCACTGTGGCCTGTGCTTTGAGAAATACTCTAAATATAGTAATATGTTTCTAGCAGAGAATTCTCATGAAAACAATCTAGTGTATATAAAACAAAAACCTAGTGGTGTAAGTGGTATATCTTTTAGTTTTCCTAAAGGTTATAACAAGGTGTAACTATGATAGGAATAGCCAGCTGTCATTTTGTTAAATAAAACCTGGAAACACCTAAAAAGTACGTTTTTAAAAATTGACTGTACATTCAAGGCCACAAAAACTGTGTTTAAGAAAGAACAAGCCAAGGATATATTTTAGAAGAATACTGCATTGAGACAAAAACCGTTTTTTTCCTTATCGCTGTGTTGTTACATTAAGAACATATTTATCACAAGGTCAACGGCTCACTAAGAAATTTTTCCTCCTTTGTTTCCAGCAGCTGTGCTGTAAGAACAAATTATATATCCTTGGACTGTGTGATGTATGTGTGGAAGGTATACTTCAAATTGAGTCTTGCTTGCTTCTTTTTTTTTTTTAACCAAATGCAGATCAGTCCATTGAGACCACAAAGACCAAAGAGCCAAGTTATTAACATCATGGGAAGTGAAAAACGTTTTTCTGTTTCCCCATCACCGCCTTCTCAAACCATCCCTCCACCAGTCACTCCAAGGACCAAGCTTTCATTCAGTTTACAGTCCAGTAAGTCTGCTTTAACTGATTAATCACACTAACTTATCTTTTTACACTGCTATAACCCCACCCCGGGACCGTTGGGTGAAGGGCAGGTAAGAAATAGTAATTTACCAAACTTTTGTTTTTTTCTGATATACTTGAACCAGCCAGGTCATATCAGGAACTTGATATCTCTGAAATGTTTTATGATCATCTGGCTAATTAGGTTAACCAGAGAGTAAATCAGACTATGTCCATCAGGATTCCTTTCACCTTTCGACTTGCTTTCATCAGGGCTGAGTAGGATATATTGTTATGATCCTACTCGCATCAGTTCTAACCACAATGACCAACAGTCAGCAGTGATGGGAGCTGGAACCCACCATCATCTAGAGAGCCACAATGTTCCCCACACTTGGTTTAAGTGAAGAATAATTGTGTGGCCTGTTCAAGGGGGAAATTTACTAAAGGTAAAGGTACCCCTGACTGTTAGGTCCAGTCACAGACGACTCTGGGGTTGCGGCGCTCATCTCGCTTTACTGGCCGAGGGAGCCAACGTTTGTCTGCAGACAGTTTTTCCGGGTCATGTGGCCAGCATGACTAAGCTGCTTCTGGCAAACCAGAGCAGTGCACGCAAACGCTGTTTACATTCCCGCTGAAGCAGTACCTATTTATCTACTTGCACTTTGACATGCTGTTGAACTGCTAGGTTGGCAGGAGCTGGGACCGAGCAACGGGAGCTCACCCCATCACAGGGATTCGAACCGCCGACCTTCTGATCGGCAAGCCCCAGGCTCTGTGGTTTAGAAGACAGTGCCACCCATGTCTCTTAAAATTTACTATAGGATCCAGTAATTTCACCGTGTAGTGTATATAGTTTTATATAAACGTCCTATAGAAATATTTACTTAGAATATTATTTAGTTAATTTTGCCACAGCATTCTGCCAATAGAGTATAGGTCTTCAGACCCAACCCTCTAGTTAACGGTTTGGAGGCTCAGCCATGTGCTATAGACTTATATACTCTCTCCGCTGCTAGAAGGATCCTTTCCTTGTTTAGGGACCCAGGCTATTAACTCAATGTACCAGCATTTATTCAGCTTACTGTTCCACATCAGGATCAGGGCCTGTGTGTTTTTACTGAACAAATGAACAGCTACAATTGCTTCATACTCAGGCTGATTATTTTATACATAATTTTCAAAAGGGGTATGAATATTTTTTTGTATAAGTGTTTAATGAATCATCTTATTGCGTTAGCTATATGATATTTTTATAGTGCAAAGGCTATAGGAAAATCCTCCAGCTACTATAAAAATCTGTAGTGCAGAACAATGAATGAAGTCCTTTTACAAGTATTAAAGAAAGTAATTAGTATATGCTGTTTCTTAAACCATTATCTTTTACTGACTACTGCCTTCCAAGAAGTCCCCTGTAACAAAGAATATGGAACAACCACCTGTTCATATTCACTACAGCAGCAAACATCCTTCCAAACTGCTTTGTGATGGTAACCTTCCTCAGTACAAGTTGTTCTGAAGTTATAGGCACCTGAACCCTTCCCTTGACTGTTATGTTTTAGGCTTCTTCTCGTGGGCTTGGATCTAAAGTTTTTGCTCCATGAATTTAATAAATTTCTGTTCATGAAAAGCAAAAACCGCAGCAAGCAGGAGGAGTACCCCCCCCCCGGCAGCTTCATTCCCTAAGGCTTGCTGCACACCCCCAGAAGACCCAAATGGTCTCAGCCGCTGGTGGCATTGCAGTTTCCTACACATGTCTTAAAGCATAGCAAAGAAGTGCAATTAAGCTTTTTGTGCTGCTACTGAAGGACTTAAGGATGGTGCTTCTCTCAGGGAGAATGTTTTCATCCTAAAAAGTGCCTCCTTTGAGGAAGCATGACGTATTACTGTATTTACTTTCACATTTTAAAGGCACATGGTTGCATATAGCAACTCTGTTAATAATAATAATAAATCACCCACCAAAATCACTATGTGAAGGCCTCTCTAGGGAGATGAAGGTAGTTCCTGTATCCAGAAAGGCACAAGTTTTCCATCCCAAATCTGCACAAACATGCCTGTGTGCATCTTGATTGTGCCAGAACATGAGCTCCACCATCCATTTAGCATAAATCAAGAATATGTTCTCAGTTGGTGTGAGATTGGGTTCAATTAAGTACTGTATATTTTGCTCCATAAGACGCACTTTTTCCCTCCTAAAAAGTAAGGGGAAATGTGTGTGCGTCTTATGGAGTGAATGCAGGCAGGAGGCAGGCGGGAAAAGCCCCCAAGAGCCACACACACACTCCGCGCGGCTCTTGCAGGCTTTTCCCTGAGGAGGAGGAAGGGCAGCCCATCTTTGACGGGCTGTCCTTCTCCCACTTCATGGAAAAGCCCGCAAGAGCTGCACACCCTTTAAAGAGTGTGCGGCTCTTGGGGGCTCTTCCCCAAAGAGGAAGAAGGCTCACAAGCCTCCTCAGGGAAAACCCCCCAAGAGCCACACACACACTCCACGCGCTCTTTAAAGGGAGCGTGGCTCTTGGGGGAGCCTTAGCCGCGTGCAGCCTCTCCCGGGCAGGGGATGAAGGCTCCCCTTGCCTGCAAGAGGCTGCACGCGGCTATCCCATAAGCCAGGACGGCAAGCGGGATCGCTGCGCAGCGATCCCACTTGCTGTCTTGGCTTCTGGGATTCAGAATATTTTTTTTCTTGTTTTCCTCTTCCAAAAGCTAGGTGTGTTTTACAGAGCAAAAAATTCGGTAATTCCTTAATTTTGCCAAATCTCTATAGTGGAGCTTCTTGAGACCCTAAGAACATGAGAGCCTTTGAAATTGTCCCCTTTTTTGCTGTGAGGTAAGAAAAAAAGACTAGAAAAGAATGAAAGTGAACCATTTTACTTCGTTGTTTATTTTTGTTATAGCCCACCACGAGACCTTCAGCTAAGAGTTGGTGAATGGCCGAAGGTCAACCAGGGATTTGAACCAGGGTCACCAAGCACAACATTTACAATATCATTTGTTACTAATTTTGCACTTTGGAGGTGATTCAAAGTTACAGAATTATTTCAAGAAGTATAGTAAAGGAAAATCCAATTTCTTAAGTGTTCAGTGTGGGCATACAGATTTAAAACAAGAGTACTGCAATACAATCAATTTTTGAAGGACACTGAGGTGTCAGCTTATTTTGTAGTTAATTTCAGAAAATATTGTTTTGTGTCCTCTTTGTAAGTATTTCAAGCTATTTAAACAATGAATGACTCCTCATTTAATTACAGTAATTTCCTAAAATTTTAATAACTATATGTTCCTAATGTGTGCATTTAATTCCAGAAAGATTGTGTGGAAGAGTAAATAAAGATTTGTTTGATTAGATTGTAGTATACCTTTGGAAAATAAATGTTTAACATTGTTGAATTTTCAACAATAGTTACAGGAAAATGCCCAAGAAGCTACAACAGAAATGATGCTTCTGCTAATAATATGCATGGGCAAGTCACAAGTAAAGTCACTTTCCGAAATGCTGGTGTTCTGAAACAGTTGACATCTGGAAACCCTGATTAGCATTGTCCTGTGACCATGACTCTCCCTTCTTTTGATTATATGAGACATGATATGGCCCTTTTATTTCTCAAACAACACATTCTTTCTGGTATGTGAATCCAAAAATTGCATCAGTAGGTGCACCTGTGCACTCCATTTTGTTGTATTAATCATTATTTCATATTATTTTAAAATGAGTTACCTTTCTGCTTGCCGATCAGAAGGTCAGTGGTTCGAATCCCAGCAACTGTCTATGGACAAACGCCGGCTCCCTCGGCTTGTAAAGCAAGATGAGCGCCACAACCCCAGAGTCATCTGCGACTAGACTTAACTGTCAAGGGTCCTTTACCTTTTTTATGTTTCTGCAATAAAAAAAAAGTCCGCTGACAATTTTAAGCTTTTAAAACAATGATATGTGCATGCAACATTTGCTAGGAATTTGAAAGTTGACTTCAATGACTGTGAGATATGTGTTTATTTTCAGATCTGGAACTAAATGGCATGAATAGCTTGGAAATGGCAGACATTCCTCCTCCATTGCCTCTGAAAGGCAGCATGGCAGATTATGGAAATCTCATGGAAAGTCATGAATCTCTTAGCCCTGCGACATCCCCACCTGTACCTCAAAGAGTAAGTTTTATAACTGGAAGTGACTTTCTTCAAAGCAAGTCTACATAATGTGTACTTCTGTGGTCAGTAATTATTTTCATGGAGGATAACAGAATCATAGAATTGTAGCATTGGAAGGGATCCTGGGGGGGGGGGTCATCTAATCCAACCCCTTGCGATGCAGGAATCTCAATGCACAGTCCCCTATCCAGTTTGAAACCATACTGGATCCTATTTAGCTTTGCAAATGTGCTAGCCGTTTTATTGCTGCACCACTAGGAGGCCCACATAAAGGAGAGGATTTTAAGTCCACAGTCTCTAAGCTGTGCACTTGCAAGGTTAAAAAAATAGGATTAAGAATCAGTTAAAATTAACCATAAAACATATTTAAAATGCCTGCTGAAATAAAATAAGGTCTTAAGTTCAACAGGGAAGGCATCTGTCCGATTTCAGCTGGGAGGGAGTTCCACAAAATCACATTCACAAGACTAAACACATGTCTCCTAGTGCACATGATACATTGTCTGAGACATAAACTGTGACTCCCAAGAAGACTTTAGTGAATGAGGCAGGATATAAGGAACCAGGTGGTCTTTAAGGTGTCCTGCCCCCAAGTTGTGAAGGACTATATGCTAGCATATAGGCAGCCAGTGCAAGCTTTTAGGTGCTAGAGCTATGTGCTGGTTGCAGGCTGTCCTCACCCACAGTATTTTGCACTAACTGGAGCTTCTTGGCCAGACCCAATAGCAATCCACACAGTGTGTATTGTATTGCAATAATCAAGTTGTGAGGTTAACAATGCATGAATCATTGTGACCGGGCTATCCCTGACCAAGAATGGCCATAGCTGGTGGATGGAGTCAGAACAGCAGCTAATCTGCACTCTCCAAAGTCCGCACCCACTTGTCCCTTCATCTGCTTCTGGGTTGTAGATTAGGAAAGCAACTGGTGTTTTCAGGACCATGGCTTTCCTTTCTCTGATCCCCGGTGAATGCCACAGAAAATGTTTTCCTTGGCAGAAGAGAATGCTAGGTGACTTGTATGTGAACGCAGATTAATCGGGTAGTGAAACCTATACATAAAAACAAAGTATTGTAAAACAGCCTGATAGAGGCTGTTAAAAAGACAGAGGAGAGTCCCAGCAGAAACTTAGATTTTATGTTTTTCCTATCTCATTTCAGGAGAGAAAATAAAGTATATTTCAGACAAGTTTAATATATGAAGTTTGTTTTGCAGGCATTCACTCACCAGTTTCCTAAAGGCAAGCAATTTTGCCACTCTATGTAATGGATTGCTGAAACATTTGAGCAAAAATTGTTGCTGCTGGTGAAAAGAAACTATTGTTTAACAATCTTAGATTTCTGTTTCTAACATCCTATCAAAGTCATTCGCTAACATTTGTCAAAATTTCTTCAACCTTTGACCTAAGCAAACAAGTTGTAACACAATCTAAATAGTAAGTCTGAAAATAGTAAGTCTGAATATATATATATAATAAAATTAGTAGGTTTCTGTTTAAATCTTACTTTTAACCCATATTAGATATTTAAAATATTGATACACTAATGTTCTTGAGAACCAAAAGTGGTATTAGGAAAGATTGTGATAGCACAGCTCTTGAGGAGAAATGTTTCCAAGCTCTGAGCTGTTCCACTTCCTTTAGCTGTGGATTTCTCCCCTTCATTTTAGTATGCAGGAGCTATTTTGCCTTCTGCATAGGAAGCTGACTGGAGTCCCTAATGTAATTAAATTGACTCTCAACAGTGTTTCCTCTATTCATCTTCTAGCATATCATAGTATACAATTCTAGTTAGTCAGCCAATTGTACAAGGAGGCTGCAATTATCTATAAGTGTGTCAAATATCGCATACAACTATATTCCTCTGACATCTTCAGAACCCCAGTTACAAGTGAGGAACTTTATTCATGCATTGATCACCTTGCATTAGACCAGCATGCTAATGGAATCGTGTGGCTTGACAATGTTTAGCCATTTTTCTTTGCTTTCAGTACTCCTTCACCCACCCACCCCCATGCAATGTTCTCCTATAGGAGGGTGGGACTCATTGTTAATCTTACTTTACATATTAATAGAAGAAGCTATGAGGCAGTAACTTGCCCATCGTCAGCCCAATGAGTTTAGGGCTGAGCTTCCCGCAAATACATACACATAGACGCATCTCACATAATTATCAGTGTTAGATTTGGCAAATGAAGACTTGGCTGCCTTTGAATTACGCACCCTGAGTATCTGTGGGGATAACCCACTGAAATTATTAGCTAACCTCATTTTATTCACATTAAACAAGGATATGGAACACAAAAGTAGAGAGTGCTCTGTATTAGAATGAAGTAGGAAATGTTAAAGATGGCACAAAAAATACGCAAAAAATGGGCCTATATCACAAAATATTTGAATTGCAATTGCAGCCCATTATATGAGAATTCATTTTAGCCAATTTTGAATGCATTGAGGAAAAATCGTTTTATTATGATGATTTATTCACACAAATTTATTATTATTGTTATTATTGCCCTACCCATTCTCATTTCAAAACATTTACTGGTAGATATGCACACATACAATCTTATCTAACATAGTATTATAAAATCTCTTTTTTGAAAGGTTTTCCTAATAAATATATCTGAGCATAAAATGGGACCTTTCATTTCTGGTGAAGATCTGTTACATAAAGGCTTCCCCCCCGTTCTTTCATAGCCTCACACACATCGTTGCATATAAAATCAGCTGCATAGTTAGCATTCAAAATCAAGAAGAGAAAGGAAATAGACAATGGAGCACTTAAATTTGTAACATTGGCTCTAACGCTTACTAAGCACACAAATAATGGCTTGATTCCCATCAATCCAAAAGTAGATACAAAGCTTGATGATGAATGTGCCATAGAGCGGAAGCAATGCCCAACGCATAATAAGAGAACTAATACAGGCAAGAAAAAGAGTTTTCCTCCAATTCTAATGCTTTATGCCGTATCAGAGAAATCTGCTCATAGCAAACATTATGGTAGAACAAATATATGCATCTGTGTTCTGCAAGTTGGAAAAGTTATAGTCACGTGTACACATCCCTTTGGTATTCTGTGAATACTGTTACTTCTCCAGATTCAAGGCAAATCTTCACAACTATCCAGTACATTACCCAGAATACAAAGTATTCAGTTTCATCACAGTGCTACTTGTCTGCAAATGAAAAGAGTCCTTCCATCCATGGAAGGTACTAAGATCCAGTGGAGACTCCTCACTGAAGGAAGTTATCATTGCTGAAGCCTTTTCCCCCTGAAGCCCCCACACTTTCTTTCATGGTGTTCCAGAAAGTTTCCCAACCCCACAGAGCTACTTTTCAGGAGGCATGGGGAGCTGCAAGTAGCCTTACTACTCCTTTCCAACATTGCATCACAACTCTGATGGGCACAACCATGGTCTTTAACCCAATGAGTTCTATTCATGAATGGAAGGGCTCCATCTGGTTGGCAGTAGAGACTCCCTGCTAGAAGAAGTGGTGGGACAAGGTGGGCTTCTTTTTCTCTCTGCTGACTCCCATGCAGCCTCTCATGCCACTCCAAACCCTACAGAACAGTTTTTCAGGGGACAGAAAGAGGGCTAAAGGGGGGGGGGAGGAGGAACTGGGAAAAATAAACTCCTTGGTTCGTTCCTCCAACACAAGTGAAAATCCCCTGAGTTCAGGTCTGGATTTAACCTATTTCATGCCAATTGATCAATTGGAGGGTAAGGTCATTAAATAATTATATTCTAGAGCTGTATGAATAGGGCCTGCATGTTGATTCTGAGACGTCTGCACAATATGGTTTTGATCCTGCACAGAGATACCATTCCTTCTTTTACCAAACAAAAAAACCACCACATTAAAAGCTTTACAAATTTCTAGACTTTAGGCAATGATCCTCAACTGCTAAATCTCTAGGTAAGGAGATGGGGATAATGTTCAGGGAGCAAACCTGATGTTTACAGAAGGGTGAGAGTAATGAACTTTCCTGGAACAGCACTCTTTAAAAGCAGGTTAATGAACACTGTGGCATAATTATTTCATTTAAGCAGCAGTGTTACTTTTACAAGACTTTCTAACAGGCAGATTTCATATAACAAAGCTTTGAATGCTCTTCCTTTAATTCAAAGATATAATTCAAAGATTTTATCTAGATCATGAAAACGTGCCTGCTATTGCTTTTCCATTATTTGCAGATATGGTGTTACTATTGTGAAGAAATTACATTGGACAGATTTGCCTGCTTGCAGTTTCATTTTAAATATTTTTAAGTATTTATACCCTGCTGTTCAGCCGAAAAAGGACCCAAGAGAGGCTTGCAACAATCAGTACTAAGTCGATCCCTGTCCTCCATCTTATAATCTAAAAGACATGGCACAAAAGGAAAAAGTACTTGGAGGGAGAAAAGGGAAAAGACATTAGTTCTTATTTTGAGTTTTTTGTCACAGCGGGGGGGGGGGGGGAGGATGCAAGCTCCCTGCAGCTGCTGCTGTTTTGGCAGATGTATGAAACTAGGTTGGTCTTCCCCTTCCTATGTAGGCGTCCTGGGGGACAGGGAGGACAGTCTCTGAGTGGCCCTTGGTTCCCTGGCGAATGCAGAGGCTGCACTAGAAGACAAGGATGATAATAATAATATATTGTTTATACCTCGCCCATCTGACTG
Source organism: Podarcis raffonei (assembly GCF_027172205.1). NCBI lineage: Eukaryota > Metazoa > Chordata > Lepidosauria > Squamata > Lacertidae > Podarcis > Podarcis raffonei. The sequence goes on along the minus strand of NC_070606.1, from coordinate 44,535,317 downwards.
GGTTTCCCCAGCCACTCTGGGCGGCTTCCAACAAAAGATTAAAAACACATTAAAACATCAGACATTAGAAACTTCCCTAAACAAGGCTGCCTTCAGATGTCTTCTGAATGTCAGATAGTTGTTTATATCTTTGACATCTGATGGGAGGGCGTTCCACAGGGTGGGCGCCACTACTGACCTTCATAGTCCCTTCCAACTCTACAATTCTATGATAATTCTATGATCTGTATTAATTATGAAATATAGAATTGAAATAAAGGCTATCGCTTTTTTTGCACTCAGTTGTTGCACACACACATATTATAGTTCAAGTGCTTACTGGGAGCATTGTCACATAATACTATCAAACCCGCTATGTGGTATCCAGTGTGCTCGCCCTCCAGGTGTTGGACGCCAGCTCCCATCAGCCTCAGCCAGCTTGGCCAATGATCAGAAACGGTGGGACTTGTTGACCAGCAACATCTGGAGGGGGTGATATTGGCTGCCCCTGTTACACTATTATTCAGGGTAAGCAAAAGGCATTCAATATATTCCCTGTGCTACATTAAAACTGAAAAGAAAATTATTTAGATGGTAAGGATAAAGAGTTGCATATCTGTGTGTGTCTTTGAGGACCTAATAAATATTATAGTTAGCTGTAGGAAGTCAAGTAACTCTTGAATAAACTTTTGATCACATAGAGAGAATTTTGGCCGGCTAATAACATGGAAGGAAACATTCACAGTATTTCAATGCACAACTCAAATTTTATTTTAATCCATGGGTTATTCTGAAGGAGAGAAATCATTATCGCTTTTATATTTTACATTTTCCCCTTAACTATTGTGCTGTGTTCCGCAAAGACTATGAAGAGAAACAAGACATTTTAAAGCACAATTGCTTTCTTTTAATACAGAAGGAAACCAAACAAATGAGAACAATTTGGTACTTGAAATGGAAAGGACAGATTGCTTATATGTTGCAGATGTGCGTTTTACATGAGGTTCCCATTTCCCCTGAGGTACACGTGACTGAGGGAAGTCTGCCTAGAATAGGGTTTAATTTGAACTGGCAGGTTCTTATTATTATTTTAGAGAGAAAGCAATCTCTTAAAACCTGAAAAGCACCCTAGAAACTACTGAAACATAAACACAGACATTTAATTAATGTAAAGTTAAGCGAAATTTGGTTTTGCATTTCAGCCACATTGTTGAGCGGAAATGATTCGGGCACCTGTGATATTATTCTTGAGATTCTAAATAGCCCTTTTGTCAATTTAAATTTTAAATGAACTGAACAAAACCAGATTATCATTCATAGTATACAATAGGCTTTTAGAAATGAAAACAAATATATAGCAAATAGCCTACCATCCATTACTTTAGACTTCAAATGTATGTTGTTTTTTGCTCTCAGATTCAGGGATGTCAACAAACAAAGACAGTAAGTGTGGAGCTACTTGTTAGGGCCTCTTTTTAACGGTGTGTTTTTGACCCTTTCTGGCTTAAAACAACAAGCTTACTACATTTGTACCTACTGGTTAGCACAGAATGAAGCACATGTAGCTTTCTGTCAAAATTGTGTCTGGGATCCCTTTGTGTCCTGAACCCTTGTACTGTCTGTTCCCCACCCCACACATACCTTGTCCCAGGAAACTATTAGACTGAAGCAGACCTTCACCTCTGGGTTTCTGTATTGCACTACGCACTAGAATTTCATGGTACAACAATGGTGTGACCATTTGAACGAATGCTTGAGGTATACATAATGCTTTTTTGATGCGGTCTTTTATCACGCCGATAAAATACCATGAGCAATAACCAGACCCAGTTCAGATTTAGACTTAGAGCACAGAAAATAAAACTGGACTTGCAGAGAATGCAGGTAAATACTAGTAAATAATCAGATGCATCTAGGAAGATATTATTATTATTATTATTATTATTATTATTATTATTATTATTATTTAATCCTGGCCCTCCTCTAGCAGATGTAGCTATTCTCTAGGCTCTGCATGAAATTATTCCTATACTAAAACAATTTGCTATTGGCCTGAAATGTAACAGCCATTTTGTGCCTTGTCTCTCCCCGCCCCCATGCTTCATTTAATAAATTGATCAACTTCATTTGTGAGTACATTTACTGAACATATAATCTAAGGTTTCGCTGACCGAAATAAGTAGACAGAGTGTGATGACATGATGGGGTCCACAAGGGACCTGGTTTACTATGATAGTATCATAGTGATACTTTAATTAAAAACAGATATATATTTTTTACAAAATTCACATTTTTGATAAATATAATTTCTTTATCAGAATGATTGGGTTCTTATAACCAGGATACATTTCACAAAGGTTTTACTGAAGCATTAAGAAGTTCATGGTCTGTGGTTCAGCAGGGCTCCAATACATACACAGTGGCCTGCCAGACCCTCCTCAGTCCTAGGAAATGGTCTGAAATACATTGTATATGAAGAACATTCCCCAATACTGAAGACATCCCCTCCTCTAATATTTTCCCTTTCCGGGTACTCCTTTCATCCACTAAATGGGAGTGAAAGCACTGATAATTAGTGAATTGTTATTAAAAGATCTATAAATGTTTGTATATTGAATTCAGAATTAAAAAGACAAAATCAAGATCAAGACAAAAGCAGATACAGTAAGATTTTTCCAGCTACTGCAAATATTTTGTACCAAGTCTATGAGGAAACTTTGGAAACATTGTGGATTAAATGCAGACTTAGTCATGCTTAGAGCAGACCCACTGAAATCATCAAGATTGAAGAGTAGACTTCAGTGGGTCTACTCTACGTGTCTGGATTCATCCCCGAGATAGTCACTGAGATTGTGTAGCATGGATAACATTTTTTATAACTTTCTGTTTAGAAGCAGGCCTGCTAGCAATATGAGAAAAGTGTTGAATGGATTTACCATATGAAAAGTGAAATGCAAAAGAGGGGGAGAAAACATAAAAAATGGAGGGGGTGAAGTAGTAAAAGTGGTATTAAGATGTCAGACAGTAAAATGTAAAGGGAGAGTTTATGTTCACTCGATGGGCTAAGATAACTGCTATATAGGATGCTACAGTATCACTACAGCCTTCCAGCAAAGAAGCAACATTGGCTGCATTCTTAATGAAGCTGTTGAAAAATGAACCTGAAAGCAGCATGTGCGCAATTCTGCAATAGCTTGACATTATCCTGACAGTATAGATTTTTGTCATCGGCCACATAGCTTGATCCTTATGGGAGTAAGTAATTTATCACAGGTCTAATCTATGCTCCTGTCTTTAATTTGATCAAGCTAACTGGTGGCTCCTGTCATTTCCTAGAGCTCAAAGCATAATGCCATTCACAGCAGCTAAATATTTTAACATTTAGTAAGCTTTAATTACTATATGGTGGCAAGTAGATGGCTAGTCCACCCTTTTCGTACAGCAAAAAAAAAAAAAAAAAGACGTTTCTCAAAGAGCAGACCTGAAACTGGTCATAAAAGAAGGGAAGAGAAAGTATTCCAGCATCGGTCTCTCAACTCGATAATGCTTAGGGCTAAGATGGTTAATAAAGACCAATAAAGTCAGAAGTTAGCCGCTTATATAGCAGACCTTTCTGAAACAAAGTTAGTTAATAAATCCTGTGAAGCCTGTTAGTGTCAGTATTAAACACTAGACTTAACATCAAGCAGCAAAACACTGTTCATAAGACCAAAGTTGGAACGGAATTAAATGAGTACACCGCTTTATCTTGCACGTCACAGCAGTCTGTAAGAAATTACATCTGAATTGACCAGTTGCTATAGAATTGGTTCCTCAATAAGCTATTTTGTTCCAAATTTGTCTTCCAGCAATTGCCACCTCCATTACCAAGCAAAACTCCTCCTCCGCCTCCTCCAAAGACTACTCGGAAGCAAACCTCTGTGGATTCTGGAATTGTCCAGTGAACAAGAGAGTGGATACCTCCAAAGACTGAGCTTGTAAAATTTATTTTCCCTAAAGATGTACACAGTGTTTTAACACCACTCAGCATCAGAGCATCTAACATAGTGCAATAGTTCTCATTTTCAGAGCAAGATTGATAGCTCTACGTAAGGTCACAGATTATGAACCCAAACTGTATTCCAAAGCACAGGTGTATTGTTAAGTGACAACATATTATTGCAGCCATTTTTAAAAAATGTAAAAAATCATTCCTGCTGGCTTCTGAAATTTTAATCTTAAAACTATAGTTAAGAAGTTGCATTGGGACTAATAAGAGGAACAGTCCACTCTGTCATTGCACTGGCATTCACAATCCTTTTTAAAATATTGGCCTAATGTAAGCAGTGTACCTTAGTATCATAGGTTTGTACTCTTTGTCAAGGAAATAGGAAAACAGAAGTATTTGTGAAGAGTATTTATAATTGCTCTGGGCTACCATTAATGTTGGTCTCTCATAGGCCGATAGCTTTTTGAAGTTCCATTGTAACAGAATAAGGACCAACCATTGGCTGAGCCTGATTTTGTGTGGATTTTAGTGTAGAATGTGTTTTAAGCTCCTGGAAAGTTGTTAATTTATGGAAAATATCATGTATGCAAATGAAGAAATCTTGAGCTTCCTTTAAAAAAAAAATAGGAAAGGGGAGAGCTTTTGGGAACAAAAATTCAAACCTAACAGTTGTACTTGATTTACAGTTGTGCCATTATGTACAGCCATTTTGTATATATTATTGGACTTGCAAATTGTTTCATTTCACTGTGCCTGCTTTTAAAGTAATGATGGTATTATGTACTTTCAAATGTGTTACAGCATTTTAAATGTTGGTAACCAATGAAAATGTATAAGTTGCTAACATGCGTGTTATTCCCAGTAACTGAACTCAGAAAATATTGGGCAATTATGAGAAAACCAGAAAAAAACTAACTTTTAAAAACTTGTCAATGTACTTATTTTTTATCATCAACAACCTTTATAACCTTAACAATAGTTTTAATATTTCACTCTCTTCAGAAATAAAGAATTATTTTAAAATATTTTCTCTAAGAAAATAAGAAGTCTTCTTGTTAGTTTGAATTAACAGTTGTTTAATTCATTATGGTAATCAGCTGTAGAGTATTTTGGGCTCTCATCAACCACAGAATACTGATTTTGTAATTGTAAAATCTCTAGTGTAATGGCTTGGATCCCAAAAAGCACTAGAAGGGGCTTGGCTGTGAAGTTGGCTCTGCTCATGGAAGGTGACCCCTTCTGATTTGGGGGTGACTCCCCCCCTTCTGTCTAAAACCCCATGCCACAGCCCACCCTATTCATGAGCATCCCCAGAAGGGGTGTCAGATGCTTCAGAGGGAGAACTCTTATTACGTGGTGGCTGTATAAATGTAGGAAATAGCGGAAAACTAGGCAAGTATCAAAACTCACAGCAAGCTAATGGAAGAAGCATACAAAAGTCAGTTAATGTATTACAATGCTTTCTTCAGTTACATCCCTGTTATCATAAAGGCTAAGACTGGAATCCAAAGATCTGATGTGCCCAAGCGCTTTTGCATGGCCAATGGGATTTTTGAATTTTTCTACCCTTTGAGCATCAGAGTCCCATGCCATATCCCAAGCTACTTTCTAAAGTTTTTTAAGAAAAGTTGCAGGTTTAAAGTTTTTGGTTGTTGGGTTTTTTTGTAAATTTGTATCCCACATACATGCAATGCCAGGGGCTGCTTACATAACTTAAAAACTAAACAACATATCACAACACAAAACAAATGACAACAAAAGGCAATTGCAGGAGATAAAACCAACTACAAAAAAAACCAGGATTAGCTGTTAAATTTACAGCAGGACCAGCATCACTGAAAAGACACATTTTCTTTCTCGTTCAATGAGAGGAGACAGCATAGAATCAACAGGGAGTTTTCTTCTCTTTTCAAAAAGAACTGGGCAAATTCACGGGGAATTATCTGTACCTAGTTATTAGCCATGATAAGTAAACAGAACCACCATGTTAAGATACTACACTTCTGAGCAGTCAATGCTAGAGCACACAATAAAGGTTGAGCATCATCTTTATGTCCTATTTGTCCACTTCAGCACAGGTGCCTGCTGGAGACAGAATGCAAACTTTCCAAAGTGAAACCTCAGCAACTTGTAATATTTGCTTCAATGTGAGGCAAGAACTATAGTTCTCCTGATATCTCTTAATTCCAGGAGTGCTCCAAGCATCAGGGGAAAGAGGAGGTATTACTTGCCTGTTGCTATATCCACCACTGACAGAAAAGTCACAAGCAAAGTTAGGAGGAATTTCCCCCCGAGTGTTTTCCAACATTACTTTTAAGTGTAGTTGTGCCTTTGATCTGCTCCAGCAAGGCAACCTTGTGGTTCTTATTTTGTTGTGGCTAAAACAAAAAACAACAGTTCTTTCCTGATCCCAAGTTTTCCTTGGGGGGAAATTAATACTAGATCACTTTTGCTTTTGCTTTTTTCACTGGCAGCAGTGACATTCAGTCCAACCCCATGGATATGGAATTTTACAAGCAAAACATTCTTCACTTCACAATTGGATTCTGCCACACTATAAATTATGCCACATACACAAGAGAGAGAACTTGCCTCAGAAGTATAAAAAGGAGACAGAATACTAAAGGTGTTCCCCCACCACCACCACTCTAATCTTCAACTTTCAGTCCTAATACGCTGCATTTTATCTGCAAGGTCCAGTCGCCCTGACATTTCAATTTCCTTTCTTTCCAATTTTGTATTTTGTGTATGGATTTAAACTAAGTTTTGGACTTACAATCGCCATTTCTCATGTGACACCTGAGAGTGGGGCTTTAGGGATAAATAGCCTTTTCATAAATGGTAGCTACAATAATAGGGGAGCTATTCTAGATGAGATAGCATTGATGGCAAGTATTAACTTTCCCCCAGTTTTTCAAAAAAGCTTGGTGGAATGAAAACCTCAGTACATAGACTCAAATAATTATGGTTAATGAGGTTTGCCCATGAAGAAGAGAAATAATTGAATCACATTTTGTATTAATTCAAACTTTCCTCCCCTAACACACAAGTCTTACGGCATCCAACATATGTAATTGATGGATAATGTAAGTTTTAGACTGACTTGACATAAGCCATGGCTTTCACTAGGCCCAATGTGACCATGGATACACACACACACACACACACACACACACCAGTATTGCTGTTCAAGTCACCTTTGAAAAGAATTGCTCACACTATGAATGATTGCATTTGGCTCAAATTCATATTTTTTAAGTGGATTAATACCGGATCCAGGTCCAACATAAATTTGGCTTTCTTAGGTAATGATAACAGTTTTCTAGGCTGCTCGGGTGATAAGTGAATTTCAAATAATTTGTCATGGAAATTGGCAAATAGAAGTGAGCTATCCTAAGGTACTATCAGCATTAACAACTAAGTAACAAGATATATAACAGCATCAAATAGTATAATTTCATTGTCGTCAATGACATGCTACTGGGCTCTTTTGGAAGGTGGGGTGGAATAAAAATCTGATCGCAACAAGGTCCTTGAGCAAAGATGCTGGAGTTGCAATTCATTCTTCTAACAAACAGACTTTCCAGATTTGTCTTTCTTGTTTTAATGTGAATTAGTTCACAACAAGAATCCTAAAACTGTGGAAAAGTAACCTGCAATGGTTTCTATCCCATGTTACTCAGATTCCAACCCCACGATAAGGGTGCTTTTCTTGAAGGATAGGGGCTATCAGTGGCTACTTGTCATTATGACTTAATGCCAACTTCAGGAACAAGAGCAGTATGTCCCTGAATACCAGTTGCTGGGAACTGGCTATTGCTCATGTCCTGCTTTTGGACTCCCTACAGGCATCAAATCAGCCACGCCGAGTAACAGGATGCTGAGCTAGATATGCCTCTGGTCTTATCCTAAAGAGCTGCTCTTACGTTTTGGTTCCTTCGGTGATTTCCCCCCAAATATGAGCAACCTAGAAACGGAACCTGGTTAGCGTTGTGATGGCCTAATGATTTATCACTTTGTGCATACCCAGAGTTTTATTTTTACTAGTAGCACCAGTGTTATGTAATGAACTCCCTTGACTTGTGTCTCCTATGTTATATGTTAATGGGATTGCTTTAATGTGTGTTTTAATTATGGATATTTATATTTAAATGTATGTGTAATCAGTTTTTATGCTTTGTAAACCACTTGGAAGCTTATTTTGGCATTAAACAGTATATCTGTTAATATTACCATTATTAAGAATAGGTGGCATTCAACTAAGATTTCACTTACCAGTGTAGCAGCGCTGGGTTGGGCTTACTTGTGCCTCTAGTGGACGAAGGCAGGAGTAGGATTTTCAGGAAATAAGCTGGCCCTTCCTCAGTTTTCTGCTCCTCTTCTTCATCTTGGCTTAGTTTCTATTCTTGACTCTCTCATTTTTTTTTATCCCCTTGTTAATTCTTATCTTCTGTCTCTAAAAAACAGAACAAAAAATAGATTTTAGATCTTTCTTCTTTCCCTTCCCTACTGTCTGGCTTCGGAGAGGGAGACATGAGTGGCTACCATTTTTCCAATTTAACCTCTTGATCGCTGCAGCAGTGGATATTTTTAGCAGTGATCCACAGCAGGCTGGGACACCGGAAGCTCCTCACAGAATTGAAGCAGTGGTGGTGATCATCCTCCACCCTGGAACTTGGATCTTTGCAGCTCTACCGTTTTGTAATCCTCCATTTACTTTTGTGGAGGCTCAGTTTTGGCTTTAGGTGTCAGGGACTGGTTGGACATGGGAATGGTAGGAGGAAGTAGCTGGGGCACTGCCCAAGGAAAGAAGTCTCAGAGCCCAGGGACTGGAGGTGGGACAATGATGAGTGGTCAGAGAGACGAGGGAGAAGACTGGGAGGAGGAGATGTCAGAAGCTGAAGAGGTAACAGGGCTTGGTGACCAGGGAGAGTGTGTGGAAGAGAGAAGTGCTGAAACGTGTCTACAACAATCCTAATGACAGACACGAGCCAGCAATAAATCACACAGAGAAAGCTTGAGTTTACTCTTTATTAGCAAAACAGCATCCGCACAGGAGTGTCAGGTCTAATGAGTACAGCAACTCAGGTCTTGGCCCCCATGAAGCAGTTGCCAAGACTAAAGATCCCCACCTCCCCACAGCTGGTTGTAGCCTCCTCCCCAGGGTCCCCCCCCCCAAGCAATCAGAGACTGCACCTGCATGTGTCTTTGCTCTTCCCGCTTTATGCCTCTTGGTTCTGGGAGACCAGCAGAAGGGGATCTTGCAGCAACAGGAGGGGCAAACACCCATGCCTCTTCACAAGCCTGACCAATATCTGCCTCCCTCCTCTCCTGCTTCTGTCTCTGATTCTGGACTTCTAAGAGCTATGGGTTGATCTCCCCCCACTCATCCAACTGCAATATTTTGGAATTCCCACCAAGACCTAGTCAGGCCCAATGTTCATGAGCAGGCCAGGCCAGATCTTTGGACCCACTGCTTCCTCACAGTGGTTGCATGTGGCATCCCTTTATCCCTCCTAAGTCTCTGCCCTCCCTTATAGGGTGAGATGCCCTTCTTGGGCACACATCAGACCCTGATGAGCAATGTTGAGACTCAGAAACCCCTTAAGGACTTACGTAGTACCAAGCATCTCCAGAGGCCTACTGCTAAGGCAGTGCAACTGCAGTCTCGGTTGGAAGAGGACACAGGCCCATCACTGGAGAGACAACGTAAGACCATCTGACCTTGCTCCCCCAGCTGCTTCCCAGCCACTGCCTGCTCAGCCCAGTGAGCTAGAGGAGGCTAGCCCAGCTCATGTTGTAGCACAGGCCTTTAGATCCCCCTCCATCCTCTGGGGAAGATGGGTTCTTGTGTTTTGAGGATCATCCCTTTTGTCCTTCTAAAACTCACCCAAGAACAGGGATCTCCCTCCCCTTCCCCCAGCTCGGTTCTTCCAATTATCTAAGTAAATTTTATGGTAAATTAAAGAAACATTAATAGGATCCTTATCAAGGCAGGTGAGCATCATTACTCCAAAGCAGCAGCAGCCCTCACAACCCCAATCTACTTCCACACGCAGAGCTGCTAAATCTGCAAAAATTCAGAATCACAGCCAGCAGCAAGCATTATCTGAAGAATCTACAGCTCCATCTTCACCTAACACCTTTCCCATCCATCACTATGGTAATGAGTCCATTCACACTCAAACCTCCCAATCCTCGGGGCTTGACTTGTTTGCCTTGGCAGAGCAAGATGATGATGAATGGAGTGAGGGTTCAGTAATCAAAGAACCCCCACTGGACAGGATGTTCCAAGACACTCTCTATGTCATTGCTATGCTGCACCCTAGCTGCTCTGGGATTGGCTCCCAAGTCAACAGAGCAAACTGCCGACATTATTTCTTCAGCAGACCCCCAGCCAACTCCTAGATTTGTTCCCACTCCTGCAGTTATCAATAAAGTTACTAAAGCAGAGTGGAACACTGCTATGCCGTTTAGAAAGTCTGTACAGCTTGCCAATAAACATTACATGATGGATACAGAATTCATGGACCTCCTGAAGTTCCCATTAGTGGACAAATCAGTCTACTCACTTTCCTCAAAAGATCTTTTACCAAAGGATGGAGAAGCACAGTTAAAGATACCACACTGATAGGAGCCTGGATTTCACCTTCAGGCGTGTTCACAAAGCAGCAGCCCTCTCTCATCATCTGAAGTGTCAATGTTTGCTAGAGCATTCCATGCCTGGATGAAATATTTCCTTACAAAACCAGAACAGAATCCTCCACGCGCTTGCCAACCCTTACTTAAGCAGCATCCTTTATAGCTGATGCCACCATGTATGCTTCTCAATTTGCAGCATGTTCCATATGAATTAAAACCTTATGAATGGAAAAAGTGGGAAGCTGACACTGCATCAAAAACAAACTTTTCCACAGCATCACTCCAAGGCTCAAACCTCTTTGGAGAAGAGGCACTCAAAGATATCCTCCTAGAATCTAAAGGCAAACGGAAAGTGCTTGTCACCCAATTGAGAGGAACGCTGCTACTTCAAGTGCTGCACTCCATACCAGATGAACCAGTCCTTTCGTTCCTACAGATAGGAAGGTGGACCAAGAGACTGCAACATAAACAAGATTGGAATAAACTGAGTTTCTCCCTCAAGGGGAAGCAGGGAAACAAATTCAACTCCTCCAACCTGCCCCGCCCACAAAGAACTCTAGAAATTGCTAGCGACGCCACCAGTAGTTGGATGGAGAAACCTCTGCAAGCATTCGTAGAGATTTGGTCATACTCTGTTGGTCTGGACAACAGACCAATGGCTTCGGATTAGCATCTCCAACAGTTATTGCATAGGTTTCATAAGTCATCCTAAACCTCAGTTCATCCTACCATGCCTGTCTGCTTCACCTCGTAACATCACTGGGACCACACCTTTCTTGGTCTGCGACACTGATTCCACTTCTGTTTGCCTCACTGGCTCTATGGTCTTTACTTGTTGTAGGAAATAGGTTAACACTATTCTGAGTTCCAGACGGTTCAAGCTTGGCAAATATGCAAAACTGAGGAGGGGGCAGCCTGTTTCCTGAAATACCTATTCCTGCTTTCGTCCACTAGACGCGCATGTAAGCCCAACCCAGGGATGCTGCACTGGACAAGCAAATCTACCTTTCAGGTAGGTACAATGGTACTTTTAACTCAGAGGAGATCCACTGAAATTAAAGCATGTGATTTAGTTATATTCACTACTTTCAGTAAGCTTACTATGAGTAAAACTTAGCCAAATACAACCCTTTATTGATAATAATAAATGACATGCATTATATGCTATCTCAAGTAAGTGGAATGTGTCCACTTGAAAAGGACACTTCTCTTTCTTAATTAACTGATATCCATTCACTGCTGCAGTCATACATAAGCACAGTATGCTGTTTGAAGTTGCCTAAACAATAGAACTCCCTGCTACATCTGAAATCTCACCAGATTGCCCATTCTTTGATTTTCCTTTTCTGGTGATAACAGCAGAGTATTTCACCAGCATATGTATAAAAGGCTTGCAAGATATTTGTCTTCCCTGTATCGGGTATGTGAAGTTCTTCCAGCTTCCAAGGGAATAAGCAGAAAAATGAAATGGCAAGGGCTAGAGTATTAGAATCAACAGTCCTGATCAGTATTCTGAAGGAAACTGAGTGTAATCTCAAATGCTGAGTATAATTTTAGAATCTGCCTCTTCCTGGTTGAGAGGAGCAACATTACTAGTGTCAGAAAGACTTGACATTGGAAATAACTAGTTAATAATATGCTCTCCACATGTGCTGGTCAGAAGTTTGTTGCAGCTAGCTTTTGATATAACCTCTGCAATAAACATGAATAGATCACTCTTGGTTTCATCAATTTTTAGAGGTGATGTCAATTGATTGGCAGCAGCTGATCTATGTTTCACACCTGTGCCTCCTCTTTCACACAGTTATTTGCAGGCTGTCTTTGTGGTCCATGCACTGTACAGCACCTGGTTTGTTTGAAAGTCAAAGCCTGATTTGATATATGTGGTTAAAAAACAACAGCCACCAAGTCAGACCAGAAAGGTCTGAGAAACACCAGTGCTGAGCATATTCATGAAGTCAAATCACCAGTTACCAATGCATTGACACTGGGATGGTTATTAGATGTTTCTGCAAAAACTGCTGCTTTGTTCCATACCTGATTTCTCCAACAGCTGAATAAATGTCTGAATAAATATTTGCAATCTGAGTGTGACCAGCAAGTGATGGACAGTTTTCACTTCAGAACTCTCACAGCAGTACTCTCTTCTGTTTGGACACATCACTCTTTCCAAACTGCAGCAAATAGTTATTTGAGAATGTATCAGTAATTTCACTCAGTGTATAAGTCTTGCATTGCCAAAGCTTCCTGAACTGTGCTCATTCAATATCCTGCACATCGCTGAATGTCTTTGTACTGTTGCCACCCTGAAGAGCTCTCTCTTCTTCAATGTCTTCTAGAAAAGGTTTGTGCAGCTCTTCAAACAAAGGCATTACCCTCTTCACACCAGTGAGACAATTTTGTGCAATGAGTCCATTCTGCTTGTGGTGACTGGCATAATCCACAAAGGTTGGACCAGGATGTTCAGAGATATCAAAAATCCTAGATATTTCAATCACAGGACTCAACATGTTGGCACCTAGTTCTTTTAATTGAGCTATGTATATACTAAGATTGGACAACTTGAAAACAGATCTTTCATGCTATCTATACAAATAGAGCAATACCACATAATGTGCTATCATTATGTTCCTTTTTCTGAAAGTTTGGCCTTGGAGTTGCATACCTGTATAACTTTGTAAGACCACTTGAGAGAATAACCTGCACCAACTGCAAATGAATTGCTATCTAATGGCAGTTTTGTGAGACTTTGGTGTCTCTGAACTCTCTCACAATGTTTATCACTCAGTAGTTAAGGTTGAATGTTGATGCTTTTGTCAGTAGAACTTTTTTACATCTATCACAATAAATACACTGAAGTTGGATTTGTCCATTTGCAATAGAGTCCAATGATCTTATAGCATCTACAAGGCTTGGTGATGTTGGTAGCCCATACTGTCCCTAATATTGTGTCATGTCAGTACTGCCAATGATATCCTTGCATGATTTATTTCAGAATGCTGAATGGGATGCTACATTTCCTTCAATTTCTAGACCAGGAAACAGCAAAGTACCAAACTTTGGAGCTGCAGTATATGCTGAGAAACATATGTATAACCAGCACCATCAGTCAAATCACACTTTCCCTATATTGCTGGAAGTTTTCTGTTCTCTTACTCTGACAAATCCTACGCTTTGTCCACACAAAATTGGGATGCTATTATCCCTGCATGGTGGTTCTATGATCAAAAACCTTGGCTTTTTTTCTGCAGGTGACATGTTGATTTGAGAATAATGTTCATTAGCAGCACTTGTTTAATTGCAAACCTGACAGGGTAAGCAATTAATAAAATTAATAAACAAATGATTGGAAACCAAGCAGTTCAAAATGAATAGTACATAACCGACAGTTAGTATATAATAAATGTTAATACTAAAGCTATTCAAAATTTGAATTGGACCTATGTTGATATGCTGCCAGGAAGCAAAATTACATTCCAGGCAAATGATTTGCTGTTCGCAGATTAACCTCCATCCTCAATATGCATGAGGTAGTCACATGCATCACTTTCCCCAAGACCCATACAAAGTGACAATTAGAAGTGCAAAAGAGTCTGTTTTATGCATGAAGTTATATTTAATTAGTTTAATGTTTTGGGGAAAGTGCTGCTAGTGGTCATCTTGTACCCATTGAGCATGAATGTTAATTGGCAAGCAGCATGCAATGTAAAGCAACCATTGGGGGAAATTGCCAAAGAAGGGCAAAAGTGAGTTGGCCCTGTACACCATTTTGATCAGCATGACAAACACTATGTGCTTTGTGATGCTTCTGGCCCAAGTGAATGGTCTTCACCTTAATAGGCCCAGATGTTGATGAGTGAAGCCACACATGGTCTTCTAACTGATGCCCTGGGAGCAGACCAGGTTCCCCTTCGAATCTGCTGTCCTTCATAAGCAGCTGACTCACCTAACTGTGGCTGTACTGGGTCTTGATCTGTGGTGTGGCTTGGTGGCATGCTGCCAGTCACACATGGGAGAAGGTCATCCCTCTTCAGCTGTTGTGTCTAGACTCCAACTTAGACCAAGAACAGGTGGTGGTGTGTCCAAATTTGGGTGGAATTAAAAAATGAGAGTAAAGCACCCAATCTAAGAGAATTACTGGACTGGGAATTGCTGGCCAACCTAGCCAGAACTGGATTAAGCTTACAGCTGCATTGCCTGAGAAACAGGACAGAGCAGAAATTGATACTGCTGCTTCAGCAGTGGCTGGCTAGTTGCCAAGCACATTTTGGACAGCATGGTGAGGCATTTGGCCAAATCTTTCCCCACCCCAGCCTTCTGGGTTCATGATTTGCCTTTGCTAATCCAGCTGCTGGCTAATAGAAAGAGTTAGCCAGTCTGTTCTGTAGCATACAGCTGTGCCACACTGGAACCAGCTCCAAGCTCTACTGGGTCTGTAGAGTAGATATCAAAGCCTGGTTGTTACAGGAGAGAAAGGGTCTTGTTGAAGCACTGAAGTTAGCTGGAGGGTATTTGACACACGCCTTTTTCAGCTAAATAAGTTTATCTGGCTCCCTTGGTTCACCATCTTTTGGTTAATGAATATATTTGTTCTGTCAGCAGGGCTCCCACCCTGGGTATTACTCTGGTTTCAAAGCAATTCTTCTTCTTGATGACTATTCTCAGTTATGTACTGAGCGCTGTAATCACAATTTAATTTAAGTTTTCCATTCCCGTCATTTTGGCAAACAATGACAGATCATGCTAGCAGTGGTGTAGAACTTAGCAAAACTGAGCAACCAGATCTGTTCTAACTTAAAAACACTTAGACAAAACCACGGGACTGAAAAACAATGAGTGGAAATTAATGGGCAACCAAAACCATTCCCAGGCACTTTTGCATGCATTGCTGCATTTAATCAAACCTTGCAAATATAGAAGTGTAGCCATTTTGTAATGTTTCTGGGTTCTGTTTGAAAGCTTCAGAATGCATTTCTAAACTAGCTTAATTCAGAATTTTCAGTAGTTTGACATTACAAGCACCTCAAATGAAAGTATTAGGAAAAAGTCACTGCAGATTATTTATGATCAGCTAATGCTGAGTATTTATTTTTCTATTAATGTTAACAGTATATAATTTTTTTAAGAGTGCTAAATTTTAACAGTTTTCAGTTGTAAAATCTTTTTTTAAAAAACAGCCTGGCATCCACAGTCCTAAACATCTTGGCGGTCTACCTGCATTCTAAGGTAAGAAAAACAGACTGGTGACACCTGCACTGCATCTTGTTTTATGACATTGCAATTCTTTTGGTATGACATATGGCTTTGACAATAAATTTGCTGTGACATTCTTCACATTTTGCTGGGGCAATTGGTCTTAGGATCATGCTGAAACTCAAGTTCCATTATACCCTCACATTTCCCCTCAGCGCTGGTATGATGTCACATTTTATAACATCAGGTAGGTACGAGCTGGGGAATGTCAAAAGAGCACCAACTGCATCGTTTTGCCTGGTATGCCCCACGGAGGACCTTAAGGACCACAAATGACAACACCTTGGAGGTCCCAAGTCACAAGGTGGTTAGATTAGTCTCAACTAGGGCCAGGGCCTTTTCAGTACTGGCCCCAACTTGGTGGAATGCTCTGTCACAAGAGACTACGGCCCTGCGGGACTTGACATCTTTCCGCAGGGCTCACTTGAAATTTTACTGGTGTTAGCTGCCCTGAGCCCGGCTCTGGCCAGGAAAGGCGGGGTATAAATAAAAATTTATTATATTATTAATATATTACCCACAGATCATTCTGTGCATTGCACATGAGGATCTCCCCACTGGAATAATAATAATAATAATAATAAATAATAATAATAATAATAATAATAATAATAATAATAATAATAATAATAATAAAAAACAACTGCTATTCACAGTTCTCTAACTGGAATGGACATGTTTCAAGATTGTGGTATCTGCTTTGTTTTCTCTGCCCACCCAGTTGTAGAATACCATGAACACCCAGGAGCTGGGTGCAAGGTTTTATTCCTGGACCCTTTTTGCATGTATGTGTTCAGAAGGGTGATGCACACAGCTTGCTTGGAAGTGAATGGCTATGTGAAATTAATGGAGTACTTTTAAAAAAACAACAACCAGCAAGTACTTTGCCAATAGGACAAGCATTCAAAAACAGCATGCAGTGATGTTACTATGAAGCCAGCATGGATCCTGCTTCCTTCCACTGACGTTTTACAGCAGTTATTTATTAAATTTGCCATGTAGTTTATTACTAAGGAGTGGTTTGTGTGCTGTCATTTTCTCTGCCATTGATATATGTGTCCAGAGGGGAATGTTAGCAAAATGTAAATAGGAGCTCCAAAGGTCAAATTTCTCATAAATAACTTCACTGACCTTCCGGAGATAAATGAGGGCTTTGCGGTGGATTTTAAAAGGCCTTTTAACATTTGGTGTCTCTCGAAAGTATGTCCTGGCTCACTTGAGGGCATTATGTTGGAAAAACTTTAAATAGGCATTGGAGAGAAACCACTTTTGAACCTTAGATGGCAACAAATATAACCCAAGAGGGAGAAGTATTATTCACACTTAGCAATAGCTACTCCAGAGGGAGGCCAATAGAAGAAGAAAATAGATTGTAGGGGGAAATGAAAGGGAAACTTCCTAGCTCAATGTTTGTGCTATTAGTTATGAAAGAAGAGCAGGAGTGAATAATAAAAATCCTGATCCGTGTTCTCACTTGAAAAGTGAGATTATATTTTATTTGTTGGCTGTGGGAGGTGGGAGTTAGCAAGCTGAAATATTTGTTGTAAATTTGCAAGGTATTTGTTATTTGCAAATGTTTTTATTTATGGACCCAACTTATGTCTCCCACAAACGATTAACACCATAATGGAGAGAAACAACCCACAATTAGGCAAAGGGTCACAGCTTAGCAGTAAACCACCTGCTTTGCATGCAAAAGGTCCCTGATTCAATTCCTGGCATCTCGTGGTAGAGCCTGAAACCCTGGAGAGTTGCTGCCACTCATTGCAGATAATTCTGATCTAGATGTAGCAGCATATGGCATTTTCCTGGGTTGCTATGCATTCTAGGGGCCATTCATGCAAGAGTGGCTGTGGACATTACAAAATGAATGTGTGGATGAGCAACATCCACAGCTGCTTGAAGGCAGGTGCACAACTTGGAACAATCAAAACCTCTGCACTTAATTAATGGGGGAAAGCCAACATACTCCTTTTTTCTGAATTCAACAACAGAAGTCAAAAGAACTCTTTCCAATCATCCACTAGGATAAAAGCAAAAGAATACATACCAAGCATATGTATTCTCTCTCTCTCAATATAATTCTATGTTTATAGCTTACTGCTTTTTTATAGCTTACTGGTAAATAACCTTTACACACAAAAAAGAATGTAACCAATAAGATGCTTAGAGATAATCAAAGGCTGTATTGCAGAAAATCTGATTTATTGACAGAATTTTTTCAGTTCATTCACCACACACAAATTCCCCGGACTTTCATATCACCCTAACACATCCTCAACAAGCCACATATCTGGCAGTGTGTAGTCTTGTACCTCCTAATAAGAAGACTATAGAGCCTGGCACTCAACTGCGAGGGACACTGAATCATTCATAGTTCAGTGTTGGAGCGTATGTTTTGCATGCAGAAGGTTTCATGTTCAATCCCCAGCATCTCCAGGCATGGCTGAGAATTCCCCCATCTGAAACCCTGGACAGGTGCTGCCAGTCAATGCAATGCAGACAGTTCTGAGCTCAATGGGCCAATGGCCTAATTTGGAATAAGGCAGCTTCCTATGCTTCTAGGGAGGCTAGCACTTTAACATCCCACAGTAGCTTGGAGGAGTGGATGTTTCCAAAGAAATTTCCCTCTGCCCACTTGCCTATCTGGATCCAGACTACCTCAATCTGTGTGGTATGAGCTCCATTTTGACTTCCAGCTATTGTTCTGTATTGAGCAATGCCTCAGCAATACAGAGGTGAGGCAAGGTTTCAATGATACCCTCAGACTGGAGACTCTAAGAGCAGAGTTCAGTTATTGCTTCAGCAACAGTCATCAGGCTGAGCCTAAAGTCAGCATTGCTACCTCTTCCTTTAAAAGGGGTCAACCTACTTCAGTCTCGCTAGGGCTGGATTCTGCCAAGTCAGAGGCATGTAACACAAGATCCTCGGGCTGGAGAAGTACTGGCACAAAGGGTTCTTCTCGTGCAAGTACTTCTGTTTGGTTAGGTACATCTGGGGATGCCCCTAACTGCAGTTCCCTGTCCTGCTCTGAATCCCCAGGCTCATCCCCTGCAGAGGGAGAGTCTGACCCTAAGGTCATGACTGCTGGGTCTCAACATCTGCGACCAAACTTGCAGTGTCAGTTCCCAGCTTTGTAACTTTGCCTATGGAGAACCTATAATTATTAAGTGGAACGACCCATAGTCATTCTACTGCATGTAAACATTTAAGTGCCTTTCTCTCCTGCCAGTTTTGTAGTAAGGCTGTTATTTTTCTAAGCTAGGCTCTCATCACCTGAAGCACAACTATGCTAATTGATGGAAGCCAGCATTCACAGCTATAGCCAAGAGTAGCATGTTATTCCGGTTGCTTGAATTCATTCAACATAAATGGATCCTTTAAACAGACTGACTACCGCTTCAGTGCAATTGGAAGTCCATTAGAAAAGCATAATAATACCCATTGCACACATTTCTATTCGTGCAATACACTTGCTGCAGGAGATTGTAAAAGCTTTCTGACCAATGTGTATGTTGAGCTTTTTTTAAAAAAAAACCCCACAAACCAAAACTATCACCATTCTTCACATAATCACTTTCTTTGTTCCAGATTGTTTAACAGCGAACTCAATTCTCCCAGTGCCACTCCTTATATAGCTAACATGGCACCATCCATGTACAAGGCAGAGATAGAGGCAGCTTTGGAGGAAACTCAAGGTTTGCAGAAGGACAAAGTAATTTGGGAGAGCTTCCCCATGGGAGCCCATGGCCATGGCTCAGTAGCCACTGAAAGACAGGTAGAACCCAAAGGGGATGGGAACTGGAGTGTCCTGGAAGTGGGCATGGCTTGCTGGAACCTTGAATGGGAACACTTACTAATTCTTTCTAAGTTTCAACAAGTGGTGGAAGTTTTTGCAAGACTTAATCCAAAGGATGTCTCACTGGTTTTATTTTCAAGTCATTGCTGTTTCACATGTTACATTTTTACACATGTAAAATTACATGCATGCAATTTGCACTCAATGAATGGATGCAATTGTACTTATTAAGCATGAATCAGTGGGCCAGGGCTGGCTGTAGTTCCCAGCTGCATATGTACCTTTGCCGCAGTATAATATGGTAAGCATCCGTCATCTCCACTTCTTCCTAAAGGAAGGCGATTTAAAAACTCCTTTTTAAAACAAGGCCCTGCAAATTAACATTTCAAAGAATAGCAGAATATAAACACATCTCTGCTTTGAAACATGAAGATGCTTTTTGAAATGTTTGAAATCATAAAGAAGGTGTATCTCTGAAAGCACAACTGCATTGTACTATGCAGATGAAATAGCTGTGTCTTTTTTTTTTACTCTTGTGGTTGTTTTGCCCTTGGCTGTCATGAAAATTCCTCAAGTTATGTTTTGAGGCTACTGATTTTCCTTTTAGAAAAAGAGACACGATTTCATAAGATTGGCCTTAATATCTGGGTGTGTGAAATTGTGTAGCTTTATTCTGATCCCTTCACAAATTCTTATGGCTGTCAATGTGCCGATAATTAACAAGTAAGTGTACAACAAAGCGATACTCTCGTGGCCCCATTGTTCCCAAACAATAGTAACTCCAAAGAGGAGACAGACCCAGGGACCTGCTGAAGTAAATCTGCTGGCACCAGATTCCTGAGGACACATCTTTGTCTATGGATTCTGAGCAATTGACTACCAACTAAAGGGTTCTAGCCCTTTAACAGTAAGCCGTCTTGAGCCATATTGAGGAGGAGGAGGAGGAGAAAGGTGTAGCACTTAGAAGGCACACCTTCAGTCTTTATCCTAAACCATACAATAAACCTCTGGCAATTGCTGAAAGCCAAAGCTAAGGTTCGGTAATTTGTTTTCCCTGCTTTCAATGGCAAGATCACTGTCCATGGTGCTCTCGCTCCTGTCCAGGGTCCTGATTTCACTTCAGCATGAATCCAGCCTAGGCATACTGTGGATGAGGTCTGTTCCTACTTTGGTTGTTCAAAAATTCCACCAACACATAACCAATATATTCCATATGAATGTCTGCCACTTTGAGCCTGTCTTTTTGGGAAGACTTGTGCCTTTCACTGCTTAAGGAAAGAAGCAACATAATAATGTTACTTTTTGGCAGCAGAATTATTGTGTGGCAGAGTATATGACCACAATAGTAAGATTATAGTTGTACTCACATGTTCAAAGCATGTAGAGTGAATAAATATAGGAGGAGTAGGATCATGGTAGAAGACCCTGATCTATGTGTGTTCCACACTGGGTATCATTAGATTCACTCTAGGTTTATCCATCACCTCCCAGCCAGAGGATCCTCAGAACATGAAATACTCTTCCTTCGAAGTATACTGGTGGGACCATAGCTACAAGAACTCAGACTCCATTTTCATCACTGAATCCTGGAGTTATCCTTTATCTTTTAACCTGCTTCCTACTTTAATATTTGGTTTTAATATCCCACCAATCTCATTATAGACTCACCACCAGAACTTTTTGTCTCACACCATGAAAACAGTATCTGTTTTTGTTGACTATTATTTACTCAAAGTGTGAGCGCTCCCTGCCTCCAAATCTCCTTTCTCCTCTCACCTTTCTTTCGACGCTGCTTTAAAGAGTTCCACCCTCTTTATCTCTGAGCAAGAGGAAACATGCCCCAACAGCTCCCTCCCCTTCTCTCCACTTTCCTACTTCTCTCCGTATTTCTCTTTCTGATTCTTCGTGAAGCCTGCACCTCTCCCTCAGCAGTTGGGCTTTATCATCCTGAAATGAGAGGTGTAACTTACAGGCTGATCTGATTTATTGCTGATGAGACTTCCTGCAAAGACTTACACAGGCATTGTTGCTTCCTCCTTAAAGGTGTGAACATATAAACTATACATGTGGGCTGTTTGCACACATGGTATAGACAATGTGAGCATGTAGACATGCAGGATATGGTCACATTTACTGAATATGCTTACTACTGTATATCTTACTCCTTTCATTCCACTGGGCATTCAAGCCTGTGAAGCTGCCTATAATGACTGGCAATTGCTGACCTGCTTTTTTCCAACAATCTTTTTAAACACCAGAACGATGTATTTAGCTACTCATTATTGTTACACAGAGGTCTCAGTAAAAGAGCCCCTGGAAGTTCTGCTTGTTATGTCCCACTGTTACACAAAATGACTGGACTGTCCATAATCAGCCAAGGTAAAATGTTACAATTGTAGGATGAGTTGAATCTGACTCTATGGTCATCATTTTTATTTATTTATACCTTATAGCTTATAATGTTTAGCTAACTTATAACTTCATCAATACCAGGATGGGGCCCAACATAAACCACAACAACCAAATCAATAAAACTAACAACAGTTTCATCTAGACCTACATTCTGACTCTTAGCCCCAAACTATTTTCTGCTCCAATCGGCTTTTAATCAGAATTGAGATTGTCCGGCGGGGGGGGGGGCACACAATCTACTTTATAATATGCTTTGAACTCTTTAGACTTCCAACAAATTAGA
The DNA here is from genome assembly GCF_027172205.1 of Podarcis raffonei. Classification (NCBI taxonomy): domain Eukaryota; kingdom Metazoa; phylum Chordata; class Lepidosauria; order Squamata; family Lacertidae; genus Podarcis; species Podarcis raffonei. Next base: position 44,512,961 of record NC_070606.1, on the reverse strand, counting down.
ATCCTGGGGGGGAAATGGTTTAAAAATCAATTTCTGACCCTCCTCCTTTACATAGTGTTTGGAATTACAGGCAAAAAGGGCTTGTTGTTTCATCCAATAGAGTGGAATGTGCCTTTGTAAGGTTGTGAACAGCCAATTCTGTCACCTGCATGTCTGCCTGGCTATTGAGCTGCATTTTGCAAAAGGGATTTTACCACTTCTGCTCTCCCACTGACTGTAGGCTGTTATTTAGAAGGAGCTTCAGTACAAATATTGGCTTGCTTTTAGTTCAGGAAAGGTATGTCCCCAGAGCAGTGTGACCTAAAGTTGGCAGGTAATTGACAGGAGGGCACTGATCTATAATGGGAACAAAGCCGCAATGCTGGGCCTCCCCTGGGATTCTGACAGGGTTATCTAACACATAATTATGTAACTTCAGCAGGAATGTTTTCTTTTTCTGTAGGCCATTGTAGTACCAGAAAGAAACAATTTCACTGCTTAGAACTTGTGGGGTTTTTTTTCCTCTGGTGCTCTTTGTTTCTAGCTGACAACAGACATTAGCCAATGGTACAACATAATTGGAAGTGAGCAGTGACCACAAAAAAATAATAATTCTGTGTGGGAGGGAGTTTCTTTTTAAGATCATGTTAGCAAGGGCGATGCTTCTCCATCTGTCTCTGTCATTCCCACCTCAGCTAGCTTTAACTATAGCAAGGGAGCATGATATTGTCATTTAAGGGTGCATGTTCAAGATCAAAAATCAAAGGATTATGGAATGCAGAAGTGGGTCATCATACAAATACAGCATGAAACTACTTTGCACGCTGCTTTGGGCTGGCTGCTACTACTTTGCCTCTTCTGTGGCCAGTGTAAAGTTTCTGGCAATGTACACATACATTGGCAGTGGTGACAGAGAATGGGAACAGAGCAAACAGGTCTTACCATCTTCTCCATAGCATGAAAAACTTTTCCCATGCTGAGTGATCTTGTTCTGCCTCAGATCCAACTGTGGCTACCATGCCATTAATTGAGTTATACTAGGCCTCTGGTAGATTCTGCAAAGTGTGTGTGTTTGGAGTATGCTAACTGATGGAGTAAAGGTAACTGAAGGGTGTGAGGCATCCAGGGTGTGCAGCCCAAATATCATGGTCAAGCAATAAGGCCATGAATCTTCTGGACAGGCCCAGCACAGGCCTCATCTTGACTACATTTGGAGCCCAGATTAAAATGTTGGATATTTTGGCTATGATTCCATTCCTGAACTGATTCCAGGCTTCATTGGGGTGGAATCTGTTCATCTCAGATTTGACACACAGTACAATCATAAGCATGGTTACTATAAAGTAAGTTTCATTGTGTTCCATGGAGCTTATTCTGAAGTAAATATTTCAAAGCCACCCAATTTCAAAATTACGGGGGTTGGGGGTGGAATCAGATGTTCCAAGAAATCTTATATGCTTTATTCATTTTTTTTAAAAAAAATTGCAATCTTGCACTTGTGACAGCTGGCAACAATAATAAAATACAATATATCAAAACAGTGACCAAAAAGATATTAAACTTTCTTTTTTAAGTCTTCCCCAACCTGGTGTCTTCCAGCTGTTTTGAACCTCAACTCTCATCATCTGCAGCTTTGGCTTTTTTTCAGCCGGAATTCGCCAGAACGCAGTTCCGGCACCTCTCAGAACAAGGGAGGCGTTCATGGTGAATTCTGGCACCTCTTTTTCTAGAAAAATAGCACTGCCCAGCTTGCAGAGCCATGTTTGCTGGAGCAGATGTGTGTTGTAATCCAAACTATCTGAAGGGTATCCAGTTGGGGAAAGCTGCTGTATGCAGTCATCCATGAGGAATAAATGAGCTCTTTATTGTGCCTTTAAGTGAACCTAAGTGTGGGTTTGTCAGTGCTTTTCCACAAGCATTTCAAATTATTGCTGGGGTGTTGTGCTGTGCTTAATGCAACTCAGTGGGGAGCCTATAGAGACAAACTGTGACAATGAGCGCGGAATATTTCTTTAAAAGGGGTTTTCAAAGGCAAAACACATTTCATTGATTCTAGATTCTGAATGAGGAGCCCCTTCAGGCTCCTGGATTGGAGCTGGAACTGAAATCCATCCTCTCATATCTTCTCTGCCTCTAAAATAGCATACATGACAAACACCTTGCCCCCTGGTGAAAACTCATCTAAGATGGCATCTCTTTACATTTATTTATATTTGGTTCAGATCGGTTCCACAGTCACAGTCAAAGAGAAAAACATTATGAGCATAGCCAGCCTCCCAAATCCTTTATGTATTTCAGGGACGGAGAACCTGCAGCCCTTCAGATGTTGGAGAGTTCATAACCTCTAATGGTTGACTGTGCTGCCTGGGGTTAATGGCAGCTGAAGTCCAACAACATTTGAAGGATCAAGGTTTACCAACCCTGTTAAATTTGGTGCATTCATTATTACCCATATAAAAATATCTATCCTGATTGAAAAAAGTTGTTAGCAACTATTTGAAAGAGCTCACAATACTGTTATTACATATTAAATAGGAAGACAGTCCTCGTCCAGAATGGACCTTTTGTCTCAAACTCCTTAAATAGTTCACCAGGTGAGTACATCAAGAGAACATGTTTTAAATAGCTGAAGTCATGGCTTCAGCCAGCATCTGCACTGTTAAAATAATAAATCAATATGTCCATTGTGTGCTTCACCTCTACAGTAAGGACAACTGGGAAAAGGTGGGGGACAAGCACCTACCTATAATATATGGCAATTTACCTATTAGTAGAATACCCTCCTGTTCTGTCTTCCTTTCATTTTACAAGAAAATGATGGAGCAGAAGAAAGCACCTCCGGCCAAGAGCAAAGCTCGCTGAGAACAAAATAAAACACATGCTCGCACTGTAGTTTGGGGGAAATTATGTGTACGCAGATTGTCTCTTGTGGTAAACTGCTTTGACAGCCATGTTTCGAAAAGAGCAACATAAAAAAGGTACATAACTAGCAAACTGCCCCAGAGTATGCACTCATGCAGCCATCCTTGATGACCACCTCAATTATTTTCAGGTTGAGAAGGCAGAGCTCTATTAACTCTCTTGGTTTATGGGGCTCTTTATCTTGGAGCATTTTTGAACAAATTCCTTCTGGGATGCTAATTGAAAAGTAAGCCATAAAGGCTCAGTAAATTTAATCTAATCCCTTTCACCAAGGCTGTGTATATGTGTGTGTTTAGTGGAGAAATTAAGCTTCTAAATTCCTTAAGTTTGTACTGAACTAAAAGTTGCCTTATTCAAAAAAATCCAGGCACTTCACATGGTTTAATGACAGCTCTGGCAATCTCAGTATCATGGTACAAATGCAAGATTTGTCCTGGTGGGGCACCAAAAAGGCACATGGGGAAGTTTTTGTAGTGCTGCTTGCATTGCTATTCTCCACAAGATGGCTACTGGTGGCCAGAACTAGAGAAGGGAAGAAAAGGAAGAAAGAAGTACTAGAAAAGGAATTCCTGCCCCCTTCAAAATTAAAGTCTCTCTAGAATAAGGTTACCAGATTTTTTTTCAATGAATCCAGGGACACTTCATTGAAATGAGTTGGAATGATAGGATTTTGTCAGGGGACTGATTTGTAAATCTGGGGACTGTCCCTGGGAAACAGGGACGTCTGGTAACCTTGCTCTAGAACAATTGTTTCAGAGAACTGCTAAACAGAGGTAAATAAAAATTTATGATTGTGAAGGCTCTTGCCAGTGACTTTCTCTGTGCCTGAATGCTCTCTTTTTTTGACCAAATTACATTGCGAAAATTAAGGTGCGCATTAGATTCAATGGCACATTTACATTCACCACCAATTACTTTTTTGGTTTCAAGGTTCTGAAAATTGAGGTGCGCATTAGATTTGATGGTGCATTGGACTCAAGTAAGTACAATATTTTAGAGATGGTGTCAACATTGTGTCAACTAGATTGAGGAAAGGCCCTAGAGTTCCATAGTGGAACATCTGCTTTGCATGCTGAGGATCCCAGGTTTGATCCCTAGCCTCTTTAGATCCCTGCCTCAAACACTAGGAAGCCACTACTAGTCTGTGTAGACAATACTTAGCTAGATGGACTAATGGTTTTATTTGGTATATGCTAGTTGGAAGGAAGACTGCAAAGTAGGTTAGGATTTAAAGGGCCAGGCTACCACGCTGCACACCTTTAAAGGAGTTTCACTACTACTTCTTGGGCAAGTGCTCTCTAAGTTTTATTTTAGAATAGAAGGTCAGTTCAGGAATAGAAAATCTTTGTTAGCATGATTGCCATGTTTCTCATGGGCAGACTTTCAGGGGCTGCATGCCAGTTTGCCCAGAGGCGGGGAGAAGAAAAATGGGGAAAGCAATAGATGTGACTCTCTTCTTTGTACAGTGGGCTACATTCCAACCATGCAAGTTGGATGTTTCTACATCTTACACCTGCACACCTTTGCCCACCCTCCACGCAGGATGCAAGAGGCACTAGCACAGTTCAAGGACACATTCCTGCCAGGCAAGAGCACTCAAGGAGGGCATAGAGAAGGGCCACTCAAGAGAGTGCCCTGAAGCAAGCAAGTGGCCTGAGGACAGTACCAAAAGTCATATAGAAAGGCCTGGAAGGCCACATTTGTCTTCCAAGCCTGAGGTTCCCTAGGTAAAGATAAAGGGGCCCCTGACCATTAGGTCCAGTCGTGACCGACTCTGGGGTTGTGGCACTCATCTCGCTTTACAGCTTCCGGGTCATGTGGCCAGCATGACTAAGCTGCTTCTGGCGAACCAGAGCAGTGCACGGAAACGTCGTTTACCTTCCTGCCGGAGCGATACCTATTGATCTACTTGCACTTTGACATGCTTTCGAACTGCTGGGTTGGCAGGAGCAGGGACCGAGCAACGGGAGCTCACCCCATCACGGGGATCCGAACCACCGACCTTCTGTGTCCTAGGCTCTGTGGTTTAACCCACAGCATAATTCAACCAACATGCATACCCCTGTAGAATGGTCCAGCCTGGCAATACTCTGCTAACATCTGTAAAGAAGTGTCATGTTAGATCAGTAAAAGAGCTGATGGGATTACTCATAATGTCAGTAGGGCAGCACATAACTGCAGACATAGCCATGCCATCATATCTATGCCACTTCTTTAGAAATCTTTATGAAGCAGCATATAACTGGACCATTCAGTTGCTACACTGTAAGAAGAATGTTTAGAGAGTAAAGATTTAAATGCTAAGTTGTCACATCTATTGATCTGTCTGTCCGTCTATCTTTATCCATCTATTTTTCTATCTATTGCTACAGCTGAATACATTTCACCATCCAAAAAAGATATTTTTCTATCAGGGCAAATAATTGGGTTTGCACTCAAACACAAGCGAAATTAAAGAATACTATAGTGAGAGCAAAAGAGAACTACTCAATACTCGACTTCTGGTAAATGATTCTGACCCCCTGTCAATGCTTGTAAGTGAGAAAACCATTTCAGAGAAATCTACTAATGACAGCCAGGATTGTGATATGCAGCAAGCCAAGGTTCAGAGTAAGAAACCGAGGAACAAAAGCAAATCATTAGAATAGAAGACAGATGAGTAGAAAGCTATACAAATATCTGGTCTTCATGTAAACTGTAGCTGTTTTATGGATCCTGGGGTGAAAGATTGAGATTTTAAGAACCAATAACATTCCTTATTTCCTGTTTCAACATCTCTTCTCATTTGGATTTTCTTTTCTTTCTTTTTAAGTTCTGTTTTGCATACATCCATATACATTTTCCATCCTTAATTTGAACTACACCTAGGAATAAACAGTTACATAAGAAAAGAAATAAAGAAAAAAATAACATAGCCACTAAATATCTTTCCCACCACCCGTTCCCCATACAGTGGTACCTCAGGTTAAGTACTTAATTCATTCCAGAGGTCCGTACTTAACCTGAAATTGTTCTTAACCTGAAGCACCACTTTAGCTAATGGGGCCTCCCGCTGCCGCCGGAGCCCGATCTCTGTTCTCACTCTGAAGCAAAGTTCTTAACCTGAAGCACTATTTCTGGGTTAGCGGAGTCTGTAACCTGAAGCGTATGTAACCTGAAGCGTATGTAACCCGAGGTATCACTGTACAGTGGTGCCTCGCAAGACGAAATTAATTCGTTCCGCAAGTTTTTTCTTCTTGCGAGTTTTTCGTCTTGCAAAGCACGGTTTCCCATAGGAATGCCTCTTCTGAAGGCTGGGGGGGGGAACAAGGGCTTTTCTTCCCACCGCCAGCCTTCAGAAGGCTGTTCTGAAGGCTGGGGGTGGGAAGAAAAGGCCTTCTCCCCACCTCCCACCCCGCAAGCTCCGGGGACAGGAGGGCTTTCCTCCCGACTGCCAGCATTTTAAAAGCCCCCAGGACAGCGGAGAAGTCTCGGCTGTCCCAGGGGCTTTTAAAATGCTGGTGGGCGGCAGCGCAGCGTCCGCTGCCGCCCGCCAGCATTTTCAGATCGCCCCGGGGCAGCGGAGAAGTCTCACCTGTCCCGGGGGCTTTTAAAATGCTGGCGGGCGGCAGTGCAGCGTCCGCTGCCGCCCACCAGCAGTTTCAGATCGCCCCGGGGCAGCGGAGAAGTCTCCGCTGTCCTGGGGGCTTTTAAAATGCTGGCGGGCGGCAGCGAAGCATTTGCTGCCACCCGCCAGCATTTTCAGATCGCCCAGGACAGCGGAGAAGTCTCCGCTGTCCCAGGAAGGCAGGCGGGGGGAGCAAAGACTTTGGCCCCCCGCCGGCCTTCAGAAGAGGTCCAGGACCTCTTCTGAAGGCCGGCGGTGGGCCAAAGTCTTTGCTCCCCCCCGCCTGCCTTCAAAAGCCGTCGGGATAGCGGAGAAACGCGCTGCGCTTCTCCGCTATCCCGGGAAGGCAGGCGGGGGGGGAGCAAAGACTTTTGCCCCCCGCCGCCCTTCAGAAGAGGTCCAGGACCTCTTCTGAAGGCCGGCGGAGATTTCCCTATGGGCTTTCTTCTTGCGAAGCAAGCCCATAGGGAAATTCGTTTTGCGAAGCACCTCCAAAACGGAAAACTCTTTCGTCTTGCGAGTTTTTCGTTTTGCAAGGCGTTCGTCTTGCGAGGCACCACTGTACTTATTATATTTAATTATCAAACTTTAAGCATTCTAATCTTTTGATTTGGCTTCCGTCCACCACCTTCATTTGAGTCAATTTTTCCTTTTCCTTAACTGCCCTTCTTTAGATGTTTTCCATTTCTTGGTATTAGCTTGTTTGGTTATAATAACTGTTTTGTCTTTTGCAAAAATTAAATTAATCAAAGTATAATAAAGGCTTTATTTGAGAGGAATGTTTTTCTAGATAGTTTTTATAGCACTCCCTTTCCTTAGAGAACTTTTGGCTTGTTCTGTTCCTAATTGTTTCTGTCATTTTAGCCAGCTTAATATTTAGCCAGCTTAATGGCTTTAGTTGCCATTTCTCCTTTGGATTGTCTGAACATTTGACTGCCATGCTACATATTGTGTTCACCTGCCTCACACTTAACCTGTGGCTTGAGTTCCACGTCCCCAGCACATCCACTGGAAGCTTCCACTGTGTTCTGGCTGGTGGCCTTCCATACAGAGACGTGTAAATTCAGCTTTATTTTTCTTGTCAGATTTTATGAAAGGGAGAAGGCCCCAACTCAAATAAAATGTATATCACATGCAGCTGTTGCCTCGAGGGCGAGATCTTCCTATGGTTTCTTTCTTCCTGTGTTTTTTTCCATATACTTTCACCAGCAGATGGTATCTAGCTAATACAGAACTGCTGAAGGTAGCCTGGATGTGGGCGTGTCTTCTGCCAGGCAAGTAATTATTTTAGAGAACATCTCCATCTAGGAAGGTTTATGCAAATATTTGATGTGGAGCTGAATTCCCACTGTGAGGTAGTGGGCTTTAATTACTTCTATTGCGAATTTTCCCACATAACAGAAATGGTGGTTTATCAGCATCACTGCAAAGCTCACTTGTTTTGCAGAGTATCACCCAGCTCTGATGAGAAGGGCTCTCCAGTGCAGATTAGTTTCCTGATCCCTTACGGCTAACCTTTTTGGCCCTGCTGGAATTCCCTGCTGTTCCCAATGAAGTAAAAGCAGCAGAAATTTTGATAAGAATTTATTGCAGCTCCAGCCAACAAAACCAAACACACACGCACACACCCTGCTGCCAACAAAACCAATCTGTTGTTCTTTCTCTTGTTCAGCATTAGTAACTTGAAATATGAAATGAGCAAACGATAAACCCTTTTCATCCAGATAAGGGAGGAGCAGAATCATACAAATAAATGTAGTGGTTACAAAAAGACTCCATATTTTATCTCATGATCATACACTTTTTAAAAATACTGTATTTGAAAGAGGCGTTTTGAAGATCTGCAGTGTGGGTACAAGTGGGTTTCACAGGGCAAAAGCAAGCAACAGCCCCCCTAAGCTACTTCTGATTATTCAGTCTAAACACCTGTGCAAAAATCATTAAATATTATAGGAAGTTATCTTGGTAGCACAACACTGCAATCGATTGTCTATAATTTTATGGACAGCCACTGCAGGCAAAGATGGCCTATAAGTAGGAAAGTTGTCTCGACTGTGCAGTAGTTATGAAGCACTCTCAAAATCCATATATTGTTTAAGAACTCAAACAAAAGCATTCATTCTTCAGGGGACAGTATAATGTGTAGTGTATCTTCAGTTGTGTCTTCCCTACATATGCAGAAACATTGTTCCTTTAGGGGTTTAGCATATTTACCATGCATATGACCTGATGACATTGTATAGGATTGTAGACTTGTAAATACTGTTTTCCGTGAATATTACATAAGTTTGTAAAATATGTCTGTGGAAGAGAAATTTTTATATATATATAATTGACACCAAGGAAAAAAAGGATGCTACAAAAACAATCTATACCTGAACAAATGCTCTTAACATGTATATTGTTCTCAAATAACTTATTTATTGCTTCAGGGTCTGCAGTCCTCATAGTGTCCACCAGAAGATCATAATTTAGAATGGAAAAATTCACACTGGTATTATTGCAAGTATTAGAGGCTAACTGTTCAGACAGAATTTTTACTAAAAATCCAACAGTACAGTAATTGAGCAATTGGTTCTGTGCTTTCAATTGGGGGTGGGGTGGCTCCTGTGGATTAATGGGGTTTCCAGCTGTGGGGTCTCTTCTAAAAGTTCTCTTGATCTCTCAAGCGCCTGTAGAGCAGGGGTCAGCAACCTTTTTCAGCCGTGGGCTGGTCCACCGTCCCTCAGACCATGTGGTGGACCAAACTATTTTTTTGGGGGAATGAACAAATTCCTATGCCCCACAAATAACCCAGAGATGCATTTTAAATAAAAGCACACATTCTACTCATGTAAAAACACTCTGATTCCCGGACCATCCGTGGGCCGGATTGAGAAGGCAATTGGGCCGCATCTGGCCCACGGGCCTTAGGTTGCCTACCCCTGCTGTAGAGCATCCATCAGAGTCTGGCGGCAGAGGTGACTCCTTGGAGGCTTAAGGGAGGGGAAGGGAGGTGGTCTCTGTGTTCCATGGAGTTACAGAGGACAGATCAGGGAGCAGAGCCACATTTTCATCAGAGCTGCCATCTCTGCTTCCTAAAACATTTCAACAAGGCCAATTTCTCCCTGAAGCTTCCCATCCCAGCAAAATCACTTCCTGGTGTCAGAAAAGCAGCAGTGACGGTCTACCCTATAAAGCAGGACTTTAAGCCAATATTCCAGAGCTCGGCAAGACAGAAAAAGAAGTCTTATTGCATTTTCCCATTCAGCAGGCCACATGCCATTCCGGAGATAGCCTTAAAACCTAGAGGGAAATATTCATGTAATAATACTTGGATAGGAGCACAATGCTAACTTAGTTTAAAAATTCAGAACCCAAAGTGGATCAATTTTGCAATTTCTCTTTTAACTTTAGACTTGTCAGGCCCCATTATTCTCAATACAATCTGACATTTCTAGGTTAAAAAGACATCAATTACCTTTTGAAATTACCCTCTCTGTGCTATAGGATTAGCTGAATTTCTGCTGACATTGTAAGTTCATTGTGCATAGTAGATTTATGGGGAGAAGGGGGGAAATTCAGCAATGTATAGCACTATCTAATGAACAGAGTCACACATGGATATGAGGCTTGTGCTTATTGTTAAGACATCTTATTCATTAGCAAAACTAGCTGAATGATTGCAGCAAATAGCTTCTGTTTTGTACAATGAAGGAATTATTCAAAATGAACATATTTCACAGAAACAGAATTGTGGAGTTGGAAAGAACCACAATTCAGGAATCTTTTGCCCAACATGGGGCTTGAACCCATTATCCTAAGATTAAGAGTCTCATGCTCTACTGACTGAGCTATCCCAGCTTTTTTGCTTGTTTGTAAAATTTATCACCTGCATTCCATTATAAAATAATTCCAATTCGTACAATAAACAACAAAACAGGCAAGAGCACCAACAGTCAAACAACTATTTACACAGTACAACGTCACAAATTCAACCCAAAGCCGAGGTGACTCAGTAGGTCTTCAGTTGGCACTGGGTAGACTTGATGTCAACAGGCTCAGAGTTCCACAGTCAGGATGCCTACAACAAAAGTGCCCTTTCTTGGGTTGTCACATGTCAAATCCTAGGCAAGTGCGGCACCATCAAGAGAACATCCCTGCTACATCTTAATATTTGGACAGGTCCGTAAGGGAGAAGGTACTCTATCAGATATCCAGGTCCTAGTTAAACCAGTATTGAATAAGTGTGTTTGGAATTTTTTTGTCATCACTTAGACACTGAATACAAGCTATGGAGACTTCTCTTGCACAGTTTTAATTCAAAGGTTGGGCGTTTTATGTTCCCTGACATTCATACATCCTATTTCCAAACTAAGGTTTTATGCTGGGTTTAGTGATCCATTATAGAGAATACGGGGTGAGCTGATGGCAGTGGGTGTTAGAAACTGTTTTGTCATTAGACAAAGATGACAGAGACCCTGGAAGGACAATATGGCGATAATCTGGCTGGCCTAGATCCTTGTGCCTTTTGTAATTCTGTGACAGTCATAATGCCCAAAGGGAACAAAGTAATCAGTTTGCAGTTCGCTGAGACATTTACTTTTACCAGCTTGTAATTGAGGCAGCTTTGCCCTCTGCTGAATCATAGAAGTGGCTTTTCCCAGTTAAAGGTGAAATGAATCAAGGCTCTTATTACTTAGCTTGAGGTCAAATTCACCTACATTTTAGGAGAGGCCAAGGGAGAAGCAGCATAGTACAACCTTTACATTTTTATTGGGTTCAGATTAATTGCTTTAGTGTTTAGATTTATTATTTTGTTGTTCACACATGGCATTGCCAATTATGATTCTCTGTTTTAAACCACAAGGAACGTAGCAAAAGATAAACATTTTCACATGCCCCTATTTTGCCTCGGGTACATTTACCATAAATTGCCCTTGATACTTACTTTGGAATCATTCTTAGGTGGTTTGCATTTCTACTTCTTGGAGGTGGCAAAAGTTGCTAAGCTCCAGAGCACTCTGGGAAAGGCTTGGGTCTTTGGAGCTGGCTACTCTCCCCTTCTTCATCCTTCCAGCTGCTGCTGCTGTTGTTGCAGCTGAACACTGCAGCTGGCCATTGTTGTCATTTCTAACTTAATGTATGCACACACATGGTGAACAGGGAACACCGTGCATAAATATAACCGATGCCAGCTCCATTAGTTGACAGCATGAACAAGCCATGGCTGCACATGTACAATAAATAAAAATTGCCAAGGGTAGATAATACTTATTACTGCCACCATTAGCTGTCTTATGTCTGAAGTAACATTGGGTGATGAGAATGTTCTCTACCTGAAAACTGATTTATGCTAATTGTGAAAATTTGCAAAACATGGCAATCATCACTCAATGTTGCAGTTATCACATGATGGACATACTTGTGTTAACTCATGCCAGTCTCATATAGTTGGAGCTTGTTTCCAAGCAAATGTGGCTAGGAATAGGACCATTGCAAGGTAATTGTAAATGAGGGTATGGTGGGGCTGCAGGAGGTCTTCTGCAATTCTTAGGTGTTTCTGCATGGAGGTTTACATGTCAGTGTCAATGTTCTCATCTCAGTCTGGATGATGCCTATATGTTTGCCAATGTACTGTTCTGAATGTTTATGCTTTTTCAAGTCATTATGCTCTCCGGCTGCTCAGTGTTGGATAGATCATTATGAATGAGCTGTATGCCCTGAATCATTTGACCTTGTTATTCCTGCACGGTTCCTGAATTTATCATCCAAGAGAGACAATTATGTCTCAACATATTCTCATGCCTTCACATTATATTTCTTCAGAAAGAAAAAAAAATAGGTCTGTTTGATTCTAGTTGCTGCAGAAGCATTCTCTGCTATTTCTCATTACTACTGGAAGCCTGTGCTTAAATGGAGTTTTCCCAACAATTTTAATGTACCTATCACATGCATATTTGAAAATTATACGTTGTTTTTTAAAAAAATCTTACAAGACTATGCAAATTATCATGCCAAGGCAGAAATGAAAGGTGATCTAATGTTGCTATCACAGCTACCTTCTGTGTAATATTAAAACAATTATTTTCATTGTAAACTATTATAAGGCAAATTTGCCATGTCAAGGCCTGATGTGTTTCCTGATGCATGTAATGGCCTCTAAATAAGTAATTCAATTAATATGTTTACAGTAGTACAGATCACTGATTATACTGTAGAATCTCATTATCCATACCTCCATTATCCATATTTCCTGTCTAAACTGAGCATGTGTCACGCTTGAAAGATACAACCATTTAGCCCCATGCAAACCTTATCAGCATTATTAATCCAACCATCCATTTTGATCAATATTTTCCCATGCACAATAATGTCCCAGTCACTAGATTAAAAACACCATGGTGCTTCTACGTCCTTATATATGTGTGTGCTATAAAACTATGTCAATGCCTTAGTATCAAATCTGCCCAATTTTCACTTATTGAGTTTGGAAGAGGATTGAGAGCAAACTGATAGTTTAAGCAGAAATAGATATCCAGACCCCAGTGGCTTTCATCTGAAAGTTTAACAAGAATGTGATATGAAACTACAGAACTGCTGACTCTTAATATTTCAACTTCATAGTTAATACTGGTTTCAAGCACAGAGAGATACAAAGATAATATGTGTGTGCGCGCACACAAAACAGTACATTTCAACTGAATCTTTTGTTTCCTCTAGTTAGGAATTTCCCCTTAGCAGCATGTTGTTTTGGGCATCTTAAGGCAGGACTCCGGGTGATCGGCAGGTCTGAATAACTAAGGAAAAGCAAGGAGCCATGCCCAGGAAGTTGGCTCTGGGTCTGTGGATGGACCGATGCTGAACTTTTTCTTCTCAATTATTTCCCAATTTCAATACCCAGAGGCCATACTGGGTATCATCAGGCCTAAGTCACTGCCATTCATCTACCAAACTATAAAGAGTGATGCCTGTTTTCACCCCAATTATGTTTTGTTGGTCTGTTGCTTTCCTTTCTATTCCCACTGCAGGCACACAAATAATACTTCAAGATTTTTTCTGAGCTTTCCCTCCACTGGAGTTTCATTTGATTAGTTTTATACTCTGTCTGAGCCACACTTCACATTTATTAGTGCCACTTGTTCCATTTATTAATGAGCTCTGAAACCTGTTGAATAGCACTTGATTCATTTTTTATGCTTGCAATTCCTCTGATGTGCTTCCATGGCAAAGTTTTCATTTAGGGGCTTCCACAGATAAATAACATCTGTTTTATCATATGACCCAGCTCTTTATCAATTTTCCATGCTCTGGAGCTTCATTCCAAAAGCTCACATTTTATGTAAGACCCTGTCAGAAGGAACAGTCTATCAATGTCTTTCTGCAAATCAAAATAAACGATTATGTATGCGCTGTCATTATCACTGTCTTAAATCCTCTTAAGGAATTCAAGACCATTAGCTAGTTTCTCCATGCTGATCATGCCCTTCTGGAGTTTTAGTATACATGAACTATTCTCATTTTGCTTTCCTGATAGTGTTTCCATTGTTTTAAACACTGGAGCCTAGCAAGCTGTTGAGGCCTGTAAAAATTTCTGGCATAATTTAGCACACAATTTTGAACACAGTTAGTAAATATGCATCTGTAATCTCTCATTTATATACTGACAAAACACCACCTGCATAGTTTTCTGCAGTATCATTCTGCGGCAGCACTGGAATCTATCAAGGTTCTGCTAACTGATTTGAATGAGAAAAATACCTTCCCCCAGTCTTGCCAGGAGCAAAAATATTAACTGCTTAAGGACTTTCTAACATCACTGCATGGTCTTACAGCAGCCTTAAGAGCATGTGTGTTGTACACCATCTTTACTTGACTTAATGCACATTTCAAAAAAGTAGAATCCCTAGTCCAGCTGGGAACCACACGGGAGTAGACAATTTGCAAAGTGCAAAGCCCTTGCTAGAACCATTGCTGGTTCATGCCAGTTCCTGCCACACATAGAGTTAAACAAGTTGTCTGTATTGATGGTTTTTGCAGCAAAAAGTGTCTGTTTGGGTGATCTGCTTAGTGGATAAACTGGGCATAGACCTCTGCACACCTAGTATTAGACTTCTTCGTATGTTCCTTTTGCTTGAAGGACCTTAAGGATTTTCCAACGTTAGGTTTTTATCATCAGAGAAAGAGAGAGAGAGAGGGGGGGGGGGGAGGGAGAAAGGAGATTCCTGTACCATACCCTCTTCACTCATGGTCCTACATGAATGTATAAAACCAACAGGACAGATTCCTACTTGTATTATAAAAGCTTTACTACAGATGCTTCTGAGAATGAGTTGTGGTAAGAGAAACACAGTATATCCAAAGAAAATATTAGGCTTCAGCTGGGATCCTTTTAGGTGATGTCATTGGAGCCCTTCAACTGTGTTAGGCAGCAGGCAGCCCAATTAATTGTCAAGCCCCTGCTAAAAAAGGAATTGGGCTCGAAGCAGCAGGATGCGAGCAACAAACCGCTTATTATGTGTACTTAATCCAACGAAATCGACTTATTGTTAAGAGCAAGTATGCTGCTTTAAGTGCTTTGTGGGATGCACTGCTAGTTACTGTTATGCACTTTGTATATTGCTCTGAATAAAAGAACACAGATCCAGCAACAGCCAATGGCAAATATAATAGGCTTTTAAAATTATTCACAGCACAAACCCTTATGGGTTGGAAGTGGGAAGATGTGATGGGAAACAGAAGGAGCAACACAGCAAGCACTGGGAGCACAGCTGGGGACTCTAAGCTTTAGACACTTGAGCTGTTGCAAAGGCAAGCCTATTTTCAGGTCGCTCTTAAATTCAGAAAGTACCCTGCCTCTTCAGCAACATAAGCAGCCACAGTGGAAACTACAAATTAATCCCCAGTACTCCTCCTTTTGGAGAAGGAACTGAAAAAACCACTCCAGTATTTTGCCAAGAAAACTCCATGGACATAAAAAAGGAGAAGCTTTGAGAAGAAAGTGAGAGTTTCCAAGGCGTGCTCTGGTTCATGGGGTCATGGAGAGTCAAACACGACTAAGATGACTAAACAACAACAACAACTCCTCCTTTGCCCAGTACTCCATAATTCAGTCTCAATCTATCACTCTGTTTCAGGTTTGCTTGCTTTCTCCCCCATGGTGTACAAATCACAAACAGCAAACCACAAACAAACCACAAACCCTATTTAACTGCTTCTCACCATTGCTCTATAGGATTAACTATTTCATTCTCCTCTATAACAGAAACAATATGTTTTCTTATGATGAGATCTGCTATGACTTTTAAAAACAAGTGCACTGACTATGTATTCCAAGGATACCCAGACAATTCTATCCAGCATCACACATCTGCTGTATATGTTCAACCTGTAGCATCTTAAGGTTTTGTTCTCCTAACAAGAAAAAAACTGCCTAAGAAGGCAATGTGTACTGTAAAGGTAAAAGTAAAGGGATCCCTGACCATTAGGTCCAGTCGTGACCGACTCTGGGGTTGCGGCACTCATCTCGCTTTATTGGCCAAGGGAGCTGGCATACAGCTTCTGGGTCATGTGGCCAGCATGACTGAGCCACTTCTGGTGAACCAGAGCAGCGCAGGGAAACGCCGTTTACCTTCCCGCTGGAGCGGTACCTATTTATCTACTTGCACTTTGACGTGCTTTCAAACTGCTAGGTTGGCAGGAGCAGGCACCGAGCAATGGGAGCTCACCCCGTCGCGGGGATTCGAAATGCCAACCTTCTGATCGGCAAGTCCTAGGTTCTGTGGTTTAACCCACAGCACCACCCACGTCCCTATGTGTACTGTATTCAGAGGCAAATTAAAAGCACACACACACAAAAGAAGCTGCATTAATCCATAAGGGGGGAAATCCACAGTTGGACAAGACCTATACTGCCTGTTTTTAGCATCCATCTCCTCCAAATGACACCCCCCTGCCCGGATCTGCTGGTGCTTTTCATCAATTTGTTAATGTTCCATTCCTAGCTGGTCTGCCTCTTTCCAAGTCATGCCTTTTGAGTTCTGGCACTGTTTATGGTTACTGTGCTGCATCATATTCATCACAGTGTGGTTTCATGACCCCTGGATTTCAACTCTTTCTAATTTCCTTGCACTGTCTTGGTCATTAGCTGGAACGAGATCTTAGCATTAACTGCTTCCAATAATGCCTCTGCAACACAATCATTAATTGCATCTGTCATTTCCACCTTCATCAGGCTGCACATCTCCAGACTTTTCCAATTAATATTATAAAGGTTGATATGCGAAGTTATAATCTCAGTTTTATTGTCTTGCCAGTTCTTGCCTGTCTCCTCTGTTGTAAGAGAATGAAGAACCTCTGAGGCAGCAAAAACATGCTATTCCATTGTTGGGGGTTGCTGCCGATACTACAGAAAGTCTCTGTGGTACCGGCTGCCAATATTTTGGCATTTCTCACACTTACTGATTCCAGCAAATTTATCTTACTATGGAGTTTCCACATTGTGAGAACATTATCTTTATTTCACTGATCTGCATAAGAACATACTACACACGCAACATGTAGATCAAAAAGGAAATATGAAAGGGCAAGGAGAGATTGCAATGTAAAAGCCCCATTATATGAAACTTGGTTACACAAGCTTCCTGATTTAACTCTTAGTCCCTTGGGACTTTTCCTATCAATTTGAAACCCATTTGAATTCCCCTCCTTTAATTCAGTTATCTGACTTTAGTAGATCTCTCCCAGATAAATGATTTTACTACAGCAGGACTATCCAATATGAAGTTGGCTCATGCCCAAGGATGTAATTAGTCCTTTTAAGTGCTGATACATAACAGCACTGGATCTTTCTCCCCCCATACCAACAAGGTTAGTGATGATGGAGCCAATTTCAGAACTAGGGGTTTCAAACTACTAACTTCCCAGTCCAGACTTTTACATGCAGCACTTCAAGGCAGGACCAGATGTCTCCAGGTTCAGTCCCAGCTTGTAATGGAGTTAGCTGCTGCCAGCCAGCCAGCCAGCCCCCCTTCCCATGATTCTTTCCTCTCACAAACAAAATGGATTCTGTCTTCAATGAGCCTTTCCTGACACTAGTTCCCCCACCCTGTTGCAAGAATAAATTTGCTTGGAAGGAAGAGGTGGTGTCCAGCAGGAGGTTAATTACCCCTCAACTTTAAATGTATTTTTAATCTTTGTTGGAAGCCACCCAGAGTGGCTGTGGAAACCGAACCAGATGGGGGTATAAATAATAATAATAAAATAATAATAATAATAATAATAATAATAATAATAATAATAATAATTATTTTATTATTATTATTTATTGCTTATGCTGAAGCTTTTCAGAATCCCTCTCCCCTGCCAAACCCCACCCTTTTGCACCCTGAGCTTTCTAGGAGGTTTGCAAGGTATCCTGAATCTACTTCCAAGTTTGAAGTGAAGTTCAATGTGAGTTTCAGGGTTTTACTTGTCCATCATTAGAAAAGACAACCCAAATTTCAATGCTAAAAGATCTATTAAGATAAAGGCAGCTTCATATATTATGTGCACTGCTGCGATCTAGTAATATTACGCTGGCTTTTCCTTCAACAAATGTATAATGTTTGAGTATTTGCATTTATAAAATTTCTATACCACCCCTCATCCAAGGATCACAGGGCAGTTTACAATAAAAAGACACCAAAATGCATATCATAGTAACAAACAAAAATATTTCTACACACACAGTTAAAATGGCAACAGACTGGGTAATTAGGCAAAGGCATCAGAGAAGAAAATGCTTCTGCCTGGCACCTAAAGATATGTAATGAATGGAGAGAACATTCCAGAAGCAGGGAGAGAATTCCACAAACAGCCACAGAAAAGGCCCAATGTATTTCACATTTGCATCTACACACATTATTAAATACCCATACACACATGGCTCAGTCTAGTCTCTAGATGTGCATACAGGAAGTTCAAAGATTTGCCCCCCCAAGACATATTGGTATTTTTAAGCTCCCCCGCCAAAAAAAAAAAAAAGGCTTAGAATTATCAAGTCTCAGGGAACTTACTGGTGGCAGGGAGTCAGTCCTAAAATCACAGCCCAGAGGAGTTCCTGAAGCAGCCAAGTGACATCAACAGCGAAAGTTGAGCAAACACAGAGTCTCTGTCTCCCTTCTCTTGTTTTCCCTCCAAATCTTCCTTGACACACCTGCGCTTGTTCCCACAAGTAGCTGCATCTCTCCTCTTAACGAAGCATGTGATCCTCACCTGCCTGAGCCAAATCCTGCTGAGAGGCCACAAACCTCCTCCCAGACCTAACGCGTCTCATCATCTTCACCTGATCAACTAGTAAGCTGGGCTGGGTTCTCTCTCCTGCCTCAGTCTCTTAAAGTGCACACCCCACAGTTCCCGGTGCCTCAGAGCCTGCCGTGTTCACAGAGACGGGGGCATTTCTGGTTCTAGTGATGTATCCATTTCCCCTGGCTCCCATGAACTGTCAGCCGCCCCTTCAACATCCTCTGATGTCCCTTGAGTACCTCCTGAGTCCCCAACCACCTCTTCCCCATCTTTATTTCCCCCCGGTGTGTACCAATCATACACCTCACTGGGATCCTCTTTCCCTTCCTCAGTGTTCTGCCAGTTCACGACAGTTAGGGTCCATGCGATTTGTAGTTTCTTCTGACTCCCAGCTCAAGTCATTGAAATGGGAAGCATAGGAAACCACAACTCCCATGTACCTGAGCAGAAATGATCCTCCTAAACTTCTGCATCCAAGCCTAGAAGGCCTCACCTGCCTCAACAGGCCTTCTCTGTCACTCTTTTCTCCACCTTTGCAAAGACAATGCTCTCACAAAGAGCCAGGATGAGATGGCTGGTGATGAATTCATTGTGAATTAGACCTGAACTTTAGGGGAAGGTTGGGCTCAGTTCACAGTGCGGATAGGATTTCTGGGCTAGAAAAGTTAAGTTTCTCAGTTCTCCCTATTCTAAATTCACCCTCCTAATTATAGTTTACACAAAGGATTTTACCCCCCACATTGCTTTCAGGTGGTTCCTAGGAACTGTACACTGAGAAATGGTGAAATAGTTTCCCTGTGTAACCAGATTATGGGATAGAAAATACTCAAAGGACAGTTGAAGAAAAGGAGGACACTGTCTCACTTATTGACACTAGACCACACCTGATGGTATGCATCTTTAGCATTTAGTCGCTATTGCTCACTGTCACAGAAAATTTGTACCTATGAAAACAACCGCTCACCTGTAACAAAACAGCAGCCCATTGTTTTATTTTTTAAATAAAAAAACCCATCCTGATCTTAGGCAGCTTATTAACAAAATGCAAAACCCTTTTGAGGAGATGCGTATATCTTTGTCTCGTGGGTGTCATATGATGCCTGGCCCCTATTAAAAGCGAAGCAAGCTGAGAGAAGCTGGATACATTGTGCAATTAGTAATTGGATATTGATTCAGTTGCTTCTTGATTGCTAGTCTGAATCCTGTCTGCATGAAATGGAGGAGCTTTGTGATCCAAGGTCATTTGCTGGCCTTGTGGAGTGGCACCCGTGCCACAACATGACACAACAGACAGCGCTAATTAGACATTCAACATCTATCTCTCCAAGTAGAAAGATTTCGAGACTGACTTACTATCCAACCCATAGGGGCCACCTCTCTCAGTCGCAAATGAGCCATACGGAAAGGGTTGCGAGGGGCAGCTCCAGTATTCTCTGCTGACTTGGATTCATGTTTAATTAGGGCTTACTGTTTAATCATTAACATATTTACAAAAGGAGTTGAAGCCTTTGCTAGTTCAGACCAATATTCTATCCAGTTCAGAATTCTGTTAGGCCACAGGTGTCTTTCATGTGCAGGTAATTCCTAAGTAGAAAACACACAAACATAGTATCATTTATGGAAGACTATATCAACAGATAGGGCAAGAAGGCTAGTTTCAAAGTACAAACAAAATGCCCAGATTTGGTTGTCATAAAGTGGGATAGCTGAGGGTTTTTTTTTTGCATAATATACATATTTAAATATAAAGCATGCACAGAACTGGAGATTTCATGGGCATGCTGTTCATATATCACACTGCTTTGAGTACAAACTGCAACAGACAAGCCAACCTAACCTCAATATTTAACAGTGGCTAGTAGCCACAATAGATCCCATGAATCCAACTGCTGTGTATATGTCTAAGACATTCTTTAATTAATTTGAATATTCAAACTTTTGATGTAGTGTGAACACAATGTGAAGCAATGGAGACTATAAGGTCTGTATTTATTACTCTTCCACAGTTAATAAGAGAACACAATTTCTTCAAAAAGTCTGCTCGCTGTGTTCATCAAAAAGAAGTAGTTAGCTTAGCTTAACCATTTCAACCATTTACTATGAGCTGTATCCACTGCTGCATAACAGATACTCCACTCATATGAAAGAATTCCCCAACCTCTTCTCTATCTGCTCCCCCCAAAATTTGGAGCAGGTTTTGACAGCTGGCATGGGGTTGCAGGTAAGGGGGGAGGATTCTGGTGCACAGACAGAACTGTAGCATTGGCTACATTGGCCACATATTCACTGGGACATTTCTTCATAGAATTGTAGATTTTTGTAGATTTTTTGTAGTACTACCTTTAGGCAAAGTGAGGTAACCACCTTCAGTAGCAGATACTGAAAAGTGAGGAGTGGGCAGTATTGTGTGTGTGAATGCAACCTGCATTCCCATTGCTATCTTGTCCTTTGCCTGGGGTAGCAAAATGGCAAGTATTTTGTGGGCAACAACATAACAATCACTGGCTTTTGAGCGTAGGGATCTGCCTCGGACCAATTCAGACCACTGCTCTGTCTAGCAATAGCTTTCCCTAGGTCTCCCGCAGGGATCTCTTCATATCCTAGCCCTGCCCAGAAGTGCCAAGATTTGGAACTGAGTCTCACAGCCTTGTTCTGTGTTTGTTGTTTCCCTTTAATTTCAGCTTTTGAAACAAGAACTTTCTTTAGATAAAAGAAATGCTTGTTCTTTCCAAAATCCCCTCTCTTGTTATAGCATTAGCTTGTCATTTGAAATAATCATCTTTTTTTATTTATTTCCAGGCCTCTTTTATATTCTGAGCACTTCACTCAGTCCAGTATTAGGATTCCAATTAAATCAAGCCAGGGTAAAAAAGAGCCGTAGATAAAATATTTAAAACCCGGAATCAATGTACCATGGTAAATGCTTAAGAAAAAAGAAGTCTTAGTGCCCCACATAAAAGATCTCATTTAATTGAGAATAAA
The DNA here is from genome assembly GCF_027172205.1 of Podarcis raffonei. Lineage (NCBI taxonomy): Eukaryota > Metazoa > Chordata > Lepidosauria > Squamata > Lacertidae > Podarcis > Podarcis raffonei. Next base: position 44,491,207 of record NC_070606.1, on the reverse strand, counting down.
GTTTGCATGATTACTAACCTGGGACTAAATTTAATATAGCAAAGCCCACAGACCACATTGCCTAATTTGTCCTTTTATGGCGTTGGACGTATGCGTTTTCCAACTGTCCACATGGCTTACCTTAATTTCCACTTAGCATTCCCTCAGATAGATGAGAAAAGATAGTCTTATTGAGAGTCCTATAATTATAACTCTTCAAGAAATTAATAAAAGTGAGAGCATGATTTGTTCAAAATGTCCAATCCTGAATCAACCAGAATGGGACAGATCCTGAATTTGGCAAGCTGGTCCTCAATTCCTCCAATAGGGGAAGAGAACCTTTCTCAGGTAGAAGGCCACATCCTGCCTTTTAGGCAACTTTCCAGGGCCTACATGCCAGGGATGGGTCAGAAGTGGGCAGAGCAACAGATGGAACTCTCCCCTGGCAGAATACTGTGTTTCAGCCACATAAAAGTCAGAGGGAGGAATTCATCGCAGCGCTGTGAGACTTGTTCCCTCACCACAAGCATTTCAACTTTCCAGATGGAACAATCCCCCATCCACTCCCTGCCTTGTACTGTTCTGGGAGTTTCCCAGAGCCAATTTGGGGAGTCTGGGACATGTGGGGGAGGAGTGGGGGAGCTCCATTGTGTGAACTTATGCTTGTGGGTCTTAGTTGAATGCGGCCCATGAATGTGCACACACATCTCCCCATTCTCTATCCAAGTGAGCAAGAGGGAGTGCAAGGCTGCATTCCAGCCAGGCATAAGAAGCCCAGGAGGGCATGGAGCAAAGCCAGTGAGTGCTGGACAGAGAGGCCTTGTGCCCTTGGGGCTTCGGGTTCCATACCTCTGCCCCACAGAGTCTTGCTATGCAGACAAACCTAACTGCAGCAGCACTGAACCACCTCAGAAGTCCAGAACTATCCTGGATGGGTTTTCTCCCCCAACACCCCAAAATGCAGTATCAGAACCTTGCCATTGGCAGGAGTTTTTTGTATTTTGTTGTCCTCTGCCCTTTGCTTGCTGGTAATACCTTTCCAGCAACCTTGAACCACATGCAGCTGAGGATGACATGCACGAATGTGACACAATTATTTCATAGCCAGGTGAGCAGGAGCAAGATGGCTTGGAGAGAAACTGAGAGGGTAAGATACTGCAGTGCCTCATGCCAGAACCAAGCCATGTGGGGCATAAACCCCTAAGAGCAGCGGGGAGTAAAATCCCAACGTGATGCTGCTTTGGTCCACCTATCTCTGAATCACCTTCATTGTTTGGGTGTGGATCTCCGGGATCATAGAATCATAGACTTGTAGAGTTGGAAGGGATTCCCAGCAATGCAGGGATATGCAGCTGTCCTGTATGGGGATCAAACTTGCAAACCTGGCATTATCAGCACCATGCTTCAACCAACTGAGCTATTCAGGATTTCCAAGAGAAATCCTTTCCCAGTCCTACCTGGAGATGCTGGGGACTGAACCTGGGCTCTGTTGCACAGCTAACATTGTTCTACCACTTCCCCCTAGAGAGGACCAGAAAGTGGTTCCATCTCTTGTGATTGATTTGGCTGGGCCAGCTATTCCCCACTTTACCCCACTACACTCACCTTGTCAGATGTACAGTGAACCAACCAGGGTCCCTGCTCTGAGCCCCACTGACAGCAGTGAAATGTTAATTTTGTCAGGAGCTCATGGCCCGGATGTCAGGCTCTAAGACTGGTAGCAGCACTGAAGGTGCAAACAATGTGCTCTTGGAAAAGGACACAGAGAAAATTGTCCTTCCCATAGCCAGTATCAGTAGCAGTGATGGAGGGGGTTAAATCTGCACGTGCCCCTTCTTTAGGTTCTGCTTGCCTCTCCTTTCTCTGCTCCTTCTTAGCCAAGTGCAATTATATAGAGATATGCTAGAGAAATGGATGAATCGGAAATGGAAATGACTTATCTTATGAAGCATGTAGGTAGATAATATTTACTGATGTATATATCCCATGCCACAAGTATATTTTGTGGTTTATAGAGTGCCAGATCATCGAAAGGCTTATGCAAATCCCACAAAATGGACTAAAAGCACCTCAAACAGGCAAACAAATTACCTATCAATGTTACACCTTTAAGCATCTTATTCTCCATATTTAAGCGGTGCTAACAGCATGATCCCAATAATTCCTGTAGCAGTTCTGTTGAGACAGCTTTGCAATAGGAAGTGAGGAGGGAGAGAGATACAGGCTAGAGGAGCACTCGTGACTCCTGCCAATCAACTCCGAAGGAATATGCACTCTTTTATCCTGCAGTTAAGCTGCCTACAGGGTGTGAAGTTTTCTGTGCTAAGCCTAATAGATTCTTAAGTGACCTGTGCTAGCAGAGAAACCCTTCAAATTAATGGCAGAGTTATTGCATAGGAAGTCCCAATTTTATAGTCTTATTCCTATCATCTCTCTCTCTCTCTCTCTCTCTCTCTCTCTCTCTCTCTCTCACTCACCCCTACATTTGTAATTATAACTGGTTGTGGCAGGTGGAGGTTCCAGATGCAAAGAACATTGGTAGCAGCAGACAAGCTGCTGGGCTAAGCATATGTAGCTAGGTTGGGAATCTTATGTAAGATGTGAAATTCAATGTGTTCCAACATGGTAACTGTTACAGAGACAAGCTTACAGAATGCAGAGTGCCAAGCAGAAGCCTGCGTTTTGGCCCTAGGAATCAACATTGCTATAAATCAGGCAGGGGAAACCTTAAGCACAGGGTGGGGGGCACAAATGCCTCTTGCTTCCCTGGATGGAGGATGGATGTGTGTGTGTTCCCCACTGTACAATGGGGAAATTTACATTTGTTGATTTACAGTACCTAGTTTTACCTCTGGCCTCAATAGCCACAGTTATCACCACCCCAACCCCACCACTTAAAGGCTTTGTGGAAGAAAATGTGTCCCTCTGGCTGAAAAGGCCTGCCCACCCCTGCTATAAAGGAAAAGGTAAAAGGTAAAGGTAATGAGTCTGACCAAACTGCGGGAGGCAGTGGAAGACAGGAGTGCCTGGTGTGCTCTGGTCCATGGGGTCACGAAGAGTCGGACACGACTAAACGACTAAACAACAACAAAGGGATGCAGGTGGCGCTGTGGTCTAAACCACTGAGCCTCTTGGGCTTGCTGATTGGAAGGTCAGCGGTTCGAATCCCCATGATGGGGTGAGCTCCCATTGCTCTGTCCCAGCTCCTGCCAACCTAGCAGTTCGAAAGCATGCCAGTACAAGTAGATAAATAGGTACTGCTGCGGCAGGAAGGTAAATGTTGTTTCTGTGCGCTCGGGCACTCGTCACGGTCCTCCATGTGCCAGTAATAGTTTAGTCATGCTGGCCACATGACCCAGGAAACTGGGGACAAACACCAGCTCCCTTGGCCTGAAAGCGAAATGAGCGCCGCAACCCCATAGTCACCTTTGACTGGACTTAACCGTCCAGAGGTTCTTTATCTTTTACCTATAAAGGATACTTGGAATCTCCATGCACAGAGATAGTGCATTATATTCAACATAGCGCTAAGGTGAATGACAGAATGTTCTTCCTCCCCTCCCTTCTCTACAAATTCCTCCTGAGTCTGTTCTAGGTTTCCTGCCACCTTAGAAGATTTGGAGATGGCATGGGCATGCACGGTGGAATCCCCATGTGCTAGTGCTAATTCTTGAGCTAGCACAAAAAGTTAGTTTAATTATCAGACAAATGGTATATCTTTGCAAGTTTGACTGGGGTCATGTACCACCTGTACATCATTTTCATAATATTTTCCTTTAAGGCACTACATGCCGTAAATTTTATACCGGTGGTCCATAACCTTTCCCAGTCCTCAAACATAATGTTGTATCCAATATCTTGTGCCCATTTTATCATGGCTGATTTGACTGTCTCATCTTGAGTATTCCATTTAAGCAGCAAGTTGTACATTCTTGAAAGCACTTTCGTCTTAGGTTCAAGTAATTCTAGTTCTAATTTTGATTTTTCCACCTGGAAACCAATTTTTTTATCTTTTTTAAAGATCTCTAAAATTTGGGCATAGTGAAACCAGTCTCGCACCTTCCCTTTCAATTTTTCAAAGCTCTGCAACCTCCAAGTGTCACCCACTCTTTCTATTATTTCACAGTATTTTGCCCAGCCACCCCCCATATTAAGTATTTTTGTGGCTTTAGCCTCCATCGGTGATAACCACCTCGGAGTCTTGTTTTCAAATAAGTCCTTGTATTTAGTCCAGACAGAAAACAGAGATTTCCTTACAATATGGTTTTTAAACAACTTATGAGACTTTACCTTGTCGTACCACAAATATGCATGCCACCCAAAAGCATTGTTGAACCCTTCCAGATCTAGGACATCAGTGTTTTCTAGCAAAAACCAATCTTTCAGCCAGCAGAGGGATGCAGCTTCATAATACAACCTTAAGTCCGGCAGGGCAAAACCCCCTCTTTCCTTTGCATCTGTTAATATTTTAAATTTTATTCGGGGCTTTTTGCCCTGCCAGACAAACTTCATAATGTCCCTCTGCCACTTTCCAAAACATTCCACTCTGTCCACGATCTGTAGGGTCTGGAACAGAAACAGCATTTTTGGCAATACATTCATCTTTACTGCTACAATTCTTCCCAACAAGGAAAGTTTCAATCTTGACCAGATTTCTAGATCCTTTTTAATTTCAGACCAACATTTTTCATAATTATCTTTAAACAGATTCAAATTTTTCCCAGTCAAGTTGACCCCCAGGTATTTCACTTTATTAACAACGTTTAGTTCTGTTTCCTTCTGAAACCCATCTATTTCTAAAGGTGTCAAGTTTTTTGCCAAAACCTTAGTTTTTTGTTTGTTTAACTTGAATCCCGCCACCCGACCAAACTCAGAAATTAATTCCAATACTCTTTTTGTGCTGGACACCGGCTCCTGTAATGTCAAAACCAAGTCATCTGCAAAGGCCTTCAGTTTATATTGTTTTCCTCCGACCTGTATTCCTTCCACCTGCTGATCCTTCCTGATCAAATTTAGCAAAACCTCAAGGACAGAAATAAATAGCAAGGGTGATAGGGGGCACCCCTGTCGTGTTCCTTTTTCAATTTTAAACTCTTCTGTCACCACATTGTTTACTATCAATTTAGCCTTTTGTTCTGAATATATTGCATCTATGCCATTTTGGAACGCCCTTCCCACTCCCATCCCTTCCAAATTCTTCTTCATAAATTTCCAAGATATATTGTCAAAGGCCTTCTCCGCGTCTATAAATATCAAAACTGCTTTTGTATTCAAATTTGTCTGTAGAAGTTCCAGAACGTCAACAATGTTCCTAGTATTATCTGACAAATGCCTGCCAGGGAGAAAGCCTGCTTGGTCTTTATGAATAACTCCATTTAAGACTTTTTTCAATCTATTTGCCAAAATGTCAGCAAAAATCTTGTAATCCACGTTTAGGAGTGAGATGGGATGGTAGTTCTTAAGTTGAGTCTTTTCAGATTCCAATTTTGGTATCAAAGTGATGAATGCCTCTTTCCACGATTCTGGTGCCCCCTTCCCTTCCATAATTTGATTACATACCTCCATCAATGGCTGAGTCAGGTATTCCTTCAATATCTTATAGTATTTGGAGGTAAGTCCATCTGGGCCCGGGGATTTGCCTAGTTGCATGTTCTGAATGGCATTTTCGATTTCCTGTTGGGTTATTTTATAATTCAGGTCAGTTTGTTTGTCTTGTGTTAGTTTTTGTAGGCCATAGCTTTTTAAAAATTTATTTATTTCAGTCTCCACTTGGGGTCCTTGGGAAAACAATTTTTTAAAATATCTCTGGAAACACTTTCTAATTTCCTCTGGTTTCTGAATACATTCTCCTTCAACCTCTAGATTGGTAACAAAGTTCAGTTTTTGTCTCTTTTTCAGCTGCCATGATAGCAGCTTCCCACATTTATTTGCCGATTCAAATGATCTTTGTTTCATCTGTTTGATTTTCCATTCAACTTCTTGATTTATCAGTTTTGCATATTGTGCTTGATGGAATTTTATTTCTCTCAAAACTTCTTTTGATTTTGGATTTAGTCTCAACTTTTTCTCTCCGTCTTTTATCCTTTCCAAGATCTTGTCCTTTTTACCGTTCCAGAGTTTTTTCTTAATAGAATTCTGCTGTATCAGAAACCCTCTCATAACAGCTTTGCTTGCGTCCCAGATTGTTTTTTTTTCCACCGAAGTGTTCAAATTTAGTTCAAAGTAGTCTTTCATCGTCTTTTGGGCCTTCTTCACTATCTCCTGGTCTCTAAACAATGCATCATTCATTCTCCATCTGAAGGATCCAGCTGGTGTAAGTCTCAAGTCCATTTTCAAGGGGTTATGGTCGGAGCAAGTTTTAGGGCAGATCTCTACTTTTTTGGTCTTGGGTGCCAGTCCTCTAGATATCCAGATTTGGTCGATTCTTGTCCAGGATAGGTGGGCCTCAGAAAAGAATGTTCCCTCTCTACCTAGGGGGTTCTTTGTCCTCCAGATATCAATCAAGTCCATATTGTCTGTGAGTTCAAAAAAAGTCTTTGGTAGTCTGCCATCTTTAGTCACATTTTGATTTTGTGACTTATCCATGTGTGTGGAGACAACCCCATTCATATCTCCCATCAGAATGATGTTATTATAGTCCATATGGTCCAGCATTGTCTCATGCAGCTTCCCATAAAATTCAGATTTCCCCTCATTTGGTGCATAAATTCCAATTATCAAAAATTTTTCTCCTTGTGATTGTATTTCGATCGCCAAAATTCTTCCTTGTTCATCTTTGAACACAAATTTTGGTGCTAGGCTCTCCTTTGCATATATCACGACTCCCCTTTTCTTTTCTTTAGCTGATGAAATAAATTCTTGGCCTAGTCGCTTGTTTATTAGCACTCTTCTGTGGAGCCTAGTCACATGGGTTTCCTGGAGACAAATGACGTCTAGTTGTTCTTTCCTCAAAATGTGAAAAATCCTTTTCCTTTTTTCAGGGGAATTTGCCCCATGGATATTCCAACTAAAAAGCTGCAGAGACATCCTGGATCAGCTTGTTAGCCGATGGGGTTGTCTCCCTTCTCGTCTATGTCTGGAGGTGGATCTTTTGTACCAGGCGTGGGGGGTGGCCAGGTACCTGCTGTCCCTTTTCGAAGGTCCTCCCCGTGATCGTTTAGGAATTTTTCTTGCTCTTCTGCTGTTCTGATTCTCACCTTCTTCCCTTTCAAATTAAAAGATAATCCTTGGGGGAATTCCCACCTGTAAGGGATTGTGTTGTTTCTTAATAATCTTGCCAGATCCTTGTATGTAGTTCTTAAGTCCAACAATTGTTTTGGTATGTCTCTGAAGATTTCTGCTGTCTTTCCCTGTATCACCAATGGGTTTTTAAAATGTAGGCCAAGTATGTTGTCTTTTTCTTGCTTGTATCTCAATATGATCAAGCAATCCCTTGGTTTATCTTTCTTGGCCACTCTTCCCAATCTAAAAGCGGTGACGATTTTGAAGTCTTTCTCTTCTGCCAAACCCCAGAACTTGGATATTTCTGCAGTCAAAAAGCCAGCCAAATCTTCCTTTTCTAGTTCTGGAATATTTCTAATCCTAAGATTACTTTCCCGGTTTTTCAGCTCCGCCATAGACAGATAGGCCTGTTGTTCAGTGACCTGTCTACTCAGTGGTCTTACTTCCCCTCTTAATTCCTCAATCCTTTTTTTGTTTTGGTCTGCTTTCGTGTTTGCGTCCTCAGCTAATTTTCGGTTCTCTGATATAGTCTTTTCAAAATTTCCTATCGCCTGTGTGTTTTGAGCAACTTGGTCTGTCAACTTATTAATCGTTGCTGTAACCTGGTCAAATTTAGCCGCTTGTTCATCAGCTTTCTTATTTAATGCTGCCAGTTGATCCAATATTTCTTTAGAAATAGGGTCTAATCCTCCTGCAGCCATATCCTCCAAAACTGGCTGTTTAAATTGTCCTTCTTGCAGACCTATCACAATTGGAACAGATGATCTACGTGGCTGCACAGGCAAAGTTGATTGCAATAGTTCAGTTTGTTTTGCTTTCTTGGCAGCCCTTGTTTTTCCTGCCACACTCATTCCACAACTGTCTAGGTTTCAAGGTCAAATTGTAAATCCCATGGGAAAAGCAATCATCCAGGCAAAAAGATTTCCAAAACAACCAGCAGTTCTCAGAGGTTTATATTTCCACAATCCAGCAGGGGGAGCTCCCCAAAAGTTTCCACCATTTAATTCCCAAATATGGTAAAATCCAAAATAAGGGGGGGAAACCCTCTAAATTCACTTTAAACTGCAGATGATAAAGGTTCTTTGCGAAGGTGTGAACAACAGTTCCTTTTTTGTAACTGCAAAGTAGCCCAATGTAACTTTATGTCTCTATACACAGTTGCCACAGTCTGATGTTACTTTGTATCCAGGCAGCCCGTGAGCTGGGGCTTATAACTTTATAATCCACAAAATATAGAGAGGTATAGCACAGTCTCACAATCAAATCCAAACTTGCAGGGTAAGTTCCAACTTCTTTTAAACTCCTTTCAACGCTTCCGCTTTAAAAAAACTTTGCTCAGTACTTTAAACAGGGACGGAAGACTGACTTCCTTTTTAGCGTCTCCCGCTTTCAGCCGAAATTCACCAATTTGATGTCCAAATAAAGCCTCAAATTTCTTACTCACGAGTTTGTTGTTTCCAATCAAATGTTCAAAGAAGAAAGGTCAGCGCTCATCAGCAGCAGCCGCGCGGCTTCGCTTCCGCGGAAAGAGCGATGGATTCACAGCACCGCTACCCCCTCCACGTTCCGGAGCCCCTTACGGGGTCCCTTCTGCGTATCCGAGGTCGCTCCTGGTGCCCGCCGAATCCCACGGCCACGGGCTCACTCTACCCGTGGTTTTCCTAAACGGGTCGTCGCTGTGCCGCAGCGCACGACCCTTTTCCGCGGAGCCCCTCTTCAACAACTGAAGAGGACCGCCATTGCTGTTTCGCGCCGCCTCCGGAAGTCCATTTGTCTGATAATAAATGTTGGAAATGTAAGGAGGCTGAAGGAACTTTTTACCACCTCTGGTGGACATGCCCGAGGGTGAAGGCCTTCTGGGAAATGATTTATAACGAGTTGAAAAAGGTATTTAAGTATACCTTTCAGAAGAAACCAGAGGCCTTCCTCTTGGGCATTGTGGGCCAGAGGATACCTAAGAAAGACAGAACCTTCTTTCTATATGCAACGACTGCAGCAAGAATTCTCATAGCTAAATACTGGAAGGCACAGGAGCTACCCACACTGGAAGAATGGCACACACAACTGATGGACTATATGCAACTAGCCGAAATGACTGGCAGAATCCGAGACCTGGGAGAAGAGGCTGCGGAAGAGGATTGGAAAAAATTTAAGGACTATTTACAAAAACATTATAAGATATATGAATGTTAAAAATTTGCTAAGGTTTGAGGTAAATATGCTTCAGTATTGAAATTCGGAGTTGATAGAAACAAAGTTAATGATTGAGAAAAGTTTTAATTTCAGAGTGAATAATTAGATGAAAATACAAAAACACAGGAAACAAGGTATTAATTTGCTGTTTATATTTATTATAAAGAATGCAGGGATGGAGGAGATGGGGAAGTCCAGTGGATGATGAAAAAAAAAAAAAAAGACTTCGAAAAATGAATTTTTTCTTGTTTAATTTCTTTTTCTTTCTGTAAAACCGCTTTTGTTGTGTTATTGATGATGGATTTAGATTCTGGAAAAAAGCAATAAAAAAATTTATAAAAAAAAAAAAACAAAAAGTTAGTTTAATGACACCCAGCTTATCTCTGAATACCAGTTGCTGGGGGTAAATACCTGGGGAGACCTGCAGCTATTGGAAACACCAGCTGACATAACTGGGAGTATGCATATCCCTGATCCCTTTCTCAACTCAACTAAGAGCCTCCATATCTGTTTTTGGTCACTCAGTTGTCAACCTCCAAACTCACTTCCTAGTCTCTCACTTGCTTCTCTGGCTTCTGCCCTAGCAGGACAGAAGAGGGAGGGAGGCAGAGAATCTCTGCTATGGTCATGCCCTTTCCCCTTGGGCACCTGATGATCCAGGAAATGTAATGTCCCCAGGGCGGGAGTTTGCAGAACATTCCAATCAACATTAGTAGCCCTGGAGAAACCATATTTTCTATACTGGAGCCTAAGTGACTGGTATAGAAGCTCCCTAAGCACCAGCAGACTGTTGGCAGGAGAGAAAAACCTGCCTTCTTACTCCTCTTCCTAAAGCAGATGGTGGGAGGTTAGGGGTTGTTCTTCTCTAGCTTGGATTAAAATCTGAACTGGAGAAAGAGCTCCAGGGTTGTAATGCTATTGATTGCCTCATATTGAAGGTGAGCATGTGAATTACCTAGCTTCATATACCAAGCCAAGGAAATACATCCAATGTGACAGAGAGTCTTTTATGACATTTAATGTGGCCTCCTGCTTGTGGTATGCAAGCCAAAACTGCCTGTTCGTTGCATCCCTTCTTAAGGCATCTTAGTACAGTACAGCAGGCATGCTGGAATGCACCAATTTCACCAGCTGCAGAGTGGCTGACGTGCCAGGTGGGTCAATTCTGCCACCTGCCACCTGTCAAACCCTTTCCCCACTATTTTAGTTTTCTATAATGCCATTGCATGCCTCCTCCTCATCCAATTGCACGCCTCTGCACCAATGCAGTGTTCCAGGGTGGCTGACACAAAGCCATAAGGTGTGCTATATTAGGCTTTATTCTTTCTCTCTATTCTTAAATTCTATGCTTGAGAGAAAATGGAGACATATATCTGAATTGTAAGGAGCCCAATGATACACTCTGGAAATATTTTGAAATCTTGTGTTGTGCTTTTGGTGGAAGCAAGATGATCTCTCTTCCTTACTTGCTATGTATATATTTTTTCCATAAGCTGCTTCTGCTTCCATAGCCTTTCCCAATGCTTTGAAAATTCCCTACTGTATGCTCATTATATGTAGGGCATAAGACACACAGCTGATTTTTGTTCGCAGGATGAGCGTATGCAATTCCCACTGCAGCCAGCTAAAGCTACCAATGAATGCCAAAGGCAGAAACTGGTGTCAGTTGCTGAATAAAATTCTATCTACCTTTTATTGCATTTCCTTTCATTCCTTGTCATCAAAATATGTGTGTCTGGAGCTAAGCTGTTCCATGCCTGCATTCACAATGTCCAGACTCTTTCAGAAGGCACTCATTGTAGCTCAGAAAATACCAGCTCGCTGGTCACCCTGCAAAACACATTTATCAGTATGCAGAAGCCGTCAGGCTGGTTGTGCAGAGTCAAAAGCAGGCAGGGTGAAAAGTGATTTCACAGAGCCTCTCCGTTTATTTTTCTTTTAATAACGATGCTTGACCCATCCTGTGGCATGGTTCCGAAAGGGTGAAGCAGGCTACCCTAAAATAACTCAAATCAAAATCCTCCCTTACTCCATTCCAGTGTGTCTGTGTGCATTATGCCAGGAAGTGTGGCAATGCTAAATGATATCACCCCCCATGACTAGGAAGAGAGTCATGAGAGGGAACCATTACTGCCACTTTGTGCTTGATCCATCCCAGAATTATGCCATTTAAGGCCAATCAGAGGAGGAAGCCATCCTCAAAAATTTCAAATGCTCAGGGAGATAGTATACCACAGTACCCTGCCCACAGCTATTGTATTAAGTAGTCAATGGAAGAGCCTTTCCCCCTCCATTCCCTTAAGAAACCCCAAGTAGGAACCGTTCTGGAGATTTAGGCTTTAAGGAATGGCTCCTCCATTTAATGTTGGTCTTGGGTATAATATGTAGCAGCTCAAAAGTGCCATGTTCTTTATTGTCTATTTTTATTACTTACTTCATTTATGAATTGCTTCCTATGAGGCATCTCAAAACAATTTACAAGAGATTAAAAACAGTTAAAATAATTGCATATATAAAAAAGAGTTAAACATGACATATACAAACAATTTTAAAAGGAACAACATATAGTGTGTGTGTGTGTGTGTGTGTGTGTGTGTGTGTGTGTGTAATCCACTTCAAATCCAATGCAGATACCAACTGGGATAACAGCCTCTACTTAGAAGTCTTGGTGAAAGTGGAAACTAGTACTAAAAGACCATAGAGATGATGCTTGTCTGATATATAATGAGAGGGATTTTCAAAGGGTGGAGGTACACAATCAACCACATCATCAACTGGTATTTTGCAGAAAGGTAGTTTCTAGACATGCAACCCTTAACTTCCAATGCACAGGAGAATACATATTAGCCTATTTTTATGAGCAGTGCAACATTTTGCATTCTCTATTTGGAGAAAGAAGTATCAGCTGCTCCTTGGACAATGACAGCTGCTATATTTGTTCCTCTGAAACTGGAATGTCCAAAATGTCAGCTGACATCTCTCACTCTGATACCGCATTTTGACTGAGTTTCCACAACACCATTCTGAATCCTCACAATAACCCAACTGCTATTAAACCCAACTGCTATTAAAACTGGTACAGTCATACCTCGGGATGAATACACTTCAGAATAAGCATTTTCAGGTTGCGCTCTGCGGCGACCCGGAGTTTCCCCACTCGCGCATGCACAGATGCTCAAAATGACGTCACGTGCATGCGCAGAAGCGGCAAAACACAACCTGCGCACGCACAGACGCGCAGTCGCGTGTTACGTTCGCTTCAGGATGCGGACGGGGCTCCAGAACGGATCCCGTTCACATCCAGAGGTACCACTGTACACAACAAGCATTCAGCCTTTGAGGAGTCACTTAGGTCAGAATTTGCTTGACATTTAAAGGTAAATCAAGATGGTGTTTGGAGGGTGAGCAGAGAGCCCTGCTGTTGGCTTAGCTTTTGGAGAAGGTGATTTCCCAGTATGGTGAATTGATGCTTCTAATGAATCCTATTTGGTGAACATTTTATTCACAGCCAAGAATAATAGAATTGTCGAATTGGAAGGGACCCCAAGGGTCATCTAGTCCAATCCCCTGAAATGCAGGAATCTCAGCTAAAGCATCCATGATGGACGGCCATCCAACCTCCTTAAGAATTAACATTTCCTTTCAAATTAGCCAGTCCTTTGGCTTACATATCTGTTGCCGTGCCTGATCATCTAATAACTTATTTTTTTGTTTTATGTATTTATTATTACACTACGTTTTTGAGTGGATTTCACTCTGGAAGGGTTCCTCCTTCAGTTACGGCATACAGTATATAGGCAACATGATAATCTTGTAACTGAAGACAAATATACACAATATGTCATTTGTAATACTGCAGACAAAAGGGGGAAGTTTCCCAGGCAACAGAAACATCTTCATATTTAGGGAGCTGCTACCTTCTTGCTGGCATAACATGGAAATGAATGTCTTACTTTTGTTGGTGGTAGAGGAGCTTGCCTCATCCCATCACTTAGACTTTGCTCTGCTCAAACCTAAAGGAAATCTTGGCTTGTTGCAATGGGGCTTAAAAGAGCAAAGCAATTAGGGAAAACAGCACTGCACCACTTTTTCTGACTGTGGTGTACATATTCCAATAGATAGATAGATAGATAGATAGATAGATAGATAGATAGACAGACAGACAGACAGACAGACAGACAGATGTAACTCCACAGTAATGTGGTCAGACCTAAGCAGCAAATATGTAGCTCTTGCCCAGACACTGCTTTCCAAAATGATGCTAAAATGTGAACTGTTATTGGGGAATAAGTTCTACCGAACTCAGTTCTGAGTGATAATGTGTAGGACTGACTGCACACTCCATTTCACATGTGGAGTTTTCCCCCCCTTTGTAAAGATCTTCCCTGTGCAGGACAAAAGACACACATCATCATTTCTCAAGTGTCATGTGAATTAATTTAGTCTGATGGCTTGGGCCAGCATGTACAAGGCCTTCTAAAATTAGTATAGCCGATAAAATATGTAATGTTAGAAACAGCAGATTTGCCACCCTTGCAGTGGTCAGCCAGATATTGATGGGAAGCCCACAAGCAATACCTGAGTGCAGCAACTCTCTCCCAAAAATTGGGAATCACAAATATAAGCTCCCCCCTTTAAATAAATTCACATCCCCCCCTGAAGTCACTGAATAATCCCCCACATTTTGTGGGTGGGTGTGGGTGGGTATTCAGCCAAGCACCACTTATACCGTATTTTTCGCTCTATAAGACGCACCAGACCATAAGACACACCTAGTTTTTGGAGGAGGAAAACAAGAAAAAAAATATTCTGAATCCCAGAAGCCAGAACAGCAAGAGTGATCACTGCGCAGCGAAAGCAGTGATCCCTCTTGCTGTTCTGGCTTCTGGGATAGCTGCGCAGCCTGCATTCGCTCCATAAGATGCACACACATTTCCCCTTACTTTTTAGGAGGGAAAAAGTGAGTCTTATAGAGCAAAAAATACGGTAATCACTCGGTTTAATAGAGAAATATGGTTGTGTCTTGCAGGTACGATTCTTTTCAAATCTAGACACCTGACTGGAAGATTCTTTTGTATTAAAGTTGCCATCACCCCTTGACATAAAGAAGAGGTGTGCCAGTAGTACTAATGATGTTTGACTGTAAAAAAACAAGAAAACAACAACAACAACAAAACCAGAGCACTTCTATCAACTATAATATGCTCCCCATTATAACGATTTCAGGTTCAGGTGTAGTTTTATAGGCATCTTAGTTCTGCTGTAACCCTTCAAGTAGCAGAATGAGTAGATTTTCTGGGACATTTGTTTCCATCCTTGTTTCCATCTTTAGACTTTAATCTGGTATCTCCAACATGAAAAATAAGATTTACAAGCGATTTCATCCTAGAGAGTTGTGGGGAAAATGAGTGTAGAGCATGGGATGGATAATTAAGAGCAAACAAATGATTTGTCCAATAACACCTTTATCTTTGTCGACAAAATGCTTCTGAGCGGATTATGAAGTTCTTATCTATGTTTGTTTCTGAAATGACTGTGACATTTTATATTGGCTCTGTCCTATTTATATTATATTATCTTGCATACAGAAGCCGTGTAATGATGTTTCACTCTTCTGACTAGCAGCCTGGTCTAAAGATGTGCTACATAGCAGTTTGAAAGCACATCCAAGTGCAAGTAGATAAATATGTACCACTCTGGCGGGAAGGTAAATGGCGTTTCCGTGTGCTGCTCTGGTTCGCCAGAAGCGGCTTAGTCATGCTGGCCACATGACCCGGAAGCTGTACGCTGGCTCCCTCGGCCAGTAAAGCGAGATGAGTGCCGCAGTCCCAGAGTCAGCCACGACTGGACCTAATGGCATTGTAGTAAATGTTACATTTTGGCATCATCTAAATACTCTCAAGCTTTACATCAGCATTAAGGAGAATAGAAATGATAACAAAGAATAAGAACAAAGTTATATAACAGATAGTGGGTGAAGGGGCCCTTATTAAATAAGTGGCACTAATATGTGAAAACAATAGAGTAAGGAGCATAGGAAGTGGCCTTACACAGAGTTAGACCATTGGTCCATCTAAGCTCAGTAATGTCTGCATGAGTGGTAGGCAGACCTTTCAGGGGTTGGCTTCTCAGATCTACTTTGTTTTTACTTAGACCTCAAATTTACCAGTCAAATTTACCAGAGGTAAGAAAGAAATAAAGAGAGAGAGAGAGAAGCTCCAAATAAAGTGCAGACCAGGCAGAGGGCCTTCTCGGTAGTGGCGCCTGCCCTGTGGAACGCAGTCCCATCAGATGTCAAGGAAATAAACAACTATCTGACTTTTAGAAGACATCTGAAAGCAGCCCTTTTTATGGAAGTTTTTAATGTTTGAAGTTTTAATCCACTTCTGTTATTTTTATTCTGTTGAAAGCCGCCCAGAGTGGCTGGGGAAACCCATCCACATGGGCGTGGTAGAAATTATTATTATTATTATTATTATTATTATTATTATTATTATTATTATTTCTGAGCTTTCAGTAGTAGAGCTGAGCTGACAATCCTTTCAGACTGAAGCCTAGTCCTGGTTAACTCACTTCATTTTCAGCAGTCTAATTTAGGCAGGGGAAGTGTTAGAAGTGCTGCAGCTGCTGCAGCAAGGATCATTCAGTTTGCATCTTAAGGGGTTAATTCTGCCAACTTGCTGAACCTGGGAAATTCCACTGAGCCGCAGCTCTCTCTCGTAGTCATTATTTGCTGAAAGATGTACACATCATACAACAAGATAGCATTCCATCACCTTTGACAAGTGTAAAGGAGAAAGAAAAAATTTTAACATCCCTTGGTATATGATATTCTTGGCTGAGCCTTTTCATTGGATGAGGCTCTGTGGCTTATATTCAGACAAAAGGCATGTCAGGCTGGGCACTGAATTGTACGACAGCAACATTAGCTTTATTCTACACGAGGACCTTTATGCTAGCAATGATAGTCATCAAATAATGATCTGGTGCTGACATTTCTAGCTGTAGTAAAGCTCCTGGCTGTCACTCATCAATTTAACAAAGGGTAGCATCTGATAAGTGACGACTGGAAATGTGTAGGCTTTGTGTTACCTGCTTTCACTCTCTCCTTCCTCACGCACTGCTTTTTTGGTGTTCCTTCTCCCGCTTGAAATCCGTGTGCCAAGGCCGATGAAGGATTTGATTTCCACATTTTCAGCTGAAATATATATTTTAAATGCCTTCCCTCTGCTCGCCAGGAAACTTTCCTTGATATTAAGTGGCCACTTGAAACTCCTCAGAGGCATTCTGAACCTTTCATGCTTGCTGCACCCTTTCCATCTCTTTGGGGAAAAATAGCTCCAGGTGCTTTTGCGCTGAGTTGGGTAGGGGGTCTCTAAGCGGCAGCGTTGGCTAGCAGTTGGCCTGCTGTGTTAAGTGAGAGGCTGAAAGGATCCATGCAGACTGAAAGGGATGCTGCTGTTGACATTCTCAAGACTCGAGGGAGCTTTTCCATTTCTTTATCACCCTCCTTCGCAAATTGGAGAATCTGCCAAACTATTTCATTTTGCCTCCGAAGAGACAAAGGGACACATTAACCAAGTGTTTCAGCTGTATCTGAGCCCTTGCAGGGGCAGGTCCATATTAGCTACAGGAGACCTGAAGGAAATGGGCAGAAGTGGCATTTGCAGCTCAGACAGGCAGCCAAATCCACAACCACACAAGCCATTCTACGGAGTGAAAAAGCAGGGTGTAGTTGTGCTGAAACCAATAGCCCAGGGGTCAACAAAATTTTTCAGCAGGGGGCTAGTCCACTGTCCCTCAGATCTTGTGTAGGGCCGGACAATATTTTGAAGGGGGTAAAAGAACGAATTCCTATGCCGCACAAATAACCCAAAGATGCATTTTAAATAAAAACACACATTCTACTCATGTGAAAACATGCTGATTCCACGGGCCGGATTTAGAAGGCGATTGGGCTGGATCCGGCCCCCAGGCCTTAGTTTGCCTACCCATGCAATAGCCTGAGAAACATATTGTTGCACACCACCCCCAAACCAAGCAGTGTGAGATTCCATGGGTTTCAGGTGTTTACCCAGGGTTTGTGTTTACTTTGGAATGAGGGACAGCAGAGACTGTGGTGTCTTTATGATATATGGTTTATTTACACATATATGCAAGCTGAGCCTACAATGGAGGGGTTCACAGCATTACCACCCAAGAGGGCCTTGCTTGTCCCATATCCACAGCCTCAGATTCAAGCAGAAATCAAAAATATATGATATATATGTGCAAACAAACCATATATCATAAAGACATCATAGTCTCCACTGTGCCTTATTTCCAAAACCCTGGATAAGCGCCTGGAACCTCTGGAATCTTGCACGGCTCAAAGGTTTGGGGTGGGGGGATGCAATAAAATAGAGCAGTGGTTCCCAAACTTTTTTGGACTATGCCCCCCCTTGATTCCATAAACTCTTCATCACTCCTCCTTCCTTACACTGCAACAAAACATCCTTCAGAATAGCAGTTTGCGCAAGCCACCAAGGAAGATAATAACACATAAAATTCAAAACAGTAACAATTAATTGCACATTTATTCAAAATCCACTTAAAACTATTTAGTTTAATTGATTCAACAAAGTTGATGAACCAGTGCTTTTCAAAGTCTGATATTCATTTACACCTCCATTGCCACCCTTTACCTGTTTGCCTCTTAACACCCCCCTAGGTAACCCCACCCTGCTCCAGGTGGCAGTATTACTGATGCTAGACTAATTTCCCACTGGGTTGAGACTTTCATTTTCAGTATAAGTCTGTTTGGAGCCAAGGAGTTACTCAACATTTGCCATGGAACAGATGGGGACAGGATGTAATCCAGCATGTAGCAATGCTTGCTTTCGTAATAAGCTTTACTTTGAACGTATTTACCCAAGTTGTTATTTAGGCCTTCTCCAGCACAGTTTTAATAGATGCTTTTTATTGCTTTTTTTTGTTGTAGTTCAATCCGGTTTAGCTGAAGTACTTGGATTTAAGTTGATTTAGCACCCATGCCTTCAGTAGGAACAGGATTGGCTTCAACCCTGGCATTTTGGCTTAACTAGTCTGTAGATTCGGCTGTACTGGGATCTCATTTTGCTTCCTTCTGCCAGTATGACAGCAGTTTTTTCTGCCACTGCTTGAAATATTGATTTTCATGGTTGTGCTATGCCGAATTTTCTTGTCATTGTATGGGTACTCATCTTTGCTGTTCCATTCAAACCTGTTTGCCATCATTTCACAGATGACCGATGGGACATCTATTCCCGCCTGACCCTAAATTAAGTTTCAGCATTGACAGGTGTCTTCAACTGGAGGCTGATATCTCCTTCCAAGGTGGCATTTCCCTTAGTAATCCATATGAGAAGCGTCACCAAGTCTAATTTATATTGACACGCGGGCGGGGAGGGGAGGGGAGGGGGGGAGGAGAACCAAGCAGATATGCTAATCGCTTTTCTCTGTGGCTCTCAGATTTGTTGTGTGCCTCTTGCTGCCTGTGTTGTCTTCCATATTAAAATGATACTTTATTATATCAGATAAAAGTGTACCTGCATTTTTGGAATTCCAAATATAAACAAATTATAAAAATGCACCCAAACCCCAGATCATACTTTGCTTTTGTGGTGTTCAAATCAGGCAGAAACCTTCCTTGTCAGTTGGAATGCTGAAAATATTGATAGCATTTGGGGGTTGAAATGCTTGGTTGTGGTTAAGATTTTTATTTTATTTTAAGAAAATAGATTATTCTTGCTGTGTGCCAGATGTTATGAATACAGGTTTGGTTGCTTCCACCAAAGTCCCTGAGGAAATTGTCTCTTTTTGCAAAAAGAATAGATGCATCACTTAATGTTTATGTCAGTCATGGATTGGGTCCCAAACTCAGTGCAATGGACATAATTAGCAGTTTCTGCCCAGAGACAGAACAAACACAGACTTGACTCGTATTGTGAGAATTATGCAAAGGAACGTATAGATTTTCTTCCCACGCTCTTCCTGAATATTTAAAGTATAATGGGATGGGGAAGGAGATGGAAGGAAAAATATACTTACATATTAGGAATTACGTTTATAAATAGAGAACTAGGACTGAGACACATTAAACAGTATTTTTGCATCTTCTTAAGGCTGGAGCCATAAAATGTACCTGGACAAGTAATTTATATTTCTGTCATTCTCAGAGCAGATACTTTGGTAAAAACAGTCATGTCATGGGGTGTACTACTTGCCTGGTTATAATTTAGGAGCAAGATGTTCTGCCTTTGCTGTCAATTGTTGACAATGCAATTATTACTATTTTGCTGCAAATTGTTGACTATAGGCAACACCACTGTCTTGCAACCTCCTGTGCAAGAGGATATATTTATACCTTCGATATGATAAAACTCCCAAAGGGTTAGTTTTAAAAGGCACCATGGGGAGACTGAACACCACCGATACATGTTGAGATCATCCTCCCCCAACCTGGTGCTAGCAGAGTACATGGTCACACCCACAAACAAATGCACAATCAAGCCTCCAAACAGCTCAGACAAGCAACCAGCCTTCATCCAAAAGACACAAGCTCACTGTTCTTAATCTCTTCCACCAATCCCACGCCCCTGTTTACAAGTCCTGGTCACAAGCCTTTGGTCACAAGCTCCCAGAGACTGCAATCAGCTAAGTGCAACTGCTGATCTTCATGTTCCTCAGATGAGGGACTGCTGGTCATTGGCCATACCCATTGGATTGCTGTTTAGAAACCACACAAGAATGGGTCTTTCCAGCTATAGTACCAACCTCTGTAATGCCTTACTAGACTAGGTTTGGGAAGCACTATATGCATTGGGTGCTTCAAACATCTGTTGAAAACCTATTTGTTTGTTTGTTGTTGTTCAGTCGTTTAGTCTGACACTTCGTGACCTCATGGACCAGAGCACGCCAGGCACTCCTGTCTTCCACTGCCTCCCGCAGTTTGGTCAAACTCATGCTGGTAGCTTCGAGAACACTATCCAACCATCTTGTCCTCTGTCGTCCCCTTCTCCTTGTGCCCTCCATCTTTCCCAACATCAGGGTCTTTTCCAGGGAGTCTTCTCTTCTCATGAGGTGGCCAAAGTACTGGAGTCTCAGCTTCAGGATCTGTCCTTCCAGTGAGCACTCAGGGCTGATTTCCTTAAGAATGGATAGGTTTGATCTTCTTGCAGTCCATGGGACTCCCAGGAGTCTCCTCCAGCACCATATGCATTGGGTGCTTCAAACATCTGTTGAAAACCTATTTGTTTAGGCAAGCCTTTTCTGATGTTGAGGAAGCTTATCCTGCTGGTGGTGTTGCTTTAAACCATTTTTTTTCATTGACAGACTAAAAGGGGATATACTGTGCTCACTGGGGATGATTCATAATAAATAGGCTATTACTATTGTAATGGATATTGTACTAACAGCTGCAGTGCTAGGGCAAAAATGAATTTTCTCTTGTCCTTGGGTATTACCAACTTATATTTTATTTTTTGAAATTCACACCATGAAATATGTAGCTGGCTCCTTTCTCTTAGGCTGTGTACACACCATACATGTAAGGCACCCCCCAGAGAATCGTGGGAACTGTAGTTTAAATGTCTAATTTGCACACAACCTAAGTACAGTGGTACCTCAGGTTATAAACGCTTCTGGTTACAAACACTTTGGGTTACAAACTCCGCCAACCTGGAAGTAGTAGCTCGGGTTGCGAACTTTGCCCCAGGATGAGAACGGAAATTGTGCACTGGTGGCGCGGGGGCAGCGGAAGGCCCAATTAGCAAAAGCGCACCTCAGATTAAGAACGGTTTCGGGTTAAGAACAGACCTCCGGAACAAATTAAGTTCATAACCTGAGGTACCACTGTAAAGTGGTTCTAAATTACAGCAGCAGTTTTAACCCTGTGCTTTTTTTACCTGGAAGTACAGACCATCCAATTTTGTTAGGCTTACTTCTGAGTAAGCATACACAGGATTGAACTGCAAGAGTCTTATCCATCTGAACAGCCCCAAGACAAATATATATATATATGCAATTGAATATATTCGTTTTTAATACTATGCTTCTTACGAGCATTGACAAGTAACTTCAGTCATGCAAACTGTCAGGAGAATATTTGACTATTTACATATTCAGCAAATCAAGCCTTGTTCAGAGAGTAAATCCTGTCATTTGAAGCCTCGGCAGGTACACTACGTTCAGCCCTAAGAGATAAGCGGATTAACTGGATGGTTCTGGTACAGTGAAAAGTTGTATAGGTTTGAGCCTTCTTTAATAAAGTTTAGCCTTGGTTTTAATTGTATCTGCGTTTACTGAGCTCCATTTTCATGCAAATTAAGGTTGATATCCTCTTCATGAACTCAGCTCTAGCAAGGACTTGAGGGATCAAACAGCAGGAAAGCGTCACAGACTCGTTGTGTGCTCTTCACCGTGGGTTCCATTCTCCATTTCCGAGGGCATCTGTGAATCCCTTACATTCCATGATCCATGTCCTCCAAAAGTCCTGAGCAAGGGCCTGTAGATTTATGATACAGATAGCGCAATCCTCCTGACACAGCTCAGTGCTGGCCAGCTGTCAAAAATCTGCTGGCACTGCAGCTATTCAGAAACTGTTCTTGATAGGTCATGCACAAACACTTATCCAATTGGTTCCAGCTTGCAACACTGAGTCAGTACTCTGGTCTGGACAAGCAAGTGACCACATGACACGTTCCTCCTTTTCTTCTCTCCACACTTTCCTTTGCCACCCTATTCTGTCTTAATAGATGAACACAGGGGTGGAGGTCCTCAGTCCCAGAGTCTGAATGTGGCCTTCCTGGGTCCTGTCTGTGGCCCGCAGAACTTTTCCCATTCCACACCCTGCTATGTGCTATGAATGTTTTTACCTGGCTGAGATGTGTCCTTGGACTCTAATAATGCCTCTCACTTGTCAGGATAGAGATTAAAGAGGGGTGTGTGTGTGTGTGTGTGTGTGTGTGTGTAAACTTGCCTACTGTGCACAGGTATTCATTATTCCACCCACTTTAGCCTCTGATGCCACTCACAACTGACGTTTGGCCCGCCTGAAGATTGTCAAGAAAGAAATATTGCCATGTGGCCTTCGGTCTCAAAAGGTTTCCCCACCCTTGAGATAACTGAAGCACCATTGACTATTTCAAGCCTTCTTTGTAATGGCTCCCAGCCACTTCTTTATGTATTTTAAGCACTTATGCATAGTGGCGGAGCTTCGTGCTCTGGCACCGGGGGGCAGACAGCAGGCGGGGGCGGGGCTGGCGCGCGTCCTGGGGGTGTGGTGCGCTGCCCATAGGGGCATGGCATGCATCTTGGGGGCATGGCGCACCGTTTGTAGGCGGGGGGGGAGCTGTGATGGCACCCCGCCGGGATTGCGCTGCCAGGGGCAGTGCGCTCCTCCAGCACACCTCTTCCTCCACCAGTGCTTATGCAGCACCCTTCCCCATGTCAGATTTCAGAGCAGTGCACACTTCAGTCAACAATGCTTTCTGTGTGTACCTGCTACCACACTGACCTTCCACAAGTGAGTCGTGCCTTGACTTAAGTTTGATGCTTCAGCAAGACCACCTTTTCTATTTTGTTTATTGTGGTTAGAAGTTTTTAAAGAGAAGAAAGTTGGAGGAAGGGAAGTGTTGTTGCACTTACGTTCCACTTGCAGGTTTCCCATAGGTAGTGTTTGGCCACTGTGAAAACAGGATACTGGACTAGATGGGCCAATGGCCTGATCCATATTTATGTTATTAAATAGTCCATCAAATTATCTGTTCCTGCCCCCCCCCCCATTTCTGTATCTGACTCTGTTTCATTTCTTATTGTTATTCTCTCACGGGGCAGAACCTGTTGTTGACTTATGCTTTTCCTTTGCATTCCCAATGCAAAGTCACTCTAGATCCTAGTTCTTTTCATTCCTGCAATGAAAAAATATCAAAATATGGGAACAAAAAGCTTCCATGGCTATGAACTGTGTGTAGAGCTCTTAAAACGTAATGATCCAAGACACTCAAGTATAAACCTTAGAACTATGGATGGAGGGGGATTTTTGTTGTTGTTTTAACATTATCAGCACTGAAGTCTCAAGGACAATCTATTACTGTGACACCTGTATTTTCTAAAGTTCTAATAGTCACACTAAAAAAAAGGCTTTGTCAATGTTTCTTTTATTCCTTCCATTTCCTCTAAAGCAACTTACTCTCATCTTTTAAAATACATGTTGTTCCTTCCCCCCTACCCATTCTGTGCATCCATTTAAGCTTTACTTATTTTATTAGACCTTATTCATGGACAAATAAACAGATGGTGCTTGAAACATTATCGAGGAGACATTCTTAACCCATCAGCTAGTAAAAGCTAGAAGATGTTCCACTGAAGTGGTTTAAGCTAATTGTCTCCTAAAGATATCTGTTTTTAATTGCTGGTCACAAAATTAACACCTAGCTAGCACTCTGAATCTAACAGCCAGTTTAAAAGCAAAGGAAAGAGGTAATAGAAAGTGACCTTAGCTACATGTTGTGAAATCCTCCATTGCTCCAGCACTGTATTCTGTATCAGCATCCAGTTGCAGCTGATGGGAGTTGTAGTCCAAGCTGGCTGGAAGGCACCTGTTTGGGAGAAAGGCTGCTCAGTATTCTAGGGGGTGAAGAGTCCAGAAGTTCTGCAACTCTGAGTCCCATCAGCTGCAGTCAGCATAGCTAATGGTGAGGGGTGAGGTGAGTTGGAATACAGCAACATCTGATTGGTCACAAGTTTCCCATTCCTGATATATATTAATAATAGCAAAAATCACGCCCCAGTCACCTATCTTCATCAGCAGCACTGGGTTAACTTTTTCAAAGGTACAAAATATATTTGCTGGTGGAAAACACAGTCATATAGGTGGGGAGGAGACATGATGAGGACTGAGCGTGCCCATTGAGCTCAAATTCCAAAATATTGCAAAGGAAGAAAACTAGGGAAAGGGCAAAAGGAATGCTGTACTCCTTGAGGAGTGCATGGCTGGCAGGAAACCAAAATAGGAGCACATCAAAGTGCAGCCCCACTTGTATAACAGGGAAAAAACCCACTGATTTATTTTGATATTAAAGAATGGTGCTCTTGACATTTGCTTTCCAACAACTTCAGTATTTATTGAAATGTCTATCTGCAACTTAGTCATTGAAGGATCACCTGGAGTCTGGCTTGTAGATAGCCCTTTAAATATGGCATATGCAGGGCAGGAGTAAGTAGGGCAGGCGTGGGCACAACGATCAGTCCCAATCTGCTGACTAGTGCTGGGTACAACCATTGCTTGCAATAGAGATTGGCTGCACTTGGGGGTTGCTTACTAGGAACACCATAATGCTGCTGATTCCTGCAGGGGTTGAATTTGGCACCAAATGCAAGGCTCACTTGCGAAGGAATAACCAGGACAATCTTGATTTTTCCTTTCTAGTCATGTGACCCACACCTCGCAACACCTGTGATGTCGGGGTGGTGCAGGTGGGCATAATTTGGGGGAAATGGCCCCATGGTCCAACTGAGAACCCCTGCTGTGTACCATAGGCTGGAAGTTACCCACTTCTAGTATAGAGTGAACAGGTGGGCTGCACTTTTGTCCTACCCCACAAAGTTTCTTTATTTATCAGTGAAGTGATACAGCTGTGTGAGAAGAAGTCCCATGAGCTCCTGCTTGCATGGAGGGGTTCCCTGCAATTGGCTCACCCACATAAAGCTATGCTAAGTCTGTAGAGTTTCTAGTCATGAGCAAGAGCTTGTCTGTTTGGCTTTCTTCTGAATTTGTCCACAGCCAGAGCTGTCCACAGATATAACCTTTGCTCTACTAAAAAACAAACAAACTGATGTGGGTCATCTCACCACAGAGCGACATTTGTCTTCCAACATTTGGTTGGAATTGCTGAGTGTCTCAGTATAAATATTGCATTGGCTTTCACTGTGCCAAGTTGGCATAAAGACAAGCTTGCTTACTAGTTTTCTGGAATTTGTTGATCGATTTGTTTGGCTTCAGGCCATCACAAGGTGCAAACTGGAAAATGAGCCACCACTGGCAAGTTGCAGTTCTTTTTTTTTTTTTTTATAATATTTTTTATTACGTTTCTTTCCAAATTTTATACATTACAAACAAATAAGGAGTTTACAAGAAACCATTTTTTTTTTTTTTAACAAAAATCCCAACTTGGACTTCCCCACCCCTTCCGATTCTGCGTTCTTTATATTAACAATGTCAGCAATTTGTTACCTTATGTCATACCTTATTGTAACTTTTACATGTTATGTATCTATATTCAATGTATTATGTCACAATTTTTATACCTTTAAAATAAACGTAACATGTTCAATTTCATATTATCTCCTTTTCTCTTTTATCACTTAGTTTACTATTTACTTAATCATAATTGCTAAAGCGTATCATTTCCAAATCATGCACCGTCTTAAGATTCATACAGTTTGTAATACTTTTGCAAGTAGTCTTTAAACTTTTTCCAGTCCACCTCAATTGTTTCTACATCCAAATCTCGGATTCTGCCGGTCAGTTCAGCTATCTCCATGTAGTCCATCAACTGCATCTGCCATTCCTCCAGCGTGGGTAAATCTTGTGTCTTCCAGTTCTTTGCGATGAGTATTCTTGCTGCTGTACTAGCATACATAAACAAAGTTCTGTCCTTCTTTAACACTTTCTGGTCTACCATGCCCAACAGGAAGGCCTCTGGTTTCTTGGGAAAGGTATACCTAAATACCTTTTTCAACTCATTGTAAATCATTTCCCAGAAAGCCTTAACCTTTGGGCATGTCCACCAGAGGTGAAAGAAAGTCCCCTCTGCTTCCTTACACTTCCAACATTTATTGTCAGACAGGTGATGTATCTTAGCTAACTTGACTGGGGTCATGTAACACCGGTATATCATTTTCATAATGTTTTCCTTCAAGGCCGTACTGGCCGTGAATTTCATTCCGGTGTTCCATAACCTTTCCCAGTCTTCAAACATAATGTTGTGTCCAACATCCTGTGCCCATTTAATCATAGCAGATTTAACTGTCTCATCCTGTAAATTCCACATAAGCAGCAAGTTATACATTCTAGATAACAGCTTTGTCTTTGGTTCTAACAATTCTGTCTCTAGTTTCGACTTTTCCACCTGGAAACCAACTTTTTTGTCCATTTTGAAAACCTCTTGAATTTGAGCATAATGTAGCCAATCTCGCACCTTATTTTTTAGTTTGTCCTGGCTCTGCAACTTCCAATTGTCTCCAATTTTTTCAGTCAATTCCCAATATTTCGGCCAATAGGCCTCCATATTGGGTCTTTTTCGGGCCTTGGCCTCCACTGGTGATAGCCACCTCGGAGTTTTACTCTCTAGTAAGTCTTTATATTTCATCCAGACTGCAAAAATTGCTTTTCTGACAATGTGGCTTTTAAACAATTTATGTGCTTTAACCTTGTCGTACCATAGGTATGCGTGCCATCCAAAAGCATTATTAAAACCTTCCAGATCTAGGACATCGGTGTTTTCCAACAAAAACCAATCTTTCAGCCAGCAGAAGGCTGCAGCTTCATAATACAACCTCAAGTCCGGCAGGGCAAACCCCCCTCTTTCTTTCGAATCTGTTAATATTTTAAACTTTATTCGGGGCTTTTTGCCCTGCCAGATAAATCTAGATATATCCTTCTGCCATTTTCCAAAGCAATCCACTCTGTCCACGATCTGTAAGGTTTGAAACAAAAATAACATTTTCGGCAACACATTCATTTTTATAGCTGCAATTCTTCCCAACAAGGAAAGTTTCAATCTTGACCAAATTTCTAAATCCTTTTTAACTTCCAACCAACATTTCTCATAATTATCCTTAAATAAATTCAAATTCTTGGAGGACAAATAGATCCCAAGGTATTTCACTTTTTTAACCACATTCAGTTCTGTTTCTCTCTGAAACCCCTCTGTTTCTGTAATTGTTAAATTTTTGGTCAGAACCTTAGTTTTTTGTTTATTCAACCTAAATCCCGCCACCCGACCAAATTCAGATATAAGTTCGAGAACTCTTTTTGTACTGGATTCTGGCTCCTGCAGTGTCAAAACTAGGTCATCTGCAAAAGCTTTCAGTTTATATTGTTTCACTCCGACCTCTATCCCTTGTACCAACCGGTCCTCTCTGATCATATTCAATAGCACCTCCAGGACTGAAATAAATAACAGAGGGGATAGAGGGCACCCTTGTCGTGTCCCTTTTTCAATTTTAAATTCCTCCGTCACCACATTGTTCACTATTAATTTAGCTTTTTGTTCTGAATAGATTGCATGTAATCCATTCTCAAACCCCCGTCCCACTCCCATCCCTTCCAAGTTCTTCTTCATAAACATCCAAGATATGTTGTCAAATGCTTTCTCCGCATCAATAAAGATTAACACCGCCCTTGTGTTCCTGTTAGTCTGCAAAAGTTCTAAAATGTCAATGATGTTTCTAGTGTTCTCATATAAATGTCTACCAGGGAGAAAGCCAGCTTGGTCTTTATGAATTACTTCATTTAAGACTTTTTTAAGTCTATTTGCCAAAATGTCTGCAAATATTTTGTAATCCACATTTAGGAGTGAGATGGGACGGTAGTTTTTAAGCTGAGTCTTTTCAGATTCTGACTTAGGTATCAATGTGATGAAGGCTTCTTTCCACGTTTCTGGTGCCCTCTTCCCATCCATAATCTGGTTACATACCTCCAACAAAGGTTGTATCAAATAGTCCTTCAGAACCTTGTAATATTTGGAGGTAAGTCCATCCGGGCCTGGAGATTTGCCTAGTTGCATATTCTGAATGGCACCTTCAATTTCCTGTGAGGTTATTGTAGAGTTCAAGATTGATCTTTTATCTTGAGTTATTTTTGATAGTCCATTTATCTTTAAAAATTGATCTATCTCTGATTCTTTCTGGGGCCCCTGTGCATACAGTTCTTTGAAGTATCTGTGGAAGCACCTCCTAATTTCTTCTGGTTTCTGTACGATCCTTCCATCAATCTCTAGATTTGTTATCGTGTTTAGCTTTTGTCTTTTTTTCAGCTGCCAAGCTAGCAGCTTTCCACATTTATTTGCTGATTCAAAAGATCTTTGCTTCATCTGTTTTATTTTCCATTCAATCTCCTGATTAATCAATTTTGAGTATTCTGCTTGGTGGAATTTAATTTCTCTCAGCACCTCCTTGGACTTTGGTTTGGTTCTCAGTTTTTTTTCTCCTTGGTGTATTTTCTCCAATATTTTGTCCTTCTTTCCGTTCCAGAGTTTTTTCTTGATTGAATTCTGTTGTATCAGAAACCCTCTCATAAGAGCTTTGCTTGCGTCCCAGATCGTTCTTTTTTCAACTGTAGTATTCAGATTTATCTCAAAATAGTCCTTTAATGTTTTTTGGGCCTTTTTCACAATCTCTTGATCTCTTAGTAGTGTGTCATTCATTCTCCATCTGAAGGAACCGGGTTGAGTTAATCTAAGTTCTATTTTCAAGGCGTTGTGGTCGGAGCATGTTTTTGGGCAGATTTCCACCTTTTTAGTCTTGGGTGCCAGCCCCCTGGAGGTCCAGATTTGGTCGATCCTTGACCAAGACAGGTGGGCCTCAGAGAAAAAAGTTCCTTCTTTACCTAGGGGGTTCTTTGTCCTCCATATGTCGATCAAATCCAGATTGTCAGTCAGTTCGAAAAAAGTTTTGGGCAGTCTGCCGTCTGATGTTAAGTTTTGGTTGTAAGACTTATCCATATGTGTAGACACCACTCCATTCATATCTCCCATCATTATGATGTTAGCATAATCCAGATAGTCCAGCAACGTCTCATGCAGCTTCTTGAAAAATTCTGATTTCCCGTCATTTGGGGCATAAATTCCTAATATCAATATTTTTTCTCCTTGGGTTTGAATTTCAATTGCCAAAATTCTTCCTTGTTCATCCTTAAATAGAAATTTGGGTATCAGGCTCTCCTTAGCGTAGATCACCACTCCTCTTTTCTTTACTTTGTCAGACGAAATAAATTCTTGGCCTAATCTTTTATTTACCAAAACCTTCCTGTGGAGCCTGGTCACATGGGTTTCTTGTAGGCAAATAATGTCCAATTGTTCTTTCTTCAATATGTGAAATAACCTCCTTCTTTTCTCCGGGGAATTTCCGCCATTTATATTCCAACTGAGTAGCCGCAGAGACATCCTGAACTATTCTGCTACACCTAGAGCGGTGTATCTTCTTTCTCCTCTGGTTCCGAAGGTGCAGGTATTGCTCCACCTGGGTTGGGTATAGGCCAATTAGCTGCTGCTTCTTTTTGGAGGTCTTCTCCGTGATCGTGCTGGAACTTTTGTAAGTCCTCTGGTGATCTTATTTTAACCTTCTTCTGTTTGTAAGTGAATGATAGCCCTTGTGGGAACTCCCACCTGTAAGGAATTGTGTTGAGTCTCAGCAACTTAGCCAAATCTGAATAGGTGGCTCTCAAGTCCAATAACTGTTTAGGAATATCTCGGTAAATTTCCACCCTTTTCTCTTGTATCACAATTGAGTTTTTGAAGTGTAGGCCTAGTATTTTGTCTCTCTCCTCCCTTGATCTCAAAGCTATTAAGCAGTCTCTGGATCTATCTTTTCTTACTAATCTTCCCAACCGAAAAGCCGATACAATTTTGAAATCAATTTCTTCTTTTAAGTCCCAGAACTTTGTAAACTCTGTTGTCAAAAGTCCTTTCAAATCTTCTTGTTCAATTTCTGGGACTGCCCTTAGTCTGAGGTTGGTCTCGCGATTTTTCAATTCCACCAACGAGAGATAGGTTTGTTGGTCCCCTATCTGTTTATGAAGAGGCTTGACTTCCGCTTTAACTTCCTCGACTTCTTTTTTAGCTGATGTTGCAATTTGAACGGCTTCCCCTGCCAGTTTACGATTCTCTTCTGTTGCTCCTTGCAATTTTTCAATTGCTTGGGTATGTTGGGAAACCTGATCTGTCAATTTCTGGATCGAGGATGTTGCTTGGTCAATTTTTGTTGATTGGTTATCAATTTTTTGATTTATTGCTGACAATTGTTCCAAAACTTGTTTCAGTACTGCCTCAGCTCCTCCTGCTGCCATATCTTCCTCTTCAGATTTTTCAGGCTTTTCGGTTTCTACTTTTTGTGTCGCAAGCACAGCTGGAACTGATAATCTACGTCCCTGAGTTAAAGTTGTTTGCAAAAGCTGTGCTTGCTTTTTTGCTTTCTCTTTCTCCTTAGCTTCCTTAGCTTTGGCTGCTCTTGTCTTTCCTGTGCCACTCATCAGTCAACGTTCAAGGTCAAGTGTTGTAATCCCATGGGAAAGGCAAGTCCAGAATTAAAAACAGTCTATTGAGAGAAGGTAAACAGAGAAACTTTCCCAGGCCTCTATATTCCCAATGTCCTCTAGGGGGAGTGCCACCAAAGTTTTAGTAAGAAGAAGGTAACTTTCCGCAATTAAAGTCTCTTTGTTCCAACTTTAAAAACAATTTTAAAAGCAAATTAGTTCCAGCACGCTAAAAGAAAGGTCCTGCAGAGCCCTTTTAAACATATAACAAAGTTCCAGCAAGGTGCCTGCAATTGTATCCACTTCAGCTAGGTGAGCTCAAAATTACACTATCCAGTTACAAAAGTATCTGGAAGCTTGCAACAGTTCCGCAGTTTAAACAACTTTACCCGGCCACCCGGGAATTTGGGGTTAGAGTCTTCCCTTGCCCTTGGGGTGTCCGCTCCAGGTCAATTTTATGCTGTATTTATTCTTTAAAAGTAAAATTCAAATGTGCACGAAAGTCCCGATTTAAAGCTTCAAAGCTTCCCTGTTCACAGCGCTTTCCGCTCTTTAGACCGTCTGCTTTGATCTTGAAAGCAGTGTCGGAAGACGGACTTCCTCTTTCTCGTCTCCCGTTTTTAGCCAAATTTTCCGATTTGATTTGTAGAATCTTAGGTCCTTACTCACGGGTTTGATGTTTCAGCCCGATGTTTCTTGGAAGAAAGGTCAGCGCTCATCCGTGACAGCCGCGCGGCTTCGCCTCCGCAGAAAGAGCGATGAACCCACAGCACCGCTCCCCCTCCTTCACTCCGGAGCCCCTTACGGGGTTCCTTTTGTGATTTCGGGGTCGCTCCAGGTGCCCGCCGGGTCCCACGGCCACGGACTCACTCTGCCCGTGGTTTATCTTAATGGGTTGCCGCTGCGCCGTCGCGAGCAACCCTTTTCTGCGGTGCCCCTCTTCAGAGCTCGAAGAGGTCCGCCATCACGGTTTTGCGCCGCCTCCGGAAGTCGGCAAGTTGCAGTTCTGATTCTCACTCTGTGATAATGGAAATCCCAGCAAGATACAGAAACAACAGAGAAAGACAATTTGGGAAACAGAAAGAGAAGCTTCGTTCTAACCAAGAGCTGGCCGAATGCTCGTGATTAGCAGAAGCGAGTGCAGAGCTTTATAGTAGGAACATGGCAGATTGTTTAACCTTTGGTGAACCAATCCCTTCTTTCCAAGGGCTCTGTGTCCTTTATGTGACTATGTGTTGTTGTTGTTTAGCCGTTTAGTCGTGTCCAACTCTTTGTGACCCCATGGACCAGAGCACGCCAGGCACTTCTGTCTTCCACTGCCTCCCGCAGTTTGGTCAAACTCATGCTGGTAGCTTCGAGAACACTATCCAACCATCTCGTCCTCTGTCGTCCCCTTCTCCTTGTGCCCTCCATCTTTCCCAACATCAGGGTCTTTTCCAGGGAGTCTTCTCTTCTCATGAGGTGGCCAAAGTACTGGAGTCTCAGCTTCAGGATCTGTCCTTCCAGTGAGCACTCAGGGCTGATTTCCTTAAGAATGGATAGGTTTGATCTTCTTGCAGTCCACGGGACTCTCAAGAGTCTCCTCCAGCACCATAATTCAAAAGCATCAATTCTTCGGCGATCAGCCTTCTTTATGGTCCAGCTCTCACTTCCATACATCACTACTGGGGAAACCATAGCTTTTACTATACGGACCTTTGTTGGCAAGGTGATGTCTCTACTTTTTAAGATGCTGTCTAGGTGACTATGTGTGTAACGGCAAATTCTGTGCCAATGAAGCCAAGCATCAAAATGCCTCTCCCTCCCTTGACTCGTTTGACGCTGCAACCTGTGAGCATCTTCTGTGGCCAGGCCAGGGTGAAATAGGGTTGGTGTGTGTGTGTGCACACACATGGCAAGGCTGGGAGAGGCCCCTGGGATGAACCTGGAATCTTTTGCATGTAAGGTGGGTGCTCTGTCACTGAGCTACAGGCTTCCATCCACATCTGTGAGAGTGCCATTGCTGTAGGATTACCTCAGATTGGTCCATGACACACCTGCTAAGCTGACCATCTAAGATCTGACCAGATTTAGTCCCGTTCCTATTAAAAATTGTGCACTAGGGAAGTAGGCAAAGTGCTGTGCAAATATCATGTACAAATTTTAAAAATACAAATCAACCCTGGAATAAAAATTCTTTAAAATATTCTTGCTTAATAAATTGGTGTGGGGATTCTCCCTCCCCCTTTCCCTCCCAAGCCCTATATACAACACCTTTATACAACAGTACACCTTTATAAAACAGTGTAGACATTGGACAATTTGTCCCACAGAGACAAAGGCCAGGTGTGAATGATTTTAAATGCCTCGTTAAAATGCCATGCTTTTAATGGCAATGTTGTCAGTTTAGTCACTTGGTATCTCCATGCTGGGAATGAAGCTGCCTCCTTGCATCTCCCCACTCCCATTTAACAAGAATAAAGGCCAACCGGTGACCAATTAGTCAGACTTAAATGCGATTTGGTGACATTTTTGCTCCTGAACCTTTGGTATAAAATGGTTGTTTAGGAGTAAGATAAGGGGAGTGCTTATACAGCTGTGGATTTCTACTTGCAGCTGAAAGTTTCATAAAATAGAATAGAAGAAATGATCAGGTAAATATATCAGATATATGTTTGGGGGAAATTATAGCATCATGTATAAAATGCCATTTGTCTTCTGAACGGGTGTTAAACTAATTTGTGGTGGTTTTTCCATTTTTTATCCAGTCTCCTCAGGCTAAATGTTCTATTAATTCTCTGGATCTCGGCAATGCAGATGTGGAGATGTTACCCTCTTGTCCCTTCTACGGTAAGCAATAAACCTTACTTAGCTAGAGATATACTATGTAATTAATTTTTAAAATATCATATAAAACTCCTTTAAGCACCAACATTATTAAACATACTCAACTTAATTCTGTCAAATGCCCTTTATAGAAGTCTAGTTATAGCATTACATAGGACCTGTTCTGTTAAGCATTTTTGTGCATCTACAAAAGCTGTAACAACCTTCCACTTATTGATTTCCATGAATCCAGACTTTAGTCACTTTATGTGAGGGATGCTGTTCCAGTGATTGAAGCATGAAACTGAGAATTAATGTGTTCGATGCTATAAACTTGATTTAGTATGGCTTCTTCTCCACCCCACCCAATCACTTTTCTCCTATATATCTAGCAGCACAATCTGACTTATATTTATTTATTAAGTAGTAAGTCTCCTTGGATTCCATGGGACTTTCCCCCAGATCAGTGTGTGTAGGACCTGTATAGGATTGCACTACTTATATCTTTATTAACTTAAAACACTTATTCTGTGATGGAGACCTGATAGATTTGAAGAAAACAGAATGGTTTTAATGTTTGGGGTGGGGTGGGGAATCACATTTTAACAAAGGAGCACAGTACTAATATTTTCTGAAAGTTAAGGCTGTATCTAACAGCGGAAAGACTCTACTTGGTTAAGAAGAGAGAGTGCTAAACCAATTATTTCTCAAAGCTTAAGATGCACAGGTGCAAAACTCATTTAGCAGATATTTGAATAATAATGCAAAGCATCCCACTCATGATTCCTGGGAACTAGTTTACCTCACACAGAACAACAATGTGCAGCACCTTTAGCATACTCCCCCCCCCCCCCAGCATCTAAGGATTCTTGGCGGGTGTGTGTGTGCTTTGAATATGCTTTAAATGTGTTGTTTTACATTCAAAACTAATAGTACAGTCTCAGTGTTAGACAAAATATTGTTGGAGGGTGGGGAAATCACTTCCATACATGTGGGCAGCTGCTCCATTATTTGTAATAATAAAAACATTTATTATTATTTTTTGTTATTCCACACCTGAGCCTTTAAAAAATATCTCATTAAAACACCGCAACATTCCGATAGGAAACTAAAGATGATATTTCAGCACTTGCTTAATTCTGGGAATTCATTCTCAAAAGCTTCACTGGGATTATTTATGACTTTGGGGAAACGGTGTATTTAATATTGCACGCTGTGTCGTGCAATTTATATTTTATATTCTCCACAACTCTCTGAAGGAACAGCGAGAGACTTTCCTGGGGTTGTGAAGAGATCTGAATCAGGGTTCCCATACCAAATGGACTGCATTAAAAGGTTCCCTACCCTGGAAGGAAAGTCTTAGACTGATAGAAGAACTCCTTCAGAAAAGGCTCTGTCGGTCAGATGAAGGGAATGGTTGGATACAAGCCATTGTATCCATCTCCCTACAACTGAGAGCCTTTTTGCTGGTGCTGGTTTTCTAGTATAAATCACCACTCAGCTGCTATTAGCTGAACAGAAGAAAACATAAATGCAGTTGGATTGGACCTATAGTGAACAGCAGCTCTGGGAAATGAGTTGTATTGGGGAATTAGGCTGGCAAAGCAATTTGGGTCTTTACTCCCATCAAAACTGCCCCTTCAACATCTGCTTTTGGAAAAGGACGAAGACATTAGTAGATCCAGGCACACACATTGCACCACACCATGTGTAGTTTTGCCAGGGCTCCAATGAGACTCAGTTTCAAGTAAAGGTGTTGATACCTTCTAGTCACATTGCTTTTGAAGGGGATGTGTGTGAGCATCTCCTTCCATACTATGGTCACATCCACACCATACTGCTAAAACCTTTCCTACACTAATTTAACACCTATGACAATTTCCAGCAAAGAGTCCTGGGAACTGCAGTTTGTTAACAGAGCTGGCAATTGTAGCTCTGTGAGGGCTTTCCTATCAACTCTCAGCATCCTTAACAAACTACAGTTTCCAGGATTCTTTGGGGAAAGTCATGGCTGTTAAAGTGGTACAAAAGTGATTTCAACATAATTGCAACTTGCCATGTATTTTTTTAAAGCGTGACTAGGGGTGGGGTGGGATACGCTGTCCTCGCTCCCATCCCAAAACATGGCAGCAGATGCTCTGACTTGTATGTAAGGGGGAGATTTTTATTAAAGCAGGAGAATGGTACAGACTTGGCAACAGAAAAAGAGTAAATACAGCCCACAAGGCAGAACAGCCTGATCTAGAAGAAAGGGCTATGATTCACGGGTCCAGAATCAGTGACAAACTTTTAAGCCAAGGTGGGGTGTGAATCTCTATTCCAGTGGGAATGTCTAGCCTGCAAGTGGGCACTACGTCTAGGTGGATGGGACTCCTCCCTTTCTAAGAGGCATTGCCTTGTCCTGGGAGAGAGCACCAGACCCCTCCGAATCATGCTTGGCTACCCCAGGTAGTGACTCATTTTCCTTCCCATAATCTGACAGTGCTCTCTTCCCCAAAGGGTTTCCAGGAGACCCACAAGGTAGGCATCACCCCAGGAGTCATAAGGAACATCTGCAGCATGTGGCACAACCAAAAGGGCTTCCTTTTGTTGTAGTCACTGGCATCCTTAAGATCCATAAGTAAATTCATGGAATGAAACAGATTGTGTGGATTTGCAATACCTACCGGGCAGGAGGGAACAGCATCACAGCCAGCTGTAGAGTAAGACCATGAGCAACTGCATTCATTAGCACCAGAGGGTCCCCTTGTGCCCAATCCTCACGTACAAGACGCAGTTTATCTCCAAACACACCGTGCGCTGAAAGATCCTGCTGCTCCTAAGTTTCTTTGGACCAAAGCCAAATGACAAGTGAGATAAATTAATTTTCTGTGAATCAAAAGAAATTACCACTGAAAAAGCAGATATATTGTCCAGGATGATCATCGATGCTTTGTAATAGTCAATTAGACTGTAGTTTTATTACAGTAATTAAGTCCCATGTTTCTGTATATCCCACAGCTGTAAGAATATCTTGTAGAATTCTTCATTCTCCACTTTTCTTCTTCTAGCTATGTGTAATATTGTCAGGAAACCACCACCTGTGGGAATTTGGTCACTCCTTTTACACTGGGTCATATGTAATCTGACTGAAGCTTCCTCCACTAAACTTTACTATAGTGTTACAGTGCTGCTTCCAGTACCTTCTCCTCCCAAGTTGTGGCATGCCTCTGAAAAATGGCTTAGGAGGAAGGAAGACCCACGACACCTTAGTGGTCCAGCACACACTTTGCTTGCAAAAGATCCCAGGTTCAAGTTCTAGCATCTCCAGGAAGACATTTAAAATGGCTATATATATGCAAATAGCACCCGTGGAGCAGGGATCTGATCATTAGCAGCATCTCAGCAGGTATGGGGAAGGAATGTAACCATTTCCTCCCCAGCTCCTATCCTGGGGAAACTTCATCCTCTGAAGTTGCTATTTGCATAAGGAGGAAATGCCCCATTGGCACCAATGCAAATACACATTTAATCTTGCAACTAGTTTGGCCTTGAAACTGTGCAGTGTCATTGCCAGTCAGTAAAGCAGCAAACACTGGGCAGGATGGACAAATGGTCCACGTTTGTAACTCCACCAAACTTGGGAGTGTTCATTTCAGTGCCCATTGAACTTCTTCCTGTTCAGACAAGTAATATAAACTGTATATAGGTGGGTATCACAGAGCTTGAGTCTAGAGCATGTAACTAGAAAAGTTAGCTTTATCGTTAAAACAAATGAAGACAAGCTTTTGAGGAAATGAAATGAGTAAAAATGCTTCTAAATGATATAATCCATCTCTGCATCGATGGTGGTTTTTACAGAGCCAGCACTAAAACATTAATTGCAAGGATAAATTGGATCCAACTTGGGACAGATAGCATCTTTCAATATGGGTGTTCTCCATCTCTCACACACACCTTTTATGGAATTACCAGGGCCATTTCTGGATTTATAGACAACCTGAGAATCAAAATGGATGTAACAGTGCAATCCTATACATTCAAAAGTAAGACTCAATGAATTCAAAGGGACTTAGCTACCAAATTTAACTCCCAACTGGGGGTCAGTGGGCCTCAATGAAGTGGTGGAACCCTGCTACATCCAAAGTCCTGCTGCTCAAACTGGCCAGGGCAGATGATGAACACAGCCCCCCCCCTAATTTTTCTGCTGTGCCAACTCTAGTCAGTACAGCAGAAGCCAGAGGTAGTCTGTTAACAGCCAATTCTGCCCGGGGGGGGGGGGGAGAGCAGGGGGGCTCAATCATGTAGCGTCTGGCACATCCTAACCCTCCACCTTCAACAGGTGGGAGTTAGATTTGCTCTGCGCTTATATTTATAGAGCTGTAAATTAAAAGTACTTTCATATTACAATTATGCAATCACCTTTTAATTAATAAAATGCATTGCCTGTATAAGTGGGACCCATTAGTCTGCCCCTTGTATTGAATTTCAATTAAATATCAATAAGCTTCTGTTTCTGTGCAATAATTATGAGGTTTGTTGTTGGGTGGTTTTTTTTGGCCAGGATATTGATTAGTGGTCATCCATTTTTAATAGCATTCTTAATGGATCTCATTGCGAGAATATGAATCATTAAATGCATTCATTGTTTCATTACGCACACGCACACACCATATTCATTGTCTATTTGCCTTTAAAATGTATTATAAAATATTCCAAACCCTGTGTGGTTATTATTACACCTCTGGAAATTCAAGAGCTTTTGCATTAAGCATGTTGTAAGTGTTGGGTATTTCTGGAAAGCGAGGAAAGCCCACAGATGGTTTGGCCAGTATCCCTTGAGATTTTTAGCTCTATGATTAGAAAACTCCAGGATTGGGGGTGGGGAACCCCAGGACCCTATTGGGGGTACAACTTAATTTTTAACCCATGAGTCCAAAATTAGATCTATCTAGTCCAGCCCCAGCCCCAGGCAGCTCATGCTTCTCAGCTAAAACGAAGTCATCAGGCCGGGCTTAGGCACTCAGCATCCTTGGCCAGCTGCAGGACCCCACTGCCTCGGCCCACTAATGATGCCAGCCTACCTCCTTTAGATGATTTTACTAGTCCTGTCCTTTGGGTAGCACTGGGTGACTGAACCTAGAATCCACTTAAATTTCCAACATTGCCTGCAACACAGTGTTGCTCTGGGACATCGTAGGAAATTTAAATAGTGGCAAGACAGAAAATGGAAAGGTCTGCCGGTCAGAGTATTTAAATTTCCTCCCCACAGCTTGGCACTTTGCCGAGCTGTGCTGCTTTGGGGCTCATTGAGTCTCCCATCAGTACCTGTCACTGGCAGCTGCATTGCCACAAATCTCCCATGTCCTACCTTGCCATGAGAGCCACTGTTTCCGTTTTCCACATGCTGGTTTTGAGGAGGGGCCAGATTGTGTGAACTATGTGATAGGGCAAGGACTCAAGCATGGGGCCAACAGTCTATCAGGTCAGGCCCTATCCACTGGTCCCATGGCTTGGAAGGGCCACTTACCAGCCTCACCTGACCATGACACCATTCACTGGCTATGGTGTGGACAGCAGTGCCACTTTTGAATGGAAGCTTAGCTGCCATTCACAAGTGCTGCCACGCATTCATTGCTGAAGCATGTCTGAGGGCCTGGCCAGCTAAGGTGAATAGCATCTTAACCCTCAAAGCTGTGGTGGACAAAGCATATGGCTGCCTTTAAAGGGAGAAGACCCAGGTTCCAAGCCCTGGTCAGCAATTTCACAGGGCACAAGAAGTTGCAATTTGTCAGCCTACCTGAGTTCAAAGGGTGCTAGTAAGGATTACATGTCAAAATGGTGTTATTGTGTGTCTCCCTGAGCCCTTAAGACAAGGTTGGGGAAAGATAATACCTCAAAGCCTCATTAAAAAGCATCAGCCGTGCACTCTGAAGCTTTGACTATATAAAGGTATTTTTTTCCCTGTCAGCACGTACGGTTAGATGATTAGTCACGCACACAAAAATCAGCGACAGGAAAAGTAGCCCTATCTTAAAAGAAAGCCAGAACAATAGAACATCATTAATGATACAGTAAAATGGCTTGCTTCTGAACACAGGCTACAATACTAACAATTCTTCCAGGTAAGCTGTGCTTTCATATCCATGGACCTTATGAAAACCTGACATTCTATACCCTTAATCTACAGCTAATACAAATTCATCCATGTCTTTTTAAGTCTAAATGAGTTTGTGTGTATACATACATATGTGCACCTGTCACAAGCATATAAATCCATAACATGGCTTTTCCTTATCTGTTATTTTTTTAAAAAAAACAGACAAACAAACTAAAATCTTCAGAGCAATAATCCTTTTTCTTTGAATTGCCAGCTGTCTGGGAACTCTGATTACTGTCTCCTCCTGCTCAATAGTTGCCTAGCCAAGGTGGATGGGTCCGAAGAACTAGCATTGTTAAAGCCTTTTCTGGAGAAGTCGTATATTAAGAGGTCCTTTCGGAATGGGGTTGGCTCAGGAATTAAAAAAAATTCCTATCAAAGAGCCAAGTCATAAGCAAGTGCTGGAGGAAATACATACAAATCAGAATGTATAAAGTTAAACTGGATGTGCTTTAAAATTGTTTGTACTGCATTTTTAGATGGGGAATGGAGCCAACAGAGACAAATGTATCAGCGTGTTCATAATGTAAACAGATGTTTATTTGAAATGGTACAAGCAAAGTGAAGCAAATGTGATTGTTCAAAGGCATTTCTTTAAAAAAAAATAACAGCATACATTTTTGCATTGATATAAAAAGTGTTTTTGGTTTCAATCCACCTGTTAACAGATGTCTTAACACAAATATGGGCCTTGTGTTTTGTTATGAACCATTTGGAACCTGTTGTGAAGAAACCAATTTAATAATCTGAATGTGCTCATCTCTAGTACACAGAAGCGCTATTTTGTAATTTTGCTGACACAGTACTCATTTACATGAAACCATTTTAGTACAATCTCATTCATAGAAAGCACTAGGTATATGGATAAATGGAAGTTGCATGGAACAGAAAGCCAAACTCAATTTGCAGGGGTGTCAGGAAACCAGGCGTTCCTCAATACAGGTTCTACAAGAAAGTGTTTTGAACTATATTTTGGACAAGTTAAGTTTTTATTCCCAGTATTGACGCCAGTGAAAGTAGATTAATGTGCATGACATATCCTTCCCCTAATCATTATATAGATTATCCTCTATTTACAAAATCATATATTCAGATGAGCCAACTATCAACTAATGGGTGTGCTACAACAGAAACTAGACTAGTTTCCTCTTTATGTCTCTGCGTTTATTCCTCTGCTGTACAAAAATAGACCTGGTTAGCTGTGCAGTCTCAAAACATTGTAGATTTTGTCAACAAGAAAAGGTCATCTGCTGAGTTACATTATTTGTGTGACTTTTACCTTGTGGCCATTTCCTCAGAGAAGTGATGTAAGAATTTCTGCATGTTGGCATAAAGATGTTATGAAGGCATTCGATTAGCTGCATTCTGAAAGCAAAGCAAACATATTAATCATTGTATGAGGTAAATTCAAAACTTCCATTTAAGCTTTTCAACAGTAATAATTACATTTGTAAAAGCAGATGTAAAATCTGAATAATAAATTTGAGTT
Organism: Podarcis raffonei; assembly: GCF_027172205.1. Taxonomy (NCBI): domain Eukaryota; kingdom Metazoa; phylum Chordata; class Lepidosauria; order Squamata; family Lacertidae; genus Podarcis; species Podarcis raffonei. Next base: position 44,450,107 of record NC_070606.1, on the reverse strand, counting down.
GTCTTAAGTGCATAAAAAGAAACAGCATCATCTATCATTGTTTTCATATGAATAAAAACTGTGTACAAGCTGAAGGGTGGACATTTTTTGTGGCACAAATTGTCAACAAGAGTTGGAGATTTCTGATTTATCTGAAGCCACTTGGGAGGAGCATCTTTGGTATTTTTTAGAATGCAGACTTCCTTCCAATGCAGGTGTTCCCAAACTGGTCCATGGACCACCAAAGATCTGTGAGCTTCATTCACGTGGTAAGAGGGGTGTCCATAAAACTATAATTTAAAAAATCATTAGGATGTAGCACAGCACATTAAAATAGCTACATCAGGCATTGTGGTCCACCAAGACCCTCAACAAATTTCAAGTGGTCCATGGGGGGGGGGGAGTGTGGGCACTCCAACTCTAACCTATGTTAGCCAGAATTATGTACAGTGCATCAAACAATACTACCAACAAAAAAAAACACACAATAATGTTGTTCCTTTGCTCCCAGATCTTTGGATACCAGTGGTTGGGAAGTACAATATACTGGTAGCTTAGAAGTACATACACTACTAAGAGCCTTTTTATGTATGGAGAATCCCCATGTCAGCAGGGGAACAGTGCTAATTCAAACTTTGGGGGGGGGTAGGCAAGATGCTACCAGTGGGCCTTCTTCTCTCAGTGGGCACACATTCTCTTCTTCCTTACTGCTGCTGCTTTGCACATACCGGTACCTTTGCTTCTCCCTCCGGTGTCATTTAAGAGTACCCTTCAAGACAGGGGACAAGGTGTGCTGAGATTACTGTGCAGAGCCTTCTCCTCGCTTCTCTCAGTGCTTGCTTGGAGAGGGCAAGTGAACAGAGAACATCAGTGAGAAGGAAGAGCAGCAGAGCCAGGAGTTGGACGCATGGATTGCAAATGGGCCTCAGCATGCACCCAATGTTGCCAACTCTGCATGGGAGCCCCTGGGGCCAATATTGTGATGTAAACACAAAGCAACTTTGGGGACCAGACAGGAATGGGGACATTTACAACACAGAGAAAGGTAAGACTGTGAGCTTCTACCCACTAGAAACCAGGCACGCCTGAAACCAATTGCAACCATCAATTTATAAGTCTGTCTTCAGAGTGGCTTCCATACACAACAATAGACAAGCACAGAAATTTGTTGGGGTGATTCAAATGGAAGCCTAGAATATCACTTGGTTACCTTTCTTTCTTTCTTCATGTCAGCTTGAGCAGACTTGAGATCATAATTGCCTGGATGGTTTATTATATTCCCAAGTGCCATCCAGCCTGTAATAATCTTTTCATATTCATCCCTCACTATCAGCTGAATTGCAATCTTTACTTATAGTAAACTGTTCAGATGGCTGGTTTAACACTTATACCTGTGGTTGGGCCAAATTCCACTATTTCAGAAAAGGCTATGAGCCATCATCCTAACTATCTATATTGAGATCAGGTTAGTATTTAGGTACATATTGAATAATTACAATCCATGGTTCTGTACTCACAATCATTAATTTTTGCCACCCAGGAGGAGTGTCCTTCCTATTTTCCTATATTCATTCCTATAATATTTAAATAGTGAGATCACATGGGAGATGCCAAGGACCAGGATGGCTTTATAAGCCACTGTTGTCCTTCTCTGTTGCAGAGTGGGGAGGGGACACTACTTTGCTGAATACTCCCAGATGTTTTGTAGTTCTAATGTTTTGGAGTAGCATGGAATGTATCCATATGGGAGCAGCAGTTCTCCTGTATCTTAAGAACTGGCCCTAATGTGGTTTAGAAAAACTCTAGTCAACCCATAATCATGCAGTGATGTGACTGGGAAATGTCCAGCTTTTTGTTTCTTTTTATTACTGCTTCACCACTTTGACTCGAAGCATGACAGGATGGTTATGAGCAGAGAAGTCTAGTATGCAGCCAAGGTCGGTGAATCAGACTCCAAGAGGGGATTAATCATACCGGTCTCTTCTGGGCATGAGATTGCTGCTGCAAGCGATTGATCTGCTTCTCTTAGCAGTTCCCTCTGGGTCAGACTTTAGAGGCTGGGTTCTTGTCAGCCACTCCTCTAACAATTTCCCTGCAAGTAATGATACAAATTACAGTGTTGCCCAATATTGAATGACCTTGCCCTGTCATAACCTGCATCAATGCCTCAATCCAAATAGCCTCTTGTTCACAGTAGTGTTTCAAATTGCAACTTACGTGGTTTTTGTGTGCATGTGTGAGAGAACACCAAGCCCGAATATAAAACCTCTGAAACAACAACATGAGAAATGGGGAAAGGGAACATTTTTACTGTTTGCAGCTTACAGGCAAAATGGGCGGTTAGATAACTAGATATATAAAGCACATTATTTAACTTACAAGATTGAAATTTAGTTATTGTAATGGCATGCAGCAATTTGATTATTGCCATGCACATTTTGAAAAGGAGGTTCTTTCTGTTTCGATATGGTAATTTGCTTTTATTTGCATATATATGGGTAATTTAGTATCACAAACCACTGTAAGCATAATAGGAAAGAGCCTCCTGCCACTTTTAGATCTAAACGTCATTTTGATTGCAGGAAAGAACAAGACAGATGTGAAAAGGGTATATTAGTTATTATTAGCACAATAAAATACAAATAAAAATCACTGCATGGAAGGAAACTGGCACATATATTACAAAGCAAATCAACACACCCCACCCCACTGCTAACCCCCTGTGTATTCCAGGACTTAAACGCATGAACTTTTTAAAGCGAAATGTTTACATGAAGTGTCATGTGGGAATTAGATGATGGATAAACTGCTAGAATCTCAGTTCTAAGGACAGTTACTAGAAGTAAATCCCATTTAATCCCCAGAATTGGTTTCCACGTCACATGCAACCTGATCCTATGGATATGATCTGGGAATTAAGTCTGTTGCAGAAGTCAGTGGGGCTGACTTGTAGGCATCAATGCCTTATCTGTGCATGAAGCCTTGTCTACACATGCAACAGAATGAGGTGATAAGAGTGGGCTGTACTAGTTTAGACTGCAGGTCGAAAGTAATCTTTTTTTCTTGCTCAACCTTGGAAAAGAAATAGTTCATGCAAAAAAGGTTGAGGACAAAGGTAGTGGCCAACACACACACACACACACACACACACACACACACACACACGAGTGCCTCTCTATACATTCCCTAATCTTTACTTAGGTTAGCTCTTTCACTCACTAGATTTAATACCCTATCTTCTTCACTGATAATGCAATGTATGGCAGGAATCTCAGCTGCAAAACATCAAGATCTGTGTCAGGAACATACATTTATTTTTAAAAATTATACACCACCCATCATTATATAATTCCAGAGTAGTCTACAAGAGGCATTAACACAACAATAAACTAAAATACTAAATACAACAATCCACAACAGAAAACATATCAATTAAAATAAACTACTTAAAGCTATGTATTAAAAAATCAGCAGGTGCTTGGCAGAATAAATAGGCTTTCAGCCTAGAACACAACTAAGATTGGTGTCTGTTGTACTTCAGGGTGACGTTGGTTCCAAAAGTTGGGTGCCACAGCAGCGAAGGTTCTTCTCCTTGCTTGCTACAAGATGTTCAGATGATGGAAAACCCAGTGAAGCACCCTCACCAGCCCTGCTTTGTAGAAACTAGCCTACTGAACAATGATAATATTAACATCAATTGCTCCACCTACTTTTGCCCCCTGACCCTGCCCGCTACTGGCATGTGGAACCCAGAAGACTGAAGCCTGCACTACAAAATGACACAAAAGATGACAGCAGCAAAAGAAGTAACAATGTGTGGCTCTAGCCACGGTGGCCTCCTCTGTTCTCTGGCAGTGGGGTCCTGCTCTGTCAGCATAGACCCACTGAAAAAATGGATTTGTTTGACAAGTGCATTGGTATCAGTGGGTCTGCTTTGAGGATGGCTAATATTGGATGCAGTCATACGTGTACAGGCAAGCTTCAAACACTGTACACTCCTTCAGAATGCAGTCTAGGCCATGCAAAATGGCACATAGAAAGCAAAGGTAATGTTGGTCCATAAAGGGGTGGGGACCTCCAATATACAGTCTGGCGATATGTTTATTAGGACTGGCCAAAATGTCACAAATGGATTGAGTTCTGCAGAACTCTATAACAGGCATCAGGCAAGTGGACGAGTAGGAAAAAAATTAGCAAAATTAGGCTGGATGTTATAGCCAGAAAGTCAGCTTGTAGACTCAGGGCTCGTCCACACTTCTGCTTATTCCATAGCTTTCCTCCAGGGAAACCTGATGGTTATTGCGAATCAGAACAAATGTCAATTGGGTTTTCTGAGCATTGATTCAGTGTTAAACAGTCGGTTTTCCCCAGGAAAGTGAGGCAAACAAAAAGCAACTCAGACCTGTGGCCTAGAAAGCACGGGGCAAGCAGAAATGTGGATGTTTTGCAATGGAGTGTGCAGACTAAATAAACCTTTTGCCCTGCTCTTTGTAGACACAGGTCCATTCTCAAAAGCTCCATGTCCAAGTGTTTGTGTGTGTTTTGGGGGCCTCAGAACTTTATCCCTGCAAAAAAACAAACCCACGCTCTTTAGCTCTCTGTCAGAGTAAACGCCAATTCAGGTTTCTTGCAGATTGAGTTTTAAAGAGTTGGCTTTCGTGGGGAAAGCTCCAAAGCAAAAAAAGGGGGGGCACTCAGACCTGGAGCTTTAAAGTGTGGACTGAACCTGGAAAGGCAAGTGCGGATAAGTCTTTAGTCTTTTAAGTGTTACAGATGTCTGGTGTAAAGAAACAATAGCCGCTGTATTTTGGGGGCATAAACCTGGTTTGTAACCCAGACCTGCCATGTTTCTTTTTTAATAATAATAATAATAATAATAAATTTTATTTATATCCCGCCCTCCCCAGCCAAAGCCGGGCTCAGGGCGGCTAACAACAATAAAACAATACAAACGTACAACACAAACAACACTCTAAAATCATTCATTATAAAATTAATTAAATTCAAGCCACTGGCCACCATTGGGCCAGAGCTCCGCGAAGATTGCCGAGGGAGGGAGTCAGGCTGTGCCCTGGCCAAAGGCCTGGCGGAACAGCTCTGTCTTGCAGGCCCTGCGGAAAGATGTCAAGTCCCGCAGGGCCCTAGTCTCTTGTGACAGAGTGTTCCACCAGGTCGGAGCCACAGCCGAAAAAGCCCTGGCTCTAGTTGAGGCCAGCCTAACTTCTCTGTGGCCTGGGACCTTCAAGATGTTTTTATTTGAAGACCGTAAGTTTCTCTGTGGGGCACACCAGGAGAGGCGGTCCCGTAGGTACGAGGGTCCTAGGCCGTATAGGGCTTTAAAGGTTAAAACCAGCACCTTAAACCTGATCCTGTACTCCACCGGGAGCCAGTGCAGTTGATATAGCACCGGATGAATATGATCTCGCAGCGAAGACCCCGTAAGGAGTCTCGCTGCAGCATTCTGCACCCGCTGGAGTTTCTGGGTCAGTCTTAAGGGCAGCCCCACGTAGAGCGAGTTACAATAATCCAGTCTGGAGGTGACCGTCGCGTGGATCACAGTGGCTAGGTCAGGGCGAGAGAGGTAAGGAGCCAACTGCTTAGCTTGGCGGAGATGGAAAAATGCCGCCTTTGTTATAGCTGCAATCTGCGCCTCCATGGAAAGGGAGGTGTCGAAGATTACACCCAAACTCTTAACGGACGGTGCTGGCACTAACTGCGCCCCCACAAGAGATGGGAGTTGCCCCCCCAATCCCATATCGTCCCGTCCCAGCCACAGGACCTCTGTCTTCGAAGGATTTAGCTTCAACCGGCTCCCACGTAACCATCCAGCCACAGCTTCGAGACATCTGGTCAGTGTGTCTGGGGCCAAGTCAGGATGGCCATCCATCAACAGATAGAGTTGGGTGTCATCGGCATACTGATGGCAACCCAGCCCAAAACTCTGGACAAGCTGGGCGAGGGGGCGCATAAAGATGTTGAAAAGCATTGGGGAGAGTATCGCACCCTGAGGTACTCCACACACCAAGGAGTGGCGCGATGACAATTCCCCCCCAAGCGCCACTCTCTGTCCCCGACCAGAGAGAAACGAGCGCAGCCATTGAAGGACTGTGCCCTGGATCCCCACGTCGGCAAGGCGGTGGTCCAGAAGTTCGTGATCGACCATGTCGAAAGCTGCTGACAGATCTAGAAGAATCAGCAGCCCCGACCCGCCTCGATCCAGCTGTCTACGAAGATCATCTGTTAGGGCAACCAGAGCTGTCTCGGTCCCATGACCAGCGCGGAAGCCAGACTGGAATGGATCCAGAGCCGATGTTTCATCCAGAAACCCACCAAGCTGTTCAGCAACCGCTCTCTCAATCACCTTACCCAGGAACGGAAGATTCGAAACCGGGCGGTAATTGGATAGATCTAAAGGATCTAATGATGTTTTCTTTAAGAGCGGGCGCACCACTGCCTCATTCAGTTCCCCTGGGAATGTCCCCGTGCCAAGGGACAAATTGATGATATCCCCCAGGAGGGCCCGCACCTCGTCTGGACACGCTCTAATCAGCCAAGACGGGCACGGGTCGAGAGGACAGGTGGTGGGCTTTCCAGCTCGGAGAAGTCTGTCCACATCGGCTGGGGATATCCGGTCAAAGTGGTCGAATACTGGACCCGAGGACAGTCGAGGGGCCTCCAGTTCCTTTATTGTATCCAAATTGGCAGGGAGGTCATGGCGGAGCAACAAGACCTTCTCCGCAAAAAAGCTCGCAAATGCCTCACAGCCGTGTGTCAAATTGTTATTTAAATTTGGCTGTCCTTCAAGGGACGTTAAAGACCTGATTATACTAAATAATTGCGCCGGGCGAGAGCTAGCGGATGCAATGGAGGCCGAGAAGTACTTTCTGTCTAAACTGGAATCGGTGAGTTTTATATAAGACATGGTACAGGTCTTGCTTACAACACAAGGTAAAGGTAAAGGTACCCCTGCCCATATAGGCCAGTCTTGCCAGACTCTAGGGTTGTGCGCTCATCTCACTCTATAGGCCGGGAGCCAGCGCTGTCCGCAGACACTTCCGGGTCACGTGGCCAGCGTGACAAGCTGCATCTGGCGAGCCAGCGCAGCACACAGAACGCCATTTACCTTCCCGCTGGTAAGCGGTCCCTATTTATCTACTTGCACCCGGAGGTGCTTTCGAACTGCTAGGTTGGCAGGCGCTGGGACCGAACGACGGGAGCGCACCCCGCCGCAGGGATTTGAACCACCAACCATGCGATCGGCAAGCCCTAGGCGCTGAGGTTTTACCCACAGCGCCACCCACGTCCCTCACAACACAAGGTATGTAGCCTTTAACACCTAGTACAGACTTCTACCTGCAAAGTCCATCTGGGAATAGAGTCTACAAGCTGACCCTATGGTCACGACATTCACAGTCCTTTGTTTTATGCTTTATACTTGTGTACTTTGTACAGTTGCTCGGTCCCTGCTCCTGCCAACCTAGCAGTTCGAAAGTATGTCAGAGTGCAAGTAGATAAATAGATACTGCTCCGGCAGGAAGATAAATGGTGTTTCTGTGAGCTGCTCTGGTTCACCAGAAACAGCTTAGTCATGCTGACCACATGACCCGGAAGCTGTACGCCGGCTCCCTCGGCCAATAAAGCGAGATGAGCGCCGCAACCCCAGAGTCGGCCACGGCTGGACCTAACCGTCAGGGGTCCCTTTACCTTTACAGTAAAGAAAGAAACAGAGGAAGAGAAAGTGTGTGTTCCTTATTCACCCAACTTTGTGTAATATCTTGCCCAATAAAGACTTCTGGAGAACCTGCAAGTATGCCATGATTTTGTAAAATGTTGATTGGTCCTTCTCATAAAGGCATTGGCCAATTGTGCCTTTTATAAAATGGCAGTAGCCTTGTCAAGCAAACTCAGGATCCCCAACAGCAGACTATACATTCAATAAAGTGTTGTGCAACATTTTTAGATTTAACAATATTGCTGGTCCTTTATACCTCTTTGACCACAAAGTAGTATTTCCTCTTGTCACCATTACAGCCAATTGGACTGAGAGGTCCTCCTCTGTTCTATCTGCCTTAATAAGCAGCTCTCCAGTGTTATGACAAGTGAAGTGTTTTAACAGGCTTTTCCTTTTGGCCTCCTTTGCTTTGTTTGTTCGTTTTAGCTTGCTGTACAAGCTATTCCACTCTCCTGGCAAAATGAATCTTGTTAGCTTCTTGGGCGATGAAAGCAGTGCATTCACAAGCATATTTTAACTATTGTTCAACGATGCCCAAAAAGTGTATCCTGTGACCTGCCACTTTATGTTTCACAGTTTTAGGTTCATTTTCATGCTCAGAAATATGGCAACATTTGTGTTGTGCTAGACACAGCATGTCAATAAGAGCGTTAAGTCAGTCACATAATTAGACAGGAATTGGCAGAGAGTCGACTATGCAATGAAACAAAAGAACAGTCAGAAAGAGAGGGGGACTGGGAAGACAGGGTTTGATTTCTTTCTTACCTGGCTACATGGCCTTTCCCCCTTGCCTCTTTCTTTCTTTCTTTCTTTCTTTCTTTCTTTCTTTCTTTCTTTCTGTTCTGTTCTGTTCTGTTCTGTTCTTTTTTGCTTTCACATATTTTGCTTTTTTATTGAAAGAATTTCCCAACTCTTACTGGAAATGCTGGAAACTGAAACTGGGACCTTTTGCATGCAAAGAATATAAATGTTTAGCTATGGTAAAGCAGCAACAACAAAAACTGCTTTGGTGCAAAACCGTCAGAGGAGGGCTTTGGGCTCTCAAATTCCATTAGCGCCCTGAGCAAGACTAAAATTTGCACTTGGCGCCTCTCATGCTCCATTCTACAGTATTGTTGTGGCGCCCCCTGCAGCATGGTGCCCAGTGTGTAGTTATGAGGAATATGGAACAGGAGGAGGCTAACAGTCAGGGGATAGTAACAAGTTCAGGCATTAGTGCTGGAGACTGGCACCTACCCCCGCGCCCCATTAAAGTAATTGAGGTAAAATTAACAGAAAGGTTAGAAAGTCAGTTCTAAACTACTGTATACTCAATATTAATTTCCCTCCCCACCCCCAAACAAAGCAGCAGCGCATTTGACGAGCATTTATTGTGCTTAGCTTTTATAGCCTACAGTAATTTGTGATCCCATGCTAAGGGTGAGTTGGCTGAATTGCCTCCTGCCATTATTGGCCCAAAACTACCATTATATGGTTGTGTACCTACTAAATCATTTGTACAAAGGTGCAGACCAGAATCATTCATGCTTGCCCTCGACATGCTGCTTTCAATCTAGATTGAGTCCTATATCCTGCTATCCACAAGGGTGGCTCTGGTCGCTTGATCCATGCTTTTTCCTCCCTGCAGGTGAATGAGGGAGGTGATTGTAATCTTGGTATACATTCACCCATAATGTTACTGGGCATGTATGGATTGCTCCCTGCATTGCTGGAATCTCCTACATCTGTTTTCCAATGGACACACTGAGGGTTAAAGTGGAATCACTCTGCAGTGGCGTAGCGTGGGTTGTCAGCACCCGGGGCAAGGCAAGTAATTTGCGCCCCCTAACCCGTGGATTTGCGCCCCCTAACCCGCCCGGGTTGCGCCCGATGCGGCCGGCCCCCCCTGCACCCCCCACGCTACGCCACTGTCACTCTGTGGAATGCACTTTGGTTTTTGAAACGCAACCAGTTTGTCAATAAGCACTTTTCAGGGGCAAGGAATATGCAATAGATCTAGCTTTGGGGCAGACTATGTAGAAATACAAGTACTCAGCCTGCATTGATTCTAGAATAAAATGCTGTGGCTTAGTGGGTGGTATTGGTTGCCAGTTGGGTACTTATAATGGAATGAGGTTCTGCAGTTGTAAGATAGTTTCAGACAGTTGCTCGTACTCAATAAGTCTCTTCCAGCAAACAGAGAAATCGGGGACTTTGGTCAATCACTTTTGCCACTAACAACTATCCTGCTCTAAAGTAGTGGTGAAGCTGAAACTGATCACAGGATAGGGCACCATACTATATCCACATAGCCTAAACAACTTGTCTTTTAAGTGCATGGTCTTTAAGTACTGTAATTTCCTGTCATTTTGGAGATTGAATGAACATGGAAAGCTGTTAACATAATATGTTAAACTGAAAGGGTTTTTGTTGTTGTTAATTGAATGATAAATACAGGTGTTCCTGGAAAACAAAAGATGTGGTCTGAAACATGAAAGAGGTGTGTGTGTGTGTGTGTGTGTGTGTGTGTGTACTCTGGAAGGTACTGAGTTTGAAGGAATTAGGAAGGTGGTTTGTGACTTCCTTTATTTAGTACAGTATAAGATGGAGGTTGTGGGTTTAAAAAATAATAATTAGAGAATCTTTACTTTTGATTGTATGGCTTATTCATACCCACTCTGATGCCAGAATATCATTGCCTATGCCTTGTAATATATGATTCAGCTACTTCCTTAAATACAAACATGAACTGATCTCATCCTTTCAATGATTTATTATTGTGTGTGTGTTTTCTCATGTATCTCATACAGTATGTGTTTGTATTTCCTTTCAAGTTTCCTTTTAAAAAGCCCAAACACCAACCACAAGTGCTGCAAAATAGCTGCTATTGCATTAGGATGCTGAGTGATGCACTATTGTCAGATCATCGTACAATGCATTATTCAAAGCCAAGCAGAGAGGGACATGGAAAGCGGAGGCTTACTGCAGGTTGAGTATGGCTCAGCTTCGCTTAAGAATAGATTGCTCCCTTCTCTTCCCTTACAATGTATTGTAGCAGTTGAGATGTTTGGGCATTCCAGCCCCTGCAAATCACTCCCTATGATCAGTAATTAAGGTGTTATTTATATACTTTACTTGGGAAATGAACTACATTTATCTTCACTAGGATGTCAGAATGAAATCAAGTGTATAACACAGTGCAGGTTGCTATCTCTTTTCCTCAGAGAGCAGCCTTCAAATACTGTATTGCTTTCCGGCGCACAGTACCGATCAATGGACAATGGTCTTATGGGATTAAACTCCATACGGGAGGAGGAATTCAGAAGGTTCTTCCCCCCCACCCCACCCCCGCCTTACTTGAACATTATTGCCTACAATATCCCTTGGTTTTCATCCTTGCCTCCGTTGCGAGAACAATTTCAGAAAAGAGCACACTTCTGCATTCAAAGATATGGAAAGTCTGCTGCATTTGTTGACTTTTATGATGGGCTGAGATGCTTCACTTGACATGATAAGATACTGCGGAGGAACTATTAATTTCACTGATATACTGACCTAGGTAGTGAATGAACTTTAGTATGTGGAGAAATGTTCAAATAAACCACACCTCTTGGACTGCAGAATTATAGTTCCTCTGTGTTTGCTGCAACGCTATTAATCTGTCCCAAAGACACCAAGGAGAATATTTTAAAGGTACTATTCAGCCTGGCCAAGTGTGGCAGTTTCTGGCCCAACTGTTTGGTACTTAGCATGTATTTTCACTTGTTTCCTTCGAACCATCTGTCTCTGCAGGTGTTTATTGGCATCTACGTTGGGACTCAACTTCAGTTTGTTAATCTGTTTCAAATTGTCCCCCACCCATCACTCTTTATAGCACGAGAGTCTGGCATAGAAGACCAGAATCTCACTGTAAGTTATGCCAGCCTGGTCACAGCCTAGACAATCTTTGTTATGCCAATCTAGACACAATTGAGCTGCTGATTACCATGGTTTTGTACAATGCCCCTGTTCAGTGTAGGAAGTAGTTTAGGCTGTGCCACTATTTATGAAGATGTTCATACCCGGGGGGTGGGGGTGGGATACGGAGGATGTGTGAAAGCTTCAGACATGAGAAAGGCTGGTTAGTAGTGCATGGTTTCTGTTCCTAACATGCTGACCTAAAGATATATAATTTTTTGCACATCCTTAATTTTCCGGAACAAGGCCATAGTTCTTTAAATTTTTGTGCATTTTTTTCCTGAGGAAGGCTGAAGTCACTGCGGTTTAGTATTCCACAATTATTTTTGTCATAAAGATGAATGCCTTCCTTTAAAAAAAAAATGTAGAATGCTAAAAGCACCTCAGCACCTTGATATATGAATATTACTCCTTTGAATGTTGGAATGGGATTATAGATGGTTTATGTCTTTTATAGCTATGAGACAGTCTCTGACTCAGGAACACTTTTTTTTTTACCTGCAGATATTTCAGGGCAGCTTTCTGTTTTGGAATTCATTCCCCCCCCCCTCTCTCTCCCTCCCTAGATATTTTTTTTTTTTTGAAGTTTAGGTTTTTGGAAAAATCATCACACAGCTAAACACAGGCTGCTCACCTTTAGAGACAAGTCTAGTTTAATATTCTGCAATGGAACAAAAGATCCACATTGCATTAATTCACCACATTTTATGTCGGAATCTTTAAATAACCCTTTGTATTCTTGAGGAAAAAATGGTCTAGGAAACATTTGTAGGATATATACCTGCATAACATCGTTCAAATAACATTACATTGATTTACTAGAACTGTGTGTCCCACCTGCCTTAGCCCTTGGATTATTCATTTCTGTTTGGAAGTACAGTAATAAAAAATAAGACTGCATTCTAAAAACCTATATTTGTTCTCCAAATGTTGATTTTTAAGCATACATGCATAAGAAAGCTGGTATGAACTCCTAGATTTGTAGAGGTGCAAAAAATATTTAGGGGGGACACTAAGAAACAAGGGACCCCAAAACAGCCTACTGAGAACTAGGTTGAAATAGCAGAATTCAGGAGGGCGAATGGAATAGAGTTTTCCATTTGCAGGAAAGTTTTTCCTGGAAATGGCACTTTGGCTGAAGCAATCCACACTGTGACATTTTATTGCTGGTCCTAATTGTAATCATATCAACACAGTCAAATGAGGCTTCGGGAACTAGATAGATAGATAGATTCTTTATTGTCATTACACACGTGCAACATTGCACAAGTGCAACGAAATTGGATGCCATCCCTTAAAAACAACAAAAGCAAAACAACAACAACAACCAACAAACCACATTCCAGCCACACCCACACCCATCAATCTCCCAGGTCACACTATCGAGTTACAGCATTCAAAAGGGCCACAGCTCTCGGGTAAAAACTGTTTTTCAGTCTATTTGTCCTTGACTTGATGTTTCTATATCTCCTGCCAGAAGGCAGTAGTGCAAACAGACTGTATCCCGGGTGAGATGAATCCTGCAGGATGTTGTTTGCTTTCCTAAGACAACGGGAACCGTACAATTCTTCCAAAGATGGGAGAGGTTGACCAATAATCCTTTGTGCTGTGGTTATGACCTTCTGGAGCACCTTCCTCTCCCTAGCTGTACAACTGGAGAACCAAGCACAAATACAGTATGTAAGAATGCTCTCTATGGAGCCTCGGTAGAAGGACACCAGCAGTCTCTCACTCAGATTGTTCTTCTTTAAAAGTCTGAGGAAATAAATTCTCTGCTGGGCCTTCTTCACCAGAGCAGTGGTATTTGCACTCCAAGTCATGCCCTGATCGATAGTTACTCCCAAAAACCTGAATTCCGCCACCCTCTCCACCCGTTCCCCATTGATATACAAGGGCTGAATGTCCGCCTTTTTTTTCCTGTAATCCACCACTAATTCCTTGGTCTTAGCCGTATTAAGAGCCAGATTGTTCTCTCCACACCAAACACAGAGCCGCTCCACCTCGTCCCGATAGGCGGACTCATCCCCTCCTGAAATGAGCCCTACCACCGTAGTGTCATCAGCAAACTTGATGATTTTGTTGCTGGAATAGGTGGCTGTACAGTCATACGTATAGAGAGCATAGAGCAGGGGACTCAACACACAACCCTGTGGTGAGCCGGTGTTAAGGCTAAGGGCTGTGGACATATGTGACCCTACTCTAACCCTCTGAGAACGTTCTGACAAAAAATCCAAAACCCAGAGACAGGTGGAGTTGGAGAGTCCAATCGCCTCTAGCTTGGACACCAGTCTATGGGGGAGGATAGTGTTAAAAGCTGAGCTAAAGTCCACAAACAGCAGCCTCACATAACTCCCCGGCTGCTCCAGATGGGACAGAGCAGCATGGAGAGTAGTGGTGATAGCGTCCTCTGTGGATCTATTTGCCCTGTATGCAAACTGGTAGTTGTCAAAAGTTGATGGAAGACAGGAAATAATATGACGGCGCATCAGTTTCTCAAAACACTTCATGATGATTGGAGTCAGTGCAACTGGTCTGTAGTCGTTCAAACTACTGATTGTGGATTTTTTAGGCAGAGGGACAATAGTTGACGACTTCAGGCAGGGTGGGACAATAGACTGGTGTAAGGACTTGTTGAAGATCTTAGTAAAGACCCTCGCCAGCTGATCCGCACAGCCCTTCAACACCTTTCCAGTGATGCCATCAGGTCCAGCCGCCTTCCTCGGATTCACCATCCTCAATACCTTTCTCACCTATTAACCTGTTTCTGACCTCACTAGTGTAGGAGGATAAAACATGGAGTGGAATAAACAGCACCAATAGCCATTCAACAGACTGATAATGTGGGACTCTGCTCATTCAGGACATTCCCACTTTGCCCAGTCAATTTTTTTCTCATATCCCTCCCCTTACTATTCATAGCTTCCTCACACAACAAGACCTGGGGTTTTATTATATGGGCATCCTGCTGAGCGGGATCAAGATGATAGTGTCAGCTCAAGCCTGAACACAAAATTTTGTGGCGGTAGCAGCAGCTGATACTACTGCAGCAGTTTGAACAAACTGCATTAGACGAAAAGGCAGTGCTAAAGGGGAATTACAGTAATCAAGCTTCATGGCATGATAATTGCATGTGCTGCTGTTTCAAGGTCATTGCCGGATGAAATACTCTTGAATCCAGTGGATGTATTTCCACAGGAAGAAGGAGGTCAGCAGCAAGCCAGAATTATTAACCTGTTTCTGACCTCCAAGTAAGTATTCTTCAGTAAGTGGAACTTGAAGGGAAGGAAAGAATCTCTTCGTAATTATGGTGTCTACTCAGTAACTAGGTTTTCCCTGGGCTGAGTCAGAGAAAAGTCCAGCAGGAACAAGTTGGCAGGATTGTATCCAGATCTTTTCAAGCAGCAGAAACTGAACACGCTGAGTCCATGAAGCGAGTGATAGGGGGGTTCTGAATGCATAATTATCATGTTCAGAAACTGTTGCAAAACATGCCCAGAAAATGCACTGATTTTGTACCGAGCAATAATTTTCTTCAGGGTGTCTAATAATCTGACAGAGGACAACAATAAATTGTAGTGGGAGTTGCACCACCGTGAAAGACAAAGCTTCCAATTTACATGTGCAGAGAAAACAAAGAATATGAATAGAGGTGAACAAGAGGGTTGTCCGTCACACTCTAAAAAGAGAGTGACAGGGCAGAGTACAAGAATACCATGAGGAAAATAGGATGCTCTGAAAAGATCAGTAACGAACCAGTGTGGTGTAGTGGTTAGAGTGTTGGATTAGGACCTTGGAAACTAGGGTTCAAATCCTTGCTCGTTCGTGAATCTCACTGGCTGACCATGGGCCAGTCACTGTTTCTTAGCTTAACCTACCTCACTGGGTTGTTTTGAGAATTAAGTGGGAGAGGGAGATCCTTGAACTCCCTAGAGAATAAGGTGGAATCTAAATGTAATAATAAATAAAATAAGAAAGCAGATACTGAGATTGACTGAGAGCATGTAAATATCCTTGCCAATCTAGATCAGATCTAATGTCCATCTAGCAGGGCTGGCCCAAGACATTTTGGCACCTGAGGCAATCCAAACAACGGCACTCTCACTCCCTACCATGGAAGAAGGGATGAGTGAAGATCTACGTCATGAACGAGGGAGGAAGAAAGATTGACATTGGGATCTGCTGTCCCTGTGGATCCTGTCGCCTGAAGCTGTCTCCTCATCTTGTCTCATGGGTGGGCCGGCCCTGGCATCTGGTCTAGTATTGTTTTCAGTGGTGACCAGTCAGATCCTTCTGGTAAACTTACAAGAAGGGCATGAAGGCAAGAACTTTTCTGTGTTTGGCCCCAACAACTGGTACACTGCCACATAAGGGAGGGCCCAAAGACAGTCACAGTGCACATGCTTTGCATGTAGAAGGTCCCAGGTTCAGTCCTCGGTTTCTACAGTTTTAAAAGTATCAATTAAAAAAGCATGGGACAAACTTTTGCTGGTGCCAGTCAGGACTGGCAGTGCTGGGCTACATGGGTAAGTAGCTTGACCTGATCTTATGTTCCCTAAACATGGAAACTACACTGGTGGCTAATAGCTGTTGACAGATTTACACTCCATAAATGTGTCTCTTCTTCTCATTGAAGGCATGAAAGTTAATGACCATCACCAAATCTTGTGGTGCATCTTCTGCACAGAAAGACAGAAAATCAGATCGGTTTCTCATCAGGCTTCTGTACTGCTTATCAGTGGACTGAAGAATCAAATGGTTTTGGAGAGATGTCATTAATATAGCACTGAAGTGGAGACGACCAGTTCACACATCTATGGACAAAAAAGGCTATTTGTCCTCAATGTACCTCAGGTGGAATAGTTTTGCACAAACAAGATGCGGCATGTGAACCAGGTGACATAGTTGTTAATAGTGTCCTGGCTAAAGGCCAGCCCTGCCATTAGGTAGTTGCTGTGAGGCAGGGAGCAGTGATAAGGTGCTAGGACTCAGCTGTGTTTCCCTCTCCACTGTCCCTTCATCAGTGTTGAAGTAACATTTAACTGTCAACCTGATTGGTTTCTGTGCATGAAATGGAAAGGTACCATTTGCCCTTTGCTTCAGGCAGCAAAATGTCTTGGGCTGACCCTGTCGACACCCTACATCTGAAGGAGATGGACCTGAGTTTTCTGCTCTTAGGTGGGGTTGAAGATTCCTTTTATCCAATTTATGGTTCATTTTCAAACAGCGGAGATGAATGTGTATGAGTAGCACTGATGTCTGTATAATATCAGTGACTATACAAAAGGTACTATTAATTTACTTCATGCGTGAGAGAGAATAAAAAAGACCTTTCCTGGAGGCTTACAATCAAAGCAGCAACAAGACAGAAGGGAAGGTAGAAAGAAAGGTGTTGCAAGCAAGCAATTAAGCTCCATAAATTGTGCCCAAATTCACAGGTGCTTTTGCAGCATGGTATCTGACACTGGTTGAAAAGAGGCAAAGCCAAGACCTAGAACAAATTATTAGTCCTTGCTGGGGAAATAAGGGAACCGATAAATCAGTGTTTCCCAACCTGGTGCTCTCCAGATATTTTGGATTGTGACCTTATCAACCCCAGTGGTTAGGGATGGTGGGAGTTGTAGTCTGGTTGGATAACGCTGCTATAGAACATTTTTGTTAGAGGAACCCATCTGAGCATATGAGGCTTTCAAGCAGGACTAGGCTAATGTAGTCCAAGCACTTCATTGTCCTCTTCAGCTGTGGTGACATTTCTGTGATGATGAGCAAGTATAGTCAGCAATAATGGGCATCAAAGCAGAATCCTACATCTAAGCAAAAGATTCCCAGAAGAAGAGGATGCAGATGGTATGGCTATGCGTTTGTTGCTTCGTAGCAAGTGTAGGATGGTCTCCAATAAAGAGATCAAAATGTTTTTCAGGGTTCTTTCTTCTGCAGCCTAGCAGGAGGTTCATGTGTTGTTGTTCAGGAATGAGTGAGGATTACATTGTGAGACAGTTTTATTAATGTATTTTGGATTGGCTCTTTTAATAATTTGTGATGAATGCCTAGAACTGTCATTCTTCCTTATTCGATACCATAAATAAAGCATCCCCTCCCCTCCCCCTTTGTCTCTCTCTGCTGTTGCCTTTCATTTTATTCTCATTATGTGAGTTAGGTAGGTAATGGAAACACACCATTGTGAATGTGTGGGAATGAGAAGTAAGTGTTCCAGTGCTTCCTACCCCCCAAAACAGCAACCCCCCCTTAAAACTCAGTGCACAGTAGTGGCTGGAAAACCGTATTAAATCTGTCGTGTTTTTATATTGCTTTTAACGTCTCTCTTCCAAATCTAAACTAGCTTACACAGGCAGACTAAGGATCCTTCCAATCAGGCAGCATCCTGTCAGAACAAACAACGGAAAACAAGGACACCCCAGCTTGGAAGAAATAGCCTCTTTTCTCCCTTCTCTTTCCTGGTATTATATAACTCTTCAAAACAGTGGCAGTCTTACAAATGGGGGCGGGAGGGAGAGAAGCTTTTGCTCCTTGTAAGAATTTGCCTGGAATTTTAGGGAGGAGGAATAAAAGAACGGAGAGATCCTTTCACTTTAAAATGTTCAGAAGCTGTTATGAGAGGAATGAAGGCAATATTCTATATAAAAAAAACTTTTCCTAAAGAAAACACTGCCACCAGCTGGTTAATAAATGGCTTTGACTGGAAATTCACATGGAAATGAGCAAAACAAAATTCGAGAGAAGCTGCTGTGTTGGTCCCTTGCAACAAAAACAAATGTGTCTTCTGGCACTTTAAAGGCTGACACATTTATTACGGCATAAACTTGTGTGGATTAGAACCCACTTCACCAGACACATGAAAGCTGATCCTATAATAATTGTGTTAGGCTTTGAGGTGCTACAAGAGTCTTCCTTGTTTCAGTAAAGTTACATTTTATGAATGGCTACTTGCCTGTGAGAAATATTTTCCCCTTCTTTAGGGGGTTTGAATTTACTTTGTGAATACCCGGCACATTGCAATAAACATTTGTATTTGTCATTTATCAGGTTTTCTGAACCCAAGCATGCAGAGGGAAAATCAATTAAACGTTTTGGCCAGTCTCTTCGCAACACAAGGCTGCATACGCCATGCAGCTAATGGTTCCCACCTCCTCCTCTGTGCCACAACTTCTGGCCCCTGGAATAGCAGGAAATGTAGCACAGCCACTTAAGATTGTGCTTTTGTATGTTAAATCAATTTTTTAAAACTGTCTTGCGATGAGGCCAGTGGAACCTAAAGTCACCTGCCTGGAAGTGCTCCCCACTCCTTGTTGGAAGTTTGTGGGGTAGACATAATATGTTCGAAAGGGCCATAGCTGGAGAAGAGCTGTAGCTCAGTGGCAAAGCATCTGCCTTGCAAGCAGAAGGTCCCAGGTTCAATCCCCGGTGTCTTCAGGTAGGACTGGGAATAGATCCCTGTTAAAATCTGTCACTAGTCAGTGTAGACAATACTGAGGTGGTTAGACCAGTGATCTGACTTGAGTATGAAGCAACATCCTATGCTCTGTGTTCGTAACAGCTTCCAAAGCAGCCAAAAGCAAAGCTAGTGCAGGACATAGTTGCCTGGCTCTAGGTTTAGTATAGGGACGTGGGTGGCGCTGTGGTCTAAACTAGAGCCTAGGGCTTGCTGATCAGAAGGCTGGTGATTTGAATCCCTGTGACGGGGTGAGCTCCCATGTTTTCAGTCCCAGCTGCTGTCCACCTAGCAGTTTGAAAGCACGTCAAAGTGCAAATAAATAAATAGGTACTGCTCCGGTGGGAAGGTAAATGGCGTTTCCGTGCGCTGCTCTGGTTTGCCAGAAGCTGCTTAATCATGCTGGCCACATGACCCGGAAGCTGTCTGCGGACAAACACTGGCTCCCTCGGCTTATAGAACGAAATGAGCGTGCAACCCCAGAGTCATCCACGACTGGACCTAACGGTCAGGGGTACCTTTACCTTTACCTTTAGGTTTAGTATAAACTAGTGATGAGTCTAACTGACTGGCAAATTCCTGACAGGTAAATGGGTTCTGTTCACAAAGATTTGCGGAAGAATCCACAACATTTAGATGCTTCTGCAGCTGAAGGGTGGTAGAACCAAAGCAGGCTTTCCCTTGCCAGTGAACAGTTTACCTGTCCCACACCTGACATCACATATGAGCAGGTGTGCCTGGTTGAGGAAAACAGCCTCATGGGCCAAATTAAAATCCCTGGTGGGCCAAGTTCCCCACCCCTAGCTTGAGTTTGGGGGGGGGACATAATGTTCTGGGTTTCGGATCAACTTACTTTGTGCTGAAATGTTCTGGGACAGCTCTAGGATGTGAAAGGAAGATTAAAGGACTGGGCAAACCGACAGCTTCTGAGCTTAGGTCTTGTTAGGACTGGAATGTGAAATTCATCTATATCTCAGGAATCACATCATCTATTGGAATTCCTCAGCCAAAGTGTCATGGGGTAAATGAGACAGACAGAAAAATTGTGACAGAAAGAATCTGCATACTTCAACGTGAAGGGTCCTTCTGACATATGAGTGATACTGCCTATATAAGACCAGTCAATCTGTTGTAGGAAAGAATTCACAGGAAGAAACTTCCTTCATAGATATTGCTGCAGCCTTACCCACTGTGTTCAACGAACTTACATACAACAAAATGAGCACAATATTGCAGGCTCCATCACATATAGGCACTGTGTCTGTTGCAGTGCATTACAGCACAATCCCAACCATGTCTACTCAGAAGCCCTGTTTAAATTCAGTTGTCCTTTTCCCCAGGTGAGTTTAGGGATACAGCCTAAGTAGTCTGGAAACCTAAAGAAAAGCTTTGGACCTTAAGAAATTCTTGGATTTCACGCCTGTAGAGCTGTTTGTGAGATCAGCAATTCAAGTGATTGGATTTAAAACAATGACAGAAGTTATCAAAATAACAGCATTATATGTACAGTTTAATTAATCATCTTTAAAACCCTAACAGATTAGTTCTGAAATATCAACACATTTCAGAGCAGTGTCCGCTAAGGTTGCTGATCCCACTCCAGAGGCCATATGTAACTGATCATGTACACTGTTCCTATCTGATCCTGCGGAAGCAAAGCCACTTAGTGTGGATAATTAAGCTAATTAATCAGAAAGACAACTGACACAGAGCAATGTGACAAGAACTTAGCAGCTTCATGTTTTAAAAAGACTGCAATATTTGATGTCTAAGAG
The DNA here is from genome assembly GCF_027172205.1 of Podarcis raffonei. Taxonomy (NCBI): domain Eukaryota; kingdom Metazoa; phylum Chordata; class Lepidosauria; order Squamata; family Lacertidae; genus Podarcis; species Podarcis raffonei. Next base: position 44,429,238 of record NC_070606.1, on the reverse strand, counting down.
TGCCTAAAGAACGTAAGTGTGATATTGTTGATCGTCTAACAAAAATATGGAGCTTGTCACTAAAATCAGACTCTCTACTGGAGAACCAGTAGGTACTCAGTATAAGATAATTAAAAACGAGATGAGGGAGGAATAAAGGAAATAACAGACTATCTAGCATCTGTTCCATTAAACTAGTGGAAACATGATTAAATCTGAAATTATTTCAGATGCAGCAACAGCAGGCACTGCAACCTTCCAACAGTTTAACTTCACCCCCAAAGGTCCATTCCTCCATTGTTTCAAAAGGCAGATGGATGCCAACAATTGAAGGGTGGAAGAACAAGCCTTGCTAAGAAAGAAGCAGCTTGGCTTTTAGAAGACTGGGCTGATCTGGTAGACTTGTTGGGCTTCGGCTTCCAAAAAGCTTTCAACAGTGTTCCTCGCTAAAGAGTCCTGAGTCATGATGGTAGAAGAGGACAGGCCTTTTATGGATCAGTAGCTGGTTAAAGAACAGGAAATTGAAGTAGAAATAAAAGAAGAGTTTTCACATTGGAGGGAGGGAGGAATAAGTGCCCTGCAAGGATCTGCTTTGGGACTTGTGCTACTGAAATCATTAATAAATTATCCGGAGCAATTTGAAATAGAGATGGGCAAGCTCCCCTCAAACCTGATTCAGATTGAGACTGCCAAATTTGAGAAAAAGTAGAGAATGCATGGGCGGAGATGAAAGTGTGGGAGACTCTTTTAACTTATGCATTCTACTTTTACTCAAATTGTGGTCTTCCAGATGTGCTTCTTTCTGAGCTCTCAAGACCCCTTCCCCCTCAGACTCCTCTTTATTTGTAGGGTGGAACTGTATAGCCAGTTTCCTTAGCTAGGAAATTCTGGTGGTAGACAAAGCTCAAGAGACAGGCTGCAGTGAAGCAAACTGGCACTGACTCCATTTACTTTAGTTATGCTGAAGTTTTCTTTTCTCATAGGTACCTTTAATCTTTCATATTGCTTAAATGGCCACTCAGTGCTGCCTCTAGCTTTTAGTTTATTTTCCTGCCTATAACATTTTCAATATAGTCCACTGAGCAGATTTACAGAGAGAGAGAGAGAGAGAGAGAGAGAGAGAGAGAGAGAGGGAGAGAGAGAGAGAGAGCAGTTCTAAATGTTAAAGGAAAATGCTTTCTTCTACACCAAGATGTATTCTGGGAAAGAGATGCTGCATTAAACTTATATAATAGATACCCCCACCACCACTTCAAAAAGGATAATCGGCGTTTACTTGCTTCAGAGAAGGAGTACTGGTAGCACACACAGAACGAATGTTAGCGCACCATTCTGAGCAGCTCTAGCTGAAATGCGTGAGATCAGCCTTGGCAAGGCATCCCTGAGGAAAGATTATATCAGGCAGGTGTGAAACCCGGTCACTGATAAATTCAGATGAACTTTCCTTTCCCCTGTGTCTTTTCTAGTCAGCTTTGCTATGCAGTGATCTTCCACAATTCTACAAGTAGGGGAGAAAAGGCAAAGTAGATAAACGTTCTCCGCTTAACAGATATTTTCCTGTTTCAGAGGCTTCACTCAAGTCATTCTTGTCATTCTTCTGTAGATTACAGAGGCCTTAACAAGGACACTAGAAATGAAATTGGTTCTATCATGGCCCAGACAAGAGGCTGTAACTGCTCCAAATCTGCAAAAGCAACCCATAATCATAGAAGGAGGGTCCCCCCCCCGCACAAGAATTAATGCTATATGAATGATGAAGTGTTGCTTTTCACAACAAAAGTGCTGTGGAGCTGATTGATAATAAGGACAGAAGTCAGTGGAGACTAGGGCTATGAAGATCTCTCTTCCTTCACGTACATCTGATCAAGGACACAATGCTAAGTTCTAAGAGGTCCACTTAGCAGCTTTGTTGCTCTCCTAATGAAAGAATCTGAGCCTCCTTGCCTCTGCCAGCTGCAGAACTCCAATATGTGGTCTACACTTGCCGTAGAATGAAGAGCTGGAAAAGTGGACTGCACCACTTCAGGATGCAGGAAGGACATACCACAATTGCACACTTTACCCTGTAGAAAAAGAAAAACCCTGCACATCAAAATTAGCATGTGAGGAAGAAAGGTTGTAGACCAGCCAGTTATATGCTTCTATATACATAGGAGAGAAAAGTGTGGTTGTTCACCTGTTGCCTGTAGTAGTGTGGAAAACTTAAGCCTGGCCCTAGATTTGAATAATGCACAAAGTAAAAAAAAACTGGACTTAGTTGGTGTGTCGTGCTGCCTTAGAAAGCCCAGAGAGGAGCAAAGTGGCTGCGATCTTCCTTCCATGAGTCAGCATCTTTGCACAGTCATGGTGGGTGATACTCGGGCTTCCTGTGATGTGCAAACCAGGCCAAAGACAGATCAATGCATGGGAGAGGCTTCTCAATTGGGGGATTGCAGGGTAGGAGAGCAGTATGCAGATTCTCCAGGCCCCTCTACCTGTTGAGGTTGTTGGCACTTTAACAAGTCATTTGTTTCCTTAATTAGAATTACAAAACAGGTTGAGGAGCCATGCATTCTGAGATTAAAATAGCTTTGTTTCTTTTCTCTTCTCTTTCTCTCCCCCCCCCCCAATCCAGTTTGGCCACCATAAGGCCGTAAGGTGTTTATTAGCTGAACTATGGAGTACATTGTCACAAGAGGTAGTTTATGGTCACCAATTTGATTGGCTTTACGTATATGGGATTTAGACAAATTTGTGGAGGATAAGGTTATAAATAATTATGATTATTAATATTAATTAAATTAATATACCTCCCTACATCCAAAGATCTCAGAACTGTTCACAAGATAAAAATACAAGATAAAAGCACAACTGGCTACTAGTCATGATAGCTATGTACTATTTTCACAGTTAGAGGCAGTCTGCCCCTGAGCGCCCCAAGTGCTGTTGCTGACCCCACAAAGGTCCTACTTTTGGACTTCCCAAAGGCATCTGCTTCAATGCTTGTTTAGCTGGACCCTTGGCCTGATCCAACAAGGCAGAGTTCTTCTTAAGGTGGCTTACAGTAAAATTATAAAATAGTGTTGTGGGTTTAGGGAGGTCAGTCTGGATGATGGCCATGGGTTGATTCCAGAGCTGTGATCCTGTATGTGTGAGGCTAGAATCTGTAAGAGGAAACCAGTCCAATCAGGCTTTTCGTTGACATAATAATGGCCTTGGTTGGCCAGTTAAGTCCAAAAAGGCAGCCATAGAGACAAATGAGTGGGTCTTTTCCCACCACACTTGGATGGATGGCACTTCATACTAGGCTGGGAAACATTAGGCCAAGGGACTCTGTGTGAGTGGGTTTTGGCTGATCTTGGAAACTGGAGACCCAGACATGTCTGCTCACTGATACTCTAGACTAGACCTCATGGAAACAAAAGGTTAAAATTATTGTGGCATGTCACCCAGTGAGCTATTTATCATCAGAATAAGTAGGAAAATGTGAAAGATTGCAGGCAAAAAAGAAATTTAAAGGTTAAAATTTTAAAAAATACTACAATTCCACAGCACCCATTGTATCTAGTAAATTTCAGCACCTCAGCTGCTGGCATGGGATCTGGGGAAGTAGCTGCATAAGGAAAAACGGAGTCAACAAGTTTTTTTCTCCACAGATAGTATCACCTTCATTAAGCCACAAATACTGTATTGGGCTTTGTGCCTCAGAAGCACTCCAGAGGAAGCGGCTCCTGTAGTGCTATAGAAATCTGTATATCGTTCAACATTAAATTAATTGCTCTTGTTCTACCTGGAATGCTAGAAATCCTCTAATAGTCTCTCAGCTCATTAAGAAACACTAAAATATTGTTTCCCCCACCAGAGATCACTTTGCCGAGCATGGAGCCTTTTTGGAAACTAATTTTTCATAAAACAACATTGGACACTGGACCTTACAGCATGTGAAAATTAAAACCATTTCTTTCATTGACCTTACAAACATTTAGCATGTTTTTGTTCTTATCTACCGCGGTTGGGTTTTGTTGTTCCGTGTTGGCAGTAAAATCCATACTTATAACTGTGATATAATTGCTGCTCCAGGCTGAAACTTTGGGTGTGCAATGAGTCAAGATTTTTGTTTGTTTGCTCAAAAGTACTTCACTCCTGATTCACTCATTTTCCATCCTACAAATGAACCAGAAGAACAGAAACCAAATCTCCCAGATTTCCTTTGATTCATATTACTACTAGGACATTGGGAGGGGGGCTCCTAATCTGACTGAGGAAGCAGTGCTAGAGAAAGGGGGTCTGCAATCCTTTCTGAGGTTAAACCATTTCCTCAGGCTAAATCTGAAGGCTGCTATTATCCCTGCTGGGGAGAATTAAAATGTGCAATGCTGGTACAGTGATACCTCAGGTTACATAAGCTTCAGGTTACATACGCTTCAGGTTACAGACTCCGCTAACCCAGAAATAGTGCTTCAGGTTAAGAACTTTGCTTCAGGATGAGAACAGAAATCGTGCTCCGGCAGCGCGGCAGCAGCAGGAGGCCCCATTAGCTAAAGTGGTCTTCAGGTTAAGAACAGTTTCAGGTTAAGTACGGACCTCCGGAACGAATTAAGTACTTAACCTGAGTTACCACTGTACTTGTCTCCCCTCCCCCCACTGGAGTCTTGGACAGTGCCTACTTTGAACTGGGAAATGGTGCAGAAGTAAAGGGTTAAACACCTTCTCTTTCACTGCCCTACAGCTGCTTTTGTGCCTTAAGAAAGGGATTGGGAGAGGGGATTCCAGATCTCTTGCACTATATGCATTTTGACCCTACTATGACCGTCTGTGGTCCACAAATCCCAGCAGTACATCTCAGTGCAATCAAGGTGGCTAGACCATTAAGCATTTCTCATAAGTAACTCCTGAAATCAGGGGGATTATCTTTCCAAACACATTCACCAGAAACAATCAATTTCCATCCCTAAATGAAACTTCAGATGCACCACAAGTTTAAGGGCTGTTTCCAGCACCGGAGTTGAAGGGTCTGAACCAGCCTAGGAAAATGTTTTTTTTCAGAATGAGTAATATGGACATGTGGTTCAAAACTAAGCCTGTGAACTGCTGATCCCTTCCCAAAGTGTTGTTATTCACAGGTGTGGTTGGCAGAGAAACATATGCATTATCCTCTCCAACACGAGTCTTTTTGAAACACTGATTGAACAATAGGGTGTGTGCCTGTGGAGGGGCAGGGAGAGTACTAATATGTACATTAGTAGCCCTAGTATTGTACACCCAGTTAACTACATGGCCAAGCTAGGCAGCTACACGAATACCTGATTGAACTCTTCATTACAGACAGAGAGGCTGTTATAGTATTAAGGTGCTGCCCCCTGTTGGTGTCAGCTTTTTATATTTCTATGAAGCCTTGAGTTGACTGCGTCAGGTAATGCCACATACTTGTAGTAATTATAAGAAATTCCATTCCTCTTCAAATACCCCACTGCAGTGGTCAGTAGTTCCTGCTAGAGAAATATTTCATTGGTGCCCTTTCACATATAATACCAGAAGTACAAAGAGAGAAGTGCAGCTCACATCTCTCTCCTCACATAGTATGACACCTCTTCCCTTTTTCTCATATTTTCTCTCCCTCATTCTGATCTTGTTTTTGTTTTTTTATTCTGCACACATTTCAGAGTGGCTGTTGCTAACTGTAATCTATCTGGCAGATTTCTGCTAAGGAGGGCTGTAAAGAACGGGGATCCTTTTATGAGCTGGTGTAAATAAGCCTACATTTCTCATTCCCCTTTGATAAGCGAATTAATGGAATAAAAGATGAAGCTGTCTCTTTAAAAAATATTTACATACATCATCACAGCGTTATGAAGCCCTTGTCAAGGTTAGCGATGCAAAATATATATAAGTTGGCATGTTTATAGCTTTGTTAGCAGATTCACGAAGGATTGAAGAGAAAGTCAGTCATTACAGCGCTGGATAACAGGGCACAGCACACACACACACACACACACACACTCCACTTGCTGAAATACTAGTAGAATGTTTTTAAAAATAACCCAGCTAATTTCATAAAAATTAGCAAATATCAATGTTGGCAAGAATACTTCTGTTAGATGAAGGCGGCACTAGTGTTCAGCAACTACTGCAGTACAAAGCCTTCTGCAAACAAGGCACCTGCATTAATTTTACAATAGATATCTGGGAATTCTAGAATAAATACTCTGACAGCTGATTGATTTTCACTGGATTGCACAAGCCATTTCTTAAGGAGAAGAAAAAACCCTGACTATTGACTCAATCACCACCCTTTGTTGCCGTATAAACAAAGCAGGCTTTTAAATAAACTCTGCAAAATAACTAGAATTTACCTGGCCTTTTGTGTCGTGCATTCAGTATGTTTCTGTCTTGGATATGCATAAATGAAAGTAAGATTTCCTACAGAACTGCAGTTAGAACTTCAAGAAATATATATAATAATGAAAACCATCTAGACCAGTGAGGTGCATGCAGAAGGTCCCTAGTCCAGGTTGACCTGGGAGTGACCTGTACAGGTGCTGAGTAAGGTGGTGTGTGTTTTGTTTTTTGAACAGTTAACACATACATTAATAAATGAGGCTAGGAAAGCTGGCTGGGGTGGGGAAGCCTTTCTTGTCTGGATAGCTCAGCTGGTTAGAGCGTGGTGCTGATAACGCCAAGGCTGCAGGTTTGATCCCCATAAGGGACAGCTGCATATTCCTGCATTGCAGGGGGCTGGACTAGATGGTCCTCACAGTCCCTCCCAGCTCTATGATTCTAGCAGTCAAGGAGCTCGGCAGCCAAGCTATTTGCATTTCTTCCTTTCTTGTCAGTTACCAACCTTCCTGGCAATCTGGAGCCATGATAAAGCGAGAGAGAGAGCTTTGAGGCAGTAAGAGTCACACTGCTCTGACCTCCTTGCTTGTCACAGGTTGCCAAAGGAGCTGATACATCACCATAGGATCCTGCTGCTTGTGATCTGCGTTAGCATTTTGGATTCATTCCACCTCCCTTGTTCCTGGCATATGTCCAAAATGCAAACTTGCTCATGCTGTATTTAAATGCCTTTTGCTGGGGCAGGGGAAACCAATGCTATTTGGACAATTCTGTATAAGAACTAGCATGAATGTATTCAGCTGCTGAGGTCAGCATAACATTAGTTTCTATTATTTTTGTGGGGGTTTTTTAACTTCCAGGGGAGGACACAATGTGCCAAATTAGCATTACTCATTTTGAAGTAATGGTAGGCCTGCATTAGCATAAGAAAACGGCCAAGCTGTAACAAGGAACTGCAGCACAAATGTACTGAGATGTATTTATGACTGCACTAAGGGAGAGGTTTGTTCTCGGGAGGTGGTGGGATTTTTATAGAAGACACAGCCATGCAACCATTTGAAAGAAATGCATAGAACCCAGCCATGTAAAAATAGAATAGTATCATAAGATTATGGAGTCTCTTGAACGCTCCAGCACATGTCAAGTTTGGGAGCCTTAATGGGCCAGATTTGACATGAATTTGCTGCAGGGCATGCATTGGACTGCAATGGTGCAATGCCAGTGAAAGCACTGAAAGTGGTTGGTGTAGCCAATGGGACCCATAGAATTGATCTGACTCTATTTCTGTTGTCTGAAGATTCCAACAGACAATGAAGCTGGTCTACGGAATTCAAATGCGTATCAGAGCTGTATCTGCCATTTTAAGTTTTAACAGACTTGCAACAACAATATCCACCTTCTGTATCTGGTTTGTGACTACAGCACTTTACTTATGGCAAAAAGTCAAGTATTTGGGAAAGTGGGTATATTGCAAAAGGCAACTGTATTTGTGCAAGCTGAATTTGCAATTCCCCTGTGCCAAGCTGTATGAAGTCCGCATACATATCTGGAGTTCATTTTTCAGCATTTCCATGGCTGCTTCCAGATAGGAACTTACTGTGGGACTGGTGCTCCTCATCCATGCAAGTCTTTTTTTTTTTTTTTTTTGCCACATCCATACAAGGTCACTGTTAGCCAAATACTAGGCTGTATTCCCCCCCTGCCCCCACCACCATTCAGTCTGGATTTCCAGCGGAAATCCAATAAGTTTAAAAAATGCCAATGATCCATTTGTGATATTTCATGCTCTGCTAGCCCCCTGTCTGAATGCACCCCATATTACCTAGAGAAGTACAAAAAGACAAAACATGACTCACTTGTGAATCTGCTATCGAAGGCACCTTCAAACATAGCCGGTGCCTTTTGTGTTGCTTTTACAAGTCAATCTTTTCTCTAGCGCTCTTTGAGAGTGAGCACTTTCCGTTGATATCTTAGATATAGAAAGGAGAGGAAAGAACAAGTGAGACAATTACTTCTCCAAATCTTTCTCTTGCCATCATTATTCTGACAATGGAAGAAGATGCATTAGTGTGGACAATAAAGTGGTGTGATTCCCTGTATGCCTTGCTCTTTACAGATTTTATGTGAAGATTTTGTACCAAAAAAAGAAGCTGCAAAAGTTCAGTTTCTTTTTGGTGGAAGGAGAGAGAGAGAGAGAGAAGGGAGTGAACAGAAAACCTAGCTCGCACAATGCTGCACAATGAAAGGCATTATGTAACTTTCCCCAAAGAAGTAAAGCTGCTGTAAACAAGGAATTAGGGAGAAATTTGATTCGGTTTGTGTTTAAAGGTGAATCTACCAAATCTGCACTTTCCAGAATAATGCATGAGCAGAAACACGGCCATCCTTTGAAAGTCTCTGAATTCTCTGGATTTTGCAATGAAGTTTTCCTGTCAAGTAAGGAGTATAAAAAGGCACCTAGCAGAGTAAAGTGTGCATGAAAATGTGTATGTTAATGAAAACAGCTTATAGAAATGCATTCAAATGTTAAGGGGACATTGCTTTGCAAAAATGTGTACATTAAGCAAAATAATTAAGTGACTGAACAGTACAACCCAGGTAGATGCCGAAAGGCAACACCTGCTGCAGAGCTGGTGCTAAATTTGGGCAGTTATAAAACAATAAGAAAACTGAAAGTACACTACCAGCAAGAAGACACATAACCTGTTGGGCTACTTTTCGCTTCTCTCGTTATTGAAAGGGCCCTTTAGCTGACTCACAGTTTTAACTGCTTATTTTCCCTCTGCCAGGTTGAGGATGTCTCAGCTGACATTAGCCCATTGGCAGAGTAAGGGGGGTGCGGTGGGTATGGTCCGCCCTGGGTGTCATCCCTGAGGGGGGGTGACATCGCCACGCTGCCCCCCTGGGACGCTCACCCCACCCCCGTGGGCAGTTAGCCCTGCCCCCAGGTGCACAGCATGGGTGCCAAAGCAGTTAGCTCCGCCTCTGCATTAGCCCCTCCCAGTGGCTGCTGAATGGAATAAGGATGCTACCCCTGGCATTAATTTATCCAGAGGTAAATTATGATGGCTTCCTGTGGTTTTGATTGCTCAGTCCAAGAAAATATCCCCTTTGAACTTTCCTTCTCACCTGCCTCCTCAGATGTGGCCCTCCAACCACTTTGAGGTGGGGTGTTGTTGTTTTTTAACATTCAAGCAGTACCTTAATTTTATGACATTAATTAATTAATTAGATTAGAAGTAATCTAATTAATTAATTGGATTACTTCTCAAATGATTTTTCAAGCCCACTTATTCTACACTATTCCTCAATCCAAGAATTGAGGTGTCGTTTTGTAATGAAGATCACTTCATTTTCTGGTGGGTTTTAAAAACTGAAGTGACTAGAAACTTCTGTTTTGCGGAAACACCCCAAATATTCTTTCTCAGGCATAGTATAGTTTTGGTTTTTTTCCCATCACAAAATAAGAAAAAATTTCTTTTTAAAAAAGACTCCATGCTAAACAGCATAGGTCTATTGTTCCTCAACAGAAGTACATGCCATGGAGAGAAAATTACTTGGTGTCTATTCAACAGCTAGTTTTTTAAAACTCACCATGAGCCACCCCTTCTTTTTTGTCTTATATTTCTCTTGGCATCAAAATAAAACATGTGATGAAGAAGAAAGCCAGGATGTTTTCCTACCTAGAAGAAAAATAATTACACTAGTGCTTAAAAGCTTTTGTTCCACATGTCTGGAACTGTCCGTTAGCTGCCTGCTGACAAGAAAATCTTCTGAATACATCAATTTCAGAGTGAATTTTAACAATCTGTTTATTATACTTCAGAAGGCCCTGAATCAGAATGTCTAATTCATTGTGGTATTTAGATCATTTAACAATGCTCATGTTGTTCCACCCACAACCACAAAAGGATTCATTCTTCATTTTCTTATTTATTTCTGATAATTGAAAGCTGGGGGTGGGGCTTTCTGTCATATGACAGTCATTCTTCATCTCTACTGTCAAATATCTTCAACTCTGAACAGATTAATTCAGAGGATCTGAGACTGTGTATTATTGAGTCCTCAGAAATCAATGTGGGAAGCAAAATAAGGAGGAGGAGGAGGAGGAGGAGGTTGGGAATCAGGAATTCCTAAGTAAAACAAATAAATTATAAATAAAACAAAAATGCTTACCAGATGGTGTTAATAATTGTCCTTAGCATAAGTAATGCTGTTTTCAAAAATTAGTGATTGTGACCATGTGTAATCTTGTTGGAGACTGTTTGAGATCACTCTAGGAAGATATATACATGCAACAAAACATACTGATGTTTGTTCTGATCATGGTTGTAGATCACGGCTGGACCCAAGACCTTTTGCAATTAGCAACCTATGGAGGGGGGGAATGAGGTTTAATAAAGTAAAAAAAAAATTTCAGAAGAAATTGAATGGATTCTTGTCACTCTTTGCTGAGTGACTCCTGAAACCAAAAGGGTTGGGGATATACACAATGCAGACAATGAAATCTTTCTGACTTTACTTTCACTCTTTTGATTCTCTGTCTAATACTGTTTGTTCACTACAGCACATACTTGGCAAACTACTGGATTCCCTGACTCAAAATTACTGTTCGTCCACTTTAACTCTCATTTGATCAATGACCCATCATGTAGCCATTCACCATACAATTTGATAAATGGTTGAATGGAAGAAATAAAATGGTCACTGTAAGAGAAGTGGGATTGGAGATAGGACAGGACAGTGTTGCAGGAAAATTAACGAAGAGTTTTGTGACACCTTAAAGACTAATAAACGTCTTGTGGTTGTGGCATAAGCTTTCATGGACTACTGTCCACCATCAAGTATTTCTAGGTTACTGAGATTACCTTGGTCTGAAAACGTGATTACTGAAATAAAAATAGGCATTGGGACAGTTCTGAGTCCACCATTCCAGGAGTTACTACGGCCTGCTATGAATTCTATCCCAAGATGCCACTGGCACATATAAGTTATCAAGTCATCAAATATGGGACAACTTAGCTGGAATGGTTCAAAGCCTGGATGAATTGCCTGTATCTCATATGACACCAGGACAGAAAGAGGGTGACTGCTGATATTGTCTGATATGGATTTACAAATAACATTTGTTACTAGTAATTACATAGTTTGATAGTATTAAAACATTGCTCTATTACACCAGACAATCTGTTCATGGTGGCGGGGGTGGGTGGGGAGCATTTCAGGAAGTTGCTTTGCATGCACAGTTGTCCTTTTTAAAAATTAAGAATGTTAGCTGTTTAGTTATTTAAATACCATATGGACCTAGCTTGCATAAGTTTTTAGGGACCTGAAACGTTTTATTTTGCATTCCTTAAGAAGAGCAGAATAAACTGAACATTTCAGAGTAGCTCAGTATACAGGCAACCTTCCATCCTTCCTTTGTAACTAAAACTATATATTTTCAAATTAACATATAGCAAACCCTCTTTAGAATTATGTTTAGAGATGATGCCCAATAAAACATGACTTAGATAGCTGCATTGTGATTTGAAAGCTGGATTTCAAGACAGAAGCTTCAACACACTTCCTTTAAAAATCAGTAGTTACGCTACTGACAATAACTAAGGCAGTCTAATCTAGGGGTTCTGCTATGCCAAGCAACTAATGTACCGTATTTTTTGCACCATAACACTCACTTTTTTCCTCCTAGAAAGTAAGGGGAAATGTCTGTGTGTGTTATGGAGGAAATGCCTACGGGTGGCATGCCTACAGATTTTCCTCCTCTAAAAACTACGTGCGTGTTATGGTCGGGTGCGTGTTATAGAGCGAAAAATACGGTACTCCTGGCAGAATTGTCGGCAGCAAAACAATGCCACTAGAAACAGGAGATAACATAGCAACACTAACAGACAGACTCATAGCATCTATACCAGGGTTAGGCAACCTAAGGCTCATGGGCCACAAGTGGTCCATGGGGGTCGTTTAAGCGTCCCACTAGCTGCCCCTGAACCGAGCCACCCACTCAGAGAGTCCCCTTGCGCTGTGCTAAACCAGCGCAGCGTGGCGCGGGGACTCGCTTCCGCGGCGTCGGAAATCACGTCTGCGCAGATGCGGATGCCGGAAATCGCGGGCAGGCGCTCACGCCCACACACACGCAATCCAACCCACAGAGGGATCTCCGCTGGAGTGAACCGGCCCAGGCAAGGTAGACCTTGCCAACCCCTGATCTATACAACTGCAGAGCCCACCAATCACGGTGTTGAATGCCAGCAATGATCCTATATTAGCCATGTGCAGAAGGAGCCAATCCACAAATAGCAACAATGAAACACCTCAATTACATCCCCTTACCTTAGCCCACATACAAAGCACAACTGGAAGGCCACAAAGACACGACATTGTCCTCACTAGCACACATCACAGGATAACAGGCCCATTAACTTCCACTGATAGCCATGCACTCTTTATTTATTGTGGCATATAAGCCAACGTCTTGTGGCACATTCGCATCCCTGGTGCACGTTGGAGGATATTACTTCACATCCATTTTCTGTGACATGATGGAGCAATCGCTTGAATGTACTCCTAAGCCTTCCCATAAAAAAGTGCTGTAAAAAAGGTAAGTTTATTGTTATTAATAATCATTTGGATGTGAAATCCCTTGCACAGCACTAAGCAGTGACATTTAGAATTTTCAACAGGAATAAATTGACTTTGTAGATATTTATATTGCTCTAGATGAATTTCCTTCCCTCTAGCCTGAAGGTTCTTTCATAGTGAGAAGAGAAGGATTATTGTCTCAGTATGATGTTTGTTTTATTTATTGTAATTTGTAATTGCTGGTGGATTTTGGTCATTGCATTGAGATTCTCGGCAAGTTATTTTAAAACAATGTGAAGTTGTGGAAGAAGGCCAAAGAAGATTTATGTAGCCCAATATTTCCTAATAACTACAGAATATTAGGGGGGGAACAGGATAGTGATTGCTCAAATACTTCTACAATGCATCACACACATATTATCCTATATTAGCTGGATTCATAATTCATAACGTTAATAAACTCTCTACCTTTTTATCCCCAAATATGCAATCAATTTCTTTTCTATTAGGTATCATACGTGAATAATTGTTATGCAAAAATGATAGCACTATATAAACAAACTTCTAATCACTGTTAAGAAATAATTTATGAGTGTGGAAGAAGGAAAGGGGAGGGGATCCTCATGAAATCTCACACTGAGATAACCTAGCTCAGCCTCAATTATACTGGTATAAAATGAAATGGAATTGCCTTAGCATATCACCATAGCACACAGATAAATAAGTAGCATATGCCATCTGGCAAAGAGATGTCACATTGTTAAGAGTGGGGGAGAAATGGGAAGCTATTTGAAAGACCCCAAAATTACCATTATCACAATGGTATGCATGGTTACTCAGAAGTAAATTTTACTGTCGCTATGTTCAAGAGGGCTGACTCCCAACTAATTGTGATTAGAATTGCATGCGATCATATACATTATTGCCTGGGTATATGCCCTACAAAACACATAGGTGGACTAACTTGTGAATGAACATGCATGGGACTGTGCTACTAAAGGATGAATACTGTCCCTTGAAAATTACAGTCACATCACTGAGAATCTGCTGATTCTCAACAAGTAACTGAAACCCAAAGCCTTGCATTATATTCCCTTAGTCATTCACAAGGGCACACAATGAGCAAACAGCATTTTGAAATATCAACTTCATATTGGATGATTGATTGTCCCTATTGGATTGGATCCAAATTCGATCATGACTAATGTAAATCCCATTGATTCCAATGGGTCTCCTCTAAGCATGACTAAGTTTGAATCCAACCCCTTGACTTTTACTTAGCCATTCAATGCTTTGTCTTTGTGGGGTGGAGATCAGTTGCATAAGTGTTCAAAAAGAGCCTGTTGTGAGAATCAATACTAATCCTGCCTTACAATCTACAGAGGGGTTAGCTTGCTGCTGAGATGTGTATCTCACGGATATTTGTATCTTATTTCCCTTTCTAATTATATTGTAGAGCAGTTCAATACTATTGCTTGTTCTTTAATTGACCTCTAATTCCTTTCTACTGAAGCCCGTTCTGCTGGAATCCAGCTTATTTCAATTTACTCTCCTTTTCACATTCCATTTCACACATTACTGGGTTACAGAGTTGGGTTGACAGCTGAGTGGAAACCTGACAAGGCACTGCAGTCCATTGCAGCTCTCAGGTGTGTGTACCCCAACAATAATTTTAAAACGTGTGTGTGTGTATCTCTTGCACGCATTACACTTTAAGATTCACCATTGGTAAAATTGTACATGCACACATAAAGTGTGCATGCACACAAAAGCTCATACCAATAACAAACTTAGTTGGTCTCTAAGGTGCTACTGGAAGGAATTATTATTTTTTGTTTCGATTATGGCAGACCAACACAGCTACCTACCTGTAACATAAAAACAATATGCACCAAGAGGTTCTGTGTCAGTATGTTAGCAGCTGTATCATACACAAAGCTATACTTGCTATTTACTGTGTGAGACAATGTAGTGTAGAGGTTGGGAACTGGGACTAGGACTGAGTTCGAATCCCCACTCAGCCATGAAGCTCATTGGGTGGCCTTGGGACAATCACAACCTACTGCCCCAGCCTACTTTGCAAGGTGACAGTGAGGACAAAGTTAGGGTCAGAGGCTCCTTAGAAGAACGTGGCATGAAAAATTGTAAAATCAGATTCACTTTTAAGAGAATTCAAAGCTGCCAGCCCTGCCCCAATTCTTAGCAGAACAGTGTAGCACTTTTTCTTCCCCCCAACCCTAGCCTAAGAGGTTGGAGAGGAGGAGGAGGTCATTTTAGGTCAGAGGGGTATTGCCTCTCTTTCCCTCCTGAGAAGGCATCAGACAGCAGCAGCTCATTGTGTCCTTGCCTGTAGAGGGAAATTTCTGGAACACGATATGGTATTAAGGTTATTTTAAACCTAACCACAGGAATAGGAGAGGTGTGTTAGCATCCGTTTCAGCAAGAAAGGAGAATTTGATTTAAGTGGCAGCCTCGGGCACAACATCGAACCAAGCAGAAAGCAAGCTAGGTTGACGGAATCACAGCTATCCGCTTAGGGCTAGCAGGTAGCACCAGCGTAACTGTACAGCAACAGGCAACACAGAGGGAGAAAAATAAAAGGACATCATCTATTAGAACAGAAGTTTAGGCTCTCTGAGAACCACTTTCATTTGTAGGGGTTCTAGAGATGTTTGAGTCTGTTCGTTTCAGTTTCTCATCTTTCCAATATGAAGTTTAGAGCTCCACATTTTGGCATTAGTTTGGGATTTGTTTATTTATTCAAAGTTTATTCATTCAAAGTTTATTTCTTTAAATTTGATCTTCTGCTTTTCATCATGTAACATATGAAGCGGTCCTGGTCTCTAAAAAATAACTACAGCCTGATTTGGGTAGGGGGAAGCATTCTGTATATTAGAATGCAATTTAAGAAAGCACGGGTCAACTTTGCAGATGTGATCTTCATGATGTTGTGGTGGGATTCTGGAGTTTTAATTCAGTCCAGTGGGCACAGAGAGCAATGTTGCATTGTAATGGGCTCTTTAGCCACAGAATTTGCCTGTGCCTTCTGAACAAGATGTAATTTAAACTTGCCAAAGCTTGCATTGGAGGGAGTAGATGTCAACATGTGGTGCTGGAAAAGTATTAATGAAGTGTTATGAAATGCAGAATGGTGGTGACAATTTAGTCCACAGGTATAGTAATTTGCACAGACACATCATGTCATTTTTGCTGCTTCTATATCTCAAACCACCACTGTGCATCAGCCCACATATAGCAGCAGCTAGATTTGGTATCAGATGACTAGCCCATAATCTGCAGAAACTTTGCTCTCAAGCTTCCCCCCTCTCTTTTTTAAACAGATTTTTATGTTGTCAGTGTTTTAGCAGGATGCAACATGCCCTTTGAAACCAGGCTGCCAGAACTCTCTCTCTCTCTCTCTCTCTCACACACACACACCAGTTACGAACCTTAGCTGTGGCCTGCAGTGACATGCCGCAGAACAAAATATTGAAGACCAACTAAGCTGTTATTTCATGAAGCAGAGCTTACATGTTTGCAAAAGAAGCATGGTGACTATTTATAACAGCAGTAATTGGTGATGATAACGGAATCATTTTAGGATTGCTATAAGGAAATTAATGCCTATAGTGGGAAAACAAATCACTGTTTTTGTTCAAGCCCAAATAACCAGAGTCAACTTTGTAATTTCTAACTCTGGCATTCCACTCTGAAGTCTGCCTTTTAAATTCCTCAGTTACAGATTGGTAACTTTCAGGATAGCTACAGAAAATGTTATCGTGAGAGACTGAAATGTTCACCTTCAGGTTTTTTTAATATTGCCCTTTCTGATATCAGATTTGTTTCTATTCATTCCATGCATAAAGTTTAGCCTTTATAGAAAGCAGAGAAGCAATGCTGGCAGGATTCCCTGGTCCTAAATGGGGTAACTGTGCCCCTGAAGGACCAGGTGCGCAGCCTGGGAGTCATTTTGGACTCACAGCTATCCATGGAGGCACAGGTCAAATCTGTACCCAGGGCAGCTGTTTACCAGCTCCATCTGGTACGTAGGCTGAGACCCTATCTGCCTGCAGACTGTCTCGCCAGAGTGGTACATGCTCTGGTTATCTCCCGCTTGGACTACTGCAATGCGCTCTACGTGGGGCTACCTTTGAAGGTGACCCGGAAACTACAACTAATCCAGAATGCGGCAGCTAGACTGGTGACTGGGAGCGGCCGCCGAGACCATATAACACCGGTCTTGAAAGACCTACATTGGCTCCCAGTACATTTCCGAGCACAATTCAAAGTGTTGGTGCTGACCTTTAAAGCCCTAAACGGCCTCGGTCCAGTATATCTGAAGGAGCATCTCCTCCACCATCGTTCTGCCCGGACACTGAGGTCCAGCTTCGAGGGCCTTCTGGCGGTTCCCTCACTGCGAGAGGCCAAGTTACAGGGAACCAGGTAGAGGGCCTTCTCGGTAGTGGCGCCCGCCCTGTGGAACGCCCTCCCATCAGATGTCAAAGCGATAAACATCTACCTAACATTCAGAAGACATCTGAAGGCAGCCCTGTACAGGGAAGTTTTTAATATGTGACATTTTAGTGTATCTTTCATCTTCGTTGCAAGCCACCCAGAGTGGCTGGGGAAACCCAGCCAGATGGGCAGGGTACAAATAAATTATTATTATTATTATTATTATTATTAGCTTAGAATATGAGCAGGTGAATGAGTCCCTGATGTTATTAGGTCTTGTGGTAATAATGAAATAGAGACACATCTCTCCATTGTATGGAATTGTTTCTAAGTAGTGCATTTAAAGCCCACCCCTCCCTAAAGAATCTTGGGAACTGTGGTTTGTTAAGGATGCCAGAAATAGTAGCTCTGTAAAGGGTAAACTACAGTTCCCAGGATTCTTTATACATAGCCTACACCAACCATTATTGTTTATTTCAGGCTTGATTGTTTGCATTCATAGATTATGGACTGCAAATACATTTTCAGTCAATATTAGCCAGTGGTCCTTTGCACACAAAGTCAGAATTATATTCTGTCATAGCCTTCACAAGGCTGGGAAACCCTCAGACTGACTGAGAGCTATCTCCCCAGAAGACTCCTTTGCAATACAATGTTGCACAGTACTTATTATACACAAGATTGGGGTGGGCATCCTAGATTTATCAGAGGGAGCTGTTGCTCTAAAGTTGTATTAGACTAATCCATCACTACAGTTAGCTGTTGCTCTAATGATATATTAGTGTAATAATCTGAGCAAGGCACACTGATGATATATTGCTGAAAATATGGCACCATTTATGGAAGTAAGGTTCCAGGAAACTATTCAGCATAATTACAAGCCGCTGGCTGACTTTTACTGGAAATAAAGTCAGCCAATGCACACAGCATAATGGCAGCTGCTTGCCTAAAATGGTTTTTGTGACAATAGGATGACAAATTTTCAGCACTGTTTAACTTCGGTTGCAAGAGGCTACGCTGTTATTCTTCTACAGAAACAGACTGGGTCATTGGTCAAGAGACAAACTAGATAAGAGCAGCTTCTAGCTGTGACTCTCACACAAACAATTCTCCTTTATCTCCTTTATCATTTCTCTCTGTTATGCCCATCTCAGAAGTGGTTAATGCTAAGAAATATGTTGCCTAGTATTAAGCCCTTATTAGCCTATGCTTCAGGGCAGGGAAAGCATGTGAAGTTATTGCATAGACAACATGGTGACTTGTCCAAAGCAATTGCCTGCAAAGTGGAACCCACATGAACGAATGTTGCACCGTTATCTTTTCCTGCACCAACAGAATATGAACTTGTGCAGTTACCGTATAATGAGTCAGACCATTGGATCCACCTAGCTCAGTACTGACTAACAGCAGCTCTTCAGCGTCCAGGGCAGCAGTCTCTCCCAGCCCAATCTGGGGATCCCAGGGATTGAGCTACAACCTCTTCCTATGCTTCTCTTATGTGAGGGACCAGTACTAGTCTAAGTTCTCTCCCCTTTATGCTTAACCCAGTTGCGGTCAAAACTACAAGTGCATTGGCAGAATGAGATTAATCAGTGGTAATGAAAATGTAACGCCACACTGACCTTGCATTGTCTGGTGTGCAGCACTGATGCAGCAAGCCTTGCTAAATGTTGAACTGGGGGTTGTATGACCAGCAGACTTTCAGCACTGGTGCTAATGCCAGCACTGTGGACATTCTCGAGTCACTCAAAGGCATAGAGGTAGGTCTGTATTAAGGAATATGAACCAAGGTCAAATTCCTATTTACGCCAGAGATAGCCCCTTGTTCAGGGATCACAGAGGATCTCCAGGTGTTAGCCAAGCACATTCTAAGAAACCTCCTATCCCAGACTTCTTCAACCTTGGCCCTCCAGATGTTTTTGGCATACAACTCCCATGATCCCTAGCTAGCAGGACCAGTGGTCAGGGATGATGGGAATTGTAGTCTCAAAACATCTGGAGGGCCGAGGTTGAGGAAGCCTGTCCTATCCAGCATTCACAATTCAGGCTTGTTTTGTTTTTTTTAAAATGGATTAAATAGGAACCAATGGCTGTATGCCCATTATTAAAATCCAATCCTGAGCTTTGCACAGCTGCTTAAGAATGTAAGATAATATTTGGAAAAGGCCAAGTGTTGAATATCTGCATGTATCAAAAACTGATTACACAGCAGGACTGAATCTAGACATAAATAAAAATTCTGAAATATATATAAAAATGCTTTAAAAAAATGTTTTAAAATGTATATTGAATTTGACATTCGCTCACCATCGCCATCTAATGGCATTTGTATCATACACTTAAACCATTATATTTGCAGCTGTGTAGCTGTCTCCCCAGTTTCACAGTACAAGCCACCTTCCCTGGTTGACCAAGAGAGAGAATTTGAGAGAGAATACGTTGTACTTCCTCCATGGATGAAACATATTGCGAACAGTCAGGCATCATACGGTAGCATTCAATTCCTATTGAGAGTTTCTAGGATTGTGTTATGTATTGAAGTTCTCACCCTGGCCACCAGGGGGTATTGTGTATATAGTTTTCACTCAGGTCTATGTAAGTTACCGTAATTTAGGCGGGAAACTCTGGGCTGCTGTTGTTGCAATGTTGACAGCCGGCTGCCTATAAAAGCAGGCCGGCTGAGCTGTTTGCTGCTCAGTTCAGTTCATTTCCAGCTACTTATAAAGAACTACTTGGAGAAATCTCTGTGTTGTCTGCTATGTCCACCCACTACTTAATAAATTGCCTTCATTTCTTTTGCCTGAACACTAAAAAGTGGGGGGAGGGGAAATATCAGTACAGAAAAACATTCCTTTCTTTCCCCTCCCACCCTCCTTCAGGTGTAGAGTACAGAAGTACATTCGATCGATCATCAAGTAAAATTTAAAATGTGAGTTTAAAAACCAATAAAACAAAACACTAAGGCGAAAAGATCTTTCAGGAGGCCTAAAATGATTAGCTGCAGAAGGAGGTAGAAATCAAAATCATATCAATAGGCAAGAGACATTTCATCAGGTGCTATAGCGAAGGGGAATATTGGAGACCTAAGTGCTTGGACAGAAAGCAACTGACCTCTGGTAGTTAGTAAATCAGTGCTGCTCAGGTCTGGCCTTAATAGCTGGCATCCTAGAACGGTTGTTGGGGCCAGCCACTAAAACCTTCCCCAGGCTTTCCACATCAGGAAGCTGGGTACGTAAGCCATTGTAATAATTTCTCACAATGCTCTGCAGTGACACTATGTCAGACACTCCAGGGCATTGTGGGAAATTAAACTGGAAGCTCTCGGCTACCTTTTAGGGTGCTGCTGCCATTGCCAGGTAAGTCTGAGGTAACACACCAAAGGAACAGAGGGCAGCCCTGAGTGCACATTACTCAGAGCTCTGATGCAACTCGCTTACAGCAATTTCCTGATCATTTTTTCTTCTTCCAATAGTTCTTGGCTATTGTATCTTTATTTACCGTATTTTTTGCTCTATAAGACTCACTATTTCCCTCCTAAAAAGTAAGGGGAAATGTGTGGGCGTCTTATGGGGCGAATGCAGGCTGCACAGCTATCCCAGAAGCCAGAACAGTGAGAGGGATCGCTGCTTTCGCTGCGCAGATCCCTCTTGCTGTTCTGGCTTCTGGGATTCAGAATATTTTTTTCTTGTTTTCCTTCTCCAAAAACTAGGTGTGTCTTATGGTCTGGTGCATCTTATAGAGTGAAAAATACGGTACTTTATAAACTATTTCAGCTATTATTTTGATAGAAAAGCATGGCTATAAGTTTTCCACTTTAACAAAACAGGTCTTTGTTTTAGTACCTCACATGGTTGGCTGCCAAATAACAAAGCATAGATGGGATTTTAAGGTGAAGCTACCTGATTTGCACTTTCTGGAACAAAATCTGAACTGAAATGTACCTATCCTTCAAAAGTTGCAGTTCTCCAACCAGAAAGCATGTACAAAAATGGACTTATCAAGAATGAGTCTGCATAAAAACACCTATACTCGTGAATATGAAGTGTGTTGTATAAGGAGGAATTCCTTGCAAATATAAATGGAGCTTTTTTTTCAATCAGAACTCTCCAGAACTGTGTTCTGACACCTCTCAGCTGGCCCCAGAAGTGTGGGGAGAAACTTGACCAGCTTCAACAAAGCCCCACTGTGCCTTCAGCTCATGATGAGACCCTCCTCAGAACCTGAAGAGAACATATTCTTTGAGCTCTGGAGAGGGTCTCCTCCCCAGCCAGAGGCAGAGTGGGGCTTTACTGAGGCTTTTCAGCCTCCCAGCTAACAGCTGACATGCAGGAAAGCCACACCTCAGCTGAGCAAGCCCCACACAGACCTGGCTCATGGGGGGGGGGCTCATTAAGCCTCTCCAAGCCTCAGCTGAGCAGTCACTAGAATCCTCTGGCTGGTGAGGAAACACTTCCCTGCAGCCTGAAGAGATCCTCATTGGCCTCTGGGGTAGCTCTTCTGCGGGAGGTGTGTTCTGGCACCTTTTTCCCTAGGGGAAAAAGTATACATACATAGATACATACAGTGCTTTTTTCAATTAAAAAATGTTTAGGGGTACTCTCATTTTGACTCAAGAAAATCATCATTTTATAGTTCAAGTCAGGGGAAATAAATACAGTAAACGGACAAAAGTACAAAGAACATACATTTTTTAAAAAGGTAAAGGACCCCTGACAGTTAAGTCCAATCACGAACGACTCTGGAGTTGCGGCGCTCATCTCGCTATATTGGCCGAGGGAGCCAGTGTTTGTCCACAGACAGTCTTTCTGGGTCATATGGCCAGCATGACTAAGCCACTTCTGGCTAAACCAGAGCAGCGCACGGAAACGCTGTTTACCTTCCCGCCAGAGCGGTACCTATTTATCTACTTGCACTTTGACGTGCTTTCGAACTGCTTGGTTGGCAGGAGCAGGGACCGACCAAGGGGAGCTCAACCCGTCATGGGGATTCGAACCACCAACCTTCCGATCAGCAAGCCCAAGGCCAGTGGTTTACACCACAGCACCACCCGCATCCCTGAATATACATTACTCATACTGAAATACTGCCCCTCAATGAGGCCAAACTTTCATCAGTAAAACACCACACATCCACATGCCACACTGCTTCACACATTAAACACTTGCTTCCGTCTGAGACTCAGAAAACCCTGTGACAGGAAATGAGGCCACCATCGGGGGTAGCAATGCAACTGTCGATTCACCGTGCTAGAGAAGAAACTAAAAAAATTAATTTTTTTAGTTTCTTCTCCTGTTAGATTCACAAAATGTTTAGGGGTACGCGTACCCTTGCATACCCCCAGAAAAAAGTATTGGATACATACATTTATATATTCGTTGTGGGAAAGTATGTATCAGGTGAAACTGCATATAAAAATATATATATTAGGAGACATTTTCACTAAAATGCTGTATGGTTTTCATGAAGACTTTAAAAAGCAACAACCAAGAAATCACAAACTGCTTCAGAAATGTGGCCATCTGAACTTGACTGGAAAAAAAGAGAGAGAAACTGAAAGAAACCAAACTGACAGATTTGGTCATCTCTAGTCAAGGAAAGCCTGGGCAAAGAAGATATGTCTTTACAAGAAGTCTGAAGCAACTGATGGATGATGCTTCAAGTATGGCAGAGGGAAAGATGATGAACGGGCTCTGAGGCTGAAACACACATTCAACAGAAATCCCACCCACTGAGTCATGGGAAGAGCAACGGCTGCAGTCAATCTCCTTTTGCGCATCATATACCACACAACATAACTGCCCTTTGGGGCAGATTCCTGACATGGAACGAGAGGTGGGCCCATTCTGTCCTTCACCTCAGGAGGGAAGTTGCGATACAAATGCAAAAGATAAAAAAAAAAATATTACCACAACAGTAGAAAGAATAAAGGGTGGTAACTGAGGTTCTTTTCGCGATGGCTCATGATTCAACAGTCTTAAAAGATTATTTTCTTCTTTTCACACAAATCTAGGGATCGAACTGGGACTTCCTCTTTCCAAGTCTGAATCTACTTGTACTCTGTGCTGAAAGCCACTCCAGTGACAGGTTTTCCCCTCAAGGAACAAATTATTCAAGCATGATATGACCTAACACATTTGTACGAATAATATGAGCACAAATTCTGATAGAAAGAATGTGGTTTTAGGGAGGAAAATGTGGCACATGATTTGTGTTGTTTTAAAGGAACGAAATGATTCTTTAGAGAGGTGGGTTAATCTTTTAGTTCCCTAAAGAATTGTTTTGTTCCTTGAAACACCAGGATTTAAGTCTCATCCAAAATATATTTTGCTGTGTGTCTTTCTTTCTTTCTTTCTTTCTTTCTTTCTTTCTTTCTTTCTTTCTTTCTGGGAAGCAATGCATTTGAGTCTTTTTCTCCCCCTACATAGTATCTCACCAGTCTAAAAGCTTGCTACTGACTACAGTATTCCGTAATATATGAGCTAAGCAGCATATGCTTCAACATCAATTCATGTACTCAGTGAATGTGTGAGATAAGTTTCCAAGTTCATTCTGTATTGCAGTGTTCATGGTGAGAATTGCAAATTGCAAGATGCATCAAATTAAAGTGCTATCTCAAACTGGGTTATATATGTTTCACAGTGAAGTATCTAATGAGAAGCCTTGAGACTTAATGTTGGAACAAGTTTTAGATTTATTTTATTGATTTTATAGGGAAATGGGAAGTTACAAAATACTTAGTGTAATGAACAATAAAAAGACAAGAAATTAGTTTGATAACCACACTCATTGCAAAATGTAGTCTGTAAAGTCAACTGTGGTGTAATCTCAAATAACCAAAAAAAAAAAAAAAGCACAAAAGAGTGTGTGAGGAAATCTGCAGGGAAAAGGCAGGGCTGAAGTCAGCCCCTGGCGTCCCCAGGCTCCAGTTTTAGCAGGACCCCACTATTCATGCCTTCCCTGGATGCACACCCACCCACCCCTTTTTTTCTTCTAGTCTATGAGCATCATAGAGCCACCATTTACATTTTCTACAATGCTCCATAATGGCCTTGGTGTAGCATCACTCCAGGGAGTTGTGGGAAATTCAAAATGGTGCCATCCCAGCAGTTTGATTTCCCACAATGCTATGGGGCCATGCTATGTTGGGGGGGCACTCATGGCGATGTCAGACATTTAAATGACAGCTCCAAGGTATCCTGGCACTCATTTGAACACCACTCCCATTGCCAGAAAAGCTGTCCTATGAAGGGAAGGGTGCTTAAGAAAGCTTTGTGCCAAGGAACTCTCATACCTGGGTGCAGGGAAACCAAGAGGTGACTGCCCCCCCCCAAAAAAACCAACCAATTCATTTCTCAAAACAGGTATATCTTAAGACAGGTATAGGAAAATAGGGAGGTTCCCTATGAGATGGAACCAATAATGGAGGCACAGTGCTCTGATTTATGTTGTATTCTGCCTGCTTTCCCCCTACCCTCTATTCCTCATGAAGCTTCATGATTTGGCCATGGAAGTGTCTGCAGTTGCCAACCTCAGGATTCTAGAATATCCATATGCTGGGAATTCATACTGAAAATTTAAGATCAGAGTCATAAGATACCAGCACATTCTTCTGAGCTCTGGGAAAGACTTGGGGAGTGTGGGCTGCCTTCACACTCCAAGCACGCCATAGGGAACTGTCTAGGAAACCAGGGTGTGTTGGTCTCAGAGTTCCTGGTCTTTAGTAAAGTGAGGGTGGGTCTGCCAGGCAAATAAGCATGCTGCTTTGATGTCCAGGGTGGGATAAGGCAGCTGGGAGCTAGCCCTGCTTCAAGCGGCACTGCCTCAGAGCCTTTTCTTTTTCTAAGTAATTGCTTTGGCACATACCAGGGCTCCTGCCATTTGGGCTGCAAGTGGGAGTGGGAGGGCGGTGGCAGCAACTACTGGATCATAAGGCCCAGCTGGCGGCATTGCATGGCTGTTGTGCAGCAGTTGAACAAGAAAAAGGGGTGTGAGAGGCTTTCCTAAACACCCCTGCCTTCTCCACACCACCCATCTTCTCCACACCAAGCAGTGCACCATCTGCCACATTCAACACTGCAGATGTCTGCCAAGGGATACTTTGAACTGTTGCTAACATAACATATGTCCTGTGGAACTCCCTGCTTGTGGAGGTTCAGCAGGAACCATCTATGCCTTCTTTCAGACATCTCTTACAAGTTGCACTTTTTAGACAGGCCTTTACAATATGCATTTTCCCCCCTCAGCAAACCAGTATCTATTTTCTTTTCTGTTGATGTTTTTCATTATGTTATACAGATATTGATTGATTTTATTGAATTTATGTTGTAAGCCACCTCATTACACATTGTGAAAGTGTGGGTCATATGTATTCAAATAAATAAATAAATATGTAGAACAATTATCAGGGGGGTTTTCCTCTCTTTAACCAAAAGAACAAATGCCATCTTCATTTTTATTTTAGTGGAGCAGACTATTGTAGACTAAATGAACACAGCATGCAAGATGCAGCCTCCAGCAATTTACAGTTGCAAAAGGAATAAGGGTCACAAAGTGACCTTGTGAATAAAAATAGGAGTGTTCCCAGCATCTCTCCTCTTTGGAATGTTGGAGGTGATAGTGGTCAATGACGGACATCAGAATTGGGGTGACTGTGGCTTTGTGCCATGGTGATACCAGTATGGTTGCAGAACAGCTTGTAATGGAAGCCAGAGCAGTCTTAACAGCTGCCCAAATTCATCTGACTCCAACAGGAAAATCAGAATTTCTTTTTGAAAGCAATTTTATAAAAGAGAATGCTGTATTTAAATAGGATGGCTCAGTCAAAGAACATGCACAATGGAGATAGCTGGCAGGATTTCATGGTGTAGCCTTCAGGAATATGTCATTTTCAAAAACCTGCCCCAAGAAATCAGCATATTGAGGACCTGCAGGAATACTGTGAACTTTGCAATGGCATTACTGAACATTGTGCCTGGAAAGAGATAACGAAAGTGTCTTTTGTGTGTTGCATACATATATTTTTTGAAGAGATTGTTCTTAGAAGGCATGTAATGAGAAAGAGAATACCAAAATCCAGACAGATACTGTATGCTAATATTTTTATTCTGTGGAAGCTGACCTGGGGATTCAAAGCTACTTTATACCTGGAAAAATATAAAATTATCCCTGCACTTTTTGGGGGCGGGCTATGGTCCATCACATTTCTAGTGTTCAGACTAATAGTTGGTTGCATTTTTTCCAAAGAAGTTGACTTTTCTGTGATTTAAAAAGAGGCAGAAGAAACATGGGAAAATCACAGGATGACAACTTATTTATGACACTGTCATGTAGATGACATAAAAGTGAGTGATTGAAGTGTGGCTATTGCGGAGTAAATACTCAGTATGGAAGCACCCCCAACATTACCCCAGTTTCTAGACATCTGGTGCTGGTGTGGGGTGGAGAAGCAGTATTCTTTCTATGTGGTCCCAGGCTTCCTGTGTTATCTTGGTGGTACAGGAACAAGTGGCATTCAATGGCTTCTAGGCTGCTGGAATAACGTAAGAGCTGGCTCTTACATGCTTAAAATGGGTGTTTTGTAACTGATACACCCACAAAACATTACTGAACACAGGCTGATATACCAATTTTGAGATGATGTTTGCAGGCACACAAGGCTGGCTCTACCATTAGGCAAAGTGAAGCAACTGCCTCATGTGGCAGACACTAGTCCCCTGACTAATCTCCTCTTTAGAGGACAGAGCTTTGTATGCCACATCACTAGTCCTGCAACCCTAAACTGGCCTGCTGCCCTAATGTGTGAGGAAGGATGCTACCCCATCAGCAGCACCAAAGGAATATTCAGCTGCCTTTCTAATTGGGAGAGGGGAGTACCATCTTGTCCTTTGCCTTTGGCAGCAAAATATCTTGGGCTGGCTCTGCAGGAAGGTCTCATCTACATCTGACAGATTCAGATTTATTCCATTGAATCACTTCACACAAAAGGAGTCTCAAAGTGATTTACAAGGGAAACATATAATAGAAATCAATTGAAATAAAACATATACTGTATACTAAAAGTGTGCATCCTCAGAAATCACCTAAAATAACCACCCCAGCCAAAAGCCAGACTATTAGTGCTGCCCAAATGCCTGGAAGGATAAAAACATTTTTTGTCTCGCACAGGAAGGATGGCAAAGACAGCAACAGGAGAGTCTCCCTGGAGAGAGAATTCCACAATGTTCAGAAGAGAGAGAGTTCTACATTAAATTCGGTGATGGAGCTGAAGCTTTCGGCTGTGGATATGGTATGCAGAATTCATAGGGTACCCCATATATTTTTGCACTATACTGTTTCTTTCAAATTCTAGCATATCATAAGCCACGGCTGCTTCAATAAAGAGATTACACCGATAAAAGTCATTTTCTTTCATTTTTATGAGTCTCGTAAAGCAGATCTCTTTCCTACAATTTGACTTTTACTCTCATTTTGCAAAACAAACCTGTCTAGGTTTATAGATTCATAGGCCTAAAACAGTAGCAGTAATATCTGGAAATGCTTTTTTAAAATAAAAAAAATAAGTCAATGATTTCTTGAGCAGGGATCACACCGTATCGATTTTGCTATGAGAGCATTACTTTTTGAATCAGTAGCAGCTAATATGAAAGAAATGGTAATTTATGTGTAGGGCTTAACATACTTG
Organism: Podarcis raffonei; assembly: GCF_027172205.1. Classification (NCBI taxonomy): domain Eukaryota; kingdom Metazoa; phylum Chordata; class Lepidosauria; order Squamata; family Lacertidae; genus Podarcis; species Podarcis raffonei. The sequence goes on along the minus strand of NC_070606.1, from coordinate 44,401,226 downwards.
TTGCTGCAGGAAATTGTGCGCTTTTTATGGTTATGTATCAGGAGTGGAGAGAAGCCACAGGATTTGGATGTGCAATACTTGTTATGGGAGGTGGAGACAGCTCTTTCTGACCCAGCTGATTAGGGTATGGCTGGTAACAGCCTGGTGTGTTTGCATTACCACTGCTCCTGTCAAGAAACTGTTGAGGAATCTCTAGGAGGAGAAAGTTATTCTACAATTTAAAATGTAACAAGGGCCAAACCACACATGACCAGGCAGGTAACTGCAGTTCCCAATGTCTTTACTTCTGGTGGGTGGGTGGGTGGGTGCAAGCAGTCACAGGGGTGACCACTTTGGATCAGGTGTGTGAACATAAAATAGTAGAAACAGAGAGTCAGAAGGGATCCCAAGGGTCATCTAGTCCAATCCTCTGCAATGTAGGAATCTCAGCTAAAGCATCCAAGACAGAGGGCCACAAAGTGACAGCTCTTGCTGCAGTTCATCTTTTGTCCCTGCTGTGATTACTTGATGCAAATAATGGACTGTCCCATCTTCCCTGATGCTGTTATTACACTGAGGTCCAGTGCCAAGGGCCTTCTGGCGGTTCCCTCACTGCGAGAAATGAAGTTACAGGGTGCCAGGCAGAGGGCCTTCTCAGTAGTGACACCTGCCCTGTGGATGTCAAGGAAGTAAGCAACTATCTTACTTTTAAAATACATCTGAGGGCAGCCCTGGTTAGGGAAGTTTTTAATCTTTAATGCTGTATTGTGTTTTTAACATTTGGTTGGGAGCCGCTCAGAGTGGCTGGGGAAACCCAGCCAGATGGGCGGGGTATTAATAATAATAATAATAATAATAATAATAATAATAATAATAATAATAGATTCAATTGAATTTATCTCCAAGTAGGCTTTACTTAATCTGTGTTCACTTGGAAATATCTGTTCTAAACCTTGCTGCACTACAGAACTTGGTTTCCCATTTATACCACCACCAGCACCACACACCTGAATTTATGGATCTGGATGGGAGTTTGGTGGTGGGTTTGAATATCGGTCAAACACATGCTTAGCTTAGGACAAGGTTTCAAGAGTAATGTTTTGTTCTTGTAGCTAGCCCTGGATTCTTCTGTTGTAGCACAGTTTCACAGGCTTCGAACTGGAACTTATTTGTGGCATGCTTACTGACATAATTGTTGGGAATAGCGATATCATTTTCCTCGTCTTTAGCTTAATTGAGCTTCTTGTTTCCTTCTTAAGCAGCCTAGGTGATTAATCATAACAATGTGATACCCCACAGTCTCAGAACTGACAGAAATCCTGTCAACCAACTGTGGTTGTTAGGAGCATCCGTGTGTTTGAACTTTGCAAAGTGTTGACACCCTTTCCTGGCTCAGACCAAATGTTTGATCAATTACAGGGGTTGGAAGATAGAGTTACACTGTGATGGAGAGAGCCGCATGCCACAAGACTTCTGTCCCTTTATGCAAGATGTCCTTTATCGCTTGCATTATTCTTCAGCTGCTTGGTTTCGCCAAGAGCTCAGTAAGTTGTCCCACCTGATCCCTCAAGGCAGAGAAGGTGTCAGTTCATTTTTTTCCTCTTTCTTTGCCCTCCAGCAGCATTACCTTGGGAAGCTTTTGCAAAAGCTCTCCACCTCACTAGGGAGATTATTTTCCTTCGCATTTCCACTTCTGATGACACTCCAGTGCCTGAGAATTACAGCACCTTCTAGCAGTCTGTCACAGATACTTGGCTGAACACATATTTTGCTTTTACACAAATGATTCCCTTGTTATTTAATCTTGTAAAACAATCCTCAAGACTGCAGATGCTGGACGGCCTTTGATTTAAAGCTCACTCTTGATGAACTACAAGGAGCCATCCCTAGGAAAGGCTTTCCTGGTTACAATTATTGCTCCATAAAATATCTTTAATTACTTACATGTGCTCAAATAATTGGACCATGGTTTATCATTTGTTACCAGCTCCTACTCAAACTTTCTGTAATTAACTTAGGTTAGGGAGGGAAATTGTCTAAGATGGAGGGGAGGTTAGTTAATTGCTTACTTCAGATCCCTGTTCCAGTCCCTGCTGTTTATCTGTGGGCAATAGATACATTGATTGACTAAAATATTCAAATTAAACATGGAATGTTGTTCAAATTCCTCAGTTTTGAGAAAGAAGTATATTTAAGTGTTGTAGATTTTAAGAAAAGCCTCAAAAATAATTATTAGAGAAACAGATTTAGAAAGACAATTAACTGAAGTAAATTAAGGAGCTACCATTTGAAAGCTAAATTAAATGGGGACCACTAACCGTTTTGGGCCCAGGGACCCATTTGTAATTTTAAGAGAGTCCCATGGGCACCACTCCCAGTGGTTTTTTTCTGTCCTCTAATGGGTCACTCTTCCACTCCCAGACAGACAGAAAGCTAGAAAGCACTAACATACATTTTGCTTTTCCAAAAGGTCAAATCCAAGAGAATTAAAATTATCATTATAATTATTTGAATTTCTATGCCACCCTTCATCTGAAGATCCTCTTGAATTTGCATGATTTTGCATGGGGTTCCCGCCTCTCAAAAGTACAGCTTACAGTGGCAGATTGTAAGTAAAAATCACAGACCCAGGGCTTGCCAACACTGCCAAAAAAAAAATGCTCTTCAACAACAAAAACACCTCTGTGAACACAGGGCAGATTTGTTCTGTGTTGGTGGGTTTGCAGGGATCCCTTTAAAATTTATGAGGATATAAATCTGTGTGTCAGATCCATGTTTCTGAGCCATGGCAAAGCTGGGCACCAGAGCCATGGTTTTTATAATTAAGTCATTAGAGACAGATGTAATCTGCAATTTGATTGTGTTTGGACCTGCTGAAAATCTATGTACAGTAGTTTCAAGAGGATCCATTTCACTTGTGTGTACCTTCTCTTGCAATTTATACTTTATTCTCCCTCTTTATTCTGTCACCCCACTCTCTCTCTCTCTCTTCCAAGCTCTCAGTCTCCTGATTCCTGATGTTCTCAATGGCCCAACCCAACTCAGCTGCTCCCCTTTGCTTCCTCGCTCTCTCATATCATTCTCCTTTCCATCCTACCCTCTTGGTCACTTAGCTTTCTGTTCAGCACTCCTTAAAACCCCTCTGTTGTAGTTTTGGTCTGTGAATGAGACAAATTTGTAACTAATAATAAGAATAATAATAATACATGTATGCATTCTGCAGCCTAAAGATCAGTCTCCCAACAAGCTAGCCTCAGGTGTGGGGAACGTTTGGCCTCCTGAAGTTGTTGGACTACAATTCCCATCCATAGGCCTCCAAGTGGGGCTGAGCAGAACAAAACAAAACACTGAAATATGAAAACAGGCTAAGTTCTCACAAACAAAATGGGAAGAATAGTACCTGTACAGCTCAGGTCCCACAAATTGTAGAAACCCTTAAGCAAAAAAATATATTAAAGACTTTTTTAGGTTAGAAAAGTACATGTATTTTCTGTCTCTCTTTTAGAAACCTTAAGAGCACTGGAGTACCCTGCAAGAGCTCCTCTCCTTCTGCTTTGAATGACAGAGCCATGCAGTGTCCAAACTCCTTTTGAAAGGTGCCTTTCCAGATTGCATAGGGACTGCTGTTTGAAACACACTAGTCTGAAGCCTTCTGAGTGGGCAAGACTAATTTTTTTTCCTGGGATTCCGGCTACTGTGTTAAATTAATCTTGACTAATGCAAAGTCCACTAGGTGGCAGCCTAATCAAACAATTAGAGAAAATATGGCTGGTTTCCTCCCACATAGGTGCCCGGTACTCTTTTAAAATATAAAATCTGATAGATGATGGATAGATAGATGAGATAGATGATATAGATGATAGATAGATAGAAGATGATAGATAGATAGATAGATAGATAGATAGATAGATAGATAGATAGATAGATAGATGATAGATAGATGATAGATAGATAGATGATAGATAGATAGATAGATAGATAGATAGATAGATAGATAGATAGAGATAGATAGATAGATAGATAGATATAGATTCCTGTAAAGTATTCTGACAAATAAAATGCAAAAAACAAACAGCAGCAATCATATTGCCATAACCAAAACAAAACAGGGAATAGATGTCCACCAGCAAACCTAAGAATCAAACTGAAAACTACAGAGTTGGGGATCATTCTACAGACTCAAAATAAAGACATAATAGCACATTTTGTGCACAGCGTGGCACTTTTTGACTCATTATTGGTGTTTTTCAAAGGAGTGACCCATAGTGCTTAGGAAACATATCCAGCCAAACAGATTTAGAAGCAGCAGGTGGAAGACTCTGACCAGAGGCAGATTTAGGGGGAAATGGCTGGTTTACCCACACTGGACATAAACGGCCGAACTGGTGCTGCAGGGGGCATCACAACAGTAATGTAGAAAGGAAGGGAAGAGGAGGCGGGTGCCAAATGTTGGCATTGCACAAGACTTTGTTGAAATTTGAAAGCCCAAACTCTGCCACTGCTCTGATCCCATTGTTGGGCCACAGGAGCAGTGCCTGCTGCTGCCCGTGTAGAAGAGTCCTGCTGGACTGGGTCAGTGGCCCATCTGTTCCACCATCTAGTCCTCACAGCGGTCAACCAGGTGCCCTTGGGAAGCCCACAAGTAGGCAGCAGTAGCAGCACTCTCCCCTTTTGTGATTCCCAGAAACTGCCACACAGAGACACATTGCCTCAAGCATCAGAGGTGCTTTGTATTTTGATGCTGTGAACCTCCTTGTGATCTTCAGATGAAGGGCAGTACAGTGGTACCTCTGGTTATGTACTTAATTCGTTCCGGAGGTCCGTTCTTAACCTGAAACTGTTCTTAATCTGAAGCACCACTTTAGCTAATGGGGCCTCCTGCTGCCGCTGTGCCGCCGCTGCACTATTTCTGTTCTCATCCTGAAGCAAAGTTCTTAACCCGAGGTACTATTTCTGGGTTAGCGGAGTCTGTAACCTGAAGCGTATGTAACCCGAGGTACCACTGTATATAAACTTAATGAATAAAATAAATAGCTGTCATCTGTGTTAGCCTTTCCTTCTCAATGATCTTTCTCTTTTCAGAAATGGGAGTGTAAGAGCTGGGCAAGACAGGAGCCTCAACACATGCATTTTGAGCATAAAATAGTCTCATTTAACTCCACAAATGTTAAGATTTGATCGCTAGTCATGTTACATATTTTTGTACCAGCAGATGGCACTCTAAAGAAATGCATATACAAAAGTATTCAACAATATACCCGGCTCCTGATCTTTCTTTCATTGACACATACATAAAGGTATTTGGTTCATCCAAGGCATCCTTTGACGTGCATAAATTGTCTAACAAAGGACAGTGATCAAGAACGATATTCTCAAATGTTCCAAGATCGTGTGGGCAGGGATTTACCCCCACCATTCTGTTTTTTAAAAGTAAAGACAAATGACTGCACAGCCAGAGTAAACACAGAAAGGAATGTGAAGATTCATTTGACATCTGGTTGGAAATATCCAGTATCAAAGTTGAACAAAGAATATACCTTTCTTTCCACTGTTCTGTGGTGTTCAAAGAAAAGGTTCTCAAGGGGGACTAATACTGCAATCCTATACATGTCAACTCAGAATTAAGGCACATTGAGTTAAGCAGGCTTGTTAGCAGGTTAGTGGGTATAGAATCACACCCTAAAGTCTCTTCTTCACATAAGAAGTTTGTGCATTTTGAGGACTTTTGCACATGTCACTCAAGTTCTTTGCCACAGGAACATCGCCACATGTGAGTAGTGCACCTGCCTCATTGCAAAGCATAATTAATAAATGGTTGGTTATTTAGAAAAGAAAGAAGGAAAACCCCATGAGGTGAACTGAAACTTCTGGCAGCTGCATCATAAAGCCAACTCCTACATATTTTCCTTATGTGACTGGCATTATTAGACATTTCCAAACTTCATTAGGTGGAAGGCCACATCTAGGAACAGAGACATCTCAAAGACAGAGATCTTCCATCTCCTCAGCAGCCCCTCGCCATGTGGCCTTTTGGTAAAGAGGAGGTGCTGCTGGTCTCCCCCTACTCCTAGGGAGGAAATGGCAGGGGCTGCCTCTGGGGTCTCCTGAGGTCTCAAGCTGCCCAGCAAGATTCAGAGAGTGTTCCCTCGACATTGCAATGGCCTTTCATTCCCACTTCAACCGTCTGCTAATGTTGATTTGATTTCACCATCACGCTCCCTGTTCCTAATGAAGATTTTCATTCACTTTTACAGTATCACTGGGACACACCCAAATGAGTGATTTGAATTACAGGGACAGGCACAGTGGAGACAAAGCCTTCTCTTTTATTAAAAGCAGGGTATTAGCTCATATGATTATGTTCCCTGCCCTCTGATGCACCCTGTAAATCCATATACATGCCAATGAAAAATTTAATGATTTAGATGTAGTTCTTCTATGGAGGAAAGCCCTTAGATGAGGTTGCCCACATACCTGCAAATGCATAGCAGGAAATGAAGCTCAAGATGTTTTGCCTCCTCTACCCTCTACTTTCCACTTTATTTATTATTATTATTATTATTATTATTATTATTATTATTATTATTATTCCAGGACTCGGGGGCATGCTGCTCAGACCTGGCTACCTATCAGCTTAACTTACCTGAAGACTAAATTTGTATTCAAAGATTAAAAATGCAAATTTGTGTTGTAGGACTGTGCCCTGCATCTTTTAAATTCCTAGAAATTCCCCTGTGTACATGAAAATAAGTCCTACTAGGCTTACTCAAAGATAATCAAGCATAGCATTGAAACTTTAATTCCAGGAAATTTTAATGCCTTCTTTCCCCCCCTCTCTCCACACACACAGAGGACGTGTATAAGACTGAAGATTTACTTCTTACTTTAATTTTGAAAAACTCAAATGAAGAAGAAAAACAGAAGCCTCTTTTGCAGGAGAAGCAGCTTTCTGAGAAATTGGTGAACGGAGTCCATACTTCAGCACCAGTTCATACTTCTGGTGCCCTCCCTACAGTGACAATTCTGCACAGATTGTGCAGAAGATTGTGCACAGATCGTGTCATGCAAGGAGGGCAGAGGAATTAATGTCAGTTTGCATTTAAAGGCAAACCTACCTAACCTTTCTAAAACAAGATGTGATCAGAAACACAGCCACCCTTCAAAATTTGAACTTTTCCAAATTTTGCAATGCAGTTCTCAAGCCAAGCAATGCATACAAAAAGGCATATACTAGAGCGATGTATATATTCGGAGAAATTTGCACGAAAATGCTGCTAAATATTCATCACTTTTAAAAAAACTGATGTGGAAATGTGGGAAACTGGATTTAAAACTGAAAATGTAAGAAACCAAATTGACAGCAATAATGGCAGTGGCCAAGCAAAGCTGATAGAGAGATAGGAAGAGGGATTGGTTTTTAAAACACTCTGATCATTGTAGCTCTGTTGGGAGAATAAGCAGAGACATCACATTACCAACAAAGGTCCGTGTAGTTAAAGCCATGGCTTTCCCAGTAGTGATGTATGGAAGTGAGAGCTGGACCATAAAGAAGGCTGATCGCCGAAGAATTGATGCTTTTGAATTATGGTGCTGGAGGAGACTCTTGAGAGTCCCATGGACTGCAAGAAGATCAAACCTATCCATTCTTAAGGAAATCAGCCCTGAGTGCTCACTGGAAGGACAGATCGTGAAGCTGAGGCTCCAATACTTTGGCCACCTCATGAGAAGAGAAGACTCCCTGGAAAAGACCCTGATGTTGGGAAAGATGGAGGGCACAAGGAGAAGGGGACGACAGAGGACGAGATGGTTGGACAGTGTTCTCGAAGCTACAAACATGAGTCTGACCAAACTGCGGGAGGTAGTGGAAGATAGGAGTGCCTGGCGTGCTCTAGTCCATGGGGTCACGAAGAGTCAGACACAACTAAACGACTAAACAACAACAACAACAACAACAACTCCTCTTACCACCTTTAACAAATTGCAGCAACAACAACAACTCTTACCACCTTTAACAAACTGCAGCTTCCACAATTCTTTGGGGAAAGCCATGCCTGTTTAAGGTAGTATCATTGTGCTTTAAATATATGGTGTGAATGTGGCTTATATTAGCAATTGTTTCCTTTTGGAGAAGTGTTAAAAGAGCCTTCTGGGTTTTGGTTTTGCTTTTGCTTGGGAGGAAAGATATAGTAGAACCCTGCTTGTCTGCAGAAGCAAATCTTCTTCCTCCAAGTAGAAAAAGAATGGGATTGTGAACTGTAACAAGAGTCTTGATGGATCAGACCAAAGGCTCATCCAGCTCACCATCTTATCCTCACAGTGAACAAGCAGATGCCTATGAAAAGCATCACCAACTATCGGGATGCAAAAGTGACCATGGAGTAAAGTGCAGCTTTGTAAATGGTGTGCTTGGCACTCTTTCCCAATGAAAGGCTCCCACTGGGGAAAGAAAGGCAGCTGGGCTGGGAGAGGGAGAATGGCGGAAAAGGAAGGTGGGCTGACAATGGAAGGAAGGCAAAAACAGTGGCTGTTTGGGGAAATGGCTACTAATGGGCGCAAAGGGCTTTGGCACTCATAGTTGCAAAGGAGACAAGAAATTCCATTTGGGAGGCTATTTCCAGGGACAGGCTTGATGTGGAACATGCAACACAGGAACAAGTTAGTCCATTGGTCCATCCAGATCAGCACTGTGTACACCAGGGGTGTGGAAACTGACCCACAGGTCACACCTGACTCCCCAAACCACACCTTCCTGCTGCACACTTGGCATCATATGTTACATAAGGTGCATGGCAAGTAGCAGTGACACAGCTACAAAAAACAGAATTGAGTTCCATCTTGTTTGGTTCGGGGAAACTGGCCAGTGCACTTGAAGCCTGCAAAAAGTAGGGTATATACAGAGAGAGAGAGAGAGAGAGAGAGAGAGAGAGAGAGAGAGACAAACACACATCTGCTAATGCATGGTGAATTCAATTTTGTATGGACTTTGTTTCCCCCACTCCAGTGCAGTGCTATTTTTCTAGGAAAAGAGTTGCTGGAACTCACCATGAACGTCTCCCCTGTTCTCTTAGAATGGCAATGGTGCCCACCTGAGAGGTGCCGGAATTGAGGCCCCGTGAGTTCCAACTGAAAAGAAAGCTCTGGTCCAGTGTGTCAACTTAACACAAAAATATACAGTATAGCATAATAACAAACAAAAACAATACCCCCCCACACAGTTTAAAGGCCATAGATTCTTAAATTAGCCAAAGGCCTGGGAGAAGAGGAATGTTTCTGCCTGGTGCCTAAAGATATGTAACAAAGACGCCAGGTAAGCCTCCTTGGGGAGAGTATTCCACAAATGGAGAGCCACCTCAGAATAGGAGATCAGGTTAGTTCATATGGGGAGAGGCAGTCCTGGAATTATTGCGGTCCTGAGCCGTTTAAGGTTTTATGGGTCAAAACCAGCACTTTGAATTGGGCCCAGAAATTAACTGGCAGCCACTGCAGTCAGGCCAGGATTCATTATGCTCAAACTCTCTTGCCCCAGTGAACAACCTAGCCATTGATTTCTGCATCAGCTGAAGTTTCCAAGCAGTCTTTGGAGGCCGCCCCACTTATAACACATTGCAGTAATCTAACTTAGAGGTTATCAGAGCATAGACAACAGAAGTTAGGTTATCCCTGTCCAGATGGCCTGAAACTGATGGAAGCTCCATGCCACTGAGGCCACCCTGGGCTGGGCCTCAAGCAACAGCAATGGATCCAGGAGTTCCACCAATTTGTGTACCTGCTCCTTCAGAGGGAGGGTAACCCCATCAAGAGCAGGCAACCTCCCATCCATCTGGTCAAGGGAACCACCCACAAATAGTGCCTCCGTCTTAATCTGGATTGAGCTTCAGTTTGTTGGCTCTCATCCAGTCCATTACGGAGGCAAGACACTGGTCCAGCACTTCCACTGCCTCACCTGCAGATGTAAAGGAGCTGTGTGTCATCAGCACTTCGCTGACAAAGCACTCCAAAACTCCACTCAGCGGTTTCATGCAGATGTTAAACAGCATAGGGGATAAAACTGATCCCAGAGTAACCCTGTTTTGAAGGCTCCATGGGGCCAAAAAAAAAAAAACCCCACTCCCCAAGCATCATGCTCTGGAAAAACAGAGAAATTCTACCAATGAATATTATCCAGACTAGTTAAATGGAGCCTCCATATACAGTGAGAGTATACCATTGAATGAGGGACGCGGGTGGCGCTGTGGGTTAAACCATAGAGCCTAGGACTTGCTGATCAGAAGGTCGGCGGTCTGAATCCCAGCGATGGGGTGAGCTCCCCTTGCTCGGTCCCTGCTCCTGCCAACCTAGCAGTTTGAAAGCACGTCAAAGTGCAAGTAGATAAATAGGTACCACTCTGGCGGGAAGGTAAACGGCGTTTCCATGCGCTGCTCTGGTTCGCCAGAAGCAGCTTAGTCCTGCTGGCCACATGACCCGGAAGCTGTACGCCGGCTCCCTTGGCCAATAAAGTGAGATGAGCGCCGCAACCCCAGAATCGGCCATGACTCAACCTAATGGTCAGGGGTCCCTTTACCTTTATACCATTGAATAACAGGGTGCAGGGACAAACACAGCAGGGAATTGCCACCACCTTCCTGGGCAAACTTGAGGATTAAAGAAGGAGGGGGATTGCATTGTCGCAGCCAGCCTCTAGCAGAGAGATCTGTCAACTCCCTTCTAATGTGGACCGATGTTGCCGTTCCTTGGATTCTCGGAAGGAGGGAGGGGGAGGCTGAGCTGAAGGGGCGGACGGGATGTTAGGAGGACAATCGATGCCAAGGAGGAGGAGTGTGTGGGGGGGAAGGGGCTGCAGTTTGGGGACGGGGCAGTGTGGAGCGTGGCGCCGCTCGGCTGGAGGAGGGGGAGGGAGGGAGGGAGGGGGAGGTCGAGGGCCGGTGGGGGGCGTCGGGCAGTAGTAGATCTGCGCCTTGGACGGGCAGGGTGGGGGTGCGCGATCTGGACTGGTAGAGAGTGGGCGGCGCTGCCCCGCTCCCTTCGCCGTCCCCTGGCTCTCGGGCCATGGCTCCTGCGCCTCCGCTGGCGGGAGCGTCTCGGGCGAGCCGTCGGTGCGAGGCTGCCTAGGATGAACGCTCTGGAGGGGCAGCAGCCCCCCAGCGCCCACGACCTGCTGGACGTGGCCGCCGTCTACTGCGACAACCTGAGCCTCTTCCCGCCCCCTCAGAGACCCCCGGGGGCCCACCCCGCCGGCTACAGTCTGGGGGAAGCGGGAGGCGGCAGCCCGTACCTGTGGCTCAACGGCTCGGCCGTGCCGCCCAGCCCTTACCTGGCCGCCGGGCCCAATGGAGCCGCCGCCGCCGCCGCCTCCTTCCTGCCCTCGGCCTACGGCGCAGCCGGCGCCCGGCAGCTGCTGGGCGCGCCGTCGGCGGGGCCCGAGCTCAGCTGGCTGTCTCTGGCCGGCCAGCAGGACTTCTTCAAGCTGGTGCGCCCGCCCTACTCCTACTCGGCGCTCATCGCCATGGCCATCCAGAGCGCGCCCGACAAGAAGCTCACCTTGAGCCAGATCTACCAGTACGTGGCCGGCAACTTCCCCTTCTACAAGAGGAGCAAAGCCGGCTGGCAGAACTCCATCCGGCACAACCTCTCGCTCAACGACTGCTTCAAGAAGGTGCCCAGGAACGAGGACGACCCAGGTAAGGGCTGCCATCCCTCGCAGGACCCACCGCGTCTCTCGCCCGGTTATTCCACAGAGAACCGTGGCTATTTGGTTCCTTATTTCCTTGATACTCCGCCTTTTCCTCCAAGGAGCTCAAGGCGGCGTACATGATTCTCGTTTAATCCCCATAGCAACCCTGCGAGTTGCTTCGGCTGAGAGGCGCTGACTGGCCCCAGGTCGCCCAGTGGGTGGATTCGAACCAGGGTCTCCCAAGTCCTAGTCTGACCACACTGGCTTTCATCTTCAGGATTGCTGGCCGCGGGTTAGTCGCCGTGTGAGTCACAGGCAGGAGGTGCGTGACTCCAGCGCGGGGAAACGTGGGTTGTCTCCCCAGCCTTTCGAAGCAAGTTTCTAAGAAATTGGGAGGAGGGGTTCCTACATTTTTGTTTTAGTGTGGAATCAGAGGGTGACAGTAACTCTAGAAGTGGCGGTGTGAAATGTTAGGAGGCACGTTCAAGACGAATTAATGTGGATAAGATCGCCCATAATGACAAATTTCACAGCACAAGCCACACAAGTGTATTTAAAAGAAACGTCCGCCGAGTTCAATAGAACTTGCTCCTGAGCCAACTCGCGTGCTGCAGGTACCGCCACGCAAGTTGGCTCAGGAGTTACTATCAAGTCCATTGGACTTGTCCAGGAAAGGCGTGTTTAGCATAGCAGCCTTCCGCACTCTGTGCTGTTGTCAGTCAGATCGATTAAAAGACCTGTCCTTCCCCAAATTTTCATGCGAAGGTTTTGTTTTTGTTTTTTGAAAGCTTTAAATACATGTTTAAAATATCCTGCCCTATTCACAAACAGGGCAGTTTAAAAGGTTCCCCCTGCCTTTTACATGTGCAGAACAGGACTCTAAAAATGATTAGACATTACAGGGTTAAGGGCATTATATTCTAGATTAATTAATACAGAGCACAGAGTATAATATATTTAAAGATGTTTAAACCGTCCTTCATCAGCTATCAGTTTGCATTTGTCAATGCTGAACAAGTGTCTCCTGGTGGCCCTTTACTCACAGTCATTGTTTGAATCTAAAACCACCTGTTCACCCTGGCTTATCACAAATCAATCTCCTTCCTCTTCCTTTTAGATGGTATGCCTGTGAACAGGACCTATTTTTAATTTGGTTGTTTGTTTTTAACATCTAACAATTTCAGTTACTTTATAAGTACTACTACTAATAATAATCTTTACATTTATTGATAAGTTTTCATTGAAGGGGGGCAGGTGTGTGTGTGTGTGTGTGTGTGTGTGTGTACACCCCCCCCAAAACATTTATTGGCTTAGACATCTCCTTTAGGGGATGCATGGAGACAACCCAAGGGAGAGGAGCCTGTGGTTCCATCTGTGCATTGCTCTAAAACATGCTGTTGCATGGATGAATGTAGCAGTGGGAAAGATCCAGCTCCCATTGAAGCCAATAGCCACGTTCTTGCTAAGCATAGTGGAGCAGGACTGCACCCAACTTGTTTGCAGCCACCTTGACATCCAAACGTCATTCCACCCAGTTTCTCCAAATCCACTCCCACTCTGATTTGCCCCATTGCTGAGATGATAGTAGTGGCTTAATTATCATGTTCCCTTGATTTGACTAATGGAAATCAAAGGCTACTGCTTTCAAACTGGGTGTTTTACCCAGTGTTTTAGTGATCAGCAGACTAAAAGTAGTTGCTCTTCACATGAGTCTGAAAGCACCTATGAGGCTCTCTGTCTTTATTTGTGTGCATGGGGTGTGTATTTGTTTGGTAAAGGAAGTGGGAAGGGAACATCTTTGAAGGCAAGTGTACACTTTTAGCCAATGAAACTTTTGCATTTCTCCAGACATGGGAAAAGTCATAAGCATTTTTATAGCGAAATCCTATGCCTGTTTACATGAAGTAAGCCCCTATGGCTGTTTACACAAAGTAAGCATCATAAGTGGGTCTTATTTCCAGATAAGTGTGCAGAGGGTTGAAACTACAGGTGGTTCTTCTAAGGGTAGGTTAACATCAAACTGTACTGTTGGTGTAAAGTGTGCAGTCACAGAAGCATGTATGGTGGTTGTCATGTAGTAGCTGAAGCTGCAATCCTATGCACACTTGCCTGGGGGTAGGGGGGAGTCCCATTAAACATAACAGGAGTAAACATGCATAGCATTGCACTTAAAGAAACTGATCTGTGAATCAAGACATCCTTAGCTCAAATCTTGCCTCTGCCATGAACTCACTAGGTAGCCTTCGACAAGCCACTCTTAGTTTCAGTCTAAAAGTGCTATACAGGAGACAACATTGCTTGCCCTACATGACTATTTTAAAGATTGCAACTAGATAATGCCTATGATGCATTCTGAACCTTTGAAACCACTGTACAAAGGATCATTTGTTATCGTAATTATTATTATTATCATACAAAGAAAAGACTGCTAGCATGAACACATCAGATGTGCTTTGTCCCATTAGCAATATTGCTTTGAAATGATTATCTAATAGATCATTATCCATATGACATATGCCTCAATGCATATGGTGTCTGAAGGTGCTTATTGAGGATGACATGGTCTGGTAATGTCATATTAAGTGTGTGACCCGAAATGTCCCAATTAAGATCAAGGCACCTAGAAATATCAATGGCTTGTTTTAGCAGAATCATCTTACAGCATAATCCTCTGCATACCTACTTAGAAGGAACTTGGTAGTTCAGCAGAACTTGTTCCCTGGGAACTGTGAGCATGACTGCAGTCTTAGATACTGTTGCCAGCATTGAGGAAAGTTTTAATTCACTTTGAACCATTATAATAGGAAAGAATAATCAAACTAATCCAGTTAAACATTGGAATAAAAGATGGGCATTGTATTATTTAATAATGTTTATAATGAACAGCCATCTCCACAGGGGACAATATTTATTTATGTATTTATTTATTCTAATTCATAATATATTCATCATCATCATTATTATTATTATTGGAAATAAAGTCCCACAGATTGCAGTATGAATTACTTCCATATTTGTGTACAGTGCCAGACTATTATTTCCAAACCACACATTCCAGGTTGATATCCCTGACACCCACCATTTACTTTCTCTAAAGTAAATCTGTTGACTCAACTGAACTGTGTTGAAAGACAATTGGTAATTTAGGAAGAACAGCTTTACAACCATCACACTTACCATATTGGGTTATAGCCAACTAAGACATACTCAGAGTAGAACCAGTGAACTCAATAGACCTAAGTCAAGTATGACTTGGTTAGATATCACCCATTACAAGGTGGGGAGAGGAGAGCTTCTGTCAGCATATTTAAAATACTGGCGAGTCATGCAGGAACATGAATTTGCATTCACCTGATGACGGCTGCTTGCTTTACTGCTTTTGTTTTGACCCATTGGCCTGGGCTGTCCAGAAATGTCTCACTTTCAAAATGTTCTTTGCCTGCCTGTTTAATTCACATGTGTTTGGTTGGTTCATAGGTAAAGGCAATTATTGGACCTTGGATCCTAACTGTGAGAAGATGTTTGATAATGGCAACTTCAGGCGGAAGAGGAAAAGGCGATCTGACCTAGCGAATGGGCCTGGAGTCCCTAACAAAGTGGAAGACAAGAGCAAGAGCTGTCTTGCCCAACAATCCCCAGACTTGGGCTCTGCTGAACTGCCCTGCTCTCCAAGTCCTATGAACCACTGCAAATCCTCCAGCCTGAATTCCAGCCGTTGTTTGTCTACGTTCGTCTCCACCATGAATGCTGTGGCCCATGGCAGAAACGGCTTCCCCAGGCAGCTTTCCGGAGGGTTGGGGGGCGAACTCACATCTGAGAGGCAGAATGGGCCTGGGTTGAGCTCTTGCTCCGTCTCCAACAGCAACCCAGTTTCAGGATTCGAACTCAATCCTCAGTCCCACTCCAAGATGAATTACTATGCGAGTGCAGGTGGACAGTCAAACTGGTTCGGCACCCCTGTCCTGGGCACCTTCAGTGTGAACAATCTGATTTATAGCAGAGAAGGGACAGAAGTTTAGAATGATGGTCAAATAGCCTTTGTTTGAAGTAAACACCATAAGCAGCCTAGTCAGATAGTCTTCAGAATTTTCAGCCCTGGAGCCCACATTTAGCCCTAAGGTGCAACCTGAGGCCTACTTTTAAACTGCATTAATTCTGTCATTTCTTCCCTCTCCCTCTCATTTTTACCTTGCCTCTCTTCCCTTCTGTATCTCTCTTTTTAAAACACAAACAAACAAAACAGAACGAAATGTGGGCGGTACTGCTTCTACAGCTCAATTTAGACCAGAGATCAACAACTCAGTTGTGCATTGTGATGCAACCAAGTGGCACTAGTAAGAATGACTCTTTAGTTGAGGCTAAATGGGGTGCAAGAAGATCGACCCACAAGATACAATTCACTGTACTTTGCACATGCCACATGGGCTTCAATTAGCTTACACAGGGAAACATCCTAGTGGATTGATTCTGCCACCTGTCAGTTAGAAGCAGGAGTTGCCATTTGTTTGTGGTTTTCCCCACCTCCTGTAACAAATTAGGACAGTGTGTTTCTGTGCCTAACAGCAGCAGCTTTACAAATTAAACAACAAAATGATGATAAAATGTACTTCTAACCTGGTGGTACAAACCAGAATACACCCTCCACCCCACTTTTTTACAATGTAATCCTTAGCATGTTTGCTTGAAAGCAAGTCCCACTGGCTTCACTTGCTTTCAAGGAACTGTGCTAAGATCCATGGTTTTCAGTTAAGGATCCTTCTCTACTCTCGTGTAGTAGCTTTGTTTACAATCTTGATACTATGCATCGTGGCCTTAGATCCTTGATTCTAACAAATGCACTAATCCACAGCATAGGGCTATTTTGGAATGTGTATATAATAGTTGTGTTTGGTAGAATTAAATCAGTTTTAACTGTATTTTGAAAAACATCAGTCTTCCTTTAGAGTTTTCTAATTAAGTGTACCCTGCTGCCATGTTACTGATCTATGCAACGAACAAAATAAAATGCTGCCTCTTAAATTGCCTCACATCCTAACTCAGCACACAAGTGTTGTTGTTGTTTATGTTTTATTTAAATTTCAGGGATTAAGTTGAAGCTGGGCTCCTCACTGGAGCCGCAGCAGTGTCAGGGTTCTGTCTTGGAATCTGCCAAGTAACAACAAAAGGGCTGTCACATAGATGATTGAGCAAACTTGTGTTTTGCTGCTGCAGAGGGGTAGGATCCAAAGAAGTGGGTTCAAGTTACAAGTAAAAAGAAGGATGAGACTCTGAAAGTGGTGGATTCTCCTTCATTAGAGGTTTTTTCAGCAAAGGGCTGTATAGCTACTTATCAAGGATTCCGTAGCAGCGAGTTTCCAGTAGGTTTTACTTCCAAGTAAATATGTATCAGTTCCGGCAATTGCATTACCACTGAATAACCACATTCAATTCTTGTATGTCTAGGATTAGAGATAAAGATGACCAGTTCAAAAGGTGTGATTTCAAGTAAGCTTTAAGCCTAAAACCTCTTGAATGAGAAACAAGCCCTAAGTGGGGATGAGCAGAGAATTTTTTGGGGGGAGGGGGTGTCAAATAATTGACAAACTATTCTGGATTTCACAAGCACCAGTTTCTGTAAAACACACACAATAACCCAATCTTCTTAACCTGCTCGTAAGCAAATTCTGTTGAAATCTGTGGAACTTGCTGTAGATGAAATGCTAGGCATGAAATAAGTATACGTATATAACAAATATTTTGATGGCTTTTACCCATTTTCAAGCTACAGTTTTTGGCATCTGTCACAAGAGTTTTATTTGTGATTTAAAAAACAACCAGAAATGAAGTAAAGACTTCTTAAGTGGGTTTAAGCAAACTTTGCCCTTCAAGGAAGTTAGAATAATCTGCGTAAATGGATGTGCTTCTTTGCAGGACAGAGGCGTAAATAAATACAATATGGAGATTAATAAAAAGGGATTTGGCTTGAGCAAATCAATGAAATGATACTGCTACAACAACTGATAGTGCACATGTCTACCCAAAAGTAAATCACAGTTAAATGGGTCTTATTCCCAGGAGTGTAAAAGGCTGCAGTCAAACAGCCTCACAGCACCTTAAAGATAAACAAATTTATCAAAGCTTTTGTGGTCTTGGGTGCAGTGGCATATAATGCCTTTACAACTGAAAACTTTTTCCAAGTCCTTCAAGGGAGCCCCACTGAAGTACACAGTGCATCTAATGTGCATCTCAAAAGTTTTTGCTTTGTAGGTATTTTAATAGGCTAACCTGTGCTACAGTAACAGCCATCAACATCATCATTGCCCAACATGGACAGCAGTTTAATATCTTCAGAAACTGACAAAGTAGAAGTCCCTGAAAATATATGATCTTGCAGCGAGAGCCCATGCATGTTACTTAGAAGTAAACCCCACTGAGTTAAATGATGTTTCCTTCAAAACAAGCGTCAAGGATGGCAGCCAAGTAAATGTGCAAGTGTAAGCGAACTTACTCAGAAGTAAATCCTAGTAGTCTCAATAAGACTTACTAGCAATAGTGCCTACAACTGCAGTTTTACAGGCTTCCTAGATGTGTTTCCTCAGGTACAGTATTGAATTCCACTTCAGTAAGATTTTACTCCCCGGTAAGCATATAGGAGATTTACGCCTTAATTTGTTGCCCACACACTTGAAATTTGTTATCAGATCCACTGATACAGTACATTATTGCTATTATTAAACATCCCCATTCTCTAGAAAGCGCAAAGCTTATGCCATTCATTTAAAGGGAATTTCGGTTCACTTCCAACTCTCGGTTGAAGCCCCTGATTTTTCACTTCGCTTTCCTTTGGGTAACGCGATCAGGGTCCTACGGCGAAGTAGAGGGCCCTGAAGTTGCGAGATTACTTCGGAGAAAGAGAACAAATCTCGCCGATCCCACTGGGCTCCACTGCCCAAAACAAGTGCTGAAGATCCGTTCGAGAGAGTTACAAGCGTCTCCCGGGCATCGCAATTCACGGTCATCGGCACAGCAAAGGGGAAACGAGCCCGCTTGTTTACGCGCCGGCAGCTCTCCGGCTCCTGTTTTTTCACACTATGCGACCAGGGGGCAGGTTCGCGTGTCGAGCACCCAAATAAATCCCCGCCGGTCGGCAAGTTTGTAAATAAAAACTCTTTTCTTTGGACAAACACAAAAGATCATCTTTGTGTCCGCCCAGGGAGCTGGGACAATAATTTATAGGAAGAATTTTGGGGATTTAATCGAGCGTCCAAAATTAATCCGCATCCCCGCTGAGGAGCCCTTTAATTGCTCGCTTCCTGAATGCTAACCTCTTTTGTGGGAGAGAAATGTAGAGAACAAGCCCTTGGCCGTCCAAGTGGCGAAACCGCATCGGAGGTGGGGCCCTTCAAAGTCGGTCTCACGCAAAGAAGCGCTCTGTCGCGAAAGGAGGACGAGGAGAATTGGCAGCGAGGGGGCAGGGAGGTGTCCCCTGCCTGCCTTGCGCCCCCTTCCTTGGGCGATCCACGGAAAGCCAATGTTTCCAAGTAAATGGATGTGTTGATCCTAAGCACGGCGCGATCCTGACCATGTCTGCTCAGAAGTACACCCCGAGGAGGTCCATGGGACGTAATTCACCGTGTGGAATAAGACTGCAGTCTTATTCAGCCCCACTGAATGCGTGGCTATTTAGCTACCACCCTTACAAGCCAACAAGAGCAGCCATGGCTTCTCTGTCCCAGAATCCTTTGTGGCATTTTGGTTGGCTGTGATAAAGTTATCGCTCAACTGGGTTGTTGCCATTTTCCCCCGTATAGGCCAACATGGCTGCCTTTGCGCCTTAGTCAGTGCGCATCGTAGGAAAGAAGGCTGCCTTTCTTTCACTGAGTACTTACTCGCCGCATTTATTCCTGTGGCATTTCTACCGGGCAAAGCAGACCGAGCATTGGAGCAACACCGGCCTATTGAATCAAAAGTAAATTCAAGCTTTTAAAATGGGACTTGCTGCGTCCCGTTGGTTTGAAGCGGACTTTTGGAAATGCGCTCACTTCAGGTCTTGCTTTTTAAAGCCACAAAGGCGGCGTGAATGATCCCTTTCAAGTGGAGGGTTGGCTAGGGTGGGATTCCCGTCGATTTAAAGGCAGCTACCTCGGTTTAATAGACGGCGATTGGTCTTAGAAGGAAGCCGTCTGGACTCTGGAGCGAAGCAAGGAGTTCAGGCGCGTTCAGCCGGCACCGAGGTGATTCTATTCTTTTTTGATAACTTACGGAGAGGTTCCTAAGCTTCCTTGTTTACTCAAGGAAGTTCTGCCGAGTTCAAATCCAATCCTAAGTCATGTCTACTCAAGTCAGAAGTACGTTCTACTGAGTTGAAAGGACTTATTTCCTCCGTAGAGTCTGAATTAGACTCTTAGCTTTTTAATTGCAAGTCACCCTGGTAATGCGTTTTGAGATAGAAAAATATTATTAATGTGTCTGAGATGGAAAAATATAAACAAATGAAATTCTGTTTTGTTTGTGGTGTGTTAGGAATTGGGCGGTTTAGGTTCTGGAATTTAGACTGCAATGCTATCACGCTTTCCCCCAAAAGCAGTCCCGTTGATCTCGATTATATTTGCGACCAGACATTTATACGACTGCACTGCCTACCACGGTCGCTGTTTCCAAACTTACATGTTCGGGTGCAAAGAAATCCGCCTACCCTCCTATTTTCCGCTTTCAAGACTGGGCCTTCTCGCTCCCTCGGTCGCCTGTCACTTCCATAACCGTGGCTCGCAACAATGGCCCTAATTAAGGCAGGGCTGGGGAGAGAGAGAAAAGGGGCGGGGGGGGGCAAGAGTTCAGGTTAAGGCTGTTCTTTTGATGATGGCGCCTGGCCGGGAAGGCGGCTGACTTGGCGAGCGAAGAAGCCGGGCGCTCTCTTGACACCGCGCAATGCTAAACCCGTTTACTCGGAAGTAAGGCCCGCGGATGTCTGTGCGACCGACTTCCCTGACAGCGTAAATATAGAACTGCAGTCTAGGTAGTTGTGCCACATGTTGGCGCGTCGCTTGAAGTGGAATTTTTAAAGGACGGGTTTGTTTGCTTTTTAAAAAAAGATTTCTTGCATAATCTGTTCAAGTGACCTGGACGCGTCGAGTTTCTAAAAATATATTCTGTTTTGTAACACCTTCGTTGAAAGGGGGGGGCGGGCTTCAATACACAAGCCTTTTCTGTGCCACTGAATTCCACCTGGGATGTTATGCGTTAGGATGCCAAGAGGAAAATGCCTGAACTCCAGTGTTTCACATTGCTGGAGTACATCAAGCTCTAGCAATATAAAGGCCGGACACCAGTATAGTAGTAGTAGTAAACAAGTCTCATTTAATTCAGTGGTGCTTACTTCTGAGTAGAGATCCACAGTACACTGCAATGTGCATTTACCTAGACTCCCATTTAAATCTATGGGATATATACAGAAATTTCCTGGATGCCTATTCATGGAAGCAAGTTCCACTGGGGCTCTCAGGATTTAGGATTACAGCTTTCTTTTGTATGTTTTATATACATTTGGAGTGTGCGGAAGTTGCGCATGTTTGTTGCCTTGGGCTCGCTGTTTGCATTCTTTAATGTTCCAAGTGTATAATGTATATAGGAGGCTTTTCTGTTACTGTGTGTGTGTGTTGCTGTTCCTACGATTGTACATGGGGAGAAAGGCTTTGCAATAAAACTTAAGGCATGCCTTTGCAAAGGCTTCTATGAATACAGGCTTGGCGGGCCACGCCGTGCGGCAGCCGGGCTATAGGCAGGATTTCTTCCTTTCCTTTTGTTTTAGAAGAGGGAGACAAAACATTTATCCTGAAATCAAAGGAAGTCAATAAAGCGAAACACCTCCTAATTGATTCCCACTGGCCCGCGTTGTCCTCGTCAGCAGGCCGGGGGAAAGCGAAATGGACAGGGAGGCCGCAAACAAGTCCGCCGCTGCCTGCGCAGAGACAATGGGCCCTGCCGGAGAGAGAGGACTCCTCCTGTGACAGGAGCGGGACCCGCTGACCCCGGACCCGGAGCCGCATTCTCGCCCTCGCGGAGGTGCCTCGGAGCCAAAGGCAAGCTCGAAGGTGGGGGCGGGAAGTCCCGAGGGACAGGCAAGGACAGCGAGAGAGATTATTTCCTGATCAAGGCATGTTTGAAATGACACACATGCATCCCTTGAGTTGTAGGGGGCTGGCATTATTATTATTATTATTATTATTATTATTATTATTATTATTATTATTATTATACCACCCTATACCCAGTTCACAGAATAAAATCAAGATATAAAAAACACAAAATACATAATAAAAATAAAAACAACAACCCAATAGCCCCCCCAAGCACATTTTGAAAGGGCATAGGGTACTTTCACATAGCTGTTCATGGGGGGGGGGGGGAAATCACAGATCCTTATGCATGATGATTTTTCACAGCATTGCCATGACGTTTCTGGAGGCCATGCACCCCCATTTTAATCTGGATTCACCATCTCTGGAAAAAGTCTGTTACCTTTTGTTGCGCCGGCCCATTTGTGATATCTGAATTTCCTGCATGCAGCATTAAGCTGCCTGCCCCCCCCATAACTTTTAAAACACTTTCCTTCACCGCCCCACAGGAACTGTATAAAGTTCACCCCTCACAGAGTTACGGTTCCCTACAACCTTGGCAAACCACAGCTCCCAGGAAATGTGGTGTGTGTGCTTGAAATATGCTTTAACTTGATGGTGGGTAAAGGGTACACAACCTTAAAATACAAAAGATGGCAGGTGTGGCTTAGTGGCTAGATGTGGGAGAGGCCTGACATCAGTTCTTCACTCTGCCATGAAGCTTGCTGAGGAACCCCAAGAGGCTCACACGTCTTATCAGCCTAACCTACCTCACCATGGGGGAGGGGGAGGGGAGATGTACGCTGCCTTTCAGTTCCTTGGAGAAAAGGTAAAATAGAAATGTGATAAAGAATAATGAAATCAAACACTGAAGCCTTTCCTAAATTAATAGTAGTTCTCTGGACTAGTTCACTAAGTGGATCTCCTCTCTGCCTGTCATATTCAGCTGAAGTTCTTTCTGTGTCTCTTATGGGGTGGTGGCAAGAACAAATGTTGAGTGTAGCAGTCCTCCAGGAAATACATTGTGTGTGTGTGTGTTATATAATTTTCATTGATGAACTATTGGGCATGGAGTGTGTTGAGAGAGTGTGCTCCATTGCTTTGAGGGACAAGGTCAAATTCTTTGCAGGGTTGCCAAATTACAAGAACACTGCTATGAATCTTGCTGGCGTGCGTGCTTGCTGCCAAACCCCATAGTGCTGACGTCAAGAGGCTCATAAGTGCCAATGTTGTGCTCAGAAGTAAAAGCTGGGCCCAACTATCTGAGAAACAGAAAACGTCTGTCATTACAGCCATTAAAAATTTGCCACCATTCATTGAGTAGGACCCAGAAGAAGAAAATGACGATGACGCATAGGGTGGAGCTTGGACCTGAGGCACAAAAGCATAAGTACTTTAAGGGTATTTACAAGGATGTGACAAAGTATTACCTGCCCAAAGACGAAGGAGAAGTAGAGGAAGTTCCGGACATAAAGAGGAAGGTGTTTTAATATAGTTTGGGCAATTTAAGTATAGAAACTGAGTGCATTCTACCCATATATATAATTTGTGTTCCTGACATTACCTGTTAAGTGCTTTTTTAAAACACATGTTTTTAATGTGTGTAGTTTTCCATCTATTTTCCCAAGTGTTCATTATCAGCTTTTCATATGCACAATCGGCCAGCCGCCTGCCCTGTACCTGCACACTAAAAAGAAGACTGAATTCAGTTCTGGTACTGAAAACCAGACCTCTTAGGGATGATCACTGATTCCTTTTATTTGGCTTTTAATATGTTGCTGCCTCTTTTAATTCTTGTGTTTGTTTATTTTATTTTATTTATTTACAATTTTATTTTTATTTAAATTGTCTTTTAAGTAAACCCCAGGCATGTTGTTGTTTTAAAAATAAGTTCGTGTGATATGTAGGTTGGTCGTCATTCAATTCAATTTCAGTAGGTGAGAGATGCAGCCTGACCTGCCAGAGCTATTGTGTACCAGTGATGGTGTTGGGTCACAGTGCTATAACCTTTTGCCAAGGACACCAAGCCAGTCTGCCTGCAGTGGCTCATAGGACTTGATTACAAATCAAATCGACACTATGCAGGCATTACAATTGGTGGTGGGGAGTAGGAATGTGCATGCTGGTTCTGCTCCATGCTGCAATAGTTGCATTCATTTTCCAGGGTTCTGAAATGTCTCTATATAGACAAAAGTCTCCCCACTTGGGACGAGTCACCTTCCATTCAAAGTGCATCCATACCACAGTTTGCACATTATATTTGAGATTTCTCATGACATAAAAGCCACTCCTGGAAAATTAATGGAATGCAATTGAATATAGCTCAGGTTTAGCACTCATTTCCATGTTATTTAATTACGGGGGGGGGGGGAATCTGTTTGTTAAATTGGAAAATTATGGGGTTTTTGCATGGCACTTTCCCTGCCCTTTTCAAAGGTTCACATCACAGCTGCTCATATGATGAATCACAAGGCAGCATACCAGGATGCACTGCTCTCCTTCGCCCATTTCAAGGTTCCCACTTTTTAAAAAAGTTGGCCTGACTAGAAAGTCTGCTGTTATTTTGGCATAGAAAGCCATGGAGATACTAACGGATGCAAAGGAAAGGGGGGGATTTGCCCTGCCAGACTTTAAACTTTACTATGAAGCGGCAGCATTCTGCTGGCTAAGAGACTGGCTACTTCTTGAGAATACAGATATCTTGGATCTAGAAGGTTTTAATAATACCTTTGGGTGGCATGCATATTTGTGGTATGACAAGGTTAAAGCACACAAAGGTTTTAAAAACCATATTGTCAGAAAAGCACTATTTAATGTCTGGACTAGATATAAAGATTTGTTGGAAAACAAAACCCCAAGGTGGTTGTCGCCAATGGAAGCTAAGGCAGTTAAAAAGTTAAATATGGAGTCTAAATGGCCAAGATATTGGGAAATTTTGGAAAAGGAAGGGGACAGATTGAGATTGCAGAGTTTTGAGAAATTAAAAGGGAAAGTGAGAGATTGGCTTCATTATCATCAAATAAATGAAGTGTTTAAAATGGACAGTAAAATTGGCTTCCAGGTGGAAAAATCAAAATTGGAGACTGAACTGTTAGAATCCAGCACTAGAAATTTGTCAAAAATGTATAATTTGCTGCTGAAATGGAATACTCAGGATGAAACGGTTAAATCAATTATGATTAAATGGGCTCAGGACATTGGTCATAACATTATGTTTGCTGACTGGGAGAAGTTATGGACCACCGGGATGAAATTCACGGCATGTAATGCCTTAAGAGAAAATATTATGAAGATGATCTATAGGTGGTACATAACCCCAGTCAAGCTTGCAAAGATTTACCATTTGCCTGACAATAAATGTTGGAAATGTAAGGAAAAGGAAGGCACATTCTTTCACCTCTGGTGGACGTGCCCGAAGATTAAGGCATTCTGGGAAATGATCTATAATGAACTGAAAAAGGTATTTAAATATACCTTTCCTAAGAAACCAGAGGCCTTTCTCTTGGGTATTGTCGGCCAAGGGGTGTTAAAGACGGATATAACTTTTTTTATGTATGCTACAACAGCAGCAAGAATACTCATTGCAAAGTACTGGAAGACACAAGATATACCCACCTTGGAAGAATGGCAGATGAAGGTGATTGATTACATGGGCCTAGCAGAGATGACGAGCAGAATTCGAAACCAGGGAAGAGAAGCAGCGGAAGAAGAATGGAAAAAATTTAAGGACTATTTAAAGAAATATTATAAAATTAATGAAAGTTAAAATGATGTTGGATTAGAAAATAAATGGTTACTATTGGTAATGGATAAGATAAGGAGAATAAGTAAGATCAAATTAAGTTAAAATAAGGGAAGATTTGCTGAATAAATGGTTAGAAATTGGAATACAGAAAAGGGAGGCATGAGGAAGTCGGAGAAGTAAGGTACAAGAAAATAAGATTTGAAATTGTACTTTTTTTGTTTGTTTGTTGTGTTTATTGTATTGTATTGTATTGTTTTGTTTTTGTTGTTATAAAAAAACCCTTTAATAAAAATTAATTAAAAAAAAAAAAAGAAAGCCATGGAGAAAGGTAAAGTCCAGAAAATTGGCCAAATGTAGAGGGTAAGCATGGAGGAGAGATGAATCATGCAGGGACCACAGTGCACTTGTGCATACAGGGTGTGCAGAACCAACATGCCTGTTGGCATCTGTTCACATTCATGGATAGTTGTTGTTTGAATGACATTTACTGCAACATGGCGCTATAGCAGTTGAGATGTGACGGGGCAGGAGCTAAACTAACACATTAAACCCCACATATGAATGCAGCCAAAGTTAAAGATACGTCGACCATGGGAGAAAGGGCTCAGCAGTGCATCACCACTGCCTCCCACGTGTTTAAACTGCCTTAATTGTCACACCTGCATAAGGCTATTGGGGCGATAAATTCAAGGATGTTTAATTAACTTAGGTAGCAAATCAGTTTGCACTAATGTAGAATAGCAGTTAGGAATTCTGGAGAAGAAGAAAATGGGTTGCTTATTGTGGATGAGAAAACTGAGATAAGACACGTTTGCAAATAATGATTCTGGGCCACCTCATGTAATTAAATAAATGTTCCCTAAACTAAATCTGGGAAGGAGACGTTCTTCTGTGGAGCTGGTGGTGACACACAATCACAGTTGTTGTTCTTGTGGTAAGCTTTGCCTTGCATTAGGTTTCACTTATGGTAATTTATCACCTTTACTCTGACTTTTCACTCTTGAATGCTCCAGTGCTCTTCACCTGCCTAAGGCGTGCATTAACGCGAGCATCTGAGCCCAAGTATCTCTGGCTGTTTGACTGACTTAACCTTGGGGTGTTGGTGGGAAATGTCTTTGCTGTGATAAGCCTTGGGGCAGAGTTGTTTGGATTGCAGCAAAGACAGAAACAACCCTAAGAGGGAGTATATTTAATACTTTAATTGAAGGTTTCAGATTCACAGCAGCAATTTGAAATTAAATTACATAGGCTGGAAGTGTTTCCTTTGCAATCTGCACCTGCTGGAACCAAATCAATATAAGATTGTCTTAATAATAGCAGGTAGGTTAGTTAAGCAGTTTCTGGAATTCCTGGGTAGTAGCACCAACCAGGAAGGAGAAACATCGCAGAGATATTATGGCAATAGTCCCTCCTTGTAAATATTTGTGGAGGGGATTTCGTCTTTGGGAAGCGAATTTGTAGAGAGTGGTTGGCAGATGGATCACTTCAGAGGCTCCTTGAAACCAAACGCTTTCTTGGAGAAACTGACTGACAGACTAATCCTAAAC
This sequence comes from Podarcis raffonei, assembly GCF_027172205.1. Taxonomy (NCBI): domain Eukaryota; kingdom Metazoa; phylum Chordata; class Lepidosauria; order Squamata; family Lacertidae; genus Podarcis; species Podarcis raffonei. Next base: position 44,374,190 of record NC_070606.1, on the reverse strand, counting down.
GAATACAAAGAGTACGAACATAAGAACCCGGCAGGGTGGGAAGAAAGATCTATCTATTCCTACCTTTCCCAGTCCAGCCTTTCCCAACCCTGGGCTCACCAGATGTTGGGGACTACAACACACTGCAGCCCTATCCAGCACAACTGTTTCTACACATGGCCATACAGATGCTTCTGGGGAGCTTCCAAGAGGGGCATAAAGTCCCATGTTATTTCTCTCAGCTTCTGCTACTTGCAGATATTTTGGCTCAGACTTCATTTATTTATTTTATTTTATTGTTACATTTATATCGTGCCTTTCCTCCAAAGAGCTCTGGGTGGCCTACTCTCCTCCCCATTTAATCCTCATTGCAACCCAGCAAAGTAAATTAGGCTTGACAGATTGTGATTAACCCATGGTTGCCCAGCGAGCTTCACGGTTGATTGGGATTTGTTTATTTCATAAAATTTATACACCGCTTGATGTTTTAAAACATCCAACCCTCAAAGTGGCTTACAAAAAGACCAAGAAGAAGAAAAAAATACAATCCTACCTTAAAACATACAAAAGTTAAAATGCAATTACCCTAAGGGTCGTTGATAGGGGTTGGCTTCAAATTACAGTGGCCGAAGTGCCCTGAGAAAACAATTTACTGTGATTAAAACCTAGATCTCTTGGTTAAAACATGTCTGTCCCTGTCCCTTGCCGCCCACAGTTGAGCTCATAGTGCTTTCTTAGCTTGGTGTTGCATTTTTAAAAATGCATTGGTTGCTTTAAAAATAGAGCATTTGGGGGACTTAAAAAAAATGCAAGGGTTGTTTTAGCTGTGGCATTTTAGGATGTGCATCTCTGTTGACATGTGATCCTGGCAGCATGCTGAAGGTGTGAGCTTCTGGCTGGCTGGTGCTGGGAATTTGATAGGCTGCTTTTCTTCCCGTCAACCATGAAGGGAAGGGAGCACAGTTGAGCTGAGTAGATGTGCATACTCAGATATGAATCTTCCTAGCCATTTCACTCCTCTGCCAGGCCTTTTAAAATGCCCAGGGGATTCCCTGTGGAATCCGGCACCTGCGTGGGGGCACCTGGTTGCGCCCCTCCTCAGAATTTTGCACCCGGGGCCACACCCACTCCCCCCCCCACAGCCCACCACTGCGTGATGCATCTAAGATGTGTTGTTTAGAAGCTGAAAGAAGCTTTCTCAATAAATAGCTGGCAACTGTGCGGGCCTGGTACGAACTGTCAGGCACTGGCCATGGGTCTCAGTGGCTTGAAAGGGCCACAGCCCCATTCATCTCCATCCCCGCCTGGTAGTCTTGCCGCTTTTCAATGGGGGCTAAGCTCAGGTCCCACCTCTGGTGACAGCCGGTCTTTTTAAGCTATGCAAAATGTTCTGTAGATGTATGAAATTTATTGGTGTAGTCCAGGGAGAACTTCATGATGAGGGTAACTTAGATGAGGAACAGCTTGGCTTCCATTCAAAAGTTCTGTTGTCTGTTCACCGCAGAAGCATCTTTGCATACACCACAAGTGTCCTGGACATTCAATTTTTTATTGCTAAAGAACAGCGGCCATTTTGGTTGGCATGATCTCACATGATTCCTCCCCCCGGCACTTTTTTTTGGGGTGCCATGCTACAGCACAAAATTGTGTGAGATCATGGGAATCAAAATGGCCACCGTGCTCTCTCGATAAAAATGCGGGAAGATGGCATCCTTGATTTTGGCTTCAAAGTGTTGGAGGGTTTGTGTTTGGGGGCCAATGGAGGGTGATGAGTGGCACCGTTGCCAAAACAGTGATCATGTTAAATAACGCATGTGGCAGGGGTTGTTGGGAGCTGGGGAGCCATCAGCTCCATGGCAACCTCCCCTCCCCCCAAAAAAGTCTGGCCCTGCAACTATTGCCACCATTTCCCTCAAAGACAAGGTGGGATTTGGAAAGCTAGGTTTTAACTGCTTAACAGCTTAAGCAAAGATGAATCATCAAGCCTGTGCTGCCTTCAAGTCTTTTCTGCCATTTCGAAAGTTTGTGTTGACATATGCAGTTCAAAATAGGCCTTTTGGTTTTTGTGCTAGATTCAGCTGCTTGCAGCCATCGATTAAACAAAGCTAGTCAAATGCTTGTGTTCTTTCAGGGAGAGAAATTCTACCTGTTGCATCGGCTTGCTCTCATCCTTGCCAGCATGCATCATTCTCAGCCCTGCCGTGACATGAAGAAACAGCTGCTATAAGCAGAACTTCCATATTTAGCGTTAAATGGGCCGTATCCAGCAGACATACTCACATTGCCTTAATGTTACACTCTCGTCTAGCTTTGTAATCCAAGAGTGCTGCAATGTTTTGACAGCTTGCTCTGAGATTAACACTTACTTTTGGAGTTCCTATGCAGGCATAACATTATAGCTACTGTACTTGGATGCAGGAAGAATGTCTACACTTAGGCCTATTGTGAAGGGAAGAGTTATGACTATTATATGAGACATTTAATGGTCAAAATGGCATTTCCTCTGCCCTTTATGAGTTCTATTTAAGTGGGTGCATGTGTCTTGCATCCTGTAAATTAGGTATGCTGAAGTGGTCTGCTACAGATAGGTACAATGGCTATAATTTGTATATTGTATTTGTGCAATCTTAAGAAGAAACAAATCTTCCATTTTCCCTGATGGTGATTTTCAGCTGAGAGAGACAATTGTGCTGCTTAGACCAGGGTCAAGTTTTTTGAGGTTGTGGGTATCCATCAGAAATAGAGGGAATGATTGTTAGGGGGATATGAAGTGAATGGGAAGCAGGGTTCCCTCCACCCTTTCGGCTTTCTCTTTATCCATAGGAACATCAGCTTCAACACATCAGTGTTGTTGACTATAGTTGTTCAGGCAGCTTAAGTACCGGGTATTTGCATTAGGAGCACACATACTTCCCCATTGGTGAGATGCACGAGGCTTGCTTCAGACATTTTGAACATGTGCAAATATAAAAAGCCCACACATCCGGTTTTCACGCCTACCACTATTGTCCAGGGCCATTAACTACATAAACATTGAGTCACTGTCCCAAATAACCGCAGCTGGCAATGTGGCAAAGTTCCTTGCAATGCTCTTATGACCCATATTTGGTCTCAGTGACTACTTAAAGAAGTGCAAAAACATCAAACAGATTAGGTGGCTTTCTCTGCAATGAAAAAATTCAGGAATATATATATATATATATATATATATACACACACACACACATATATATGATGTGAATGAACTGTGATTTATCACGATAAGGGAGCCAATTTAATGTCTTTTTAAAAAAATACAGCATATATATATATATATATATATATATATATATATACACACACACACACACACACACACACACACACACTATAGTACAAACAGAACTTGGGTCATTTTGCAATTGTGTGAACTTCTGCTTGGTTTTGCAGTCCTGGTGAATGTGGGCCTGTTTCTAATCTCTACGGGCAGTTAATTATTGGATTTTCTTGAATGATGACAGGTAGGGCAAAGCCTTGCTGTTCTATGAAGAATGGGGACTTCATTTCACACCAGTAGTAAAAGAGGTGATATGTACATTTGATAGCTGAGCCTAATGCAGCTCAACAACCGTAAATTGTATCAGTTACATAATTTTGCAAACTGTACCCATAAAAAGCTACTATCTCTGAGAATGTCTGTTTGATGAGAAAATCCTGCTGCCACCCTCTGGGAAATGGTTGATAGTGAATCATCACATATTTCAGGTTGAAAAAAGGGGGGCAGGTAATGTCTACTGTGAACGTAAACTCCATTTCCCTCTGTCTCTTATTCATCACCACTGTTTATAACAGTAGGGCATTGTCTTTCAACTTGATTTTCATTGTCTTGAATATTTTTATTTTTTAAAAATGCAATTTAATATGTTGATCAGAGCTAGTAATTCGCCTAGCTATTACACATAGTACAACTTATATAAAATGTAAGTATCTTACGTTTCTGGTTGGTTGTGCAGAAATAACTCTTTCCAAAGGGCTGGCTTGACTATTAGGCAACATGAGGCGACTACCTCAGGCGGTAGATTTTATAGGGGCGTGGCAGCATTTACAGCCCTCTGGCTATTACTTCTAAGACCTCTGGCCATTCCCATCTGCAAAGCCTGCTCTGGCCACCCTCTGCTGCTGTCTTAGGAGTGGTGGTAGGAGTAAGATTCAACTGCCATTCTAGCTGACTTCTTTGCCTGGAATGGGGAAGGGCATCATTTTGTCCATCACCTCAGAGTATCTTGGGCCAGCCTTGTTGAAATACAACTTTGGTTTGGATCCTTAGGTACTCACTTTTTAATTCAAGAGAGGAGATTTCCCAATGGGCCCCCATCTCCCAGGAGTAGATTTTCTGTGAGGAATGCAGAGGTAAGGGAGACAGAAGCAAAACTTCATTCAGTGAACACCAACTCTGTTCCTTCACAGAAAGAAAGTTAGGGTTCAAGCCTTTGTTTCAGACAAGAGTTTTCCCCAGCCCCACCTGGAGACACCAGGGATCAAACTTGGGAGAGGGACCTTATACCAGAGATCTAACAGATCTACCTGTGGTTCAGGTATACACATAAATGGGAAGCAGGTTTGGGCTGAGTAGCACTTTCCCATTAGCGCCAGAATTTGCAATGCAAATGTCTGAAGTGAGCCTTCATTGTACAAGCTTCCTCACAATATGGAACCCTGCATAATCTTGTATTCTGATTTCATGGAAGCCTTTATGCACAAAGGCTCCCCTTCCTTCAAGACTCATTGCAATCACTGGTGCCAGGGGGCTGAAACTACTTGCAACTGGTTCACTCTTCTCATGGGTGTACAGTTAAACCATGAGTAGAACCTCCACTATTGGAGGCAGTGTGCTTACGAATACAGTTGCTAGAAACTGCAGGAGGGAACTGTTGAGCTCAGGTCCTGCTTGTGTGCTTCCCATAGGCATCTGGTTGACTGCTGTGAGATCTGAATGCTGGACTAGATATATCACAGACGTGATCCAGCACCTGAATGATGTTATTCTTTTAGAACACCTGATTAAGGCTATTCTTTGCTTGCAAAGTATTATTTCCATCACTGGGCCGTGACCTTTTACTTCAGTGCTAGCCATATTGTTCAAGCTGCAACAGAAAAGCACCAATAAATTACAGTACAGTAACTAAGGATTTTCACATGTGTTTTTCCACCAGATGTTTCTAGAATTCCTCTGTCACCATCCTAGCATCTGTTGTGTGATTGTTAAAGTATCCTGGTCAGAGTCTCTTCATCCTCCTTACACTGTGTAGAAATATAAATGCTAAACTAGAGGCTGGATCAACTGTGTTAGGTCCTTCCTTTCTAATATTTACAGTTGAAAACAGGTAGCAGAAGTGATGAGAACGGCAAGTTTTTACCGTATAATGCAAAGGGACCCAGTCGATCCTTTTACCAGGACTCATCAATTTTCAGGATATGTTCTGACAGCTTTTCCTCCTGCTGGCTGTAAAATAGCCGAGCAAAAGAGTTTGCTAAAGGGGTGATATTTCATGTCTCTAAAATTTTCTCACAGTCGAGAAATTCTGAAAGAGCATGTGTTCTGTCTTTTTCCTTAAAAGGGGACAGTGGGTTAATTTGTCTCACTGTTATTTATTGGTTTACTTATTTGACTAACAGCTTTGCTGCTTTTGATTGGGAACATTATTATTTTTTGGTAAAAAAAAGAAAAAGGGGGGGGGGGACGAATTTCTGAATTGCAAAAGTTCATAGCCAAAGGAGAATTTGAAACCTGGCTTCACTATAGCACACATGGTGGTGCTGTGGAGATCAATAACTTTGTGCACAGTTCATCCATTCCCATTGGTGGAGAAAGGTATGCTAATTTTTTACTCCTGACTTAAAGTAATAATTTAGATTTTAAACTTGCTACAAAATATAGGAAGCCCTGCTTTTACCCAAACATCTGATACAGCAAGAAAGTGTGTATGTCTCATGTGATGTTCATTAAATGCACGCGCACAAACATGTTTCTATTACTTTGCTTGTATAGCATGCTCTTTTGATGATATCACAAGCTTATACTTGGCTTCTCAGATGTAAAACACACTGAGTTCAAGGGGACTTGCTCTCAGGTGAATGGATAGGGGGTTGCCATCTTAAGTGCTTATTTCATTGGCCAGAACACACAAATACAGTAAACTCAAAGAAAATCCCCTCTTGTCAATGTAAAGGTCCCTGTGAATCTGGAGAGGAAGAATCAATAAATCATGTTCTTATGCATTTCTCTTTTCATTGCGATGTACATAAGATTTTTTAAAACCCTTTTTGCAGAAATTCCTGGGACAATCAGATGGATTGGCTGTTGCATGTAAAACTTGCCAGGGACTTTTGTAAACTTATAATTTCATTGTTTTATGCCAGAGTGTCTGGGGCAACCCAGTTTGATGGACTGGGTACAAGTAGTAGTAGTAGTAGTAGTAGCAATATGGTACAGTTATTAGTAATTTTATTGCTGTGGTTTCTATTTTGTTTTGTTTGGTACTATTTTATATATTTGAATGAACTTTGTTTTTGAACACTGACCATCATAGCTGTCAACTTTTCCCTTTTCTTGTGAGGAATCCTATTCGGAATAAGGGAATTTCCCTTTAAAAAGCGTTGACAGCTATGCTGACCATTGACCATGATAAAGAGATGGATTGACTGAGTAGGCTCTTTACATTAATATATACCTTTATTGTTAAATTGTTTTTTTAAAATACATGGTAGGTACCTGTCCCTGATTAATAGGCAGAAGGCAAATGCTAGCTTAGATATATGCGTGTATATTATTCAGTTTCGTGTTAGCCCCAAGCCATGTTTTGATGGATAGCAGGGTGATTATTTCGACATACAGAGCAGGGCTGGACTCCTGGCTGGCCTTTGTTTTAACTTTCTGTTGTCAATTTATTTCTGCCCTTCCCAAACTTAATGTTATCTCATCATAAAGAGCTGGCAGCAGAATGGCTGGAAGCCTGAACTTTAAGCATAGCACTTGTGATGTATTGAGCACTAATTGCTTAATGTGATCGGGTCTGTTGATCATGGTCTTTCCTTCAAAAACTAGATGGATAACAGTTTAATGTAATATGCCTTCACAAGTATTGTTCTAGAGTATTCTTCCATGCAGGGGGGGAAATGTCCTGGAATTGGCTCGTGCACTTAGTTTGGCTGCAGTCGTCAACGTGCTTAAGTAGAATAAATACCATATCTAACTGCAATTAATGGGGCTTCTAAGTGAGCATGCTAACAAACTTCTGCACTTAAATTAATTACTCAGAATCTTATCACGCCCATAATATATGAAAATCTCTTAAGGTCTTGAAGTTCATCAAGCAGAAGTTTAATCAAAATTATTTCTCATATTCTCTTAGGTTACCGTATTTTTCGCTCTATAAGACGCACCAGACCACAAGACGCACCTAGTTTTTGGAGGAGGAAAACAAGAAAAAAAATATTCTGAATCTCAGACGCCAGAACAGCAAGAGGGATCGCTGTGCAGTGAAAGCAGCAATCCCTCTTGCTGTTCTGTCTTCTGGGATAGCTGTGCAGCCTGCATTCGCTCCATAAGACGCACACACATTTCCCCTTACTTTTTAGGAGGGAAAAAGTGAGTCATAGAGCAAAAAATACGGTATTTTATCAGGTAGGCATCTCAGCATTCTTCAGCCTCCCCAGTTGTATATGCTGAGGTAATTCCTCCCATGGGGATTTTTCAGATCTGGAAGTGGAGTCAGCCAGGGAAGCTGCAGTGTGCTGAAGAAAAGTTTACAAGAAAGAAAAACATCCACACCACTCATGGACATTGATAAGGCAGAATAAAAAACCCACACCCCATTCTAAATTCAAGGAAATTCTAAAGTGTCCCGAGAATAAAGCAGAAAGAATGGAAACCTCCTTCTCAATATACGGAAATTTGAAGGACAGATTTTGTCACTAGTAAGAATTGACAAATTCTTGTGATGTGCATTTACATGGACAGACTTTTATTATTATAATGCCCTAAGGTGAAGCCTAATGACAATCTTGTTTTGTTTTTTATCTTTGAGAATACTTCAGAAAGTAATTAAAAAATCCATTACAGGAAAGACGGACTGGAAATGTAAACAGGGCTTGTCTTTGCACCGGATGGTGTCATGTGTACTGGTCTGTGGCACAAACAATATCTTAGAAATAATTGTACCAGTATTTCCCAAGTATTTCCTTTAAACCAACCAGAAACTTTTATTAGGCTCTTCATTTTATCCTTAGAGCTGCAGTTTCTCAGATTGTTCCCTGTTTCACTGGTGCCCTCAATCCTTTGACACCTGTAAATAAATATGTTGCCAGTGCAATTGGGCCAATGCTAGAGTGCAGCTTCCCCTCACACAGATTTGAATGGGTCTTGAGCACTGAAGCACAGCCTGCCTCCCACCACTGTTGCATAGCCCAGAGGCTGCAAACAACTAAAGAAAAAGGCAATTAAACGTATCACTTCAGAAAAGCCCGAACAACTTCACCATATTAAAAATAATTACAGAAGGAAAACAAGTGGAGTTTTGACAAGAGTAAGCAACAGCCTGAACAAATTAAGGAAGATTTGTAGGAATTATTTATAGCAACAAAAGTTGGTGATTTTTTTTTTAAAATTCTTCAGGAGTGGGGTGATCTGCCAAATTGTTATGCAACAATCACCAAGACCGATGAATGAATCTCAGCTCTGCAGAAGAGTATATTTAATTACTTTAACTTCAGCCCATTTCTACTTACTAGACAAATGAGACAGAGACACCACCCACAAAGTCATGTAAAGTGTCACTGAATCAAGCAGAAGGCAGTTGCAAGAATATTACTGAAATGAATCTGAGGCTTCTCCATAAAGATAATATCCATTGAATAAAGGGGATGTGAACATAGCCAAAGCTGTACCTACAAAGTCTCTTGGATTTTGTCAGAGATACTTAACAGCATACATTTGTTGCAGCTCTCAGGCTGCCAAATTACATTTTAAAGTTGCCACGGAGGAGATGCCAGAACTGACGCCTAGTGCTGGGAGGAAAGTGCCAAGGAACTAAAACCTAGGACTCTAGCAAAGGGACCAAACAGCCTTATTCTCTGTGACAGAGAATTCTCATAGTTTCCCAGAAAAGGAAAGTCCTTGCCTCTGTTCTCTACTGTGCGCCAGGGCCACTTCTACAGATAGCCAAAAAGTATTTTGTAGCTCCTAGTCCTACAGGGGGCATTTGTTGATATTAAAGGCCAATTGGGTCCTTTTGGGTCCATTTTTAAAAAAATGCAATTGCCGTTATGAAGTAAGCTGTCTTACTATTTATTTAGCATTTATTGCCAAAACAGACTACTAACTAACCAGTTTCCAAAATACAAAACCAATCACATCATTAATAAAACAACAACAACACAGAAATTTAAAATGCAGAATAATTAAAATTCACAATAAAGCAATCATATTGAAACAAAAATGTAAACATCTAGAATTAAGAAATCAAACGGTTCCATTAAAGCAACACAGCCACTCAAACAGGCAACTTGAGTCAAGAGAGCAAAAGGGATGTCTGTGCAAACAGGTGCATCTTCAAAATATGGTGGAATGGCAATACTGATAGCACCTCTCTTATTTCAGGGGGGAGTGCATTCCACAACATTAGTGCTTGCCACAGGTCAAGAAACCACAAGCTCCATGTCACCACAAGCACTTATGTGGTGCTTTTCACCAGGAGGGTAGGAGATCAACATTTTAATAAAATTAACATAAGGATGTTCACTTTGTCCAGGCCCTTTGGTTTGCAACAACTGAGCTGTCTGCATGCTGGCTCCATTATCCATTTTATTTATTTCAAAAATATTTCTAGGCTGCTTTTCCAGACAGTGCCCACCCAGCTCACCACACAAAAAAGGCTACCAAATAGCAACAGTGCAAAACCTAAAACTTCCCGGCACATATAAAAGCCAATTAAAAACATACCCTGCCAACCACTTAAGAATGTTTTCCACAGCAACATCAAGCCACAGCTCAGACAATACAGCTAATCGCAAAGCAAAATCAGCACCCCTGAATCTCTTTGTCTTAAAAACAATATTGTTGTCTTTAATGCAACCCTAAACGTACTTACCTGGGAGTGAGACCCATTGAACTCAATCAGACATGTGTCTGAGCAGACATGGATTACACTGTTTGTCTCCCATGTCAGTGTAACATTTACATTAGCAAGATAATGAATTTTCTGCTTTATTCTATCCTACCTTTCACAACATTCTTCCCAGAGGGGAGAGCACTGGGCCTGGACCCTTCCCTCATACGTGGGTGGGCGTCGCCTTCGACACTGCGCCCACAAGATGCTTCTAGTGACATCTCAGAGCAAGAAGCCAAACAGAAGGAATCAGAATAATGGGGAATAACATTCTGGCTCAACTTTTGGATCAGGCAGCTCGTACCAGATTAAGTAATTTAGCGCTTGTGAAACCAGAAAAGGCAAAAGCAGTGGAGAATTACCTTATAAAGATGGGCAGTTAGGTGGGAAGGTAACTGAACAAGGGTTGATAGAAATACTTGAAAAAGTGAGTCAGCAAACTGAGAAGAAAACAGCGGTAAAGTTCAACAGAAGGAAAGTTTTGGATCCTGATGAGGAAGATTAATTGGTGAAATGCAAATCATCTAGATGAAAAGTTTAAAATGATTATATGTATACACACACACACACACACACACACACACACGAAAATAGCCGTGAATTGCTCATTCATGCCACAGCAGAGTAGAGCATGAGTCACTGTAATACAGTCGGTATTTGTGTCTTCAATAGTTTGCATTTGTTATTATTTGTTTGCATTGCCAACACTATTGGACTGTAGCATCCCAAACACTTAAGGCAATGGTACAATCCATCACTTGCAAGATGCTGTCAGTATCACCTAAGAAGAAGTATACATGTATCTATTTCACTACTGAGATATATGTTCAAAACATGCCCCTCCAATCTCCTGCAAATAAAACCCAGGAAGCATTCATTTTTATATTAAAATAGATGCCATATATGCTTTTCTTAAGCAGCATCAACATGAGCACAACATACCATTGTAAGCAATCCTTAAAGTCAGGCAATAATTTTTTATTTATTTATTTAATGTGAGAATGTTTTCGGCAAGGCACAGTGACTTGCTTTTGAAATATTGATTTGCCACTAGCTCATAACATTTTATCTGTTTTTGTGTTTTATGATTCTTATGCTTCAGTTAGTCAGGTGCCCAGAATGCTGTGGTTCATGAACATTATAAAAAATTAATGTATTGTGTTTTCGTTATGAAAACTATTTCCAGACATTCTATAATAGTAGCCAAAAGAGAATAAAATACGTTTCAGCTCATTTGGAGGGGAGACTGCACATGAACATCCATTACCTTGTCACTGTTTTGAGAGATTGTCTTCAGTATGCATGACGTACCTGTTGTTTTCCAATCAAGCAATTCTTTGGCAAGTAATTTCAAAACATCTGTAAATAAGTGGGGCTTATATTTACCTTAGAGCCAAGCTAGATGAAACACCATGCACAACCTTAGCAATTGTATGAATGGTTTTTTTTAAAAAAGCAAACAGCAGGTGCAGAGGGCCTGAACTGGATTAGCACCCTGGATGGGGATAAAGGGCTTTATTTCATTAGCACCCAATTGGGCGGTCCTAAGCCCAATTGGGGGCCCTGCACTTTAACTAAAGAAAAAGCTCCCATTTGCACCAATGAAAGTTTTTCTTCCAATGCAAGTAGAAGGCAGAGGGCCCCTGTTCTGGATCAGGACCCCAATCTGGATTGGCCCTTCATACCCGATGTTTACCTTTTTTTTAGGCATTCATATGATAGCTCACTGACTGAATGGTATCTCCTCTAGTTCGGCTCTGGGTCTATACAGTCAGAGAATTAGAAAGCAATGTGTAGAATATTTCCAGATAGGAATTTGTCTAATCCTCTTTTAAAACTGTCCAACTTGTTGGTCATCACTATTTATTGGGGGAGAAAATTCCATAATCTAACAATGTGCTGTGTGAAATGCCCCATGAGCATATATGTGAAATTAGTAATTTTTTTGCCCCATGTATCACTTGTTTATGTTGAATTGCATTTGCCATCTCACAGCCTATGCCGTCAGTCTGGAAAGTTCCTTTTGGAACTCTTTGCAATTCCTTTTTTTTTGTTTTAACCACCCATGAACAGTTTTGTATGATCAGCAAATTCGGCTACCTCACTTTTCTCCCTTAACTCTACAGTAGTTCATTTATGAATTAGTTAAACAAAAAACCAAATGCTAACATTGTTCTGTGGTGGACTCCACTTTCTATGTCCCTCCATTGGGAGAACTGTCCATTTATTCCTACTGTGTCCTTCCTGTTACTTAAGCGGTACCTGATCCACCCAGAGGACCTTTCCTCTTTTTCCCAGACTGCTCCAAGATTCAGGACTCTTTGGTGAGGTACTTTGTTAAAAGCTTTTTGAAAATCCAAGAACATTATGTCAACTGGGAAAAAGCAGGCACCTGTTTCAAAACTTGTTTGGAAAAACCTACATAGATCTGCCTGCTACCTGCTCAGTATTGCCATAACAAATATATTGAAAAGCCGCTATTGTGTTTGGATCTGGGAGGGTATCCAAGAAAGTCTGGGTAAATAATTGCAGCAACTCTTATATCATGCCTTATACCTTGCCTGACGTGAGTAGCAGTTGTTCAAAGACAGGTTCCAGTCACAGGAAGGGCTCTGCTACCCCCTTTCTTTGGGGTTTATGTTCGAATATGATCAGAGAACCATTCCCCCTTCTCATCTTTTGACATAGTGAGGGCACGTGCAGCAAGGCTTGACCTCTTCTTCAGTAGGCTTTCCTGGGGCCAAGGAAGGGAATTACAGTGACTAATTAAACTTGTATCTATCATCCTGTTGAGATAAGAGGATTGGCAGAGGGATCAACTGCTAAACCCTTGCTTCACCTTCTGGCTTCAAGGGAAGTGCCAGACCAGAGGGGATGTCTGCCAAGAGAGCAGCTGCTTTCGAGCACAAGTCCATTCATACCCAAGTCTTGTTGAGTTCAAAGTGTACTTAGGAGTCCTCAAATGCCACGCCCCTCAAATATACAACAACAACACTTTATTACAGTCATAGACCAGCATAAGGAGGGAAGGATATAATCTTTTAAAATCATTTAAAATCTAAAAGCACACACTAAAAGGAGTTAAAACAGAATATCTATCTATCTATCATCTATCTATCATCTATCTATCTATCTATCTATCATCTATCTATCTATATCTATCATCATCTATCTATATAAGAATCCAAAGGAAGCTAAGAACGTCTAAAAGAAGGATTAGGAACCTCAGACAAGAGTGAAAGTGCACAAAAGTCTAGTATATATAGGACCACAGATATCAGTCTACAGAGCACTCCAATACGAGTGCCCATTATATCTAGTTTGTGGCACAGGTCATCATCATCCGTCGAATTTTGAGCGCTGCTGTGCAGAATCTGGCAACGTCATATGTTATAGCAGGATTGGCATCTGAAAGCAGCAGGGAGTATAGAATTGTCCTGTGCACCCTGGGTACTTATGCAGTGATGATAAGATGAGACTAGTATGAATGTCTCTACGATAAAGACACTGGAGAAGCTCATGCCCTGTTGTTTCTATTTGTCCAGAGTCACAGGGGCCCTGCCTCTCCAGATAAGCAATCTTCCTGTATCGGCCTTCAAGGACAGCTGAGGGGAGGGCCAAGGTCAAGGCCCTCCAGTGCTTAGGGGCTTCTAGTTTAGCTAGATATGCCATAGGGGAGACAGAGTACTGGAGGATTCATTGGCAATAAAAGTTGGGGTCCTGGCTAGATCCAGTTGGCACTCAGTGTCTGCAACATGTTGTTTTATTAGAGCTTTGGCCTGATTGTATCTCATGCCGAGTAGAAAACCTGGAGAGAAGCCCAGGGTTGAGATTTTAGTTACTATAGCCTGTTTCCATGTGGATTGAAAATCATTGTTCATAGTTAGTGGGGCAAGGCCAAGGGGAAATAAAGATATTCTGAGCCAGTAGTTGAGTATGGTCACCCACACTCTAGCCTCCACTTTTATGAAACCTGTTTCTAGTCTCAGGGTGGCATTAGAGACACATTTTGGGACTTGAAGGGCTGATCTTAGAAATTTGGATTGTACAGGTTCTAGAAGTGCAAAATTAGAGAAGGGGCCCATCTGGGCACCATAGAGAAGTTGTGCTATTGGTTTGGCTTCAAATAGTTTGAGTGCTGCAGGTATATAGTGGCCACCTCTTGTTTTAAGAAATTTAAGGATATAGTTCAGTGCCAGCGGTGGGTGCTTGTTCTGGTTCTCCTTGTCTTCTAAGAACTACCCAGTTATTTACTTACCCATTAACTGGAGCTAGAACAAGGCCAAGCAAGGACACATCTTCCCAAGAAAGGAGGGAAGATAAGTGGGGGGCAAAGGTGACAGAGGGACGCGAGAACATAGGCTAATCACAGGGAAACGGAGCAGAAAGCAGGCAGGACCAGCTCTAACAGTATGCAGAGTGAGGTGTAAGAACAGGGATGGGGAACTTGTGGCCTTCTGGATGTTGTTGGGCTCCTGGGCCCAGCCAGCATGGCCAGTGATCAGGATGAAGGGAGTTGCCATGCAGCAACTTCAGCAGTGGGACTTGTGGGTTGCCCAACAGTAGGAGGAGCCCAGTCAATCACAGGCAGAACCAACTAATTCTGGTTTTGTCCCCAGCTTCCTCCTCTTAGCCAGTGTGGTGTAGTGGTTAAAGAGCGGTAGACTCGTAATCTGGAGAACCGGGTTCGTGTCTCCGCTCCTCTACATGCAGCTGCTGGGTGACCTTGGGCTAGTCACACTTCTTTGAAGTCTCTCAGCCCCACTCACCTCACAGAGTGTTTGTCGTGGGGGAGGTAGGGAAATAAGATTGTTAGCCGCTTTGAGACTCCTTTGGGTAGTGATAAAGCGGGATATCAAATCCAAACTCTTCTTCTTCTCCCTGGTGAGTTCTACAAAGACAACAGACAGCCAGGTTCTGAGTAAGAAGGCAGGCGGGTGGAGGCTGGCGAAGGGCAGACTGAGGTTGGTGGGGCATCAGCCTCCACTGATGTGGTGGGTCACAGGTTCTCCATTCCCATGTTAGGCGATAGAACTGCCCTTTATCTGCTAAGTGCCAATGTTAATGAAATATTTGGTTGCTAGCCTGGACAGCTTCTGCAAATGGAAGAACTATCTTATCCAGCAGCAAATTGTATTGGGCTAGCTTTAGAAGGAGACAGTTTCCTGCCCTACTGATTTCCATAGTGCAGGTGGAAGGAGAAGAGAAAATGAGTAGCAGTTGAAATCTCAAGGAACACACGAATGCTGAAATTTTCAGGATTCTAGGTAGAACCACAGAACACACACACAAGTGCTCAGGAACATAGGAAGTTGCCTTACACTGAGGCAGACTATTGGTCCATCTTCCTTAGTATTGTTTTACACTGTTTGGCAGCAGCTCTCCAGGGTTTCTGATAGAAATATTTCCCAGCCCTTGGAGCGTTCTGTATTTAAAGCAGTTTCCCTATCACAGTTACGGCTTTCCCCTAGATATTAGGTCTTCATAGATATTCCATCATTTGGTTTCCACCTGCAAGGAGAGGATATAGCCAGGGGGCAGAAAACCTATATCCCACATGGTTCCAGCTCTCCATGTGAGGACAGCAGGACTGGGACCTCTGCTGGAGACCCTAAGAGGGAAGCAGCCAATCAAAGGTGACTTTACTGAGCTTGATATAACATTGGGCTGAGTAAGGATGAGCATATTTTTCACCTGTGCACTTAATTCTTTAAAATGTAGAAAGGATCAATTTACTGCTTCATCATCTTAGTGATATAATAGAGGCAATGAATTCTTACACAGTGTCACTCTTCCAGCCACCCTTCTCATGTGTGTTTAGGATATTCTGATTTACAGTAAATAATAAGACACACAAATGAGATCCGTAGGATTCCCCACCCCTTCTTTCTTTTGTATCACAGCAGTAAGATTCTGGTGGAGACACCTGTCTTCCTTGTCTACTTAGCAGGTGAAACAGCTCTAGAGCGCATTTACTGTCAACAATGTTCAAAGCAAATATAAAATGATGTGAAGCCAAACAAGGTCACCTTTGATGACTTGGAGAACCGTTGTGATTGGAAAGAATGCTGTCACATTGGAAAGAAGCTCATCGGATAGGCTTTGTGTATATATGTATTTTGTCTGTGTTTATAGTTTTATTTGCCCATTCATGCCTTTTAAAGGAGAGATCTTTATATTAGAATGAGGCATTCTAATTTCTCTGTATTTCAGTTGCCTTAGTGCATGCAGCCTCCTTATATTGAATCAGTAATGGAAATTCCTAAAGAGGCATTATTTGGGGAGGGTCAGGAAGCAATGTTCCTCTGCCTGTGTCTCAGATCACTTGTGATTATTCCCCTAGGGCAGCTATAGCACTGGTTATGATGAGGTATGAAAAGTAATCACAACAAGCTGAAATGTGCTGTTTGGGAACAATTTGCTCTTGTATATCTATGGGCCTTTGAACCTTGCTGCAGATTTTGTCTCTGAAATCTCTCTCCGACTCACAAAATATGAAAGTTGTCCCGGTGCTAAACATTCATTATATTATCTCTTAGTGTCAGTGCTCCCGGCCACAACTTTTCGATTCCTCAATAATGGGCCACATCAGCTCCTCTAGTTTATTTTGTTTCTGTTGCATCTCTTCATAAAATATTAAGGTACCTCTTTACCATTTAGGAAGGGAACTCGTTCCTGAACTGAGCTCAACTTGACCTAAATTGCAGATCAGCCATGCAACATTGTCCTTAAAGGCGGGTGATGATATCATCATGAGGGATGTGCCAGATTTTCTGCCTGTGGAAAAAACTGGGGCAGAAAGGAGGCTTGGGGTGGCGGCAGCACAAAAGACTCCCTGGGGGGAAGGGGGGGGAAGATCCAAACATACGTTTTTGAACTTTTTAATGTGTGGCATTCTCCCTCTCCTCTGATCCCCCTGCACAATTTCCTTATCACACACTGCACCCTGTCAGTCAGATGAAACCATGTGATGTAGCCTGATTTGACTCTTTAATGTCATCATCACTGAAGGCAAATGAAATAGTATTGCTTTTTGTGGTAGGTGCACACCTGCACTATCAAGGTGAGCAGGCAACATTCTGTCTTCCTACACTAGGCAACACAACCCCCCCCCCTTGCAGCATAGTGGGGGAAGACATGCAGTGATGCCAGGTTATCTCAGCACCATAGACTCCTTTCCACCCTGCCCTAGCCCCTTGAAATGGGGGGGGGGCTTTGTGCGGGTAGGGAAAGATTTTGCCCTAAGGGGTTCCACTATTCATTGCCACTTATATCGGCTTTAGATATGAACTGTTGGATAAATGAAGCTATATTGTAAAAAAAAAAAAGTGGGAGATTATATTGAATCCGTTGTGGTTAATGAGCAGCTTTGAATTATGTATGGATTTGGTATACATGTGTGCCCTGACAATTCAGCCTATTTCTAGGGGGTTGGACTCCCAGGGATTTATGAATGCAATGTGAATATGAGCACAGAAGATTTACGGATACTCCAAGCAATTTTGTAATTTATCTCCAAATTGCCTGTTGGCCGAACCTATGCTTGAGTGGCCAAGTAGTATTGACATGGTTTTTGTGCCCATGCTAGTTATTGCGTATTCCTTATCTGGGAGAAAGATTGTATTACGCGCTGCTGAGTTTCTTGTGAGGATTTAGTATAACCGTTGGCAGCAACTTCCCTTATGTGTTCCTAGTAGTCTGACAATTGAGAGTTTGCTTTTTTGTGTCACACAGTGGGACCATCAGAGTAGCAGTGAAGGTCCCCTTCCTACATAAGGACCCTCACTGAACAAGAAGGAGCAGCGGAGGCTGGTTCACAAGCCCCACTTACTCCAGCCAGCCTCCACCTGCCTGCCTCCTTACCTACAGCCACTCCAGCGGGCAGCACTGCCTGCCAGCTTCCTCTTGCTTAGTCTCAGCATTGGCCTTGTAGAACTCAGCAGAGAGGAGGATAGAGAGAAAACTAGAATTAGTTGGCTCTGCCTGTGATGGCCTCTGGCGCCACCTACTGATAGTCTCCTTGCCTCCCACCCTGTCAGTCTCTGAGCACCAGCCTCCAAGTGATAAGCAGAGAACATGGGGTTTGTTTATGTAATAGGTTCTGCTGTCCCTGCTTTTGCTCTTGTCCAGCATGCACATTGCAGAGAATTGTGACAGACCTAATGCTACCCCTTGCATTTCATGGCTTTTTGGACCCACTGTTTATAAACTTTCTTCGCTTTCTCGGTGTCCCATGGAGTGGGTGGGTGGGTGGGTGGGTGCACGCATGGATGTATGCTGACCAATATGTTTGGCAATGGAAGACATTAACATGACATGTATCGAAGTGACAGGTTAGCTGTAAGTGCGCAATTTTGAAGTACAAAGTGGGTGTGCAGTGGGAGGTGCTGAGTCAACTTGCTACCCAGTTCATCCTCCAGGAATATTTCCCCCCAGCTGGGCTGCAATATCAAGAAAGCATCCTATGATGGGCACAGGTGAGCACGATCTGCACCAGGTCACACTGTTGTTTCTTGCTCCCCCCCCCCCATCCATCATGACATTATTTTGTCAACACAATTGGTAAACAGAAGTGGTGAAAGAGTCACCAGAGTGCCCCCCCCTGAGCCCAGTTGCCTGAATGTGTATGTAGCTGCACATGTTTCAAAGATCACCTGCTAAAGCAGGAAATGGGCTTGCGGGTGAAGTGCCGACCTCTTCTCCTTTCTGTGGTTAACAGTGTTAATTTGTTGGGGTAGAGTTGCATTATTTATGCTGACAGCAAGCGGGGAAGTGATGTGTGCCTTGGCAAGGGGGACAAAGGGTGGGACTCATAAATAAGGACATTTCAAAATCACTCCGCAGTTACCCTACCTAGTTACCCCCTAGCTGAGAACATGTCGCAAGGGATAATTTTTATTTTTAAAGAACCAGTTGATATTCTAAGGAAGCCATGTGCTTCGTGAAATGTACATATATATTCACTTGAGGCAGAAACAGTGAGGAGTGCTTGACGTGTTGGCCATCCAACAGGTTTTGGCTAACTGTTACCTACTTACGATGCTGATTTAGGAGCTGAGCTTCTGTCCATCCATAGCCCATTCCCTGGGGTCAGCTTTTCCCTTAGCTGGAACAGATACTGGAAGGCAGCCTGACCAGAAGATGAGACAGTAGGGCTGCAAAGGCAAAAGTGGCTCTCCCCACACCCATTCCACTTCATGCATTCATGGATTCATAGCCTTGTAGGGTTGGAAGGTACCCCAAGGGCCATCTAGTCCAACCCCCTGCAATGCATTGATACAGCAGAGTCACATTTCAAGAAAGAGACCTGCTCCTGTGGCATGCAGTTTACCTGAAAGTATTTCAGTTGCCAGTGGTGCTTGTAGTAAGAGATGGATTTCCATTCTGAAGTCAATAAATTGTGAGTAGGCACTAAATGCCCTGAGAATGCTGACTTGTTCTTGGTCTTTTGTGGTGTTTAAAGTGCTCTGAAGCGTCTGAAAGAGGTCATTTTGAAGATTAAGGACAAATTTCCTGAGGCAAAGCAAATAAGTATCTTAAAATGTTTTCTCTTTAGGCACTGCTCTTCCTTGTGGACAACATGATTTTTGTATGCAAGAGTGAATAAAAAAATACAGCAGATGAAGTAGAAAGATTAGTACTATTATTTATTAAATTTATATTTAATAATAATACTAATACAAAAGAAAAACAAAAGAGAAGTCAAATCGTCTTAGTTCTAGAATACTGCAAGAATTTAAAACTTAGTCTTGTAAATTTTTGTTCTATTTTTTTCAGCAGTTGCATCTTATATCACCTTTCTTCCCTTCCTCCCCCATCTAATTCTTCCTTGGTTTTCACTTTCGGTGTGACTTGCTGTTCATTCAAAACACTTTTAATAACCTAACTATATAATGCAAGCAAAACCAATACCCTTTTGTCAGTCAAGGTTAAAGTGGCTTGATTAGCTCATGTGCGGACACATATGAAAGAGGTAGTCCAGTGTGTTCTTAAAAGCCAGTGTGGTGGTACTTAGAGTGTTGGACTGGGAGATCAAGGTTTAAATCCTGTTCAGCCATGTAGCTTGTTGGGTGATCTTCGGTGAGTTGCTAACTCTCCGCCTAACCTGCTTTACTGGGTTACTGCAAGGATAAGACCATATACACAACCCTTAACTCCTTGGCGGGTGAAATGATAACTAAATCAAATCTAATTCTAGTCATGCCTAGATCACCATTAAACAATAACCCATGATTCTTTGAAACGGCAAATACTGCAGGTCTGAATGCAGGTAGTATCACTGAACTCCTTTTGAGTCTCTGCTTCACCATCTTGCTGATTCTCCACTACACCCCAGAGTTCAAACCCATAATTAACCTACTGAACTCAACAACAAGAGACTGAGGAACAAGAGCAAAGTAGATTTCAGAGAAGCAACAGGCATTTGTCCAGATAATGACATTCAGAACACTTCAGTCACCAGGATTAAAGTTCGATATAAACTGAGTCTGAATCAAGACTGAGGGGATGCTTTTGAGAAATGTGGTGTGGGAGAAGTGACATTTAACTTTCACATATTAGACTAAGCTGATCAGTGTGCTTGCTGGTGCCTAACCCTGGCTGCTGCCTCCACCAGCCTGTTCATATAAAGAAGTCTATAGTAGATCCTGTGGTTTCAAAAGAGCCAAGTTAGAACTGGCACAGGATTATGTGTATCATTTGAAGTTGATTCAGTTGGCTTTCCAACCATCTGAATGGAGCTGGTGTAGCAAATAGAGATGCTGTAGCAAAAAGAACACACAAACCCTTCCAAAAAAAGCCTGCCATCTTTCTGCCCTGGATAACACAAACGAGAAGGACTCCAACTCCCATCAGCCCCAGTGGCCCATGGCCAAGGCTAATGGGACTTGTAGTCCAACAATATCTGGTCCAAATCAAATGCATTTCACGATTTACAAGATAATAAGGTTTAATAACCTTATTAATGGATAAGTCAGTTGGTCAGAGCATGGTGCTGATAATGTCATGGTTGCAGGTTTGATCCCTGTATGGGACAGCTGCATATTTTTGCACTGCAGGGGGTTGGACTAGATGATCCTCAATGTCCCTTCCAACTCTACAGTTCTGTGATTCTAATATTAATTGCTGCTGAAATAGCCATAAACACTGAAGCTTGTTAGGCACCAGCTTTTGCCCGAAACCCACCTTGGAAACATTCTGACTTCCAATATTCTTAAAAAAACAAAACCTGCAAGTGATCTAGAAGGCTTATCATTTGTAGAGAAGAGCATCCTAGCAGTGCCCTGACAATGACAAATTGAGTGTTTAGGTGTGCTGGATTTGCAAAGTAAGACATGCCCGCCAGGTCTGCAAAAGAATGTGTGTGAGTTAAAGCTTTCACCAGAAAGAAATTTTGAAGAAAGCAAGGTTGCTTTAGGCAAATTCTGCAGCACCGCTTAGGAAAAAAAAATCTGACTATGGGAATCAGGAAAGACAGCCTCAGGGACTGAAAGAAAGCTGTGGTGTCAGGCTAAAATGGATCACTTCACTCAATTAGATACATTTCATGAGGTTGGTTTTTTTTGAGATCTTTGCAAGATGGCTGATCTTCTGTGCCACCTAATTTTCTGTATGTCTTCTAATGCTTTCATTTCCATAATTTTGATTGTAGAATGCTATCTCATCATGACTTATGTCTGCTACATAGATACAGTGGGGTAGTACAATCTGACAAGAAAACTAATATGACACAGTGGTATGGTGAAAGAAGTTACAGTGGTACCTCGGGTTACATACGCTTCAGGTTTCATACGCTTCAGGTTACAGACTCCGCTAACCCAGAAATAGTGCTTCAGGTTAAGAACTTTGCTTCAGGATGAGAACAGAAATCGGGCTCCGGCGGCGCGGCAGCAGCAGGAGGCCCCATTAGCTAAAGTGGTGCTTCAGGTTAAGAACAGTTTCAGGTTAAGTATGGACCTCCGGAACGAATTAAGTACTTAACCTGAGGTACCACTGTATTTTCCATAGCGAGCAGCTAGGAAATAATCATTTGCCCTGTGAAGCACCTTCACACCATGTGGGCCTTAGAAAAGCTAAAAATGGTCTTGGGATTGTTTCCTTTGGTAGATTGAAACAATCCCATGACAGGTACCTGATGAGAATTTCAGCTGCTTGTGGTTTGCATAAACTGCCTGCCTTCCTTCCTTCCTTCCTTCTGTGTGTTTCATATTCAGATCACAAAAAAAGGCTTTAAAAACAAACTCCATCTTCTGCAAAACATTTTAGATGGTAGTGCTTTTTTAAAAAAAATCTATCTTATTTTCACGGCATACTCCTGGAGTGATAAAATTGCTAGATGGAGAGCATACATTTTCTTCCCTTAAAGATTGTTTCATAAATAATGAAAATAAATGCCTGAAGTTTCAAGGCTCCAAATTGCCGGGGGAGGAATCAGAATTCAAGGAAATAAGATAAGACCAAAAGATGCTATCACTTATTCATCCTTAGCATGGTGAAAGGGAATCCCCTAATTATTGCTCCCACCCCTTACATTTGTGAAAGACAAATTAAGATGGATAGTGGTGGGTTGTCAAGTTCTTTCAAGTCAAATTGACTTACGGTATGACTGCAAGTCTCATAAGTTGCCACCTTGGTTAAACCAGATTTAAAAATAAAATAAAAATAGATCTCTGATCACAGTGTATTTTTAATATTTCCTTGCAGCTGATATAAATGAACAGAAAAAAGAGCTGTCCTTACAATCAACTCAATTCAAAGGTGAGCATGTAACAGGTATGTTTGTTTCTCTCCCCTGCCTTTTCCTTTCACTACCTTTTCGGGCTCCAGCCCTGTACTTTATGCAGCCCTGAATGTACTTTATGTTAGCAGATTTTTTGTGTGGTGTATTTGGACAGGATTATACTGTTTTATTCTTAAATATTTAATGTGGGTTTTTTGTATATATTTTTCTGCTTCTATGTGTGGAAAGAGACCTTGAAAGATGTTTCAGCTCTAAAAGAAAAAGCGATTCTGGCTGTGAAGCACTCAGAGGCTGTTTGGTTGATTAATCTTCTGCCTTTTAACAAATTAGGCAACAAATTTAACAAAGTTAGTTCATTTGCATGTTACTAGAACTTCAGTACAGATAATTTTTAAGAAACACCTTATAATTCAATATAGGCTATATAATTCAATATAGGCTGAAGTTAATTACCTGCCCTTCACCACAGGGTCCCGGGGCAGGTCACAAAAATGTAAAATACAATATTAGAAGCATTTTAAAACAAATTACAATCACAACTGCAGTGGATCCGAAAAATATGTATCTCAAAAGTCAAAGGAAAGAGGCGTGTCTTCAGAGGAAAGCTGTAAAATGAAGATGCCAGATGCACCTCTGTGGAGGGAAATCCACAATTTAGGGCTGCCACAGAGAATGTGCTCTCCTGGGCCATCCACACCCTGAACTTCTGAGGGTGGTGGAACTATCACGGGGTTCCCCTCTGCTGAACTTGAGAGGGTCCGCAGGGAAGGAGGCAGTTTTTCAGACATACAGTGGTACCTCGGGTTAAGTACCTAATTCGTTCCAGAGGTCTGTTCTTAACCTGAAACTGCTCTTAACCTGAAGCACCACTTTAGCTAATGGGGCCTCCTGCTGCTGCCGCGCTGCTGGGGCACGATTTCTGTTCTCATCCTGAAGCAAAGTTCTTAACCTGAGGTACTATTTCTGGGTTAGCGGAGTCTGTAACCTGAAGCGTATGTAACCCGAGGTACCACTGTATAGCAATACTGTTTGCATAAGGAAGAGTCATCTTAAATAGTTTCTTTTTAAATTCCCTATAATTTATTATGCCAAATTAAAAATAGCTTCACATTTACCCTTAACTCATATGCTATCAATTAATATTCCCCCTCAATGATTCAAACTGGGCTCCATAGATTAATCAACCAAACGCTAGCTGATTAATCAACTGATTTAATCTTGCAGTACTAAAAAAGATCATTTCCCATGATACAAATTCCTCAGCTTGTTAGCCCTAAGTTGAACTGCTTGTTGGGAAGACCAATAAAGACATCACTTGTAATACAGTCATGGGTCATGGCTATTGTGTGTGTTAATGGTGCTGTGACTCTGATGTCCAATAATGACTCAGCAGATGAAGGGCCAATGAAATCAGGAGGAGATCCAGTAGCACAGCCCACAGAGGTGTAGAGGCCACCACTGAGCTTGATACTGCAACCAGGAACCTTGTGAACCTGATGCCATCAAACCAAGATTCCCATTGACTGCAGCTCCCATGTCAGATCCCACTAAGGGGCTGCATCCTTGCTGCAAAGGGCCTTGTGTGCCACTGAGTCAGCGGGCAGCAGGCCCAACGACAACAGAGAAGTGATAGAGTGGCATCTTGATGCCAGGGGCCTGTCCCTTTAAGAATCTCCAGCAAGAGGGTGCATTGCAGCCTGGGAGAGATAGTCAGTCCAGGGGCCAAGTAAGAGCTCAGTCAACCACCAGCTCTAGGCAAGGCAAGTTGCCTCTTCTCTGGGATTTGTCCAGGGTTCTGAAAAGCCTTGTTTTCTCAGTCTAGGTCAGGCATAGGCAAACTCCGGCCCTCCAGATGTTTGGGACTACAATTCCCACCATCCCTGACCACTGGTCCTGTTAGCTAGGGATGATGGGAATTGTAGTCCCAGACATCTGGAGGGCCGGAGTTTGCCTATGCCTGGTCTAGGTCTTGGCCAGCTAATTTGTTACGCTTCCTCTACCAGTTAATCCCTTTCCCTTGCTACCTGTTAGGGAAACTAAGGGAAAATGTGAGTGCCTGCAGGCCAAGTTGGAAATGAGCCCATTACGTGAAACAGTAAGATGGGTTTACTGCTCGCATGACGTGCAGGTTAAGGCCTGGTTCCGTAACATGCAATTTCCAAACCTTTGTGTCCATGTGTCAATCTGTCAATCTTCACTTAGATCAGGATGGGAATCCTCAGGCTTGGGGTCTGAATGTGGCCCTCCAGGCTGCACTACATGGCCCTCAGGACATGCCCCCCCTCACCAGGATGCTTCTCTCACCAGCCCTGCTCTGCACTCTTCTCACGTGCTTTTGCCTGGCTGGAATGTGTCCTGAGAAAGGCCTCTTGCTTGTCTGGATGGAGAATGCGTTTGTGGTGTTTTGCAAGCGGAAACCTCCAGCTTTTGTTTGGCTGCAAAAGATAGGCCACATCTGTTGCTCTACCACTCTTGACTTGGGCACAGGCCACCACTAGCATGTGATCCCTGGAAGCTCCCCCACAAAGTAATATGGGTCTTGGGCTGGAAAACATTCCCCACCCCATCTTAAATCAAAGGGTTTTTTTCTATCTTAAAAAACAACCTAGAATAGCTGTCATCAGCCAATACATCATTACTATTTGACATGACTGCACACAGTCACTTGACGTGTCATTGCTATTTTGCATGACGATAACGCAGACTTCTATTCCACAAGCAGCTCGATCCTTCAAGTAAAAACTGATAGCATGTGTGACAGGGATGTCATCTGAAGTATTTATTGAGCTCCAAAAATAAGCAGGTAAAATATGTAAACAAGCAGTGACTAGTTGCTTCACTGGAAATGGTACAAGTTGCCCACGATCACTGATTAATCTGCTGCTCTCTCTGTCACGGTTTGTCTGACATTGTCACAGATAACCAAGGTCACGTATCATTAGTCTGGAAAGGACCAACTTTCTGCTCTTCAGCATCTCTGTTGGGTTCCTTGCTTGTTTCAAGGGGCTGCCTTTACCTGTAGCCTAAAGGAGACGTCATAAAATCGTACTAGCACCTTTCCTTGTAGTGCTCTTAAGGGAAATTGATTTGATTGGGTGAAAGGGCATGGGGGGGGGAGAGAAGGGTTAATTCCCTTCCCCTACTATGATCCATTGCTTGGAAGAGAAAAAAGCATTGGGAGACCCAGTCAAAGATGTTCTGTGTCACGTATAGTTTGACTCAAATATTTTTCTTCTTTATTTTTATTTAATTAAAACATATATATAAACTGCATTCAGAGAATTCCTGAAATTGCATATAAAATATAATATGGTTCATAAAGCTGTGTTAAAACTTTTTTTAAAAAATGATTGAAAGGGACACAAACAATGCCATGGAATTTCTAGTATAATGCATCGTGAAGGATTGCAGAATCAAGGCATGAACATTTTCTAACTTAGGAAACAAAAAAAAAATCCATAAAGATTTTTTTTTAAAAACAAACAAATTCATGCTCAGGTTTATTATAGGCCCTTTATGACACTCTTTGACGTTGCTGCAATTAGGATATCGTGCAATTCAATGAACCTTCTCCAGTGGTTTCTTTAGCATTGGAAATTGCCTTATAGCTAAACACACAGCAGGCATCTGTGCTTTGCTTGAACTTCCATCACAGGCATTGATTGCCTCTTGGTTTCTTTCAAGGAAAATTGGATGGACTGATTTATAAAATTTTGTGGTAGCAGATACCTCACACCTGGCTATGCTCAGCTTGGGTAGGTCTTTGAATGCAGTTGACATTCTGGCAAGATATTTCAGCAGTTTGCAGCTCAGAACTACAGAATATGATCACTGTAATTCAACCACCATGGGAATAAGCCCATTTAATTCAATGAGAGTTATTTCCCAAGTACACATTAATGGTTTGGACCACTGGTTGAAGAACTGGGAATCTACCATACATGGAGTCCATTAGTCCATCTTCCTCAGTATTATCTCCAATGACTGGCAGAGGGTGACTGTGTTTGGTTCCTAGCCCCTCGGATAACACAATGCTCTCACCATACATTTGGCAGCTGTAGCAGATGACATGGTCGAGCAGGCCTGTCCATCTGACCTAGTTGGCCATGCCGCTGCTGTTTATTACTAAAAGGAGCAAGGCAACAATGAGATTGGAGTAAGGGGTTGGAAGAGATGATCTCCAAGGTCCCTTCCAACTCCATGATTCTATCAGTTCTGACGGTCAGAACAGAGATAATCGCACTGTAACAAGTGTACCAATTATAATTTTTATTTATTATTATAAAAAAATTTGTTATGAAGCAAATGCATGGGTGTACTGTAAAAATTTTCCTAGGGTAATCTTAGTGAAATACCCATTTTGTGCATAATGCTTATAGAAAAAATCTTCTGCCCATGCAATCCTATGCATTCTTACTCAGAAGTAAGTCCTGTTGAGTTCAGTGGTGCTAAGAGGAAGAAGAAGAGGAGGAGTTTGGATTTGATATCCCGCTTTATCACTACCCTAAGGAGTCTCCAAGCAGCTAACAATCTCCTTTTCCCTTCCTCCCCCACAACAAACACTCCGTGAGGTTTCTCACAGAAACTCCTCAGTAGGTAGGAGTTTTGCAGCTTAGATGGAGACTGAGCAGAAGAACAGGACGTTTGGTTTTGTGAAGGTTCCTTAAGACAATAATCACTTGAACAAACACAAAAAATGCAACAAATTATAAAGCGCTTCATTCTTTTGCCTAGGATAGTCTATTACAGTGTGGCAAGAGTGTGTTCTTCTGTAAACCAAAAGGATTGTGCTGCCCTCTTGTGTTCCTTTGCTTAAATAGCTTTTTTAAAAGGTTGAATATTGCAACTCGGTTTCTATAAAGATGGCGAAACCTTGATCACAGTGCAAAAAAGGAAATAAAGAAGTACAAGTGGTTTTGATTAAGCCAGATAAGGTATGTCCCACACCCGAGCCTCTTTCAATACTATTAAATACCGGCCATGTCACCAGGCACTAAATCCTAATGGTAGAGCTCCTGGCAATAAGCTTGCCAGCTTTATTTCCTGGCACTACTAAACAACAGAGTTCAGCAAGGAAGCTTTCCCCACCACTAATCTTCATATCAGAAAAAGCTTCACCTGTTAATTTTCTCCATGTGAGGAGATGTGCTCAAAATGGCACAAGAACCCACAAAGAAGGTGACAACCCAAGTTCTGAAGAGTAGACAAAATTATAGGCTCTGCCCTTCCATTCTGCCCCTGACATTGGCACAGGGTGGTGAGGGGCAAAGGAGAACAGGGTTCCTGCACTTTGAATAGTTGGGGCAGAATTTCAGCAGAACATCAGCATGGATGGCTTTAAAAGAAGATTAGACTAATTCATATAGAATAAGACTATCAACTGCTACTAGCCACAGTGGCTATGCTTCTGAATGCCAGTTGTTGGGAACCTCACGCGGGCAGAGTGCATTTATGTCCTGCTTACGGGCATCCCACAAGCATCTGGTTGGCCATTTAAGGATGCTGTGATCCTGTTATAATGTGTGGGTAGTATGCTTGCCAGCAGGACACTTAGAAAGCCAGGCAATATTATCTGTCTCAGGTTGATAGTGGCTCACAAGCCAGAGCAGGATGGGGCAATGATGTCCATCTAGCCTCGCAATGCAGAGGTTGCGGCTGGTAACTGAGAAGGGGAGGTAGCAGGGATGTCTGCAACCAGTGGAGCCAATCTGATGTTCCCAGCACTGCACATGCAGCATGCCAGCCTCTCTGCTGTCTCACCCCTCTCCTCAATTTCAGAAGCTAGGTGAGCAATGTCACCCCACTCTGCCCTTCCTGGCACAATTGTCTAAGGCGTATCAACAACTTTTGCACTTTACTCGGTCCCTACAATCCACCAGAAACTTCTGGGCATGGTTTCTGTTTATTCAGGCATTCAAGATAATAAGAATCTTTTATTTAGCATTGGCAGTTCTGTTAACATCTCATCTGTGTTTGAAGCAAACTTGCATCTGAGCTCACATTCTGAACGATAGTAAAATAGCTGGATCTAGCTGGCTGGAAATGCCGACCTATGCAGGTGAAAATAATGAACGTGAATGTCAAGGAGGCTGGTTTCTTACCAACTTCCTCAGGTAATACAGATGTGTGTCTCATGCTCAAGTAAGCAACAACCAATATAAATATCTGTGTGTAAAATTGATCCCATCTTATTTTTTTGTTAAGCACTGTGCTGTAGCATCTGTTGTTTTTTTGTGGGCACCCAGTGAAATAGTTTTACATGCTTCTCTCTTAAGTCATTTAGATTCCAGTTGGTGATGCGAGATATTATTGTAAGACGAAGGTCACTAGAAAATCTCTAGCTAGGAGTGTTCTTTAGCAAATTCAGAAAGGGCACGCAGTGATGCCTGATAAATACAGGCAAATGGTTGCCAAGCAACCACCAGTGTATGCGCTACTCAGAAACAGGATGAAGGGCCTACGTGAGAAGGCACCTCCATTATGATGTCAGACATCAGGCCAAAACCTTGTTGCCACACCCCTTGTCCCCCAATTTCTGCCAATTTCAGCATCGGCGCTGATGGCTGGGCCTTTTTCAATCCTGGCAAGAGCTTCTGCCCAGATACTAGGGCTGCTAACTATTCAGCTGGACTCTGCAGTTGCAACATGCATCAAGACGGCATTAGCAGCTGATAACTTTTGTCTCTCTGCCATGATATACACACAATGATTAGGTACATGACAACCAATGAATTGCCTGCACACTGGTGTACACATGGTGCAGGAGCAACAATCTGCAGCCTGATCTGTCATCAGTTCCTGAAGCCCTTATCATTGTTGCCTTGTCACCTGGTGGGATAAGAAAGAGACCATTTTTGCCTATAGCTCCTAAATTATTTCTCCCCCCCAAGGAAGGGCTCACCTGGCTCCTCCCTTGCTTCTTTCAAATGGGCTCTTCAGAACTTTTTTAGATTCATTCTAGGCTGGTCAATTAGGGGAGATGGGGCAGTGCCCCTCCAACCTCGGTCTGCCCTTAGTTAGCTCCTCACATGATTGCCTTCTTCGTTATAAGCAGGCCAGGAGTTGGCACTATCCGCCAGCTTCCTGCTTCGTAGTCTCACTGTTGGTCTTTGCAGAACTCAGCAGTGAGGAGGATTGTGACAAAGCCAGAATGAAGTGATTCTGCCTGTCTGGTTCTGGCACCACTGACCATTGGTCTCCTTGCATTCCACCCTACCACTCCCTACAACATGAGACATTGGTGATAGAGGTCTGTCCATATAGTTTTTATTACAGAGATGTAAGAGTTGAGTGTTGTCAGTATAGTTATAGAATACAAACCTTCTTTTTGCTTTGTATTTCTTGTGTACCATTTAGAGACTATTGTGTTTGCATTAGTATATAAATTGCTTAGATTAAATGCAATGAATGAATGAATGGCAGTATTGCACCCCAAATCCCTGGATGTCAGGGCTGGAGTTAGGAATAGGTTAGCAATAAAACAATAAATCACCCAAGGTCAGTGAAGTTAACTCTTTATTCTTGTTTCCTTTATTGTGATCACTCACAGTGGTTCCATATAGATGTGAAATGCATGGAGAACATGATGGATGACTGTGGGACAGTCTCTCCAAAGCTATTCTCTGGACTTGGTCCTGGTAGTTTATTTTATTATTATTATTATTATTATTAATTAAATTTGTATACTGCCCTATACCTGCAGGTTTCAGGGTGGTTACAGCATAAAAACACAATATAAAAACACAAAATTATACGATAAAAACAAAAACAAGCCAATAAAAGGCTACCAGGAGCGACTCCCTTCTCCTCCACACCCCAAACACACACAGTCTTTGCCATCTTCTGGATCCTGTTTCATCCAGCTTACTAACCTGGATCTGGGTCTTCCAGCTTCTCCTTAAGGTGGGAGAATGCAGGGCGCGGGGACTTGGGGCATTTCAAGAACACTTTGTACATGATTAACACTGCCCTCTTCCTGATGTAAAGCTTCGTGTGAAACATCGGGGTCATGATGTCGTTGGCCAAGTCTCTGGCCAGATCGGGAGTCACAAGGCAGGACAAACCAGTCGGTGCAATGCTGGTGCCATACTGGTAGAGGCTAACTCAGGTCCTTTCAGATCTGGTTCGTTGTCAGCATGATGACGTTGGTCCCTTCATGAAGCACTGTGAGGCTGCCAGGTACCCGATCCTTTTGAAGGTGAACTTTGAGGCGCTCATGACTTCGATGATGTTGAAGGCCGCCCAGCTGATGCTGTAGCCCAGCATTTGCAAGTAGGTGGGCTTGCAGACGGCATTCGTTTTCATGGCAATGTTATCCTGCTTCAGATCCTGCTTGATCTCGTCGACGCGCTGAGAGATGTACCTTGCCTCGTCCTCCTTGTGGTTGTGGATGCCGTGCACCAGGTCCTGGAGGTTCTTGTTGAACATGCGGTCCATACTGCCTTTCACCATCTTCAGCGCCATGGCGGTGGTGGAGGCTGGGAAGAAGAGGCAGCGGCTGTGAGGGGGGAGCGGGGAGCTGCCGGGAGGGCAGTGCTCCTCTCGGAGGAGAGCAGATCAGAGCAGAGGCAGGCCCAGGTGGCGGTGAAGGTGCTTCACATGCCTCCTTCCTACCCCTCATGCTTAGTATCTGCTCAATAACACTGCGACTCCAGCTTCAAACCCACAGAGCCGATCCAAGAAGATACTGTACAATGCACAACTGAAAGCTGCTGAGAGAAGTACTCTAGGCAGCCAGTGTGGTGTAGTGGTTAGAGTGTCAGTCTAGGGCCTGGCAGATCACGGTTCAAATCCCCATTCAGTCATGAAGCTCACTGGGTGACCTTGGGCCAGTCACAGCCTCTTAATCAGGGGTCAGCAAACTTTTTCAGCAGGGGGCTGGTCCACTCTCCCTCAGACCTTGTGGGGGACTGGACTATATTTTGAAGAAGAAGAAAGAACGAATTCCTATGCCCCACAAATAACCCAGAGATGCATTTTAAATAAAAGTACACATTCTACTCATGTAAAAACACGCTGATTCCTGGACCTTCTGTGGGCTGGATTGAGAAGGCGATTGGGCCAGACCCAGTCCCCGGGCCTATTTGACTCTGAATTGATTTTAGAATGAATTGATTTTAGAATGTATTTCAATTAATTGATTGTGATTTTATGTAAACGGTGTTATTATTACTGTTGTCAGCCGCTCTGAGCCCGGCTTTGGCTGGGGAGGGTGGGATATAAATAAAATATTATTATTATTATTATTATTATTATTATTATTATTATTATTATTATCATCATTATTATTATCATTATTATTATTATTATTACCCATGGATTAAGGACTCGGCTACATTAGTCAAGAAACTGCATTTTGAATGTGTTATAAAAATGCAACACCAGATGGCGCCAGAGAGCAAAAAGAAATTTCTAAGCAATTTTCCATAGCAATTTTTTCCCCTTTTCTTATAATGATTTAATTTCTGACTTATTTATAGCATTTCCCCCCCTGCCCCCTATGTGCAGATTCACCCTAAGGAGAATTAACAGAGCTGCACACCTCCTCTCCCAATACAAGTCATTAACCAGGGCAACCAGAACCTTTTCAGTGCCTAAACCAGGTCAGAAGTGAGATTCAAATGGGTCTAGACAATCAGTTTCTTTTACGTATGCCTGGGGCTGGCCAGCTAGTATAATCTGACCAAGCACCTTTGCAACTAGGCAAAATCTGCCACACACTTCTGGATTCTGAAAGGGCTTCTTGAGGAGGGGTGCTCCTCCACCTCCTTCACAAACAGTAACACCTCATGCTCCTGACTTCTCCCAGATAGTCAGTGGGCACGAGAGTCTTAACCTCAAAGTTGTGGGTTCAAGCCCCACATAGGGCAAAATATTGCTGTATTGCAGGGCGTAGATGACCCTCGTGGTCCCTTCCACCTCTACAGATCTAAGTGTGCAATGATAGTATCCATGTGCGCACACTGTTGCCCCTGGGCCTATGATGCCTTCCACTCTTCATTCCCCCTCATGGGAGATGCATGTGTTTCCCCTTCCTCAAGCATTCCTTCAGAAGTGACTTGCTGTTTCCACTTCCTCCTTGTAATGTGCAAATCGACCTCCTATTATCATATTTGTTAGGTATGATTAATAGTTATTTTGCTTAATTTGGATGCTAAATGCTTTAAGAGAAGTGAGTGCATCACCATCCCTATTTATGTAACACCTACTTCAGTCTTGCTTGGGGCCCTGAGAATCTGTGGCAATAAATAGCTCATCCTATTATTGTCAAGCTTCCTGTCTTGCTAGTACATCTTACATTCGCTTTAACAGAGGCCATGGCTGATCCTGCTTCTGACTTTCTGAGATGGCTTTTCCCACTTCACACAGCTATACAGTACCATACCTACCTGGTGAGGGTATAGAATATATTTCTATTATACAAACATCACACAATATTATCCGGTAAAATAATTAATCATATTCCTGTATTTTTAAAGTTCTCAGTCTAGTACAAGGTTTCTCAAACTTGGGTCTCCAGCTGTTTTTGGACTACAGCTCCCATCATTCCTTGCTAGCAGAACCAGTGGTCGAGGATGATGGGAATTGTAGTCCAACAACAGCTGGAGACCCAAGTTTGGGAAATCCTGGTGCCCTCCAAACGTTTTGGATTAAAACTCTCATCAGCCTCAGTTTTTATTTTGCCCTTGGGCCTTCTAAATTCTGTTTCAGCTTTTAACCCTGCTTTGCTGATTTTTATTCTCTGCTCTCTGTTTCCTTGGTCTGTTCCTCCAGATCTTTCCTGATGTTGTTTTAATGCTGCATTTTATCTCATTGTCATGTATTATAGAATTGTTATTCTGTTACAGTGGTACCTCGGGTTAAGTACTTAATTCGTTCCAGAGGTCCGTTCTTAACCTGAAACTGTTCTTAACCTGAAGCACCACTTTAGCTAATGGGGCCTCCCACTCCTGCTGCGCCTCTGGAGCACAATTTCTGTTCTCATCCTGAAGCAAAGTTCTTAACCTGAAGCACTATTTCTGGGTTAGCAGAGTCTGTAACCTGAAACGTATGTAACCTGAAGCGTATGTAACCCAAGGTACCACTGTACGTTGTTAGCCCCACAAAGGACTCTGAGTTGTCATGGGGTGATCTATAAATGTGCCTATCCATTAACCACTATCTTTTTATTTCCTCCAGTTCTTTCTGCATCATATTGAAGACCCCTGTCTGACTTAAGCAGCAGATCAGATCAGCTCTGTTCAAAGCATAACTTTTGTGGATGGTAAAAGCAGGCTCCTCCTAATCTGTTTCTAGCATGTCATAGATTAGAACCTGATGCAAAAAGCTTCAGAAATAAAATCAGTTCTTATTTCTAGAATGTAGGTCAGCAAGATGCAAATGACCATCTTCAGAGTGCAATGCTTCCTGATCCTCAGTCTGCAAAATCATCTCATTTTGGTCACAGGATGTGGAGCCCAAGAAAACATCTTCATGGGCTTTCCAGACTGGCTCTCATTCCTGACCAGAGCAGACTACTCCTATAATCATGTAGACAGAGCTGTGCTCAAAACTGACAAGCATGCCTCTTCCTTTTACTAAATTACTCCCTCTGCTCTTCAGATAACATAAGCACTTGATTTTATTTCTGCACTGTATCAAGCTGACACTGCAAGCTTTATATATATTTATATATATATTCTATTTCACCTAAGGGAAAACTGTCAGTGCTCATTTTCGCTAAAAGGATGAAACTGCCTTTTGCAACTCCATTCATTTTTGGAGCAGGCTGGTTTCCAGGGGCCAGACCAATTTCTTTGTGTGATACCAGGCTTGAAGACATTTGGAGGCTTGTCTTGCTGCATCCGCTTCTCTGGAAAGAGAATAAGCAAACGTTCTTTGGAACAAGACAGGATGGCGGTATAGAAGTAGCCCACGAAACTCTCCTAGTTTTGGTCTCTGTTTCGCATAACTATCATAGTGAACTCTGAAAGTACACTGAAATATGTTTTGTAAATGTCAAGGGCACTTCCTGGTCAAAGGAATGCACACGGCAGAGTGTTAACTCTGTATTGCCAAAGAACACAGTCACTTCTTCAGCTCTGGAGACCTACACACACCAATCTAGCATCCAGGCAGCTATTCCCAAGTCTGTGCTCTATGTAGCAGTCACAGCAACCGGGGACCACTCCACCAGTTTTATGTTCCTGCCCCAAACAGGCGGCATGCATGCATCTGGAGACTACACCGAAATGGAAGTTGCTTCTACTCTTCCCACTTCAGTTCTCGCCTGGTTCTGGGAGACAGTGGGGAAGCACCCGGCCCTTCACTTGTCTGGCCTGCCTCTTCCTCCAGCTCTGAAGCTCCCCCTGCCTCTGATTCTTGCCTCCTGGCTGGTAAGGTAAAGGTAAAGGGACCCCTGAACATTAGGTCCAGTCATGGCCGCCTCTGGGGTTGTGGCGCTCATCTCACTTTATTGGCCAAGGGAGCCGGCGTACAGCTTCCAGGTCATGTGATCAGCATGACTAAGCCACTTCTGGCGAACCAGAGCAGTGCACGGAAACGCCGTTTACCTTCCCACTGGAGTGGTACCTATTTATCTACTTGCACTTTGATGTGCTTTTGAACTGCTAGGTTGGCAGGAGCAGGGACCGAGCAACGGGAGCTCATCCCATCATGGGGATTCAAACCGCGACCTTCTGATCGGCAAGCCCTAGGCTCTGTGGTTTAACCCACAGCGCCACCTGCGTCTCCTGGCTGGTACAGGTCCCCAAAGACTACTTTTCACCTCTCTGGAGTCAGACTTCTGGCCGGCTTCCCCCGGTGCAGATGAAGCTTTGATAGAGGAGGAAGAAAAACGTTGCCTTGTCCATCTGCTCCTTTCTCCAGCCGCTCCTGAATTGTGAGTCTCTAGTCTGAAAGTTGTTTCTGGAAGCTGAGAATAGATCTCCCCACATTCCTGAAAGACAGGTGGTGTTGGCAATTCTGATTGCCAACAATGGTTGATTTCGAACAAGATAAATTCTTTTGTTTTCAAAATCAGTCTCCTGCTGAATTCTCTCCCACTTACTCACTTCCTCATCGTTCTTGCATGTTATTTAAAGCGGTACAGAAGAAAACAGAAAAGATGTCCTTCTTACCTGTCTCTCCTTTGGAAAGATTTGGAAATGCCTTATTAGGCTTTAAACATCTCATGAATAAGTGAGTGGTGGTGGGGAATAAGATTTACAGACAATGAAAAAACTTACATGTACCATAGAGATGGCTATGATGCTCTTTTAGAATGGATGTGAGTTGTGGATAACAGTAGCCCTGCCTAGGAATCTTCTGACCCAGATTAATGCAAGCTGAAACCCTTTCTACTTACGTGACAATGAATGCCAGATGGATAAGAATTCTGAATGTCAAAATCTACAGAAAAATCCTGTGACCAAAAGGTTTATTGGGATGTCATTGTTTGAGCAAAAAGGACTTGCCCCTTTAAACAAAATAGTGTTTGGATTTTCCATACAGTGGTGCTGTGACCATTCGCAAAACAACCAGCATCCTCCACTCATCCAAATTCATTGCATCAATTCAGCAGACTCTGATGGATGTATTTTAGGGAGAATGTCCAAAAAGTGAACTGTCCCTAATGGACCGTGAGGTTCCTGGTTTCATTTTTGCAACATCTCAGTCTTTGGTTCCTATTATATCTACAAACTGGCTTGTGTACTGTTGAAGCCACAGATTGATTTCACCTTTTAAATTAACTTGACCTTTGCCTGTTCACAGAGGCAGAACATATGCCATCCTGTGCGATTATGAGTAATGTCCTGCAGTAGCAAATACATGTTTATAAAGTGCTGTGGTTGGCATTCTCTGATATGTATCTTCTCTTTTCGACCCTTGGGAGGCCTTTTGCAATGCGCTCGCAGCAACATTTGGCTCTCTTTACCGTACAATTGCTAAGTGCCTGATGTTTCCTGGTCCCATAAGGTGGTACATATATCATGTAATCTCAGAGAGGGTATACTCAATAATATGGGGATGCTTTGACAAGTGCTTGGTCTCCCAGAAGAATTTTTGTGGTAGGGAAGGAAGGAGGAAGATGTACTTGCAGGTTACGTCAACCAACCACTTTAGTGAAAAATATTTACTGTACTTCACAAAGTGAAGCTGTAAACATTTGCTATAAACGCTGAATTATGTGTGTGGTGTGTGTGCCTGTACCTCTAAGAGAAATTGGTTTTTAAAAAAGGTTCACAATTTTTATTTAATTTATAAGTATCATTGGCACATCATAGTTTAATCAAAGATGATAATCAGTTGTAAATATCACAAGCTTAAACATAGCACACCCAACTGATAAATAGAAGGAAAAAGCATTGCTTTGCTGAAGGCAAATAAAAGTGTTGATTTGTAATAGAATCAGAGCTGGTTATATCGATTCTTAATACTGTATAAACTGATGTTATGTTTGGTCACAACCATTATTTTGGGGGCTACTCAATAACGCTATACCATCTTGTCATAAAGCTCTCGTAACTTTGTCTTTTTTCTCTGAATCTGAGGTAATGACATGGGTGGTGCTGTGGTCTAAACCACTGAGCCTCTTGGGCTTGCTGATCAGAAGGTCAGCGGTTCGAATCCCTGCGACAGGGTGAGCTCCCATTGCTCTGTCCCAGCTTCTGCCCACCTAGCAGTTCAAAAGCACTCCAGTGCAAGTAGATAAATAGGTACTGCTGCCGTGGGAAGGTAAACGACGTTTCTGTGCACTCTGGCTTCTGTCACAGAGTCCCATTGCGTCAGAAGTGGTTTAGTCATGCAGGCCACATGATCTGGAAAGCTGTCTGTGGACAAACGCCCCTCAGCCTGAAAGCGAGATGAGCCCCCTACCCCATAGTCACCTTTGACTGGACTTAACCGTCCAGGGGTTGTTTACCTTTACCTTTTTACCTAATGAATCGATTTAGGCATAGCAGTTTCTCCTTAAAAGATGGTGTGTTTGCTGATCTCCATGTTCTGGGGAAAAGTAGTACTCTTGCTGTAGCTAAAATGTAGGAAGCTAATTCTTTATGTTACGACACCCTCAGAACTTAATTGAATAGGAAAACTTCCCACATAATTTAATAGGAAAAATTGGAGGGTGATTTCATACCTTAAGATCTTTTTCATTTGGTTTTTATATTTCCTTCTCCTAACTCGTTCCCACCACATATGTAAAAAAGCCCCCCCCCTTTCTTTTTAACACTTCCAACCTGTGCTAATATATTTTTTATTGATTTCTTTTGTATCGGTCTGAGTAGATATACCATCTACTCATAATCTAAAAACAGCTTTCCCTTATGCCCATATTTAAGGAGAACTTATGTGACTTTCATCTCCAAGAGAAATTGTAAGTGCCCACTTGCTGCCTTCATTTAAATCTCTCCTTGCTTCCCTACTCAGTGATCTGTGTTGTAATGCAAGCTGCCTCCAGACTCTCAGTTGTATTCATAGTAAAAAAAAGGTAAATGAAATATACTCGGAGTCCTGTCGTGATTTCATGCTCTTTATTGCAGCTTGTAAAACAGTGATTTAATTGCCCCCCAAACCTCAGGCTTTTATATACATTATTTACACAACGAGTCCTGTCTGATTGGCTGAGTCTGCTTCCCTCCTGGAGCCTGATTGGTCTTCTCCTGCAAGCCAATCAGTTGTTGCATTCTAGGATCCTACTTGCCTATTGTTCTAGGACCCAAGCTTAGTACATAACAGTAAAGGACTCCTGACAGTTAACTCCAGTCACGAACGACTGGGGTTGTGGCGCTCATCTCACTTTACTGGCTGAGGGAGCCGACGTTTGTCTGAAGACAGTTTTTCTGGGTCATGTAACCAGCATGACTAATCCGCTTCTGGCTAAACCAGAGCAGCGCACGGAAACGCTGTTTACCTTCCTGCCGGAGCAGTACCTATTAATCTACTTGCACTTTGACATGCTTTCGAACTGCTAGGTTGGCAGGAGCAGGGACTGAGTAACAGGAGCTCACCTCGTTGCGGGGATTCGAACTGCCGACCTTCTGATCGGCAAGCCCTAGGGTCAATGGTTTAGACCATAATAGCTTTAAGCAAATCATTCTGCCAGTGCAACATAATGATCTCCCCCTTCTCCATGTGCCCTAAATCTATTCTGGTGTTTTCCCAACCCTCTAGAGCAGATTTGAGGATGAGCCGTGGGGGCGGGGGGGGGGGGAGAGTGCTTTGCTAACCCTAATCTTTGCACTAGCACAACAATTTAGTTGAATACCCGTCACTATTTTGCAGGAGGGATTCAGGTGCATACCAGGAAATTTAGGTTTGCACAATTAAAGTGGAATAAAACGTCACCCTAGTGAACAAACCTCCCTTTAAAAAAGAAACAGACTCTTTGTAGTTAGAAAAGTGACAGAGAAATGCACAGAAAAATGTGGGATGAACAAATGTTTAATGGGGAGACTTATAAATATCCAGCTGGATGAATGCTCATTGTTGTGTACCATCCCTGCAAACTAATCAAAACAAAGACCAGATAGAATTTAACCTCTGCATAAGCTTTGTGCAAGTATGTAATGATGGGTGCTCAGTTGGATGTGGTCTGGAGACAGTCTTACCTAGGCTTATTCCAAACAATAAAGCTAGCTTTCTTTTAGCAGTCCTTATAAGCCTTCATGGTACCTGGCTTTGAGAACAGCCTTCATGGATGCTAGACTGCCTCCTGAACCCACAAGCAAGTGATTAAGCATCCTACAGTAGCAAGCAGCTTGAGAAAACAGCCACAAACTGTTTCCTTTCCTCCATTTTTACCCTAGACAAACAACATGGAAACTGATCTTTTTAAATGTACTGTACCCTTCCTAACTGTGCTAATGATTAATAAGCTTTACTGTAGACTTAGGTCTGCGGGAGCAGAATTAATAGAAAATTGCAAAAGATCAATTCTGTAGTCTGTACAGCATAGCAATTCTTCTTCAGATCCCTACATGAAATCATTCAAACTCCCATGCACATTCAGGATAGGATCAGGGCCTCCCTGTCAAAGAGCAGACCTGTTTCTTTCAAGATGACCATTTGTTTTAAAAAATAAAAGCAGTCATGGGTGGAAAATAGGATCCGGGCTGTGATGCTGGTGGAAGGGAGGAGAATTAACCCCCTTTCCCCTGGTGTTATTTCCCCGGTCTAAAGAGTTGCCCAAGCTGTTTCCCCGGGGAGGGGCGGCGGCTGAGACAGAAAGGTAACACCTGTATTACCGGTACTTGCAAATGAGATAAGATTCCAAACAAGAATATCCTAGGGAATTTAGAATCAGTTATGGCTTCTTTTCTGTGGCAGCTATCAAGTGGATGGCACTTCACTCCAACAGCTGACGTGTTTCTAGATCTGGCTTTTGGCACAGATTCACTAATCCAGGCCGACTGAAAACCACGAAGGACAAGAACTGAAGCAGACATGCAAATTGGTTCTTGCTGGGAAATAAAATCATTCTTAGATTAGCGAGCTGGTTGAACTTATCCTAAATGCTCCTTGGAGGTGGTTCCCAAGAATGCAATCAAAATAGGGGGGCAGGATGGAGTGCTAGATATTTGAAGGGGGAGGGGATTTCTAGCACATGCTGAAAAGGCAAACCACTTTTAAATTTATATTGCAAGTTCTGAATTGAAAAGTGGCTTGCCACTTCAGCAGCGCGACTAGTTGCTGTGGAAACATTCAAGAAGCCCTTCTGCGTGGTTAATTCTCCTCCTCCTCCATGTATGCATATAGCTTCATTGCAGCAAGGTCACAGAGGTCAAATGTAGCAGCTGAGTTTGCATTCAGAAGCTTTTGAAGCTTTTTTTTTTGCTGTGGTGACTGTAAAGTAAGAAAATGTGGTGCTTTGCAAAGATCAAGTGAACTGGAACAGTGGTCATCCAACAATGAAGTTTAAGGGCCACAAGACTGGCTTGTACCCAACCAAGTTCCACATGTTCATGTTGAATCAATCCTTTGAGAGATAACTGAAGATTTTATACAGCGTAAAAACTGCTTTCTGCCACTGCAGATGTTTAGGCTAAAATAATCAGACATTTGCCCCCACAAGCGAAACTGGCACACAGCCAAGCATTTGCCAGTTCTGCTTGAGCTGCAAAAATTTTCACAGTGAGCTTCAGCGAGCAATTGTCACTGTTTTGCTGAGCCAACATCCATCATGCAATGTGATTAAATCTACAATCAGACCTTATGACAGAAGCAGAGCATTTGTATTATCAGAGAATCCATGTCTTGGTTTTTGAAAATAAGTGGCTCAGCATGGCTCCAGCAGTTGTACAGCAGCACGAGACCGTTATCAGTGGTGGACAAGCCTCAGGAGATTTCCCAATTTCATATAATAATCACCACCAGCAGGAAATGCAGATCTCAATCTCCTTTCAGAAAATTATCAGCTTGGGCTCTCAGGCGCACGAATGTGCTTCATGCCATTGATGTAGAACCTTTAATCTAAAGCAGGTATCTTCAACCTTTTCAGATCCAGGACCTAGTTTTAACCTATGCATGCATTTGGGGACCCATTTATTAATTTTTTACCATACATTTGCCTGGTGGTAGTGCTCCTGTTGTGACCCATCTTGGATCAGGCCACGACTGGGTCCCAAACCACCTGTTGAAGGCCAGTGATCTAAAGGACATACAAGAAAGCCTGAAAATTTTGAAAAAGTAGTATTGCCAGGAAAGTTGCTCTGTGGTCTTAAGTCTCCAGCGTTCTTTTGAGTAAGCAACAAATTACTAGGTAACTCAATGGAGCATTGGTCAGCATCCAATTTACATGTAAATCAGTGGCGTAGCGTGGGTTGTCAGCACCCGGGGCAAGGCAAGTAATTTGCGCCCCCTAACCCGTGGATTTTAGCACTCGAGTCTCTTCCACTAGATTAGCGCGCCCCCCTCAGATGTTGCGCCCGGTGCGGCTGGCCCCCCTGCACCCCCCACGCTACGCCACTGATGTAAATGGGACGCTGGGACTAATGGATGTTGTAGTCAAAAATATCTGGGAGTGACCAGGTTGATGAAGGGTGCTCAAGGCAAACACACACATATACAAGGTTGGGTTCACAACTATGCCTTTTCATTAAGTAACATATATTATGTAAAAGGAGCAGGTACACTAGAACAGTAGGTCCAACATAACCTCATAGTAAGTGAAATGTAATTGCAGATTCAGTTAGACAGAATCAAATATATAACAGGTTTGGAGTTACAAGTTGTACAGACCCGTAGAAAGAACTCACTTAGTGGACAGAATCTGAAATAAATTATAGCATAGTTCTGGAAAACACAGAATATCACTTTTCCATTTATCAACCCCAATTGTCCACACTGTTGTTCTATTTTATTCATATAGGTAGCAACCCTGCGCTGAATTATCCACCCTACATAAGTCAATGGGCCTGACATACATGTAAATGATGGTGGTTTAGACTGCACACTTGTCCTTGAAATTGAGCAGCAGATTCCATCAAAATAAAATGCCATCTTTGGGTGCAATTTCCATGGGTCTCTCTCGCTCTTTCCTTTTTGAATACCTTGCACGTTGGTAGAAAACAATAATAATGATAGCTGCAGCATTTGAAAGGACTATAAGGAGCACGATCCAGTATGAGTATCCATAAGTGTTAGAGAGTGTGGCATCCTTTGAAGGACCACAAGGTGCAGCCAGCTCAACGGACAGTTCGTTCACTTCCACATTTGCAGGGAACAGAAACAAGCCCAGGAGGGAGCAGATGCCTTAAAAATAAAAAGGAAAGCAAATATTTCTGATATTAGTTTGGGAAAGTGATAGTAGGCAGAAGATTATTTTTTTCAAAGTTCTTTTCTGTTGTCAATAAAATTTGCAGAATAAGGCTGTCAGGCTTAGGTGGGGTTGGAAGAAAGGGCAAGGCTAGTGGAGCAGTTCTTGAATTATAGGGAAATTCTCTTTTTGCAATTCACAAGTCTTGACCTCTCCCCCCACCCCCATTTTATCTAAATCATTGGTAGGGAATGCAATCTAGCCTAGCTCACTGTCATGTTTTTTTTAATCACTGGACATCAGATTATCACAATTCAAAGGAAAAACATGTCCTTTCCAGTCTGCGCTCCAATGCCTGACCCTTAACTTTAGTTTTGGAAAGCAGCAGAAAGGTGTGCTCCCACTGAAGCCTGGCATTTGCAGGCTTACCTGTGTAAAAGCCCCACTGAATGCAGTGGGACTTGATGCCAAGTAAATACGCTCAGAATCAGACTGTAATTGGGACTATCCTGAAATACAAGTGATGAATAAACCCTATTTAGGTGTTATACAGATCTGGAAATACCACCATTTCCAAGGCTCTAAAGTCTGGAAAAAGCCTAAAATGGCATAAACTCGGCACAGGGGTGCTAAATTTAGGACCAACTATCCTGATTTTCATCTGCTGACACTGGAACCTGACATTTTTACAGTGCTTCAGAAATCTTCCTCTACTGGTACCAAATCACTTCCAAAAGGAACTATTAAGCTGGAAAGCGGAAAAGTAAAGTACTCTGGTAGTAAGAACCATCTTTCAACAAAAAAAGATATTATATGGGAGCGATCTAATGCTGGTATATTTTGTAACGGGCTCCCCCATTCCCTGTGAATAAATTCTTTTAGTCCAAAGCTTGCCGTTAGAAAAAGCAGGAGCCTCTTGAGACATATTTAGTGTAAGAACTGGAGTTATTTCAGTAGCGAGATCACAAGGATAGCAAAGTACATCAAAAGAAACCAGATGTAAGCCAAATAGTGGAATGAAGGGTTATACCCCCAGGGAAATATTTGATGGAGTTCATCTTACATTCTAACAAATCTCAACTTTCTGAAACATCTAGAAATCTGCTCTCTCTGTCTCTCCCCTCCTCTACAGAACCTGATGTATTGCTGATTTTTCTCTTAGCAAAGTTTTGCCCTATTTTTGCAACTTCAGTTCTGATGCTGCCCTCTTCAAGGCTTTACTAACCTCACAACTTTTATTAAAATTCAAAATGTAGCAATGGTCTTGTGGTGATATTTCTTTAACAGGCTTGTTATGTTTTGGGTGGAAAATGTCTGGGAGGTTTTATGTAGGAGAGTGGAAACTCAGCCTGAGGCAAAGTTCAGATGGGATTTGTGTGGGAGACAGCTAGTACAGAATAGGACTATCGTAAAGTAAATGCTAAAACTACCCTCTGATTGTAAAATAAATGACACAGCGTTATATTGAAGAAATCTGATATCTGTATTTACTAGAGCAGTGTGACCCATCAAGTGACAGTTGCGTGTATCATAACTGCCACAGATCAGACATCATAGGTACCTTTGTTGGTCAATTAGGAAAAAGACATGCAGAAGTTAT
Organism: Podarcis raffonei; assembly: GCF_027172205.1. Lineage (NCBI taxonomy): Eukaryota > Metazoa > Chordata > Lepidosauria > Squamata > Lacertidae > Podarcis > Podarcis raffonei. Next base: position 44,329,992 of record NC_070606.1, on the reverse strand, counting down.
AGCAGCATAACACCTTTATTAGGACCAATATCACAAAGGAGCGATGGCAAATCAGCCATCACAGCAGCGTTGGGCAAGCAATTAAGCTTCTCTGTGCCATTTCCATGCTCTAGATTGCCTCCTGGCGGGACTCCTGCTTCATGCCTGCATCTTTCTCAGGGGGCTAAGAGCTTTGGGATGTGTGGATGATATAGATTGGGGGAAATTGTGCAGGGAGAAATGACTAATCCCTACTTTTTCTCTGCGCTGATCAAAATCAGAGTTCACAACTGCTGCTTCAAAGTCTGAAAACAACGTCAAGAGAGCCACTCACAGATCTTGTGCAGCACTTCAGTTTGGGCCCTTAGATTACCACATGAGAGCTGCATGAATCATTCACCAGTGCCAGGGCATCATGTTAGTTGCAGTTCCCATACACTTGTTTGAGGGCGTAACACTCTAGGCAGGAGAAATGCCTTTCCTCCAGAGGGCATCCTGGAATGTCACAGAGCTATTTTGGACATTGCTATGTAATTATCAGGGAAGCGGATGGCGCTGTGGGTTAAACCACAGAGCCTAGGACTTGCCAATCAGAAGGTTGGCGGTTCGAATCCCCATGACGGGCTGAGCTCCCGTTGCTCGGTTCCTGCTCCTGCCCACCTAGCAGTTCGAAAGCATGTCAAAGTGCAAGTAGATAAATAGGTACCGCTCTGGCAGGAAGGTAAACGGTGTTTCCGTGTGCTGCTCTGGTTCGCCAGAAGCAGCTTAGTCATGCTGGCCACATGACCCAGAAGCTGTACGCCGGCTCCCTCGGTCAATAAAGCGAGATGAGCGCTGCAGCCCCAGAGTCGGTCACGACTGGACCTAATGGTCAGGGGTCCCTTTACCTTTACCTATGTAATTATCAAGGCTGGCCCAAGACATTTTGCTGCCTGAAGCAGTGGATAAGATGGTACCATCCCATTCCATCCAGGCTTGTATCCAACAGTGCATGTGGAGAGTTCCAATCATGCAACAAGCCTTCCACTTCGCTCCCCAAATGCCCTCAAAATATGCTCCAGAAAGTTCTCCGACCCTCTGAACCAGATTTTCAGAGTACACATGAGGCTACAGGGGAGAGGAGAAGAAAGCTCCTGTCAGGGAACTGCCATCGCAGCCAGGAGTAGAGGAAGGGCTCCCAAGCGATGCAGGAGAAGGTCCCAGCAGGAAAGGAGGGGACTCAGCGACCAGGGAAGGAAATCAGCGTTACACCAGGGAGAAAGGCGGGCAGAGGCGGGCTTCGGAGAGATGGCTCCAGGACTCTTCGCCAGAGACTAGCGGGGAGAGTACGGGTCCTCCACTGCCCACACCCACCCTGCGCAGAAGACTTCCGCGCAGGGAGGCTAGGCGGAGACTATCCGTCAAGGAACTTTTATGTTGGAAGAAGTTCAGGAAACGCCCACTGACGGATTCTGCCAGTGACTGAGACAGACGCGGAATCAGGACTGTCCAGCCAGGGGAAGGTTTATCCAGGCAACCTCACCGAGAGTGGCGGCAACTTACGCACGAGCAACCCCCAATTCCCATTACAGCTCCATTGCACAACTTGAAATCTGTTACTCTAGTGGAACAGCAGCTTTCATAGAATCCAACTGAACTTGTAGTTGTATCTTATTTAACCCTGATTAAATGATAGCTTTCCTTTCTCCATCAAACCTGGAAACAACAGGCTATCTTTGGGGGTGCAGAGCAAGCTAGCTTACAAGACTCTGGATAATGGTGGGGAGATATTGCACTGCCATTGAACATCTGCCATGTGAGGCAGCTGCCTCACTCTGCCCAGTGGTAGAGCTGGCCCTGATGATCATTTTCTTGTTATGTGTTTATGTGAATAATACCTGCTGACTACTATTATCATATGGTTAGTTAATTTATATGGCATATTCCAATTTTGCTGCCATGTAGTGAAAGCAAATGCTCATGATTAATAGTTTTGTTCCAGAAGCCTAATCAAAGAGACTTCTCATTCAAGTGTTGCTAGTTCATATGCAACCTCCACCGTTCATTAAACCCACAAATAAAATGTATAATATTTAAATGTAAGTAGGGAGGTGATAAAGCTGATGTATCTTTGTACAAATGGATTCTGCTTATACTTGTATTATGAGTGGAATACTGAGTTTATTTAAGAAATATTGGCTGCAATCCAAAGGAGCTGTTGAGATTTAAGCACTTCTTGCTTCTGCAGCTGTTGGAGCTGCTATTGTAATTTAAAAACTAAAACAAAAGAAAAAACCCCCGACTGCATTCAGTTTCCATGTGCCTAGCCATACACAGCTCATTGAGATTGCAGCTATTGACCGCATTACTCCAACTATTAGTCTTTCTCTGCAGTAGTCTTACATTTCAAGGAGATCAAGTACAGATCAGATAATTAGAAGATAGCAATCTACAGTCACAATTCTATTCAATTCTGTTCTGTTTCGAATATGAACTCGGAGGCATCTGAAGAAGCTCTACAGGGGTACCTCCATGAAAAGTTTGAACAACCTTCCTTGAAAGATGGCTTGTCTACTATTACTCAGCTTGCTCTGCAGTGCACACCTACAGAAGAAATAGGTGTTATACATGAATTTTGGAGGCACTCTCAGTTTGCAGATATTGGCATACTCTGCAGTGCACACACAAAAATGGTCTGCTGTTATAAGCCACCAATTCCTATAGTTTATAAGAATGGTCCCTGTTGATCTGAGAACTGGAAATTTGATATACATGATCTACCTGATGCAGTTAGTGCTGTGCCAAAATTTTCTCCCAGTTTTTAAACCATTGTGCAATCCCTGGTCCTGTATTTCTGCAGGAAGCATCTGAACCTCATTGTATTGCTAGAATAATCTTCCTGTGACTTAATCCATACCTGTTTTTGTTTCTTGCAAAAGGGGCCTTCTTATGCTGTCTTTCCATGGAGGGTTGTTTTTTGTGTGTGTGTGACACTACAATGAGACTGAGTGACAAGAGAGTTCAGGTGTCTTAGTCTGGATTTGGAACTCCTTTTTCTGCGATGGCTGCCCACTTGCGGACAGGAGGCTCATTTGGTGCCATTATTAAGAAATTATCAGTGGGCTTTTACTATCTGTGCCTTTTAAAAGAGAGTAGGATGTTACTCATGGGTAAGCAAACTAAGGCCCGGGGGCCGGATGCAGCCCAATCGCTTTCTAAATCCGGCCTGCGCATGGTCCAGGAATCAGCATGTTTTTACATGAGTAGAATGTGTCCTTTTATTTAAAATGCATCTCTGGGTTATTTGTGGGGCATAGGAATTCGTTCATCCCCCCCCCCCAAAAAAAATATATAGTCTGGCCCCCCACAAGGTCTGAGGGACAGTGGACTGGCCCCCTGCTGAAAAAGTTTGCTGACCCCTGATGTTACTAATGTAGTTATTCCCCCCCTTTGCTTTTAATGCATCTATGGAGGGGTGTGTGTGTGTGTGTGTGTGTGTGTTTTGATAGTTAGTTAGTTAGTTAGTTAGTTAGTTGCCCTGGACAAGATAAAGCAACTAACAAATTTAGTAAATAAAAAAAATAACATGATAAAGAAGAGAGAGAAAATATTCATCTGAAGGGAGAGGGGAACGGTTAATCATTAATATTATCTACACATAGTAAATTCCGGCACTCTGCTAGGATGGCTACACAAGCTCAAACTCAAAAATGCAGTTATTTGCAAAGCCTAAATCAGACAGGTCAGGAGGCCGTTTTCTGTCTAACCAGCTATCTGAAACTGCTGATGCTAGCTACAGGTCAGAAGGTCGTTTCCTGCCTAGCCAAAAACTGCTGTCAACTAAAAACCACTAGCAAGATGTTTCCTGCTTTGCTTCTGCTTTAAGTAATGCAAGATAAGAAGAGATACGAAGGAAATGCTTAGCTAGCAAAAGAAAGACACGTGTACAAGAAGGTGGGAGGGGGTGCTTACTGAGCAGAGAAAATGCTTAACCAGCAGAGGAAGTGCTTAGCTAGCAGCCTTAGCCAGCAAATATTGGGGGGGAGGTATGGGAGGAGGGTGAATGCTTTCAGGTATAAAAATGCTTGCTGAACATGGTAACAACACAGTCAGATTTCAGAAACTATATTCTGCTGACTGTCTCTGTGCACAGATTTGCAATAAATCTCTTTTCTCTGACCAAGAAGTCTCTGGAATTGTTTTTCCCCTCTGGCCACGGGGTTGGCGGACCGCTGGACCTCCGGGTACTGCTAATCTAAGGCTTCAGTTTTGGGGGCTCGTGTCCGGGATGGGTCCCCACCCCACGAAAGGTGGACCGAGGGGCCAGACTCGACCGGGTGAGCAACCAGGACCAGCGCTCGCAATCTCCAGCGCGCACCCTGCCAGTTCGTAGGGGGAGATCGCCACGCTGTGCCTGAGCCGAGACACCCAGTCGGGAGAGAAAAGAGGACGGCCGAAGGAGGGGTCCGCAGCGGAACAGGTAAGCCCAAGGGAAAGGGCGTGGGCCCCAAGGAAAAGGGGGGCGAGGTCTGATCAAGCCTCACCTGGTTGTGCAGAGTGCCGCCAGGAAAGGGTCTGGCTGTGAGCAGTAGAGTGCCGCCAGTAAGGTTGGGTAAAAGGGAAACAGAGGGGAAATTGTATTGGTGTGTTTTGTGTGTTGCATGTTGAAATTATAATGGTGTGATTTGTATGTTATATGTTGCATGTCGGATACCCCAGTGACTGAATTGTTGTCAAGTGTGGGTCGGGGCTTAGCGTCCCCTTGGCCGAGCGATTGCAGGGTTGTGCATTTTCTGCCAGGGCGACCTCGGCAGGTCACAATCTGTAGTGCGTGGAGTGTGAAAGAATTTACAGCCCATTAGGTGCGGGGTATCTGAAAAAAAAAAAAGGGGTCTGGGGCAAGCCAATGTAGTCCTCTGGAATGTTTTTTAAAGAACTGGAAAGCGGCCACAAAGCATGATGATTGGGTTCAAATTGAGAAGAGAGAGGATGTGAGGTTGATTGGCCCACCCAAGGAACTAATTGGCCCTTGGAGGGCAGATTTAATTTGCAACTAATCAACCCACTATATCAAAATATCTTGAAGGTCCACCCAGACCAGATCCCTTATATTTCTACCTGGAAAATCAATGTAGAAAAGAATCCACCGTGGCTGAAAGCCTGCCGAGGCGACGCCCCACAAAATACAATTTGTGCAGTCCAACCGGCAGGGAAGTCAGAAAAGCCCCCGGTGATACCAGAGCCAGAAGGAGAAGAGGGGGAAGTCATTAAACCGCCGCCACCCTATGCTCCACCAACTGCCCCTCTAGCGAATCCCCCAGGCCCAGGGCCCCAGGACTAGGGAGGAGCCGGCCCTCAGCCTGAACCCTCCAAGGTTGATGAATTAGAGAGCAAAGAGGAAGAGGATGATGAGGAGTTTATGAAGGGACTAATTGAGTTAGCAAAGAAAGGAAAAATGTGGACACAGTATCAGACATTGAGATTGCAACAGTATGTACAACCCTATGCGAAAGAAGTGGATGTTAGTTCCCATTTGTTGGCAGCAGCAGGATGTTTCCCAACACAAGGGAAGTAATGGCAGAAGGAATGGATAGAAGCAGCAACCAGTGCGTCCCTCTATAAGTCCCATAAGGCACAGAAAAAGGGTGGGACTGCAATGATGCCTCTATGCAGAGTGTATGACCCACCAGCCCCCCAGGACAGGGTGGGGAAGCACCACCACGCACTTATACAGTCCAACATGTGCCTTTTTCAAGTGCTGATGTGTGCAATTGGAGAAATTAGAACCCTACCTTTGAGGAGAACCCAGATGATATTGCCAACGCCCCATTATAAAGGCTGCCTTTGTAGCTCAGGCAGCGTCCAATATTCGCCAAAAGAAAAAATCCAAAAGCATGAGGGGTGCATCGATCATGGGCTGGAATAGATGTTGAAGTAGTATCAAACAAGGAAGTTGACGGCATTACAGGCTACCACACCCACCCCTCAGGAAAGAGGAAGTGCCCGGGGAGGAGGGCGAAGCCGTCTGGGGAGGAATCAGTGCGCCATCTGCCGACAGGAAGGGCACTGGAAGAGAGAATGCCCTATTCTATTATTAGGAAGAGATTTGTTGGTAAAGTTGCAAGCCCAAATTACTTTTAAGCCATCGGGAGAAGCCACATTGTCCACTATGTCACTTGGGGAACTGGTTGTGGAGGCACCCCTGAGAGAGTACTGGCGCCTCATGATGGTAAAAGAAGAGGAGGGACCCATCCCCGCCAGTATTCTGGAACAAGTGAACCCCACGGTATGGGCTGAAGGCAACCCCCCAGGAATGGCAAAGAATATCCCACCAATAATCGTGAAGCCCAAGCCATTTGTCAATCCTGTTGCAGTAAATAAGTATCCCATCCCACGAAGGGCGACTGAAGGAGTGTGGGTGCATCTAGAGCGACTGCTCCAACATAGGATCTTGAGGCAATGCCAATCACAGTGAAACACCCCTTTGTTACCAGTGAAGAAAGGAAGCAGGCTATTATCCTGATACCAGAGCCAAAGAACTGCAGAGAACTCCGTGGCTTTCTGGGGTCTGCAGGATTTTGTAGGATATGGATATTTAATTACAGCATCATTGCCAAGCCTCTACATGAGTCAACCAGAGGAACTGAGAGAGACCCCTTTGTTTGAAACACAGAACAACAGCAAGCCTTCGTGGATTTGAAGAGGGCACTACAGCAAGCCCCAGCGCTTGGCATCCCAAACCCTGAGAAACCCTTTACTCTATTCGTGGATGAGGACCAAGGGACAGCGAAAGGCGTTTTGTGCCAAAATTGGGAAGCTGGCAACAGCCAGTGGCATACCTATCTGAGCGCCTGACGCCTACAGAACAAGGCTTACCGCCATGCATGAGAGCAGTTGTGGCAGTAGCCACCCTACTGAAGAATATTTTAGCAGGCCTGACCTCAAAGATGAAGCAAACCCCCACTGGCCTTCATGGTTTGTGGATGGAAGCAGCTTTGTTAAGGCTGGACAGCGGAAGGCAGGCTATGCAGTAGTAGCCTTGGAAGACCAAGTGATTGAAGCGCAGCCACTCCCGCCTGGAACGTCGGCCCGGCTGGCATAAATAACAGCGCTCACCAGAGCCCTGACCCTAGCAAAGGGACAGAAGATAAACATTTATACTCTAAGTATGCCTTTCTGACTTTACATGCCCATGGAGCCTTATGGAAGGAAAGAGGTTTGCTTACCTCCAGAGGAAACCAGGTGGCCCACCCACAAGCCTTATTGAACTTTCTGGATGCTGTATGGGAGCCCAAGGCAGTGGCAGTTATCCATTGTTATGGACACAAAACTGGACTAGGAGAAGTGGCCAGAGGAAACCGACTAGCAGACAGGGTGGCCAAGGAAGCAGCCCGAGAACCAGCTCCCGCGTCAGTTATTGGAGCACTGGTCCCTGGAAGGATCTTGAACACCGCTGATAAGCCAATATACACCAAAATGGAAAGGGACACTGCAGATGCCCAGGGGCTGACTATGTCCAAAGAAGGATGTTACCTTACTCATGATGACAGAATATGGATTCCAGAGTCCCTTTCTCGGCAGATTATTCAGAGGTACCATGATTCAACCCACATAGGACCCGATGCTACAACCAAGCAGCTGGAAAAATGCTTCTACATAGCCCACCTCTACCAACTGGCAGCCCAGATCTCCAGGAAATGCCTGCTGTGTCAAAAGAATAATCCTAGAACCGGACCCTTGGCTCCCCCGGGGATTCAGCATAGTGGAACTGCACCCATGGAAGACCTTGTTGTGGATTTCACTGAATTGCCCCGTTGTGGACCATACCGCTACCTGTTCGTGGCGATCTGCACGTATACAGAATGGGTTGAAGCCTGGCCCACCAGAACTGAAAAGGCATTTGAAGTAACCAGGTGCCTGCTTAGGGAGATCATTCCCCGCTATGGACTACCTAGGTCAATAGGATCTGACAATGGACCAGCCTTTGTCCACTCAGTTTTGCAATAACCCCCCCCCATGCTAGTCAAAATGTGCAGTTTAATAATTATGTGCAGTAATTCTCCCGAGATTTTCTCTCTGTCTTAACAGGTGGACCCAGGCCCACTGCTGTTGAAGTTGCTGACCTCACCCCTTGGGTCCACCACACTTAAGTGAAGAAGGCTATTTTAGATTGGACAGTTACACCAAATCCTGATGATCCTCTGAAGCTAACCATCTCCAGAAGAGCGCCAGACGGCTGGACAAGTGGATGGGAGGGACGCCCGCGGGCAGCGTCCCCAACGTAGAGACTTTTTTCCCCAGCAAAATTTAAGGCACCGCCACGACTTTTGATATTGGGGCCAGAACTCTTTGATATAGTCACTCCGTATGTCAGGCCTCTGCAAGGGTGGATATATATTCCTGTGGGTATATGTTAATATATGTAGAGGGAGAAGCCCCTTTCGGATACAGTATGTTGGGAAGAAATCATGAGAGTATTAAGCATCCACAAGGACAGGTGGGAAAATTGGTTAAGATAATAAGCTCCTCCTCAGAGAGGTGGGACACAACCTCCCAAAAAGCAAGGCAGCTGATAGAGCACGAGTATCAGTGGGCCCTTCAGCAATAAAATAGATATGTCCTAGATAATATTTCAGTCACCATTGATCACATGGAAACAATGATAGCCAGGAACCCGCTGAAAACTACAGGAGGTGATCTATGGGGTTGGTTGTATTCCTGGCTCCCTGATGGCAGTTGGCTCAGGAATGTTATAGTATTATTAGCAGGACCGCTATTAATCCTTTTGCTTCTTTGCTTCTGTATCCCCTGCTTATTGCAATGCTTGCAGCAAATGATGCAAAGACTCCTGTCACGGAAGCTAGGACCCACAGTCATCGCTGTGATGAGGGAGTATAGGCCCATACCCCAGAACGAACCTAAGTATTAGGTTGTTCAGAAGAAGAGGAGGGAGTGAAGGGAGAGGGGAACGGTTAATCATTAATATTATCTACACATAGTAAATTCCGGCACTCTGCTAGGATGGCTACACAAGCTCAAACTCAAAAATGCAGTTATTTGCAAAGCCTAAATCAGACAGGTCAGGAGGCCGTTTTCTGTCTAACCAGCTATCTGAAACTGCTGATGCTAGCTACAGGTCAGAAGGTCGTTTCCTGCCTAGCCAAAAACTGCTGTCAACTAAAAACCACTAGCAAGATGTTTCCTGCTTTGCTTCTGCTTTAAGTAATGCAAGATAAGAAGAGATACGAAGGAAATGCTTAGCTAGCAAAAGAAAGACACGTGTACAAGAAGGTGGGAGGGGGTGCTTACTGAGCAGAGAAAATGCTTAACCAGCAGAGGAAGTGCTTAGCTAGCAGCCTTAGCCAGCAAATATTGGGGGGGAGGTATGGGAGGAGGGTGAATGCTTTCAGGTATAAAAATGCTTGCTGAACATGGTAACAACACAGTCAGATTTCAGAAACTATATTCTGCTGACTGTCTCTGTGCACAGATTTGCAATAAATCTCTTTTCTCTGACCAAGAAGTCTCTGGAATTGTTTTTCCCCTCTGGCCACGGGGTTGGCGGACCGCTGGACCTCCGGGTACTGCTAATCTAAGGCTTCACATCCACTGTTATGTTGAGATTTGCACCACTGCACCACCTTTTTTTTTTTTTTTTTGCTTCAAACTACACTCTCCAAACATGGGACGCGGGTGGCGCTGTGGGTAAAACCTCAGCGCCTAGGACTTGCCGATCGTCAGGTCGGCAGTTCGAATCCCCGTTGCTCGGTCCCAGCGCCTGCCAACCTAGCAGTTTGAAAGCACCCCCGGGTGCAAGTAGATAAATAAGGACCGCTTACTAGTGGGAAGGTAAACGGCGTTTCCGTGTGCTGCGCTCGCTCTCCAGATGCAGCTTGTCACGCTGGCCACATGACCCGGAAGTGTCTGCGGACAGCGCTGGCCCCCGGCCTCTTAAGTGAGATGGGCGCACAACCCTAGAGTCTGTCAAGACTGGCCCGTACGGGCAAGGGTACCTTTGCACTCTCCAAACAGCACTACACAACAGAAAAGATATGTGGGCTAAAGTTTGTGAGCTCACTTGTTTAACATGATATTCTACGTAAGTCTCTTTGAGTGCCTTTTAGTAGGAAAGAAGCATTGGCCCAGAAATATGCTGATATATAAATAATTAAGCAAGCAGTTTCTTCTCAAAATCAGTTCATTCACTACAGCCACACAGTCAAGGAAAACACTACTTCTTACCTTTTAAACATCTACGAAATAGGTGAGTTGTTTTCTAAACTTGTGTTGGAATTTTTTTTTTCATTAATGGTATCATCATCAATCACAGGGATGCTAGGAAAAACTGCAGGTCATTAGCAGGAGTACCATTCTGACCCCTACTGCAACAGAGGAAGCCCTCATCTCCCACTGTGTAACTCTTCCTGCCAGCTACGGATGTAAGCAACAAATAAGTATGACCACCTCAGAGGAGGGTTTCTCGGGTCATACAGCAAAATTGACCAGGACAATGTAAGTCATCTTTCCTGGTCCCAGGTATTTCATTATCCCTATCTGGATTTTGAACTTGAGACCAAGGGAAAGTGGGTGCATGGTCTCACTGGCCTTAAACTGGCAATATCATATTTTTAAAACCGTATGTCCACACTGGCTTGGTCATGTCCACAGAATGGCAGATAGCAAGGTCCCCAGGGACATACTCTGTGGGAAGCTGGTTTAAGGCATCAGGCCCATTGGCAGACCAAATGTTACAAAGATATCTGCACATGTAACGTGAACGTTGGCAACATTGACCCCCACTGTGTGGGAATCCATTGCAGAAGACCACAGTGTCTGGAGACAGTCGGGTCATGTATCCACAAGCAGTGACCAGAGGAGAAATGACAGCTGGGAGGAACACAGAGAGAAGAAAAACCCATAGTGTACCCATAGTAGCAAAACCAGACGTCTTCACTTGCCCCACCTACAATAGAGCATGTCTCTCCCATATTGGTCTCTACAGCCACAGCAGGTGCTGTAACTCTCCAACGGTTTGACTTCACCCCAAAGGTGCACTTCTTCATTGTCTCCTGAGACAGAAGGATGCCAACAACAACAACAACAACAATGTATATTACTTACCAGATATAGAATTCCAGGTATAGACCCCAATAGGGCCCAAAAAGGTTTGGTAGGGGTTGCTAACGGCATTGTAGCATGTAAATCCAGAACTGAGGAAGGAGCTGATCAAACTAAGAACTAGCAGAATAATAATCACAGTGTTGAAACCCTTCGTTTTAGTATTTTCCAGCAAATCTACAACTGAAAAATAATACATCATAGTTAGTATCAGTAGATACAGTGATTAAATACTTCAGATGAAAATCACCTTGTGTCAACTGGTTTCTATGGATGGAATTTTTTTAAAGCTAACTATATAGTATTGCTAAGAAACAGAAGGGGCTATCAAATATGATCAGACATGTCTGATTCTAGAGAAATTGCCCTTCTACATTGGGATTTGGACAAGTTGACTTATACATATTCTTGTATGTTTAGCTCATTCAGTCTTTCACTATTTTTTTTTAATTACTGTTTTTGTAATTTATCCCTGAAGTTCAAACATTTAGACATGAAGGAATACCCGTTTGAAAAATAGCCTAACTGAGCATGTACCATTGTACCTAGTAGAGTATGACAAGCTTCTAAGTAGATGGGCAGCTGCAAGTTTACAACTCTTGATGTTGCATAGAAAAATATTATGGTCATCGCAAAACTGTCTGGGAACTAAATTTCATAGTTATATAGATGGTATCAGAAGCAGTGATTCAGCTGATAAATGAGCCTTCCACACACCCCTCTCTCTCATGTATGAGTATGTGGGAGAGGAGTTGTGATCATGCTTGCTGTCCCCTTCATGGCATTCATATAATTTTATCTGAAACCATGCACCTATGCACATAGAACTGTGCACATTTTCCTGTTCATGGAAGGATTATGTACATATACTCCAGGTGGCCTGGTGAATGGGCATAATGACCGTTTATTGCAGATATTAACCACTCAATTTATATTCCCCTTAAGATAACATATCTCATTTGATAATTCCTTGCCCATCCATTTCCCACATTGTAGGAAGCATTTATTGAGAACTAAGGTACATGTGTATGTCTCAAAGAGAGATTATAATTTCCTCACAAAAAAAACTTATTCACAAGTATTTATGCAAATCTAATCAAGCCAGGATTGTCAGTGCTGCCTTTTCTGTACCGGCAGAATGAAAACTCAATTCACAGTATGTCAGATAAATATTTCAGAATAAAACCAGTTCATTCTGCCTATATTTGGAAGAGTCCAAGCAGCCACGTTTGTTTATTGCATCATACAAATCATTAATGGCAGGCTATTAAGAGCCCAGTACTTTGATAGAGCTTTGTATGCCTTGCACTGTTAACTTCCAAGACATAAAAGAGAAGATCAAGTTTACTGTTCAGTGGAGTAGCAGTCACAATAAATTTAGGGGATAATATCAGAGGTCTTTGTTAGTTTGCAGTGAGGCTACTAATTAACTGACCTTATAATATACAAGCAAATTGCTCTTGCCAGCAAATTCCTTGCAGCCCAAGAACTGTGGTATAAAGGCATCGATCTAATTCACGCTACAGAATTTTACAGCTTGTCTTACATTCTGCTCTCAGGCTCAATCTCCACCATTATCAGCACTGTGCTCTGTATCAACAGAAGTTGTATACAAGAGATCAGTGCCCAATGCAATAGAGAAGTATGTGGCATCAGGGGATGAGGTTTTGCAACTTCCATAGTATGTAAAGAAATATATAAATCCATGGGATGTAAGAACTGCCATAGTGGATCAGAACAAGCTCTATCTAGTTTGGTGTATTGTTTCCAACAGTGCCAACCAGATGCTTCTGCACATTCACAAGCAGGAAAGAAATAAAAAAAAAAATCTCCCTGTTGCTTATATTTAATATCATATAATTAAATGTATACTCTTGAGAGTCCCATGGATTGCAAGAAGATCAAACCTAACCATTCTTAAGGAAATCAGCCCTGAGTGCTCACTGGAAGGACAGATCCTGAAGCTGAGGCTCCAATACTCTGGCCACCTCATGAGAAGAGAAGACTCCCTGGAAAAGACCCTGATGTTGGGAAAGATGGAGGGCACAAGGAGAAGGGGATGACAGAGGACGAGAAGGTTGGACAGTGTTCTCGAAGCTACCAGCATGATTTTGACCAAACTGCGAGAGGCAGTGGAAGACAGGAGTCCCTGCCGTGCTCTGGTCCATGGGGTCACAAAGAGTCGGACACAACTAAATGACTAAACAACAACAATTAAAGGTATAGTGCCATTGAACTTGGAGGCTTTATGTAGACACCCACTGATATACCTATGGTATTTTGGCACAGGATTTCTACAATTTCTTAAACTTACTCGTTTATGGCATTATTACAGAACAATTATGTTGTTCTAGTCTACCTGACACTATAGTTTCACTTACAAACTCTAAAAGACTTGGTACTTAGAAAATAAATCCTTGAATGAAGGAACTCAAAGTTTAGTAAACCAAATTTCTGTGAAAAGCAAACATTTGGGCTTTAAAATGGACTTTCATGGGAAACTGAAACCTACTGAGTGATTTCAAAGGAAAATAGCAGATCTCCAAAATGTTGTGGTCTTCATTTATACAATGTTCAGTAATTTGATGAAACTCTAGATCAGGGGTCAGCAAACTTTTTCAGCAGGGAGCCAGTCCACTGTCCCTCAGACCTTGTGGGGAGCCGGACTATATTTTGGAAAAAAATATGAACGAATTCCTATCCCCCACAAATAACCCAGAGATGCATTTTAAATAAAAGCACACATTCTACTCATGTAAAAACACCAGGCAGGTCCCACAAATAACCCAGAGATGTATTTTAAATAAAAGGAAACATTCTACTCATGTAAAAACACACTGATTCCCAGACTGTCCACAGGCCGGATTCAGAAGGCGATTGGGCTGGATCCGGGCCCCAGGCCTTAGTTTGCCTACCCATGCTCTACATGATATAAAAGGGTGTTCACTGAGAAGTACCCATTAAGATCAAGACACTTGTGGAATATATGCTGCAGTGGGTCTTGTCCTCTCATCCACAGGGCTCCATGATGAAGAAAGTGGATAAGGCAATTTTTGCCAATCTCTCCTCTCCCCATTGCATTCCCTAGCCCACCTGCCATGCTTTCCTGGAGGGTCCACCAACTCTCTTGAGCAGCATTTCATGGGGCACAGAGGAAATTGGCCAACATCCTCTCTTCCCCCTTTTCAAGTGGGAGTATCCCTTTAGCAGAATTCTGCTCATAGCAGGTCTGGATTCATCCCATTATAAATCGTGGCACTACTTGGTGAAAAGCCTAGTGACAAGAGGATGCGAATGGTGGTTTCTCCCAGCCATTTCAGCCTTTGCTTTTCCTTTCTCTCTTTTTATCAATTATTCACTCGGATGCATTTGGTATGCATCCATCTAGCATTTTAGAAACTTTGCCCTTCAGAACTATGAACAATAACTAAATGAACAATTCATAGAATACCAAGGGCACTAGCTAGCATTCAGGAAACAAAGGAGAAACCCTGCTTGGACTTTGCTGTGGTGTATGAAGTCTAAATATGTAAGGAAGAAGATACAACATTGTTATCAAATGATAACCATGAACCAGATCTAATTGTATTCCAGTTGGCTCACTTGCACTTATTACTGATCACACAGGGAAAGAGTAGACATGAAACTTTCTTTCTGTGAACTTCCTTAAATTAAATTAAATTAACTTAGGACCCAAGCCAGTGCATATGAGATGTTTGGCCTATTAAAAAAAAGTCATACTAATATTATGTTTCGTAATTGTCAGTGAATTATATTTAGCCAATGCTTTATTTTATATACAAACTTCTTTTATGTAGTTCTGCTTCTGTGAGCAAGGTTTACCGTGAAAACTGGCATACAAATAAATTGAAGATGAAAACATGTATTCCAGCAAGACCACTATAGGACCTAATAAAGTTGGCTGACATCAAGCATTTGTTCACCTGCTATTCTTCTGATGTAATAATTCTATGATATGCTAGCAATGGCCTTCCGCATTCTACACAAGACAAAATGGCCAGTCCCTGTGCAACAGAATAAATGGACACAAAATTTAACATCCAAAATGGTAATATCTAGTAATCACTAGGACATTTCAGCCTCCCAGGACACCCTACTGCTGGTGTGAAAGTGGCCATTATTAGGAAGGAAAATTGGTGAATTAACACAAGACATGAAATTCTATCACCTATAGCTTGAATTAAGATAATACAAATACAAACAGAGCTATCTTTCTGGAAACACTTTCTCTGTAACTATCTTTCAGCTTCAGCTAATTCTTATCATTTTCATGCCGTAAGTCATGGACTATTTTGTCAATTTTCTTTTAGAGAGTTTGCTTGTAACAATGTTTGCCATTCTTATTTTACAGCTCTTTGCTTCCTGGTGCTACTCTTCTCTTCCATAAAAGTATCCACATAAAGAAATTAAAGCCATGGTTCACAATACCCAAGTAAACAGACAGCATTAAACCAAACAGCTCCCAACAATAACTCTTTATATTTACTTCAGCAGATAGTTACCTTGGAAAGGGGTATCCTCAACACTAAGTCCATTTTGCACGTTCTTTGAACAAGATCCTTCAAAGAGTCCATATGTAATGAATATTGTCTCAGTGGAATTTACATCACCGAATTTAATCTCACTTGAAACCCAATTTTTGGTTGCAAGAACAAGGCAAACTATCACCAAGGAGATAACACTGGTGAAAAAAGCAGAAGCAAACATCAGGGATTTTCTCTTGGATGGCATTTTATCAGAAAAGTGTTTTTCTGAGGTGCAGTAAGATTTCCCTCCTCGATTCTTAGTTCTCTAAATGAGAAATCCAGTGAAGAAAAGCTTCCCTTCTGCTGCTGAATAATGGGGACCCTGTTACTGGTATCTGTGTTGGCAGAAAGTCATGCCCATAAACTTTGAACTAACAGCAGTGGTAATAAAGTTGTAAAATCATTGAACTTTGGTCTGCAGTAAAGTGTTGCCATAGTGACAGGAAAATCACTCCAACCATGAACAGTAAAGATCTGAAAGGGCTGTGGCTCAGGGGGGAGAACACCTGCTTTGCATGCCGAAGATCTCAGGTTAAATCACTGGTGTCTCCATGTAGGTAGACAACACTGAGCTAAATGGACCAATGGTCTGACTCAATATAAAGCAGCTTCCTGTGTTCCTTTGAAGCTTTGCATAATCAAATAATTCATTAGAAAGCTCAAATTTTGTAGATTTGAGTGTTGTTGTTTTTTTCATTTTGCCCATATAGAATTTTTTGGCAATGTACATTTGGGGGGTGAAACTCAGCTTCTTGTTTGTGTTTGCTTTCTGAAAACATGAAGAAGGAATAGCAAAGGGTTAGTATATACACACATAGGGCCAATTCATTCTGTTGTTATAAATGTGTAAAAGACACAATGGTGACTTGCCTTTGGTCAGAGCTTTCTTCATTTGCTTCCCAAACGGTGGGGGAGATACCTGGTTTGCTCAGCATGGTAAACTATGGCTTAGCCAGATCATGCTGATATGTGGGCTTCTGGAGAAGACCTTGTAGCTGGTTTGCTCCTTCCTGGTCCTTTTCACTGCCATACGTTACTGAGCTAAGCCAAAGTTTGGCTTACTAGTGGGGTAGGAGAGCTGAAAATAATGCCAATATGTTTCACATCTGGCAACCAACACACTCCTCTGGTTTCAGATAGTACATGGGTAGACGAGCCTAAAAAGCCCAGGGCACAACTTTCCATGCCTCTCTAGCGACTATGGTGGCTCATTTATCAGAAGTAATGTATTTAGAATTAACTTTGGAAGTGTATACTCGATTCTGACCAAACTAAGCCTTCTTTTGCTCTAGGGCAGTGATGGCCAAACTCTGCCTTCCAGCTGTTTTGTGTTTTGGAACATCCCTGACCACTGGCCTGTTAGTGAGGGATGATGGGAGTTGTTGTCCAAAAAACAGCTGGAGGGCCAAGTTTGGCCATCACTGCTCTAGGAGGCTTAGTTTGGTTATGGCCCCAGTAAGTCATTCCCATATTCTGAAAGATACAAATACAGTGGTACCTTGGCTTATATACGCTTCAGGTTACATACGCTTCAGGTTACAGACTCTGCTAACCCAGAAATATTACCTCGGGTTAAGAACTTTGCTTCAGGATGAGAACAGAAATCGTGCTCCGGCGGCGCAGCTGCAGCAGGAGGCCCCATTAGCTAGAGTGGTGCTTCAGGTTAAGAACAGTTTCAGGTTAAGAACGGACCTCCGGAACGAATTAAGTACTTAACCCGAGGTACCACTGTAGTATAACACAGTGGCTAAAGGGTGATTGAGACAAATCTCTTCCCTTGGCTGCTGTCCATTACGACTTGTAAGGTGACTAACAGGAGGTGGAGCCAATGACAGATGGAACCACTTTGACTAAGGAAGAGGAAGTCATCAGGCAGCAACACCCAAAGCAGGCAGGCAGGTGGAGCTCCACTTATGTCCATTGCTATGTCCATTGGGCATTCTCTAGTGGTTACTTGAATGTGGGGCTGAAAGGGTGGAGCATTAAGAAGGAGTGCTTTCATATTGCAAGGAATTGTGGGAGCTATGGGGCGCATGAGTTAATGAGAAAATTAATTTTAAAATAAATGTATTTCTTAGCATATAATAAAATTGTAAGGACATTATCATGCTGCAGTTCACATAATCATGGGTTGGTGTTTGGAGAGGTGTCAAGGAAAAGGTTTGGCAGAGGAGTAGGGAGTTTGGCAGGGGGCGGCTAGGTGGAGTTGGCAAGCAATGTGAGCAGCAGCACAACCCCTAGTCTACACATCATGTTAGATAACCTCATGTAGAGCTCTGCATGCATTTTCACACTCACTTCTTTGTCTAAAGGCTATTTTTCACATTATGTGAAAATGCCAAAGAGAGTTATTTTTCACTCTCTTTTCACCTTACACTTTTCATAAAATTTAACACTTGGAATTATTATGCATGTTTTGAGCCATGCACCTTTCTCTTGTCTCTTCCATTTGCTTCAGGAACTACTCAGAATTAAGCTTTTCTGTGCTTTGTCTTTCCACACTCATCTAAGTTTGCATCCTAGGGCTTGTGGAAACTGCCAGTTTACGTCAAGTCAGTATTGAACTGGAGTTGATTTAGTGTATCGTTTACCTGCTGTCGCTACTCTGAAAGCATCTCAGTGCTGGTGGCTGTGAGGTAGGTTGCATCTCTTGGAAAAGTGAGCCCCCTCTGTGCAAGTATCTGGGTGTACAACTTGGGCTGCAATCCTATACAGAGTTTCCTGGAGGCTAAGCCCATTGAACTTAATGGGGCTTACATTTTTTATTAGACATGAATAAGACTGTGCTATCAGTATTCAGAGAGATTCTCTTTTACTTTTTTAAAAATCTAGCTTTTATACCTTTTTTTTTAAGCTAAGCACGGTTCCCAGTGGTAAGAGGATGGTATCATAGCCTATCTCCCTTGAAACCCATTCTGTGTTTCAATATACTTGTCCATCTATTGTGTCCCTCCTAATTTTGGAAATCCAACAAATATTAAAAATAGGGGTACATGAATATTTGTATAACTCCAATTACAAAAAAGAGAAGGTGTTTTAATGGAAAATTTGGATTATATTGATGCAGGTTTTGATGTGTTTGTGTCCAATATTCACATCTGGATCAAGAAATGAAATCTGGTAGATCATAGCATCAAACTATTTCCTTTATACTGTAGCTGTTGTTGTTTTTTGATCTGCTTTTCATGAAGAACAAAATACATGCTTCTTGGAGCAATAGTATTTCATATAGGCTTTGAAAAGTACAGTTGAGTCTCTTTGTTTCATTATTACTTTAGTGGATTTATCCTATTGCCATCCACTATAATTACTGCAAATAACTACTCACAGGTGAAAAGCAGAATAAAGCTGTTGGCATGCCTGCTTTTCTGTTCTGAATTCATTCACAATGTAAGTCAGCTGCAAGTTAGAAATTTTCACACATGGGGGTGGAATTGACCTATCATTTTAATGTCTAGGTTATTCAAAGGAATAAAAGTGAACTGCTATGCTAAATGAGAAAACTGATATATGTTTAGCCCGACCATCAGATGACACAGCAGGAATCAATGAAATTAATGAATTGTTCAAAGAATTTATTAGGATCCTGATGAGAAGAGGGCGGGGGAGAGATTAGCCCCTCAGTTTATGTATGAAAATCACCAGATTGTGCAGCAGGTGAAACTAACTCGCCAGCATGACAATCCCAAACCTTTTCTCCTTTGTAAGCATTTTTGTGGTATTTCAAGTTTCAGAACAATAGTAAATAAGTCATGTAATTTCACATGCTGATTCAAACTAATATGGACTTTAAAAAAAAAAAAGCCTTTCTTCATACTCTGTAAGTCAAATTGCACAATACTAATAGTTGACCACAGCATTAGACAAGTTTTAAAACCTACTGAAATCAACCATGAAAATTAGGTCAGTTATTAACTAGTTATGATGTCAATTGTGTGATAGCTATTAATATGACTAGTTTTAAAAGTTGAACCAGCATCCATAGGGGAGCCCAGTCAGGACTGGGTGACAACCATATGTCAGGAGTGCTCTGATGGTGTTTCCTGCTTGGCAGGGGGTTGGACTCGATGGCCCTTGTGGTCTCTTCCAACTCTATGATTCTATGATTCTATTATTCTATGACAACTCCTGCCATTCTTTAACTCATTTGCTTACAAAGTAGCATTACTTGTCCTGGGAGAAAAGTATCCATTGGTGAAAATACAGTGGTACCTCGGGTTACAGACGCTTCAGGTTACAGACGCCACTAACCCAGAAATAGTACCTTGGGTTAAGAACTTTGCTTCAGGATAAGAACAGAAATTGTGCTCCGGAGGCGCGGTGGCAGTGGGAGGCCCCATTAGCTAAAGTTGTGCTTCAGGTTAAGAACAGTTTCAGGTTAAGAACAGACCTCCGGAATGAATTAAGTACTTAACCCGAGGTACCACTGTAGCAGCCTCCTTCCTGCAACAAATAGCTGGCAGTTGATTTTAATTCTGATTACACATACCCCAGAGCTACTATTTAAAATGTAAAATCTGTAGGTTAACCAGCTTCATATAACCAACATGCTTTCGGCTAGTTAATATATGAAGGGGTTAAAGCAATAGAGTAAGCTGTCCTGCCAGGCTTAAGCTATATCACTTTCCCTCACCTTGGGAGGAAATGGGCAATCAAACCTTTTGCAGTACTCAGTGTACATGCGAATTTGATGCATGAGGAATCCTGAGCTGATCCCTCTAGCCGCTTTTGTTTCAGACAAGAATGGAGTCTGAAGTTTGTGTTTTTCTATACCAATAGTTGAGGATCTTTTATTGTTTTGTTACCAAGCAACTTTTTGCTGTCTGTGCTGTGCAACTTTTTCAGGCTACTGTATGGAAAATTACATGAATCTGATATAAGGTGAGTTTAATACAGTGGTACCTCGGGTTAAGAACTTAATTTGTTCTGCAGGTCCATTGTTAACTTGAAACTGTTCTTAACCTGAGGTACCATTTTAGCTAATGGGGCCTCCCGCTGCCGCTGTGCGATTTCTGCTCTCACCCTGAAGCAAAGTTCTTAACCCAAGATACTATTTTTGGGTTAGCGGAGTCTGTAACCTGAAGCATCTGTAACCTGAAGAGTCTGTAACCCGAGGTACCACTGTAGAACAACTATAACTTACTAAAAATGTTGAATGCAAGTAGATTCCTCCCTGGTTAAAAGACCCATTCAGATGTTCCCACTAAACGATTAAAGGTCAAGTAATGAGGCAGTGCACATGGCGATACTGGGAACAGGGTTTTTATTAGCTCCATATTCCAGATAGGGGTTGAGACTGAGATACTATGGCTTGCCTAAGGCCAT
This sequence comes from Podarcis raffonei, assembly GCF_027172205.1. NCBI lineage: Eukaryota > Metazoa > Chordata > Lepidosauria > Squamata > Lacertidae > Podarcis > Podarcis raffonei. The sequence continues at coordinate 44,309,044 of NC_070606.1, read as the reverse complement.
CTAGTGACTCCATGGCTAAGGCAAGATTTGAACCACAGACTTACTGGATTGCAGCTCATAGTCTTAGACAGTGCAGAGAACAAACAAACAGCTTATCTGATAGTAACCAAATATTCTGGAATATTTATTGCAAAGTATAATAGTAAGTACTATAACACTGCTGCATTTCAATGATGCAGTCAAGAATTTCATACATGCATAATAAATACAGCTACTCACAGGATATGTGTGGGTGTTGATATTATACATATGGATAGGAAGGAATACCTTGCATAGATTTTATTGGCACGGCAAAATTTTACTGGCATGGCAACAAATGGTTTATTCAGTTCCTCCCACAACTATCATAATAAAAAGTCATTAAAGCTCCAACCCATATTCTGTCCATGACTCATTGCACATGAAACACTGTTTTCAGAATGTCTTGAAGAATACTGCTGGTGATGAATTGGACACTTTCCAGTTTGTGTCACAGAAGGATGTAGGTCTAGATGTCTGTTGTTGCCAGACATGCTGTCAGGTGTTAACCATAACACACACAGAGGTCCCAAGATTTTCAAGCAGGATTGAGGATTTTGTGGGAGAAGTGTGATAATTCCTTGTGTTCCTGCTATGTATGTATTGCTTGCAAGCTTGCTCAGCTCTAGCATCAGCCCCCACCCTTCACCCCTTTTTTGTTTTCCTGCTCCAAATTGTCCATGCACCAGGATCTCAGACTACATTTCAGGATTTGGATGTGTGTATACAGCAAGTTGTAACCCTGACCATTGTAACTGCACCCCATCAGGTATACGATAAGACACCTGTAGTGGTAATGGCATGCATGAGGGTTAGGGTTAGGGTCTTCCTCTGGGGCCCACAAAACCTCTGAACACTCCTGCCCCATTGGTCATGAGGTGGTGAGGCTGTCTACCTTTTTGTTCCCTGAAAAGTAAATAGAGCCAAAGGAGGAAGTTGGAAGAGTGGCGTACTTTCTAACTTCCTGTTTTAGCTCTATCTGCTGTTAAAGGCTCATATTAATTTTACTGCCATAATCCACAGATGCCAACAACAACAGTAATCCTTGGAAAAGTAAAGTGTGTACACACTAGGATTGCCATATTTCAAGAAGTAAAATCTGGAACCGCCCCCCCCCAAATAAACTGTTCATCTGCAGGGTCAGGGCAGTGATCTATTAAGCCAGGGGTCAGCAAGGTTTTAACTGCCTGGGCTGGTCAAGTCCCGCGGAGATCTCTCTGTAGGCCGGATCGCGCACACTCGATTTCCAGCGTGCGCAGATGCAATTTCCGGCACTGTGGAAGCAAGTCCCCGTGCTGCATCAGTTTAGCGCAGCGCGTGGGAATTTGCCAAGTGGGCGGCTCGGTTCGGGGGCAGCTTGTGGGCCAGTTAAACTGCCCCCGTGGCCTGCAGGTTGCCGACCCCTGTATTAAGCTCTATTTATGTTCTTACCATATGCACAGAAGCGGGAAAAATCCAGTGTGCTAAATGCATGTGCAAAGTCTTCCTTGAAGAACAGCAGCATCTTTTAAGTCTGAGGTGAATGCAAGGTTCAGCAATGTTATTCAAATGTTATTCAAACCTAAAGGGGACAAGTCTGTGCATAGGAAAGGCTTGATAAATTGATTGCAGGACACATGGTACTACGCTGGAGGCTGCACAACTGCAGCATGTAGGTTGGAAAATTGCATCTTTAAATGCCCTCTGCTTCTCCACTTCATAAACTTTAAACATGGAGAACCAGCAAAATAGGACTTAGAAACTTCTGCTTCAGGGTATATAGCCTGAGGTCACATGAAGCAACCACGTTGCTGAAGCTAAACAAGTCACGATCTAGTGCAGAGTTTGGATGAGAGGCTGCTTGGGGTGAAAAAAACACAGTACATATATATCTGTATAAGATAAACAAAATAAAATACAACATTTGGGAACCTGCAAACACTATGGGGAAGGCCACTAACTGATGATATGCTAAGAAAGTACAGGAGATGCTTGGTAAGTACTGGGGCTTTACCTGTGGTCAATTTTAATTACAAATTAGGCCTCAGAAGTAGGATATAGCAATCATTCAATATCCTATATCTAAATAGGATAGCCGATCAATTGTTCTCAGTACTTCCCTACCTCTTTAGCAATGTTTGAGCAGGAAAAGAATCTACATTTTGCAGAAGCAACCAGATTCCCAGACACCATTTTCTTGGATGCTATAAATATGATGCTTATTTTTAAACCAGCGGATAATAGCCTGTACATTTAATACACTAATGGATAAAATGTGCTGATTTTTCTTGAACATATTCAGCAGTGTCATTTTAAAATTGCTTAAATAAGAAAAATGCTTTAAATTAAGTAACAATTATTTGCAAATGATTATACCTGTAAGGAATAGGCAGACTCTTGTGTCTAGTCCACAAATGTATGCATTAATTAAAAGCCTTTCCAATACTGTATTCCTTTTACCCACTTGCTGGGGAGTAAATCCTATTGACATCAATGGAACTTGCTTCTGAGTAGACATGTATAGGCTTGCTCTGTTACTGACACTCTGTGAATATGGAAGAAAAGTTTTTATTTCATTTTTTATTTGGGTCACAAAGGCAGCTCCTGGTTTCTCAACTATTCCTCCTTGTCCAGTAGTAATTGAAGGGTGGAAGTTTGGTTCATGACATATTGCGGGTTGTATCCAACTAAATTATACCCATTAAAATTAATGAGCCTAAGTTAATCTTGTCCATTAATTTCAATGGGGCTACTCTGAGTAGGATTAGCATTGGATACAGCACCAAATGCACTATTTTACTTATACTTCATAGTTCAGATGGAGCTTCCTTTTCCAATATGCCTAAAAAGCACATCCCTTTCCCCCGATATCCTTCACTATGCAAATGCTTCATACATTTAGTAAAGTTCTGCTGAAGTTCGAGGTGGAGATATATGAGGAAGCAGGACTTTACACAGGATTGCTTTAAACCTTATTTATGGGGTGTACTTCAGGACGAGCCAGATTTGAAAGGGATCATAAATGATTATACAGGATTAAGGCACGGACCTAGAATATATTAAAATAGGCTTCTGAAAGGTTGGCTTATACCAAACACTTTTTAAATGGCTGTCAACACACCCATATGCATGATCCCAAAGGTCTGGTGTATCACGAGCACAGGGTTATTAGCATCCTTAAACAATTTGAAATGGTAATAGTTGATACTGCACTGGCAGGCTTGAGAGGTGGAGGAGTCAATTCATCTGAACATAAGAGGAATCCTGTTGGATCACGCCAAGGTTCCATCTGGTTCAGCAATCTGTTTCCTCTACTGGCCAACCAGAAGAGTCTGGGAAAGACCACAAGTAGGGCGTCAAGTCAACAGTTCTACCCTATTGCTGTCCTCCAGCATCTAGCATTCAGTGGCGTTTAGCCAGCTGCTAAATTCCATACACCATTTTCACTGGTGAAAGACAGTAGGAACAAGTTGGTAAGGGTGGGGAAACCTCGGGGTGGGTGTGTCAATGTGGTCCTCTAGCCCTCTAGAGTGTGTTCTTGAACTCTGATAATGCTTCCTGCTTGTCTGAATTAGGCATGTGTGTAGAAACTACCAAAGGTCCATATAGTCAAAGCTATGGTTTTCCCAGTAGTGATGTATGGAAGTGAGAGCTGGACCATAAAGAAGGCTGATCGCCGAAGAATTGATGCTTTTGAATTATGGTGCTGGAGGAGACTTTTGAGAGTCCCATGGACACAAAAAAGAAGATCAAACCTATTCATTCTGAAGGAAATCAGCCCTGAGTGCTCACTGGAAGGACAGATCGTGAAGCCGAGGCTCCAATACTTTGGCCACCTCATGAGAAGAGAAGACTCCCTGGAAAAGAATAATAGAATAATAGAATCATAGAGTTGGAAGAGACCACAAGGGCCATCGAGTCCAACCCCCTGCCAAGCAGGAAACACCATCAGAGCACTCCTGACATATGGTTGTCAAGCCTTTGCTTAAAGACCTCCAAAGGAGGAGACTCCACCACACTCCTTGGCAGCAAATTCCACTGTCGAACAGCTCTTACTGTCAGGAAGTTCTTCCTAATGTTTAGGTGGAATCTTCTTTCTTGTAGTTTGGATCCATTGCTCCGTGTCCACTTCTCTGGAGCAGACCCTGATGTTGGGAAAGATGGAGGGCACAAGGAGAAGGGGATGACAGAGGACGAGATGGTTGGACAGTGTTCTCGAAGCTACAAACATGAGCCTGACCAAACTGCGGGAGGCAGTGGAAGACAGGAGTGCCTGGCGTGCTCTGATCCATGCGGTCACGAAGAGTCGGACACGACTAAACAACTAAACAACAACAACGTAGAAACTAGCCTATTGCGCAGAGGCAATTTTTCATTCATTGATCTACCAACTTTTGCCTCTGGCACAGCCCACTACTGGCATGTCTGGCATGTGGCCCTAAAAAGTTGCTTGAAAGGGAATGTGGCTCTTGGGCTGAAAAAGTCCCCCCAGCCCTGGTATAGAGTATGTACAAAACATGGCAAAATATTTGCCCGCAAAATTTATAAGCTTAAACTGTATTACCAGAAGTAGGGCACTTCTGAGCTGTTTACGATCTAGTGAAAGGTTTTCCCTAATGTGGTGACAACTGTACCCTCACATTTTTTGGTTGATCAGCAGAGTGGGAAATTGAGGCCCCTCACAGCAGAAATTCCACATCTACACTTGTCACATACTATATATTGGCTCCTTATGAATTCCTGCATGGAGAATTTGGAGCTGTGCAAAGCAAAGCCGTGTTACAGGAGATGCAGCAAAACACATAGGTTTAATTGTGGACCTTTGTCCTTAAACTCCCCATCTTTCTTTACAGTTTCTCCCCCCCCCCCCCCCGCGCTCCTTAGCTGCTAATTCATGCCCTCCATCTTTAGCATGTGGGTTTGCAGCTACAAGTACATCACTTCCTGCTTTAAGGTGAGTCACACACCGCCAATCCCATACCATTCCCAACTTTTTAAAGTGAGGGCATCACACGTGAACTGGAAGGCTGCGTACACCGTACATTGAATGCACATGATATCTCCCCAAGAATCCTGGAAAATGCATGGTTAAGCTTGCTGGGAATTGTAGCTCTCTCTGTCTGTGTGTGTGTGGGGGGGGGGGAAGCGCCAGCTCCCAGAAATCCTGAGGGAAAGTAATGTCCTTTCTGTATGGCGTTGTACACGTGAAGTGGTGACCACAAGCGAAGTGGGACAGAATTCCTTCCCTTCATTTCAGGATCTATCATGCCCAAACTCTTCTTTCAGCGCCACCAATGAAAGTATAGGGGCCGTGTCCTCTTTTGCGCCTGGTAAACCACAGCAGCCGCCACTACCCCTTGGTTTTTATTCGAGGTGTGTGTTGGGGGGGGGATTCCCGCCTCGTGTCTCCAGCGTGACGAAAAGACCCCTGTTTCCCGCTCCCCTCAGTATCTGCAGCTGCAGTTTTCCTCGTCGGGCAGCAGGCGGCTCCCGCGCTCGGCTGGCGCCGCCTCAGATGCGCGCAGAGCGGCTGGCAGGCAGGCGAGAAGAGGGAACGCAGGAAATTTCCTGCTTGGCCGACAGCGGGGTCCCTCCAGCCGCGGCAGGGCGAATGCCAGGGCGTCCCCCGCTCGCCTCCGCCTCAGTCCGCCAGCGACGCTGCGAGGAGGGCATGAGGAGCCGGCGCGCCTGCAGGAGCCGAGCTGGCCGAGTCCCCCGGAGGTAAGGCAGCAGGGCACGAGGCCAGCGGCCGGCGGAGCTGCCTTGCTGCTACTGCTCATTCTCCAGGCATGCCAGTCCCGGCGGCGGGTGTGCTTGCTTGCTTGCTTGCTTGCGTGCGTGCGGTTTGCCTCTGAGCCTCCGGGGCTTTGCACGCAGCAGGGCAGGCGGGCTGCTTCCTCGGTTCCTCCACGCCCAGTCCCGAGCTGCGCCAGGGCATGGAGCGGGCGGGCGGGCGGGCAGGCGCCTCCTCTCCGCCGCAGAGGGGCACCGGCTGCCCCCAGGCTCTCCTGGGCGACGGAGGAGGAGAAGGAGCCGACTGTGTCCCCCCTCTTCCCTGGTTGCGAGGGGGTGTGGGGGGGGGGAGAAAAGGAGATGTCTCCTGCCCCACAGTCGCTTTGGCTAGCTGCCGCCGGGAGGGGGGTGTCAGAGGCGGAAACGGCATTTGCCTTTGCATGGAGAGCGCCATGGAGGAGGAGGAGGAGGGGAGGGAGCCCCAGCCGCTCTCGCGCAGGTGGCGGAAAAGTCGTCAGCTGGGCTTGGAACGAAACGCGGGAGAGCCGGTTTCGCGGTGGGGGGCGAAGAGATTTGGCGAATCAGAACTCCGAGCTTCCCCCCCTCCTCGTGCGCCAGGTGTGGCGGGTGGCCGGGAAGGTGTTTGTTTGCCTGGTGTGCTCACTGCAGCCTCCCTCCAAATGTTAATAAATGTCTCTAACGCGGTCGCACCACATCGCCACACATCCATCGCTGTTCTTGCCTGTCGTCGCCGCTGTGCCTGTGAAAAGGGAGAGAGCCCAGCAAATCTGTGTTAAATACCCTCTTAAAAGCAGCCCTTGGTGCCAAATGGAGCCGGGACATTGAGTAGCACAGAGCATTTTATATAACACCTTGGGGAGTAGTTTTGGGAGAATTTGACGTATGTTTAGTCAAGTGAACTGCACTACAGTCCTGCACGGTAGACCACTGTTGCTGGTTTGGAATGATGCTGATGTTGAAATGGTGACCGGCCTAAAGCCATTTACAGTACAACCCATGGCAAGCTATACCTAGATGCATGCACCGCTTTGTTCAGTGGTGTGTGGTTGCTAATAAGTACATTTGGTATTGCAGCCTTGGTAAGATTTGAATTGGGGGCTTCCTGGCTTAGCCATGGCACTACAGCAGGTTCAAGATGTGGAAAATTTGCAATGGATACCAAGTCTCATGCAATACGTTTTTGTAATTCTGCGTAATATGTATGTATACATTGCTTTGCTTTCAGGGCTACAAACCTAACCAGGAAAATGCAATTTCTCATCTATCCTATCAGATTTTGGTCATGATGGCATCTGTTGCACTTGGACCACATAGGGAAAAAAGCAATCAAAAATAGTAATCAAATATCTGTAGCAAGGCTTTTGGTGCAACCTTTCCAGCAGTTGGATTTTTTAATTGAAACTAATTAGCATAGTTATGCATCTTTTACATAGTAAGAAGCTGTCTTATGCAAATGATGTGGAGCTTAGCTCATGGCAGTGATGGAGTCTGCTATGATGAGCGCCTTTGTGCTTGATATGCTTTGGTTATATTTTTCTCTCCTCTGGATGGCATTGAGTCAGAAGGTGTTAAAATTGTGTGCAATTTGTTTTCTCGGGCAAGTAACGGTTTGGTTTTTGCCTAAATTTGAGAAACTTGAGGTGTAAGCGAGTGCTCGCTGGACCAGAAATTTGGTGGTTCTCGTCCTTCCGTCATCCAGAGAGAGAATTATTTAGAATGTTTATAGATTTGCCTTGTTGCAGTTTTCTAGGAATAACGTCTGTTCTGCCAACCTTTATAATAAAGAGACAATCATGCCTTAAAAGACATTATGGAGATGTTATTACTTTATCTTTTGTCGTGAAATGTTACTGGGTGGATGGATAAATTGCAGTTCACTGAACTTGTAGTGCATCCACGTTTACTCTGAAACCACTGTGACTTATTAATGTAAACTTGCTTCCAAATAAGTGTGTTTCTGTTTAACATTCTAGTATACAACACACTTTACGGCAGGAGAAGGAAGACCTTAGGCTTGCAGGAACTAGAACCCCAAGATCCACCAACTAGAACGAGGTGCAAAAGTCATGCAGTTCTGAGCCCAGGAATTTCTGACTCCCACCTCTCAAAGTAGACCTTGCTCTACCTTCTGCCAAGTGCTACTAATTCAGTTTGGAGGCAATCCTCTAAGGATTCAATTGTTTATAATTATTTCCATTTTGCAGATGAGGAACTGACTCTCAAAGCAAGTGTTCTAAAGCCTTGGGTCTTATGGGGAGCTAGAAGCAGTCTGTGAAACCTATTTCCAGAACCCACATGTCGTTCTCCCTCTATACCATGTAGTAAACTTGCCCTGTGTCCTGACATTACCACCTTGTGGATTTTCCCACCCCTGCTATTGTCGGCTTGTTATGTGGAGCAGGAACAAGAAACACACAATGTGATGTCAGGACATCGGGCAAGTTTACTACATGTCACAGAGTGGGACAACTTGACTAGGGATACTGTTTTCAGAACCATCCATGTGCATCTCATAGTGTGCAGTCCTGCACTGGGGGATTAGTTAGCTCTGACTTCTTCTTTTTGTAAATGACTTCCCAAGTGTTTCTAGGGTCATGACTGTGTGAAGAAAGTAGCATCTGACCAAATCAATCTACAAATATAGCCACAGCTTCCCAGATCTGTGTGATTGCTTTGACGTGCCTGTTAGCCACAGTGCTCGTATGAATTGCTTCTGCAAATCTGTGGCTGTGTCAGGTCAGACATTACTCCCCCCACCCCGCCTTGTATCCCTAGGGCCACTTAAATATCTCTGTCTACAATCTGAACCACCTCTAGTCTTCAGTAATGTGTGATGGTGGCAGCTGCAGTTGAAGTTAACAAGATTTTCTCCTGATTTATGAGAATTGTGTGTTTGTAATCTCAGCCCAGATAGGACGGTCCAGTCCAAAGTAGAACCTTAGTAGCTGGTTTTGATAGACACCTTGTCATGCATGGTATGAATTTCAATTTGAGAATGGGATAGGTAAAGAATGTATAATTTTATACCAGCATATTACCTTTCCATCTCTAAAATGTGGTGCCTAATCAATGAATTGTTTATAGAACTATATTTGTTTTTTAAATTTGAGATATGTAGCAGAGTTAAGATTATTGTGATGGCAACCGAAGACAGAAATGGTTTGGCTTTTATACATTTCATTATTTTCTGGTGTTTAAATTGCCTTAACTCTGCACTGATTCCCCTCCCTCTCTATTGACACATAGAGATGTCAACGTGACAAATTAATTTAATTAAGGCTAATGCTACCCTTGCTGAGTAAATCTAGTTCATGTATATTTGTTTTTGTGGACAGTGATATTGTCTAGTTACTTTTTCTCTATGGGTCTGTTGTAGAAGGGCAAAATCGAGTGCACCAGATAGCATGTTTGCACAGATTTGCCCAGGATTTTATTTTCATGGGAGCTAATATGTAACAGCACAATGGCTCTTCTAACTTAAATAAGAGTTCTAAACTAAAAGGGGGATAGAAATAGCACTGAAGGCCAGAGCTGCAAAGTTTACTTCTCTTAGTTCTCTTAGCTAAAGTGCTACTGAAACTGTGTGTGGACCCAGGATCAGGTGTTGAACTCGAGAGTCTATGCCCTAGGTGATTTCAGATCTTTATTTGTGAAACAGGGTCACAGGCATAGACCCCGCACCAAGCCTTAGGTTTAAAGTCCAGTGGTGAGTTTAAAGATGCTCCTGGGGTTTGGTAGAGAGGGGAGAGTAGAGAGGATCTTGTCAGGGGTGCTGAGGGAGGATGGAACAATGGTATAGCCTGGTTTACTCTTGGCAAGTGTGTATAGGAATGGCAACATCAATATTGCTATTTGAAGTCAAGGTATATTGACTTGAATTAAGACCCATCTAAAAAATACTGCAAGTCCAGGTTGCAGATGTGAAATTTGTGTGCTAGTGTTGAAGTCAGGAGAACTAAGCTGCTAGAAATAAGCAGCGATTGTGAAGAAAGTTTTTTGCAGATACAGTAGATACATTCATGGCACATACCCCGCCCCCACAAAGAAGCCTGAGAACTATAGTTTTATATGGGTATTGGGAATTATAGCTCTGTGAGGGGTAAACTACAGATCCCAGGATTCTCTTAAGGTTTAGGAAATGCACTTCGAATGTGCTTTAAAGGTGTGAAATGCACACAACCTATCTTTGGCATCATTATACATCTCAGACTGCAATTAGGTGTATATGGGTTGATCCTTACATCATGCAGGGCTTATTGCAGATAAGAGATCAAAAATCCCCATGTCGTTTTATGTGGCTCTTAGTGATACTGCTATAATGGCTAGGCCCCATTTTCAATTCTCAGGACTTAGAACATCTGTTCATTTTGAATGAATGAAGCACATCAAATGAAAGAGGAAGCTCATGTTGTATTAGGACAAAGCTGAATGTTTGCCTTGACCTTTATGTATTCTATACAATGGCTTTTGTTGTTAAAAAATAGTGGGAAGAATTCAACATTATGATGTTTCTGTTTGCCTAATGGAATGATCTCCTGTCTCCTCCCACGTGTTGTTCTGGGTCCCTCCCCCAGCCCTCCAGAGTTAATAATTGGGGTGTGTGGCGTTGAAGGAGAGGGGAAAGCCGTGCTGCAATAGCAATTGTCCTTGGATGGGGTTCCACGAGTAGTGAGACCAGTTAGCTGAATTTGTGCCAGTTGCTTGGATCCTAATAGTCTTCTGCGAAAGGAATGGAATTCATGTTAATATGCAGGGCTTTCCCTGTTCTGCAGACCCTTCATCCTTTGAAAATCTCTTGGGGAATGGAGGGACTTTTGGAAGTGGTGATGGATATAGTCCAATGGGTTACATGATTATGAGCAGCTGTAGTCCTGTCTTCTAAAAATGTATTTATCTTAATTGACTAAAACAGCAGTATTAATTGAATTAATTGATTCATCATTTCTGAAACCTGTTTCTTTTTGGAGCAGGCATTTGAGTATACGTACACATTGATCAAATGAGGAAGGGCATATTTTTGTTTTGCCAACAAAGGACCCAAGAGTTATACATAGAATCATAGAATTGTAGAGTTGGAAGTGATCCTTAGGACCATCTGGCCCAACCCCCTGCAATGCAAGAATCTCAGCTAAAGCATCCCTGACAGATGGTCATCCATTCCTTGCTTTAAAACCTCCAGGAGAGTCTGCACCTTCCAAGGGAGTCCATTCCACTACCTGTTCAGTTCATTAAAGCCCTTTACAGGTGTTCAAACTGGGTACAATGGGTATGTGGAGAGAAACATTATAGTGGCAGGGTCTACTCTTGACCAATGTGTGTTTTAAACAAATTACTGAAGGGAGTCTTCATGTGCATACTAGTTAATGTATAGAAATATCTCCATGTAATCCTCAGATAGCAGCAGCAAAGGAAAGGATTAATTTTCCTCTACCTATCTTCTGTGATCCAAATGGTATTTGTTCTTTAAAAACATAAATGCAAAGACAAATTTAATGTCACATCTGCTTTAGTGCAAATTGGTGTTGCTCAAAGGAATATGCTTTGGGGGGGGGGGGATTGCTACCCATAATTATTTTATGTAGGTCTCTTCAATTACTTGCCCACACGGGTTACATATTGACATAAGATGGTTTGCTTACTTACAGATTCTTGTACTGAGTGTAAAATATGGCCTGTGGGGAATATGGCGATTGCATCCGCTTGTTTCTTGTTGTTCTAGCATACAAAGGACCTTTTGAGTAGAAATTGTAGCTAAATGTGAAAGATTTCATTTTGTGGTGAGCATGGCATTGTTCTTTGGTCACAATTCTGTTACTGATTTTTAAAAATATATTTATTTATTTTGCAGCCTAGGCTGAAGTTGGTTGTCCTTTTAGTCTAAAGCCTCAGAAAAGAATATGCTATTCAAAGCATTTCATTTTACATTCCGTTTGCAATAGGAGTATTATTGCTAAGCTACTTTTAGTGTGGTAATTGCTGTTTTGTCTGAATAACACGTATTATTTAAACTGATTTTTCTCTGGGTCAGGCTTCATATACTAACTAGACCCTGGAGTGATGAGTTTGATTGCTACTTATTCACTATGTAAATTATCTGATTTTAAAATAAATATTATTTGCTGTAACATCTTATCACTTTTATAATGTGTTCTGCACAGGAAAGAACATGAAACAGATTTAAATGTTATGGTGATTTTATTCCTAGAATTTAACGTTATAGGCTGAACATTAAGATAAGCTTTTGAATGGTAAGAGCAGTTCAGTAGTAGAGTCAATTACCCAGGGGAGGAAATCAATCTCTTGCTGACGGTCTTCATGCAGATGCTAGGCAGTCTGATATTGGGATGATTTAGCTCAGGATTTCCTGTGTTTGATTGATCTACAAGTCCCCTTCCAACTCTATTATATGAATGACAGGGTTTGGGGGTCAGAAACCCTACGACGTTTGCAGTTTACTGATAAAGTTTGCCAGTAAACAACAGTATCAACAAAAATTTAACACTGCAAACTTATTCATACTAAAAATAAATAAATAAATCCTGTTAGCATCTACTGCTGTGCTAAAATGCAAATTAAAGGAAGACAAGCAATCAATATTTTTTAATATTTAAAGAGTGTATTTTTAAAAACCCCACTTCCTTTCCCTGTTGAATCTTTCTGTCTTTCCTTGTTTGACTCAGCAATATTAGGCTGTGTTGTAGATGCACTAAAGGGTTGCTGTCTGTTAAGGCTTTAATACACCTGGCTGATTCTTGACTCTGAAGATAGACTTTCCTGCAGCTAGTATTCTTTAAAAAGGCCTTCTTTGTGGTACCACCTCATTTATGGAACCCCCTTCCCTCCAACAGGCCCTGATTATTAGTTACAGTCCTTATTTTCTGATACTTGTTTGTAGTAAAATATTTCCCCTGTTTTTGCATTTGGGGGATGTGGTAAAACGTTGCTAGTGTGATTTGCTATCATTATCACGCTTCAGGTTCAGATAATTCCCCAGTGTTTTATCTAGCAGTTAAAAGATTTAAGGTTGTGGTTGGATGCATGAACATCACAACTGCAATTCTATATATGAACTTACCTGGGAATAAACCCCATCGAACTAAATAACACTTACTTCTGAGTAAACATGCATAAGATTATGCAAAAGGGCACTCTGTAGTTCATAGCCTACCATTTTGCACACTGTAGCAGATAAGTTGTTTTGAACTCTTCACAACATATTGTTATGACTATTTTGTTTTTCTACATGTATGTGTAGGTTTTTGTTCATTTGGAAAATCACTTTATTGGTGTTTGGTGGAGGGCAGGGCTAATGCAATACAGACAGCAGACAAGAGCCTGAAATAGTGTGTAATAGTGGAGGAGTTCGGATTCACAGGCATGGCAACCTTCACTATTCCTGGGGCTTCTCCATACTCACTATACTGTTGTCTCTGATAGGTCAAGATTGGATGTATTTCTTCTGGACCCAACTGTGTGCAATATTTCTAGGTGGCGATTGTGGCCAGATGAAATTAACATTAAGATTGTATTTATTTAAAAATGCCAAATGTCACCACAGACTAGTAATTATCAGAATGTTACAAGTTTTCTTTTCACTTCTAAGGAAAACAGAAATTGGGTTATTGCGTCTGGTGTTTTATTTAAATCTCTGCGCAGCGTTTCTATGTTCATCCACCTTAGGAGGAATCCTGATGTGATTGTACCGTCCTTCTCACACTCTGTGATGCCATAAAAATATTCCATTGACCTGACACAGATACTGAACATCCGTACCTCCTACAGAAAGCAGGAAGAGGACAGCATCTCTGAAAAATTAGACCATGTATCCTGAGAATTCAACATCTAGATGAAATACAGTCTTTATTGATTTTCTTAACAAATGATGTTTCTCTTATGTTCTAAGAGGAATGCATTTCAGACTTTAAAGAGAGCGGAAACATTAACTTTCCTTTGTAACTATGAATGGTATTGTTTATTGCACTATAAAAAGCTGTATTTTTACGAAGTTCAGATATGCTGATGTATGGGTTCCTTTTTAAGGAGGTAATTCTTTTAAGTTAGAATTATCTAGGAATCATGTTTTCTGACACTATTATGCCGTTCAAGTAGATATAGCTCATGTTTTTCAATTTTTCAATTATTGGAAGTTAGCACTGACCAACATAAAATAAATGATTACTTATATTTTACCTTTACTGTATAAATGTTAATTATACAGTATTATTATGCTCTGATAAAATCAATGATTTAGTACAGGATAGATATAGAAAGGTCATTGAACAAAAAAAAAAAAATCACTGGAGCAAGAATATTGATATATCTCCCAGGACCAGTATGAGGGGCAGACCATGATGGTGTTTTCACTTGGTGATATATTGCTAGTGAAACCGCCACTGCTCAGTGAGGGATAAACAAGCTGCAGCTGGCTGCTGTAGGCAGAGGGGCTCAGAACCGTGGCAGTTTCACCAGTGATATATGTCACAGGGGTTCCTCCATCTTGGGGAGTGGAGGGCTAGCTCAGCTGGGGGGCGTTGAGCAGCAGATGGGGGCTAGCTGCATTGTCCCTGACCTGCAAGGCGCTGGGGTGAAAGCACCTCAGGTCCCCCATGGTGAGAGCTGAAGCAGTTTCACTTGAGGCCTCGCAGGCTGGGGCCAATGCCTCTCTTTTCAATATCACATTATATTGCCAAACCACAAAGTTTTGCTGGTGATATACCACGGTGTTGAAAACCTAATATTGCCCAGCCCTAGGCAAGAATAGCCATCGATCAAAACTGAAGGGAGGGGAAAATGAACTCTATTTAATTTTTTAAAATTTTAATATGTATGCATGTTGTCATGCTAAACTTTTTAAGGACTTGTAAAGGTCAGTAATTGCAGAACAGGTTAATAGGAAATTGAGTGCTTTCATAATGTAAATACAGTGGTACCTCGGCTTAAGAACTACTGGTGTGTAGGCTGGCTGACATGCTCTAGCAGTAATAACAAACTGTATTTGGGGCGTGAATAAAGTAAATAAGGTGAGAAATTTTTCCACCCTAAAGGCAAACAGAGGTAGTTCATGCTTCCTGTGTGCACTCTATTGATTTTTTTTTTTAAAAACCCAGCCATATTTGACAAAAATGGTCAAGCATGAAGATACATGAAAAGATATTAACAGATGTTTCATAAATAACAAACCTTGATTTGATTTTAAGCAGGTAGCATCGCAAAAGTAATTAGCAATGCCTCCTATTTAAATATTATTTGCCAGATGTTTCCCACATAATATTGCTCAAGTTTATCCAGAAAATTTTAGGTTTGCATAAAATTGTATAAACAAGTGCTGGGATATTCAGAGCATTTTCTGTACTTGGAATGCTGAATACTTTTTCCTGGGGAAAAAAACTTGCTTATGTTTGTTTCTATGGACTTGAGGATTCATTGAGTCCCCAGCTTTTATATTAATCTTCAGTCGTATATCGAGTTTTATGCTCGTCCTGCTCATTATCTACAGCATAATCCTATTCCCTGTTGTGTAGGGTTTTGCAGTGGTTTAATGGTATGGTGTAATCCTATCTGTGTCTACTCAGAATAAGTGGTGTCTTTTATGACATTTCTGGGGCACTTCCGGGTTCAGCGCTGTGCATATGTGTGCAATTGCGTAGATATCGGTCACACCTAAAAAGAGTTGCTGGTACAATGAAACCAGAGCTCTTGTCTTCCACTGTTACATTGTTATTGGGGTGGTTGTACTTATTTATTTGGTTCTGTTGCAAATTCCTGAAACAATGGCTCTTAAGTGTGCTAGGCAATAACTTCTCCTTTTTGAGGTGGCAGAGGGAGTGACAAGAAATCTAGTGTTTCTGTGTGTCAATACTTTGAGTAAACAAGCTTGTCCGTGAAGCAAAATTGTATAAAGAAACACCTGAAGAATGTTCTAGTTGCAGCAGCAGATATGGATAACAACCTGGGGTTCAACAAGACAGTGATGGTGTGGCTCCGTAGAAAGTTAATCCGGGTTTATGAGCACCCTACTCGGGATGAAGTTGCAGTCCACTTGTAGAATCAGAAACTGCCTCCTCAGAATGGTTCAGTTGCGCCCCCTTATTATTATTTTGCATGACATGTCACACACACACACACACACACACACACACACAAAATGTTTTGTCAGGCTTTTGGTCATTTCCCCCCTGAACATTCTGTTTTTGTTTTAATGAGCTGGATCCTTTGTTTAATATTGCCATGTTTTTGCTCTCTGCTCTCAGACTTTACTGCATTTTAATCGTAAGCCACCTTAGGGAGCCCTTGCCTGGGCTAAAAAGGTGAGTGTAAATTATTTTAGAAATAACATTTTAAAAACCTTGTTGAATGGCCCACTTCGCCTCCACTATAGCTAAGGCTCTTAGTCCGTTGTTTTCTAGCTAGCTGTGTTGCTCTACAGCAACCTTCGCGAACATAGGGCCTTCCAAATTCTTTGAGCTACAATTCCCATCCTCCCCTACCAGCACATCTGGAGGGCACCGTGTTGGCACAGGCAGAACTACAGCTTATGTATCCTAGTGCTAGGCTCTAACACAATCGACAGTCCCACCCTAATGACAGAACATAGAGACACCATTTCATGCTATTGCATAAATGTGTCCTAGAAAGCAAAGCCTGACATAGCTCTGGAAAACCTCACTAAGCACAGATCTCATTCCAGTTTTGCATTAAATATATGGGATGATGGAATAGGGTAATGCCAGCTGCACGTGCTAGTGGACTCCCGCCCCCACCCCCAGCTCATAAAGTTGACTTCAGTATTAAATGAGAAAGCAAAACAGCATCAGCACTATCCAGTTGAATGCATGCTGTAAAGAAAATGAAATGGCTTAAGTTGGAATGAGTTGTCATGGAAATATTGGAGGCAGAACTTCAGTCAGACAGGGAAATATGATACATTGCTTGCAAATGAGTAAAATCATTACAGTTATTATCCATGCAGTGAAGAGTTGGTTTTATAACTACTGAGCAATATTATATATACATAAAAATTATCCTTTCCATTTCTTTTCTTTAATAAAGACTCATTTTGTCATACTTGACAGATGGCCATCCAACTTCTGCTTGAAAATCTCCAAGAAAGGCGAGTCCACCATCTCTAGTTGGAGTCTGTTCCACTGTTAAACAGCTCTTTCTGTCAGAAAGTTAACCCTGATGTTTATTTGGAATCTACTTTATGAAGCCATTGGTTTGGGTCCTAGTCTCCAGAGCAGGAGAAAGCACGTTTGCTCCCTCTTCCATATGACAGCCCGTTAGATATTTGAAGATGGCTATCATATCTCCTCTCAGTCTCCTCTTTTCCAGGCTAAACATACCCAATTACCTCAACCATTCCCCATAAGCCTTGGTTTCCAGACCCTTTATCATCTTGGTCACCCACCTTTTCACACTTCCCAGCTTATCAACATCCTCCTTAAATTGTGATGTCCAGAACTGGATACAGTACTCCAGATGTGGTCTGACCAAGGCAGAATAGAGCCTTCCCTTGATCAGAACACAGTACTTCTGTTAATGCAGCCTAGAATAGCATTAGCAATTTTTGTTTGCTGCTGCATCACACTTGTTGACTTGGAGCAATTGCAGGAAGAAACTTAGTATTTCAGTTAAGCAAGCAACCCAAACTGAGGGCTAGAAGAAAAGAGGCATTAATTTATTTGAAAATATATCAGGTTGAGTTGTAAATCCTAGGTAAAAGTGGTTGTAATTTAAATTCTGATGAAATTAAGCTTCCTTAGCATGAATGACATCTCTATTATGAGGTAACATCTTCCTAAGGTTTATGTTTCTAATGACCCTGCAATTATCTATAGATGCATAATTAGTTCAAGTATTAGATAATTAATTTTCAGAAGGTATCTTAACTAATTTCACACATTGATACCAAGGGCATTTGGAAGACAGTCCTTCGGTTTAAAATTCCCCTGATGATTTGCCACCTGTCACTTCAATCCTTTCAGTTTACCACTCCTTTCCATCTCTCACTATTTTAAATCTTGTTAAACCTGCAAGTCTGATGTATGAAATCATTCTATAACATTCCATTAGTTGAACTGTAAATACAAAGACCCAAGACTGAAAGATGATTTTAGCCATGAGTGTTGATATTAACGTCTTAACCCTTAAATGTCGTAAGAGTTGCTAACTTTTAAGAATGAAGCGTTCTTGCAACAGAGAGGTGTAAGACGCAAGTCCCATAAGTATTACTCAGCTTTGAAACCAAGCAATATTGCAAAGCCTTTTAAGATACTAATTTAGTTGTGGTAGAAGCACAGCTTTTGCATTTTTATAGCACAGTTGTACCTGCAGTAGAATAAAGGCCACAATGAGACCTAAGGTTAGCTAGTGTAATTGCAAGGTCACATTCCTCCAAATCTTTTTTTTTATTTATGGCCACTTTAAACTGGTTGTCATAGTGGTGTATGCAAGTTTGAGGGGCTTTTCCGTATTGTAGAATAAATAGCAGTTTTAGAGGCCTTGGCATGAGTGGAATTGTTAACTCTCCTCTCATGTGCACACTCATGTTAACAGCAGGGGTACCAACTTGAATAAAATATTGTGGGAGCCCAGGCAAGCCCTGCCCTGCATTGAAGCCTTAGGTCACAAGGGATTCACTTTTGCCGCTTACCCCCAGGACCGAGGAGAGAACAAACGCACCAGGGAAGTTCCTCTTCAGAGAAAAAAAGTTTTAGAGCATAATCGATCACATGACACAGTGCGTGCACACACCATTTGAATGGGAATGCCCATAACCCCTTCAAATATTTTATTGTGGGGGCTCATAGGAATTGGCTCCTATGGTTAACAGTCTTCAGTGAAGCAGGATGCTGAGCTGGTTCTGGGCCAACACAGCTCCTACATGCCACTATAGCCACTACTTGGACTTGCTTTCTGGTGGCTCCTTTCCTCATTCTGTTGAAAAGGCATGCTCAGATGGCTTGAAAGAAAAGACTCTTAGGCTGAATGATATCCAAGAGATGAATGTGGCCCAGAAACGTGACTTGATTTCCTAATGCTCCAGGCCAAAGCCTGAGTTCCAGTAACTGTGTGGCAGGCTTTTCCCTCTCAATAGTTCTGAAACATTGACTGAAATAAGACATTAAGGAGAGAGGTATACTTGCACCTACTGCCTATATTCCTTATGCACATTTCACCTCTGTGTAGGAAGCGAGCTTCTGCTAAACTAATTCCAAACAGGACTATACACAAATAACTACCACAAGGGGACCTAAAAGCCACCTCTTTACAAGAGAGAAAAAGTATCGCTGATTACATTTTCATTGACTTGGGATTCTTATGCTTGTTTGATAATTTGGTTGAAGTTTACCTTGGCTGTTTAGCGGGTTCCCACTTTGGGGCCTAGGCTAAGTCAGGGTCCTGTCATCTTGCTGCCATGGGCATTGTTAATTTGCAGTGAGAGTTAAAACACCATGGTAAGGTTTAGAATATCCCATATGTGTTAGAGAATAATTCAGTAAGTGTTTGACCTTTATGGATACCCTAAACGGCATGCCTTCCATTTTTAACATTTACCCCTTTGTTGGACTGATAACACGCCAGAATAGAGAGCAGCATATTTTCCTACAGTGCTGTTTTTGTTTTATAAATGAATACAGCTGTGTTATTTTGTGTGGAGGAAGTATTCATGTTGAGTTCACAGAACTTTCTCAGAAGACAGTCGGGAGGGGGGGGAATAGATGGTTATATTTCAGCTGTTGACATGGAAGTAGTCTTATTTGGGCTTTGAAACTTGTCCTGATTTTCAAAGGCACTTGTATATTGAGAGAGGTCCATATGTCCATATCATTGAATGATTGAAGGATACTATTGTACAACATTATATATTTTTAATGGGCACTCTGTAGACATACTTTTTAAAATAAAAAAGTGAAACAAAAGGTACATGTAAATGCAACAAAGTGGATCTGTAACCAGCACTTGCATATTAAAATAATTTTTAGTGGGGACATAGGTTTCCGGGCAGGAGTTGATCACGATGAGGGTGTGCCAAGCATGCCTTCCCTTTCAGCACGTTTCTCCTTTTTGTTCTGCGTTCGAGTGTCTTCAAAGCCCATGACACCTTTTGTAAAGGCTGTTGTCCAATTGGAGCACTTGCAGGCCAGTGCTTCCCAGTTGTCAGTGTTTATACTACATTTTTAAAGATTTGCTTTGAGAGAGTCTTTAAACCTCTTTTGTTGACCACCAGCATTACACTTTCCATTTTTAAGTTCGGAATCGAGTAGTTGCTTTGGAAGACGATAATTAGGTGTCCGCACAACATGACCAGTCCAACAAAATTGATGTTGAAGAATCATTGCTTCGAGACTGGTGATCTTTGCTTCTTCCAGTACACTGGCATTAGTTTGCCTGCCTTCCCAAGTGATGTGTAATTTTTTTTGGAATCACCGTTGATGGAATCTTTTGCGAAGTTGGAGAAGGTGTTTATAAGTTGTCCATGTTTTATAAGTATATAGTAAGGTTGGTAGTATAATAGCTTTTTAAACAAGCATTTTGGTTTCCCTGTGAATGTCCCAGTCCTCAAACACTATGCACTTCAATCAGGAGAAAGCTGCACTCGCAGAACTCAGGCGATGCTGGATTTCGGCATCAATGTTTGCCCTTGTGGAAAGATAACTGCCCAGGTAGGAAAAGTGATTGACACTTTCCAACATTATACCATTGAGTTGCATTTGTGGTGCTACCGAGGGGTTGTTTTGTGCTTGTTGGTGCATCGCTTTGGTTTTTTGGGTGTTGAGCAACAGGCCAAGCTTTTTGTAAGCTTCTGCGAAGATATTTAGGATGGTTTGGAGGTAATCTTCTGAGTGTGCACATACTACATTGTCATCAGCATACTGAAGCTCTATGACAGAAGTTACGGTAACCTTAGTCTTTGCCTTCAGCCTGGTCAAAGAACTTTCCATGTGTTCAATATATGATTTCTACTCCAGTGGTGAGTTTCCCTTCGACAAAGTGTAGAAGGGAATAGATTCAATAGATGTAAAGGGGGTACTGTTTCAATCTCCCTTCTTCTCTAGATCTACTCCAGAGCCATAGGGTATAATGTCCCATGACTCTGTTACCATGGATGCTTGGTTGCTCAAAGCCATCAGAACAGACTGAACCGATGATATCTGTGTATTAGTTGATTATTGCTGCCATGACTGAGGTGCCACTGTGCTTCCGCCTGCTTTGCGGTTCTTGCTCTAGCAGAACGCAATGCACTTTTTGGGTTGCCTTCAGTTGGTACAGGCTAGGCTGTTGTTGCTTTGAGCCGGGCAGGATGTAGTAATGTTTCTTAGTTCTTCCCTTTCTCCAGTTCCAGAGCATCTAGTCTTTATAAAAGGCTTCGCAAGATGCCCAGGGATCTACCTTCCTGATCATGTTTTCTCTTTGATTTATCAGAGGGGATATATCAGAGGGGCTTGAAACAGCTTCTGCATGTGTGGCCTGGTTCCTGCTTGCCCACCATGCTCTGATTCATAGAATCGGAAGGGACCCTGAGGATAATCTAATCCAACTCCTTGCAGTGTTGTAATATTAAGCTGTCCCATGCGGAATTCAAACCTACAACCTTGGCATTATCAGCACCATGCTGTAACCAACTCAGCTAACCTGTATAGTTTCACTGCCTCTCAATAATTCCCCAGAAGAGCAGTATTCTACATACCTACGGGACCGCCTCTCCTGGTATGCCCCACAGAGAAACTTACGGTCTTCAAATAAAAACATCTTGAAGGTCCCAGGCCACAGAGAAGTTAGGCTGGCCTCAACTAGAGCCAGGGCTTTTTCGGCTGTGGCTCCGACCTGGTGGAACACTCTGTCACAAGAGACTAGGGCCCTGCGGGACTTGACATCTTTCCGCAGGGCCTGCAAGACAGAGCTGTTCCGCCAGGCCTTTGGCCAGGGCACAGCCTGACTCCCTCCCTCGGCAATCTTCACGGAGCTCTGGCCCAATGGTGGCCAGTGGCTTGAATTTAATTAATTTTATAATGAATGATTTTAGAGTGTTGTTTGTGTTGTACTTTTGTATTGTTTTATTGTTGTTAGCCGCCCTGAGCCTGGCTTCGGCTGGGGAGGGTGGGATATAAATAAAATTTATTATTATTATTATTATTATTATTATTATTCCTAAAGTTTGTCCCGTTCACCTTGGGGCCATGTTCACTGTGAGAGAAACTGCAGGCTGGATTACAACCCCAGATACTGAAATTCTGGTTCAAGCACTAGAATCCCTGACACCATTTCTACTCCTGACAGAAATGTTGTGAGTTTTTTTTCTCAGTACTTTGGGCTCAGCTGCTTAATTGGCCAGGCTGGCAGCAGTAGGGAACCCAAAGTAATCAAAACCCAAAAGATCTGCTACGAAGTTGAGTCAAAACAGACTACAGGCGATTGCAGATTGCAAGCATCTGGGATATGTTCCTTCCAAACTTGCCAGTACACTAAGAACATCTTTTAAACTGTACTTAAATAGTAGACACCACTCTCTTCTCTTTGCCATTCATTGCCTGTTTCATACTTCCAAATGTCAAGTTAAAACATCTGCTTCCTTCCTGGTCCTGACTCTCTTCTCTGTTGTTGTTGTTGTTGTTGTTGTTGTTGTTTATACCCCACCCATCTGGCTGGGTTTCCCCAGCCACTCTGGGCAGCTCCCAACAGAATATTAAACAGAATAAAACATCAAACAGTAAAAACTTCCCTAAACAGGGCTGCCTTCAGATGTCTTCTAAAAGCCAGATAGTTGTTTATTTCCTGGACATCTGATGGGAGGGAGTTCCACAGGCTGGGTGCAGCCACCGAGAAGGCCCTCTGCCTGGTTCCCTTTAACCTCACTTCTCGCAGTGAGGGAGCCGCTAGAAGCACTCTTGGTGCTGGACCTCAGTGTCCGGGCTGAACAATGGGGGTGGAGATGCTCCTTCAGGCAGTTGCAACTATTTCCCGTTGAAGGCATGGTTCTAAGCCTCTGAATCTCTTGCTTAATGCAATGCATTTACAATTATTTTCCACAACAAAATGTGTTTGGCTCATGGAGATAAATATATTGCGATATTCCAACACTTATGTTGTACACCTTAATGGTAAATTGCTCTGCTCTGCATTTAATTATTTAATTAAGCATTATACATGGTTGATATCCTGAATAAAAGGCTGAGTTTATGTTTTTTTCCTTTTTTTAAACTCAGCTACCTTCAAGTCCTATGAAAGGGCTTGAAACAAACTTAAGTACCACTTATCTCATTGGGCCTGTGCTAAGTAAGTTTGGATCCAACCCTTAATTCTCAGAAGTGGGAGTAAAACTTTCATGAAACAGACATGAAATATTCATTTAAAATCATTCTTTTGGTTGAGAAATAAACTAGAAATTTCCTTGATTCACTTATTTGTTTGGAATCCTAGGAAGATGTGTCATTCTTCTAGCCTGTTTATCTGCAAATGAGAACCACACTATCTTTCTGTTTTGAAAGGCTCTGCATCTGCGTGGTTTTCAGCGTGTACCATTACAGCACAGATGCCAAAAAAAATGACAGCATCTACTTTGGTCACAAGCTATGCCAGATGTGTTTATCCTTACAGTTCAGATTGCTGCTGCTGCTGCTTTGTGCTGTTTCCAAAGCAAACTTAAACTGCAATCCAATCTGCACCTACTTGGAAGTAAGCCCTGTTTGAACTCAGTGAAACTTGCTTATATACAAACACACATAGATCAACTGTTTAAGTCTTTAATAGACATCATGAACAATGTAAAACATATAAATATATAGTGTATATATATAATATATATTATATAAAAATCAATGCATGTGAACACTTTTTAGAAAACAATTTAATTGAAAATGTTTCAGTATTGAACTATGTCCTAAGCTGATTTTCCTAAAACAAAACATAATATGTCAGATACTTACTTAATTCATTGTGGCTGGAATAATTGAGTCTTCCAAGAATGACATATACTTTTAGATTAAATTTTCACAGCAGAAAGTGATGATAAATGTGTTTTTCATTTTTAAAATTGATATTACAATATTCCTGAGAATCACAGCGACATGACTGATGGGCATTTTATTATTGTTTTAGTAGTAGTGTGGAATAATTCATGGGTATCATGTTTTCAAGCTACACTTTGGGTTACGCTATCCTGTGTTTTTCTTGCTTTGCTATGATATATTATTATATATCTTCTTCTTTTTTGCCAGAACACTTAGAAAGTGTGCAGTTAGCAGTGTTATGCTTACTTAGTTTATAGCCGTCATCCTTCACAGCAGATAATTGCTAGTTTGTTCCTGATTCATTTCCCCTTTCACCTCTCCAGCATATAATGCATTAATGTTGGTAAGCAGTCTTTTCCCAAAACCTGAAAGGCTATTAATGTGCTTATTCAGTCAAAAGTAGGTATGTTGGGTTTTGGTGCAGTGGTAGAGATGTGAAGGCCTGGGAGGAAACTGGGAAAATGTGGTGCTGGGGTGTTCCCATTTTTCCAGAAACAAATAGGGAGTGCTTTTTGTTTGCTTGCAGGCAGCCCTTCCAAATTTTAATCAAAGTGCAGCAAAAGTTTGCATAGAAGTTAACTTATAAGAAAAAGAACAAGTTTTTGTTTTATCAGAAAAGCCCGTGCTTTGATGTTCTATCTCTCTCTGGAAACTATATATAATTCCTTGGGCTTGTTGCGCTGTATTGACTTTTACTGACAGCTGGCACCAACTTTATTCTAGAGCCAAACCATCCACAAGGAGTAGGAGTAGCTATCACAGACTCCTATCTCGATAATAGTGTTTCTCTGTGGGCATCTATCCATGTTTTATATACAATTGACCGCTTATTTCCATAATAACAATTGATCAATGGAATTCACTGATCATCACAAGGCTTTTGAAAGCATGACTCTTTATTGTGTGTGGCTCTCCAGCTGTTATAGTGTCTTAACTTTAAGCTGGAAAGACTTCAGCTTCTGACCTCTCCTCTTCCTGGTTTCCTCCTCTTCTCCCTCTGACTGCTCATTGTTGACACACCACGACTTCCCAGACTCTTCCCTTGCTGGTTCCCCTGTGCCCAACCAGTCCATGACAGGTATTAACTGAATGCACCTATAGAAACTTGTCAGTTCTGCTAATTTTGATATTGTTTTGCCATTAAAACTTCCTATCTTACAATAAAATACTGTATGCTGTTTTTCTTTACTCAAAGACTAATTACCACATCTCTTGCTGAAATAAAAGTATGCTTTGACATTTCTAACAAGAACATGGGCTGATTTCAGTGCTGCGCTTGCCCCTGCAGTTTCTGCTCAAAAGGGAAACCCAGCCAGATGGGTGGGGTATAAACAAACAATGATGATGATGATGATGATGATGATGATGATGATAATAAATTATTTATTTCTGGCAGCATTGCAAGTGGCAGGTATAGTGTTGTGCCAACCAAAATTCGCACTGCCTTTCTGTGCCATCAGCTGCTTAGTGTGTGTGGTTCTGGCATGGAGATATTACACATTTTCCCTGTCACGAAGCAACAGCTATTCAAGTGATTTATCTATCAAATGGAACCTTGCTATAGTTAAGCACTTTTGGTGGTCTCAGGGAGGCGGGGGCTATCATTTTTTAGAAAGTGGTTATGTTTATAATTATGAAAGTTCTGCACCCTGCATAAAAGTGAGGGGTGCTGTGTAGGATGATGATATTATTTAACACTTAAGTTTTTGAACAAAAGTGTGGGACATTGTGTGTACAGTACATTGCACAGGCACTTGACCACTAGGTTAAATGTCATCACCTTGTCTGTATAGCTACTTACCATGTCATAATGACTCGGTCCACATCCTCTTTCCAGGAAACATCTGTTAGGAACCAGGAAATTCAGTAATAGCTTCCTCCATTTCTTTATGACTAGTGTGTATGTGAGAGAGAGCACACAAACAAGCTTCTAGATTTCAGAATATGAGACTGCAGAAGATAATGTACAAAACTTTGTATGATGATCATCTATGAAGAAAAGCACTTTAGAAATGGCAGTTCAAAAAAGCAGCATATCCTTTTCACTTTAAATATTTAACTATAAATTTTATGGAAAATTCAAAGTATCTTCATCTTGCATTTCAATCAGCTGCAGTTGTGTGATTGCACCTAAATGCTTTGGGCCTACATAATTGTCTGCAAAATTGCCTCTGTAATTGTTTATGTTGGCAGTTTGCACCTCCAAATTGAAGGTCAGTGACTGAGGGATTTGGAAAAGGGAGGAGGGAGTGTTGGGAGTTAGCAAAATACACTCTAACACAGCTGTCCTCATTACCTACTGTAAGGGAAAAACTAATTAGTTTTATTGAATTCAGTTTTCTAGTGGAACTATTTGCAGCTTGTTAATCTTCATAATGCAGAATGACTGTTAAATGAATTTTAGTTCTATGGCTTTTGATGTGCGGTATAATAAACTGAAAGGATTGATTCAGATGCTATGCAGTACAACATCTTCCTCAAAGATGGATGAATTCTCTGTAGAATTCAGGACAGAATAAGTAGATTGCACAGATTATGAAACAACTATGTTAGTATCTCTGCAGTGCATTGTGACCTAATTTCTCATTCTATTTTCTGCATAGGCTGGCTGGAAAGAAGAATTAACACTATTTGTGTTTGGGTCTTTTTAAAAAAAGAATTAAAACAACAATTGCATCTTCATCATATTCTGGTTGGGAGGAAGGATAATTCCATAAGAGGTGGTGGAGAACTGATTTCACCCACCAGCTTAGGGTTTCTCAGATTGAAACTGATTTGAAAATAATATAATTAATTAAAATCCAAACAAAAGTAAGATGGTGAGCGTAAAATAATTTGTTTCATCAGTGCTGCAAAAGGCTGGTGTTTCAACTGGCAGAGCGAGCACATGGAACAGGGTCTGTGAAAAGTAGCAGTAGGGAAATAAATCCCCAGGACCTCATCACCACAGACTTCTGTTGGGAGAAACATGCAGTGAACAAGTGTGTGCATGAGTATCTGCAGGGTTGGCCACGGGAGTGCTTTTTTTCTATGGATACGCAAGACACAAATTAAGACTTTGATAAAAAGAAGTTATTGACCATTTTGACCAAGGCTCCAGTGTTTGCTTAAAGCAGGGTTCAGCAAACTTTTTCCGCAGGGGGCCGGTCCACTGTCCCTCAGACCTTGTGGGGGGGCCGGACTATATTTTGAAAACAAAAATCCTCCCCACGACTCTCCCCTCCCTTCTCCACAGCACCGGACGAGCCCCGGTGGCTGCTTACCTGTGCCTTGCGAGCGGCAGGGGCTGGCAGCGGCGGAGGGATGATGAGTGGCGTGAAAGGGCTGGCACTGGTGAGGGGCTGCTTAAAATGGCTCTCAGCCAACCGCGGTGCAACAAAGCCCAGCCCCCTTCCTCCTCTAGGCAGGGTGGGGAGAAGCCAGTAGGAGGGAGGGAGGGAGGAGGCGCCGCCACAATGTGTGTGAGGGAGGGGGCAGGAAATGGCACAGCCCGAACGACCAGAATCCCCACACCAATCCACGTGGCGATTCCTGGACCGTCCGCGGGCCGGATCTGGTAGGCAATTGGGCCGGATCCAGCCTCCGGGCCTTAGTCTGCCGACCCCTGGCTTAAAGAGTTATCTACTTTGTGTTATATTTTCCTTTATGTTGTGGACAAACAAGCATCATCAACAACAACAAAAAAGCCTGACTGGTTTCCAACCTTATGTCTGACATTCACTGTAGCAAGGTGGTGTCTGTGTAAGAGGTGTGAATTTCAGCATTAGGAGTCTTTAGTTTAGAGTCCTACAGTATTGTTGTTCAGTGGACAAACTGAAAACAAATATAATGAATCAAAATAGTCAACAACCTGTAGTTCCAAGTCATAGACCATGCTCCACTCCGTAATTATTTTTGTGGACACGTGTCTGTCTGTCTGTGTGTGTGTGTGTGTGTGTGTGTGAGAGAGAGAGAGAGAGAGAGAGAGAGACAGAGAGATTCAGCAAATATAATCTCACAGAGAAGCAACCAGTGGCATGTTATTTTTTAAACATGTTGTCATAAATTACTGTGAACACATGCTGAGCATTTTATGTGTTTATAGGGCTACTTTTATATGGAGACACCCTGAGGCTGAAATCCTATGTGCACTTACAAGAAGTAAGTCCCAGTGACCACAATAGGGCTTCCTTCTAAGTAACCATGCAGAGGGTTGTGCTGTCAAACTTCCTGTGCTAAGCTGCGTGCTCATGATATACGTCTCAGTTTCAAAGCAGGTTTGTCATGAGTGGCATCAACTGGAAAAAACAGAATTGCTTAGGAGCTTAAGTCATTCTGTCCATTAACCTGGAATTTAACTTGGATGTGGTTTAGGTGTTGTTTGCACAGGAACATACCAGTGATCTATTTCCAGAATACAAATTGTATGTCTGCAGGCCACATACCTAGGTTCCTGAACAAATGATATTGTGAATGTATGCCAGATTGGTTCTAAAACATCCAGGAGTCCACATAGGTAGAGCAGACTCCCCACTACAGATGGTTGCCCTTCAACTTATGGATGGCTACCAGGAATGCAGTTTAGGGGGATGTGCAGTGGTGTGTGGTCAATGGGCTAGGCTATTCTCCTATATGTTCCCCTGGTGCCTCCTTCCCAAAGCCTGGAAAGCTTTTGCCCAGCAGAGGGAGGGAGGTGCGATACTCCGATGGGTTCAAGAGCCCTTCTGCCACCTTCCCAAAGCCCGCCCAGCTTTGGGAAGGAGGCAAGAGGGCTCCTGAGTCCTGTCAGAGGGCTGGCACCTGCTTCCCAAAGCCCAGGAAGCTTCTGCCAAGCTTAGGGAAGGAGGCACAAAGCTCACATGTGTGACATGGGAAACGTCAGGCCCCCTCCATTGCCCTTGGAAGCTGACGCCTTTGGCCCTAACTGTTCCCCCACAAAAAAAATCACCGCATGCCACTGGGGATACATGATTGCTCTGCTCCCTCTTTCCCTTTCCACGTGATTAGCATCCTTGAGTTATTTTGAACCAATCTCTAACTTTAGGGGTAGAGGAAGCAGGCTTATTTGTTTAAAGTAGTTGTTTAAAATTAACATTGCATGAAACTCTTGCATAGGGCTTACATGACCCAAATTTCCTTCCTCCAGCCATGTGTTCATTCCTTCCTGAGCAAGGCTTTTGCCAGTTTGAATTGCAGGTCTTTCAATATATTCAAGTTCTGTTTTTCAGTACTTGCCTTGTGGTTCAAATTCCACAATGAGGTGTCTTGCCACACAAACAACAAAAGAATATTGGATATATATTCTAAGTGATTGCACTGGAGACAAAAGCTTGCATATAAACATAGAGGTGTGTCATCAGTTTAGAGCAACAATATGTATATATATTTATATAAACATTTTTAATTCTCTCTTTCTCTTTTTTCTTTGCAGCCTATAGCATCTTCTTCTAGTAGGTGAGTACACTGCATAATCTAACTATTAACAATTATCCACCAGTATATTCAAGTATACTATTCTTTTTAAGAAATTTCACAACATTATGAAGTTAACAGCTTGAAGCTATATAGCAGCCAAACTATATTTAAATTTTATAGGTCAGCATATTTTATAGGGGGTAGCCTTTGCAATCCCACTTTTCCTTCTCGTATTAGTTGTTAGGATATAATTTAGCATGCATTAGTTTGCAGCCTTGAAAATAAAGTGCTTCTTATCACTGACATACATTTGAAGCCCATTGTCAGATAATGGTGCTGATTATAGTTGCTTGTGACACAGATCTGCTGTTGGGAAAATGGCTGAAAAAGAACTATTCTAGAACCACGTCGGCAGAATTGGGCTGCTTTCATTGTAAGAGCCATTCATTGCTTCAGTTCTGAATGCCAGGTTTAAAAAGTAGGACGATTCAAAATAGAAAGATAGAAATGGGTAAAGGGGGCATTTTGAAGGCACATCTGCCTGGGCAAATAATACCTGGTTTTTTAAAAAGTTTGTTTTAAAAGGATGTGCGTGAAAGATAATGTGGTAGGAAACTTGTGCCGGTTTCTTAGCAATGAACATTTAACTGAGGAAATAATGTTGCTTAGGGTTGCATGTGAAAGCTATAAATTGCCTTGAGTTATTTTGAACTGCTTTGTTCCAACTTCAGCGATATTCAAGCTTCTGGCAGAAGTCATTATACTGTATGTTGAAAATACGTTGCTTCTTTGTTATAGGTGTATCACCTAAGACCATGATTAAGCTGTTATTGAGAGGCAGCTTAAAGGTGGCTATTAGGAATGAGGAGGTATATACTCATTCTCACAGCCCAGTGAAGGAATTTGAGGCACAGGCTGGCTGCAGGGAAGCATGGTCACTGTCATGGCCAAAAGAGCTAATAATAATAGAATCATAGAGTTGGAAGAGACCACAAGAGTCGTTTAGTCCAACCTGCTGCAATGCAGGAATCTTTTGCCCAACATGGGGCTCAAACCCATGCAGGAATCTTTTGCCCAACATGGGGCTCAAACCCACAACCTTGAGATTAAGAGACCTCAGACTGAGCTGGGTCTCCCCAGGATCTCATGGGGTTTCTTCATCTTGCATGGCTGGATGAGATCTTAGAGAAGGGAGGGACAACAGGCCCTTTAAAAAGGCCAGTCCCACCCAGACTTGGCTTCTCTTTCCTTTCATCACCTTTACTCTTAATTGGCTTTGTAATATCATGTATTGTTGCAATACCATTGTTTAAAGAGTGATCCTAGCCATGTCTACACAGTGGTAAGGCCTATTGAATTCAATGAGGCTAACTCCCAGGTAAGTAGGATTAGGATTGCTGCCTTAGCGTGTGATTCCCGATTGTCAGTCTGGTAAGAAGGAAACTGCTGGAAGCAGAAGTGACACAGGAACCAACAGCTGCTTAAATAGGCAAGTGAAAACAGTACATGAAGCGTTTCACATGCTCTGAAACCACCTTGCTGTTTCACACACATCCCTAAATAGCTCCAAAAAAAAAAACACCTTCATAGGTGAAGCCAGACATCATTCTGGAGTTTGCTAGAACAGTATTGCTTTTCAATGAAAATTTGTCGTCTTTGTCTGTGCATCAGATACTGGACACATGGACAACTGCCGCTGCATAAGCTAAATCCACAGTGGATTTGTAGTGCTGTAGTCATTTATTGTGTCAGCAAGCAGGCTATACTAGGGGCTTGAATTACCACCTTTGTTTGAAGGTAGGATTGATATGAAATTTTAATCTCAACAAGGAATGCTATGAAGCAGCCACTTCATAATAGGCAATATGGTGGACCTGGGTCTTACCCTTGCATATTAAAGTTTGTGAGTTTCATTTAAGGCGTGCTCTTTCGTCTTACTCTCTTCAAGTTTTCTACTTATGTCTTTTTGTAGGAAGCAAAGGAGATTTGCAGCTGCGTGGGGGAGGGGAATGTTCCTACTCTTACGAATGAGTTTGAAAGCCAGCAATTTCTTAATCATTTACCAGAATAGTTGTTTCCTATTCCAGCAGCAGAAGGAAATGTTTACATTATGAGACGCAGCAGCCTTTTCCAGACAATCCTATGACTCTGGCTTTTTGACTATTTATCACATGCAACAGCTACTATAATTATGCCCAGCAGTCAAGGTTTCCATTTAGAAAAGCATGAGTAGCTGGTGGAGGGATGGGCTGGGACACCAATATATTTTCTATTTAAAAGGAACTTAGTTGCACTTGAACCGGGATTTCCTGAAACAAAGATTTGCTGATAAAGGCTTACTTTACAGTTGATAAGCAAAATGGATCCCAGGGTATTATGTTGGTTGTCCGTTAGATCTGTTCTGGATGAAAAAGAGGTAAATGAGTATATTGGATTGTTTTATTTAATGAAGTGTGTTTTTAATGAAGTGTGTATTTATTGAAGCGTGCAGTGTAAGAGAGAATATATTCTAAACAATACAGTTTATTAGTTAAATATATTACAGTGCTTTTTCTAAGTTCATATTTCATAGATGTGGAAAGGTGCCAGAAAAGGAATAAAACCACAGGAGTATATAACAAAATTAAGATTCTGAACTTGGAAAGTGATATGTTCTGTTTAATATGACAAATAGCATGATCCTGTAATGTTTACTTGGAATTAAGATTCACTGAGAGGAATGGGGCTCTCAAGTAAGTGTGCATACGATATTGACCATAATGAAATAGAAAACAATTGTCAATACCAAGCGATTCTTCGTTTTTAGAAAAGTGAAATATGTACATGGATCATTGTGTCAAAATCAGTGCATTAAAGATAAATTTTGCTTACAATTTTAGAAATAATATGTAAGACCTCCTGTATTAAGAACACAAGTAGTGTTTTAATAGCTTTATTTCAATAATAATTGGAACTTAAATTATTTTATATTTTGTTGGGTGTAGACTTACTAATTCATATATAATTTCTTACAGTGAAGTTGCTGTGGAGTAGGCTGTTGGTCTAAAAATGACAGAGTTAAAAATCATTTTTCATATGTGGAGGAGCTAGAAATATTATTCCGTGTAATTCAGTAATATTTAAATCTGGATAAAAGATCAGAAAGGAACATTAGGAGATTTTGGCCCTTGCACATAATACCTTTCAGTTCTAAGTAAATTGCAAATACCTACGGGCTATGCTCCTGCTGTTGAGTGTGAAAAGTCTTCCACTGTGCTAAACAGATTTTCAGCATTGGTGGAAGAGGAAGGAGAATAGTTTTGTGAATTTCCATCTAATTGTCTGTGCTATCACATTCAACAACACTCATTTTGGTGGGGAAAGAAAGCATGCAGTGAATGATCACAGGCTGGATGCAGGCTGTTTCTTTTTTACCTCAGAACGTATGGAAACAGTCCTGCATGGATAGTCAATGGGGCGCCACCCATATGTCATTGGACTACAACTCCCATCAGCCTCAGTCAGCATGGCCAATGGTCAGCCTGGTCAACCTGGCTGAAATGTGTTCTCAAACCTGACACAGTCATACCTTGGGTTACAGACGCTTCGGGTTGTGCGATTTTGGGTTGTGCACCACACCGAACCCGGAAGTACCGGAATGGTTACTTCCGGGTTTCGGTGCTTGTGCATGTGCAGAAGCACTAAATCGCGCCCCACGCATGCACAGACTTGTGGGTTGCGAATGCTGTGAGTTGTGAACGTGCCTCCCGCACAGATCACGTTCGCAACCCGAGCGTCCACTGTACAGCCTCCTGCCTGCCTGGATGGAAGATAGGGGGGGGGTGAATGTGTGTAGAAACTCTGGCACGGTCCCCCAGGAGGTTGTCCAGAAAGGAATGTGAGCCTTTGGTTGAAAAGGGCTTCCCACCCCTGTGCGAAGCTATCTCCTTCCTGGTTTGTTTATCCACTTGTGCAAAGGGGGGAACAAAGCGGGAACAGTCGGGCTTTGTGCAGCAGCCCAGTTTCCGCACAGTATGGTTTACTGAAGCTAATTGTTACATGTGAACTTAGCCATTATCAGATGTGGAGTGTATTTCTACCCTTCTAATTGGCTGGAAATTGCAGTAAATGTATTTCCTGACACTTTGCTTTTTGAATGATTTTATTATGCCCTGTAATTATATTTCATTTGTATTATGTGAAACACTCTTGAAGGCATGGCAAGGAGCATTTTCTTTGTTTTTTTAAAATAATAATAATAGATAATAAATTTTATTTGTACCCTGCCCTCCCCAGCCGAAGCCAGGCTCAGAGCGGCCAACATTATACAAATAACACAGTACAGTGGTACCTTGGGTTCCATACGCTTCAAGTTACAGACTCCGCTAATCCAGAAATATTACCTTGGGTTAAGAACTTTGCTTCAGGGTGAGAACAGAAATCGCACGCGGCAGCGCAGCAGCAGCAGGAGGCCCCATTAGCTAAAGTGGTGCTTCAGGTTAAGAACAGTTTCAGGTTAAGAACAGACCTCCAGAACGAATTAAGTTCTTAACCTGAGGTACCACTGTATATATAAAATACAATACATAATATTGATGAATATGATAGAAATTCCAGAAATAAAGTCCCGAACTTTCATTTTGAAATACTTATACATTTAAACCAGAAGACAAAATGAATCTGCAATGTGTATAAAGGTCATAGCAAAATAGGCTTTTGGGGTGAGTAGGGGGGACTAAGTTTACATGAAAGAAAATGTTTCATTTTGCACTGTCCTTTGCCAGACTCTGAGACTGGTAAGCAAGGGCAGTTTACATTTGCTTAGGTGCAGGTGTCATGTCATAGAATAATAGAAACATAGAAGAGTTGAAAGAGACCCCAAGGGTCATCTAGTCCAACCCCCTTTCATTGTCTGCATATAGTTGCTCTGCAAAGCAAATAATACATGAAGACCACCTGCAGATATAACTGTGTGCAAGATTTAACAAAGCTGGCCTATTTTAAGGACTGATGCCCTTTATATGCTTCATGAATGCTTAATAGTGTATGTGAATTTTTTTTATCATGGAGTAAATCCCTTTTTTAAAACACTGCAGTAGAAAATAACATATGCTCTCTTAGTGCAGTCCTTGCTTGTTAGCATTAATATAATGCACACAGTTCTTTAAAGGCAGCAACATGGTCCCAGACCAGAAGGCGTTTAGACTGACATGATTATTTGTGAATGAAGAAAATGGCATTTCAGTAAACAAAGTGTGCATGCAGGCACCAATGTGTGCTTTATCCAGCTGTCTCCCCTGTTCATATATATATAATCAGAGATGGAGGGGGAGGGCTGTTGTTTTATTAATCTGTGAAAATGAGCCACCTTCAATACACTGATTTTGGTTAATATTTCTCAGTGTGAATCACTTCCGGTATCTGAGCTGTCTTGCTGTCAATGCTTCCATGTTACTCAACACAGGGGCAGGGGTGAGCTGACTAGCCCTGGCTTCTCTCTGAACAGCTCAGCTATCTGTGGTTATAACATCTTCCTGCGTGAAGCTGTACTGTACTTATGAAGGGTTTGACACAAACTGGAACTCTGCACAATTTGAATTCTGGGTCATCTGGAGCCCTTTGCATCTACAGTGTTACTACAGATAGCTGCACTGTTCAAGTGGACATTGGAGTATGGGCTACTCAGTGTGCTCCCATGTCTGTCACGAGGAACATAGTACAGTGGTACCTCGGGTTACAAACGCTTCAGGTTACATATGCTTCAAGTTACAGACTCCGCTAACCCAGAAATAATACCTCGGGTTAAGAACTTTGCTTCAGGGTGAGAACAGAAATTGTGCAGCAGCGGCACAGCAGCAGCAGGAGGCCCCATTAGCTAAAGTGGTGCTTCAGGTTAAGAACAGTTTCAGGTTAAGAACAGACCTCCAGAATGAATTCTTAACCCGAGGTACCACTGTATTAATTACTGAGGAGGGCTGCAACTTAACTCTGTATGCTTTCACTGCTGTTTTCTTTATGTCATATTCAACTTTCTATCTTGGCTAATATTAGAAGATCATTTTTTCAGTTCCTTCCTCCTTAACTTGAAATTAGCATTTACCACACATGTGTATTGCATGTTATTTTTAATTTTTGTTGTAACTGCAGAGAGGTCAGGCAGGAGAGAGTCCTGTAGCTAGAAGGAAGTGAAATGTAACAGGAAGAAATGACATCATCCTTGTCTTCTCCTACTCTGTTTCCTAAGCCTGATACATAATAGTGCAGATTGGATCTTTTATGTTAAAAGGAAACAAAAACATTAACAACACTTGGCACAATAGGGTTCTTGGAAACTGGAGCAGCTGAAAGAAACATAAGATCCTTTGACATGTTTTATGCAGGTTGAATGGCTATGTTTGCACGGTTGCAGCACCTAGGTAAACCTACATTTACAATGATCTAAAGAGTTCTATGGATTGCTACAGCGCACGGAAATGCTGTTTATCTTCCTCCCACAGTGGTACCTATTTGTCTACTTGCACTGGCATGCTTTCAAACTGCTAGGTTGGCAGGAGCTGGGATAGAGCAATAGGAGCTCACCCCGCCGCAGGGATTTGAACTGCCGACCTTCCGATTGGCAAGCCCAAGAGGCTCAGTGGTTTAGACCACAGCGCCACCTGCATCCCAGTACACCAGTTTGTAAGTAACTGAGAGCAAGGAAAGTATCCTAAAATTAAATACCTTCATTTAACCAGCTTAGTATCTGTCCACCTTTGGACTCAACAGGTAGGCACACTTTCCTTCTATAGCCGTCAAGCATGAAGGGAAATTAAGAGATGCTTGAATCAATAGAGTTACTGGACGCATTTGAATGCTTAGATCCCAATAATTTAAATAGGATTTACACTTAACTTTCTCTGTTCTGGAATTCATAATAAGGTCAGATAGACAAGAACATTATATCTGTCAGTTATACTCTTCATTTCATAAATAAGTCACCTTTCAGTAGATCAGGTGTTATTGACCTTCAGTAAATTATTGCTAAACCTTGAGTGTTACAACTTCCAATCTATTAAATTCTCCCAATTTATCAGAAAACCTTTATTGTTCCTATCAATCATTGTGCAGTGAATGTATACCACATTATCTCTTTTGCAAGTCACACTGTTTTTAAATCATTTAGGATGCTATTCACAGTGTTAAGGCACCATCTTGTGAAGCTGTTGCAAGCTTAAACAGCAAGATAAGAAAACCACCATATGTCTACCTGATTATGCTTATTTAATATTCTCTACACCCTGACACTACTGGACTGAAGCCTGTGCATTTCCAGTACTTTTGACATAAGCTTGTTTTGAACTCTCTCTCTTTTTTTTCAGGGCATGTTAGGAAAATGTGACACTATTTTCTTCAGGTATTTTGAGGTTATTTGTCGTATATTTCCTTAACTCTCTATATAAGCACCTTTATTAATAGACCATTTTGTTGTTGCCTGGCATAAATGAGTTACCAGCATATAGCTGCAAGGAAAATATCACCTAGAAAACTTTTGAGCTACCTTTGCTCAGGTACTATATGTCATAGAAGCATAGAATCATAGAACTGTAGCGTTGGAAGGGCACCACAAGGGCCATCTAGTCAAACCCCCTGCAAGGCAGGAATCTTTTGCTCAATGTAGGGCTCGAATCCATCATTATCATTCCTCATCCCTGTGGCAATCTTGCTACCCATAAGGCCTACAAGCAATCAGATCTGGCATTGCTTGTCTTCTTTCTCCTGGAAATGTGGGTAATTATTGCATTGGTCACTAGACATATTTGCTGCCTATAATCCACTGAATGAATGAATGAATGAATTGAACTGCTGAGATAGTATAACAGAAGTTTTGTGAAACATTTCTTTATGGGTACAGTGCACTACAGAATATAACAGGCGCACAGCTGTTAAAAATTCTTCGCTTATTAGTCTTAGCCAAAAAAAAAGGGAACAGCAATTCCTTACAGATAGAACAGTTGAACTTGAGAACAATTGAAGTTGAGAGTAAGAGGCTTACCTGCAGTGTTTTTCTTCTAGTTGAGTAGCACCAGAAAAAAAGCACTGCTTACCTGAGTTCATCTTGAGTCAATGATTAAGCTGGGTCTATGAAATACAATGAGGATTTTAATTTGGTATTCGAAATGGTACTAATCTGCTTTTAAATGTGTTATGGGAGGGGAGATTATTGGTTTGTTTTTGTTCTTCTATTTATTATGTATTTTGTGTTTTTTATATTGTGATCTTTTGTTGTGAACCACCTTGAGATCTATGGTTGAAGTGCAGTATAGAAATTTAATAATATCAATAGTTACAGGCTAAGGAAGCCGATGTTTGTCCGCAGACAGTTTTTCCGGGTCATGTGGCCAGCATGACTAAGCCGCTTCTGGCTCAACGGAACACCGAAACCAGAGCAGCGCATGGAAACGCTGTTTACCTTCCCGCAGGAACGGTACCTATTTATCTACTTGCACTTTTTTGGCGTGCTTTCGAACTGCTAGGTTGGCAGGAACTGGGACTGAGCAATGGGAGCTCAGCCCGTCACAGGGATTCAAACCGCCAACCTTCTGATCGGCAAGCCCAAGAGGCTCAGCGGTTTAGACCACAGCGCCACCTGTGTCCCTACTCTTAAGTTAGACATAATTTTATTTGGCTTGTGGTGGTTTCTTAGAGGTTTAGAAGCCAGTTCTGATATGGTTTCTTGGATATTGTTGGTGCCCACTGAATCCTCACACGATACATCTCAGAACCCTTGGTTGGCTTGAGTATGAAACAAAATGGTACAATATTTCTATTGTCCCCTTCCCAAAGTGTACATTCTTTATACAACAAAACAAAAATCAATTGCTAGCTCTTACTTGCTCATGTGTTAGCATTTCATTTATGATGAGTTGGGTATTTTTCTCCCAAAAGGGGAGTTTTATTGGAAAAAAGTTTCACATGGTGGTAATTGGCTTGAAACTGAACTATAAGAGAATCTAGTTAAATTCCACCCTTAAACTGACAGGTTCTTTCAAGCATCTTTAGCAATATTTATCATGTACATCACTACAACTGAGTTGCTAATTAACTGTGGCCATTAGGTGAGAGAGGTGGTTAAACTACCTTGTATTTAGAATTATAGCTTCTGGCATTTAGGATGTATAATTTAAGACTTGACACAATGCATTAATTAGTGCAGACTTCATAATTTTATGTTGCATTGCTGATAAGACTGAAAGTATGCTGTTTCTTAATTAGGCTTTATATTAAAATTATGTATCTGATTTGCTCTGTGCAAGCTTTACCAAGTAAAACAAACGATTTGACTTATATTTTCAGTATTTATTAATGAGAAATGGGAGCTGAGCATTATTGCTGTGACAGCCTCTGAAGATAAGTGGTATTGTTTAAAAATAGCATGGAACTCAAATTGTGATCAAACAATGTAATATGGTTACTTATAATTATGGCACAAGAAGATTATTATTTCAAGAATTTCCATGAATAAAGACAATTTACTTATTATTATTAACACCCATAGTTCGTCGGTGCATATATCCACATATAGATAAAACATATGTGCAATGACATGTCTGTGCAGATTTGCAAAAATTGGTGCTGGAGATCTTCTGTACACATGCAACTGGTCAGTGAGAAAAATAGCTCCTCCTTTTCCAACATCTTTAATTGTGATGTCTCGATTGTTTCCGAGGCTGTAGATAGCATCACACTTTGTGCATCTGGGGTTATACGATACAAAAAAAAAATACTCTTCACTGAGCACCTCAGCCTTGGGCGAAGTAGCAGAAGTACTTAGTCACAATACCACAGTAGATTTCTATACTATCTGAAGGGGTCCATGCAAAATTCCTCTTCCCTTATTCCTGAGGAGTGTGCTGTGCATTGCTGCACTGTCGAGGGGTACATTGAGAAGATGGTAGTTGTATGCTGATGTACAGATTAGTGTTGTGATTGATGTATTTCCTGAGTTGTAGATGATGGGGGTGGGGAACACAGAATTGAATCGTATGTGGATTCTTCTACATGCCTCAGTGTGGGGATGGGTAGAGTAACAACGTGGCTGCGGAAATTTTAGGGTATTCCTGTTGTGGCCCAAAAAGATGTGGAGCAGTTTAGATAGTTCAGTATCTTGTCTCTTTCTTTGAAGAAGCAGAGGGCTGTATCCAGAGCCAGTCCTACTCAGAGTAAACAGATTGAAACTAATTGACATGACTAACTTGTGTACACAGTACTACTTGCCTCTGGTTTAGTTGCGTTGTTTTGGAGTATTTCTGCCAGGTACATGACTGGAAAGTTGATCCTTTACACAAGGTTACAGTTATAGTTTACTATCATTGTTGCCTCTTTATGGTTCTAATTTCAAACCGCAAGCTTATTGCATTTAGCTCTGTGAAATCACTAATACTGTGACAGCGCTATATGAATAATAAAAATAAATGGTGATAACATTAACTATAATTACACCAAGTTAATGAGGTATTTTGTCTTTATTATTATTTTGCCTTTAAATCTAAAAGTCCCCATAGAGAAAGCAGTTCTAGTTTTGCTGAACACAAACCATACTGAGATAGATATCTTCCATTTATTAATAATATAGCTAAGAGAATAGTTGTTTAGAGAAGCATGGTTTAAAAACAAGCAAGCAAGCAAACTTGCAGGCGGTGTTTCTTCTGCAGTTAGGACAGGGCTGCCGAAAGACTTGTTTCAAAAGAATATAAATGAAGTTTAGATCATTCAAAATAATAGTGTTAACCAAAAATAATAATAATTACAATTGCAAAATAGAAACTAATTCCCTGTTTATTCAATTATTCATTTCTAGTTGGTTATATATAAGGAAATCTGGATTTTCCCTAGTGTTTCATGAGCAGCTGAAAAGCATAAAACTATAGAGCTAATTAATGCAAGTATAGCTGTGATACTTGAACAGTGATTACCAACATATTACAAACTTCATGCATACATCAGTACTGTAGGTATTAAAAATATATCTTGGAACTTAGTCTTTCTAAATTCTACTCTTAACTTTATGGAAGCTGCTTTTTTCAGACTAAGTTTGGAAATGGTTGCCTTGTACTTGAAATAATGTAAATGAAATTTGAGATTAAAGTTCTGTAATCTGAAAAGATGTTCTGTAAGGTATTTTAGGCTTATTATAAAATATTTCAGTGCCGAAATTAAATTCAGAGTAAAATGTAATGATAACATGACTTTTTAACAATGAACTTTGCAGGTTTCTCATTCAAACTATCATTATGCAAGATATGATACCTTAGTTTATGGGATATGTATTGTTATTTGATCATAGTCAAATAATAGAGTTACCTGGTGATATAGAATTGACAGGTCACACAAAATGAAGTGGGCATCTTAACATTTTATATTTGCTCTTAATTCTCCATTTCATGCTAATGTATCTGTAATGATATGCTTTTTGATATATTTCTGAAATGTGAGTTTAGATTTTGGGAGCACTAGGTAGACTGAAGTTAACGTGTATTTGTTTATTAAGGTTTCCTATTTGTATTGCAGTTCATGTTAATACACAGTGCATGTAACAGAATAAAAATTGAAGTCTAGGGCTGTATATGGAAGATATGTAATTAGGCTTCCTTCTGCATTTTGAATATCCCATTCTCAGTGATGTTGTTAACAGTTAATTCATGTTGAAGAATTCAAACATGTCTAAAGTGTTGGGTTTTTTGGAGTTGACAAGGAATTTGATAGAGCTTTCATTTAGGAATCCTTCACCAAAAAAACTTCTCATGACCTAACCTGTCATATCATCATCACCTAATATGGGATTTTTGTAGGGCTGGACCAATAAAATAAGTGAAATGTGCTCATGCTTTTAAAAGCTCTTGATGCACTGTTCAGAGACTAATGTTCACCTTCATCTATCCTGCTCTCATGGTGTTGTCTGAAGCAGATTTCTTTTCATCCTGTTGCACCCTGCTGCAGGCCAGCCCTAGAAATATTGGCCCCAATGCTTGTGCCAGAAGATGAAGTGCAGTTAAACCTCATGTCGTTCATAAGATTTATTCAAGGTTCATTTTATAAAGTTAAGTCTCTCACTTAAAATAAGTAGATAATCTTCTACCTTGTAGTTCAAGACTTAAACATTACTTCAAATTATGCTTTTTCCTCTGAATGCCTGCAGGGAATTCTGCTTCTTATCTTTCTAAGGCAGCAGAATTTAATAAAAATGAAGTCTTTTGTCCGGTTCCATTAAAAGAATGTCAGGACAGTCTACCAATTATTTCTGGGTCATAATTTGGAATTCATGTAGAAGCACACAGCCCGTTGGGTGATTAAATATTATTATATTTCGGCTATATGCTTTTTTCAGTATACTATTAGCTATCAATGTAACAAAGACAACATTTATTTTAGCCAGACCTTAATTTTCAGCTCATTTTTTTAGTGGGGTTGGTTGAGTTGGATCTACAGTTTCATGCATATTTTTGGTGAGCATTTTAGGTCTTTTACTCACTTGCTTTTAATGTATGGTTCTGAGTTTATCTGAGTTCACCTTTGTGAAATAAACATCTAAGCAAACATAGTTAATACTAATACTAATACTAATAATATCAGGAGCATGGGATTTTCCCCTGAACAGACCTATGAAATGTCTCTAATAGC
Organism: Podarcis raffonei; assembly: GCF_027172205.1. Lineage (NCBI taxonomy): Eukaryota > Metazoa > Chordata > Lepidosauria > Squamata > Lacertidae > Podarcis > Podarcis raffonei. The sequence continues at coordinate 44,267,252 of NC_070606.1, read as the reverse complement.
TATATCATGGATAGGGGTTGTTGGCATCTGTCTGTCTCGGGAGCCAATGGAGAAGTGCGCCTTTTGAAGTGAAGTCGAACAGTTGGAAGGTTGCAGCGCCTGCTGTGGCTGCAGAGATCAATACGGGAGAGACATGTTTTATTGCAGGTGGGGCAGATGAAGGCATCCCATCTTGCTGCTACAGGTGCACCATGGTGTTTTTTTCTCCCTGTACTCCTCCCAGCAGTCATTCCTCATCAGGTTACTGCTGTGAATACATGACCTATCTGTCTCCAGGCACTGCAAAGAATTCCCACATAGCAGGGTTGATGTGGCAAGCCCTCATGTCTTGTTTTCAGACATCTTTATAACACAGAGCTAGTCTGCCAATAGGCCTGGTGCCTGAAGCCAACTCCCTATAGAGCATGCCTTTGGGGGTAAGGGTAAGCTAGCACATTTTAGAGACTATGATTATCTCTGTTCACATGGTAAAAGAAAGGCTTGAACTTCAAGATGCAAGGCAATAGGCTCCATGATATCAAAACATCTATCAAAGTTTACATTTTTGAGCACAACTCAAAGTTTTGGTGCTGACATTTAAAGCCCTAAACGGCCTTGGTCCTGTATACCTGAAGGAGCGTCTCCACCTCCATTATTCAACCCAGATACTGAGGTCCAGCGCCAAGGGCCTTCTGGCAGTTTCCTCACTGCAAGAAGCCAAGTTACAGGGAACCAGGCAGAGGGCCTTCTCAGTAGTGGCGCCTGCCCTGTGGAACACCCCCCTCCAGATGTCAAAGAAATAACCACCTGATGTTTAGAAGACATCTGAAGGCAGCCCTGTTTAGGGAAATTTTTAATGACTGATATTATGTATTTTTTATCTTTTGTTGGAAGCTGCCCAGAGTGGCTGGGGAAACCTAGCTGGGGTATAAATAATATAATATTATTATTATTATTATTATTATTATTATTAGTCTCATGCACACATTCTAGGGATCTTTTGATGAACCTGAATCTTTATTTGATCCTTTTGTCATTGGTTCTCAATATTCTAGTACACACTGGTAGGTATCAGAGTGACTTGGCATTGAGATCTGGATTTCTCAAGGGAAAGCTCCTACACACGTTTTGTCTTCAATCCTTTACTCTGCTTTCTAGGTGAGAATGTCAGAGTCACTAAAAATCTATCTTTATGACGGCACACCCCAGATTTGAATGATTTTAGTATCTGAAGTGTTCAGATATATAAAAATCATGAACCTTAGATTACTGCAGTGTGTGTAAGTCCCTCATCCAATTTGCAAAGTTTATATACAAACTATAACATTTTCAGCCCGGTTTCTTACTACAATTGGAATATTTATTTGTGTAGTTTTAAACTTTGTCTTCCTTTATGAGGCAGTATTTTGCTTAAATTGAAGTGATGAGTAATATTAATGTTTAATTCTCTTTCAGAGAGTGCCTGCATAATTTGATATAGTCCCTAGAGAGCACAGCTGAAGGTCTGGCCTGTGCGCTTGATTAAATGATTTTTCCTAGCATCAGCACTAAATATATTTCACTCTCCCGACAGCAGAAAGTGTGAGATAGCTTTTCATGCTTTTATTGGGTTTTCTGTTCTTTCATCAGCCTGTTTGTAACGTATTTAATTGCATAAAGATAGGAAACGTTATGTTCTCCCCAAGAAGTGCATTCTAACTTCTTTATGTTTCCTGACTGAGCTTTGTTTCACAGTGCGGCCTTTTTGCAGGGAGTCAGAAAATACAAGTGTGTATCCCATACCAAGGTAACCTGGGAGGGGAGGGGAGATTCTAAGGAGACAAGGGGTCATGTTTTCATACAATTTGTGTCCTATGGGAGGAGAGAGCAGGAAAAAGGCTGAGTTTCCTTGCTTGAATGTCAGTCTCCATTTTACCTTTAGCACAGGTCAGCAACTGTTAGTGAGTGACAGTCTTCAAAACTGCAGGAGACCATGAGCATTTCATTGACCTGTGCATAAATAGCTTTTACCAAGTATTCATGGCTTCACAAATTGACAGGAAAACGGAAAGGCATCGCTGTATTAAAGAGCTTTGATTATCCCAGATTAACATTTATTGAAAGATGTGGAGTTAAAACTATATATGCTGTTAAAACTTAGGTGGGTTTGATTTTTAAGTTGCTGAAATAGTACACGTTCTCCTTGGAAAGACTCCTGTAGCAGGCGAAGGCAGACCAGGAAGCATAACTATACTTGCTGTTAGTATAGTTAAAGAACTAACAAGCTAAATGATCATATAAATAAATAAAAAGGGTTACTGTTTGGAACAATAAATGCTATTTCCAGATGTTTATTGTGTGTCCCAATGAAACGGAGCTCTTATGTACATTCTTCTTTACTAAGGCCTTGGGCAAAACTGTACACATTAGCAGCCTAGACTGCAGTGTGGTTCTCCCTCCTTCCTCGGATTTTCAAGTCACATTTGCATGCCAGAGAGGGAGTGGGGATGTCTTCACTTGATGCATATTACCTGTTTGGTTTCCCCATGCAGCAACCCCCCCGCCCCCAGTACGTGCACCAAATTCCTGTACTTGAAGCTTTTCATCCATACGTGTGCTGTTATCTACACATGTGCAAGGGCTTTCTCAAATGTACCGTATTTTTCGCCCTATAGGACACACTTTTTCCCCTCCAAAAATGAAGGGGAAACGTGTGTGCGTCCTATGGGGCGAATGCAGGCTTTCGCTGAAGCCTGGAGAGTGAGAGGGGTTGGTGCACACCGACCCCTCTCCCTCTCCAGGCTTCAGGAAGCTCTGCGCAAGCCGTGGGAGCCCGGGGGGAACTTGCGCAGAGCTGCCTGCACCCCAAAGCCCCGGCACCCTGAGCAGTCACACTGGGGCTTCGGGTAGCTCTGCGCAAGCCGCGGGAGTCCTCCCCCAGCTTGCGCAGCGCTGCCTCTTATCCCGAAGCCCCAGCGCGCTCAGCAGTCGCGCCGGGGCTTCGGGTAGCTCTGCGCAAGCCGCGGGACTGTGGCTCGCATAATGCACGCACAGCTTCAAGCACCAAGTTGTGGGGCCTCATTGATGCCAGTGTAAACAGTAATACAGTATGTATGCAGCCTTAGTCATATAATAGGTACCTGTTAGGCAACTCTCTGTTACAGGAAACAAACACTTCTGAGGTCAGTTTTTGGCATAGGCATGCAATGTTGAGCGTACTATGTAATTGTATCTTCTGCATAAAAGTGCTGCTGCAGGTGCTTCTACAAATACAGCACATCTACACAGTTCCTTTCATACCTTAACAATGGAAAGGGCAGGGCCCAACTTTTGTTACAAAGTCTTAAAACATTTCTCTCTGTGTGATAGATTGTGTGTGTGTGCTTCTGCTGTAGCTCTGAGGCTTCTTCTTCCTGTTGGATAGCCAAGAATAGCCTCAATAACAACAAAACAGCCACGAAGGACTACCTCATAGATAGAGATAGAGATAGATAATCAGCTCTTCCCCTTTTATTATCAAAAGCACAGTAATTTTCCATTAGAAGCTATCTAGACTTTTCTGTGTCACTGGCATTTTTCTAGGTGATTATGTGACCTCATTCTCTCTTAGACAGAACATGGATTAACGATATAGTATGGTGTGTGTATCCACAGGTATCCATCCAGGGTTGATTTCTCTGCAGTTACTTCAAACCCGGCTTTAGCTAATGTTTGGGTATATGCAGAGTAGCAAGCAGGCAACTGAAATAAGCAACAGGTTTTTAATTGTATAAGGTTGGGGTTTTTAGTGGTCTTGTGGCAAGAAGCATTGTTGTAGCAATTGGTTCCCATGAGACAAATCACCTGGGCAACCTCTTGCCCAAATTCATCCCTATCTTACAATAATATTATTGGAGTATTGTGTGGTTTATTGGGGCGTCACATGTTAAGCCTTTGTATTTTTGTTGCCAGCAACTACATGCCATCTTTTACTTGCATATGTCGATAGGTTTTAGGCAGATGAATGCTAAAGGGACCTCTGATTATCCCCCTTGTTCCTTGTAGCTTACAAGTGTTTGAAAACAGATAACTCTGCATTCCCAGGGTATCCTGATGTGTTGCTTGCTACATATTAGAGGTTTCCAGTTTCTCATGTTACTGTGTTTCTGTACAGAATTATATAAGAGCTATATTTTGACTAATATAGCTTGGCCTTGGTCCTGTATACCTGAAGGAGTGTCTCCACCCCCATCGTTCAGCCCGGACACTGAGATCCAGCACCGAGGGCCTTCTGGTGGTTCCCTCATTGTGAGATGTGAGGTTACAGAGAGCCAGACAGAGGGCCTTCTTGGTAGTGACGCCCGCCTTGTGGAACGCCCTCCCATCAGATGTCAAGGAAATAAGCAGCTATCCTATTTTTAAAATACATCTGAAGGCAGCCTTCTTTAGGGAAGTTTTTAATATTTAATGCTGTATTGTTTTTAACACTTGATTGGGAGCCGCCCAGAGTGGCTGGGGAAACTGCCAGATGGGTGGGGTATAAATATTATTATTATTATTATTATTATTATTATTATTATTATTATTATTATTAATCTTAAATTCCATATCAAAATAAAGCATAAAAGGAGATTTACTAAGATTAACAAGTCTTTACTAAGCCTGGATGATCACTTATGGCTAGGTCATGCAAACATTTTTGCATGTGAGTATCTTTAGTAATCTAGGTGTTTCAAATGAAATGAAATGGAAATGACTAAGGTTTTCCCATGGCAAAATTTCAGACCTTTGAGTCTGTCATACTGAAAAGGTGCAGCAAACTTTTAGAGTATGGATCTTAAATCTATTATATGATGCTAATGGTCCTCCTGTGCATCTGTTCAAAAGCTAGAGCTTTTGGGCCCCAGTATGTTAGGAATCACAAATCACCTTCATGGAACACTAAGATATAAATATGCTTGTAAAATGGGTCACAGGAGTAGTGGAATAAGGACATAGGTCATCATGTTGTTGTCTGAAAGGCATTGTGTAGTTGCTAGAAATAACATTTCCATTTTATACACTCTTGTGTACACCATTTCTGAAGGCAAATCCACAATAACTGACTACATTCATGTGCTTAATGGCACTATACCTGGACTAAATAAGTAAAAAAATACTTTTAGCAGATGTTGTTTCTGGACGTTGGGATTTTATATATCTAGTAGTAGGAAAACTTAATTATTTATATATCCTATGAGAAACCGATTATGTACTGTATTTTTTGCTCTATAAGACTCACTTTTTCCCTCCTAAAAAGTAAGGGGAAATGTGTGTGTGTGTGTGTTATGGAGCGAATGCAGGCTGCGCAGCTATCCCAGAAGCCAGAACAGCAAGAGGGATTGCTGCTTTCACTGCGCAGCGATCCCTCTTGCTGTTCTGGCATCTGAGATTCAGAATATTTTTTTTCTTGTTTTCTTCCTCCAAAAACTAGGTGCGTCTTGTGGTCTGGTGCGTCTTATAGAGCGAAAAATACGGTAAGTATAGGACAAATTCATTATAAAGCCAAAAGTTTTAAAGTGAAGATTATATAAAAATATAAAATACTCTTCTATAACATAAAATGATGTTTAAAAGATATCTAAACCATGCTATTAGATCAGGGGTAGGCAACCTAAGGCCCGGGGGCCAGATGTGGCCCAATCGCCTTCTCAATCCAGCCCGCGGACGGACCAGGAATCAATGTGTTTTTACATGAGTAGAATGTGTCCTTTTATTTAAAATGCATCTCTAGGTTATTTGTGGGGCATAGGAATTCGTTCGTATTTTTCCCCCAAAATATAGTCTGAGAGACAGTGGACTGGCCCACCGCTGAAAAAGGTTGCTTACCCCTGTATTAGATGTTCTCTATGAGGGACGTGTGTGGTGCTGTGGGTTAAACCACAGAGCCTAGGACTTGCGGATCAGAAGGTCGGCGGTTTGAATCCCCGCGACAGGGTGAGCTCCCGTTGCTTGGTCCCAGCTCCTGCCAACCTAGCAGTTCGAAAGCACGTCAATGTGCAAGTAGATAAATAGGTACCGCTCTGGCGGAAAGGTAAACGGCGTTTCAGTGCACTGTTCTGGTTCGCCAGAAGCGGCTTAGTCATGCTGGCCACATGACCCGGAAGCTGTACGCCAGCTCCCTCGGCCAATAAAACGAGATGAGCTCCGCAACCCCAGAGTCGGCCATGACTGGACCTAATGGTCAGGGGTCCCTTTACCTTTACCTTTATGCTGTCCCATATAGTTGTCTTGCTAAAAACACAGCTCATTAAAACGCTTAATGATCTGAGTAATTTCTCAAACTTCATTATCAAAACTGGATTGTGCAAGCAACAGCATTGTAATGTTTTGTTTAAATTGTATTGATTGAATATTTGTATAAAACTGCAGTCTTATATCTATTTACATGGGAGTCAGCCCATTGAATTCAGTAGAACTAGCTTCTGATCTGATTATAGGATTGTGCTTCTACTCGTGTGACAAGACAGCTGCGATGAGAGCAGTTCACTTTGAATGGGGAAAAGAGTGAGCAGTGCAGGGGAAGAATACCAAGCCTTGACTGCTCATGTACAGCCACTTACAGGGAACACTGTGAAAATGCTGCTCTGTGGTTTATCCAACAACCAAATCACATTTTTGTTTTTATAAGCAGAGCATGAGAGTTCACCCAGCTTTTCTCTGTAATCAAAAAAACAGAAAACATTCCCAGGCTAGCTTGTCTCTGACCCTTTTGAGGTCATTGTTTATTTCAGCTAGGCTTGAACTTAAGTAAGCTTGCTCTCCTATTTGTTTCCTTTCTGTGCATTCAGATCTCATGTAAACACTGTTTCCACTTTATCAGAGTCATTACTGTATTTAAATGGTCAGAATGGATAGTGGCAATCACCAGAACGCTTTAATAAAAATGATATACTGCACCTCTAGCACATTTGGCCAAAGACAAGCTCATTATTTCCTGTGCACTTTTTCTGTTGTATCCCATCACACCCAGAATTGTACACAGCTCCTCTTCTTCTGTGGCCCCATACTTCTTTCTCACCAAACGTGAACCATTGGCCACCTGGCAGGTGACTGTTGGAGCCCAACAATGTCTGAGGGTCACATGCACCATAATCCCTGATGTAGGCAGAGCAGGCAGCTGAAACTGGGATACTGGGAAATGAACCTTTAGGCAGTGTCTGGGAAGGGGACATCAAGGGTAGATACATCTACACCAAGGCCGATGGGCCTCGTAAACAAGATCAGTTGCCCAAGCATTTTATAACTGGATCAGAAGGAGCCAATGGGTTGCCTGGTCCTTCATCCTGGTGTCCTATAATGCACAGAATGGGTTGTTACAAAGAGCACCGAAGCATAGGTCAGGAGTTTCCTGTTTGACTCTTTGATGAACCTGAACTTCACATGGGTTGTTCCCAAGTGATGGGCATGGACATTAAATTAAACTGCCTCCAAGACTATTGATATTACTAGACATATTGCCATATCCACAACAGCGTGTAGACTTGAATCTCGAGAGGGGTACATTAAATATGTTCTAGAAGCCATTATTCCAAATTTAACCAACTGCTGTCTTTAGAAACCCTTTTTATTGTCTAATAATGCAGCAATTGCTAAGCACCGAAAAAAAGAATTACAAGTTGCATGCTGTTAGATGGTAGATTTATCCTTATGAATTTAACAAGTTTATTTAACATGTTAAATCGTAATGATTAAGCATCATTTATTTTGTTTAGTTAATTATTTATTTATCCCTTCTGGCTTTAATTGTACTTCAGTGATTTCTTGCTCTGAATCTTAAAAAAGATGATCCATACCTACATAGATTAAAAAAGAAACAGTCATTGAGGATTAAATGGGAAGTCAGTTTATTAAATCTAAATAACACTAGGAGAAAGGCAACTAAGCCACGGTATTATCTAATTCCATTCTATTGAAATGGAGGTCTCAGGATAAATTCTTTCTTTAACAACTGAATTGATACATTAACTTTTAATATATTTTAGTATATTTTTAGTATATTTTTACAATGCTCCTGTAAATGAAATAAACAGTGGTGGTACCTCGGTTTATGAACTTAATCCTTCCAGAAGTCCGTTCTTAAACCAAAGCCGTTTAGCAGTAGTCAATTAGCCACAAGTGATAAGGAATTCTATTCAGGCAAGTGAGTGAGTTGGTGAAGGAAGGGTGGGATACTCTATTCCTCTTCTGTGCCCAACTTAGAAACTAAGCAGCCTGCCAGAGGAAGGAATCACCGTATTTCATGCCCTGCACAGAAATGCAGCAGGTGGTTGCTGGAAGGATGGCACTCTCTTCTTTACCATCTCCCAACAGGCTGGTGACATTTTTTTACTGGGCCACATTTTGCTTGGCGAGGCTCTGGGCAAGAAGGCGAGTGGAGGCTGCCCCTTGGCCGTGCCGCGGTATATACGGCAAGTGACCACGCCCCCTGGCTAACCTGATTGGTCAGCTGGGAGGGGCGTGATGCAGCCAGGAGCCCTAATGACGTGGGCAGCATTCCTTCGCCCACTCCCGGGTCCCTGTGAGGTCCAGGATGCCCGCCAGTAATCCTGCGCCCCCTGGGAGGAGGAGTCCTCTTCTCGTAATGTTGTGTAACTTATTTACGAGTTTAAGCTATTCTAATGCATGTTGCAGCATTCCTCTTAAACATAATTGTTTTAAGCAGGCTGAAACAGGTGATCTGCCCACCCAAGTGTGTAGAAACTATTCTGTGTACCTTCAGAAAGGCAATTTATCTTATCTTCCTTTTCAGCCCTGTGGTGACAAACCATTTCCATTGGCAGGCCACCACAGAGTAATGAAGCCAACCATTTGCTGTAGTAACTGACAGCAGTTGGTGAATAGGTTGAACTGTAGAAAAATTGGCCAGTCAAAGCAACCAGGAGCCCTCTACCATTACTTTGATGCAACTGGTCTTCCTGATGAAGTTCAGTGAAGTGGAGATGGGTATAAACTTTCTTAGAAGGATATGGCTGAAGCAACTGAGAAGAATCTACTGAATACCTTAAAAACCATTACCTTTCTTTCAGAAGTGTGTGCTTTAAAACTTTACTGCTCTGAGTGCAGTGTCATTTTGTTTTAAGGTTTGATTTTTGCCATCAGTATTCTACTCCTGGAGTATCCGTAACTGACCTTCAAATGTTGGATAGATAACAAATGAAACTCTCAGCTTTTTTGTGTGTGTGTTGGTACACTTGTTTAAACAAAATATGGCTGAGGAGCATTTTTGCTAGGGCCTTAGTTTGTTACTCTCAGAGAATAAATCACTTCAGCGCTAGTCACTTGAACCATGCCAATTTAAAAATCAATCAGCAGTGGGCCTGACATCTATGTAATAAGTTGGGTTATAAAACAAGGCTCCTGGAAAGAGGAATTAAAGTCATCTTGAGTGGCTCATAGTAGGCCTTCATATACTTGCTATTTTATCTGGAAATAAGAAACCAACAATGAATTGGTCTTTAAAATTGTATCAAGAGATATATTTGGGATCACTTTATTTTCAAGACCAATAACACCACACTAGTGAACATACGGAAGGCGGATTCCTGCACTCTTCTTTTACCATTTCAAAGTATAGCTGGTTAGAAGGGAAATGTGTTCAAGGAATAGCAGGTGCCTTTTGCCTCTTCAAGAACTCTAAACTTTGTCAGAAGCCATATTTGTGGACTGTGGAGTTTGTGTTGATTCTTGTCAGTCATGTGGACCAGCAGGAGGCGAGCACTGACTTAAGTGGCCTGCGCTTGTACTATAGCAGTCTTCCACAACATGGTGTTCTCCAGATGTTTAGGACTACAGGTCCCATAAGCACAGCTGTGCTGGCTGGTGCTGATGGAAGTTGTAGTCCAAAACATCTAGAAGGCATCAGTTTGGGGAAGGATGTACTGTACTATAGGAATCACAGTGGACTTCTTAAAACTCTATACCAAATTACCATCCCAATGGGCTCTGTTTTAGAGGAAGTAGGTACAGGAATGAAAAAGTGGAATTGCTGAGTAGAAGAGAGAATTTTGCATAATGCACAGGGTTGTCTTGTTTCAAAAGATAGAGTATCCAATATTAAATCAATATTTAGCCAGTATGCAGTTTCTGAAGTAGCACAAATCCATTCCTTCTCTGCAGATTTCTTCTGTTAGTGTGTTGGATTCTTCTGTCCATGTATTAGATTTGCCTACACTACAAAAGCCCTCTCCATGTATTCAGAAGACCACATATGGGCATAAAGTATGCAGGGTGTGTGTGTATGTATGTGCATGTGTCAATCCTGCCTCCCATGTTGATGGGCATTTCTGCTTCACTTTCAGAGTAGGAGTGGCATTTTAAGAGCTTTTGGATTAATGAACTGAGAAGCCTGTTTTTATTGAGAAGTCTGCTTATCTTATTCGGTAGGTGGCATTCCAGCCGGCCTCCATGGTAACCCAGCCGAGGGTCAGAGACAGACGCCTTCCCCGTGAAGATGGTGTTGGGTGGTGCCCTACTCAAGGGGCGGGCCTCACTGTCCAATCAGCACTGATGGAGTTGTGTCTAGTACTACGGGGAGGCTGTCTTCTCGCACCCTTCACCAGAGCTCCCACTCTCCTCATCCTCTTTTTCTGCTTTGATGCATTGCAACCTTGCAATGGACTAATGTCAGTCACCATATTGTTGGGACTGTGCAGGGATTTTCCCCCTTAGCCAATTGACTCCACCATTTGGTTTTCGCCTACTTCATAGCAATCGTGACAACTTTGTGAGGTTAGGCATTGGGTAAGCCTTTGTTTGGATGGAGGGGAGGTTGTAGCCTCCGCCTGACCCTCCCCATTAAGAGTATCCTGTTTAAAGTGGATATCCTGTTAAAGTGGGGGTGTGGATTCTGTCCAATGCCTGGACGTGGGCTAGGGCCATACCACTACTCCAATGGGGACTCCAATAGGGAGAAAAGATTGCTTTTAAGACAGCAATTGACCTGAACCTCCCTGGGATTGACTAGTCCTGTTGGACATCCCTGATGTAAATCATAGGGCTCCCCCTATTGGTGGTTTACCCTTATCTGGACTCCCAGAAGAAGACGGGCAAGAATCGGGATATAGTCTGGCTTTACCCAGTACCTAACCCAGACCGGTCATATCTGTAACCAAAAAAGTTGTGCCTATTTGAACCCATAAACCAAAATCTGCTTGTTTCTGTGCTTCACATTCTTGATTTGTGTGTGTGCTGTTGACAGAACACTGGTTACTTCTCACAGAGAAGTTTTGCAGTGTGGAAACTAAATGCTGGACGACCTTTGATCTGATGCAGTTTGGCTCTTACATTCTTTTTTTTTTAAACATAATTTTTATTAACAGGCCAATCCAATCACATTATTTCCAAATCATATTACTTCCAAATTATACAGCCAGATTTTTTAATTTTGTTGGGGGTACCCTTACATCAAGCTCCGAACGAGAATCAAAACATCACTTCTGTTACTGCTTTTATCAAACGATTCTATCCAGGTCTGTCCAGATAGTCTCTTTATTACTTCTTCATCTTCTTGCTGTTATCATGTATTCCTTTCTTTGCAATCTCTGATAATCTTCACAAGCAGGTTAAGAACAAACAACATCTGCGTGGATTTTGCACACTCCAAAGGTCATATCTCATAAGGACAGCCGCCATTACTCCCCTTCTTCAAAAATTTATCCTCGGTCCGTCCTATTAATTTTCCCAAGCTTGCCACATATATCACAAAGGGGCTCTGCCAGGTTATCACATTCAATCCATCATTTACATTCCAATGACCCTGGTCCTCCTCCCCTCATCTTTCTTCGACAAGCCTGACTTAGCAAGACGCCATTAACAACTGCGTCATAGAATTTTCCTTCCGCACTCCATATTTACCAGTCCTCTCTTCAATCAATAATTCACTCCACACAGCTCTTAAATTCTTGCTTGCGATTAGTAAAAGGTGACGATTCATCTCTCTTGGGGTGGAGGTTTATAAATACTCACATGAGGCAAAGAAAATAAAAGTTTTTTCCTCCACCCCCCCCTCTTTTTCGCTCCACACATACCAGTCTCGTAATGGTGGTTCATCGCTTGACTTATTTGTCTCCTCCCGTTGCTCCAAACACAGAGATGCATTAATCAGCAGCCTTATCTCTCGAACTTTGCTTGATGTAAGTGCTTCAGCTTCATTCCAATTATATATTTCCAATTATAATTCTGAGCTGAAGCTAACCAGCGCACGCTGATTGGAATCGGCGTCAGGAAGAGCTGACTTCATCGAGGGCTCGTGCCAAGTGACCGGCACCCCCGACTCTCGAATCTGGGGGTGCATTGTGGACACCGCTGGCAAGGCAGCCCCCCCATCTCCTTGGGGGGGGTAGGAAGACTGCATACTTCCCATAGCAGCCTCTTAATTACCTCGTATGGGTCAGAGAGATGTTATTGTCAGCCATCTTCCAATGCACCACCTGGTGGCCCCCCGGCTCTTGCATTCTTAGCACATCTAGAAACATAGCCTGCGTTATTAAAATCTGCACCAGCTTCCACATATTTTCTGCAGCAAATCCAGGGTCCCAGTAAAGCTCAGGACCGTATGAGAACTGGCAGAAACAGCCTCTAGAAAGCCCTAATTGTAAAGTAGCATTTCTGAATGTAAGCAGAACAGTAACAGGATGTAACCTTTCCCCATAATGTTACAGAGCTCACTCCTTGGGGATATGCACACTTGCACATCTTTTCCCAAGAAAACCCTATGAAGTATATTTGTTTAATCTGGCCTTCAAGGATTAGGGAGAGAACATATTGTGGTTTACTGCTGTTGCATTTAGTTCTTGCAGGTTTTGGGATTCAGGTGTCTCTTAAAAGAGCTAGTTTAAAAAATAAATAATTTTTAGTTGTGTTTATATTCTTTAAAAGTTTACCCAGTTTTGTATTTTCAGCTACAACAAGATGGGGGCGGCATTTATTAAAACAAAGAGAAATTTGCATTCTCTTTGACAGCTTTCTCCACAGAGAGAAAATATTTATGTGTACCATTGTCTTTTAAAGCAATTTTTTTCCACACTAATTTTTATATTAAAATTAAGATGTAAGTGTGGATGAGCATTGACAATAATTGTTTTCATATAGCCTGAGAAAGTGAGACATTATATGATCAATAGTAACATTGTTTTGTCATGGTGAATAAAGCATTGGATGCTATCGAAGAATTCAATTTAATTAGGCATACAATTAAATCTCTCTCTAATCCAATCTCAGAAAGCCAAATGTCAGCAGCATTTTTCAGAACCACAGGGATCTGCTAGAGGCTGCCTAGCATCTTCAGATAAAACCTAATTTGAAAGGCTTGATAGGAGAGTATCACTGCAAGTACACAGCTTGTGAAAGGCTGGTATGCAGTTAGTTTTCTATCAAAAAAAGAAAGAAAGAAAGAAAGAAAGAAAGAAAGAAAGAAAGAAAGAAAGAAGCACTGTGTTCTGAATCTTAAGAACGTCTTCAGGTTGAAGTTTGCCTGTTTAAATAAAAGGGGGAGAAAATCCTTAGGTGCTTTCCCCTATTGTCATTGGATGCATTTTCTTTGCAGATTATTATTTGACAAACTCCATTTTTATAAAACAGCAAAGCTCCATTTTGGCAGGCTGTAATGCAAACTGGGGGGAGGGGGGAGGGGAAGATTGCTCAGTCCCTCAGGAAGTTGCTGACTAGAAATCCTTCCTGAAGTTCCCAAAGGAAACGCTAATTCTTAAGTTACTCAGCCTTTATTAGCCTGAGGAATAGAAACCCTCTCTAGTTCAGTGGTGGGAAACTTTTTCTCTCTCTGCTGAGAACCACATTCCATCAAGTGTAATCTGTCATGAGTGGGTGGGGGCAGAAACAAACCCAAAGGCTCTTTCTCTCACCACCCTTCCAAATCCAAATTCATTTGTGTGTACATATGCACACCTCTGCGTGTACACACACATGCACATGCTACTTCATCCTCTGCCCCTCCTAGCTCAGGACCCCCACTCTTCCACACATACCACCTGGTCATTCATTCATTCATTTATTCATCCATCATACTCACTCACTCACTCTGAACAAAATGTTGCTTCCCTGCCATTTCTTCATCCCACACTTTTCTCCTTCTGCACTTGTATGGCTTTCTTCCTCCAGCATATACCAGATAGGGCCCAGTAATATTCTCCTGTATGCTCTTTCCATCACCCTGAGATATGGGGCTCCTGCAACTTTTACCCTCATTGGAGTTATGGGAGGGATTAAGAGGTCTCCCTCACAAGCTCTGTAGATAATTTCGTCTGCACGAGACTCTTAATCTCAGGGTAATGGGTTTGAGCCCCATGTTAGGCAAAAAATTCCTGCATTGCAGGGGTTGAACTAGATGGCCTTTGTGGTTGTTCCCCAACGCTACAATTCTATGATTCTATAAGCCACTCCCAGTTGCTTCCTTCTTCTGGAACCTGGCTCATGCCGTTTTGCAGAGAATGTATTTTCTTCTTCTTTGGGTGCCAAATGGTTCTGATGAATAAACTTACATTTGCCTACTATACTGCTCTGCCCCTGGATTCCAACCTTCTGCTCCTGCGTAAAATACTTGCTTGTTCTACAGCTTGAACTGTAGTGTCTATTTATCAGTAGTGAGTTATCCCTCAAGCGCCTAGAAGGCTAAAGGGAAAACCTATTTAGGGCAGTAATGAGGAATAACATCCGTTTTATGAGTATGCTTAATTTTTAATTTTAATTGGGAACCATCTGATAGTGCAGATAGAGAAGGTTGGTAATTAACACGCTGCCTGACTCTAGAGTCTCTCATCAATATTTGCTTGAACTTTCCATAAACTGGATGGCCTTAAGTCTTCATACATTGTACAGAGAGAACACTTACATGTTGGGTTGCCGTATGTCTGGAATTTCTTGGACATATCCGGAATACTGCAGTTGGAAGCAGTGTCCAGGCAGAAATTGCTTTAAAAATGTCCAGGAAAATCCAGGTGTATGGCAACCCATGTCGGCGATTTTCCTTTAAAATAGCTCAAAAACTAAAGAACTTTTTAAATAAATAAATAAATAAATAAATAAATAAATAAATAAATAAATGCAAATTTGCAAAAAAAAAAAAAGCTCAACAACTCTTCACTGTTTGAAATATGGCAACCCTACTTACATGTAGGAAACAGAGGTGCACACAGTCTAGAGTTATGTGCATTAAAAAATAGGCTACAATTCAGAAACCTCAAAACTTCTCAACTGGTTTAAATTATTGTCAGAGGTGATGCAGTAACTTTGTATGGTTACATATGAAGTGCTACATTACAGCTAAAAGACTGACTGATGATTCTACT
Organism: Podarcis raffonei; assembly: GCF_027172205.1. Classification (NCBI taxonomy): domain Eukaryota; kingdom Metazoa; phylum Chordata; class Lepidosauria; order Squamata; family Lacertidae; genus Podarcis; species Podarcis raffonei. The sequence continues at coordinate 44,251,971 of NC_070606.1, read as the reverse complement.
ACTCTGATTAACATATGCATTCTTCTTCATCTTACTATTTCATGAGTCTGCAATTATGAAAGGAACTCAATTCATAGGATTGCATTATATCGCAGCCAATCCCCAGTCCTTAACATAAGCGTGTACATTGCAGTAGGGGTTCACTACGATACTTAAGAAATCAGTATACCATTTACATTTATCCCAGTTTTCCATCTTTTTTTATTGTCCTGTTGATAAGCTAGTTGTAATTATATCGGATTATGGTTAATTACTGCAGCTGCATCTTTTTGCTGTCATTAGAAGGAATTTACTGCAGCCGTTCTTTGACTTGATGGATTGAAACTTCAGTCCTTTCTTTCATGTAGGCTCAGGGCAGGGGCTTTCAAGACACACACACACACACACACACACACACACCGCAATCATAGAACCAGTGGCATCATGATTTCCCACTCCCTGGAACAGCAGGCACACACCTTCCCATCTTATATCAAAAACTGTCTACTCATAGAATTGTAGAGTTGTGAGGTACCCCAAGAGTAATCTAATCCAACCTCCTACAATGCAGGAATCACAACAAAAGCATCCCTGGCGGATGACCATCCAACCTCTGCTTAAAAACTTCCTATGGATGAGAGTACCCAAGAGGTCATCTGTGACCCACCATTTTAAGACACTGATTTTCATGAGAGCATATACAGTATTTTCCCATGTATAAGACTATATTTACCCCCCAAATTTTTTAAGTTTAAAATTGGGGGTTGTCTTATACACGGAAAAATATAGTAACTAGATACAGTAAGGTTGAAGGCACAATGTAAACTGGACTTTGAAAACATATTGTTGAATAATGCTATAACTAGACAACAATGTAATAATCATCAAGAAGTTTAATGTGTTAGTTAACTTTCCAATGCCAGGGTATCCATTTGTGTTTCTTGTGAATGGGTCCCTGCTTCACTTCAGATGTTAATACAAGAATCACAGCAATTATCACCAATCTGCTAATGTAAAAGGTTAAAATTGTACCTATTGAACATATATTTAAGCTCTAATTGTCACCAACTGTGATTATTATTATTATTTTGCATCTCACTGCCATTCAAATCTCACCATTCAATTGTTTCATGTCATGCAATCTGACAAAGTGAACAGAGCCCATGAAAGCTCATGCTTATAAATGAAATAGTCTTTAAGGGACCATAGAATTATTTTTGCTGCAAGCTACTCATCTGGAAGCTCTCTCCCAGTAACAATTACAGTATAACTATTCAGTCTTTCAGAGCTAGGATGTCCTTGTTCTTTTTGGACAGCAATCAGCACTATTGGAACTCTGCATATTTTTTGTCTCAGTTGGGAGATTTGTGAAGAAATCATGAGCAGCACGCAACTAACTCATTCCATCAGCACAACGATTGACACTCAGTTTACGGAACTTCTCCCACACCTCACGTTTGGAGGTTCCTACAATCTTCAGAGCAGGTTTGGGGGAGGGTGTAGAAGGGGAGGAGAGACAGAGAGAAATTTTGTTGTGCAAACATAACTCTTTATACTGATGGAAAGCATTGGCTGGATTGTGTCCTGTGTGAAACGTTATATGCCTTATGGGGGGGAAAGAGCTATTTCATCTTCTAACATCTTAAGTGATTTCTGTTGACACTTTGTGCAGGTCATTTTTGCTCAATATTTTTCATACAGTAAAACACCAGAACACCCCTGCTGGATCAGGTGATGGCCCATCTAGTCCAGCATCCTGTTCTCATGGTGGCCAACAAATGCCCATGAGATGTGTGAAAGAAGGACTGGAACATAACAGCATCCTCCCCTCCTGTGGTTTCCTAGAACTGGTATTCAGAAGCGTATTGCCTCTAGTAGCCATTGACAGCATTTGTCCTGCATGAATTTTTCTAATCCTATTTTAAAACTATCAAAGCTAGTGGCCATCCTGCAGGAGCAAATTCCACCGTTTAGCTATATTCTATGTGGAGAAGTACATAGGTAAAGGTAAAGGGACCCTTGACCGTTAGGTCCAGTCGCAGACGACTCTGGGGTTGCGGCGCTCATCTCGCTTTATTGGCCGAGGGAGCCAGTGTACAGCTTCCAATAAGAAAGCTTTAAAGATGCTTCCATTATCATAACAATGAAACTTAGATTATAGAGTCCTAGAAACAAACACTAAAACAGCAACCTAAGTGGTTTCTAAAGATACAAAACAATTACGTGCTATAAATGCAACAGCAGCTGCACTAAACTTGGAACAGTAAATTCCTCGTAGGTCGGGGTGAACAAGTGTTCTGTAACCTGATGTGGAAGCCCAATAGCATAGGAGCAATTTGCACCTCTAGAAGAAGGGAATTTGGAGTCAGGTGCCACTACAAAGAAGACTGTATTCCATGTCTCCCCACAACAAGCCAAACCTTGTTCCATCAACTTGGATCCAAAGTTGCTTAGGTCTTTATGTATCAGCATATGCCAGTGCTATATGTCCTACAGAACTAATGTTATATGACTGCACAGGTATACCTGGTAGCCATGCTCAGGACCAACTGATGTTTCTGGACCAACTTGAAATGTAACCCTATCTAGAGTTTATTGCAGTAGTCTGGACATGAGGTGAGACTATGGATCACAGCAGCAATGCTGTCGCTGTCCAGGAACAGGCATAACTGATTAATCAGCCACAGTGGGAGATAGGCAACCCTTGCTACTGATGTCAGGACTCATGTTGACAATGCTGGATCTAGGAGTACCCTAAGTGTCAAGGACAGCATCTAGAACAGACTATTGAACCACCTCCCAGGCATGAGAACCACCAACCAACAGTATTTCTATGTTCTCAGGATTCAGCTTCAGTTCATTGGCTGTCATCCAGGCACCAGTTCAGCATGGCTTCATCTAGTTCACATGGTATGGAGAAATAGGGCTCGGTATCACCTGCATTAAACTAACCATAGTTGGTGCTAAACACAGCACAGGCAGCAAAAGCTTCAGAACTCCTCCTCCAGGTACTCACCTCAAATGATGAGGGAAAGGGAGTTGGAGCATGTGAGCCCAGGGAGAGATGTGATGTGTTTATGCAACACTAATCCATGTTTCAGCATTATGCTTTAATGGAGGCATTATTTGTTTATCATTTGCCTTTCCATTTAGAAAACTTCTGTACTTCCGTTCGGAACAAGGTGGTTCAGAACATTAAAAACTAAAACCTTAGGATTGTCCCACTTGCATTAACCTCCCATCCAAGCTTTGTGATCAGCTTCACACTAGCTTTGTTTCAGTGACTTTGCCTTCTCAGGTGGCCCCAGGCCACTCGCTGGGTCAACAATTTTAAGACATAAACAGCTTCAGTAAAAGCACCACTAATAATTGTAGACTAAAAACACAGAAAAACAGCAGAAGCATTAAGAGTGATATAATAATACAGTGGTACCTCGGGTTACAGACGCTTCAGGTTACAGACTCCACTAATCCGGAAGTAGTACCTCGGGTTAAGAACTTTACTTCAGGATGAGAACAGAAATTGTGCTCCGGCAGCGCAGCGGAAGTAGGAGGCCCCATTATCTAAAGTGGTACCTCAGGTTAAGAACAGTTTCAGGTTAAGAATGGACCTCCAGAACGAATTAAGTTCTTAACCCGAGGTACTACAATGGTACCTCGGGTTACATACGCTTCAGGTTACATACGCTTCAGGTTACAGACTCCGCTAACCCAGAAATAGTACCTCAGGTTGAGAACTTTGCTTCAGGATGAGACAGAAATCGTGCTCCGGTGGCGCAGCGGCAGCAGGAGGCCCCATTAGCTAAAGTGGTGCTTCAGGTTAAGAACGGACCTCCGGAACGAATTAAGTACTTAACCCGAGGTACCACTGTACTGTAAAGTCTGGGTCTGGTACCTACAATATTTGGTGTCAGTGTAGCTCCCATTGTAGTGCAGAAGTAGCATCTGAAGCTGAGCCTTGTCCCTAGATCTTAATCAGAGATGAATCTCAGTGGTGTACCTTCACATGAAGGGATTGCAGGAGTTTTAATCCTTTCAAGTATGCATTTCAATCAACCACTTTGCACTGAACTCGTTTTTGTTTTTTGCAAAATTATTAAATGGGTAGGGAGCCTCAGGCAGTCTTCCAGGTCTCTCTGTCTGTCCTTTGGGACTCTCCTCAGGCTACACTTCTCACTTGACCTGTTTCACTTTGTCCTTCATTATTTTTTGCCTGGCAGTGATGTGTCCTTGAGCTCAGATGATGACTCTTGCTTGCTGAGATGAAGATTGAGAAAGGGGTGGGTGGGTGTGTAGAAGCTAGCCTACTGTCCAAAGGAGAAACTGTCATTGTTCCATCCACTTCTGGCCCTTCCCACCACTGGAATCTGGCCCTTGGAATGTGGGCCTCGGGCTGTAAAAGGATCCCCACTGCTGCTGTAAAAGGTCATGGTAGTTCTCTATAACAAAAGAAGTACTCGTATGCATACTCCATCTAGGCATGCTGTATGTATTGAACTATTTTCACACTTGTCTGTGTTAGAAATATTCAGTCTGTTTTTTCACCTCTTTCACATAATGCTACATTTACTTTTAAAAAAAAAGTTTGGGGGATGTGCTATGGATAGAGTTTCTTATGTTTCAGAAAGTGCAGGAAAAGCAGAAAACTGGCAATTGACGTGGCTCAGGTCTCTTGCTATACAGCCCCATCTGCTGTACAAAAATATAGTGGCACTTGAGAAATGCTATCCAACCCAGGAACGGGCATAATTTTACCATTGAAACATGTTTTACATCCTTCTTTAAGCTCACGCTATTCCTTTCATTATTATTACCGGTATTTTTCAGAAATACTGTATAGTGTTTTTGCAACTAAGCAATGAAAATTCTACAAATAAACCTACAAAAAAATTGCCAAACCTCTAGTTTCAAGCTGGCTATATTTTTTTCCTGGTGGATATAATTGTCTGCCACATGGTTTCAAAAGCTGTGATTTATCTGTGTGTCATTGGAATAGTCAGCTTGGGCATTGGATGATGTAGAACCAACAGGAGGAAGCAGCTTTTGATACATGTGATTAATAAAAATGAAGTCTGGCTACTAATTTACTTATTCATTGATTCATTAGTTGCATTTGTTTCCTGGCCCATCTGAACAGGTCATACTGGCCTAATTTGGATTTCCTGCAGAAGACTTGGCTCCCCCTACCCTACAGGATTATAAGGAGGAGCTGGGAAACTTTCATTTGAATTTTAAATGACTTACACCATGTCACAATATTCAAATCTGGACAAAACATGGTTAATTTTAGCTTGCTTCAACAAATCATTTTATTTTTTTTTACTTCAGACCACAGTTAATGAACTTGGAATTTTTCAGCAAACCATAGTTAAGATCAAAAATAATTTAGGGTCCAGGTGACATGTTAGTATGTGAATAATCTAAAATCTATTTTCTTTTAGTCAGACAAAGGTTTGGGCAATTCTCCAGTGGAAAAGGATTTCATAGCTGAGAGGCAGACATTGCACACACCACTGTATGCTCTTGAAGTGTTGACTTTGTGCATCGTTGGTAAGCTGAATAATCAATAGTAAGCTTAAGAAGCCTATACTAGGGATTGTAATGGGAGACAGAGAGGAGGGCAGTTTAGCAATGGTGCAGTGCTCAAGCCATTTACAGCTTTAGGAATCGTTTTTAGCTGTGCTGTGTACTGCCTTGTTTATTGCTTGTGTCTTCGAAAGATTAAAAAATAAGCAGAAATCATAAAACTACTTCCTTGCTTTAGAATTTTAATATATACTTTCCCTCCCATAGCATCTAATCATATATTTAGAATAGTTGACAGAAGTATCCATGTGAATTTAGAGTTGAATTCGAGCTTTTCCTGTTTTTTATTTGTGAATCGAAAGTAGCCTACATATTCTCTTGAAGCATCTTCTGAACACATTTTAGAGATAAGTAAGGCTGAGTTATAATGAGGTTAGGGTGGCTATCATAATTGGTAAATTGTTGTCAACTTACTGGGACTTCGCGATGTCGTTTTAAAAATGTATGTATTGATGAAATCCAAGGTATGCCTACTCAGAAGCCATAGCTCTATGGCTAAAGAGGAATAATTCGGACGGGCGTAAGAATCACCTCTTTGCTTCTCTCCAACCCCCATTAGTATGTTATGCCTGTCACTATTTTGAATTTCCTGGTAGTAATCATTCTCACTACTACTGAAGTGATGCAAAAATTATCTATTATTCATTCCTGTCAACTATAACTTCGCTACTTGGTGAACAGTGATACCATCTGGAAGATCTGTCTGTGTCACTAGAACTGTATTTGGTGTGCTGAATTTAGGTGTTCAGTTCTTCGCTTGTAATAATGTGTCTTTAAAAAGACCAGCTAGGAATTGAGTCAATTCTTGGATTGTATTTCATCCTTCAGTTATTGTCAGTGACTACTGAAATGAATATAGGCTGCCTGAGGCTAAAAAAATATGTTTTGTATAGTGCTTTAGGAAAGTCTGGTGATACAATTTAGTATTACAGTGGTACCTCAGGTTACATACGCTTCAGGTTACAGACTTCGCTAACCCAGAAATAGTGCTTCAGGTTAAGAACTTTGCTTCAGAATGAGAACAGAAATCGTGCTCCAGCGGCGTGGCGGCAGTGGGAGGCCCCATTAGCTAAAGTGGTGCTTCAGGTTAAGAACAGTTTCAGGTTAAGAACGGACCTCCGGAACGAATTAAGTACTTAACCTGAGGTACCACTGTACTGAATTGCGGTCCTTGACCCTTCTCTATCCACTCATGCCATTCAAAAAGTTTTTTACTGACTTTGTCATCTCATATTAGAACCAGTAATTTTTGATAAATTATATTTTAAAGCCCTGTGTACTTTTAAAGGTTCTCTCCTGCACAAGTTCTGTTATGCCGCTGTCAGGATTTCTCTGCATGCTGGTATTGTATATTTACATGGTATAATGAGGGAGGGGCAGATGACAACTAGTTTTCTCTAGTTCATAATGTAATCCTATGTACCTTTACTGAGAAGCAAAATAATTTTTTAAAATGTAGTGGGTTCGGTCCAGTGTGTATGTTGGGGCACTCTGTGAACTCATTACAGATAAAGAGAAGCAGCCAGAGTATTCTTATCTTAGTTTGTTGTTCAGGCCTTTGGTACACGAACCTTGTGCAGCAATTTATAGGTATATATGTTTTGGCCAAGGTGTGACATCCCACTGTCTCGCACTGCCTCCCACCATCACCAGTCTAGCTGCTGCATCAGTTGGTGTTCCGGGACAATGCCCAAGGCAGTTCTGCATAGCACGTCTCCCAAATTACTGTCGAGCCCTTCCTATAGGTCAGCCTTACATTATTTGATTGAGCAGGAAGAAGAGGGACAGATGAGGATATGGGAGGAATGTGGAGAGCTCCCATGATGTGTCTGTGAGTATGGAAGAAGGAAGGGAAGGCAAAAGGGATTTGTTACATTCAGTGGGATCTCCCCCCCGTAGACTGAATTGAGCCTGCTGCGTGTGGGTTTTTAAAAGGCAACCCAGACCTGCAGTCTGTATTATAATATCTAGTCATGTCCTTTGCAAGGGTATGATTACGAGTTATACTTAAATTATTTTATGTATTAGTGGAGTTGGTGTTGTAGAAGCTTCAAGCGTACCAGTTCCGACTGCATGTTTTCAATGCTCACTTGTGGAAGAACAACAACAATCCAGCAACTCATCATATAAGAAACTAAGTTGTCAGCAAGAAAAGTAGACTGGAACAGCAGCAGATTGTTACAAAATGATCATCACGCAACCTAGGAATTTGTTCCATTTTCTGCATATGTTGTTTAGTTTTATACTCGCTAAATTTGTGTCAGATTTCTTCTTCAACAGCTTGTAATCCCTGCCAGCTTTTGGATGTGCAAACAAGCAGCAACAGAGGAAATGTGGGTGACTCGCATTTCCTCTTTTTGTACTTCCATGTAATATGCAACATGAGAACTTGTGCACCTTTCCCCTGGTGAGATACTGAAAGCCAAATGTTGAGGAAGAGGCAGAAACCCCCAGTTTGCATATCCCAGAAGAAAAGAGGAAGGGCGAGTGGGGCATGTGTCCTCTCTTGCAGTTTCTGTGTAATGCCTGGAGCTTTTTTTTTTCTTTTTGTTTTTGGAGTAGCAAGTTTTTATTCTTGGTGTTTTTCAAATCCCTTAATTTTCCAAACTTGGAAGATTTGTGGTATAGAATAAGACTTTGGGCACTAGGGTGGTAGTTTCACAAATACTTATAAGACTTTGGACACAACAGATAAATCATATTCCCTTACAAAAGTCATTCTTTCAAAAAAATAAAATTCAAACCTCCTTCGTGATAGTATGAACATGACATGAGTATGTTAGTATGGGTTTTATATTTTTCTCTGTGTTTGCTTAACAGGTCCATGATGGAATACTCCTGTTCAGTCTTGCTAATTTCCATTAGTTTTCTGCACGGCGAAGCGTTGCGTGGCAATGGGACTGCATCACTTAATGATACAACAACAAGTAAGAAACACTGAATTTTGGGGGTCAGTCTGCGTCAGTACCTTGTTCATATAAATCTTCATTCCTTTGGTTTCAGATGGTGTTTCATGCTTCCTGCTTTAACGTTTATAGCACCATGTCACATATCTTATGAAATCAATGTGGGATCAGGCTTATGTTCTTCTCAACTCATACATGCTGAACATTATCTGTAATATGTATGAGTAATTGACTGACTATTTCCCATTGACAAATATTTTGTTATGATGCTCTACTTTGGAAGCTTCTCTGAGGCTTTTCTACAATTCTAGATAAGAAGCTACAACCCTCCAGTACTTGTCATTAAGGGCTGCCAGTAGTTCTTTGGTAACTCTAAAGAACAGGGATCGAGCTCCTTTAACTGCTGCCACAAAAGCCTTGATGGTTTTAAAGCTTTCCAGTTAACTTCATTAATACATAAAGCAGTAGCAGTTGGCTTAAAACTGACTGCTCTTCCTCTTACTGAGTTCCCTTGCATTTGAATAATCTTACTCCAAATGCAAGTTTATTTCTTGGTTCAGGAACCTCTGCTTATCTAAATCAGCAGTCATGCATATTTTCATGTCTGCAACATGGGACCTCTTTTTATTGTCTGTATCCATTTCTCTCTCTATATATTTTTGCTTTTTTGCTTTTCCCCAGTGGTCTGGCTTCTATAAAGAAGCTACCCTCTAGACCTGTGGTTCCCAATGTGTGGCACACGCCCCAGAGGGTGCAATTCGATTTTTAAGGGGGACAATTCAAGAATGTCTTTTACTTTTTTACATTCCCACCACATTCTTTTTCTTTACATTTCCAACATTTCTTATTTGTTTTGTACAACTTGGCTAGTTTTACCAGTGTTATATACCATCTATACATCATTTTCATTATATTTTCTACACCTTTCTTTAATAAAGCACCAGAACTGATCACTCTGGTTTTTTGAAATCCTTCTGTTGTATCCCTGCACCCAACCGTTCCCACAAGTTCTCCTTTGGGCCGGCAGTTCAGAACAAAGTTTTTAAACTTTGTTATCTGTTGCCAAAGTTGCCATCAGGCCTGAATGTATAATGTTCAGTTTTCCAGAAGAATGCATCCATTTCCCTTTCTGATCAATTTGGCTTGTTTATAGCTATGGAAGTGGATTGTAGTTTCAGGATGAGAAAGAATTATAACAAACAAACCGGAAAATCACTGTCATATACTGATGAAGATGCTAAAGCATGATAATGCCACTGGTTGGGTGATTTGTTGAGTATACCTTTGCTTGCACGGTCTATCCTCTTTCACCAAAGTGTAGAAGCTGCTTCCACATGGGGCATTCTCTTGATAGAGAAGAATAAATGTGATGATGTGGGCTAGGCCAGTAGCATAGACCTGAACCACCCAGTTGATACAGGTTACAGATGAGTTACCCTGGGTAAAATCTAAACAGGGTTCGGCACAGAGGCCCTGTGAAATAAAATTAATTAATGGCTAAAATTAACCTGAAGATTGCTACTTGTCCAGTTTTAATTTGTTTGAATTAATTGTGGGATGTATCTTAATTTATTGATTGCTTGTTTTTATGCATTGTCTTACTTGTATGATGTTAGCCGCTCTGAACCCGGCTTTGGCCGGGGAGGGCGGAATATAAATAAAAATTTATTATTATTATTAAAATTAAACATAATTTGGACACTGATAGATTTTGCTAGATTGCATCCTTTCCTGGTTACCCCATACAGTGGTACCTCTGGATGTGAACAGGATCCATTCTGGAGCCCCGTTCGCATCCTGAAGCAAACATAAGACACGACTGCACGTCTGCACGTGCGCGGGTCGCGTTTTGCCGCTTCTGCACATGCGCGTGACGTCATTTTGAGCGTCTGCGCATGCGCGAGTGGCAAAACCCAGAAATAATGCGCTCCGTTACTTCCAGGTCACTGTGGAGCGCAACCTGAAAATATTTAAGCTGAAGCGTATTCATCCCGAGGTATGACTGTACACTTAAATAGCTCAGTCAGTAGAGGGTTGTGGGTTCGAGTTCTACATTGGGCGAAATATTCCTGCATTGCAGGGGGTTGGACTAAGTGGCCTTCGTGGTCCCTTCCAACTACAGTTCTATGATGATTCTAACTTTAATGTTCTTTGAATAAAAAAAATACAAGGTAGTAAAAGTATTTCAAATTTATTCGTGCAAACAAGTTTGTAGCTACTATCCTTACAAAGTGTTGAAAAAAATATCCCCTAGGAAGATTGGGGGGAGGGGAGGAACATCCAGAAAGCACTGAAAGAACAGCTATGGGAAGGGGAACCTGTGGCCCTCCAGATATTGCTGAATAGCACCTCCCACTATCCCTGTCCACAGACCATGCTGACTAGGACTGATGGAAGTGAGTCAGCAACACTACAGAATCTTCTCCTCTGGAACAAGTGGCCTGCCAATAGAAAGTTGATGTGGAGTTCTCACCTCGGGATATATTGCTTTTCAACATACCAGTGCTGAGTGGGGCTCTGGGGAAAGGGAAGCGAATTGTGCTTGACCGGTGAGAGTCCCCCCCCCCCCCGAAAAAGCAAGGAGCAACTTGGCCTGCTTAGCCCCCCAGTCATATTACATATTCATTCTCTCTCTCTCTCTCTCTCTCTCTCTCTCGCCTGTCTCTCCTCTCTGTCCCCCCTTCCTCCTCTCATGTGTATGTGTGTGTGTGTTTGAGTGTGTGTTCTCAGGCAGTTATCTTAGCAGGTAAAGCCTCTTGGGCTTGCTGATAGGAAGGTTGGCAGTTCGAATCCCTGCGACGGGGTGAGCTCCTGTTGCTCTGTCTCAGCTTCTGCCAGCCTAGCAGTTTGAAAGCATACCAGTGCGAGTAGATAAATAGGTACCACTGCAGTGGGAAGGTAAATGGTGTTTCCATGCATTCTGGCTCTCATAACAAACCTCGGTGCCAGTAGTGGTTTAGTCATGCTGGCCACATGACCCTAGAAAGCTGTCTGTGGACCAACGCCAGCTCCCTCAGTTTGAAAAGCGAGATGAGCACCACAACCCAAAGTCACCTTTGACTGGACTTAACCATCCAGGGCTCCTTTACCTTTACCTACCTCTCTTCTCAGCAGCAATAATGTGGCACATTTCCTTCTCCTGTTTCTTCTCTCCCTAAGTTCCTTTACCTCCATGTCCCCTTTGGGATCCTTGCATGCTGAATATTGTTGAATGCAATTCTTAATGAGTTACTTAAAGCATTTTCTTGCTCAGCAAGTATGCCGATTGCTCTAGGGACTTTGGACAAAAGCCACATAAATGCCCAGGGGAAGCAGGTATGTCACCTGTTCTGCAGTAGCTTAAATGAACAGTGTAGCAGTTATTCTAACAGAGGATGCTCATACACCATACATTTAAAGCACATAACTTCCCTCACAGAATCCAGTGAATTGTAGTTTGCTAAAGGTGCTGGGAACTGTAGCTCTGTGAACTACAGTTTCCTGATTCCTTGGGGGAGGGGTCATGTTGTCTAAATGTGCTTCAAATGCTTGTTGTGTTTGCAGCCAAGGTGAGGCACGTGTAAGTTGTTTTTGGCGATACATCGGTTGTGTGTGGGATGGCGGGGTGTTAAACAAAAATACCTTACCTTATTTGCAAAAACAGCAAACAGCAGACAGTACAAAATGTTAGTATTAAGAGACGCACAGGCCACAAACGTTTATAATGGTGTCATAGAGGAAAATAAAGATTGCTGGGGGTGGGGAGATACAATAGAGGTTTCTAAAAATAAGAGCATCAATATAGAACTTCCCCCTTTCCTCATAATACCATAAATGGGTGGCTTCGCCTTCATGCCTTGTTTGTCAGCTTCCAGAGGCATATGACTGTCTGTTGTTGAAACAGGAACTAGAAAGAAGAGCTTAGCCTAATCCACCCAGGCAGTTATCAGCTTTGATGAATGCTACCTTATTATAGGGACGCGGGTGGCGCTGTGGGTAAAGGCCTCAGCGCCTAGGGCTTGCCGATCGAAAGGTCGGCGGTTCGAATCCCTGCGGCGGGGTGCGCTCCCGTTGTTCGGTCCCAGCGCCTGCCAACCTAGCAGTTCGAAAGCACTCCCGGGTGCAAGTAGATAAATAGGGACCGCTTACTAGCGGGAAGGTAAACGGCGTTTCCGTGTGCGGCTCTGGCTCGCCAGAGCAGCGATGTCACGCTGGCCACATGACCCGGAAGTGTCTGCGGACAGCGCTGGCCCCCGGCCTCTTGAGTGAGATGGGCGCACAACCCTAGAGTCTGTCAAGACTGGCCCGTACGGGCAGGGGTACCTTTACCTTTACCTTTACCTTATTGCCACAAAGCCTGCTCAGAAGTGGGGAAATGTATTTGCTTTAATGTACTAGATTTTGAACGTATTCCTTCTTGCAAAATTTCACATCCTGGGTTAGAGAGTACCTACTGGAATTTACCCCCTGGTTGAAGCAATAAGAATCAAGCACCTAAGACCATCCTGTGCAGAACCTTGAAAACAGCAAAGTCATGCCTTGGAAACTGCCATGCTTTCTGCCAGTTCCCCCCCCACCCCCCACCCTCCTCATTTGACAACCCTCAGGATTTTTGCTGTAGGGCCTGAAAGCAGAAATCCTATGGCACAGCAATGCTAAGCTGGCTATCAACACAATCCCAGTGACAGCTGCTTCAGGGTCTGTGGAAACATTTTGAAAGCTCATTCTTTCAAAACCAGAACTGTACATTCAGTAACGTCATAGCTTGTATTACTATGAAATTAAGCATTTAGCTGCCTGTCTAGCATAGGTGGTGTATGCCTGCACATTGAGTCTTGCCCAGGCCAGGTGGAGAAGAGCCCATGTGCTAACAGACCTTTCTCTTTTACATCAAGCAACAATAGGTATGAAGCTTCATAGAACGTGGACTTTCTTTGTCCCCTTTTATTATTGTTGTTGGCTAGGCATGCGTAAAAGTTTGCAGTGATGGTGGAGATTGGTGTCATGGTTGCGGATGCATCCTTCAACAAGCAAAGCAATATTCCATAATCTAGGGGTTAGAGGGCAAGGATGCTTAGAAGAGACATTCCTAGGCTTACTGATTCCTTGGCCACAGGATCTTTTCCTTTACTCTCAGCTCTTTGACAGTGGCCTGGTTTGCATATTACACTGAGCCCAAACTATGGTTAAGTATGAATGTGCAGGCTCTCAGGGAGGGGGTAATGGATGCCATGCTTTCCTGGTCATTCATCTTCTTCTGAAACTTTTCCTGTTTATAAAATTTTATACATGGAGAAGATCTTTTTTAAGACAGGGGGACGGACCTCTGTTTTATTTAATGCATTTCAAGTAGGAACAGGGTGAGTGCCATCTAATAAGAGGCGATATTGGCATATTGAAAAGGGAAGTTATTTACAAAGATTGGCTGGATCTGATTATCCAGACTATAACTAAAGCTTCTCATAACGTGGAGCCTAAATTACTGTTGCTACAGCTCTCCAAACCTTTCAAACCACATAGCCCACCGAGTGTCACATGTTTAACAAATTGCCATACTCTATTTTAGGCCCGTACTGCTGCGGTTTTGTTGCAATGAAAAGGACTGCAGCAAATAGATCTGTAGTTTGTTGCTTGTGTTTGATTTTAGTATAACTGCTGAGTATATTTATTATAAGAATTGTTAAATCATGATTATTCAGGTTGCATTTTTATGCTTCTGTGCACTTAAAGTGCAAAGATAATTCACTTTCATAAGAGTATTACAAGTTTGTATGCATATGGAAATCAGAAAAACACTAAGTAGCTTTCCCCAGTGTGGATTTTTGAAAATTCTTCTCTTGTGCATATTATTTCCAGTGGTGTGTCTAAGAGACTAGGTTGCAAATCATGAAGTTCCTGGTTTGAATCTTTTCTCTGCCATGAACTTAAGGTAAAGGTAAAGGTACCCCTGCCCGTACGGGCCAGTCTTGACAGACTCTAGGGTTGTGCGCTCATCTCACTCTAGAGGCCGGGAGCCAGCGCTGTCCGCAGACACTTCCGGGTCACGTGGCCAGCGTGACAAGCTGCATCTGGCGAGCCAGCGCAGCACACGGAACGCCGTTTACCTTCCCGCTAGTAAGCGGTCCCTATTTATCTACTTGCACCCGAGGGTGCTTTCGAACTGCTAGGTTGGCAGGCGCTGGGACCGAGCGACGGGAGCGCACCCCGCCGCGGGGATTTGAACCGCCGACCTGACGATCAGCAAGTCCTAGGCGCTGAGGCTTTAACCCACAGCACCACCCGCGCCCCTGCCATGAACTTAGTAGGTGGCTTTAGGCAAGCTGCTCTCAGCCTCAGTCCTCCCATCCGTTGTATATGGATAATACTGACTAACCTTTTCAGGGGGTGTTACAAGACTGCAACTAGATAATAAGTGGAAGGTCCTGCCCAAATGTTTTTATTCAATGCCATTTATAAGTTCATAAGGACAAAAAGTTACATGTTCCAAATACTTTATGAAAAATGTTCTTCTCTTTACCCCACCAACACCAAAAAGGGATCCATTAAATATTACAGTATCATTTTCAGGGTTTGCAGAAGTACATACTACCCCTGTTAAAAAAGACAAACCAGCCCAGAGTGAACTGTGCATTCTTAGTAGCTGCAGAATGTTGAAAGATGGGAAACAGAAAACTGGTTGTGTAGAGCAGAACGCCCTCCATGATCCTCTGACAATTTACAGAGTTATATGCTGGAGAAGGGTGCGGTGGATGATGGGTGGGTGGGTGGGTGGGTGGGTGGATGGATGGATCCCTAAGCAGGAACATTCCTTCCATGTGACGGGACATTTTTTCCTTGTCAAATTATGAAGCTCAAAACAGGAAAGCAAATATTGTGAACATACAAAGTTTTAGTAATAACTTCAAGAGAAAACAACATCGCCTGAAAAGGTAGATGTGCATGTTCCGTTACACACATGACATGCTGCAAAGAACAGCCATAACAAAGTGAAAGTTGTTGTGATAACACAGGATGATGATGATGAAGTATCACTGTTTGGATTCAGTACAGCGCTAGGAGTCACCTTCAGTATCTACCTATTATATGTTACATTCACACTGCCAGTGTTGGTAAGGTGTTCCCTCTTGCCCTTCTTGCGTGACTTCACTGGATGGCCATTTGAACATAGGAAAATAAACTTCATGGAAAATGTGGGTGACCTTACAAGACATTGATTCTGCTGTCCATCATTCCAAAAACACATATTTTCAAAGTAAAAAATTCATAGTAGTTCATAGTAGTGAAAATTCACTCACTTAAGAGATGTATTTTATTGTGTGTGTGTGTGTGTGTGTGTGTGCTTTTATGTACACACACACACACACACACACACACACACACACACACGGTATAAGAGTATGTCTGGGCTGTAAGAGTATGTCTCCTGGAGTTTTGCAAACGTTTATATGCATACAATAGTTTTCACCTGTAGTGTGCAGCTTGTAGCACCCGTGGTCCATAAGTGCATAAGTAGTTCAGTGCCATTTGTAAGTAGAACCATGTGGAATGGGTGCAACAGCCTAGTTTCTTCCATGCCAGCAGTATGTTGTCTCAGTGGCACGGAAAGTAACCACATAATTGCACTCATCTCATGAGGCATTACTACCATAATAATTATTAGTTTTATTATTGTTATTTACATACAGTGATGGTTCCAGGAGCACGCCCAAACTGCAGCCTGCCTCTTTCAGGGGTGTGTAACCCCATCCAGAGCACACAACTTTCTCATCTGCACTTTTGCTAAAGAGTAGTATGAATGGCCTCAAGCTTCTGATAAGCTTCTCCAAGTTCTGATATTAAGGGTCACCTCTCCCCATATGAACCAACACAGACCCTACAACCATCATCTGAGGACTTTCTCATGTGCCTCCTCCCCGAGAAGTCCAGAGGGTGATGATACAAGAGCAGGCCTTTTCAGCGACGGATCCCTGTTTCTGGAATGCTTTTCCCAGGAACGTCCGTCCGATGTCTTCATTACATATATTCAGGCACCAGGCAAAAATGTTTCCCTTTAACCAGGCGTTTGACTAATTAACTTGCTATGTCTTTTTAAATGTATTTGTGGGAGGGGGTTTATTGGTTTGTTCTTATTTTTATTATGTGTTCTGTGTTTTTATGTTGTGAACCACTGTCGTGCTTTGCAAGAGAGTTGTTGTTCAGCAAAAGTCTGTTGCACATGCACAATCTTGTGTGTTGCATGTAAGGAGATCTGCTCTATTTAAAGTTCAGAAGCTGTGAGAAGGAAACAATAGGTGGGGAAAGGGGGGGGGGACCTTGTCAATTAAAGTACAATAATTGGTTTGGATTCCTCTAGGTTACGAGGCAGAATGAAGTAGTCTTAGTCCTATGGGTACTTATTAGTTTTGTTGCAATGGATGGCATTGGATAAAAAAAGTATTTCATTATAAATAGAAGAAGTCTGTAACTAAAGCTTCTGTAACTAAATATTTAGGGTGGTTCTGTGTCTGAAAAGCCCTAAGGATTCAGCAGACAATAATACTTTTGTTTCTGCATAAGGAATGCCTGCCGTCTCAGTATTATTGTAAAAACAAAAATGTTATGACTATACACTTTTTTATCTCTCATATCTCATCGGCCATCTTTACTTTTTTCCTCCCTCTGAAATATGATGTTGGTATTTTCTAAGATTATTACTCCGAGTATTTTTATATGCCTAATGTCAACACCCATTTTCTCGCCTTATATTATCCCTTCTTCATTTGCATTTGGTTTTAAACAGCAGAGGTTTGAATAAAGCACAGTGGAGGAGAACAGTTTTTCATGCTAGCTTCTGAGTTGTACCCATCTCTGCTATTTTCCTTGTTAAAACTGACTTGTCTGGGTTTTCTTAATTTAAAAAAGCTCAGCTTCGCTCCATACCTGCTTTGCTTAAACCTGTGGCATTGTTTAAATCCAGTTTTCATCTCAGTGTGGCTCCACCCCCATTTTACTTAAACTCCTGTCACTGTACAATGAGAAGACAGGAACACTGAAAGGGGGAAAGCGACTGTTTTAAACTTCTCCCTCTTCCATTTCTCACCTGCCTCTTGTCAAAAGAGGTAACAGATGCAAAGCCCTGACATATTCCATGGTACATTCCCACAAATATGTATTTAATTCCTGGTACCACAAAGTTCCATATTCAGTGTAGCACAGGGGTCAGCAAACTTTTTCAGCAGGGGGCTGGTCCACTGTCCCTCAGACCATGTTGTGGGCCAGACTATATATTTTTTTTTGGGGGGGGGATGAACGAATTCCTATGCCCACAAATAACCCAGAGATGCATTTTAAATAAAAGCACACATTCTGCTCATGCAAAAACACCAGGCAGGCCCAACAAACAACCCAAAGATGCATTTATAAAAGCACACATTCTACTCATGTAAAAACACGCTGATTCCTGGACCTTCTGCGGGCTGGATTTAGAAGGCGATTGGGCCAGATCTGGGCCCCGGGCCTTAGTTTGCTACCCATGGTGTAGCACCTTAGCAGAGATTGTTGATGAGGAAGTAAGAACTGCTGGTGGTTTGTGAGTGGGGAAAACTTACTGCCCTTTTAAAATCATTTGGCATCCACCTGTTCCTGGTGGTCAAATATTCCACATTTTTCCACCTTCGCCGCATCAAGCAGTTGGTCCTTTACCTTTCCCGCCCCGACCTGGCCACAGTGATCCATGCGATGGTCACCTCCAGGCTTGACTACTGTAATTCGCTCTATGCGGGGCTGCCCTTGAAGCTGTCCCAGAAACTCCAGCGGGTGCAGAATGCTGCAGCGAGGCTCCTCACAGGGTCTCTGCCATGGGAGTATATTCACCCAGTGCTTTTCCAGCTGCATTGGCTCCCGGTAGAGTACAGGGTCAGATTTAAGGTGCTGGTTTTGACTATTAAAGGCCTTCACGGCCTAGGACCCTCGTACCTACGGGACCGCCTCTCCTGGTATGCCCCACGGAGGACCTTAAGGTCCATATATAGCAACACCCTAGAGGTCCCGGGCCCGAAGGAAGTTAGATTAGCCTCAACCAGAGCCAGGGCCTTCTCAACACTGGCTCCGGTCTGGTGGAATGCTCTGTCTCTTGAGACCAGGGCCCTGCGGGATCTGATCTCTTTCTGCAGGGCCTGTAAGACAGAGTTGTTCCACCTGGCCTTTGGCTCAGAATCAGTTTGATTCCCTCCCCCTTTTTCTTTTTCCTTTCTCCTCCTATGATGAGATTGCTCCCTAATTGTTTTAATGTTGTATCTTAATCTTTTAAATTGTATTTTCATCAACTTGTTTTTATTACTGGTTGTTAGCCGCCCTGAGCCCGGTCTTGGCTGGGGAGGGCAGGGTATAAATAAAAATTTATTATTACTATTATTAAAGCTCAGAAGGGTACATGAAGGCCATTTATGGTTTGATGGCATTGTCTGACAGCAAAGAAGCAAATAGCTGTATGGCAAAACTATTTTGGAAGTGACAAGGGAATTGTTGCTGTCAGGATTCTCATTTCTAGCCAAGAACTTCAAAAGAGATTATAACTTGCTCAAAATGCTATGTGGCTAATTTGTGTTAAGTAGGAACTGTGTGTATGCGATTTTATCTGTTAGAGATTAAGAAATTCGTTGTTTCCCCACTTCTTACTTCTCTTTTTAAACTCCTAGGCCCTCCAAAAGAAAACAGTCCACCGCCACATCTGTTGACTTCAATGCTGATCCTGATTCTGGTGTTTATAATTCTGATCCTTTTAGCTGGCTATTTCTTCAGGTAAGCAGACATCAGACGCTTAGCTTGGAACTAGTTCTGTCTTGTTTCCATGTGATCTAATGAGGAAATGAAAGTGTGTTGCGTGCAGCTGTGCCGGCTGCACTCACCCACATTAGTGAGGGCAGCGGAGGATGTTACACACACTGTTTCTCTCCACCATCTGAAGCTTTTACAAACGGAAGATGATTAGAAAGAGTTTTTCCAGAATTACATGGTTTGTGAGACAAGCTGCAGTATTATACGTAAACAGGTAACTTATTTATTCACAACAGATCTGCACTATCCCCCTAAATTTATCTTATTATAATTATTAAGGTTCAGGAAACACAGAAAAGCAGTGGTGACTTCAAGTGATAAAAAAATACCGAATGGAATCTTAGAAGAGCAAGGTAAAATATAAATTTGATTTACTTAATATTGAAAATCTTAGATTTTTTAAAGTGGTAAATATAATGCTGAATGTAAATGTTTGGTTACTGAAATGTTTGTTACTCTTAGTTGTTGTTTTTTTAAATTTGAAAACTTTCTTTACTTGTTAAAGCAACTTTCGCTTTTGTAGTAATATGCTGCTTACAAGTTTCTATCCATAACAGGGTGTAGGATCCAACATAAAGACTGGAAATTGAATATATTTATATTTAAAGTCTAGTTAGACTTGGGCCGCGTTTTACATATTATAAATGTTAGGTATAGAACCGAGGGATCTTAAGCATACCTTGTCCTAAAACTAGGTTTGAAGAAGGGTATATAAATATTTTAAAGAAATAATTACACAAGAATGTTTTGTAAATGTGAGAAACAGTAGTTTGAAAACATGTGTATCATACCTATTCATTTGTGAAGGAGACAGAAATCACTGTAGAACCCAGCTGAGTGAACTGGATGTTTTTTATTTCATGTATTAAAAAAAAGCCTTGAAACAGAGCCATGAATTGGACTTGCAGGAAGTTGCAGCTATTGAATAATACTTTTGTTTAAAAGTAGTGGTTCTTAAGCATCTTTATCCTAGATCATAACCTAGATCATAACCAGTCCTAGATCATAACCAGTGTGATGTTGCTAATACCTATCAATTAGATATTGCACTCCAAGTGTTCAGGGCACTTTAGACTGCAGTCCTGTACACACTTACCTGGAGTAAGGTCACATCCTTTAAATCGCTTGGCTTTCCCCAAAGAATCCTGTGAACTTTAGTTTATCCCCTCAGAGACCTTAACAAACTGCAGCTCCCAAGATTATTTGGGGGAAGTCATGTGTTTTCAATGTATGGCATGAATGTGACCAAGGTCCTACCAAACTTAACAGGACTTGCTTCTGTGTTGATGTGCATAAGATTGTGCTATGAAAAACATTCTCTTGGTGTGAAACTACAGTTTGTAACTGGAATTATAGTGGGTTGGTTAGGGGAGTATTTTGCTTTCCAGATATAACACCCCAACCCCCATAGTGTGCCCTCTTGCTCACAAAATTTCAAAGATTAGTTTTTTTAAAAATGCTATTGTAGTCCATTGCAGCTGAGGAAGGATGGAACAAGCCTTACTCCAGGTATGCTGTGTCCCCAATAATACCCCTTCCCCTGTGAATGAAAAGCAAGAGGCAGCCACATGTGACATTTGTGTAGTTTAACTCTCAGTGGCTTGGATCCAGAAACTCGGTGAGCAGAACTAGGGCACTCCTGTGAGTGGAAGGAGGAAGTTACTATTTTGTCCTTTTCCCTGGAACTGCCTGTTCCCACTGAGAATCTGCTCTCAAAGGTTTGAGGCTCTTTGAAACACATGAGATTGCTTGGGGGACTGCAGGAAGAAAGTGAAGCTGGCAAAAATCTCTGCTTTCTCCCCACCCCACCTCACCCCCTCCCCGTTCTTCCAGTGGGAGTTTATACTAGGTTACAGTCTCTCTTGTGAATAATAATAATAATAATAATAATAATAATAACTTATTATTTATACCCCGCCCATCTGGCTGAGTTTCCCCAGCCACTCCAGGCAGCTTCCAATCAAGTGTTAAAAACAATACAGCATTAAATATTAAAAGCTTCCCTAAACAGGGCTGCCTTCAGATGTCTTTTAAAGATAAGATAGCTGCTTATTTCCTTCACATCTGAAGGGAAGGCATTCCACAGGGCAGGCGCCACCACCGAGAAGGCCCTCTGTCGTAAGGTTGTAAGAAGAGCCTTTCAGAATCAGGCCAAATGCCCATCTAGTCCAGCATCCTGGGCTCATGGGGTTCAAGCAGAAGCCTATAGGAAGTTCACGAGCTGGATGTAACAGCATGTCCCCCATGTGTGAGTCCCAGCAGCCTGACATTCAGGGGCACACGGAGGGTAACTTGGGCTTCAACCTGTCATCCTTTCAATAGTCCTGTATTGTAAATTTCCATTTCATGGACAAGGGGCTAAGAGCTTGCCCAGGAGCAGCTGGTTCATAGCTGAGTTTAATCCTTAAACTGGTTGGCTGGACTCGCAATTTACACTACTGGCCACTGAGCTGCACCTGATTTTTATGTATAAATAAATACAAATACATTAATACAAATACAGTGGTACCTCGGCTTATGAACGTAATCCATTCTGGAAGTCATTCTTAAATCAAAACCGTTCTTAAACCAAGGTGCGCTTTCCCTAATGAGGCCTCCCGCCACTGGTGCCTTTTCACAGTTCGGATTCCGTTCTTAGACTGAGGCAAAGTTCTCAAACCAAGACACTACTTCCGGTTTTGCGGAGTTTGTAAACCAAATCGTTCTTAAACCGGACTGTTCTTAAACCGAGGTACCACTGTATAGGCATAGTGTTACACAAGAATACACCATCCAGCTGTTAGAGCAGAAACAGATAATAAGGAAACAAAAAGAGGGGGAATCATAGAATTGTTGGAAGGGACCCCAAGGGTCATATAGTCCAACCCCCTGTCATGCAGGAATCACAGCTAAATTGTTTCATGCCTTTTCTTCATTACAGCTTGTATTAATGCTCATTTTTCAAATGCTGTGCGTATTTTTACAAAACCAATATATACGGCAGTTGTCTGGAGAATTAAATGTCTTTTATTGTGTACTGTATTTATTTAACACATAGTCCCGCTTTCCTCCAGTGAGCCCAATGTGATATACCGTATTTTTCGCCCTATAGGACGCACTTTTTCCCCTCCAAAAATGAAGGGGAAATGTGTGTGCGTCCTATGGGGCGAATGCAGGCTTTCGCTGAAGCTTGGAGAACGAGAGGGGTCGGTGCGCACCGACCCCTCTCGCTCTACAGGCTTCAGGAAGCTCTGCACAACCCTTGGGAGACTGGCGTGAAGTCGCGCCGGTCTCCCAAGGGTTGCGCAGAGCTGCCTGCATTCCAAAGCCTGGGGCGTGCTGAAGAGCGTGCCCGGGCTTCGCGCAGCTCTCCCCAAGCCTGGGGAGACCGGTGCGACTTCCCGCCGGGCTCCCTAGGCTTGCGGATAGCAGGCTGTTCTGGGGGCTGGGGTCGGGGTAAGCTCGGGCTTCCCCTGCGCCAGCCCCGCGCCTTGGGGGGAAATATTTTTTTTTCTTTATTTCCCCCCGCCAAAAAAACTAGGTGCACCCTATGGGGCAGTGTGCCCTATGGGGCGAAAAATACGGTATGTTGTTCTCCCCCTCCCAATTTATCCTCCCCCAAACCCTGTGATGTAGGTTAGGCTGAGAGAGATGCTGGCTGGCTCCGAGGTTACATAGTGAGCTTCATGGCTGAGTGGGGATTTGCCCCCTGGTCTTCCAGGTTCTACTCCAATGCTCTAACCACTACAACATATTGAAAGGGTTAAAAATGAATGCCACAATAGTCAGCTTGTCAGATTCAGCAGAATAAATATTGGTGGGTATTTCTAGATGTGGGGCTTCCCTTCAGGAGAGCTCATTGCGAAATTGAACTCATTCAGCTATGAGTTCAGAATTACTAAACTGAAGCATCTAAACTGTTCAGATGTGTGTTTCCCTTCCCTTCCCTCCCCTTCCCTTCCCTTCCCTTCCCTTCAGTCCCTCCCATCCCAGAAAGGAACTTTCCCCTCCCTTTTGCTTTGGCACTAAAATTCCTGCTATGGGATATTTTTTTCCTTTCTTTCTTCTTAGAACTTATAGCCCACTGTGCACCAAATGATCTGAGGTCAGGTTACACAACATAGTTAAAACAAGTACAATTTACCATATTTTTCTGTGTATAAGACTAGGGTTTTCCCCTTAAAAATGTCAAAAATTAGGGGGTGTCTTATACACGGATACATCTCCCCCCATTTTCTTAAATCTGGGTCCTCCAAAATAGGGTGTGTCTTATACATGGGGGCGTCTTATAGACGTAAAAATGCGGTACATTAAAATTATAAAATAAAACCACACAGTAACAAACCAGTAGCTTCCACTGACAAACTTCTCTTTCAACAGTGCCCCATCCTTTTTCCTGCTGTTATTGTGAGGCTTTTGTTTTCAGCAGCTCTCCTTTGTATGTTTTTGTTCATTGTGTTTACTGTTTGTGTTGTGTAAAGTATGCTAAGTGTTTCCATTTTGGAATTGTAAAGGTGGGCTATGTATTTTAAGAGAATTAAATGTACATCCCTCCTCTCAGCTAAGTACTCCATTGATATTCACTGTTAATTATGAGTATGCTGGCTAAAAACGTAGTGAGATTCCCCCCCACCCGCCCCGCTGCGTTTCAAGTCAAATTTGCACAGTATTGTACACATTACTAGAGTTTGATGTGTTTCCATTCCGCCCATAGTCTCCCCACCCACCCCAGCTCCTATTGGTGAAGCTTTCATCCACCCCAAACCCCTCCCAAATCATCATCTTAGGAACACACCTCAGAGTTGAAGATTAAATTCTTCCTTAGCATTACTAGCCTCTTTTTACACATTGTCTTTTTAAAAGCCAGCACCCATCTTCTTCTTTTGGTGAGCAGGGGATTCTAAATGAACATCTGAACTGCAGTGTCATTATTCATACCATATGTAATAATATATATTATGTTGGCATCCTATCCAGCAGAACAACAGATGCTTCTCAGAAGGTCTCCTTCTGGCCCAAAAAAGTATTTTCCTATTCCAGTGGAACATCTGGAACATGAAATACGGATAAGAGCAGCTGATGATGGAAAGTTGTTTCGGGAGGAGTTTAATGTAAGTCTTCATATTTTGTATTTAATGTTGTGTTTTCTTCAAAGACACAGCAAATACAGGTAACAAATTGTAGTACCTTATTATTCATTCATTCATTCATTCATTCCCCGCTAATCTGCCTGGGTTCACCCAACTACTCTTCCTCTAAGAAGAAAAGGTGTGGGACCACATGTGTGTATCAGTTGGCATTTGTTTCAGGCTAAGGTATGGGCCTGTACTATGTAAAACTTACCATCTTTCCTTTTTGATACCGTTCCATTTAGAAACATTAAAAATCTTGCTGAGGCATGACCAGGTTTTCCAGTGAAGCCATGCGGGGGGCTGGCCTTGTATTCTATTTACAATCCGTGCTGTGCCTGAACTCAAAATGGCTCTTCAATCTCAGCTCCTGTGTGCTTAACTATGTTTCCTTTTATCAACTTATCTCATGCAAAATAATCCTGAAGAGGAATACAGTGCCAATAAAAAAACACAATAAAGTTATACAGTCCAGCTGTCAATGAACAACAAAGCAGAAAAGAACACATAGGTAGTTAAAACACCTGTTTGCAAAGTGCAGCATTCAACCAAAAGGCTGGGTGAATAAGCAGGTCTTCAGTTCACACTGATAGCTTATAAGGCTCCTTGCCAGCTATATTGGGGGATGGGAAGAATTCTGCAGGGTGCCTCTATTGAGCAAACACCTTCATAGTTCTACTCCACCTGGCTGGTTCAGGTTCAGGGCAGCTTTGCTTCCAGTCTGCCCATCCCGACTGGTCATTCAGCCACCCCTCCAGGTTCTCATGTGCCAAGTTCCTGTACAACATTTCCAGCACACACACAGAGCCACTGTGCTACAGGATAAACAATTAAGGGCCTTGGCGATTCTCTCCTGTAGAAATACTGAAGAAGGGGGGAAGGCAGAAAAAGCAATATCATTTCTTAGTGGTGTTCATATTCTCCAAACCTAGGGAGTTTCTCCCAATACTTACATATCTGAGCGACATTCTGTCCCATGTGCCACAACTTTCCGAAATCCTACCTCCTATCAAACATTCTGACCTTAACCTTAGAAGCTTTGGAGTTTCTCACTCCACAGTGCCTTGTTGCAAGAAATGGGGATTGGATCATCATTAGCAACTGGTTATTATGAAGAAAAGAGATAAATAATCACAAAGCTATCCCACATCTCAGAATAGTGTGCAGGCATATGGGTAGGTGCCGAAAATCCATGAATCTTGCTGAAGCCTAAATTGTGGTAGCAACTGTGCATCATTGTGCTGTTATTTGCCGCTTGGCGAACGGGATATGGAGAGAACTGAAGCTTCTCAGATACCTAGGAAAGACTACACTGATTCCCCTTCGAATCAGTGACCTGTGGTATCCTGACCTTCCTACCGATTAAAAAATATATGACAATTTTGAGGAAGCAGAGGCATGTTGTTAATCTGAGGACAACCCCTAGAGGAGTGTATGTTGTTGTTGTTCCCCCAAGTTCTGGCTCCCTATTAGCAGTAGTCCCTCAAAATCTGCTTTTAATGGTGCTGAAGGTTTCTTGTAAATACGATCCTCACCTCGTTCAGTAAAGCAGATTTGCTCTTTCGCTTCCTGCTACATTGTGGTTGCATACAGAAGGGGTTTCTTTTTCCTGGCTGCTCGCTCACTAGCAGAAAGGAACATACCATGTTGGGTTTGCTCTCTGACCTCATATGAACAGTTCTATGAAGCTGAACTTACTCCTTACATCAGCTCTCATAGATGAAGCCATGG
Source organism: Podarcis raffonei (assembly GCF_027172205.1). Lineage (NCBI taxonomy): Eukaryota > Metazoa > Chordata > Lepidosauria > Squamata > Lacertidae > Podarcis > Podarcis raffonei. Next base: position 44,225,867 of record NC_070606.1, on the reverse strand, counting down.
CAATGAAGGAAGAGCATTAGTTTAGATTTGAGTTCATCTAAGTAAAAAAGCAAATGCCAATTAAACCATCTCTGTTATGCAGCAGTGCCCTTTAAGGCTATAATATAGGGGGAGGCTATAATTGTCAGGATTGCATGTCAGCAGTTTTTATTATGATTATATGCTTAAAATGTGCCTTTTTAAAAGTAATACTGCATCTCTGTCAATTAAATGTTTTATCTTTGCATGTCTATAAATAAATAAAGCATAAATAATAATAATTAAATGCATCCTGATGCCTTGGCACAGTGTGGATCTCCTAAATATATTAGGTGATTTCATAGTAAAAAAAACTTCTCCTTCACTAATTATGTTTATTACTTTCTAATGGTAATTTACCCTGCCTCCAAAATGGAAGAATGTACCAATGTACCTATTTTAAATGTAGTAATGCAAACTACATGAAACCCTATTTTAAAACACGGAAGTCCTGGTCCAGATAGAGTAATGTATAACAAGGTGTTGCATGTTACTACTGGCTTGAGAGAGAGTGTGTTCCTACTGGGATTGAATGATTTGACTCCAAGGACATATTGTGGTACAGGTGTGCACACTTTCCAGTGCAGCTGGAAATTTGTTCATAGAAGCATGCCTCCAGGTGCATTTCTCCCCTAATTGATTGGGACATGAACCTAGTGAATATCAACGCTGCCTTCTGGCGTTGATGGTCAAATGGTATGTTATGTATTTGATGGGTATGTCTAAGATGCAAACTACATGTGTCACTTAAATTGTAAGTGAGTGCAAGTTTTCTCCCACAAATTACAGGCACAAGGCCCTGGAATGGATTTGGAACCTTGATTTCTATGCAGACATATTGTCTTTAAAATCTTTAAACGTTTATAGTCATTATAGTTTCTAATGAGTATGTGGATTGAAATAGATTTCTAAAAACATAGCACGTTAAGCTAATCACATCACACACATACACTTTGATTGTCCTTGCATATTTTGAACTTCTTATTTTGGATTCACATGACTGGGATTTTGAGTCCTTCATCCATACTTGATAATCCTGTTCATTTTCCATGTTTATGCTTCAGTTCTTAATAGCATGGTCACTACATGAGTCATTTTGAGATTGTTATTTCAAGTTGCCAGTGCAAACAACAAACACTCATCTTTATATGAAACTGGAACTTATTCCTGGGGTTGATGGATTCAAAGAATTTTGTTAACCTTTTCATGCGGGCATTATTGAGCTCCATGGGATACAGCTGTTTTACTTAAACCATCTCCTCTATGTAACTACTCACTATAGTATGCTGTTTTGAACCAACACTACATATTTTTTCTGTAGTCATTACCTCCTGGATATATGCAAGGAACACTTGAGATGGCAAATAAAGAGGAAAACAGAGAAAAGAACAGATATCCCAACATACTACCTTGTAAGTATTAATGATTTGTTGATTTATTATAAATAATAATAATAATTTTTATTTATACCCCACCCTCCCCAGCCAAGGCCAGGCTCAGGGCGGCTAACAAGCAATAATAAAAACAAGTTGAATGAATACAACTTAAAAACAAGATTAAAATACAACATTAAAATATTGAAATATTAAAATGCAGCCTCATCACAGGAGGAGAAAGGAAAAAGAAAGAGGGGGAGGGAATCAAATTGGCTCCAAGCCAAAGGCCAGGCGGAACAACACTGTCTTACAGGCCCTGCGGAAAGAAATCAGATCCTGCAGGGCCCTGGTCTCATGTGGCAGAGTGTTCCACCAGGCCGGAGCCAGAGTTGAAAAGGCCCTGGCTCTGGTTTATATTAGGAAGGACCAAATTCTTATTAAAGTAATAGTGTTTTCCATGCAAGTACCCATGTTAATCTGTTGCAGAAAGAAACAACAGTATTGTGGCATCTAAAGGCTACAAGCTTTAGCCCTAGCTTTTATCGACTAGAGTCTCCTTCAACAGATGCATGCATTGGTACTGTACTATTCTCAGTTGGCAGATACAAATGTGCATAGATAAAGAGAAAAATAGTAAACATTTCGTCCAAATGACCAAGATGTACAGTGACTGTTGTGTGTTAAGCTTAAACGTATTTATAGGGGTGACCTGTCCCATTTTACTACCTGAGGCAAAACAGGAATTGCCTCCTCCTCCCCCCCCCCCACTTCCTCCATCACCACTCCCACCTCTCACCAAACTTGGTGGAAGCCAGGGCACTCCTCAAAGCGTTGCCACTCGCTTGGCAACGTCACATGCCCAAACACCTCCCTATTGGCGGCAGAAGCAGGTACTTCTGCCACCTGAGGTGGGCTCTTCACCCCGCATCATGGGTGTGCTCTGCATATTTAAGATAATCACATTGACAATTCACAACACTGGTAACATGGTTTTTCTAACCTTTGCTAAACAGATATAACTGGGGAGGTAACCATTATGGTTTGATTACGGTCTAAGTAAATAGACTCAAACTTCCTGAGTTCTCCTTCAGCTTTGTCCTTGTCGGTAGGTGATACCAGGATGACAATCGTTGCTTTGATTTCTTTCTTGCCCTTCATCATAAGGCCTCATGACCTGCAGCAATTTAAAAGTACAATATTAAAATCAATTTAAAATAAATTACAGTCAAGAGAATAGGGTGACTGCACATGAATGAATTCCTCTTGGTGTTTATCTGATGCCATTAGGTCCTGTAACAGTTTTGCCTGAGTGCATTTGGGGACAGAGCTGGTATCAGGGTTTGTAGCAGTGCCTTGTCCCAGGGCTTCTGTCTCTCTGTTAGGCTGGGTCACCTTTTTACATGAGGGGCTGAATGTAAACAAGGGAAGGCCTGTCACCCCAGGCATGTGAGAGAGAAATATAATTGTTTAGGATGGCCGTACATCACTGATGATACATTGGCATGGTTTTAGCTGGTTGCTGCTGGAGGCAACAGTAATAACATCAGCCATATTAAGGCTGTTCATATGCTGATCCCTGACAAGTATCACTTCTAACCTGCCCTTCTTCTGTCTGCGTAAGACAAACAGGTCAGTCTCTACATGAAAATTATAAATGGACAAATATTTGACAATAGAAATGGCTGCATTCAGAAACAGTGAGATGATATTTTAGTTTTAGATGAAAACTTAATGTTAATATTCTTTGAGAAAGGAACTTTAAAAGTGGACCGCGGAGTGAAACTGCTGAAGTAGAATTCATCAGTAAATTTGATTTTGTTTCATGGTCTCTCTAATGGTTTTTGTTTTATCATGTATTTATTATGTATTCTCATTTTGCATTTTTGTGTTGTGAACTGTCCTGGGATATTCGGATGAAGGGTGGTATAGAAATTTAATAAATCAAATGGTGTTGCTATTGGCTTAAGGTATTCATCAGGCAGAATGATGTTTTTAGAGTTTGTTTTGTTGCTGAGAAGAAAACAATGTGTTTCAGAAGGTTGTCAGCACTGTATCTATATTTGCCAAGGGAGCTTCTAATTGTGTATGTTCTTTACAGACGACCATTCCAGGGTAGTTTTAACGCAAATAGGTGGACTTCAGTGTTCAGACTACATCAATGCTTCATATATAGATGTAAGTGAATAGATTTCTTTTTAAATTTCTTTTTAATTTTTTAAAGCAAGCAGCACATTGACAGTTTTGAACTTCATATTGTAAGAGCATAAGTTTAAAAGACAACTCTGTACATTTTTTCCCTCCAGGGCTACAAGGAAAAGAATAAATTTATAGCAGCTCAAGGTATCTCCATTATTTCATCCATTTCTCTTTTTAAATGTTTTGCTTTAAACATCTGCATGTACAAAGCAATTTCAGCAAATGTGTTATTCAGAATTTACCCTTATGCTTAGGCAGTCAGATTTTAAAGAGCTTTTTGAATACAGCTTTGGCTTTATACCCACCTCTGCATGTTCACACATTCCTTAGAGAAAAGGGAGGGTAGATGAGTAGTCCTGCTCCAGGCATTTAGCCTTGGACTGTTTCTAAGCCACCCATTGCAGCTGGCGTGCTAACTCTGAACAGAACCCAGACGTGAAGGATGGCTGCTCAAGACATGGACTTAGTGCAATTTCATCCATTTCTCCAAATTACATCAACAGGCAGCCAGGCCTAAGGCCGAGCCCTATATATCACATCAGGAAAAGGTGTGAGCAGCCAGGCAACAGTAGTGAGAAATCAACCACCACCTTGCCAACCCTCCACATGAGGAAATACGTCTTCTACAAAGTCCCTGCCTTGTCCCGTCCCGTCCCATATCCTGCTGGTGCTCCAGTTGTGTGAGAAGTTGCCATCTAGAAACACCCCAAGCCAAAATGAAAGGAAAGGGAGATTTTGCACAAGGAAAGATAGCATGGTCACAGTGACATCATTCCTCTTATGAACTAGAATCAGATATCTCTATTTTGTGAGAAATGCTATTTTTTAATAAGCTGCATTAAGATGCATAGCTCTGCTTTAAACATACAGTAAATATGGGAAGCACATGGGTTTGTTATCAGACCATTTCCATCTATGAAAGTGCAGCCTTGTCCTCTATGAAGCTACCCATTACATCATATTTGGAGGCCCTGCGCTGAGTGCCCTATCTTCTGAGGTTAGACAGGACCTTTTCTGCCTCTTTGGATAGCCTGTCTACATTTGTTTGCATGACACATATGCTAGCATTATTTAGGTGCTAGATGAAGACCATTTTATTTCCCTGGGCTTTTGTTTGACAATTTTGCTTCTGGGCAGCATTGCTACTGCTTTAGTATTTATTGTGGAATTATTTGGTTGGTTTTAAATCTTGTGAACTGCTTTGAACGTTATTATCAATAGAGATATTTTTAAATAAATGAAATATTTTTTCCCCTTTTCCTTTTTAACAGTAGTATTGTTTGTGTTCATCATAGTTTTTGATTAAATAGCTGTGTTGTATGTGTAGGCCCTAAACAAGACACTGTAAATGATTTCTGGAGGATGATATGGGAACAAAAGTCTGCAACTATTGTCATGTTAACAAACGTGAAAGAGAGAAAAGAGGTAGGACACATTTTTTAAATATTTCCCCTCATACTGTTTGGAGTTTTCCCATAACTCACAAGACTCTTACTAATGTTACCACTTCCTGTTCCGAGTTCTTTAATAAGTCTGGGGTTTCTGACACAATCGCAGCAGCATGCTGGCTTAAGTAAACTTTCTTTACTTCTGAGCAAATAATTGGTGACTAACTGAGAAACTTAATGGTGTCTGTGTGTCATTTCTGAATCATGTTTTCAGTCAAATGTGAATGTTCGGGCTTTAGCCCTGGTTTATGGCAGTTGTGAATTACCTTTAGAGATACAGTCATACCTCGGGTTACAGACGCTTCAAGTTGCGTTTTTTCGGGTTGCAGACCACCGAAACCCGGAAGTACCGGAACAGGTTACTTCTGGGTTTCGGTGGTCGCGCATGTGCAGAAGTGCTAATTCACGCTTTGCGCATACACAGAAGCTCCGAATTGCAACTCGCATGCGCAGATGCATCACTGCAGGTTGCAAACGCTGTGGGTTGCGAACGTGCACCCCGCACAGATCACATTCGCAACCCGAGCGTCCACTGTGCATAGTTTTCATTGGTAGGAAAATATGTATTATTTATTCTGCATCTGTTTTCCACCTGAGAATATACACTTGCATAGGGTTATGAAAACGTCTTTTAAGATAGTAATTCATGTAAGAAGTTAAGAAGAGCCTGCTGGATCAGGCCAATGGCCCATCTAGTCCAGCATCCTGTTCCCACAGTGGCCAGTCAGATGCCTGTGGGAAACCTTCAAGCAGGACTTTACAGCAACTGATATTCAGAAACATTACTGCCTCCAATGTTGGGGGCACAGCATAGTTATTATGACTAGTAGCCATGTGTTGTGGGGGGCGGGAATGGCTGAGAATTGTTTGACTGCATTTTTGTCTTTCCTAGGGACGCGGGTGGCGCTGTGGGTTAAAGCCTCAGCGCCTAGGACTTGCCGATTGAAAGGTCGGCGGTTCGAATCCCCGCGGCGGGGTGCGCTCCCGTTGCTCGGTCCCAGCGCCTGCCAACCTAGCAATTCAAAAGCACCCCCGGGTGCAAGTAGATAAATAGGGACTGCTTACTAGCGGGAAGGTAAACGGCGTTTCCGTGTGCGGCTCTGGCTCGCCAGAGCAGCGATGTCACGCTGACCACGTGACCCGGAAGTGTCTGCGGACAGCGCTGGCTCCCGGCCTATAGAGTGAGATGGGCGCACAACCCTAGAGTCTGGCAAGACTGGCCCATACGGGCAGGGGTACCTTTACCTTTTTAATCCACTGCCAAATATCGTTAGCTTTCCTGGAATGCTAGATGGACTTTCAGGCTCCAGCTTACCTTCCAGCCCAATTACTAGTTTCTAGAATAAAACTGATTTCATAAAATACAATATGAAATTTCCCAGCACGTCTGCAACAGGGTAGAAGGTGATGGCTGGAGCGTATTCGTGTGCATATTCATTTCCTGTTACACTTTTTAGGTAGCTAATTAAAAGTGAATAAGGTGTGTTTGGAAAGCAGAAAATAATAATAGTAATAATATTTAAATTTATATCCCACTCTTCCTCCCAAAGAGCCCAAGGTGGCAAACACAAGCAGTAAGACAAGAAAAACATCTAAAGGCAATTCCAATACAGATGCTAACAAAATAAATATATCTCGGTCACTGAGAAGCATGCAACTTTTATTGCTCAAGGATGACCTCTCCTGGCATTCATAGAGAAAGGTTGACAGAGTTCTCAACAATTCTCTCATTGTATGCAGTATAGATTTTTAAAAGAATGTCATGTAACCATTGGCTACAAATGGCTCTGGATTGAAATTATTGTATCCTGCAACCTGGAGAAACCGGCTTTTAGAAATCAGAGAGGGATGAAGCCATACCTTAATGAATTTTTGGTCCTGTGGTATTTCATAACTCACTGTTAATAAAGTTAAGTGGTGTCAGTTTCAGTTTTGGAATTTTAAAAAGCATACTTTAAATAGACTCAAAATAATTGTACAGCTTTATAGTAGCTCAATTATTTGAGGGGCATATATTGCAGCTTGAAGTGACTGTGTGTGTTCTTTACATTTGCACAGGACAAGTGTTTCCAGTACTGGCCTGATCAGGGATGCTGGACTTATGGAAACATCCGAGTTTCTGTGGAGGACTGTATAGTTCTTGTGGATTATACTATTCGGAAGTTTTGTATTCAGTCAGTAAGTTATAGACCCCATTTAATATTTCTCATAATTGGAAAATGTTCCTGATCTATTTTTAACCTCTAAAATAAGTACTTTGAATTGTCTGGTTTTGTGACATGAAAACTTAGCTCTACATAATAATTATATTTTATTAAACTGTGCCCGAAGTGAGATTTCGTTTGGCATTCTGCATGTAGTTTTTGTTTTCATGTTGCCATTAAACAAGAAGGCTTCTCTGTTCTCTGAAGCTTCTTTTGGGAGGGAAGTGTCTCTAGTTCCAATTGGGGTAAATCATTCCCCATTCACTTGCCAGTCTCAGGCCAGGGGTGCTTACAGGTTAAGGTGTCCCCACAAGAACTCTTGCTGAAAGAAGGGGAAATGTGGGTGCATGAATACTATGTTCTAAGTGAGCACAACATGCAAGGTCATGGAATGTGCTTATGACTTACAAAGTGAGGCCATTAAGGCACATGCTTTAATTTGCAGTTTCTATGTTTTTTGCTGGCAACTGAGTAACTCTGTAATTCTCTTTATATACTGAACATTTTAAATTAATTCTTAGACTAGGCTGCTACCGCTGATGTCTGAAGAGGGAGGGATCGGTCACACTAACTGGATTGTTTGTTGATTTTAGCCAAAGAAATAAATGGTCATGCTCATATTTTGTTTCTGGCTCTCTAGCAGGTTTCTGATGGCTGCAAAGCTCCCAGGCTTGTGACACAGCTTCATTTCACCAGCTGGCCTGATTTTGGAGTGCCTTTCACACCTATTGGAATGCTCAAATTCCTAAAGAAAGTAAAATCATTGAATCCTGCACATGCTGGACCAATTGTGGTTCACTGCAGGTATGCGTATGTATAAATATGCAGATACACACACATACCCATGAAAAATTACCTTGGGGTGGCCTAACAGGAAGTGGGCAAAATCCATTTTTGCATGCTTAAGCAACAAGTGTCTCCTTAATGTGGGCTTTCCCTACTAGGCTTTATGAGAAAGAGCAGAACAAGCCAACATTAGAACTAGTGTCAGGAAACTGGCTTCTTCTTGATGATGATTATTATCCGTATTGTATCACCTGTGAAAAAAAGCAAAGGTTTCTCCTTAGTTATTCATCAGCAGGGATTAATTTGTCCCCTTTTCCGTTTTGAGAGATGGACCATTTGTTGTGACGCCAAGATAAGCCTGTGCAAATCTCCCTTCATGAATCTTTTTTACAATTTTAAAAATAGCCCATCGTACAAAACTTTACTATCAGCATAAATATATTCATAAAGCACCAGCAGTTTTCTAGGTTAAGAAAACAATGCAGTCTCTGCTGCAAGCTTAGATATGGCATAGAAGTGAAAAAGGATAGAGATGGAACAGGAAAAGGAACAAGCTCTTCGTAGTAACGTAGTTGTATTCTAAGCAGTCTGTGTAGCCTTATATGTAGCTACCAGTACCATGAAGGAGGTAGGGGAAGGCAGTCTGAGTCTGATGGAGGAGGAAGCATGGGTGATTCATGCATTCTTAAACCACACTTGAAAGTAATCAGCGCCCAATCAGAATGTAAAAATGCTCTTTGTACAACTTGTACCAGAATGCTTAGAAGAAGTGGTATCTCCGATAAACTTTTTTGTGTGTATATATTATAAATGGGAAAGGGTCTAAGGAAATAAGTTATGATTTAGAAAGCTGGAATATGACATCACAAGAACAACAGACCGAAATAAAATAATAGGATACCAGAGGAACATTTATGCCTAGCACAGGATGCCAGGCCCTTTTCCTCTGAAAGGAAGGCTGAAAATCATTTGAGTTATCAGTAATCAGAAGCAACCATGCCCCCTCTAGTGGTTGTGCTATTAAACACTAGGACAGTATTTTAGCATTTCACAGTAGATCAATACTGTACATTTTTATATCTAATGTTCATATTGCTGTCAAAATGGTATTTTAGAATTCGATTCAGTATACAGTGTTACCTCAGAAGTCGAACGGAATCATTCTAGAAGTCCGTTTGACTTCCAAAACATTCGGAAACCAAGGCACAGCTTCCAATTGGCTGCAGGAAGCACCTGCAGGCAATCGGAAGCCGCGTCGGATGTTCGGGTTCCAAAGCTTGTTTACAAACTGGAACACTCACTTCCGGGTTTGTGGTGTTTGGGAGCCAAAACATTCGACTCGCAAGGCGTTCGGGATCCAAGATAAGACTGTATTTATCTCTTCATAAGGCCAGCATAAGGTGCTAGTTAAAAATAAAAGGTGAGTCTCAAGTTCAAGATCCTAAAGTAGTTAACTTGGGAATGTGCAAAGTGTGTCTTAAAGCGAAAAGAGTGGGTGAAGGAGGGAACCCTTGGCTTACCTCCTGATTTCCCCTCCTTAGCCCATCCCATGGGATAATTTTCCACACGGATACCGAAGTGAGTCCAGCTGCTAGAAGAACAGCAGCTGGAGCATGGCTCTAGGTGGAAGAGCAGAAAGCAGCAGGGAGGTTTCAGTAGCCCCTGCCTACGCAGCCGTTTTGTCACTGTAAATTGTACTACAATATGTGTGATCGCAGCACACTTGAAATTTAAGGCATAGTGAACCCCACATTATGTAGTTTGGCCATAAGCAGCAGGAAGTAGATTCAAGATTACTTATGGGTATGGTCCAATGGATACTTGAATCTGAGTTACTTTGGGATTCTATCCCAACTTAGATTTATTCATGTTCATTCAGACTTCTTGCTGTGAGTCCCCAACCCAATGCGAAGTAGCCCTGGACAAAGAATGAAACCCTGTTGCCTTGGGACCTTTGTAAAAAGACTGTCTCACAACTGGGCAGGATTCCAGGTTGCGAGAAAGCCTTTGAGCATGCAGCCATGTTTGCAAAGGATCCACACGTTTTTTACATAAACACGGAGGGTGGGATTGCTTGGTGATCCCTACTCCTGTGTTGTTAAGAAGGAAGCATTGCCTAAATAGGGGGTCCTGTCTCACAATAAACTGAATGCAGGAGGTGTTGATACCGCCACTAAACGTAGTGGAGAGAGTCTGCTCTGACCTGTCATAGTGCTTGCAATATGAGTAAGGAGGACAAAGAAAACCAGAAATATTGGGAGTACGACTTCAGAAGAAGGATTGCCAAGTCCAAAAAAGTTACTGCAATATGTTTCATCATTTCCCTCCTAATTCTTGTTGCGTTTCCTTTCTTCTTAAGTGCTGGTGTGGGTCGTACAGGCACATTCATAGTAATCGATGCTATGATTGACATGATGCATGTCGAGCAAAAAGTTGACGTTTTTGAGTTTGTGGCAAGAATCCGCAATCAACGCCAACAAATGGTTCAGACTGATGTAAGTAAATAAAATACACCTTATGTCATCTTTATCAATCTTTTCAGCTTAAAAGATGACAGAATGACTCAGCCAATTGGAGGGAGGTGTTGGCCAACATTTTCTGCCCTCACCCATGTAAAACATTCCACCTTTTGTCACTTATGGGTGGGAGCAGGAAAGTGTTTGCACCCTGGGAATGCACCTGTGCTCCCTTACCAAAAAAGCAGTACTTCTTTCCACTCTTAATCTACTGTTCCTTTAATACTAAATCAGCTTTGCTTGTCCAGTGACATTGTCACTTGGCTAATCACGGTTGGCTACGTGATGACATCCAATCCAATCCAAATCTTTATTATGGTCATAGACCAACATCTATATCATCTATGTGATGACATCATTATTCCAAAGCAGACAAGACCTATTTTTTTAAAAGTGTGCCAAAGCAGCAGCCAATTAGAGCAGCAAATTGTGGGGCCAGGGATAGTGGAAATTAAGGCAGATAGTGGAAATTATCCACAGCGAACTCAGTCACACAGCCAATCCAGCAGGAGTGAACTCACCATCCAAGGATCAGCCGCACAATGAAGTTTCCCACAAAGAGCTTGGTGCATGGCTAATCCATTAGAGTTGATCAGGCAGCCCATCTGCTGGGCGGTAAGTCCAGCCCTGCTTTCTGCAGGGACAGGCTGCGTGACTGAGTTCACCACACGGCAGTCAGTCATGCAGCCACGTATTTACCTGCCCTCACCTGACCATGTTTGACATTGAGTATGAGGCAGGTTGAGCACGGTTTGAGGAACAGCCTTGTGGGCTTAAATTCAGCCCACAGCAGGAGGTTCCCCACCCTGGCCTATATGATACACAGGTAGTGGGGTGTTACTAGTCAGTGTAGACCAGGGATAGCCAATGCCCTCTGGATGTTGTTGGGACTCCAGCCCTGGTCATTTGCCGTGCTGGCTAAGGCTGATGGGTACTGTAGTTCAGGGACATCTGGAGGGCACCATGTTGACTACCCCTGATGTAAACAATACTGAGCTAGTCTGACATAGTATAAGAGAACTTTCTAAGTTCTGGAGATACAAAACATCCGTATTCTCTTGCCCTGAAAAGCTCCAATTCTTGCACCTTAGCACAGTCTTATTTTTCTCTATATTTAGTCTCTGTTTTCTTATGTTTTTTAAAGGTGTGATTCATCCTTTGTGTTCTAAATGGCTCTTTGTGATTCTAGAATGCTTTTATGGGGTGTGAGCTGTTAATTTATTCTGAAGGATGAAGCTTCTCTGTAGTTTAATGTTGTTTTACCTCTCTCCAGACAAATCACTAGCTGCAACCAAGATTTTTCCTTTGCTTTACAGTTTGCAGCTTGTCACCAAAATTCCTAAATGCCATAAGGATGAATTATTACATAAGGATAAAATACGTTTTATCATTATGGGAATAAACTTAGGTCAAGCTCATAGTCTTTCTAGCCTTTTGTGTGGCCAGAAAAAGGGGACAGTAAGGTTTCACTTCAAATTTTGTTGAACTGCCTTAGGATGATTAATTGAAACTCAAATGAACTGTGATTAGTCTCCAAGCCTTGGTTTTTGAATCTGGATTGTTTCAATAAACCATATATTAGCCACACTTTAGGATTTTGATGTAATGCTGAACTTGGGTTAATTGAAAATGGAAGTGAAAACTTCCAATCTCCTTGTGCTCGCTCCGGTGGATGAGAGAGGGATAAGCCTAAACTGTATTTTATTGGCTTATTCAATCATAACGTATGTGTAAGTTTTTTACCTACCACTCGTAAAGGCAACAGTTACATTTCTGACTACTGTATAAAAGTGTATGAGATAGCTTGAGGTTATTCATATCATATATGCAATTAGTAATATTTAAAGTGTCCTGGCTTATAAAATGGCTTACGTTCTTTACAGATGCAGTATTCCTTCATTTATCAAGCCTTACTTGAATACTACCTCTATGGTGACACAGAACTAGATGTGTCCTCCTTAGAAAAGCACCTGCAGCCATCGCACAATGCAGCACCAAATCTTGTCAAACTAGGGCTAGAAGAAGAGTTTAAAGTAAGTATTAAATAAAATTTTACAAAGATTTCAGGCTCACACTTGAAAGAAATAGTTTCTTACTCTGATTTTTAAAAGGTTAATCCTCTTAGAGTATTGGGTTGGGGGTTGGGTATTTTTTAGATAAAGAAACTTCACCTGAATTAGAATTTGGTGATAATAGTCATATTATGCATAGCATATATAATATGTCTGGAGATATGAATATAGTGAAGTTATTTTTTAAGGCTAACACCAGTTATACTTTCTTGACTTAACTGTAACTCAAACCATTCTTGTGCATTTTGAGATCTGCTGAATTTGCAAATATGAGCAAAAGTAATTGTCCCTTCTACTTTTGGAAGTTTTTTTTAATGTTACATTCATACATACATTTGTGGTAAATTATAACATCAATGTTCAGCTTTCCTGTAATGCAGGGGGTTGGACTAGATGGCCCACAGGATCTATTCCAACCTTACAATTCTATGATTCTGTGTGTAATACTTACTGTTTAATATGCACACACTACCTTTATTTTTTAACTTACTTTACTTTAATTTAATATACCATGCTTTATCCAAAGATCCCAGGGCAGTGTACAATATTAAAAACATAACTTACATAGCATAGTAAAAAAAAAAAACCCCACAGAAAAATCATAATAACAGTCTCTCCACATTTAAAAAGCCATAGAATATTTAATGGCCAAAGGCTTGGGTAAAGAGGAATGTTTTTGCCTGGTACCTAAAGACATGTAACGATGGCACCAAGCAAGCCTCTCTGGGGAGAGCATTTCACAAATGGGGAGCCAGCACAAAAAAGGCCTGTTCTCATGTTGTCAGCCTCTGAACCTTTTGGGGAGGGGAGGGACAAAGAAAAGGCCCTCCAAACGCAGGGTCTGGGTAGGTCCATATAGGGAGAAGCGGTCCTTAAGGTATTGAGGTCCTGAGCTGCTTAAGGCTTCATAGGTCAGCACCAACACTTTAAAATGGGCCCAGAAACCAATTGGCAGCAAGTGCTGTTGGGCAAGGATTAGCACTATATGCTCAGCTTGTCTTGCCCCAGTGAAAACTTGGCAACTGAATTTTACAGCAGCTGAAGTTTCTGAACTGTCTTCAGAGGCAGCCCCACATATAACACATTGCAGTAATCTAACCTAGATACAAGTAATACATACAAGCTACTAGAAATTGAACTGTACATATCCAGTCCCTATAAAACACACTTTCTAGCTACCTACCTTGCCTGCAGAAAACAAAAGCAGTGTGTCTTAGTTTCCAGGTTTTAAAAAATTGCTTTCCATATAGGTGTAACATAAAAGAACACAGGTGAAGGTTTATGTGGTTTGGGATCAGGTGAACCAACTAGAAATCTCTCAAAGGAACAGAATATCATGAAATTTTGATGTGTATCTGTTAGCCATTTTTGGTATTCTGTGTTTTTATACAGTAATCTACAAAGTCCTAGCCCAATCTCTCTTTTTGCTGTAGAAATTAACAAATGTTCGAATAATGAAAGAAAACATGAGAACTGGTAATCTGCCCGCAAATATGAAGAAAGCCAGAGTTATCCAAATCATCCCATGTAAGATATTAATTTTCCTCTTTGTAGAAACCGAAATACTTTTATTAATCCAAATTACCTTGTAGTGTACTGTTATGTTACACATTCAACAGCAGGTGGCACTGCTAGGCTGAAGTACAAAGATATATTGTAAACTTGATTCTACGAAAGCCTGCAGCTTCATAGCTTTATTGTATTATTGACTATAAAATGCTAAGTATTCTAAGAAACCTAATATGTGGTGTTTTTGTATTTTAGATGACTTTAACAGAGTGATTCTTTCAATGAAAAGAGGTCAGGAGTATACGGATTATATCAATGCTTCCTTCATAGACGTAAGTGTTTCTGTGTATGTGGAATATGTGTAGTACTGATTTTTACAAGTCTTTTCAGCAATCAACTTTGTTTTCGACGAGCAGGCAACATGGTTGCACGTGTGCTTTTATCATTACCACATGAGCTATATTGAAGAGTAACTTGAGAATTTTCAAAAAGAATCGAATTATCAACATCATAAAAAGTATGGCTTTGCACTTAAAATGTCAACAGAGAGAGACAAACCTCCCTGCTCTCCTTGTTCCTTAAGAGAAAACAGAAATTGAAGTCCCCACCTGCAGTGAAGCATTTTCTAGCTATCAAATAAGAATTTTCCTCTTCTCCACTTCTTCCAAATACAGTTCAGCTGCCCGAACAGTATTTACTCCTTCATGGTCTCAGTCATAGGGTTCATCTCTCTATATACACACTGCCATCTTTTTTCTCTTGACCCTTAGATTTTTATTTTATTTTCTAATACTTTAATACAGTCCTTGAGGGAAGCTTAATAAGTCAGTTAAAGAACCCGGTCAAATTCCCACAGTCTTTCCAGTGCCACCTAATTACATTTTCAGACACTTGCTGGATTGTCCATTGGCTTTATAAATCATATATATTATTTCTCTCTTGTGGTGCGTGTGTGTGTGAGCACGCGCGCTCCTACAGGACTTGCATGAAAGTCTGCCTCGCAGGAGGTGGGTGGTGAGAGGCACCTGGCTCCCACTCTCACTCTGAAGGACCCCATTTGCCCTTTCTCAGAGGCCTCACAGAAGTCTCACATGGGTGGCAGCAGTAAACACAACCTGACAGCAGCCAGGGGGCCAGGTGGAGTATCAGTTCATCACGCCCACATGAGGCAGCCACCTGAGATTATTGCCTGAATTCGGATCATGAATGGCAGCTGGTGTGGTGTAGGGGTTAGAGCAGGGGTAGGCATCCTAAGGTCCAATCGCCTTCTGAATCCAGCCCGCAGACGGTCCGGGAATCAGCATGTTTTTACATGAGTAGAATGTGTGCTTTTGTTTAAAATGCCTGGGTGATAAGGGTCTAAATCCTCACTCAGCCATGAAACTCACTGGGCAACCTTAGGCTCTCTGGGCAACTTGGGCAACCACTGCCTCTCTGCTTATCTTATTCTACATCACAGGGTTGTTTTAAGGACAAAATGGAGAGGGGGAGAACCATGTGTACCACTTTGACCTCCTTGGAGGAAAGGCAGGATATAAATGCTGTGCTAGTAGTATACAATACAATACAATACAATACAATACAATATAAATCTTAAGTGTTTTTCTATTCCTGAACTGGTTTCCCTATCCTTCCATTGTATATAAGGGACTAACTACAGTTTTCTGGATTTGTGGCTCATTCTAGAGCTTTCTGAAAAGAATTGTTTGTTCTGATATTTCTAGTTAGTCTAGAATTACTTTTAGATTGCCTGGAGTTAAAAATTGAAATCACTGAGGTATCAGGTAATCATTGCATGTATGTTTTTTTACTGTGAAGGGCTATCGCCAAAAGGATTACTTCATTGCAACACAAGGACCTCTTCCTCACACTGTGGAAGACTTCTGGCGAATGGTGTGGGAATGGAAGTGCCACACAATTGTAATGCTCACCGAAGTTCTTGAAAGGGAGCAGGTATGACCACTTTGCCCAATTTTTAAAAAAACATATTTTGTTATGAATAGCCTAAAGTGTGATGCGGAAATGAAATTTTTCTTAAGGACATTCCAACCCACTAAAAAAAAAGAAAAGATAATTAGCCTATAAATAGCCACAAGTATGCTTCATACCACCAAATCTTAGCAAAGCCCAGCTGTGTTTAGCTGCAAAGTGCTGTGCAGCCAGGGGACTATGTGATGTCACTGTAGAGTTCTGCTGTTCTTCTTCCTCACTCCACTTTTTTAAAAAATGCTTTGCTCTTGACAAAAGATTTTCAGGCTAGGAATGAGACATGTAGTAGCATGGTTCCTGATGCATACAGCTTCACGCGAATTGTATCTAACCTGGCTTGATGATCCTCAGTACTGAAAATTCAGAAAAAAATTGTCACAATCTAGGGAAAGTTACACATAATCAAGTCAATTGGGAAATCAATGGGAATTAAGTGTGCTCAACTGAGTGCTAGCTTAATAGTGCTTACTTAACTTCCTCTGGACCACACTACGTGTCAGCAATTGCATGGTGGCAAGAAGTCTGCATGTTTGGTGTAGCATCAAACTACATTTCTTAACTTAAGGTGAGATATAATGGGTTTCACAGTGATACCCATTTCAAGCGTTGCTGAAATCATTAAGTCATTACAAAAGCAAGTTGTGTTGTCATATGATTCGTGAAAGTTTTTAATGTGTCTTTCTAACTTTTTCCCATTTTAAAAACTTTTCATTTGTCTTCCAAAGTACAGAAGTATTGCATGTCAAGCATATGTTTGTGTAACATCAATTGCCCATAGAAAACAGGCATCAACTAAAACATGGAGAATGTAGAACTTCCTGTATTTTTCTTCTTCTGTTCAGTACTCAGATACAGGGGCATTAAATAGTTATTCTGTGTAATATGTAATGTGCGATTGGAGGGAGGAGAAGGAGACAGGAACTAGTTCTTACTAATGTTTTTGAGGAACCAGTGCTGTATCTGCATGAATATATTTCAACCAACAAGTTCTGGAGGCAGCATTCATTCCTTTTTCTTCCCTCAATGTTACAGGAAAAATGTTTTCAGTACTGGCCATCAGAGGGATCTGTTACTTATGGAGAGATTACCATCGAGATAAAGAGTGACTCACTGGCTGATGCCATAAGCGTCAGGGACTTCTTGATTATGCACAATCAGGTATTAATGATAACATTTTAAATACGTCTGTGTCCGCTGTGGTTTTCTGAACTTCAGGGTTGCTTAAAGCCAACCGAAATGTAAATTTAGCTCAATTTAGATTACTCGTTAAAATCCTCTTACCTTATATAAATCACATGATTAATTTACATTGACCATATATGAAAAGGTTCCTATAGATAATAAGGTCTGTGGCTGGCTTCCAGTGTTCCGTTCCACTCTTGAAGCTGCATTGAATTTGTGGTTTTCTTGCCTTTGAATGACCAGGAGAAGCTGGGCAGACTTGTCCGACAGTTTCATTTTCATGGATGGCCTGAAATTGGAATTCCTGCTGAAGGGAAGGGAATGATTGACCTCATTGCAGCTGTCCAAAAGCAGCAACAGCAGACAGGAAACCACCCCATTACAGTGCACTGCAGGTAAATAGTTTTGTATTTTATTTTGCTCTATACTCCTTTGCTTGTTTGCAAGTTTGCAATATTTCTATTCTGCCCATCAATATTTCCATGACAATATTTGCAAACATGTAAAAATATAACATTTTTTTTAAAAAAGACAATAATTTTCTATAAAAAAAATACACATTTAAAATACACAGACCCCAGAAATTGACCAGGTGCCATTGCAGTTAATGAAGTGCCTATATGACCTGATTGTAATGCCCAGTCCCTGTTACCAATCTAGTAGCCTTGAAACGATTTTCTGTACTCTGGGAGTTTAAGAGGGAATGGACAACTATGGCCAGATACTCAGTTATCAGAAATGGGGCATTTGTCAGCAAGGCTTTAATATCACTTTCCTGGAGTTTTAGATCAGCATTGGGGAACCTCTTGGCCACAGGCCTAATTAGGTCTGCCTGGCTTCTGAATTTGAGCTGCAAGGCCATTTTGGGCAAACTGCACTCACCTACCAGTCACCTATTGTCATAAGATGTCAGCTACAGAGATCTGTTCTCTCCAGCGTAAGCAACAAGTGTTAACCTGTTAAAGTGTTCCATGAAGGCTGACCCAATCTTGGATCTGGGCAGATCCAGATGCTTTTGTTGGATAAACCGAATTCATGATTTTGAAGCCCAATTTCTTATTAGCTAGAACTATAATTCATACATTACTTTAGCTTCAGTCAGTCACATAGTGATAGTCAGGCTCTGGCTGGTGAGACAAGGATGTTTTGAAGAGTTTCCAGAAGTGCTAGGAACTATATTTATATATTGTTACTTTAGAAATAGCATGATGTAAACATTTATGCACATAAAGTGATTGCAAGATTAAGCTTGGCTGGTTGAAAAATTTAGATGTCAGTTTATATTTCAAGAAAGTTTTCCTTGGCTAGTAGAACTAAATTCCGTTATCTGCATGAAAATGTTTATATTAAGCAAATTGGCATAATTTATTCTGCTTCTGCCAGTCCTGGGAAAGAACAGTGAGGCAATGCAGGAATTCTTCTCAGTAGCAGGGAATCAATTCAGCGTGTATTTTCATTGTATTGAATATGGATTTGGTAATATAACCTGTTAAAGAAAAAAAATGTATATGTATTATAGTGCTGGAGCTGGAAGAACAGGTACATTCATTGCACTCAGCAATATTCTGGAGCGAGTCAAAGCTGAGGGGCTCTTAGATGTATTTCAAGCTGTGAAGAGTTTACGACTGCAAAGACCACATATGGTGCAAACACTGGTATGTTGTTTTAACCACAAAAATATTTGTCAAAAGGATAATAGGATGTTGGTATTTGAGCAAAGTGCCACAACACAGGACTTGGGTGTTCACAAATACATGTAGTGCCAATGCTTAGTCGTGTTGCAAAGCCACACCACAACAACTTTTGAAACTGCTGAATAGCCTCTGCACAGTGCTATAGGGTATCTTGGATTTTTGGGGGCGGAGGAGAGGGGTGTACAGCTGGTCCTCTGAACTGCTAATAGCAGTGGCAAGATCCAAACATTATTGGCTACTTTTGCAATCAAGGAATTACGGCAAGGGTGGCCTCCCTGTATATAAGGGGCAGATTCATTAGAGCTGGTTATTTGTGCTCTGCTTGCCTCTCACAGTTGTTTTTAAAAACAATAGCAATAGTCAGGCTTACACATGTGTCCTGGTATCAGAATATAGCCATTTTTAGCAGTCTTTTGATGGCTCCCCTACCCTGAGAGGCAGGCTATAACTAATTAAAATGAAAAAGTAAATGGGAAACTTCTTGATTTGACAGTGATTCTTGATAGGATTTATGGTTATTTTAAATGGTCCCATTGGGCTCACAGTCCACCTCTCATTCAAAATCTGCTTTCTCGGTGAACCAACTGTTGTTGTTTTAGTTAGATTTTAAAATTAATTATACTACAACCTGCAAAAAATAAAGTGTTTTAACAGGATAAGAAATTAAAAATGTTGTCTGTGAGATAGCATTATGCTCCAGTTTAGAGTTAAACATGCTTCACTGGAATTGTTATGATTCAGAGAAATTTTCATCAGAGTAAATGTATTCTTCTTCTTTTTTCAGGAACAGTATGAATTCTGCTACAAAGTGGTACAAGATTTCATTGACATATTTTCTGATTATGCCAATTTCAAGTGAAAACTCCTGCCTTATTATTATTAATTTAATCATCTGTACAGAGATTTGTAAATCATGTTAATTTATTTCCATTGACTTTTTAAAAACTCTAAATGTACATACTACCATGTTTGGCTTGCTTGGAATGCCTCCTTAGATGTATAAATTATTCAAGACTTTCACTCTCTGATCCAAAGGAGCATGCGCAGAACCATTTCAAAAAAACCCTGAAGAACCTGTTTGATCCAGAGTCCCACTTTCCCTCCCAAACAGCAGGATTGCTATTGTTTTGAAATGCTCAACATGTGCAGCTTCAGCACATAAAATAGGGGAGCTGCACATCTAGCACACTTTTGCATGTGGGACACCCCATTCAGCTGGGGATATATGTGCAAAGGCTGTGTCTGTGTATCTAGTTCCCCAAGCTGGATCAAGGTGATCTTTAAAGTTTTGCATAACAGATGGCCGTGTACAATAGATCACAGTATAAACTATTATGAATATAGGGCACAATCCAGCCTATGTTAGGCATATTCAATACTCACTGATTTCAGTGGGTGTATTAAGCTTATGCTTAAATTTTTCCCATTGAAGTTAATGGGATTTGGAGTCCAGTTAATGGTCTGGGAGCACTTGATGCTGCAGCACTGCTGAAGCTAAGTGTGCATGGATCTGATCAGCCCCTTGGATGGGAGTCCATTGAAGAACAGGAAATAAATACTTTTAAAATTCATTAATGGGACTTCAAAAATGCTTGGTTTTGGCTGGATCATACCCATATTTTTCCCTGAACATCTATGAAATTCTGCTTTTTACTTTTTAACTTTTAGATGACTTATAAAATAACCCATGTTTATAAAGCAGAGGAATAAGAGTAAATAGGCTGGATCCAAATCCATGCACATAACAATTATTTCTCTTAGAGCAAGTTCCACACAATGGCCACATGCTACTAGGAAACACTGTGTACACCCCACTGAAATGAGTGTGGCCACCCAAGAGCATATGCATTTGCTTGCTGCATTAATCTCAGTATTTACAGAGTATTCTTTTTTTGGTTGTGGCGGTGTTTTGATGCTTTTATGTTCATCAGCACCTTGCTCCACTTTTAAACCTATTGATGCTAATGTGAACTGCTGACTGTGGAAGACACTATTTGAGGTGCTCTAGAAAGTTGGTTAATATTCTACAACTATTAATCTTAACATTCAATAGCCAGGTTATATCCGTTTGCTTTTTTTTGGGTATTTTTTAAGCATTCTTCCTGTTAAGCACAACTCATTCAGTGGGTTATATATAATGGTACATGAATCCTCCACAAGCAACTGTCTAAGATTTTGAACCTTAGCAAAAAACATAAAACATATAATTATTTTTGAAGACAAGATTCTCTAGACAGTTCTGTTATAATTGCAAGCTGTAACTTAGCACCATAATGCAAATACTGAGTTCGTTGAATTCAGTTAAATAATCTTAAAAGATCACCTTAAGTTATTTAACCTGATATAATTTTTGAAAAGAAATATTAACATAAAGTAACATTTAATGTAAGTTAATTAATCAATATTTTGAAACTATTTTGTATTTTGAAAAGAAAGAGGTTCTGTTCTTGCTATCACAAAAAGGTATATTGCCAGATAGAAAGCAAATATATAAAGGAAAACATATACTTTCAATTTAAAACAATCTAGCTTAAGATAGTTATGGCTAAGCACTACTGAAAGCAACACAACTTCAGTAATTACATAGTGGCAAACTTGCTTCACTGGTGTCAATGGAGTATAGTCATGACAAATCTTTAGTTGAATCAGGGAATAGCATCTACTGAAGTCAAGACATTTACTTCCAAGTCCTTAGAATACTGGTGTTAGTGTTCAATTAAGGACACAGATAAATACACTTGTGCTCCTTTAGTGTTGGTGGTACTTAATGGGAATGAACAGTGTCCTGAATTGTGTCCCTACAAATGGTGTGGTACTCCTCAATGCCAGTATGCTTTCAGACCTCCTATATGACCTATGATTTCACAATTTTCTCCCTTATTGTAAGTATACAGAACTATCCCAGTAGTGTAGCCAATGAAGTATGGACATGTAGGAGTGCCCACAAAATTTGGGTTTGGGCTGTTGGTGCACAACAAACCATTTACTGTTAGGGCACAAAACCCATTTGTTTTGAACTGACTTGTATGATGGGTTGCTTCCTAGGGTTTTTACTTGAATGGCTGTGACAATATATAAAGCCCCATGTGGCAATGTCATCGTCTGGACAAAACTAGCTTTGGAGAAAAATGACAAAACACACAGTACATTTTATATCTATTGCTCCCATCTTTTTAGAAGGCATAAATTAAAGAGCACAAGTACAAAAGAATAATTTGTATATAAATGTCTAATATGCAATAGTTTGGGCTTGTTCATTGGTGTGTGTTTTTAATACAACAAGGAAAGCCTTATTGACATCTATGTAGACTTTAACCTGGTCATTACATTTCAGCTCCTGCATTATTTTAATCGATGTTCATTTTAATACATGACTGGAAGAAGGGTGGATACTTTTAGCAATTCAGAGGATTGCAAGGTGTCCACATGAGTCTTTTACTTACCGACTTTTAATTGAAAACAGTTCAGGTTAGTCTATAAGCACACTGTTTTTAAAGCACTGCCATTTTATTGCTTGTGTCTTCCCAGTAATGCACTTCTGTAAATCTATATGTATATGTACAGTTGTTATGCACTTAATGAATAGAATTTATTGTAAGAGGTGATTGATGTTAAGCTCTCTAAGCCCCAAAGCAAACACCATTATTTGGTTTAAGAGTTGAATGTAAAATAAGCTTTCTATCATAATAAGTTTGGAAATCCAAACTCCAAAATGTGAGGAATGAACAGTCCAATACACTATGGACCCAAATCTGTGAGCACATTAATAGATGAAGATAGGTTTTTTAAAAACCACTGTTTCTATCCACCACTTTAGAAGCTGCTTCCAACAGCCTTAAGATGTCAGACGCTTTCTAATGCAGTACAAATTGTGTGGAAACTGCTTTTTCAAAATACTGGGGTTTTTATTTAGGTATGACAAAACCATAATCATATTCTTCCTAATATCTCTATTTTTGTTACAATAGAGACATGTGCTAGTCCTGGTATTGAGTTTTTGACTACTGGATATTAGTAACACCTTTAGGCATTTTTGGTGTCCTGGTGAATATGCCCCCTCAGTTTTCTTGGCTCCTTGATGAATGGCCTCTCTGCACTTAGCCAAAGTATCTTATTTAGCTTGATAACAGAAAAATAGTCTTTACAGTTACCAATTTAGTCTCCGTCTTCTAATTTCCCACTTCTTAGCTTTCAGTAAACCTAGAATAGCATAGGTAGCTGCTGTTCCCTCATCCATGACACTGGAATTCCTTGCTTCTCTTAGTATCTGGTCCAGTACCCCTTCCTTGACCTCTGACCAGCAACCATGGCTATAACTGTGAAATCTGCTTAAGGGAAAGCATTGCAGTTGTTCCTTTTTAAATTATCCAAACAAAGTCATTTCCAGATGTAGAGAAAAATCCTGCCTTGGTGGAAGGAAGTAATTATTAGATAATATTTCTAATAGCATCCAGAACTCTCTTAATTTGTTGCTTGTTCTGTAAAGCAATATTTAAAAACGTAAGATGTGGGCCAGAAATGCACATAGCGGAATCCATTAATGAAGTAGGGATGTTTTAGCTTTTCTTATATTTACCCAAGTGAAGCCAGAATACTTGGGGTGAGGCTCATTTTGGTAATACTAATATGAGTGCACTTAAAATGGAGCCAAATGAGCAGCTTTCCTCCCCCAATGTGGAATAATTTCTATACTCAACAGTTTCAGATAATTCCGTGGGATTAAATTCTCTGAAGTAATCTGAAGCACAAAACATTCTCTGTGGCTTTGTTGGATTCCCTTCAGACAATCTAGTTCTACTAGGTTCTCCCATTTGGTGATGACAAGACTTGCCACAGTTGAGGAAATACTGTGCTACACCCAGCCAAATCACTTTTAATCACAACTAATCTGTTTTATGAGGTTGGTGAATTGCAACTTTAGAAAGCTTGTTTTTCACTTCAAGGTGTTTAGTCAAATAAGACTGTGATACTTCGTACAATGGTATAACAAACATATTTATGGGTTTCCACACTTAAATTTTTTTACATTGCATGAGATTGCATTAATAAATGCCAAACAGTGATTAGAAATTTATATGTTCTGATCTGCATATCTAGTCACTATGTGACTCAACTTATTGTCTTGTGTGACAGTGGACATTGATTGCCAAAGCTCTTAAGTACATGCTTAACTCAGAAACAGTGCACAAATAGTAATATTGTTAAAGCAGTTTATTTCGAAGTATGTTTCTAGAAACCCGGGGTTCCTTATCAATTTATCAGGGAGTCAACAATAGCCCTATTTGTGTGTTAAAACCCTCATGCGATTTTACTTGCGTAAGGAGAGGGCAGGGGCGTGTCAGCTCCCCAACTTCACCCTCCACGAGGCTGGATGTCTGCTATATGCATGTAGATCCAGTGTGATTTAGAACCTTGCACAATCAGCGTCCTGAATCATGTGGAGAGCTAACACTAATGCAGCAGCGTCCTGGCTACAGATCTTTGCCCTCCAATGCATGGAGGGAGCAGGCCAGCACTCCCTTTATTGCATCTTTTTTAATACCTTGCAAGGACTAACAACAAGATAAAGAACTGTAACTTAGCTAACCAAAAGGCATCTTATCATTTGTTACTGATATTTTCCTGCAAAGTACAGCAGCGGAGGAGACATGTCCTTTGCAGGCCTGGCACCAGGGATTAGCAAAATCTGGCAGGACCCCCTCTAATAGTTTATATACATAAAATTGCTTTAAAAACAAACAAGAGCAGTGCGCACACATGCATGCAAACAGTTAATGTGTGTGGGAAAATGTAGCTGTGTGGGGAAAGGAAGGCTCTGGTCTTGACCTTCTGTTGCCTGTATGACAGCCAAGGTGTTTCCATTCTATACCGTACTTGGATTCCTTGCTCCCCTGATTGTCACAGGATTTGCAGAGCCCACAATCAGCCACAACGTTCAGGATTAACTCCTCCTTGGCACTGTTGCAGAAGTTGGGAGAGCCTAAGCTCACAGTTTGCCTGGTCTCCCATGTTACCAGTAGTGGATGCTGTATCAGGCAGAGCAGGTTCTGTGCTCCCGACTCATCTGCTGTTAGAGCCAGCCCATCTGCACGCCCCATTTAGTCAGCCAGCTAGCCCTCTGCATGGAGCTTAGGAGCAAAAGAAGATATTGGAGGAAGCCCTGCTCATGCATTCAAAAGAACACCTGAGCTTGAAACAGTCCAGGAGTGTGTGCACCAACCCCGCCTCCAGTATCCTCATGTGTGCTATCTCCACTCTCTCCTCTCCTGAGGTTTGAGCAGAAATATCTGCAGCAATATTCTAGCTGCATTCAGAAATTCCCTGCAGACCTTTGTGCTCAGAGCTCAAAAGGTTAGGAGTAGGAAGCATGCAGAGGGTTACTGGGGGCAGGGGCAGCATTGCATCCCTGTGACCCTACACAATTTGAACTCTCATGTACTCTTTTGTATGCATGAAGTGTGCACTCTCTTGTATTTGATGTGGATGTGTATCTCTGTGTGTGCACGCTTCTGCATCTTTCCTCTGCGTGTTCAGGCCTCCTGCTATCTCTTGCATGGGGTCCAAAGAATCCTGGAAACAGCCCTGGTGCTGT
Source organism: Podarcis raffonei (assembly GCF_027172205.1). NCBI lineage: Eukaryota > Metazoa > Chordata > Lepidosauria > Squamata > Lacertidae > Podarcis > Podarcis raffonei. The sequence goes on along the minus strand of NC_070606.1, from coordinate 44,200,285 downwards.
GGGACATACGTGCTCTGTATAGGGGCCAGCTAGTCTCACTACGCAAATTTAAGAATGTGACACAATGCACTCCAGAATTCCCTGCAACACACAACATAGTTCTTGGCAGACAACTCAGTGTGGAAAGCATTTCTTGATGCAAGCAAGTTTTGAAATCTTGTACTAAGTAGATACTTAATGGCTTGGGTTAATCAGGCCCAACAGAAGAATGCCTGCTGTATTGATTAGTGTTTTGAAAATGACTTTTATGAATTGGTTTTTAAAGGAATTTGAACATCTTTGTTTCCAGCATTTGAAAATGTTTTCATTACGCAGTATCATTTTTAGTATGTTGCTACTGAACCTTATTCTGTATATGCAAAACTATATTTAATTTATGTCAAGATCTTTATAATATATGTATGTATTATACAGTGATATTTTCTTTTATTACATTTATAATTTGATCTTGCTGTATTTATAATGCCAGTGAATGTTGCTGAATTATTTGTATATGCAAATCGCAAGATCTAATAATTCTGATGCAAGAACAAGGTTTCATTTTTATTTTCAGGCTGCATTTCTTTCTTTAAATCTCTTAATTTCATTCCTCTACTATTTGCTCATTTAAACTAAATACAGCAATAGTGCAAAGGACATAAAATCCCTTACTTAAATTACTTCCCAGAACTTTAAAAACTCTAGCTATTTGACTCAGAGCACTGTTCTGACAAAAAAAAAAGAGTTAAAAATGAAGCATTATACATATAACATTAATTTGCAACAGCAATTTATCTTCTCAACCAGAACACGCTTATTTATTCTAAGTAATCTGAATAAAAGTAATCATTATTCTCAGTTGTTCCAATGGATTATACAAAAGTAAATGTAATCTTCCTGGGCAGTACATTTTGGTCTACTTGAAACAAATATAGCCATGGCAGGCATTTTAGACCTTGTCTACACATGCATCAAAACGGAGTTGAGAGGGTTAGACTGGACTGCAGGAGCAGAAACATGGTGGTGATGGGGAATGGCATAAAAAGGACATGGTGCACTTTTGTGTGTGCCAAGAGAGATGGTTCTGTTGCATATATTAGATTTCTGAAAGAGAATGATACATTCGTTTTAAAACATCTTTCCTTTAAAGGAAGTACAAAAGGAAACAGTATGTCCTCTCCCTTACTACTCTCTGTGCTGCCTGTGTTACATGCAGTGTTCCACTTCAGACTGCAAATAGGTGGTCACATTTATAATGCTCCCCTATGTTCAAAACTCCTTCATGAGTAGAAAACAACTGGGAACAAGCTGTGCTAGAACCATTCTTCCTGGTAATGCTGCTTTTACTTGCAGGGTGTTTTAATATGCTGGAGCATTCAAATCTGGGGTGTCCATGGATAGTTTAACATGGTTGCATCCTGTCTCCTTCCTCAACATTCTATCTACCCTCATGTTGCTTTATGTGTAGACCATGTCCTAGTTTGCTTCAGTCACCATTCTGGATTTAGTAGGGTACTATTTTCTATAATGCAAAGGCACACACCACTGATATCTCAGCTATGTGGAGAATATTGTATCCTGATTAGATATAATCTAATTAGATTTCATTGGAGCATTAAAACTGGACAGAACCATTTATTTGGGCTAACAATTTCTTTATTCATATCAAAACCATTCTATGGTATTTTTATTTACCAAATGTTCCTAAATGTCCTGCCTTGAGGCCATCCACAGTTGTCCAATGTTACTTTCACTAATAGGATCCTGCTGTAAGATCTCCACCCAATAAGTTCCAGAAATTCTTACAGTGCAGATTACCTTCATCATGCTTTAAGTTGGTAGAACCCTGTTTGCTGGCGGGGGGGGGGGGGTTCTGATGGGAGGTAGATAGCTACTCATTGCCATTGTAAAAGAGTGTCTGAATTCTATGAAAACACACACACACACGTCACAAAGTTACAATTTTCAATTACATCCCTGTTGTGAGGTTAACATATAGCAGCTATCAATCAGAGCCCATTGCTTGTAGTTCTTGAAGAATCAACTATTTTGGAAGATTTTTTTTTTAAATAAAAATCCTCTCAGTTGCCAAGCAGTAGATAACTGTGTCTCACAAAACTGAAATCCAGATCTGCCATCACCATGAGAAAACTACTTGTGAATTTCCATGAGCAAGTTCTTCATTTCTGACAGTTCCTTGTTTAATTCTTGGTAACCTAATGCCACAGACTATGGAAAAAAGCTTATAAAATTGACTACATGGGATGTCAGTGCTTAGAACTTGGAAGAATTTAAAATGTTTCCAATCTATTTTGGCCCTGTTGAGATCTTGTTTTTAGAAGTCTGATTCTGAATATTGAAAACCTGTAAGTTGACATATTTTTTAATTATCCAGTCTAGCATACATCTATTCACTTTGCCAGAACTCACGTGTAAACAAAGACCACTGTAGCTGGATTATAAGTGACTTTCTCGGGATCATTCCCAAGATTTCTTACTACCCAGGTTATATAGTTTTATTTGAAACTGCAGTGGCAGACCTCATTATGAGATTTGTAGTCTGTTTTCTGAACATCCTCTGTGGCTTTGATAATAGTGTATTTAAAAAGAATACATTAGTAAAAGTAATATTCTATATTATATTTGATCTAATAAAACACAGAACTCTTGTGGGAGAAGGGCAGTTGAAAGAAAAAAATCTCGACAATTTGTTACCATTTTTTATATCAAATAAAATATCTTGATGTTTTGGAGTTCTGTTTCCCCAGGTAATTTGCTACACTTTGCACTTTTATCATCTAAAAGATAGATAGATTAATTATTTGAAAGGACTTTAAATCTGAATATGAGCTTCTTATAAAGCATATTCATAAATGCATGCAAGAATCATGTCTCTGAGCTTTTGATTTGTGTCTTACAAATAGAAATAAATAGTTACTGATAAACCATACCTTCCTCAAATACTGGCATTCAGATTACACTATCTAGATATCTAGAATGAAAAAATAAATGGCTATAGCTTATGCCAGTAACTGTCCTTAGCTAGAAAATGTGCAGACCCATCTTTCTCAAAAGTGAAAACACACAGAGTTCTTAATAAAATAAGATTAGCCAACTCCATTCTAGTCCAGCATCCTGTACTCATAGTGGGCAACCAGCTATGGTTTCATGTGGGAAGTCTTTGAGAAGGACAGGAGCACAACAGCAACTAATATGCAGAAGCATACTGCTTTTGACAGTGGAAGTAATACAGTCATGATAGCTCTTACTCCATACATTTGTCCAGTGTCCTTTTCAAACTATCCAAGTTGATGGCCAACACTACATCTTGCAATCATGAATTCCATAGTCTAATCATGTGCTGTGTGACATAGTTCCTTTTGTCCGTCCTAAATCTTTCAGCATTCTAGTTTGGTGGATGGCCCAGGTTCTAGTACATGTGAGAAGGATAGATACTTCTCTCTAACCCAGGGGTAGTCAACCTTTTTATACCTACTGCCCACTAATGCATCTTTCTTGATGGTAAAATTTCCTTACCACCCACCAGTGCTCGATGGAAGGAGGATTCAGCTTGTTCCATAGAACCCCTACCGCCCACCTAGAATCCAGAAATGCCCACTAGTGGGCGGTGGGGACCAGGTTGAAAACCCCTGCTCTTACCAGTTTCTGCACATCATGCATAATTTTATACAACTCTATCATGCTCCACAATACCTTTTTCTAAACTAAAAAGTTCCAAATGTTGTAATCTTGTTCCAGCTCTCTGATCATTTTGGTTACCTCCTCCTCCCTTTTCCAGCTCAACAATATCCTTTTCCAGCTCAACACAGTATTCCAGTGCAGTCACCATAGATTATTGGAGCCGTATCTTCCTGGCAGCAGACGACAGAACCACAAGACAGGTGTAAAATACTCAAGCAAGAGTTTTATTTACAACCTTACAAACACAAAGCATGTGGGTGTTCTCTTTTGCAGGCAAATGCAAACTGCAACTTCTCCTTTTGTACTCATCACCAGCTGTACCTAATCATTCTAGAAAACCACACCACGAACTCACAGAAACAGTTCTTAAAGTTACAACAATCTTTTGTTTCTTTGCAGAATGACTCCTACCATAGATTTGTGTAACAGCATTATGATATTGACAGTTTTATTTTCAAACCCTGTCACACACTGGCTCAACATTTTCATTAAGCTAAGATCTCGTTCCTCATAAGTCACTGCCATTTCAGACCCCATAAATGCATATATGAAAAGTTAGGACTCCCCCAGCAATGTACATCACTTTAGAATTGTTTGCATTTATTGCACTGGCCATTTTAATTCCCACTAACCCAGTCTGGATAGATCCTCTTGTAGCTAATTCGCAAATCCATTTTTCTTCTTACAAACCTGAACAATTTGGTGGCCACAGCAAATCTGGTGACCTCACTGCTCACCCCTAACCCCAGGTTATTTATGAACAAGTTCAAAAGTGGAGTCTTACCAAGAATCTTGGGGGACTTGGCTTTCTACATCACTCCATTGGGAGAACTGTCCATTTATTCCTGTGAAGGGAAGGTGACCTTCATTACTTCATGAAAAGCAGCGAAACTTCAAACACTCAGGGGACTCTTCTGAGAAGCTTTTCTTGGTCACTTCTCCCTGTTCTTTAACCAGTTACTGATCCATAAGAGGACTGCCTCCGTAGCTGGTCTACATTTTATTTTACCTCTTTTTATTGCTGGTTTTAATGTTTTTGGAATTTGCTCCTCAAATTCTTTTTTAAATCCCTTATTGTTTGCATCCCCCCCCCCCTGCAAGGGCTGTGCTCCCTTTGCCAAATGAGAACAAAAAAGTAGCAAATAAAAATAAAAAGGAAGTATTTTTCTGAATGAAGCCTTCTCCAATCGCTTTCCTTGACTCTCCTCATTAACCACACTGGCATTAGTGGTATCTCTCCTTATAAACTTGGTTCACTTATCTGTAAGTCTTAACATGCTGGTAAAAAATCCTGAATGTGTGCTAAAGGCTTGGTATCTTTCTTTTTTTATTACAGTAAAACTATAGTGAAGTTACTTTGCAGCATTATTTCTGCAGAAAATCCTTTCTTTTGAGTGCACTCCTATGCAGCAAGTATCTTGAGATACTGAAAATATAATTCAGATAATTACAATTGTATGGTCAGAATGATTTCTTCCTACATGCTGGAGTGGTTGGACTAGGATCTGGGAGACCAGGGCTCATATCCCCACTCAGCCATGAAGCTCACAAAGTGACCTTGGGCCAGTCACTGCCTCTCAGTAAAACCTACTATATAGGGTTGTTGTGGGTATTAAATGAGGAGGAGGAGAACCATGTATGTCACCTTGAGCTCCTTGGAGAAAAAGATGGAATAGAAATGCAATAAATAAAATAAAATATCCTACTGTGATGTCCCTTATAACTGGCTCAAAGGTGCAACTTCCAAAAGCATGTTAAAGAGCAAGTCTATCAAGATAAAATGATGTACATTGTCAGCTATTTACTCAATTATACCCTTGCACATGACACAGTAGTAACTTCAGAATGGTGTATCTGTATAACTGGGACTGAAATGTTATACTATTTTGAAAATAACCAGGTTTTACTAAGTTGACTACTCAAACTTTACATATTGCAATCTAATGGCAAATTTACACTGCAATCTAACCATGTTTAGTCAGAGGTTAGTCCAATGGGAACTGGATTCAGTGGGGCTTAGCTTACTCCCAAGTAAATGGGGTCAGGATGGCCTAAGCTGGATCGTGCCAGTAGCTTTGCCACTTCAGAGTAATTTAATTCCAAAGCGAAGCTAACATTAACAAAGCTGTTTACACTGAACTACAACACATTTGAAGTGACTAAACATCATAGCCACATGAAAACAGCAAATGAGGCAAACTATAAAAATTACAAAAGCAAAGCACAAATGTCAAGAGATTTTGCTTTTTGAAAGATCTAAATATTAAAATGTTATGCCCTGCAGCAGAAAAGAATGTATGACCTTGCCGAGGCTTTGCTTCCTTTGTGTATATATTCTGCTCACAAAAACTTTATTAACTTGATACTAGACCATATATTCTACCAAGGCAAACTACTGGAAGTAAGTTAATATGCAGCATATAAATTGCAATGTATATGCCATTAATTTTCAGTATCAACTACTTTTACACAAAATTATATATAATTTACACATATATCCCCTCCTTACTAAATCACCAATATACAAACACCCAGAGGTGTGCATAGGGTCCCTTGTGCCCTTGCCAAGCAGCTGTATCAACGCCCTCCCCTGAAAAAAATAGCCTTATCGCAATACCGCATTAGAAATTACTAGATTTCACATGACTGAAGTACTCAAAATGTCTGGACTGAGGGTGAGGCGAGGCAAGGAAGTTCCTTATAAGTCCTATTGAGTTTAGTGGGGGGTTTACTCCCAGGTACCCTTAATTAAAAAGGCAGAAAAAAATGGCATACAGCACATGGGAGGGAAAACAGCACTTGTGCAGACCATGCATACAGTTTTCTGTGTAAAAAGTGTACAATATTATACATTATTGGCCATGGGTGGAGTATCCTGTTTTCTCTCCTCAACACTCAAAGACATTTAGGTCTACACATACACTGCACATACTCATTTTGTTTCATTCGTGTGTATAGAGTTTAGAATCTATAACTATCTCAGTCACCTTTTAAATTTTAAAGCAGTTTTCCTCATCTGCTTTTGATATTCACTTTTCCACTTTTTTGAATCTTATGACATAATGGAAAGTGGAAGTGGAAGCAGCTCAGGCAAGACTAATGTAAGACGATACAGATATGAAATCAAAATGACTGCAGGTTTTATTCAGATTGAGGGGTTGGGGAGAAACCCTGCTCCAGGAAGCCTAATTGGGAGGGAGGATTGGTTTCTCTGTATATAATATAAATGTAAGAATGTTATCAAACAGCCCCCACTGGAGGTTTGCAGTGCCACATCACAGACCTGGATTTGAATGAAGTCAGGGCAGGATAGAGGAGCAAATGTGAAGGCAGGCTGCACAACAGCAGCATGGGAGTGAGGAAGGGAGTCACACTGAGAGGCAGAAAGCAGTGGTTTAAAGTGGTGGAAGTTTGAGTAAAGCAGAGATGGAGGAAACTGGGAAGAAAATGGTAACTTTAAACACCAGCAGAAATTTTAGTAAATTAGGGGTGGAAGGTTTAAAGCAGCCACTCCCCCCTACCCCTTTCAGTGTTTTCTCCCTTCTTGTTATCCTGAAACTTATCCCTTTTGCATTCCTCAACTGCCTCATTTGAGAGAGAGAAAGGATGTGGAGTCCTCAAATATTCCATAGTACTTTTTTGCAATGTATTTCACTCCTGGTTCTGCATGAAGTTCCAGATTTGATGTAGCAACTTAGAACAGATATTTTATTAGCAAGCACCCAAAATATACACAGCATCCATCAACTGAGTTTAACCTTCTCAAACTCAACAAGCTAACTCACAAGATTCTGCTCATATTAAAAATAGAAATGTGATGAAATTAGAACAGCCAGCCTAAAGGTTCAAGAGGCCCTACTCCTTGGACCAGAAACTAAGAAACAAAAATCTTTGCATTAAGACTCTTTTGAGATGGACATCTCTTCTATTTTGGTGGAAAGCTTACGAGTATGCTATTTATAAAATACTTTTTCTTTCAGCACCACTTTCACTTACTGCATCAGAAGGAGATTCCCAATCTAGATAAATATTGAAACTAAGTAACAAAGGAGTCAACTTCCCATTCACTTGCCATTCATATATTTTCCAGGGAAACAAGAGGAGAAAACAGAAAAGAAAAAGTCAAACCAGGAAAATACTGTAATTATCTTAAGCACCGGTATTTGACGGTAGCAGGAAGGATTATGTTAAATGCCAAAGATAATGCTCGAGAGTAACTCCTACCTTTAGAAATTCCTCCCATGCATCCCCGGTTGCAAAAATGTAGAAAGCATTTCTTTATAAATGTAGAATGTATTTACACGTTCTCTCTTTTCTGAGCTAAAATTTCAAATATGTTTTTGAAATAAACCAGGTATGTTTTAGACGTATCTCTTTGTAAGTAAAAGTAGCTAATTGTTTCTGACATGTCATTTACGTATGATTGAAAAGCTGCAGAAGGCGTTCACCATGGAGTTCACCACTGCAGCGATCTTGCAGAAAAAATTGGGGGGAGGCACGGGCATGGGGGTGAAGATGAGAGCAGGTGTACAGTGGGACTGCCTAGGAGAAAGGGTTTTTCAGAGATGGGAGTTGGGATGGTGAAAAGCAAGCTTTAGCAGTTGCATGGGCTTGGGACGGGCTGCCTACAAAAGAGATGCTAAACTGGAGAACCTGAGAGTTCCTTGTGTGGAACTGCAATTGACAGATCCTGTATCATAGGATCCAACTCCTAGGGACCGAGGGGTCTTCTCCAAGTTTCCACACCCCTGTCCTGTGTAGTCACGAGGGTGCTCCCCCATCCTCCATTAATTTAGGGGGCGTGTCTGCACCTGGCAAGTTTTTCCATTTTCAGAAAAAGAAAATAGGGCAGGGGGGAGAATAATAATAATAATTTATTACTTATACCCCGCCCATCTGGCTGGGTTTCCCCAGCCACTCTGGGCGGCTTCCAACAAAACACTAAAATACAATAACCTATGCAAATGCAAAGCCGGCTGTTCTTTTCTTTCTTTTTCTTAAAATTCAATCATTGTACTTGGAAGTTCTTCAGCTGCTTCATAAGCACTCAAAAGTTATGTTATCCACCCTGTTGTGCTATTTTTAAGCAGCACCTCAGAACAGAGGACGGACGGCACCCTCATAACCACGCCTACTGAGAAGACTTGAGTTCAGAGGCGCTTACTCGCAGGTAAGCGGCATTACGGCTGTCCCCTAGGCGGGAGCCCTTTTCCCGCCTCCGCCGCTTGGCGCGAGAAGCGAAGGAGCTAAACGCGCACGGCGCTTCTCCTAAATGTCTGTTAAAAATTGAACGGCCTTCTGGGTTCCCCATTGGATCGTTTTTCCTTGCCGCGTCATCCCGCGTTCTCCAATCAGAATCCACCGCGCGTCGTTTTAAAAAGTAAATCTGATAAAACGTTGTGCCATATTTATGCTTCCGCGGAAACCATTCAGAAGTAGTCCCCACACAGCCCGCTCCCCCCCCCCCGCCTCCCAAAAACCTCAGTTCAGTGTGGGAGTGGTGGTGGGGTAAAGAACATTATTATATTTTACCGTTATTCCAGGGCAGGGGACAACTAAGTTAAAAGAAAAGGCGGCAAAGTTTTGCGTGGCGGAGAGATACAGACCTGGAGTGAGGAGAAATTTACGCCGGCACTACGGAAGTGACGACGTCAGAGCGGGGATTTGAATTAAATGAGGAGTTAGGCGCTCGCGCGCGTGCGAGTTTGTTACTCGGTTAGGTCTGTTAGGGGGGAGAGAAGGGGAGCGTGAGAGGGTCCTGCGTATCCTCGTGGCGGAGGACGCGCGCGCAGGTAAGAGACGTTCAGCCCGTGTGGGGACCTGGGGGGGGGGGACCCAGACGCTTATTGCGGGCGCGGGGGGAGAAAGAGAAGTTGGCAATGGGGGAAAGACCATCCGACGGCCGGCGGTGCTAAGGCTTGCTTGGGGGCCGTTCTCTTGGGGCCGAGCGGTTGCGCCAGCAAAGCGAGTGAGTTGGTCCAACGGCCTCTTTTTTTAAAAAAAAACGTCCCTCTCTGTGTTGTGCGTAGGAGAGAGAGAAACGTTGGGGAAAATGAGGGTGTCATTGAGGGGAATCAGTGAAATTTGGCAGGTATTAGTTTCCCCTTAGACTGAGCCTTCACAGCCAGGGCCGGATTTAGGTTTGATGAGGCCTTAAGCTACTGACAATAATGGGGCCCTTTATATGTCCAACTGTCCTTTGTCAACAACAAATTGCCGCTGTTTTTTTGTGTTGGAATATATGCTACATGGTAATTTATGGACCTAATAGGTATCTAAAGCCGTTTGCCACTGTTGCTGTATATAGGTTGTATTTTATTTGTTTTTTTATCTTATATTTTGGAAATGCACATCCAGGTTTTTTTCCTTTAATTTTTTGGGGGCCCCCAAGAGAGTGGGACCCTAAACCATAGCTTGTTTAGCTTATACGTAAATCCGGCACTGTTCACAGCACAGGCCTGGCTAACTTGGTGGCGAGAGCTGCGAATAGGTGGTTTCCCCTCCTATTAGACCACTGTTTTGTGAGGAACGGGGGCATCTCCACAAGACTGGTCGCGAGTTGTGTTTGAAATGCGCGCCTTTCTCGCCTTTCCGGAGCGCGCTGCATCCACAGAGTATCTCTCTTATGGAAAATCGGGTTCCAGCAAAATGCTGCAGGGTGGCTTTGTACAGAATAAATATTCGTAGTCGGACTACAACTCCCATCAGCCTCAGCCAGCATGGGCTGACATGATGGGAGTTGTAGTACAGTAGAACAGTTTGGGGAGGGGGCACTTCGTTGGCTACATCTGATTTACCTTGTTTGATTGTATCTTTTGGGAACAATTGCATAACTGAGTTGGCAATCCCAGCATACCTGACTTTTCAATGTCTTTGTTGCTTATTCTGCTGAAACTTTTTTGCTTCATGTAATTCTGTTGAGACCATTTTAAATTAAATGAGCTTTCTACAGAACATGGTATTTCTACTTTAAAAAAGGTGCCACCTGCCTCTTTGCTGTGGTACTGTATAAAAATATTGTAACTATGTTGGTATCCATACCACACATTAATGTATCTACAGTTACCATCCTAAAGTTTCTGGGGTTTTTTTTAAAAACGAAAATGTTTCTGAAGGAAATGTACTTGTTAGTAAACCAATCACATGAGGTGGAAACATGGAACAAAATAGTTGCAAAGCCAGACTATTCTTCCAGTTGTGTATGCAGATGAAGCTGTTTCACAAAAAGCAGCAGCAACTGCAATATTCAAATATGTATACATAATGCCTGTAGGCTTGTTCACATATAACCATGAACACAATAACAGGTGTCTCATTGTAAGTACAACTGTTTGTGTGAAAGTGTAGTTGCTGATTTGTACAGCTCCTCTATTGTGTATACAGATTGTAAACGTTATTGCTTTGACAGTACTGTATGGGGTAGACAGTAAAATAGATGCATTTATATATCTGTATAGTACAGTACCTGGAAATCAGTTAGTGATTCACATGAGGAGGAGATGTGGTTTCAGTGTCCTATGGATTCAAGATAAACTGCTCATGTACATGACAGACTTTCTCTGACAAATTATTGGAATTGATTAAGAGGACTAGAACAACTTTATATGTAGAATGATTAAGAGCATTGTTAGTGGATTATTGCATACATACTACAAATAGGCCAGTTGCTATGCAAAAGAATAAATTTAGTCTCATCAGAAATTACAATATTAAAAACTGTTGGGGGGCAATTCCAGTCTCCCAGGACATTGTAAATGAGAATAAACTGGCTATCCTGTAATAAGGACACTTTATTCAGACTTGCAATGTGAAACTATATATCAAGAGTTTCTTTTTTTCACTTGTGGGCTAAAGTAAGGCAAAGATTTTTTTTTATTTATTAATTTAAATGAAGTTCCTAAGATGGTATACAATCAGTGTTAGAAACTCAGATATATTTTTTTGGCAAGACAGCTCAAAGTCTTATTTTTCAAACAATGGGCTGTGATTATCAGTTAAACATCTGGATAGTTCAGATGACAACCTTGAGCTTTGAGAACTTGAAGAAGAAAAGTCCACATGTATATTGGCTTATTCCAACCTCTTTTTCTTAATGGTAACTGCTCCTGCTCAGGCTGCAGTCTGACAAGCATTTTGTTTCCAGAAATTCATTCCCGATTGTTTAGATAAAATATAACCAATGGAATTCTACAGGATGGAGTGTTACTGTATGAAAACAGTCTAGATCCAATGATCCCCAGACATGCACCTCCAGATGGTGGAGATGCCTAGTGCCTGGTTAATTTTTAGCACTGTATACAATTCATAATAAAAACAGTAGAACATCCATCATTAAACTAGCAATGACACATCTTATAACTCAGCAACAGTAGGAGCAGTTGACCTCCAAAGGCCAAGCAGAGTAAATGACATAAAGACACCAGCAAAGAGGACCAACGTATTTCTAGTGGAAGGCAATTCTGTAATCGGGGAACCATAACATGAGTCCCTTCCAGAAGCAGGATGCTGGAAACCACAGAATGGGATGGTTCTGTTGTTCTCAGGTCCCGTTTGTGGGTTTCCCACAGGCATCTGGGTAGCCACTGTGAGAACAGGATGCTAGATTAGGTTGTCAATAGGCCTGAAGGCCTGACCCAGCAGGCTCTTCTTAAGGTCTTGTTGTTTGAGTCTTGGTTTTAAATAGAACTATAAGAAGGACCTTTCTGTCAGATCTCAAAGCACAGGCTGGAATATAATGGGGAAAGGTGCTCTTTTAAGTATCCAGGCCATGCTGGCAAACAAGTAACCAGCAAAACTGTTTCAATAGTGCTGTCACAATATTGTATCTACCGTAGTTTTGCTACTGAATAGCGAGGTGGGAGCATTTTTGCACCAATTGGAACTTCTGAACTGGCTTCAAGGGCAGCTCTATGTAAACATATTGTAGTACTAAATGAAATGGTAACAAAACATACAAGTTAATTGGTATACAAATGTCAGGATGTCTATTATTCACAACTGATTCTGTGAACTATCATTGTTATTTATGTAATTTTCACTGTCTCTATTTTCCCTGCATTCTCTCTGGCCTTTCTGGTTACATTATACCCATCCACCCCAACAGCACCCATGTGTGCAATATTTTGACAGTTGAGGATCTCACTCTGTGCATCTGATGAAGTGCACTGTATTCCATGAAAGCTAATGCCATAATACATTCATTAATTTTTAAGATGTCTTGTTCAAATTACTTGTACACCTATGACTTTGATCATGTTACTGAGAAATTAGTTTAAATTTTTTTTAGGAGCTAGTGTTAATGAGCAGCAAAACAGTATACGTGTACAAATAGTACACTTGTATGTGTCTCCTGTATTATATAATGTAATTTGCATTATATGTTGTAGCTATAGACCTGATAAAGGGCTTTTACATACAGTTTCATGATAATTGGGTTTAAGAAAAGTGTAAGAAAATTGTAATTCTCTTGGTTTATTGTCTGACTAGAAAGGTGCTCATCATATATTGTAATTAGGTAAAGTTTTATTGATTTCTCAATATTCAATCCTTACAGGTAGGAATTACAGATGAGAAAATGCCACTTTTTGGGAAAATTGTTGTCATTAAAAAGAATGGGAGTGATGGAACTCATTTTCCGCTGACTAGAAACTCTTGTTTGTTTGGAAGGTAAGACTTATTTATTGGAAGGTATTTTGAAATACAGCTTTTGAATGTTTAATTGTCTGAACTGTTCTTTTCACAAAGTGAAACAGTAAAATCTTCGCTACAGGAAACTCCCATTTACACGGAGGTTACGTTCCAAGGCACCACATATTTAAGTGAAATGTATATTGGGGCACCATTGAAAAAGCCTGTAAACACCCATTAAACCTCTAGAAATGCCTGAAAAAAAGCCAAAAATCTACCCAACTCCACAGTCATTCTCCCAATCTACTTTCTTAAACTCTCAACTCTCCATAGGCATAAAAGGCTCCGGGTACTGCACTTGCAAAGGCTAGACACCATTTTTGCTGTTTTCGCTCTTTTAGGGCCGTATTTGCCCCTTTTTGTGCCCTTTCTGGGGATGTGTGTGTGCCTGCTTGCTTAAGATGTCAATTAAATTGTCAACATGCCTAAGCCCTGCATCAATGTGCACATTTTAGGTTTGCACACTGATGTAAATTGGACCTTTTTGAGAGCTAGTAGATAGGAAATTGTCTTTACTTTTGGGTTTAAATTTAATTTTTCTTCACAGTTTTGAAACTCAAGTGAAGCTATAATATTTTTGTGGGCAAAAGTTGTTAATAGCATGCTTTCAGTGGGTCAAATGAGAGGAGCAACATCCACTTGCTTTTGGATATATAAGCATCTATGATGTTCTCGAATTAATGTTTCGCTTGTCTGCTTCAAGTTCACTATACATAAAAGTCAATAGAGAAAACACTTTTTCAACTCTAGAGAAATTTTTGAAGTGTACAACCTGCTCTGAAAGGTTGAACTTTATTAACTCCAATAGTTATTCAGCCTTTCTGTTTTACATAAGCAAGCGATATCGGCAACATTATGTTTATCATTTCATATCTTTGGAGGGTTTTATTGGGTGCAGGTGTTGCTCTGATTTAGAGTATCTTTTCTCCAAGTATCTATGTGAATAGGAATCAGTGACCAAGTGCATATTTAATGAAGGCAGGGGAAAGTTTATGGCAGAGAGAGGTAGCCAACCCATAGCCTGTGAGCCATATATAGTTCCCCAGAAAGTTTTTTGTGCCCTGCCCTTGTAACCTTCCAATTTGTCCATTTAAAAAATACTATTTCTTCATCGACCAGTTCTACAGGTCCCCTGTTCTGATCCATAAAATGCATTCTTTCTTATGTATATATTTATATTTTACAGAATTTAATAAATAACAACAGCTTATCAAAAAAGGATTTTAAATAGTGTTGATAGAATATAAAAGCTTTTTGAAGGCAGCTTGCGAACTGCAATTCTAGCCATGGACACATTTACACTTTGGGCATGCTTGCTTTGGCATGTAGATATTATGGTTTACCCTGGACCAGTGTGGCTCTAGACCCTGAATTGATTAGCCATCTCTGGTTTATGGCATGCCAACAGTAAACATTAGTGGTTTTTTCAGTTAAAACAAGTTCAGTTTTCATAATACTACATAGTTTGTCTTTATAATTTTTCTAATATTTGAATAGTAGCATTATGGCATTTTTAATATAAAAAACCCCTTTATCTCTGCGTAATATACAAATGTTAATCTGAAAACTGCATGATTATATTTAAAGGAAAAGAGAGTGTGACATCAGAATTCAGCTGCCTCAGGTTTCCAAAGAACATTGTAAAATCGAAGTCAATGAAAATAAGGAGGTATGCTTTCTTATTTTTTTGTATTGATTTGTTGAGTGTCTCTTGGACCTTTCTTAATTGACTGAGCTGAATATTTTTAAATCTTTTTTTAGGCAACTTTGTTTAACTTAAGTCCTGCAAACCCAACAGAACTCAATGGAAATATTTTTCAGCAGCCTACGTACTTAAAGCATGGAGATGTATTCACTATTATTGATCGTTCTTTCAGGTAGGTAACAATGCTATACACAGCTATGGATCTACTTAAATAAAATTACTCTTGTCACGTTGCCTAGGTTGGGTCAAGTCATTGGAATTTTTAATGAGTTTATTTTATGTTCAGGCAACTCCTTTGTGCAGAGGTTGCATTTTGAGTCATATTGTGTGTAAGCCCATTCCATCCCCTTCTGGGTCAGAAAATGGCATGCATGGAAGGCCACACATCAATTGGACGCATGCAAAATGGTCACCACCTGTATTTCACTACTTTTATATACTGCTTGATTGTAGTAAAGCCTCTAAGCGGTTATAAAAAAGAATATGTTAAAATTATCAGTACAAGACAGTTAAAAACAGGTATTTAAAAGCATTAAAAAGATAATTAAAATCATCAGTAAACAAAGGGAGATTAAAATGCATTGCATCATTCAACTTGTCTGCGTAGGCTAGCCTAAATATGTTTTAAGCAGGCATTGAAAATACTACAGTCAAGACTCCTATCTGATATTAGTAGGTAGAGAGTTACAAAGTGTAGGTGCTGCAACACCAAGAAATTGTGGTTTTGTAACTGCGGAATGAGTATTACGTACGTTGTGCTGTGTCAGTTCTGCCGATAGAAGTGGTTGATGGGGAGTATATGGGGTAAAGTGATGCCACAGGTAAAGTGGTCCAAAACTGTTATGGGTTTGTATACTAATAGTGACACCATGAACTTAGCCTGGTAACAAACTGGCAGCCAGTGTAGATATCTGAGCAGAGGTGTTATATGTTGATAGGATCCCAATCATTTCAGCAACTGTATTGCAGCATTCTGCATTAACTGCGGTTTCTGGGTCAGTAAAAGTGAAACTTACTTACAGTGCATTGCAGTAATCCAGCTTTGAAATCATTAATGCATGAACTACTGAGGTTACCTGGGCTTCCATTGACAAAGCTGGATCCAAAAGCACCCCCAAATTGCATACCAGCTAATTCAGGTGAAGTGTAACCCCATCCATGGCACGTAATTGATCAGTTTATTGCACATGGGATCCAGACACCTATAGTGCCTCCACCTTGGCAGGATTCAACCTCAGCTTATTTTCCCTCATCTGTCCCACCACTGTGTCCGGGCACAGGTCCAGGCTCCATGTGGCTTCTGGTGGCTTTGTATAGATTTTAAATAGCACTGGGGGATACAATTGTACCCAGAGGTACTCCATAACATAACTGTCAGAGATTCATAAAGCACTCTTCCGGTGCTGTTCTCAGGACTGCAGGAATGGAAGCCCAGTAACACAGTGATACCAGTGTCCATTCCACTGAGTCAGTTCAGGAGGATACTACGGGAAATGGTATTGAAAGCTGCACAAGAGTCAAGAAGCAAGAGCAACGTCACAGTCCCCTTGTCCTGCTCTCTGTAAAGGTCAGGTCTCAGGCAGCCAAAACTGACTGTTTCATAGCCAAGCCTGATCCCAGAACTCATCTCCTTTATTCACCTCCCTGACTGCTTCTCAATTTGTTGCTACTTACACTTCTTGTTTGGCTCTATGACTGTTAAGGCTGGTGCTTTCTTTGCATTATCCAGCCCAAAGAGTTTTCAACAACTGGTTTGCAGCCAGGGTATTTAGCTCATCAGTGGGATAAACAAATCAATATTAAGCCTACCTAATACCTTTAAACAGGTTTGAATATCCACCTTCATTACTTCCACGGAAGAGGAGTTCCAGGTCTCAAGAGAATGAAACATTACAGGTAAATTCATGAATACAATGAAATGCACCTTTGCATTTTGCTGGACTGAATGAAATATGTAGCTATAGGTTTCCATATTCCCGATCTCCTTAAGTGGGTTTTTTACCTGCAGATGTAGGGTCTCCCTTTTTTATGTGTGGATGGCAACTGTATTCACAGAAACGTTTTAATGCCAGCACTCTTCTCTCCAAAGTAATATATTACTGAGAATGTATGCTTTTAATAGATGTTTTGGAAGCATTCTTTTAACAGCACATTTTCATATCATATTTTTTTAATGATTATGCAAGAACAACTGTATTCAAAGATGATAGATTATTTTCAAGATAGCTGTTACTCCTAGTTTAGGGGGTGAAGATAAATAAACAGCTGAAGCTTTTTCTTAAGAATAAATGGAACTAGGCTAGAGGTGGGGGGTTCTAGTGAAATCTACTCAGTTAAATTATTCGATACCATATAAATATTTACTTCAAAAATAAACCAATTAATACTTTCCATAGGCACAATTTTGTGAACTTCTAAAACAAATAAAACATTCATTGATCTGATACATTGTTTACAAATTTACAGGTT
Source organism: Podarcis raffonei (assembly GCF_027172205.1). Lineage (NCBI taxonomy): Eukaryota > Metazoa > Chordata > Lepidosauria > Squamata > Lacertidae > Podarcis > Podarcis raffonei. The sequence goes on along the minus strand of NC_070606.1, from coordinate 44,182,743 downwards.
CTTCATATTCTGCAGGAAGAACAGGAGGAGTTGTTGCACTGTCGGAATTCAGAATCTAAAAGTCCTCAGATTTCTGGTTGGTAGTCATTTTAGCTTATTTACCACTGTTAGGCCTTGAATGGCAAGAAAATGTAAAGCTACATAAACAGATACATAGTAGTTGAAATCAAAGCATTTACTGGGATTCTGCTGTAGGAGGGAACAGATGAAGCAAGATTTGGTGAATTAGTTTCTCCTGTAGGGATGAATGTAATCCTTGATATGGGTTGTCTCCACCCATCTCTTCAGTAGCAGGAAGCAAAATATTTTAGAGAATACACCTTGTAGGCTGAAAAAACCCCTTCCAGTTCTATTTCCTGCCAGTTCCACTGCAGGTTGTATTGCCAGCTGCTCCAGGCATGGCAAAAGAGAAGAAGCGGGAACTGATATTCAGACAGCCACTTTTTTTGTTTGCTCTGGATTATGATTAGAGTTCACAAGTAGATAAATCTTAAATTTATATTACAGATTATGCTGATGTTTGTCAATGTACTTTTTTACACACACAAACACAGAGAGAGAGAGAGAGAGAGAGAGAGAGAGTGTCTATTGCATACACGGATAAGTTTTAAGAGTCCATTCACTATGGGCATGCTATTCTCAGTATCGGTTGCAAAGTAGGTTCATATGAGTGCATTTGTGAATGTCTGAGCTGTATGTTCAGGACTTTTATGTTAAATCTTATTTTCTATGTAGAAGCAGGTGTTGTTGATTTTACTTAATTCCTCAAAAATATATTTGCCCTATGATCAGAACCTTAACTGACTGTAGAATTTGGTAACACTGTTTCATCTAACTCAAGCATTATACCAAAAATAGAAATACTTTTAAAGAACACATTGTTTAAAAATGTATTCTTTTAAAAATCTCTTCTTAGAAAAGAAACTTGACTGGGAAAATCGGAATACTAATGAAAGTGACAAGACAAAAATTCAAGAATTTATTACTGGACAGTATGGCACACCCCAATCTACATACAAAACCTTCAGTTCAGAAAGGAAAAATGAAATGTCTCCTTTTAGCGAACTTTATGAATTAGTGAAGCACGAACCTGATACAAAAATAGCAGAGAAAGATATTAGCAATGAAACATTTCTGCAGTCAAAAGAAGAACACTTAGCCAGAAAAGATGGTAATGATACCTTGGAAGAAGCTGCATCTCAGATACCACACAGGATATCTGAAACTGGTCAAACTAAGAAGACTGAAGGTGTAATTTGGAATGAATTTGAACATTCTCATTATATTAAAAGTCAAGAAATAAACAGTGTGATATCAAATCTAAGATCCGTTGAAAGGAACAGATCCAAAAGATCATCTTTGGGTCTTCAAGGTTATGCTGCAGAACGGAAGCAAGAAAGTGAAGGCACCAATCAGTTAAATTTCCAGAAAGCAGAAGAGAATGAACTAGATGGAACTGAAGGGATTAAAAATGCAAGTAATGATACAAATCTAACAGCAAGTAGACAAAGTGCAAAGTATTTCCATGAATCATGTTCCATAGTATCATTGGAACCTGCAGATAGAGCAGGGCACCCTGAAAAGTCAGAAGAAGAGCCAACAAAGACAGCTGATGTGGAAATCAAAGCTAACTTAACAGATACTTGCAGATCGGTTGAAAGCATTTTGTCCATACCAAAGTCTAATAAAGAGAGTTTTCAAACTTATTCTAGTCCACGTTCTAGAAAATCTAGACGTTCTTCAAAATCTAGAATGCAACAGGTAGATTCATTGATTGAACTGAAGAATTCCACAGAAACCTCTTCTGAAATTGAAGAGTGCTCAATGAATGTTAGTGCAACGAAGCCTGATTTTGTTGCCTCGACAGAAAAGTTTTTTAAAATAAAAGGCAAGAATGAAGTGCTGGCCATAGAACCAATGCAAACTCTGAAAGCAACAAATGAGATTTCTATGAACAACACACAAAAAGATAGAAACTCTGGAATGATTGCCTATTCATTTCGCTGTCGTAACAGTAAAAGCCCCCGGAGGAGCATTAAGCAAAATGAAGACTTTTTAAATGGGCATTTTTCTACAGAGCAGATGCATATCAATTCAGAGGAGTCATTAGAAGTTCCTGTAGATACTTCTGGAACAGGTTGCATGTGCACACCTAACCAGCCACCTGAAAAAGAGGGAAACTGGCTCCAGGAGGAGGATGATAAAATAAAAGAACCAACGATGAAGGCCCACAACCAGAGTTTTGATAACAAACACTATATACCAGGTCATGAAAGTAATGTACCAGTGCCAGCAGAGGGTGAGACTGCTTCAGAACTGAATGTGACAAGCGCATTTACTATAAAAAGAAAGTCAGGTAAGTACTTGCAGTACAAGCCTAAGACTATCATTTTGAGATTGTTTCAGAAACTTGTCGTGACTTTTTCTTGAACTTGTAATTTTGCTCTCTTTATGTAATTTTATTCGAAGTCTGTTGGTTATTCTATTTATAAAACTTGTATGAATACCAAAGGAATTTGGTTACTACGATTAAGAGAAGTACAGTGCATAAAAATAACCCCAACAGATTTTTTTCTCTCTCTCTCTCTCTCTATATCTATCTTTTATTTTGCTTTAAACAGGTACATATAGACAACCAACATTACAAAGGAAAATTCCTTAATAGTAATGAAGAAGAAAAAACTACAAAAACTCAATTTTTATCTCTTACTAGTTCTGTTTTTAAAATCTTACTTTAACAGAAAGTATCCTTACTATTTTGATACTGAAGTGTTATCATACACTCATTTTCTGACACTATCAGTCTTGTATTTAGGTCCAAGAGACCTCTTTAAGGGCATACTGGGGGCGGGGGATGATTTGCTTCAAAGTGACTATGGTTTAAAAGAAAAAATAGGTTTCTGTTGGTATCACATTCCAAAAGAAGGCAATTGGGCCGGATCTGTCCCCTGGGCCTTAGTTTGCCAATCCATGCCCTAGACTAAAAGTTAATCAGGGGGGTCCAAAAGACCTGCAATCTTTTGTGACAGGTTTTTGTATGCACAGAAAAAATCTCCAGTGCTCTTGAATTGGTGCAAATACATAAAAGATGAAATTTTAGTTATCACTCCAGAAAACAATGAATTAACAATAAATAATATTCAAATTATACTGACACTCAGTATGTAGTAACCAATTCGCAGAAGAAAAAAATCTTTTTCATCACTTAACTGTATCTTCTTGGTCATTATATCAGTTTCTGTGGTGTTCCTTATTTTAGCCAACTACAAGTTTGAATAGGATATCTCATTCTCCATTTGGTTCCAATAATAATATTTGTTTATTATTATTGTTTATTAGCAAGTTTCATGTCAGCTTAAAGTATTTCACACTTTAAAAGTATTTCATATAACCTAAAGCATTGTCATTGCAGGTAAACGTACAAAATACCTCAATATCAAGGCAATTTGAAAACTTAACTTTTTACATGTTTTTGGACAAATCCAATAGATTTCATTAATTAGTCTATCCCTGCTATCAAGTAATCCTGCTTATTTAACATAGTAAACAAAAATCAACAACAGCCTACCTTTACATTCTGAAACCCCCAAACCTCTTGCCGATCATGAGGTCAGCAGTTTGAATCAGTGCTACGGGGTGAGCTCCCATTGCTCTATCTCAGCTCCTGCCAACCTAGCAGTTCAAAAGCATACAAGCGCGAGTAGTTAAATAGGTACCACTGCAGTGGGAAGGTAAATGGCATTTCCATGCTCTCTGGCTTCCGTCATGGTGTACCATTGCACCAGAAGTGGTTTAGCCATGCTGGCCACATGACCTGGAAAAGTTGTCTGCAGACAAATGCTGGCCCCCTCGGCATGAAAGCGGAGATGAGCGTTGTACCCCATAGTTGAAGTCAACTGGACTTAACTGTCCAGGGGTCCTTTACTTTTACCTTTTACTCCCTTTGTGATTGGAGCTACATATTTATGTTGGAATTCAGAATAACTTTCTTCTGTCTTTCTTTTAGATAAATTACCTAAAATGAATCAACCTTCTGATTAGCTTTGTAAGTTGGTATATTGAATTTGGTATGTTTTGCTCTTTTGTAGAAGTTAAGAAATCACCTAAAAAGCGGAAGGACGAAGAACCTGACATATTAATTCAGCCTCTTGGAAAGAGAAAGAGGGTGTCCTTTGGTGGGCACTTGAGTCCTGAACTGTTTGATAAACGCTTACCTCCAAACTCACCACTTAAAAGAGGTGCAACTCCAGCACGACTGAGCTTGCCATTTGGAAACTCGCCTCGAGCGGTTTTGAAATTTAGACAATCTCGAATCAAGGTAAATAATTTTCCTTACTGAAATGCCTCAAAAGCACCCAGATCAAGTCTTCTGCTTCTCATTCTTCCTGTGTGTGTGTTTTTCTAACAATCCTGTACATGCATACTTAGATATAAGTCCCATTGGGTGAAATCCAACATTGTGTAAGAAAACTCCTTCCCCTGTTGCTCTGTATGCCCCCCCGTACCAAATCTCCAGAGGGTCCAAACACTTTGAAGCAGGATTGGTGGACACATGAGAGCTGGGGTGCAGGGAAGAAGGTCCCCTTGAGAGTAAATTTGTTCTAATGCCACAATATAATTGGATATTATCCATTCCTTCCAATGGGGCTTACAAGTAGGGTAAATGAAGTGTCCTTGAGACAGCTTTATGATCTTGAATGCAGGGAAATATTATTTCCAGTGTGGGTTGAGCAAGTTCCAGTTGCTTGACCATTTGCTTCAGAGGTATTGCTCCCTGACAAATGCTAGCGAAGGAAGACTTGTTTCCACCATGGGATGAGTGGGGTCTAGCCCCACTCCCTTGTTTTCACCTGCTGTACAATAACTCTCTTGAGAACTGGCATTTTTATTAAAAGTTGGATTATGAGTAAAAATAAATAAAATTGCAGCAAGGGACAACATGACTCCATCGTGGGTTGGAGCAAGTAGTTTGATGTTACTGTTCTGTATTGTGGTTTTTCTATTTAGTAGTTGTAGTGATTGTATTTCGTTTTATCATGTTGTGTGCTGTCCTGTGCTTCGTTTGAGGAAGGCCTCTCAAAGAGAAGTGTTTTATCTTATTTAAAAGAAATGAGCAGAAAAGATGTCTACTTGAATGAATGCAGTCCATTCTCACTGAATAAAAGTTCTTAATTTTGGCTTGCCAGTGCCCTTTAAAAAAGAAGGAGGATAGCTCTCTTTTACGGAGAAGGGCTAGGGCAGGTTTGAGGAACCTCTGGCTTGCAGGCCAATCTTGGCTTGACAGGCTTCCCCATTGGCCCACAAGTGAGGGAGGCAGTTGGCCAAACCAGCTTGAGTCGCTTCCGAAGCACCCAACAATCAGCTGGTTGTTGGGAGCCTTTGAAGCAGTGCACAAAGCAGGAACCCAGTGGCTGATGCAAAGCGAAGATGTTCCTACTTGGTTCAGGTGTCGTGTCCCTCCTTTCATTTCAGCAACTGGATTTACAAAGAAACAACTATTGAAATGATGTGGAAAAACACGTTGCTTTTAACAGTGCCTTGCTGCCTGCTAGTGCCTTGAAGTCTTAAATTTGGGGTTTCAGAGCACCAAATCCCTTGACATCATTTGTGATTTCAGCAGGAGGATGGCCCCGCACACTTGTAAAATTTGGCCTACTAGACTGGCCTGTGGATCCACAAAGGTTCCTTTTCTCTGGGCTAGGACATGATGTGTGTCTGTGTGGTTTCTTCCTAGGCCTCTTCATGTGTCTGGCCTTCCAGATTTTGGTGGATTATAGCTCTCATCATCATTAACCATTGGCTCTACTCACTGGAGCTGATAAGAGTTAGGCCAGAAGTCGCCAAACTTTGAACCAGTGAGCACATCTTAAATTTGGAGAAAGTGCTGTTCTTGCTAATCACAAAATGGCTGCTGCGGGTTGGCTTTTTATTATAAAATGGCTGCTAAGTCTAAAAGTATGGAAAAAGAGACATAATTATAGAATGATGCAGACATGCCATCCCATTAGTGAAGAAATGAGCACATGCACCAACCACTACTGCATTCTCTCCCAGGAAGAAGCTCTTTATACTTTAATCCTGGCATCCAGTGACATGTGGACATGTTCATAGGTGTAGCTGGCTAAGTGCAAACAAACTGAGCAAGAAGAGCAAGCTATTTCTTATTGTGGATTTTTGATGAGATAGTTACTGAGGTATTTCATGGGTGCCAAAGGGGGGGTTGGGTTGGTAAACCACTGCTACCTGCAGGACACCAAAAGGAGCACTTAACAGTTTGTGTGTCAAAGTATGTAGCTCTAACTTCGCATGCTTTTCTGTAGATAATAGGGGCGCGGTTGCCAATGTAGATGTCCAAAATAATTTGTCTTAACAAACCAGCTTGTACAAATGTTATAGTAAGGAGATGCACTTGAATGAAGTACCAGTTACAACTACTTAGTTCCTGGGCAACTACTGAAATCTGTAAGTGGATATTTATACTTCAAATTGTTATCCTGTACTTCTTTTAAGGATCTCAGGACAACATAGAGAACATTTTATCCATTCAACCACTGCAGTATGATACGGTTGTAAACCTAAGTGGTACACTAGATTCCCAAATTCAGGTCTCCTCAGTTTAAGTTCTGCTTATGTGCTATGCCACATTTGATATCTCATTAGAAGTTCTTTGTATTAACTTTTTTAAAAAATCCCTCTTCTTTCTCTACAGAGTTTCCCTGAAGGGGTTCAGCATGAGAATATTTCATCTAAGAATGCTGCCTCACCCTCAGCACGCAGGTCTCCAGTTGCCTCGCCCGCAGCACGCAAGTCTCCGGTTGCCTCGCCCACAGCACGCAAGTCTCCAGTTGCCTCGCCCGCAGCACGCAAGTCTCCGGTTGCCTCACCCTCAGCACGCAAGTCTCCAGTGGCCTCGCCCGCAGCACGCAAGTCTCTGGTTGCCTCGCCTGCAGCATGCAAGTCTCCGGTTGCCTCGCCCGCAGCACGCAAGTCTCCGGTTGCCTCGCCCGCAGCGCGCAAGTCTCCGGTTGCCTCGCCCGCAGCACGCAAGTCTCCGGTTGTCTCACCTGCAGCACGCAGGTCTCCGGTTGCCTCACCCTCAGCACGCAAGTCTCCAGTTGCCTCGCCCGCAGCACGCAAGTCTCTGGTTGCCTCGCCTGCAGCATGCAAGTCTCCGGTTGCCTCGCCCGCAGCACGCAAGTCTCCGGTTGCCTCGCCCGCAGCGCGCAAGTCTCCGGTTGCCTCGCCCGCAGCACGCAGGTCTCCGGTTGTCTCACCTGCAGCACGCAGGTCTCCGGTTGCCTCGCCTCCAGCACGCAGGTCTCCGGTTGCTTCGCCCCAAGCCACTTTTTCTTTTGATGCACCCCAAAGAAGAGGTCGCTTTTCAGTTTCTCATGTTACCAGCCCACCTTCAGAAGAACAGGATGCTCTTTCCAGTCAGATGAACGGAGATGAAGAGTTCACTGAAGTAAAGACATCTGGACCTACTGTTCAAGAATGCAAAGCTGCTCGTTCAACAAAGAGGAGCAAAAATGCTATTCCAAGAAGTTCTTTGTGCAGGAGAAGTGGAGTAATGGGTGTAATTCACTCTAAAAGGCAAAGTGGTGCTTCCAAAGCCAACTTGATAGGTTTGTCATTATTGCTTTGTTAGTGTCTTTTGATGTTCCACAAAACAATCAGATACAGTATATAGTATTATAAAAGACTGCAGGGTTTACCAGCCTTTTTGGATCAGTGGGCACAGTTTGAATTTTGATAGAGTGAGGGTGCCCATCACAAAATAGCTACTATGAGAGATGTGTGGCGTAACACAAAATGGCTACAATGAGGAGCATGGTCTAACACAGAATTAGAGAGAGAGCCACCCTCAAATCTTATGCTAACCATGGGAAGTCATTTAGGTCCTACTAATCCTGATTGTGGAGATCACACCAATGCTGTAATGGGACATTACTCAGTACCAGGAAAAATATACAAGGTGGTCACACCATACTCAATTTTATTTCACAAAAATTGCTCAAACTTGGGCCCCCAGCTGTTGTTGGCCTACAACTCCCATAATCCCTAGCTAGCAAGACCAATGGTCAGGGATGATGGGACCAAGTTTGAGAAACACTGGCTTAGAAGATACATGCACATTTTGTCCCCTATTTGTGGGAGGGCTAGACAGTTGTGGGTTTTTTAATTAAAAAAATAAAGCTTGGAATTGGCACATGTCCAGAGGTACCAATGAAAGCCTTCATGGGCATCAGGCTGACAACCCTGGCTTAAAAATGCATTAGAACAAATGAATCTACAAATCTAGAAAATGTTGGTTTTATTAAAAATGTGTTTTAAGCATAGAAATAACTAGCAATCTTGAACAATTATCATTCCAGTTGCAAAGTCTTGGGCAGATATAGTGAAACAGGGTGTTCCAAAATCTCAAGTAAGCAGTGCTGCAAAATGTGGTCTTAAAAGATCAGCCAAGAAGAGGTCAGCCAAGAAGAACTCAACAAAACCATCAAAGGTAATTCTCTAGCAGTGATAAAAACTAATACCCTGCATTTAGTAAATATATTGAAGCATTCCATTTTCCAGTCATTAAATGCCAGAGTCTGGAATTCTTTGAAACCAGGGATGGGAAGGGTCTTTAGCTTTTTGATAGATGGTCTGTATGCATGAAGTACCAGTTTCAGTCCCTGGCACTTCTAGACAACTTGAGATCCATTCCATCAAGTCAGAATAGACATCACTGGGATGGATGGACCAATAGTTCTGCTTTGTATAAGGCAGCTTCAAATGTCCTCCACCTTGCCCCCCCAAATAATTGCATGGAATTCCAGAGCAAATGTGCAGATCAGATTCTTTCCCCCTACTCTGCGTTTAGAGATGTGTTCTCTTGGTGTGCATGCCTTTTGGATAATGAAACCAGCCTGAATTACCACATTGGAGTATATATGAGTAATATAAAGCACAGCAGTTTGTAAAGTAGGTTAAAACTGGGCTTGGGAAAATTATGGATAAGTTGATGTTGCTAATGTTAATGAGTATGCATCATATTTTCTTTTGAGAGAGGATATGGTAAAATGAATGTAGATGAATTCTAGGTGCATGATGAGAGCAAGTAGAAAGGCAGGCAATGTCTGGTAGATGGAGCAAGACCATGTTTTGTCCACAAACCAAAGTGGCTTGCCCACATACTGGCCCACAAGCAAAAAGAAATAATGTTTTAAGAGCCGTATTTGCTACTTAAAAGCTTGTAGGTTAAGTAAAGCAGGCTGAATGATCTGTAAGAACAATGGCTTCTAGCCAACATTGTCTTTGCACATGCAAAGCAGATCTCCGCATGAGAAACAGGACTACATCTTACTGTTTGTTGTCAAACCCGCCAGCAGTTTCAGATCGCCCCGGGGCAGCGGAGAAGTCTCCGCTGTCCCGGGGGCTTTTAAAATGCTGGCGGGCGGCAGCACAGCGTCCGCTGCCGCCCGCCAGCATTTTCACATCGCCCCGGGACAGCGGAGAAGTCTCCGCTGTCCCGGGGGCTTTTAAAATGCTGGCGGGCGGCAGCGAAGCGTTCGCTGCCGCCCGCCAGCATTTTCAGATTGCCCGGGACAGCGGAGAAGTCTCCGCTGTCCCGGGAAGGCAGGCGGGGGGAGCAAAGACTTTTGCCCCCCGTTGGCCTTCAGAAGAGGTCCAGGACCTCTTCTGAAGGCCGGCGGTGGGCCAAAGTCTTTGCTCCCCCCCGCCTGCCTTCAAAAGCTGTCGGGATAGCGGAGAAACGCGCTGCGCTTCTCCGCTATCCCAGGAAGGCAGGCGGGGGGGAGCAAAGACTTTTGCCCCCCGCCGGCCTTCAGAAGAGGTCCAGGACCTCTTCTGAAGGCCGGCGGAGATTTCCCTATGGGCTTTCTTCTTGCGAAGCAAGCCCATAGGGAAATTCGTTTTGCGAAGCACCTCCAAAACGGAAAACTCTTTCATCTTGCGAGTTTTTCGTTTTGCGAGGCGTTCGTCTTGCGAGGCACCACTGTACTCTTATTCTCAAATACCTCTATATTAAATACATACATAAATGGACTTTATCAAATAAGATATGCGAAATTGGATTTCCTATGCTATTTTTGCAATCTTTTCTCAGTACTACTTAAGTAAAAGGATGGAAATGACTTAGAATTGGCAAAAGCCACCCTAAGCAACAGTGCAACAATGCACTGAGAATTTTTAGTATGTTGTTGGGGAGGCAAGATGTGACTGGCCAGATGTGAGCTCTATGTTTGTAGTTTCTGCTTTTTTTTTGCTTGGATTTATTGTGCATGCTGGACTTGACATTCAGAACTGTATCCAACTTTGAAGTAAATGGTAATTGAGCTGCGAGCACCAGGACTTGCATTCACTCTGAGCCTCAGTGATCAGACTCAAAGGTTTAATTGTATATTTTCTTTTCAGAACAATGTTTCCATGCTAAAAACGCCAATAAGAAAAGTCAAGGGTCACTTTACTACAGGCCATGCAAATTCCCCTGCTCCAATTGTGATTGGAAAAGCTCATACCAGTATTGTGAATGCTGCTGCACAAGTCCCTAAAGTAATGATCAACTATCCTTTGAAGAAACATGATGACTTAAATGAAAGTTTTACAGGTAAATTGTTAGTGTTTTGGTGAAATAATTTTTTTTTCTTGTACAGTATGAAATATTTTGCAAGCCTATAAGGGGTTCACTTGCATCCCATGGAAAATGGTTGGATTGGTCATATAAAGAACTTGGTTGGTTTTACTGTCTGAAACAAACACATGCTGTTCTAACAAAATCAAACCTAGTTTGTACAAAGTAGCATTCCGTTTAAGTCAGTGACGGGCCAGAAAGACCTATGTTTAAATCTCTGCTCACCCATGAATCTTACTTGGTGCCCTTCAACTAGTCAATATATCTCAGAATATGTATGTTTTTGCAAGGATAAAGCTATAGTAATGGAGAAAGTGCATGTATGTCACAAAGTTCCAAGCACCATATTTTTCGCCCTATAGGACGCACCGGCCCATAGGACGCAACCTTGCCATCGCTCCCGGAGCTTGTTTGCGGGGCTGGGGCCGAGCTCCCCCAGCCCCCAGAACAGGCTGTTGCCCGCAAGCCTTGCGGATAGCTTCCTGAAGCCTGGAGAGCAAGAGGGGTCGGTGCGCACCGATGCCTCTCGCTCTCCAGGCTTCAGCGAAAGCCTGCATTCACCCCATAGGACGCACACACATTTCCCCTTCATTTTTGAAGGGGGAAAAGTGCATCCTACAGGGCGAAAAATACGGTATATTTCTTAAAAAACCATTGGCTGCTACTGCCATCTTAAGATATATTTATCCTATCACATGAGGAAGTTCACATCCTAAGATGACACTTGCTATAAGACTTTCTTATGGCTTTGATCCACAGAACTGTGAATGGAAGGATAAAATAGATTGGTGCTGTTTTGTTAACTTTTTAAGAAGACCTGCTGGAGCTAACCCAAAGGCTTTCTGGGCCAGCATACTGTTTCCCGGAGTAGCCAACCGGGTCACTATGGGAAGCCCACAAGCAGGGCATGATGGCAATAGCCTTCTTGTTTCACAGCAGCATGCTACTCTGATATGCTCCCAGTCCTCTAGAAGTGTACGGTTAGGACTGGACTAACCCTAGGTGATATTGAACCCAGCAAGACGCTCAGAGCTGTAGGAATGCACAACCTGCAAGGAGCGGGGGAGCAGTCTGAGAGAATAATCTTGCAAAGCCCTTTTGGGCCTTTGCTAAGATCAAAGCTCCCAATTGAGTATCCTTAGGCACATCCAGATTATACTAATACTGGTTTTAAATGCCCCCGAATGAAAGTTGCTCTTTTGCTAAGAGCAGTCAGAAACAGTCATCCCATGATCAAAATAAGCTTTCAGCTTGCATTTAACTATTTTTATATGCAAATCTGGGCAGATTTAATAGCTAGCATTTTTTAAATTGTATGTAAAACCTATAGTGTGTGTTTGTCTGTAGTACAGCATTAGGTGTATAGTAAAACTTTAAGAAATAAAAGCTGCTCAGTCTTATCAATCCCTAATTGCCAGAAAATTGTATTGTGAACATGCATACAGGAAAGTGATGAATATAAGGCACTAAGTGGTTTTTAACATTGGCAACTTACCCATTCTTGACTATAGTAAGATTTTTATCCATGCCAATTTACCAACTTTGCCAACAGATGGCACTGTGATATTATTTTAAAGGTAGGTCAATATCTAAACCAAGTGTAATACAGTAGTGATACCATCATATAATGGTCCAAAAATACGCAGTCATTTCATCATACTAATACTGGTTTTAAATGCCCCCGAATGAAAGTTGCTCTTTTGCTAAGATCCCGATTTACCTGTTTAATCTGGAAGCATGTGAATTTAGTAATTTCCCAAACTCATATTAGTTTTCATTATGAACTAGTCTTTTAATTCCGCCCTCTCCCACCCCACAATGATTTTTTTTTTAAAAAAAAATCATTAATTAATTTAGATTAGATTTGCTTAATTCTGTTTTACTATTCTCAGCAACGGGGAAATGGGTATGCTGGGTACTGAAGGTCCATTTCTAGTTGTTAGAAATCATTTGAACTAGCTAGTGAGATCTTATCAGGCTAAGACTTTAAAGTATCTCGTCATCTTCAGTAGCTAAAAATTTAGAAAGGAAACTGTTCTTAACTGAACTCAGTGCTTGTAGTGTAGCAGCATATATGCAGAGCCCTAATAATGCCCTGTCCCCAAGTGTTTCAAAATATATAATACTGGGGGGTTGAATTGAGCACAGGTGTCCCGCTGCCCTACTCTTCATGCTGAGCCAGCCAGAGAACCCCCTCCCAGCAGAAAGCCACAGATAGGGTGTTCCAAGGGGTGGGGCTGAGATAGCCCAGAACTGATGGGTTCCAAGCCAGTCTTGCAGCTTTCATTGGCTAGCACTGGGCCCAATCAAGACTTGATGCAGGGATCAGGTCCGGACCTTCCCTCTTCATTATATTTTTAAATTTTCTATACTGCAATATAGAGAAGAAAAGAGGTGTAGTTCCTCTGTTCCTGCCTGATTTTTGTTGACAGTTGCTGCGTTTTTTTACGGAAGCACAGCTTGCCAGAGTGAAAGAATATTACTTCTTGGAGACTGGGAAGGAAATCAGGATTTTACATGGAAGCATAGGTGCTCGCTTCCCTATTGCAAGAATGTATGTGGGTTTATTGAACCATACAATATAGATTTATAGAATACTAGTATAATTTAAAGTTGAAAATGTCTTCATGGCATCTTTCTTTCTTTGCCTACTAATCGGTAAAGGTAAAGGTAAAGCAACCTCTGACCATTAGTATCTGTTCATTTCTGCTTCCCTGGAGAAAATGAGCCCTTATTGAAAGGGTTAATGCTCTGCTTCCAAGGCATGTGCTCCAGCCACATTGGTAGGGCTTCTTGTGTTCCTGCTGCCATCTTTCAGCATGGGTACCTTCTCTTGCATTAAGTAAAGGTAAAGGGGCCCCTGACCATTAGGTCCAGTCGTGACCGACTCTGGGGTTGCGGCGCTCATCTTGCTTTATTGGCCGAGGGAGCCGGCGTACAGCTTCCGGGTCATGTGGACAGCATGACTAAGCCGTTTCTGGCGAACCATAGCAGCGCACGGAAACGCCGTTTACCTTCCCGCCACAGCAGTACCTATTTATCTACTTGCACTTTGATGTGCTTTTGAACTGCTAGGTTGGCAGGAGCAGGGACCGAGCAATGGGAGCTCACCCCGTCACGGGGATTTGAACCACCAACCTTCTGATCGGCAAGTCCTAGGCTCTGTGGTTTAACCCACAGCGCCGCCCGCGTCCCCATCTGTAAAGGTAGCATGTAATAAATCATTAGCGGGAAGAGGAATTGATACATCATCAACAGCTATTACAGTTTGTTCAGACTAATGGGTGATAAACTACCATGTGGCTGTAAACTGCCATGAACATTAATGTTTGAAAATCTTGTGTGATGTTGTAGTCTGGGATTGCACTGTATATAAGACTGTTCTTCTGGGGAGCAGTCATGCAAAGAGAATGAATTCTTAATAGTTATGTTTTCCCTTGCTCCCAATTGCAAACAAACGAAATGATTATTTCTTTACTGAACTTTAAATACTGTTTGCAGGGTTGGCTGAGATATTCAACACTCCACTGACAGGTTTACCCTCTTCTGCTCAAAAGACTACTATACCAACACCAGAAGTCGTCCCAGAAATGCACACTCCAGAGGAGTCTGGTATGCATGTTTTGTATATATCCCTAGTGCTAACTATTACATGGCGACTTGATTCCCCTCCTGAAATCACCTCATGTGAAAATTATGTAAGTTGTAGGAAATAGTGGGTGATATCCATTTAAGTAATACACAGAGCAGACCCAGTGAAATCAGTGGACTTGTGTATAAGCAGATTTCAGTGGATCTACCCTGTGAATTACTTAGTTGGAGATCACCAGTAGTTTTAAAGCTTTTCTCCAGTTTGGTAACTTAGTGATTTTTTGCATTTGGAAAAGGAAAAAGTCCCAAGATTCCCTGACTGTGTGTAGGGGTCCAAGCAAACGTATCTGCACATGAAGTTTGGCAAATTCTCAGTTAGGTTTTTATGCTGTAATTCTCTCGGAGTTATAATTCATCTTAGAAAAATATTCTATGAGAAAGGTAAAGGACCCCTGGAGTTAAGTCCAGTCAAAGACAACTATGGAGTGTAGTGCTCATCTCGCTTCAGGCCAAGGGAGCCGGTGTTTGTCCACAGACAGCTTTCTGGGTCATGTGGCCAGCATGACCAAACCGCTTCTGGTGCAACGGAACACTGTGACAGAAGCTGTACCTGTTTACTTGCACTCATATGCTTTTGAACTGCTAGGTTGGCAGGAGCTGGGACAGAGCAATGGGAGTTCACCCCGCCGTGGGGATCTGAACTGCTGGCAAGCTCAAGAAACTCGTTGGAAAGAAATTTCACTGCTGGCTTTAAAGAAGCATTAGTTTATTCTTGCTTTAAGATCAAAATTCTGCTTTTTTGAAGCAGAAGAAAAAATAGAGAACTACAGTTACAATAAATGAAATTAATGCAATGTGTGAATACGGAAAAAGTCATAAAAATGCAACTACTAAAATATAAACTAACGCTAGAAAGAGCCAAGATTAAAACTAAAAATTCCCATGTATCTGGAGAGAAGTTTCTGAAAAGGAAGTATTTCTCAGCTGGTGGCAGAAAACTGGAAAACTTGGGGATGACCAAGCATGCTGTTGTGGCAGGAATGTACACATTCTGAGCACCACAGCAGAGGTTTTTTTCTATGTCATCAGTGTAACACAAGGATATATAGGGGCTCATAGGAGGGTCTTGTTCTGGCTTTCCCAGATGTTAGAAATATTTGTGCTATTTTCTGTCCCCCATCAGAGGCAAAGTGCATGCAATTTCAAAGTTTCCCTTAGACAAATAAAAAATGGAGCAAAAGAGTACATCCAGGAGTTGTTACTTATAGGACATGTGCTCACACTGATAGTAGTAACAGTTCAATAGTTGTGGCACGGCAGATTTCTTCTTGCAGCAGGAGGTGTTGGCCAGTTCAGGACTGTTTGTAGTAGGCATAAGTGTGTCGTGCAGCGTAAATTAATAATACAGTCTTCTTCAGTAAAAGAATAAAAGCTTTACTGAGTTAAAATAAACTTGTTTGCAAATAAAAGCATAGTGAACAGAAGATTAGCTTCAGAGCATACACAGTTTCCATTGAGCACAGGCTTCACAGAGCACAGGCTCCACCACACAGAGAGAGAGACACACAGACAGACACAGACTGAGTCTGCCTGCCTACTTATACAGTGGTACCTCGGGTTACATACGCTTCAGGTTACATACGCTTCAGGTTACAGACTCCGCTAACCCAGAAATAGTACCTCGGGTTAAGAACTTTGCTTCAGGATGAGAACAGAAATTGTGCTCCGGCGGCGCGGCAGCAGGATGCCCCATTAGCTAAAGTGGTGCTTCAGGTTAAGAACAGTTTTAGGTTGAGAACGGACCATCGGAACGAATTAAGTACTTAACCCGAGGTACCACTGTACAGAGAATGAGTCATCCTCATGATGAGTCAGTGATTCACAATCATGCTAAATGATTCTGTGGCTTTTCAGCATTTCACAACATTTCTAGACTTCTTTACTGCTTCCTTTACTGCCTCTGCTCTCAAATACCTTGGTCACATGACAAAGTGTACCTCTTATTCCTAGTCCTGCTAACTATCCGTCTTTGGGATATTACACATGCACCATCCCCTTTCCTGCAGAACGTCATTTATTCAAGAATTCTGCCTTATCAGGTGGCACAGAGTTGACACGTGTCCCTTGTTTCCACTAGGAATAACAGTAATTTCTTATGTAATCAAAAACTCCTTTTACAGTTCATTTTTATATCTTTTAATAGGAGAGATGTCTGTATCACCTTTCAGCGCAGCAAGCCAACAAAAACTTTACAACCAAGATGTCATATCCCCCTTCTTGAAGGAAGTGTCACAGATCTCTGGTCTTGAGCAAGATGACCTAACTACAACTCCAAAAATAACGAATTCTTCATTAGAAAAAGATGTAGGGAAAAATATGTCACTGGTCACAGCAGCAAATGAAGCTACTATACAGGGAGTGATGGAAGATAAAAGAAAAGGTCCAGAACAAAAATTAGAGCCTGTTGAAGCATTTTCAGGGGTCAAGAGGCTCTTGAGGACACTGAAGCAAAAACCAGAGCCAGTTGATGCTCTTTCAGGTGTGAAGAGGGTCTTGAGAACACCCAAACAAAAACCAGAGCCAGTTGATGCACTTTCAGGAGTTAAGAGGGTCTTGAGAACGCCGAAGCAAAAACCAGAGCCAGTTGATGCACTTTCAGGAGTCAAGAGACTCTTGAGGACGCCCAAAGAAAGCCTGCAGTCTGTTGCAGATGACACTGTCTGCTCCAAATTCATTATTAATCATGTTATCAAGGCACCTAAGGAAAAAGTGGAAGCAGTGGAAGATATGGGAGGGATTCATAGGCTATTGAGAACACCTAAACAAAGATTTGAACCCATGGATGATATGGTTGGCATTAGTCGATTACTGAAGACACCAAAGCAGAAGTTTTTGCCAGTTGATGACTACTTGGGACTGCAGAAGTTTATGACCGAACCTAAACAAAGCTTTCCAAGTCCTGAAGTTGATTATACAGGTGTTAAGGAAATGTTGGAAGCTGCAGATGGACAGAAGGTAGGTCTTCTATATTAAATATCTGAGAAAAGTCTTATATACTTAAATTGCACTAATTATTTCAATAAAAGAAATCATTAACATGACCCAATTTTTTCTTACACAGCAAGATTCTGTGTCATGTTTATATGACATGCAGCTCTGCCATTTCTCTAAATGCAGATTGGGTTGGAATGTGGAATCAAGCATTTTGAGCAGAGAATGACTAACTTGTTCCAGCAAGCCCTGATCTCCTGATTTTGATGAACCAACCTTACTCCCAACTCTGAGGCTAATCTTGCCTGAGTACTAATTAGAATCTTTTTGGCTTTTTTGGCACAGATCTTGCCATTTAAAATCACTGGTTTTGAATATATATGAAATAGGTTTTTTTGTAGGGAGAAAAGGTGGGACATAATATCATTTATGACTACTGCTTTTACTTCAAAGTGTTTCATCTTTGGATCACTTGTACATTGTGTTTAATGACATTGGTACACTTGTGATGCAAAGTGGATGCACTCATGATTTTATTATAGCAGCATTGCTCTTTATTTTTCATCTCTTTCATTATATCTTTTTGTATTTCGATATTTAGTATGTTCAGTAAGTATTATGAAGCCTCTTGTGAAATCGTCAGGACTGCCATACATATTTTACAAAGCACTAAATCAGCCATATTACGAAGAGTACCTGCATCTTCAATGAACTTAACACACAGTTCCAAACACACGTCAGTTCAGCTTGGACTTTTATAAATATTGTATAACACTGGTTATAGGCCCAGCATCTTTTCATGTCAGCTATTGTAATAATTATGTATGTTTTCTAGGCTGAATTGCCCGAGTTTGTGAATCTAATGAAAGAAGATAATGGATCTTGTATGAGTTCCAGAGGTGAGCTTGTTGTGTGTAAATACTATTTCAACAAAACCTTTTATTTTCAAAAAAGGAAGTAGCAGCTTTACATTTATCTGCTTTAAAATATGGTTTTATTTCAGAACAACTAGAATGAAATTAAGTCAGAAGGTTTCAACCTTTTTGGGTCCATGGCTCCCTTGACCAATTACGTTCGGCAGCACCTGTGTGGGGCTCAAGAGCCCAGTTATGGCACCCTTGCCTGCAGAACTGGCAGTCCCTCACCCTTTTTCAAACATCCTCCCTGTGCAACCTTTGAGAGGCAGAAATGCAAGGGCATCAGAGGAGGGAGGCAAGGAAAGAGGGGCAGAGGCCAGTGTTGCCCACAGCACCCCTGACCATCATTCAAGACTCCCCCAGGGTGCCACAGCACACTGGTTGAAAATGACTGAATTAAGTAATTACAGTAAAGTTGCAAGGCTTTTGGGGTGCTCTTTCAAATACACAAACGGCTAACAGTTGTGCATGTTGTCTGCCTTGATTTTCTGTTTGTATAGCAGTTATAGAGATTAATTTTTTTAATGTGTGGGCATTGAAATCTGTTGTCATTGTACCGCTTTATGTGCACCTTATGTCCTAAAGCACACAATGGCAATAGGAAAACGACTGATGATTGAAAATGGGATCCTTATTTTACTGGTGTTCCTATTTGATGCATGCAGTATATCTGAATGGGACACAGGTGGTGCTGTGGTCTAAACCACATTGGGTTTGCCAATCAAAAGGTCGGCGGTTTGAATCCCTATGACGGGGGTGAGCTCCTGTTGCTCCATCCCAGCTCCTGCCAACCTAGCAGTTCGAAAGCACGTCAAAGTGCAAGTAGATAAACAGGTACTGCTCTGGCGGGAAGGTAAACAGTGTTTCTGTGCGCTACTCTGGTTTCGCCAGAAGCAGCTTAGTCATGCTGGCTACATGACCCGGAAAAACTGTCTGCGGACAAACGTCAGCTCCCTCTGCCAGTAAAGCAAGAGGAGCGCCGCAACCCCAGAGTCGTTTGCGACTAGACTTAACTGTCGGGGGTCCTTCACCTTCACCTTTTTTAGTATATCTGAAAGGGTAATGGATGCAGCTGGCTTGCATGATTTTTACACATTGATTCTTGAGTGTATAGATAATGCACATGAGGTTGTAAGTGTGGGAGCTCTGTGCAAAAGGTTCTTTTGAACAAACAAGCCAGGGCTTATCTAACGGCACACATTGGATTTGAATTCCAGCATACGACTACAAGAACCCATCACTAAGTAATGTTTAGGTCAAATCGTGAGCCCGTTCTAAATGTAACTTAGTATTTCTAAGGCTATATGCGGCTAAGAAGTGCTTAACTTGGTTGCATTTTATTCATCTTGAAGCGTTCTTTATAATTACAACAAAACTTGAATAATTTTATTTTGGAGATTCTGGAATATGAAGGTTTGGGAAAGCACTGTAAAATGGCATCTGCAAATAGTGGCATATTGTTAAAGTTAAGAATGATTAATAGCACCAGATATAAATATCACATGGCAAAATATAAAAGCAAATTTATGAAGCAATGTAGTACTTCCTCTGGGACTTTTTGGCTAGTAAGTGTGTTTACTACTCTTCACAATCACCATATCCTGAGAAATAACATTGAATGTGCTTTTCTTTTTTAAGAGTCCATGAGAAATGACTATGAAAATAAAGAAGCAAAACTGGAATCATCACCTAAAAGAATATCTCCTTTGCCAAAACCAAAGGACAACAGTAAAAATATTTCAGAATTAGAAAATAACTTGGGACACGTTGCATGTAACACATTTAGTGAATTAAAATCAGAAGCAGTGATAGAACCTGTTGAAATAATGTGTGTTTCAGAAAGCCATCAGCTAAAGGAAATGGACTCTGAAAACGGGCACAAAATTGATTTTGTGAAAGAACCAGTTGCAAATTCTGGGGCAGTAGATAGAGAAATCGTTGGACCATTGGCTTCAGCTAGAAGAACTAGAAGAGCTGATAAATCCAGATCTGTAAAAGAACATGATGCAAAAAATACACAGAGGCATACAAGCAGCACCCAGAGAGCAGAACCAGTCAATTGTGTGCAAGCTAATGAAAACTTTGACCAGAACATCACTGAAATAAATCTAAAGCAAGAATCTGAAAGCAACACATCAGCAGTTGAAAGTGAGGGGGAAATGGCAGCTCGACAAACTGAAGCAAGTTTAGATTTAGAAGAAAATGCAGAAATACAAGACAAAATAAAAAACCAAGATTTTGAAACATCAGGAGTGGAAAACGCTGGAAATGTCATACTGAAAAGAAATAGAAGAGGAAAGGCTGCTTCAATACAAGCAGAATTGTTTACAACAAACACAGATGTTAATGAGGCTAAAAAGGAAAGTCTAAGACACACAACACCTAAAACACACGTTTTGGAAAAGACTGCAACAGAAGTTAAAGAAAATAATGTTAGAAGGAAAGGGAGGAAAGTTCATCTTCTATGTGATAATTCTGTACCACTTGAGGAAAAACGTATGCTTGGAGATAAGGATGGTGCTTATGAAGAACAAAAGAGTGCTTCCATTGCATCACAGCAAGAAATTCAAAATGAAGAGAATCCTGGTGAAGCGCAGAAGGTGCCATTGGAAAGTGTGCAAACTCCTGAGATGCATAGTCCACCAAGAAGGCAGACAGTAGCACCCAGGAGAGGAAGAAGCAAGCAAGCCATTTCTCAGGAAACAACTATAGAATGTGACAGTAAACAGGCAGCTGATACAGAAGACCAAAATATGCCTGTCACTGTAAAAGAGAATCGACCAAAAAGGGGTAGGGGGAGACGAGCTGTTCCTGAATGCCAGATTCCACCTCTTTTGGAAAATGTTGCTCTTACAAAAGAGAGTCCAACAGTGGACAGCTTTGGTTCTACCCAAGAAAAATGTTATTTGCAAGAAACTCAGACTAAAGAGAATATTGATGAAATGCCTAAGATGCCCTTGGAAAGTAAGCAACCTCTTTTAGAACACAGCCCACCAAAAAGACAGAAGATAGCAAAAGGGAACCCACCCAGGAGAGGTAGAAGCAAACAAACCATTTCTCCTGAAACACTCACTGAATGTGACAGTAAACAGGCAGCTGATACAGAAGACCAAAATATGCCTGTCATTGTAAAAGAGAATCCGCCAAGAAGGGGCAGGGGGAGAAGAGCTGCTCCTGTATGTTCAGTGACATTGCCTCTGGAAGACATTCCACTTACATCTGAGCGCCCAACAGCGAACAGCATTAGTTCTGCCCCAGGAAAGTGTTCCTTAGATGAAATTCAAAATGAAGAGAAACCTAATGAAACTGAGGAGGTGCCTTTGGAAGGTTTGCAAACTCCTGCAAAGTATTGTCCAGCAAGGAAGCAAAAAGTAGCAAACAGGATGCTGCCCAAGAGAGGGAAAAGCAAGCAAGCCATTTCTCAGGAAACATCCATGGAATGTGAAAGTAAACAGACGGCTGATAAAAAAGACCAAGCCATGGTTGTCACCATAAAAGATAATCAGCTGAAAAGGGGCAGAAGAAGAGTTGTTCCTGTATCTCATATGACATCGCCTCTAGGAAACATTACTCCTGCATATGAGGGTGCAACAGTGGACAGCTTTAGTTCTGCCCAAGGAAAACGTTCTTTGCAAGAAATTCATACTGAAGAGAATCTTGATGAAATGCGTAAGATGCCCTTGGAAAGTGAGCAACCTCTTTTAGAACACAGCCCACCAAAAAGACAGAAGATAGCAAAAGGAAACCCACCCAGGAGAGGTAGAAGCAAACAAACAATTTCTCCTAAAATACCCACAGAATGTGACAGTGAACAGACAGCTGATACAGAAGACCAAAATATGCTTGTCACTGTAAAAGAGAGTCAGCCAAAAAGGGGCAGGGGGAGACGAGCTGTTCCTGAATGCCAAATACCACCTCCTTTGGAAAATGTTGCTCTTAAAAAGGAGAGCCCAACAGTGGGAAGCCTTAGTTCTACCCAAGGAAAATGTTCTTTGCAAGATACTCAAAATGAAAAGAATCTTGATGAAATGCCTAAGATGCCCTTGGAAAGTGTGCAACCTCTATTAGAGCACAGTCCACCAAAAGGACAGAACCTAGCAAAAGGAAACTCACTCAGGAGAGGTAGAAACAAACAAACCATTTCTCCTGAAATACTCCCTGAATGTGACAGTAAACAGGCAGGTGATACAGAAGACCAAAATATGCTTGTCACTGTAAAAGAGAATCAGCTAAAAAGGGGTAGAGGAAGAAAGACTGCCGCTGTAACAGCTCTTTCTCCCCTCAAAAATAACATTTTACTATTGCCATCCTCAACCAAAAGCAAAGGTGCTGTGGAACAGCCAAGTGAGGCTTTGGAAATTGCAACTGTTGCAAGTGAGAATCTGCCACGTAGAGGCAGAAGAAGAAAAGCAGAAGAGGTAATTGCAGCAAGCTCTGTTTCTGCAAGTAAAAAACCCATATTGCTTGATACTGGGAATCAAGAAGACATGCCAGAAGTTTTAAAAGGTTTGACAATAGATAATGTTTCCAAAAGAGGTAGAAGAAAGCAATTCGTTCCTTCTGAAATCTCAACAGAAGGCAATGGCCAACCAGGAAGTGACAACAGAAAGGTCTCTTTTGTAAAAGATAACAAGATGCCTTTGGAAAGTAGTTCAGTTTTCCAAAACCAATCAAAGGGGAAGAGAGTAAAAAGAACTACTCCATCACCGGTACACCCTTCTCTCAAAGTAAGCATCACTCTAACATCACCACCTCCAGACAAAGGTGAAACTGCCAGTAAAAATCAAAACACCCTTCTTGAAAATGATGCAATTGGAAAAGGGAAACTTGAAAAATGTGGCAGAAGAAACAAAAATAAAATAGTGACACCTTCCATGTCTGTCAGAAGAAAGCACAACCTTCCAGAAAAGGAAGATTTTCAGGAAAAACAAAATGTAGATTTTGGAAAGCTAGCTATACCCAATGAGAAAATAAGCAGAAGAGGTAGAAGAGTTGATGCACTTGAAGCACCTATTTCTGCTTCTCTCAGAACCAGGCGTAGTTTGAATGCAGGGGGTGATAATGCTCCTAAAGATCAACAGATGATTCTGAAGAACAAATCAAAATCTAAAGCAGGTATGTGCATGGTTTTCCCCTCCTTATTTCAGAGTTCTTAATGTTTAAGATTCTAAGCTTTTGATTCAAAATTAATGGAAAACCTTAAAGCTTTGGTGAGAAGTTACAGTAGCACACCTGAAATTTAGATACCATCAATTTCATTTCAAAATTTCTTTGCTGAAGATGCCATTGGTAATGTAAATCAGGGTGGGCAGACTTTACTAAAACTCCGAGGTCTAACAATGAGAACCAGATGCAAATGAAATACAGATGAATTAAAGGAAAGTCTGCCTCTGAACACATCCAGAGCTTTGGGGTTAGTTTTCTGTACCAGAATTGAAGTGAGCAGACATGCCTTTCATACCCCAAAATCCACTCCTAGTTATATACCTTCATCTCAGCAGCCTAATTTAGGTGGAAAGGGCTAGGAAGGGTGTTGCTATCACTAAACAAATGGGATTAAAACTTGGTTGTTAGTTTGCTGCAAATCACCTAAAGATAAAACTCGAAAAACCATCCCATTATTGAAGTATATAGTAGGAGTGTGACTGATCTTCAGAAAGCTTCCAGTTTATAGTATATATTGAGATGGCCACAGGATTCACATATTTCTTATGGAGAATTGAACTTCTGGATTCATAAGTGGGATATCTGGAAAAACTAGTGTTCACCCCTCCCCATAACTTGCTTAGCTGTTATTTAAAAATAGACTTTTAAGTTTATTGGTTTTTCCTGTTTATGAAACCTAGTTTTTATTGTCTGTGATCCTACTATCAATAATAAATAACTACTATTATTAGTAAGAGTTCCCTAATGTCCTGAATGTTGTCGTTTATTTTGTATGGGTGGGGGAAAGAACTGTAGCCCACGGAAATCAAACAAACAGGAGACCTCTAATGCAGATATGTTTACAGAGTAACTTATATGAAGTCATTAATATTTAACAAACATTAACCATGTTAGGTGAGATCCAAAGGACTACACATAAAACTTGCATGCAGGTCTTAGTACTTCAGAATTCCTCTTATAAGAAGCTACTCCTGGAAGTGGGATGAAGAACCCACAGTCAGGAGCGGTTTCAGAAATTTTCGTGCACAAGCCATCGGGCATCTTTGAATCCACCATCATTAGTATTACTATTATTATTAAAATAATAATAAAATAAGCATATTAAACCACAAAATATATTACCAAAATAAAAACTAACTCACCCCCACAAAAAAACCACCACACTTTAAAATGACATAGGATGTCATTCTTCATAGTTCTATAAACCATTTGTCCACTGAGGAGACTGAATAATTTTCTGCCTGCAGTAGCTGCCTGTTTGGCTTACCTTTCTAACCACATTACCAAGGTGGATTGTTTTGAATCAGCAATTCAAAAAGCAGGTTAAAAGCAAATTTGCCATTTATCATGTATTTCAGGTGCGTGGGAAATTTTCAAAACTCCCATCAGCCCCAGCAAGCCAATGGCCTGGGATGATGCAGAATTCAGTTCAGCAGCATCTGGAAGGCTAAATGTTCTCCACACCTGATATATTTCCTAAGCAATGATGTCAAATGTATTGCTCTGCTTTCCTTTGAACCACATCAGTGAAGCAGGACCACACTTGTCCAAGCTTGTTTCCTGAGGAGGTCACTTCAGTGCTGCTAATGCAACGATTTGACTTCACCCTTGGAAGGTGCCCTTCATTGTCTCTTGAGACAGATGGACACCAACAATAACAGCAGCATATACTTTCCCATTTCCCATTAAAGGGAATACCTTTAAAATCTTTCTAATTAGATAATACTGCTGTCTTGTGATCAGCAGCTACAAACAAAACTGAAATGTCCATAACTGATAGGTTGAAGCAAAGTCTGCTTGTTACTGCACAACATAGAACATTTAATTTTTATGAGTTGAAATAAAATGCCTTCTTTGGCAGCTTGAATGTCAATATATCTGAGGAATCATCTTGCTGTACTTAGAAAATTCTCCTTTGATTCAAAGGTATCTAGTAGAACACATTGATTTGGTTTAGAGATGAACTGTGGGGCTAACATGCTTACAGATTTTTAAAATAAGTAATGCTTAGAATTTACTATTTACTATTTTTCAAAGTTATCTGATATGGTCTGAAATAGCTTTCAGTGGGTCAATATTAAATTTCCGCCATGTGAACTTTTTGGAAGCAGTGATCCTGAGGTGGGTTTGAGGGATCCTGCACCTTGCAGCCAATTTCCTTAACTGTGGCATTATGTGAGAGATAGGACTCCAAACATCTACCACAGGGTTTCCCTTAGTTATGGTGTCAAGTCAGTTTGGAAAGAGTGAATAACTGCCTGGAATGAACTGCTCTGAACAGAAGAAAGATATCTTGATAATTAGAATGTTATATTTTTATCTAATCTTGCTACTAAAGAGAGAATATCAAAAAGTTTGGCCTCAAATAATCTTCTTTTTTTTTTAACAACTAGAAAGCATTGAAAAGACACCATTAAAAAAAGAAAAAAAGAAAACAGTGAAAGAAGAACATTCCAAATCTACAGTTAAGCCTGCTGGAGAAACTGAAGGCAAGACAAGAGGGAGGAAAACAAAAAAAAATGTTTTGTAATTTTTGGTACTGGGTTTGTGTAATTTTTTTCCTTCAGAATAAATGGACATATATTGGTTGTAAAGTATGCTTTGCATTTAGAACCTTACTTTGTTTCTGTAACTTCAGTTCATCCTTCAACATTGACGCTTTCCCATATGTATATACATTTTTCATATATTTTACAGGGCTTTTTGTTTAACACTGTATTGTGTTAAGATAGTTTTAATTCAGGTGTTAATTGTTATCTGATTTTTACATTAAACCATACCTTGGCTTAAAATAATATCCTTTTATATTGTTCCAATCCCTGGTGAATATGACTGCTAAAAAAGCATGTTAGACTGTTCTCTGTACGCTGTCAACATTCAGTTAATGCTTTAGAAAGGATAAGGCAAGGATAGCTGCATTGTTATCTTGTTATCCATAGCTTAGTAAATGTACAATCCCTCTACCCAACTACCAGCTATGGCACTTTAACAACTCTAGGAGAACAACAATCCATATATAGTAGTGTTAAACAGAACTGATTATACTTGGCCCCTTTCTTTCTACATAACATAGTCATTGGGGGGTTGCTAGGATGGGAAACAGACCCTTCTCTTTCCCAGGCCACATACCTTTGAATCATTGCTGTCACTTTCTCTTCAGTTCCAGTCCTTCCCATGGTTGATGGTATCAATTCAAAACTTAAATATTTAAGGTTAAGTGCCTGGTACCTATAGTTACAATATCCTAATTGGCAGGGCTAGGAAAGTTCTGCTTGAGCTGTTAACAGGATAACTTGAACAGTGCAGCTGGCATTAAATTGAACCAAACAGTATGGTACTGTAGAGGTCTTGTCCTTTTTCTTATTGCAGCATTCTAAGCACACCTTTCCTAAGCTCCCACCTCAGTTCAGTTGTCAGTACTGTATATGATTTCAGTTTTGTATAGATCTCATAGTAGCTGCTTTTCTCTCCTCCCCACCCAACATGAATTCTAAGCTGCGTGTGAATTGCCAAGCCAGCAAAATTGGAGGATAATAAAGTTTACAGAAGCATATGTGTATGCTAGCCGTTTGAAATAGATTCAGTTTTAAGGAATAGCACTATTTACTGCTAATGCCTAAAATTCTTCATGTTTGATGAAAAATGACTTATTTTGAAGGCTCCAGTGAGAGAGAGAGTCTCCTGGTTGAGTGACATATCCTGCCCTCAACATCCCTACATGAATACTACCCTTCTTGCTATCTTCAGCCCTTCTAGTTCCCTCTTGTTTTATTTCAGTTTTAAATACTACTGCTCCAAGAACAGAACTTCAACTCTCACTGGATGGCACAGAATTTGAGGGTGGACTTTCTTGGTTGGTGTAGGTGTGCTTGGTGATGGACCTTTGAAGATGCCAAGTCACAGGCCTAAGGTGTATTCACCTGACACTCATACATGATGCTGCCCACCTTGTTAATTCTTTTTAAAAATAATTTTATTTTATTTTCAAAAATAAGGGAGGAAAAAAAGAAAGAACAAAGTTACATCAAAATGTCATACACATTCACATATTGAGATTACTCTGAATCTCCTGACTTCCCATCCCATCCCATCCATGTATCCTCTTAATTCTGTTTTCATCTGCATATCAATACTTCTCCAAAAAATTTATCTTCCTAAATTATCTGTAGATTCTATTACATTAAACATGTATTTAAAAACCTGCTAATGTTTTAACCTGTTTGCAATAGTTTTGTATACACATTATAAACATTTCCCATTCTTTTTAAAATTTCTTTTCTTCTTGGTTCCTGAGCTTCCCAGTTAATTTTGCCATTTTGGTATACTACATCAACTTGATCTTGTAGCATACATGAACAGTTTCTTCTGATCTATCATTTCCCAAATTACATTACAGTTCCAACACATGATAAAAGGTACCCTCTTTTTCTTTACATTTCCAGCATATATTGGTACTTGTTTTATACATTTTTGCTAGTTTTACTGGGGTTAAGTACCACCGATACATCATTTTCATATAGTTTTCTTTCAGTGAAGGACATGCCGTGAATTTCAGATCAGTTTTCCATAGCCTCTCCCAATCCGTCATTTGTCTTTCTCCCATTTTATCATCACTGATTTCACCTGTTCATCTTTAGTATCCCATTCCCACCTTGCTAATTCTTCAGTGCAGCATCTCAACTGAAATTTGATCACTCTGGCATTAATATGGGGCCTGCTTATGGCATGGGAAGCAGGGTTGTTATGCAAGAGCTCAGAATCAACTAATAGCAAAATGTGAATTTGCTGGTTTGTAATGGACCATAAAGGAAACGAAGTGGATTTCTACCAGACTGCAAATGTGTGGGCCTTCTGCCTCAGCTGGCTGGTAGTTAGAAAAAAGGCAGAGCTGAGAGTTGAATGATACGATCTAGAAGCTAGAAAAAAGATGCAGGCTGGGAAGCCAGTGCGAATTTGATGCTTGGTTTCTGTTTATTTCAAGGCTGTGGCTATGGAAGAAGCATGACCCCTTGGGGTGTTAATGCTGTGAATCAGTCTCTCACAGGCTCATGATTTATATATGTGTACATAAGCCATATATCCTAAAGTCTTCGTTGTGCCTCATTCCAAGGAAACCAAACCCTGGGGAAGCACCTGGAAGCCCTAGAATCTTGCACTGCTCAGAGATTGGGGTGGCATGCAACAGTGCCTTAATGCTACTAAAGAAAGCAACGAGCAATGGGAAATTCCTAGGGACTTGGTTGGAAAGGGTAAGCACAAGATTCTGGCTACAGTTTGGTAAAGATGCACAATCAAGCAAAACTCTGCCGTAGTTTTTTCTTTAAAAGCTTGCATCCGGATAGCTGTGCCTGCTGACTGAAAAGTGGCCTAGCGCCTGCTGCTGCCTTTGCCTGATAAGATTGGCATTCTATTTCTAATCTTTTCAAATCTTGGCAGGGTTAATGTCTTGAGGGAGTATTAAAAACCCTGAAATCTTCATGTCCTTTGGACCAAGGACTCCTGAGTTACACAACCATGTCAGTTCAAAGGACAGATCATCAAACGATGAAAGGCAGACTCATTAACCCACCGAACTTTTGACCCAGGATTTCAAGTTCAGAGAAATTGAAAAGCCCCACCCACCGCCCCATGCCATTGCCTGTCCAGTTTCCAGTATAAATCGTCTTACTGCTTTGTGTAGAATTGTGAAGTTGCAGGGTATCCCAACCTTTTATTTCCATGTATAACAGGGCCAGGTCTACCAGAAATAAAAAAAATCTGTTTACAAGCAAACAGTTACAGCTTCTGGATGTGAAAAGGATAGCTAATTAACTTGCTTTCATACTACACATGGATAGACTAACCTAAATCTGATGTCAGTGGATCTGGTCTGAGTATGCGGTAGGATTTTGTCGTATGAAATTAGAAAGGTGGAACTTATTGCTGCACTTCAATGGAATCTGAAAATTCTGGTAGCATATGTTATTGTGTTAATAGATTTCATATCTTTTATCCCTTTCTGTATAGATAGATTTGCGCAAAGAAATGTCAGTGCCAAAGGAGAATTTATTTTTTCTTGTTTATTTCTATACAGTGCTTCATCAAAAGACCCCAGAGCAGGCTACAACAATGAAATAAATAAAAATATAACAGTACAACGCCATTAAATAAACATCACTCAATTGTCTACATATTACTGTACAGGCATTCAAAGAGAGGGGTTTTTATCTGGCACCTAAAAGAACTATGTTGTTGTGTTGGCATCAGCTGGACTTCAAGGGGGCATGTATTCAGTAACTCGGCTGCTATTTGCAAGAAAGTGAGTCACAAAGTCCCACATTTCACTGAGTGATGGAACTAACAATAGGGTTTCTCTAGCAAATCTCAAGTTGCAGGCAGTATGATACAGGAGGAGCCACACCTTCAAGTAATCTTTTTTATATTGTGACTTTATATTGGAGCAGATTGTTACTATTAATGTTTGATATTATTATTATTGTGTTGGAAGCTGCTCAGAGTGGCTGGGGCAACCCAGCCAGATGGGCAGGGTATAAATAAAAAATATTACTAATTGGGCCCTATCTAAGATGCTAAGGGCTTTAAACATTGCTTTTGGGATTACTTTTAAACCCCACCCCTTCTTCAGTGAGTTTAAGGCAGGGGTCAGCAAACTTTTTCAGCAGGGGGCCGGTCCACTGTCCCTCAGACCTTGTGGTGGGCTGGACTATATTTTGAAAAAAAATGAACAAATTCCTATGCCCCACAAATAACCCAGAGATGCATTTTAAATAAAAGTACACATTCTACTCATGTAAAAACACGCTGATTCTCGGACTGTCCGCTGGCCGGCTTTAGAAGGCGATTGGGCCGGATCTGGCCCCCGGGCCTTAGTCTGCCTACCCATGGTTTAAGGTGTGATACATTGTTCTTCCCCTCCCTGTTTTATTCTTACAACAAGCCTGTGAGGTAATTTGGCTGAGAGATGGTAATCCAGTGAGCTTCATTGCTGAGTGGTGATTGAACTTTGGACTCCCAGGTCCTAGGCCCTGAACTACTGAACTACTGGACTACTGGAGACTACTGGACTACTGGAGAACTGAACTACTGGAGTCCAACAACATCTGGAGGGTCACAGGTTCCCACCCTCTGGTTGACCTAGCTTCTTCCAAATGCACTTGAAGCTGCATGGCCACCACACCTGTGAGTACCTTAAAAACTTGAAGAGGCCAACTAGTACAGTACCGGATACCCGTGGAAAGCCCACAAGCAGGACATGAGTGCAAGAGCACTTGTACCAGCCGCAACTGCTGTTCCCAGATGCTCTGCCTCCGATGCAGGAAGTAATACACCCCAAATTGGCCAATGGTATCACAACCCACTGCCTGCCCACACTTTTCTTCTTGAAGTTGGATTTTGTGCTGTGGAACTTCACATTCATATTTGGATTTCTGCAGTCAGCACCCAATAGCCTTGCTCTGGTGTTATTCTGCTTATGTCTTAGAATCCAAAAGGAACCAGCCCTCCTCCCCAGCAGCAGCGCCTCTGCAGAACTCCCACCCCAAAGAAACCTACCAATCCTGTTCAGTTTTACTTTTTCTGTTGAGTCTGTTAGATGATGCCAGCGGAAAGGTCTAGTAGACTAGGAGCCGGCATAGATTTTTATGTTTGGTGCTGGCTTGGTGTTGATTTGATGCTTCCATGCATAATTTAAATGGGTGTTGTTTTATACTGATGTTATTGTTAGATGTCCCAAGGGAAACAAGTGTGCCAATGTTTGGAGGGGCACATATCTTATACCAAATGAATAAACCCATGCATTGTGGCCTCCCACTATGTCTGTCTCTGTGCCTGTGCCCTTTAAGAGTGCCCTGTGGTCGCCTGCTGCTGCCCACGGTGAACCTATGGCTGCGATCTTGTTTTGCACTGTCAGTTATCCCAAGGTGAAAGCAGAGGCATGCTGAAAACAGGCTCTGAGTGTCCAGCTTAGGAATTTACCTCTTGATTAGGTAAACAAGTAGAGAATGAAATGAGTTAGGCATCTTTGTTTTACTATAAGATAACAGACTGTGTACATAAGCTCCAGGCTTATGCATTATGCCCTCTGCATAATATATGACGTGTTTTTATTTCCATCTCTTTGTTGAAAATGCTTAGCAGTGTGGGTTCAAGACAAGGTTTAAGCCTTTCAAACATTTTACTAAACGGGTAGTGTCAAGAAAGTGAGTGTGCTTCTTATGTTAACAGGATGCAAACTTCTATTTACATTTTCAATCTAGCAGAGTCAGTGACTGCGCTCGATTGGAAATGTAAATAGAAGTTTCTCTCTCTCACACACAAACAAACAAACACAGCAAGAGGAAAGTAGTCTGTAAGTATTTGACTAGTAGCGGTGGAAGACACAATATTGATCACATTGGTAAGTAGGTTTAATATCTTTTAATATTAAAAACTGCTTTGCTGTTTGAGTAATGAATTTTGTCTGTGCTTTACGCTGAAGATTACAGCTAAATTTTTATTGTCAGTGGGGTAGCAACTGACAAAGCTGCTAGAGCACATTCCCAGCCCAGGTGTGTTGCTAGCTGAACTAAAACTATTAACCTTAATACAATTTTTAAACAATTATTAAGCTAATCAGATGCAAATTAAACAAAATGAACCTATAAATATATGTGTTTTTCAAATTAGTAATTGGATTTTTTGATGATCTTTGGCTTGACATTGATAAGCTGCTTCTCATAACAGTCTAATTAGGCAATATGTAAACTTTGGCATTCGGTTCTGTCCTAGTGGCTTTTTCAAATGATGTTTGTAAAATTTGCAATTTCATATTACAGATTAAAAATTAAAAACTGCAGGAGGCTAACATTAAAATGAGAATTCATTTCAGGGAAAGCCCTGTAGACAAAATTCACCCTAATAGAATTGTGCATAAGGGGCTGCAAATCATGATCTATTGTTACACAGGGGAAGGCTTGTCAAAACCAGTATTGTTGGCCTGTAGTTCTATTCACTGTATTAAACCCATCCGTGAAGTCACTTTGGGGAAAATGTGAACATTATCAAAGAACAGTAAATTAGCAAGAAATTAAAGCATATACCCTTGCATTTCCAAAACAAAAGATCCCTTCATTAAAAACCTTTCATCAGTGGTTTAATATTCATAGCAGTAATTTGCATAACTAAATCAGTTTTCACTGATGAGAGACGACCAAAGTTTTTTCACTAATTTCTTTTTTGAATGAGCTCGCTAGGTTTTTTATTATTAAAATTTTAAACCAGCCATTGAACAAACCTGAATACATGGAGTTGTGTGTGGGTCTTTGCCCCCCTAGCCATATTTGCAAGTTATCATTTGCTGGGAAGGTGGGTGGGAGGGATACCAGATGAAATGTTGCAACTGTGAAGAAAATGGTATTCAATGGTATTAGTCAAATAGCTTTGTTTACTTTAACTCTGTGTGTGCGCGCACACACACACACAAAACATATATTTCCTTACGTGAAATTCAGGTTTTGTAACAAAGATACATTGCAGACGAAGGGTGCTAGCAGTAGTTAACATGCCATTTTTTCACTCTCCTTTTACCTGCGTGAAGAGGAGGAACAACTGTTCTCCTGACAAAACAGTAGTTAAGGCAACTCTTCAGTCTGCATATGGTAAGAACTTTCCAATCTCGCTGAAATCGGCATCCTTTCCCATGTTAACCGTTCCGTTTTGAAAAGGTTGGTTCCCTTGTGGAGGAAAAAAAAGAGGGGGAGGAAATTGAAAATGTATTCAACCTTCAGAATACAGTTCCTTTAAAAAAAAAAAAAGATTTCTTTACAGCCAATCCTCTACCTGCCAACTCAAAAAGAAGTGACACTGAATTTGATGATGTTTACTACCAGGAAAGTGGGTATAGGACTGCAACCTTAATATTTTTTAAAAATGTATTCTATTGGCTGAGGAAATCATAACAGTAGTTACTGTAATGATTGCTTTGAAGACATCTTTAGATGCAGTTTGAATTGGTTATCCATAATTAACATTTTTAGTGTATATGTTGGCATCTTTGGTTTTTTTAAAAAGGCACACTTTAAAATCAGATATGGAGCAAAAGAAATATATATGAAAAGAAAAAGAAGAAAAATATTGGTATTTCACCAATATTATTTCAGGTGAATATTTTTGTGCCCGCTAAAGATTGACTGGCCGATGCCAGGTGATTGATATTTTTTTCAGGGGAGAGGGAACTTCTTCGACAAACTGTGTATATTATATTTAAAATATATGAAGGTACTAGTAAGGCAGCAGGATTAAAGCTGTGACCTTCCAGAAGATGATGGACCCTCACTCATCAGCTCCAGCTAGCAAAGCCAATGGTTAGGGATGATAAGAGATATAATTCGAAGGGCCACAGATTCTCCATCCCTGGCACATGGGATGGTCAGAAGGGGAAGCATGAACCTAGGAACATCAGAAGAGCCTGCTGGATGAGGCCAAAGAATCCTGTTCTCGCAGTGGTCTACCAGATACCTGTGGAAAACCTGTGAGCAAGATTCAAACAAAAGAGTACTTTCCCTGTGGTTTGCAGCAACTGGTATTCAGAAGCATTGGTGCCTCCAATTGTGGAGGCAGAACATAGCTATCAAGGCTCTGCCATCGCTAGCCCTCTCTTCCCTCAATTTATCTAATCCTCTTTTAAAACTATGTGGGTTGGTGGCTATCACCCCCTGCTGTGGGTGTGAGTTCCATGGCTTTAATTATGTGCTGTGTGAAGAAGTACTTTTATCGGTCCTGAATCTTCCACCTTCCACTTCATTGAAGCTGTAGCGTTATGAGAGATTGAGAAATACTTTTCTCTATGCGCTTTTTAAATAATTTTTATAAACTTCTAGCATGTCTCCTCTTACTTGCCTTTTCTCTAAACTAAAAATACCCAGGCACTGCAAACTCCCACAGAGGAGCTGCTTCACCCCCTCAATCGCTTTGGTTGCCCTTTTCTAAAGCTTTTCCAACTGTACAATATTGTTTTTGGGGCGAGGTGACCAGATCTGGACTTAAAACATGTTTGCACCATAGATTAGTATAATGGTACAGTGGAACCTTGGTTCTTGTACTTAATCCGTTCTGGAAGTCTATTTGATTCCCAAAACCATTCGAAAACCAAGGCACGGCTTTCGATTGGCTGTAGGAACACTTACTTGTGGTTCGAGGATCCGACCCCCGCGATGTGAAATGAATACACAAGGACACGTGATATAAGGTTAATGGGCAAGGAAAGGCCACAACTTTATTGATTACAGCAGTGAAAAGGTATTGGCTTAGGCATTGGATCTCTAAAACAAGTGGGTTTATTCACCAGTAGGTGGAGCCTGTTGATGCTAATCCAACTATAGGCTCACCCCTGATGTCACCGAGGGTTGTGCCATGGCCTCCCGCCAAGCAGGCATCGGACAGAATACACGACCGCCAGATTCCTTTAACGGAATACCCAAAAAATTGAAGGCATAGGCGATGGCCACACCTAGCCCTTCGACACACCACAACACATTATTCCAATGCCTAACCTACCCACCAATACCACAAAAGTTGTGACAATTGCTACGAGGTAGGCGAAAAAACCAAAAAGCCTAATGCCAAATGGAAAAACTCCTACCAGGCCCCCTGGACAACCAGGGCGACCAACCTAAGGTCCATAGCAAGGCCAATGACCTAAGCCCTAACTCAAAGGGAGTGGAGGGTGGGTGACTCACGACGAGACGACGGTGAAGAATGAGGCCGGGGAGAGGCTGGCGCCGCAGCAAAAGGCTGCTGAGCACGCCCCCTCCGAGGCACCTGCTTGGATGCCTGCCGAGGGGCATGGGCGCCAGCCAGGTGAGGTGGGGAGGCAGGGGGCTAACGCCCCCTGCTAGGGGCGGTGCTTGGGCTCCCACCCACAACCACTCCCCTCTCTTCCAGGGAGGAGAGTCTTTCTGGGTTTGTGGCATTTGGGAGCTGATTTGTTCATCAACTAAGCCATTCGAGAACCAAGGTATGACTGTATTATGATATTGCTGGTTTTATTTTCAATTCCGTCTGTAATGCCCCCTGTAGAAAGAATCACATCCACTGCATATGACTAACCACTATGGGTATTTGGCCCCTGTAAGGTTGCTCTTGAGGGAATTTGGCCCTCAGGCTGAATAGTTATCAACCGAGGCCATTTATGTCTGGCCCTCATAGCACTGCTGACAGTGCATCCCATCACTGCATACAGATCACGGACTAAGAAAACATCATTTTGTGTTTAGGACTGCAACTACAACACCATGAGCTAACTGACTAATGCCAGCAAGAATGGAGGACGTGTTCAGCCAGTGCAAGTCTGCTGACAAGAAAAGTGAGGAAAAGAAGAAAGCTTTTATAATAATCTAAACAGTTTGTCATTACTTGGAAACAAATTATTTTATTTTGTCCTTGATCATTTTATTAGTTGATGGAACATGAAAAGAGGATCCCATACTCAGAACGAGTGCTGTATGTTATAAGTGAATACAATACCATTTTGTTGTCTTCTGGTTTTTGAAACCATAGCATGCTAATGTACAATATGAAATGTTTTATTTCCAGGCACAATAAAGTAATTGTGGGTTGTCCCCTTAGATGCAGCCTAGCCTCCCATCTCCCCCTTCCTTCTCATCTTTAGACAAGGACTAAGATCCTATAGTATCAAACTCATTCTCTGAGAGTCAGTCCTTATGTAATCAAAATGCTACCATCCACACAAAAGAGGAAGATTTTACCAGGCTTAAGGGAACCTCAATATTTGTAGAAGTTAAAATATGGGGAAACCCAACCAACTTCTCCATGAAGACTGATCATGCCCAGTGGCTCTAGAAAGCTGAATAGGAAGAAAATAAAAAAAGGAATGGGGCAGAATGGAATTGTGTATGAGAAAGAATTCATATTTGGAATTGAGCAGGAACACTCCATACTGAGAGCCAGTGTGGTGTAGTGGTTAAGAGCGGTAGTCTCGTAATCTGGGTAACCGGGTTCACATCTCCGCTCCTCCACATGCAGCTGCTGGGTGACCTTGGGCCAGTCACACTTCTTTGAAGTCTCTCAGCCCCACTCACCTCACAGAGTGTTTGTTGTGGGGGAGGAAGGGAAAGGAGAATGTTAGCCGCTTTGAGACTCCTTCGGGTAGTGATAAAGCGGGATATCAAATCCAAACTCTTCTACTGCCATATATCCCTGCAGGTAACTGTGAATAAATAAGAGATGAGCAAAGTAGCTTTCCCATTCATAGGTAGAGGCAAATTAGTGATTACATAGAACAACAACATTCATCACAAGATTAGGAGCTGTTTACTTATTGTGGCCACAGTGGTGGCAAAACACACACAGAAAGAGAGAAAATCTGCTGTTACTCCTGCTGCAACAAGTAAGCAGCCATGGACCATTAGGTGAATTGTACTCTGCCCTCCACAAGATCCCTCCATTTCGCTCTGCCGTCTGAATTTCAAGTCAAAAGTTCTTGCTAAATAATGTTTAGTTTGGCAGTGAAGTAAACAATTTAAAATGTGGGTCTTGAATTCTACAGAAGCTCCAACAGTCAACACATACAACAGTCAACAAGATTCATGTTAGTTCTATTTCCTCTCAAAAATACATTGATACAGGGATGCTGTGTCAACTTGTAGCTAATAACAATATTCATGTATTTATATACCACTACTTAAATGCCAAAGTGGCATATAATGCACATTCAGTCCCCAAGCCTCTCAAGTTAAGCTCCAATGAATTCAGTGGGTCTTCTGGCTGTCAGAATAATGAAAATTTCCCACCATTTTTTTCAGGTTTCTGGTCCTGCATTTTGAATTAAGAGAAGACATTGAAAACAACTCAGTGGCACCACTGGCTTTCTCAGAATCCTGCTATTTATGATCTGCACTCTTGAATAATATTTAAGATCTACTCCAAAAGCAGCAGTAGTAAATACCTTTATTGGGACCCATTGGGAAGATACAGACTAGTAAGCAAGCTTTTGCACAAGGACACTTACTCTGACTGGATGTTAAGTAAAGAAGAAAAGGTCTTGCTTGGCATGGGGGCAGTTGTGTTATATTTCCTTTTGGAATTTTCCATTGTCCTAACAAAGTTATTAGAGGTGTTTTATTTGTTTGTTTTTTAAAATGTATTCAAGAATGTAGCTACCCTGGAAGAGAGTACTAGCACGGAGGACAATGATTTTCTGCCACTCAGTGGTGCTTTGCTTATGGGAAGGAACATACCCTCTCACTATGATTATTTATTGAATTTATATACCGCCCTATACCAGGAGGTGTCAGGGAGGTTCACAGAACAAAATCAAAATACAAAACCACAAAATACATAATCAAAATAAAAACAGCAACTCAATAACACCCCCTCCCCCAAACCCCTACATCTTAAAAGGCCTAGTATGTCAATCAAATCAACCAAAGGCCTGGTTAAAAAGGTGTATAATGAAGACACCAGGTGAACTTCCCTGAGGAGAGAATTCCACAGACGGGGAGCCACTGTAGAGAAGGCCCATTCTCGTGTTGCCACCCTCCAGAACTCTCGAGGAGGAGGCATACAAAAATGCGCCTCAGAAGATGATCTCAGGATCCGAGTAGGTTCATATGGAAAGAGGCAGTCCTTGAGGTATTGTGGTCCTGAGCTGTTTAAGGCTTTGTAGGTCAAAACCAGCACTTTGAATTGTGCCTGGAAACTAATTGGTAGCCAGTGCAGTCGGACCAGGATTGCTGTAATATGCTCAAACTATCTTGTTCCGGTGAGCAACCTAGCCGCTGAATTCTGCACTAGAGGAAGTTTCTGAACTGTCCTCAAAGGCAGCCCTACGTATAACGCATTGCAGTAATTTAACCAGTGTTTTTTTGGGGGGGGCGTAGGGGTACACATACCCCTAAACATTTTGTGAATCTAAGTTTGGCCTCATTGAGGGGCAGTATTTCAATATGAGAAGGAAAATGAGAGTATCCCTAAACATTTTTATTTTTTTTAGAAAAAAAGCACTGAATCTAACCTTCATGCTACCAGAACATAGACAACAGTAGTTAGGCTATCCCTGTCCAGATAGGAGCATAGTTGTGCCACTAGCTGAAGCTGATGGAAGGCACTCCAGGCCACTGAGGCCACCTGAGCCTCAAGCGGCAGCAAAGGA
This sequence comes from Podarcis raffonei, assembly GCF_027172205.1. NCBI lineage: Eukaryota > Metazoa > Chordata > Lepidosauria > Squamata > Lacertidae > Podarcis > Podarcis raffonei. Next base: position 44,144,294 of record NC_070606.1, on the reverse strand, counting down.
TTCAGGAGTACCCCCAAGCTACGAACCTGCTCCTTCAGAGGAAATGTAACCCCATCAAAAGCAGGCAATCTTCCATCCATCTGGTCTAGGGAACCACCCACTAACAGTGCCTCTGTCTTATCTGGATTGAGCTTCAGTTTGTTGGCTCTCATCCAGTCCATTACCGAGGCAAGACATTGGTCCAGCACTTCCACTGCCTCACCTGCAGATGTAAAGGAGAAATAGAGCTGAGTAATGTCAGCATACTGCTGACAATGTACTCCAAACCTCTGGATAACACCACCTAGCGGTTTCACGTAGATGTTAAACAATGTGGGGCATAGGATTGAGCCCTGAGGAACCCCACATTGAACGTTCCATGGGGTTGAAAAGCATTCCCCAAGCAACATGCTCAAGGAATGACCATCCAAGTAGGACTGGAACTACTGCAAAGCGGTGCCACCCACCCCTAGTTCGGACAGTCGTTCCAGAAGGATACCATGGTCAATGGTATTGAAAGCAGCTGAGAGGTCAAGGATAATTAACAGGGACATGTTTCCCATGTCTCTCTCTCGACAGAGGTCATCATACAGGGTGACCAAAGCAGTTTCTGTGTCAAAACCGGGCCTAAAACCTGATGAAATGGATCTAGAATATGAGTTTCTTCCAAAAGTGCCTGGAGTAGCACTACTAGGTGCTACTACCCAATTTGGATTCCATGGAGGGTGGTTTGGATCCAGGCTAATTTACTTTAACTTAGGCCCCTTTGAAATCACTCGTGCAAACTTACTCTGGAATATATATATATATATATATATATATATATATATATATATAGTACTACTTAGTGTACTACTGTACTACTTAACATTAATTGCCAGCCTTGTTAATATGAGGACAATAATGTCATCTTGATTTTTGATTTCTGTTTTACAATAGATCAATTTTAGTACAATTACTGTAGATCCACCTTTTATATTGCTCATGAGAACGAACTGGCTTCCGCTTTCTTAAGCAGAGCTTAAGAAAAGCAGCAGTCAGATGCTGGTAACAACACATGTAGTTCCTGGCCCTACCTTGCTGCTTCCTGCTTGTCTTGACCCTTGACCCCATGATCATTGGATTCCCTGACCCCTGAACCATCTGACCATGCAGATTGCTGTTCAACTGACCCAAGGACTGGACCTGACTTTGGGTGCTGCCTCTGCTGCTCCAGGCGATTACATCTCAGAGACTCTTCTGGCTGGCTGTCCTCCCACGCCACTGAGCCCTGCGCGTTGTTGCTCAGCAATGAGACTACAACAGTTTGTTACCAGCCCCTTCAAGCCCTGTTTGCCTGGAACCCAAGCAGCCAGCTGGTTCTCATCAGTGCCTTCTGCTCTGTTTCCTTGAAGGCTAATCAGCTGCAGGTGGAGTCACGGCTCTTCAGCAGGCCAAGTGGGCTCCGGGTCCATAACAAACAACTAATTACAGGGCAATTAAGGAGTAATGCTGAACACACAGAAGGAGCAAATTAGAGGCAGAAGACACAAGAAAGAAGCTTATAATTTAAGGTGTAGGAGACCATTCCTGAACTGAATTTACTTCAGAGGGAACTGTGGCTCTCCACAGGTTTGCAGGCCCATGACTGCATCTCTCATCAATCAAAGCCTGCTATAGAAGGATATTGTCAATGGGGAGAGACACTGCCATATAATATAGGGTAAGTGCTCTGTGGAGCAACCATTTTCATTCTTCTTCCAGCTCTTTGTGGAAAAGCAATGCCTCATCATTGCTGAGGGCCCTTGAGTAGAAGCAACTCTAACGAGCAGTTCCTTACTTCTGTATACTCAGAAGTAAATCCTGTTAAGTTCAATAACTGACTGCCAGTTAAGTGTGTATAGGACTGCAGACTCCAGTTCATTTTAAGACTACCAGAAACAACCAATTTGAGCTTTAGACGCCGACATATTTTTCTCTTTCCTGCTGCTTTTCTTATTCTTTGCAATCAGCCGAAAGAAGAGTTTAAGTCAACATTTGGAAAACAATACAATAAAACACAACAGTTATTATACAGTAAGAATGGGGGCAAAATTCAGTTCGGTTTCATTTAAAGGCAAACCTGCCTAATTTGTACTTTCTAAAACAATATGAGAATTGAAACAGATATCCTTAGAAATATACATTTCTCTGAATTTTGCACTGCATTATGCTAGGAGTGATTGCTAAAATGTTTATATTGGGCAAAATTGCACACATGTACATTAGTAGTGATTCACACAAATGCTGATAAATTTTGATGAGGACTTTTTAAAAAAAACACACACCACATAGTGATTCAGAAATATGAAGAATTTGGAGAAAATAAGAAACTGAGAGAAACTGAAATTGACAGATCCACTCATCCTTATTATATGGTCAAAGTCATGAATCATGAAGGCTTGCTCACTACTCTTTGTGACTTTCTAACTGGGCCTGATAAGAGTATTATCTCTCTGCTACTTTTGGATTTTTACCCCTTAATGCACCAACACATTTCGCTGCAACTATTTAAACTTCAGATTTTAATACAGGAAGCAGAACATTACACTGATATGTACTATGCATATGTTGATAATTTGTTTTTTGATGTGGTATGCTTGCTGCTGGTTTGAATATTGCTCCAACATAGGCAGTGTAGATTTGACCTCGTTTGTCTGTGTGCCCTTGTCTTGATAGCTGAAATCCTGCAGCTGTAGCCTCGACCCAACTGTACATCAAGTGCGGTGCCCCTATGGCCCTGTCCTACTTATGGAAATTCCTAACGACTCCAGTTCAAACTGTGGCTCAGATCAAAACTGAAAATGAGTTTCAGGTCTCATTCAACTCTCCATTTGTTCACTTCCAAAACCACAACCCAATTTTGCATGATTCTTGAGCAGTTATAGCCAGAGGGCAGAAATGGGGGGGGGGAGGGGACTTCAGGAAGATGAAGAAAATTGGGCAATGACGTCTTCATTAGAGTACTATAATTAGATCAGCTAGTCAGTTCATGAATTCAGTAATTAAAAAGAGAGAAAAAAGACAACAAATACTTTCTTTGAGGTCCTGTTTGAATTGAGGATTATAGAACTCGTTGATATACTATAGAGAATGGCATTTTATCTATGAGCAGGTCATACAGACAGTCTATAAAGTTCAGCAATGTTGGTAACTGCTCCTAGATTATCTCTCTGGGGTAGTTACCAGCCCAAAGCTGCTCTTTCATGGCTGCCAATGCCCAGATCATGCAAGTAACATTGGAATGTTGTTTCATGCAGATAGGCCTGGATTGCCATAGTAAGGTTCCTCTTCTGTTGGAGCTGCTGATGTTGGCGTGGGAAGTACCCATGTGATTTCACCTACTCTCCAGATACAGAAAGCCTGCCTTACTCACAGTGCAGCATAGAAGCCAGTCACTGGCAATTGGCTTTGTGGCATAAGCTGCATCACACAGACTCAGGTTCATTACTTTAATAATGATGTGTCTTCAGATGCTATTCCTTGTAGCCTTTGTGCTACCTTAAGTCTGTCCCCCCCCCCTCTGCCCCAAATGGCTGTATCCAGCCATTTTGTTATGAACGCCTAGTTCAATTTGTTATTTCTGTAGTCACATTTTAGGAGCTTTTGCTTTGGGTGAAATCATGCAACTAATTGCTGGTGGTAGCGTGGGAAGTACCCCCCCCCCCCCGCAAGTGATGAGAGATTCCTGGGATTCCAAGTGCTTTTCTAGGGTTCTGTTTCCTTAGAATAAAGGTCAACGGAAACTGTGCTGTCTTTAGCATACATGGTTTTAATTGCACACATACACAACATGAGCATAGGATGAGAGCTTTCACAGATCTCATGGACCAAACAGATCTTGTTTTTCCATTAGATTTCTAGCTTTCCATCTATTTCCCACTCAGGTCTCACACAATTCTGTCACTGTTCTCCTACACAGCAGCTAGGTGACTGCGGTGGGGAGAAGGCCCACCCATTTGTTCTAAGGCATGGGGCAACTTCTTTGGTTTCGAAAGTTTCTACCCTCACTGATACAGGTTCCCAAGTTTGGAAGGGGAACCAGAGTTTCATCCAAACTCATAAAACACACACACACACACACACACACACACACACACACACACACACTTTCCCATCATATTTAGCTTTCTACCTCCATTTTCAGTGGTGCAAAAGCATAAACAAATCAAGGCACTTTCTTTGAAGGTTTTCATTTACAATGACCTTAGTTGGGCTGTTTTAAGTTTGGAAGGTCAAGAAGAGATGAGTGGTACTTGTCATTTGTTATGGCCAGTATTAAAATGTAGTTGATTTGAGATTCACAGCAATACTCACTGACATAAACCTTGACTGAATCTATGCTGCAATCAATTATGGTGATATAAGAGCATAATGTATTAGCAGAAGAAACTATTTCTTGGTGGATAATAGTTGTCAAAGGTCGCATTTCATAGGCTGCTTAGGAACATAAATATATATGCATCCCATTGTTTTCAAAGGAAGAAGTATGGGATTTGTTTTCTTATGTCAAAGACTTTTCAGGGGCTCTTGAAATGCAAAAAAATAAAAATAAAAATCATTTGTACAGTGGAATGATGCAGACAGCACCGGCCTATGATGCAGCTAATGTCCTTGGTGTATTCCTAAAAATAATTTTGAACATTCAAATCACAACTCTGTGGTTGAAGTGCAGAGGGAGTTATATTATCAAAAATGTAATGAGTTTAATGTGCATAGTTATACATCACAAGAGTGTCTCCACAGATTAAAGCAACTCCAAAATATGCGCTAACATAATGGAGTGGATCTGGTCTTGCTGCTTTATTCAGTACTCTATGAACTGTTTCCAAGCACATATGTGTAGAAATCGCTTGCTTTTGGTATTTATTCCAAAACAGGGCCATTTAAAGAGAGAGAGAGGGAGGGAGGGAGGGAGAAAGAGTGCGGGGGGGGGGAGGAACAGTACCCTGTACCGCCAGCTTCAACAGCATTCTCAAGTGGGTTTGGGGTGCTTAGCGTGCTAAATTTCTTGAAATACCAACAGTACTTGTGTCCACAGAGGATTATATTGATGAAAAACATCAAGTTGAAAACGCATGCTTTAGCTAGCTTGAGCTCCAAAAATGATTTTCATTATGCATATTTGATATATGAATATTTGAAAATCAGGCCAAACGACGTTGCTAAAAGTTTCTTCATCAATTAGGTTGAAACTCAGAATGAGATGCTTTGGTCCAAATTGACATTGATGGAGAGAAATCCAAGGCCTGCGAACGAAAGTTTCCCGTTAACGCTGCCTTGCATGCTATGGAGAGCAGCAGCTGCAAACATTGGAGGGAGGGTGAATGTGGAGTTTTTAAAAAGATGCAATAATATTAAATCTGAATGTTCCAAGCGCCAGGCTGCCAGCTCTTACAATTATATTGTTTGATTGTGCCATTTAATTTGTTTTCCTAAAGTATTTAGCAGCCTGATCCTCTCGAAGCACACAATTGGCTGCTAGGCTCCCAGCATGTGTGTGAAGGGGCACAATGTTTGATCGATGGAAGCAACAGCAGTTTGATCTTCTGAGCCAGGATAGCAGCAACTGGTTGAGCAAACTCTGGGGTGGCCATGTGTCCTACTTTACAGATGACAGTCCTCTTTTGAAGGGCTCTCCTAAGTCCAGTTTAAAGATGAAGAACCATAAGGACAGACAGCAGGGGCCTTGAAGTTGCCTGTCAACAGCTAGCAACTGGATAGCAGACTTAGAAGGCACATAGGTCATCTGTTTGCAAGCTTCCTCCAGTATGGTAATATGTGCTGCATTTATATTTAAACTACAGGAATAATTTCCTGTAAGGTAAAGGTATTAAAGGTAAAGGTAAAGGTAAAGGACCCCTGCATTAAAGGTAAAGGTAAAGGACCCCTGACAGTTAAGTCCAGTCACGAACGACTCTGGGGTTGCGGCGCGCATCTCGCTTTACTGGTCAGGGAGCCGACGTTTGTCCGAAGACAGTTTTTCCGGGTCATGTGGCCAGCATGACTAAGCCGCTTCTGGCAAAACCAGAGCAGCGCACGGAAACACTGTTTACCTTCCCGCTGAAGCGGTACCTATTTATCTTCTTGCACTTTGACGTGCTTTTGAACTGCTAGGTTGGCAGGAGCAGGGAGCGAGCAACGGGAGCTCACCCCATCACGGGGATTCAAACCACCAACGTTTTGATCTGCAAGCCCTAGGCTTAGTGGTTTAGACCACAGCACCACCCACATCCCTTGATGTTGCATTAGATACATATAAATTAGTGTATGCAAATCTGCCCAATTTTTGGTGACGCTTTCCTTCTTTTTTGCAATATATACATGGAAAAGTTCCTTGTACTGGAAACCTGTGGCCCTCCAGATGTTGTTGGACTCCAACTCCAATTTGCTCAAGACAGCATGGCTAATGGTCGGAGATGATTCCACAGCACTTAGGGAAGCAGGCTGAAGCTTAAAAGTACCAAGCCAACATGCAAATCAGTTTGGTACTGAGGAATTACAAATGTGCATGGGATGATCCAGTCGTCTAGTCACAGACCTGGGATGGGGAACCTATGACACTCTGCATGTTGCTGGCCTCCAGCTCCCAACAGCATGGTCCACATGGTCACAGCTCACACTGTTGCTTATCTTGTTGGTCACTCATTGAAGAGGGCAGTGGCAAATCTACATTTTTGGGGCCCTAAAGCTTGAACTTCTGTGGGGTTCCCTTTTCAACCAGCAAGTGAGGCCTGGGTAATTACTGTTGCCTTCTTCATTGGGGTTGTTCCATGACAGATCACCACACCTTTACAATGTCTGTGCTACTGACTCTCAAACTTTGGAATCATTGAAATATATACAACCAAAAATCAACCAATTTAAGACGTGCGACTCAAATTGGGTCTACTAGACACAAAATATCTAAGCCATGCGAAGTAAAGTCACTTCTGAGGACCCTCTGGGATTAGGGTCCCTGAAACTTAAGCTTCATTAGTTTCATAGTAGATCTGGGCAGTGGAAAGCAAGAAAGAAGAACAAGAAGTTCCAGGGGTTGATGGTAGGATCCCTATTGTGCTTGGTTGATCCTTGACATCAACCCTGTACAGGTAGCGTTCTCCCTTTGGAGCTTGCACGAACAGGAATTTTCATTCTTAGGCTATCCAGCCACTATAGTTATGGTAGGAAATAAATACCGTGGTACCTCGGGTTAAGTACTTAATTCGTTCTGGAGGTCTGTTCTTAACCTGACACTGTTCTTAACCTGAAGCACCACTTTAGCTAATGGGGCCTCCTGCTGCCGCCGCGCTGCCGGAGCACAATTTCTGTTCACATCCTGAAGCAAAGTTCTTAACCTGAGGTACTATTTCTGGGTTAGTGAAGTCTATAACCTGAAGCGTATGTAACCCGATGTACCACTGTAGTTCTGAACCCAGATTGGGTGATTCCTCCCACCTCTTGGTGAAAGTAACTTGCAAACACACCCATTCTTCTATGGGAAAAACCCAACCATGTTTGCTGAAGCAGCCTGTGATGGACCAGAGTTCGAACCTCAGATCTTATTAGCCCAAAATAAACACTCCTCATTGCCAGTTGATCATTTAAACATCTGAATTTGATCTGTTTGCTTCTGATAATTAAATCCAGCTAAAGGGAAACCATTCAGTTGTGAATTTAATCACGGCAGGAGAGAATGTTGGAAAATGGGGGGCTAACTTCTCCTTTCCTGCCTAATGGTTGCTTTTTGCTCACCCTCCTCACCCCCACAAACTTGCATTCGATGCCTTTTCCCCATTTGCCTGTGTGTGTGTGTTGTGTCCAAATCAATGTGCTCATAAAGCACATCATCATGGCTTGGTCTCCTATAGCAAAGCAGTCTGTGTATTAATCAAACTGCTCATTATATAGTTGCTTTATTATTGTAAGGAGAGCAACAGCATAGGTTGCTGGCAGCATCCTGTTTCTGCAGTGTAATTATAGAATTGCTGTGAATTTGCATAGTGCCAGGATGCTGCCAGTAAATATTAATGGATTACTTTTTATTCATTTAGCTAATGTTTTTGAAAGATGCTTTGAAAAACAAAAAGATCATATCTGTATGTTGTTTTTTAATTTATTTTCACCTTTTTGTCTCCTTTGGAGCCCCCCAGTGTATCATCACTTTGTTTACCACAAATTAAACCTTCGCTGATTGTTTACCAGGCTGGAGACCCATGTGCATTGCTGCAGCACTCTCCCCCCTCTTTTTTTTTTAATAATCACAACCTGGGATTCGTTTGCAAGAGGCCTTAATCTGCATGAGAATTATACAATTAACTTTTGATTAACCACCTAGTTCTTTCGGAAAACCGCAGTGTATAGGATACTCTGCATTTAAATAATTTTCCTTAAATTGGGAGCAGGCCTTTCATTAAGCCTGTGAGTTTGACTAAACAACAACATTTGGAGATAATCAGGGTCAAAACAATAGGCAAGGCTGCAAGGCTAGAATGTCATCTTTAAATATAACAGCTGAGATAAAGGCACCCAGATTGTGCCTTATCAAAACACAAAAAAATCAAAGCTGTCTCTTGTCTGTGGCAAAATACCAGGCCCTGGTGTTCAGGGCTACTATTGTTTGGGCCTATAAGTGTTGCTGGATTTGCATTCAGAGAGCCAGTTCTGACACACATTACATCACGTAGGGTACTTATCTAGGAGTCTGACAATAATTATCAGGAAGAATATACTCAGAATGACTTTTTTGTGATTTTTATGCATCCCCAACACAAGGAAGGGGAGATAACAGCATTATGAAAAAGGGGAGAGTCTCAAAAGACTCTCCCTGGAGCTGCGTTCTTCGATTAAATTTGCTATGCCACTCTGGTGTGCTGAACAAGTGGAAAGAAAGACTATGAGGCTTTTATATAGGGCAATAATAGTCCCGAACACAGCCCTTACCGAAAGATAAGATCCATTGTCGAAACAAACAAAAGGAACGGTATTAAACACCACTCCAAGAATATATATGAGGAAAGTTTTAAAGCCTTTTTCTTTCCTCTTTTTTTTTTTTAAACCTTGAACCTGATTCTCTCAAGCAGTCACATTGTTAGTTTACTAGGCATTCCTGGAAGTGGCTCATTTGAGGAGTGTAGCTTATTTTGAAAGCATCTCTCCTTCTCATCATGATATCCTGATAAGGGGTAGTTAACATTAAAAGAAAGAAAGAACAGAAAGATCATATGACAACCATTAGAATGGCAGAGAGAAGAAAGTAGAAGAAAGTCAAATTTAATTCACATTCCTAAGCAATTGTGCCATCTCTGGTATATTTTTCCTCTAAAAACATTAGGGCTGGATTCAACGGGCCCCTTCCTCTAATGGAAGAAGTTTCCATCTGGGGAACGGAACCACTGGAACCAGCCCAATGACCAGGATCTGAAGAACCAAAAGGTTTTATGCAAGTTGAGTGGCATTTCTGCCTCCCTTTCACCTTTGAGTTGCAGATCCTCATGTCCTATGGTTTTTTTGTTTGAAAATCAGTTTGCCACGAAACTGGATTGGGGTGATGATAAGCAAATGATAGGATGATACCTTATTCCTTTGCAATTTTTTTTAATATAAAAAAGTGCGAGCATCAATGTACACATATATCTAAATTTTATCAGCATGGATTAGTACTCCATAAATCCTCAGTACTTTTCAAGTACCTGTACTTATAAGCTAACTTGTAAGACCGCCAGGTTGAGATATATTTAGGCACATTTAAAGTATCTACACACAGTAAAATACAGCACTATAAGAAAGCCCAGAACAAGCTTGGGGAACCTTTGGCCTTTCAGATGTTGTTAGACTCCACCACTGCCAATGGTGATGGATGATGAGAGTTGGAAGAGAGGAATGTTAAGGCTTGTTTGAAGGCCTGCATTGTAAAATAAGGTTACCAGATGGCCCCGTTTCCCAGGGACAGTCCCCGGATTTACAAATGGATTTTACAAATCCCTATACAAAATCCATTGAAGTTGAAAAGTGTCCCCCAGTTCATTGAAAACAATCTGGTAACCATACTAAGAGCTATGTGGCAGGGACACTAAAGAAAAGGCCCTAACACTTTTGCCTGCCATTGATCTTACAGGTAAGCCCAAGAACCGGCTCCCCATTGCAATTCTTAACCAAGAGGCAGGATTGTGTTGGAATGGCAGTCCTTTAGGTGTAAGGCCAGCCAGCTGGATGGAACAGAATGTAAGAATTGGAATAATCTCACTAATGGAACAGACAATTGGTGTTGGGTTGGAGGTAGCAATCAGTTGAGCAAGCTTACAGCCTTGCAAGTGTTCTGATCTGCAACAGGAAGCACTGTTCTACAAACTGGTGCTCTGGACACAGTATGTCTCTGAACACCAGTTGCTGGGAATCACAACAAGTGTTGTATTGTTTGCTTTCTTTCTTTCTTTCTTTCTTTCTTTCTTTCTTTCTTTCTTCTCTTTTCTCTTTTCTCCTTTTTCTTTTTCTTTTTCTTTTCTGTAATCTTTAAAAGTAATAATTTTTTTTTTTAAAGGAATCACAACAAGTGGGGAAAGTGCTATTGCACTCAGGTCCTCCGTACAGGCTTCCCATTGGCATCTAGTTGGCCACTCTGAGAAGAAGATATTAGACTAGATGGTTGGATCCAGCAGGGTTCACCTTATATTCATTTGAATGTAGGGGATTCCTACAATGGAGTATGCCAGCAAATATATTTAAAGCTCATAAATTTGAGCATTTCCCCAGCCACCCACTTTCTTCTTATTGTTTTCAGAAGTTCAAAATCAGTTTGTGCTGGCATGAGCTAGCATGAACACATTCCTAAAGGGATGTGATTTTAATCAATGGAAATTAAGATGTTTGAAACACAAGCGCACACATCTACCTGAATTTGTGGTACAATTTTATGGGCATGTGCAGTAAGTCAGCACAGATACTTTTAATGTTATCTAGGAGTGTAGAAGCCCATCCTTCTGACAACACAAAATGGAGGGTAGTGCCTGAAGTTGGACTGAAACACATTTGTGGGTCCCAAACCATCTGCTAAAGATCAGTGCACTAAAAGACAGAACTGCACAGTCTCAGCTCAGCAGTATGCATGGCTATCTTAATGTGTACTGTGTTGTTTTATTATGGTAGCCTTTTACAGCTTAGTGCTTTGTAATTGATGGGTCATTCGGCTGCCCTTTGCTTGAAAAGATAGCTTGGTGTGTAAAGTCCAGAACATAAGGACCTCCATCATTGGATTAAAAAAAATATTATGTAGCTGATGCAGCTCTGATTTGGCTGCGATAAGTGGTGCTCAGACTTGCTGGCAAACTGCTAAACAATGAATAAAATGTTGCCGTTTGGATTTCTTTGCTGCTGCTTTCAGGCAGCTCTTGATGTCACTATGAATCTAGTACTTCCTGGGTATTTGATTGTTTGATCTATAGCTTTGTAAATCAAAAGGCCCTTATAAAAATGCTGCAAATCTCCTGCGTGCGGTCTTCCTCAAATTAAAACTAACCCTCTAAAGCCCCGATGGAGAACTTCTGGCCTTCCAGGTGTAGCTGAATGACAGACTCTCATCATTCTTGAGCATTGCCTGGAACTGGGACTGTTGGGACTCAAAAAGGGTCCCCCCTATTCCCTGATTTAAATCTGCTTTGGATTTACCACTGCTCAGAGAAAGGATAATGCAACTATGATAGCCATATATTGGGAACTCAAGGCACCTGATGATGGAGCCAAGTGTGTTCTGATAAGCCAAGTTAAATTCAGAGTATTTATAATATTAATTGTCCAAAATTTCAGCTGCTTCTGAGCAATTTGGCTCAACAGTGAATTCTTGCTGAGTCGCTTTTGTTGATGGGAATTTCTGTGTCCAAGTATGTCCCAGTTCTGCTGTTTGGTTCACGTTCAGCTAAGTCCCTCTGCCTCAGGTCTGTGGATGTAGTACAGAGTAATAGTTTGCACAGAGTACATTTGTTTTCACTCTAATTTCCCTAAAGAAGCTCTTCTTTCTGCCTGCCCTCTGCAGGCCTTCTCCTAGTTTTCCTCTGCACTTATTTCTTTCTTTTGCCCTGCATCAGAAACTCAACAGCCAGCCAGCATCCAGGAATGGCTCTTCCATCTCTCTCTCTCTCTCTTTCTGAATCACTGTTGTCAACACCATACTTGACTGCTGTCCTTAATAACACACAAGTGGCTCCTTTTGGAAGCGATGAGAGCAAAACTCCATGGATCAGCTAGTGGGGATGCTGAGACAGCAACATTGGCAGCAGCCTTGCTGGAAGACTGAATGAATCACCTATGAGACACGCTAAGTAAGTGCCCACTGGCCTGCAGCCCGTGGATTCCACATCTACTCTCAAATTCCTCTTTATCTGTAAATGCAGTACACTGCCAAATCTCAATTAGATTGCCAGTGACACAGTTGGCTCTGGAGAGCATATTGGAAAACCATACCAAAGGACACTCTTAAACAAGAGTTCAACTAATATGTTCGGGGAACCAAGGATGTTTTATTGCACGATGGTAGCTAATAACAAGACAAAAATAGCCCTCAGAAAACCCTGCCAAGTGCCTGTACAAGGAACAGTCTCTAATATGCCAGGAAAAAGGGGAAAAATGTTTTAGGGAATCAAGAAGGGATATATAGATGTAGATGCATATGCATTTGAAGGTATGCTTCTTGGGGGTAGGATTGGCGTTTAATGGACACAGAACAAAATCTGCTAGTGCTGTAGCAATGTTGGTCCAATAATAATGAATGGGGCTGGCACATGCATTGCAGATGGTGGGTTTCAACGCTAATTGCCTTTTATATTTGGATAAAGGAACACTAGGACCATCCCTCTTTACAGATAATCAGTGTAATATACACTACAACACATTTGAAAATGAGGTATGTTTTTAATCAGCGGAATATCAAAAGCCCATTGATGTCAGATCCTGCACATGACATGTACATGATTGTTTAACCAGAGCTGCCTAAAAACCATGGGCTGGATCCAGTAGTACTTAACTGTACAACTATCTCTAACCCATGACTGTTGAGGTCTAAGAGTATCATATGGATGAGATCTCACTTTAAATTCCAGAGCCCACCATAGGGTTCAGGTTGCATGCTAGAGCAAGATACTCAAGGAGAATTTCTAGAAGAGAGAATTCTAGACCAGCCAACAGTTCTCATAGATTTATTTAAATGCTCAAAATAACCAAAAAGCCATCTCCCCCACTTCTCCCTATTGTTTCCTACTTGATTGGGAAGGTTTTGTATTTATTTTTGTATTTTCCCTTTGCTTAATCCAAGGCAGCAGCATGCTGATTACCTTTAAAAAACTGAATTAAGCACTGGGGAGAATGCAAGTGAATAGATTTCCCAGATGTTTCATGTCAGCTTGCAATACTATCAAAATTGATCTATGTGAAGGCTGAAAAGAGGTTCTTCTGGGCCATGAACAGCTGGGTCCTTGTGGGGTTATGGAGTTGGAAACCACTAATCCTCTTCTGCCTGAACAGACTGATCCTGGATCACCCACAGAATTCCAGAAAATCATCTGATGCCCATTTCCACTCTTTACATGGTAACTTATGAGAGATGATTTACAGTTACACACAAGTATTTTTGGTACAATGGCAGGGAAATACCACCCAGTAGTGATTTAAAATGTGGTCAGTGTTTACTCCAGTACATGCTATTAAGATCTTCTGCTGAGGCCCTTTTCCAGATGCCTCCTTTATCAGAGATATGGTATGCAAAAATTAATACCATAATACAAAAAAAAATTATACTTAAATTAATACCCTAATGCAAAATATAATAATAATAATAATAATAATAATAATAATAATAATAATAATAATGGCATTTATATCCCATATTTTCTTCAAGAAGCACAAGGTTGTGTAAATGGTTCTTCCTCTCATTTAATCCCCACAATAACCCTATGAGGCAGGATAAGTTGGGAGGCAGCGACATGCCCAAGGTCACCCAGTGAATTTCATGGCCGAGTGGAGATTTGAACCCTGGTCTCCCAGGTCCTAGTCAGCCAGTCTAACTGCTATACCCCACTGGCTGATAACAACCACCACCACCACTAGGGCTGTAGTTCTATACACACTTACCTGGAAGTTTTACTGCATTCAGTGAGGTTTATTCAGTGCTTTCTCCCCCTAAAAAATGTACTCTTATTTTGACTCCATTTTATAGTTCAAATCATGAAAAATAAACACAGCCCCCCCAGAAAAAGAGTCAGACATAAACCCTACATGACAGTCAGATGCAACCCAGTGATGATGGTGTTGGATCTAGACTTAGGCTGTGTGCAAATTACAGTTTACAGTGTTTGAAGCTGAGTACGCATGACAGCCACAATCCATATATAATTTTGTTGTTTTTGTTTTGAGAAATTCTGATGTTTGACGTGTTTCCCCTCAAACCAGCTTCTGTCTGTTTTGAAACCATAATCCATGCTTAAGCTGAGGTGTATACATTTGAGACATCCATTGCACACGTGCAGACTGCAGATTAACTAATCAGGTAGTTGGGTGAAGACATCCCAGTCCCCTCTCTGGTGTGTACAGCAATGGAAAAATGTGGCTTGAAATGTGGGGCGGGGAGCAACCTCAGTGCATTCGAAACCACTAAATGCATACATAGCCTCAGTAATGGTAGACTCACTTGAATCAGTTCTGTCCTATTGATTTAAATGAGTTTGCTAAGTCTAGGGCCACCATAATCATATTTGTGGTGAATAACAATGGATAAAGTCCTTAAAGGATGGGGTAATTAACAGTCACATGATTTGTTTTCTTTATCCAAAGATGTTCATGACCTGACTCTAGGTCCTGCTGTACCTAGTCTCTTTCTTTTTAGCAATCGCTCATAGCCGAGTAAGATAGTCTTCCATGAACATGGAAGTGAGACTGTAAGTGACTGTGGAGGCCAATTCTGGATCCACAAGTCCTTCCACAGTGGGGACATAGGTTTCTGGGTGGGAGTTGATCACGGTGAGGGTTTGCCAAGTGTGCCTTCCTGTTAGCACCTTTCTCCTTTTTGTCCTGAGTTTGAGCATCTTCAAAGTCCATGACACCTTTGGTAAAGCCTGTTCTCTAATTGGAGCGCTCACAGGCCAATGTTTCCCAATTGTTGGTGTTTATAGTACTTTTTAAAAAAATAGATTTGCCTTGAGAGAGTCTTTAAACCTCTTTCGTTGACCATCAGCATTACGCTTTTCATTTTTAAGTTCGGAATAGAGTAGTTGCTTTGGAAGACGATAATCAGGCATCCTCACAACATGACCTGCTTTGGGTACATGTCTGTTATTATATCTGTATAGTCTTCACAAGGGATATTATACTAGCCTCCCCTATCTTGGTGTCATCCAGAAGTTTTGGACCACAACTCTGATCAGACCCAACCAGCATGGCTCATGGTCAGGGATGATGGGAACAGTTCAAAACATTCCTGCTTCTATACATGATGGTCGTCCAAAACATCTGTCTTATATGTTTGTTGCAGAGATGTTATACTGTATAGAATGCTACTTTGATCTGATGCCTCAAATGCCTAGCATTTTTTCAGACACTTAAAAAAAATATATTAGGGGGGGAAATGCCATCTTGTACAGAAGCAGGATGCTCACATATTTTCTAACAAAATGGGGAAAGCCTTTTGGGGATCTTGAAAGCATCTACTGCCAGAAGGCATGTGTGAGTTACAGCAAAAGCACAATAACTTGTAGCTTCTTCACCTGACAGACCCTGGCAATGTAAGTCAATAATTATCCTGTTTAAAAAACTGTCACAGAAAAGTGTGATATGGCACACACTGACCGCCAGAAATGAAAGAGAAGTGTATGTGAAAAATGCCTGTGAAAAATGCTGGCTAGGACTTGCTAACTGAGCTCAGAGAAGTGACTAACGGATTGTCCTTTTAAAAGTGTTAAGATCACCAGGACTGGAGGAATTAATTTCCAAACTCTAGTTTGTCTTCCGCCCAGCTCCCTTTGAAAGAAATCCATCTCTTGTTCTCATTGATTTCTCTCGGAGACACTGAAATGCTTCTCTCTCGAGTTTGCTGCCACTTTCTTTAGGAAGTTCCGCTTCTGACAGGCATACAGGACATGCATCTATAAACAAATATAGACCACTGGGATGCTAAGTAAAGCGAATGAATATTTTGTTTTATGAGGTGTGTTCAAGGCTTTTCAGCTCCTCTTTCCTGGCAGTGAGGGTTCCTTTCCATAACTTGTGATTTGCAGCCATACTCAGTGGGGCTGCAATTCTGCCACCTGAGCCCAATAAACCAGTTGGTGATATACGGGATACTTGATCAAATCTATCTATCTTATCTGACTATTTATGCCTTGGTGATCATCATTGTGTAGGAAAACCTTGGTCATATGCTGGGGTGAGGTGGGGGGTGGGTCCAGTCTTGAATGCTGTTAAAATACGATCTTGAGAGGGAAAGAAAAAATACAGATGTTTCGTGTCAAGAAATTTAAGACATGGCTGTGGGCTTGTGAGTAACTGATTCTTGCTACGATTGATGTGTTCTGTTAGAAGCTGAGCTTTGGTGCTTCTAATTTTATGGATTCAGACGCCGCTTTTTGAATCTGGATGCTTTCAGGTGTGGAGTGCACACTTTATTTTACTAGATCCAAGTTTGTTTGACTCGCTGTATTTCAGATTCTTCTCCAGTTCCTTGACTGGACAGGTAGAGGTCTTCTTGGTAATGAATGCTTACCTGGCTCAGGGGTAGGCAACAGTTGTGGCTCATCGTGGGCAGAAGCTTCTCCTTCTCCTCTCCCACTCTCCAGGGTGGCAGGGGAAACAGGGTCATTCCAGGATCAAATTAGAAGCTGGGTTGGCTTTTGTAAATCCGGGAATGTCCCTGGAAAATCGGGGCACTTGGAGGGTATGAAAATATGCTTTTTGCTCAATGAAGAAATTGTGTGCATTTTAGATCCATGACATCATGATTCTAATTATATTTCCCGTGGAACAGGTATGGCCAAATTAAATTAACACATGAGGGATTTATTTCATTTCACTCCTCTGATAATGACTTTTATTCATCGAAGGCCTTCTGCCTCTGCTGTTTGTTCCTTCCCTTTTTTCCACAGGCCTCTTTAGCTGAAAAGGTTTAGCATGTCTTCATGGAAGTAGTTGTCATGCTGTGGAAAAAATCACAAGCAACAAAAAGTCAGAATTGTCAGTTCAGAAGACACCGCTTGTTCCACTGGGTAAAAACTGAGAAAGCAATGCTGGCAAATGATCTTTAGAAAGGTGGTGGAAGAGGAGGAGGGAGGGAGGGTGGTAAAGGAGGGAAGCAGCAACAGAATGAAGATAAAAAGGCTTGCAGGCTTTATTCTCATTGACGGTTGGCAACAGGAAATCTGTTGGCGGAGAAGAAGAATATCTGATAGGTCATCTGTTGTGTAATGAAGAATAGAAGACAGGAGACAAGCTGGGAGAAGCAAGGTGATTCTAAACCTCTGAGGGGCATGAGATCTTACGAGGGAAAACATGAAAGCAACACCTTTATAAGCTGACCAAAATTAATTTCATATCAGTGAAGCTGACAAAACCCATTTTTTACATTATGGGTGAAACTGTGGAAGTTGTGTGTCTCTGAAAGAACCCATTCATTTTCTTGGAGTAATATTGTTTAATTACATAAAATATTCTTGAGTTGATTTTTTTAAAATAGCAATATATAGTATTAATATACCAATGATACGACCCTAATATCTTAGTTTTGTTTGCAGTCTGAAGGACAGACACTACCAGATATATTTTCTGATTTTAGTTACAACCTTATTTATTTTAGGTATTTTTACACTGCCCGCAATCATAGTCCTAAGGTGTGCTCTCAGTTTATTACTGCTGCCTTTTTGGACAATGTAGTTGCAGCTATTTCAGTTATGTGACGGTTTAAGTTTTTATTAATTTAACAGTGCAAGCCTTTGCATGTTTACTCAGAAGCAATGCCTACTGTTTTCAATGGGGCTTACTCCCAAGTAAGTGTGCATAGAAGTTTAATCTAAATTGTTAAAAATGAACCCTTTAATGTAAGGGTTCTGATCTCTAGGTAGTAAACAACAGGAAGCTGATTTTGTGAAAAGGAGATGTGGTTACTTGGTGTTGTAATGTCAAAGCTGGATCTCAAAGCCTCCAACACGTAAGAAGTTTTGGATGATAGTAATGACACACTTAATTCACATTATTCACTTTTGTTTTATTGCTGGACAGTAGGACAGGAGGTAGAAGCTCAGGGGCACAGGCTATTTCTTAAAAAGACTGTTTATGTATTCTCAGAAATAACTCACTCAGTTCATTGTGTGCATAGGATTGCAACTTAAGGCTTACATGGGCCACAGTCACGTACAGACTCATTGTTAAAACCATGTTTATGGAAGACAATCTTACTTGGCTAAGAGTGATCGCCAAAGAAGAAGAAGAAGCACTGAACTCAAGGGAACTGATTTTTGGGTAGACAAGTATGGAATTGTGCACAGAAGCTGTGTCTCCAGCTTCCAACATCAGCTCAAAACTCTCACACAAGTCTCCTATACACAATCGCTATTGGCCTATTGCTTTCCATCCTAGGATAGTATGGGAACAGAGCAACCTCTTTGGAAATGTTAAATCACAGCACGGTCAGTGGCCGGTCAGAGTCTTTATCTTAACAAAGGAACTGGTAGGGCTTGTTCAGCAGCCATATTAGATTTTAAGCAGGCCTTGGATAGACCCACAATATTATTCAGTCTGAGCCAACAAGCTCATAATAGAAGGGGCTGAGCTGTCTTGGGATTCACTGGATTCTGAGCCAGCCCCACTGTGGTCATCTGATGGCATCATCCGTGATCATTGAACCAGCTTCAGTCAGGTACAGTGATTTGCCTGCTTTCTACTTTGCACCCCAACCGGCCCTTGAGTCAGGGCAAAGAACCTGTTGGTGATAATGCCATTCCATTAAACCCCACTGGGCAGCAGCTGGGATTAGAATTGCAGCCTTACTCAGTAAACTAATAGGAGTCTGTCCAACAGATTTTAATGGAGATATCGGCATTAATTTTTCCTTACCTCACATATTTTAAGGAACACCCCCTCAGATGAAGTGTAAAATTAGTAGTTGTGCCAGACCTTGGTGAAATACAGGATTTACTCTTGGAATGTGAGGAAGAAGGTTGGTTGAATGCATACATTTTACCTAATATTCCTTAGTCATCTGCACTTAAGTAAGATGATTACTGGGTTACTTCCCACCTTCATGCAAAGTTGATTTGCTAATTTGGAAAGCAGCAAAATAGCCATCTTCTTTCATCACATTGAGCGAGCTAAAATGCTAGAAGAATAAACAATCTAAAAGCGCTGAAGAGGCAGATACAAATGTTCTACCCAAACAAGACAGAACTTTTAGCCAACTGCTGTCATTAGTGATTGCTGTGACAGGAAGCAAAACACACAGTTCTCATCTCCATAATGACTGTGGGTTATGCATCGAGTCTGGATCATGCTGATTATTTCCCAGGCACTTGTCTAAGAGCTGGAGAGGTTCACCTGTGGGGTAGCACTCATCAGCCTTAGCCTCACATATTATTCCTTGAAAAGCTCATGAGCAACTTCTCCACCCCCACAAAAAATTCCACTGGGCAATGAATTAAAAATGACGGCTCAATAGAAGGTGAAAACAGGAAAATAGAATATACAAAACATTCCTAATGACCAGGTCTTGAAAAATTTACTAGATAGATCGCTAGTTCTCAGGGAGCTAAACTCATTAAGAGACAATCTTATGAACGGTGGGGTCTTTGTGGGTCTTCCAGTGCAGGCCCCAAAATTAGCATTGGGAAAAATTCCCAATACTGTATTACTTTCGTAGTAGTTGCTAACAAGCTCCTTTTCCGAAAGGCTGTTGCGAAGAATCTGATCACAGCATCTTATTAACCAGCCATCTTGATGCTGGGGTGCTGAGGGAATGATCATCTCCTGGGGTTGGGGAGCTTGATGCGTTCCTAATGATGGGAATGTGCTCTCACCCAGTCCTCCATTGTAAGGTTGCCTTAAATGCTCTATCTTCTTACAGCTGCGTGACTCAGTGTGTGTCCTTTCTTTCCCAATGGAGTTGCTGAATTGTTAGAATACTGGGAGTCGCTGTAAATTGATACAGGCCGTCATGACAGTGCCAAGCACCTTGTCATCACTCAATAAATTGTAATAATTAATAGTGTCTGGATGACCTCATTGGGTGACTGAATGACACAGGTTATACTGGATGACAGCGTCTTTCCAATCCACTAAATTAAGCGAGCTGGGTATACACTAGGTATGGAGCATGAATAGTGACACCTTGTAGAATCAGAGAATTGTTTCACACTTCATTTGCAAACTAGGAGAAAGGAAATGAATTAAACTTCATGCAAACACTCAGGAGATTAGGAAAGAGTCCTATCTCTAAGTCGTCTGTATTATTCATCCGAAGGAATTCAGTATCAAAGTAATTATTAATGATAATTCCAAAGTAGTTGTGCCGCTTCAGGATTTTTATGATTAAGAATGAAATGAATTAGTAATAAAAATCCTAATGCATAGTTATCCTTAAATATGATTTCCTATCTAGTTTTGAATCTCCTTGTGTTTTGATTATGAGTGATTAAAAAAATGTTTTGGCAATAGTATCACTTTTAAAGGGATATGATTTCACTAAAGGTATCTACTAACTTTTCTCAACTATAGTGTGCCCTGTCATTAACTGATTAATATTGCTGCTGCCATATTTGTGAGATTACAATATTTTAAATATTGTTTTCAATAATAGACCAACTATCAGAATCATCATGAGGGACATAAGAATCCTAGAGTGATATGTTGAAGACAATGCAACAGATTGATAACATCAGTCCCTGGCATTTGCCATGTGTGGGTCAAGTGCAGCAGACAGGTGACTATAATCTCTGGCATCATTATCCCACATTTTGCTGGAAGGAATTACTGGGGCAAGAGCAGGAGGGGTATACCGTGTTTGTGTGTGTGTGTGTGTGTGTGTGTAAGCACGCGCGAAATAACAGCAATAGGCAACTTAACCACACCATTACTTTGTTCATCAGTCATGTTAAATATGTTAAATGGGATATCAAAGTTTTGATACAATGTGAAATCAAATTTCCTGTAGCCTCCTTTAGTGGCACAGGATGCATGTACATGTGTGTCTTTGTGTCTTTTTGGGATGTCTGTCTTAGTTTTTATACTTGGATTTAATTTTCATAAGGGTTTTTTGTAAATTTTCTAAGTTATTATTATTATTATATTACATATATTATACAAATTATTATTATTATTTACAGCAAGAGACAATTAGGATTAGTGCGCAAACCACTTAGTAGTGGTGTTGCTAGAGCTAGACTAGACAGCCCTAGGCCTTTCCAAATGACCCCAACGTTTCTCCAACAGGTCACAGTTTAGCAAGACCTCAGTGGAGGCAGCACATGCACTGTTGAGTACCACCCCATGCCTGACCTTACCTTTTCCTTCTATAAGATTAAAAAAATTCCTTCCAGTAGCACCTTAGAGACCAACTAAGTTTGTTATTGGCATGAGCTTTCATGTGCACGCACACTTCTTCTATAGGATGTGAGACATGAGGAAGATGCCTGAGAACTCAAAAGAATCAACAGTTTAGCTGAGTACAGGAACTTCACCACTAATTCAGTTATCTACTCCTGCCACTTATCATGCAGTCATCACTGATTCCTCCTCACCACCCCAAAGATGTATTAGTTTTATTGTACGACCTATACACTATACCTGTTTGGCCTGTATTCTGGTACCTATTTTATATGGCACGGTGCTTGCTGTTCACCCTATTTTAGAACCTAATGCAACAACAAAAAATGCAGTGATGCCTGCATCTCTGAAAATGCAGCCATTTTAGAAATAAATAAAAGAAATGCCCTGATTAATGGTATGTCAAGCTATGCTTTCCCAACTGTAGGGAAATATTGTGATGTCAATATTTCTGTATTGTAAAATTAACATCACAAAGATACTTGGGTGGAGCATGCCACAAGACCTTGTGGAAGTGGTACTTGAGTTGCTTGCTTCTATACCACTATACTATAAATCCCTTGTCATTTAATGCAAACCAAGTGTATCTCTGCTTTCTTTTGCTGGAGGTATTGGGCCGTTTGCTCCTGATTGCCTCTCTTTATTGGCTTTCTTTTCACTTCCTAAGTGTTTCTCCATTTTTAAAAAACACTCCATCCTCAGCTCCTTGAATGGATCCCCTTTTATTTGCTGCTTCTGTATGTCATTAAGTCTGTGTGACACCATACATCTGTGTCTCAGCAGGCATTTTCTGCAGACCAGTGAGTCATTAGAAAAGATGTGATGAGTCCCAGATGTTAAAGAAACATGGTAGCACTCCATGGTCTACAACTGGGACAAATAAAAGCCAAAGGGTTTAAGTTTATTAGGCACCACAAAGTAAAATGAGTTCATTTTGCTATAAGAAAGTGGGTGACATTGATGACTTTACAGGTACTCTATCATCTATCTATCTATCTATCTATCTATCTATCTATCTATCATCTATCATCTATCTACCGGTATCTATCTGAAGCTGATGGTGGAGGAGGAAAAGAAGTCTACATGTAAACTCAGCCCAGATATGTTCCTTCATGCTGAAAGATTTCAACACGTTTACATATTTTGCTAATACAGTTATTGTTTTCTCCCTTTGTATGTAAAAGATACATTGAGTCATTGGCTGTGGTTTTGCTTATTGTTGGTCTCCTTGCCTTCCACTGCCAATCTCGGTGGACACCAGCCATGATAGCTCTATCCTCCACCTGAAGGGTACAGTCAGAGGGTTGCTGCTGCTACCCCCACCCAGCATCTGCTACCTGAGGCAGTTGCCTCACCCTGCCTAACGAAAGGGCTTGCCCTTCTAAGAGATGTAATGCAGGTATAATGCTGCCATTTGCATAGAGATGCTGGCAGAATTTTCTAACACCAGGACTTCAGATGCTAAACCTGCTAGCAGTGTGTTCTATTGTACAATACCAAATCCAATCACAGTACCAAATAAATGCATATTGTTTGTCATCATCACCATCATTTTCTGCTATAATGTTGTCACCTAATGGCGTTGGGTGTTTTAGCACATGTTTAAAAAGTTATTTTAGCTGTAAAACAGACAAACTGTTGGTAAAAGTATCTATGTAATAATAGCTTCGTAGAGTAACACCAAGAGAGAAAATTAAGGAAACAATTATGAGAGTATTTTTCATAGTGTCTATTTAATGATTTAGTACTGCAATTTAAGCTACTGTCCTGCTAAGAGGTAGCATTTAGTGTTTACCCTTTAATGCTCATTTTGTCCAAAAAGTCTACTGTTTATTGAAGTTTTTTAATAAAGCCCCATACTTTCATAATATTTAAGATACCAGAGTGGCTAAAGTAGAAAAATTAAATATTCTGTCTTCATAAATATACAGGTTCATGGAGAGCAAAATCTTCTCCTTGTTGGAGTATCCTGGAATGGCTGATAAGAATGGAGGCTTAATTTCATGAGGCCCAAATCCAACATATGCTATAGAAGCCTGGGCAAAGTTCACAGACACACATTTAACAGGAAAAGGCTTCTAAGCACATTTGGCTCAACACACTTTGATGTCTTCCCACTATTGGGAATCCTTCACTTTCGTTGTTCCTAATTGTGAGGAGGCTTCCAAGCATGTTCACCCAACACTTCACTTGCAGCTCCTTTCAGACCTTCCCTCTCAATGTAGGAAGTTTGGGGTAGGGTGGGCACGTTTGGGGGTGTTGACAAAAAGACTGGTGTGGGTATGCCCGATCACCATACACAATTTATGCCCACACAGTCCATTCCAGAAATACAATGTGGGTAATGAAGGTGCTTATAGATGGATGCTTAATATTGCAATCAGGTCATTCCGTTAATTTGCAATAGGTTCCCCCCCTCCATGGAAAAGGTAAATCCGGATTAAGAGTGTGTGGAGGGGAATACAGACTGGCATTTTGATGACAATAGCACTCTGTGGGTACTTCAAAAAACACCTATTCATGTGAAGCACTGATCCCACAATAAAGATCTGTCCAGAGGCACCACACTCATAAAATCCCCATTGCTGCCGCACCATGCTTGCGGTGCCTTAATTTTGCAGACATCATATTGTAGAAGCAGCTACACAGTTGGCAAGGTAGTCAAAACTGGTAATGAAAGCAGAGGGAAGTCACTTTGGGTTTTCCTTGTACAGTTGAAGAAGTAACCTTGAAAGATACTAAAGAAAGCTTTTCAGTTTTATTTTTGGCATATTCTCATGCTGTTTTAACTGGTGTTTGATTTTGTCTTCCTGTGTTAGTTTCATATTTTAACACACACACACACACACACACACACACACACACACACACACACACATTTTTATTATTAAATAAAGAAATAAGACCTGGACCTTCAGTGCTAGCTTGCCAGAATATTATAGCTCTATTCAGGCGTTTAAACACAAGCATTGATAATTGTGCGTAAGAGGAGACTGGGGTTGTTGTCAGGTTTTTCTCTGTGATGGGGACAGTTTATGCCCATCCTGCTGGTTGCCTCCTTGCAGGCATGCCCTCAGCATGGACAGTGTTGGGAACAGCTGATGAAGGACATGGCAGCAAGAAGGCAGAGGGCAGATGTTGCTTTCCTTTCTGTCTGATGCAGGTTGTTTTGCTGAAATCTGGGATTTTGTGGAAGGAGATGGCAATCCAGTTTGTGACCCACTGGAATCTGTGTGGCACATGTCAAATCTTCACATGTATGCATGCCCAGGGGGAGCTGTGAAGTTTGATGGTTTAGTCTTCCCCTGGTGCCATTGTTGTGCACAGCAACCAAATCCTCTAGTGAATGTTTGTCTGTTGGTACACATGGAGAATTCCTACATGCAAGGAGTTCAGCAAGTGTAGGAGCTTTCCATGCATGCATCAATTCATGCAGAAAACTCTACCCAGCAAACATCAATTGGGTATTTGCTGGGTGTGGCGCATGGTGGCAGTATGTAGTGATAGGAGTGGGTGAAGACCTAGTATATATGGCCTGGTGATCCCTTCTGTGCATAGACTCACAGAATCACAGAATTGTAGAAGTGGAAGGGTCATCTAGCCCAAACCCGGCAATGCAGGAATCCCAACTAGAACATACATGACAGATGGCCATCCAACCTCTTCTTAAAAACCTCCAAGAAAGAAGACTCCACCGCCTCTTATCAGAGTCTATTCCACTGTTGAACAGCTCTTACTGCCAGAATGTTGTTCCTGATGTTTAGTCAGAATCTCCTTTCTTGTAATTTGAAGCCATTGGTTTAGGCCTTAGCCTCTGGAGCAGGAGAAAACAAGCTTGCTCCATCTTCCAATGTGACAGCCCTTGAGATATTTGAAGATGGCTATTATCTCTACCCTCAGTCTCCTCTTTATCATGTTAAATATACCCAATTCCCTCAACTGTTGCTCGTAAGGCTTGGTTTCCAAGCCCTTTATCTTCTTGGTCACCCTCCTGTGCAGACATTCAAGCTTGTCAATAGCCTTCTTTAATTGTGATGCCCAGAACTGAACACAGTACTCCAGATGTGGAGTACTCCAAGGCACAACAGAGTGGGACTATTACTTCTCTTGATTGGGACAATATGCTTCAGTTGGTGCAGTCTAGAATACTTTTAGCTTGCTTTGCTGCTACATCACACTGTTGACTCATGTTAAGTTTGTGGTCTACTGTGTTCCCCCTATAATGATGTTAACCCTGGGAAAGCATTTTTGTTGCACTCTTTGTGCCTTCTTGTTAATTCATTTTGTTCTCTCCTCACTTTTCTATCTATATTCCACAGCGTGTATTGCCCACTCTTGCCTTTCTGCATCATTAACACTCTTGCTGGATCTCTTTGTTTGGGTGCTTCCAGACTGCGTCACCATTTTTGACTGGGATTCATCTGCATGCTGGCAAGTTCAGGTTGCACAACTTTAGATGACTGGGAGACCTTGTGCAGCAAATCAGCTTCCCCCAAAGAGCAAACTTTTAGCAGTTAGGAAAGTGAGGAGGAAATGCACCAGAAAGTGTGGAAAAACACTTGCTTTGATGCAATGCTGTCTAATCTCTCCACAGATGAATGCCCATTAAATAGCCAAAATAGTCTAATCTCCCTGCAAACAAATCAGGATGAATGCTCAATAAACAAGTCATCTGGAAGTATAATTTGCTAACCCACTTCTTCTTCCTTTCCACTCCTTGGTGCGCTCTCTCTCTCTCTTGGCACTACTATAAATTCACCTGCCATTCTCTCAGTTACTCCACTGGAATCTCTTCTCTCCAAAGTTTTCCTGCATCCTCATTTCTCTAATTCCAGTTGTTCCCTTTCCCTACTCCACTTCTATCCCTTTATGCACCTCTTGTTTTTCCCACCCTACAAACTTCTATGCACCCCGTGCTATCTCATTTTTTCTCCACCCCATAATTCTCTCTCTCCTACCTACAGCAACATAGATCTTGGTGCACCTCCCCAAACTTTGCTGCCCCTGCCTTTTTCCTACCTTGTGTTGTGCAGGCCTACTCTAATCTAAAATCTAATCTACCATCATGATAATCTAGATGGTTTTCTTCCTAGTGTCAGCCTGTGATAATAAAGAAGTACAGTAGATATGCTCTAAATGTCACTTTCAAAGAAACTTTCCCCCTACTTCAGATGCCGTACACAGTGAAATGTTTCTATTAATTTTTCCCCTGAAAAAAAACTTTAAATCTCTGAGTGCTGCCCAGACAATTATTGCCACTTTGTGTGTCATAATAACACTAAAATGAAAGTTAGAGAAGCTGAAAGCAGACGCACGATCAGGAGACAATAACAAATGAGTGAAACAATTACCTTGAACTTTGCCATAGATGAATAAATTACTGTTTTGATACTCAGGAAAGGCTCAGTTAAATGGGTGAAGCACTGCTAAAATATTGATTACTTGGCAACATAAAACACCCCCACCCCAAAGGAGATTGTCCTTTTGTCTTGGAACAGTCCCTCAAAAATGTTGCACTGACAGGACTGCTTAATAGTATTACCATGAAAAAGAATTGATGTTTGCTGAAAATGAAGATACTCTTTCATTCCATTCTTAACTTTGGCCTCCAGAGAACTAATTTACCAAGACATACTTTTTTCCCTTGCATTTAAGGACACTGCAGTTCACACTTTATATTAGACACTCTGATGCGTATTAATGACGACTGTGGTAAAATTTTCATACATGAATTTATTTTTCCTAGTGATCCACTTTTCAGTTCACATTAAGCATAGTCAATATGAATAACAGTTACGTGCCCCTTTCCCAGCACAGCACAGTAAATGTCATCTGCAGCAGAATTCCTTTAACAAGAGGATTGATATCCCTCCCCCCTTTTATGGTGATTAATCCTTAACCGCAACAAAAAATAAGGGACACATCAGTACACAGGATGTGCTGAATAAAATGTTTTCCGTCCAAATGAATAAATTGTTTTGCTTTTCCTAAAATTATACTGTCATTGCCCCTGTTTCTGCTGTTCAGGCTCTTAGTTGCCATGGCTAGGTAGACAAAATGGGAAGAAGGATTAAGTGACTGCAGAAAGTGACAGTGATGGGGCAGTAGCCTTCTTCACACACCCCTCAAATGTCCTGGGACATCCCAATGTTGGGCTTATAAGAGACCATGGTGCCCCAAAATGTGCATGACTTATCCGGGAGGGTGGCCAGGAAGATGCACATTCCAATTTTGGGCTGGGGTACGGCTTCAGGTGACATAATTGTATTGTGCTCTCTTGGTGGGATCGACACATTCCACAACAATCTTTGCCCCTTACAACCAGTAAGTATAAATCTCAAAGTCTCCAAGCATTAGAAAAGCTAGAGGGAATATCTTCTCTGGTTTAATTTTGGTCTTTTCCAGGCAGCAGGAGAAAACAGAGATGGAAGTTTGGTGTTATCCAGTGCTTTTTTTAAAAAAAAAGTTTAGGGGTACTCTCATTTTGACCCAAGAAAATCACCATTTTATAGTTTAAATCGGGGGAAATAAATACAGTAAATGGACAAAAGTACAAAGAGCATGCATTACTCATATTGAAATACTGCCCCTCAGTGAGGCCAAACTTTCATCAGTAAAACACCACACATCCACATTCCACACTGCTTCACACATTAAACGCTTGCTTCCATCTGAGTCTCAGGAAACACCGGGACAGGAAATGAGGTCGCTATTGGGGGTAGCAATGGAACTGACGATTCACCATGCTAGAGAAGAAACTAAACATTTTTTAAAAAATTGTTTCATCTCCCGTTAGATTCACAAAATGTTAAGGGGTATGCGTACCCCTGTGTCCTCCCCCGAAAAAAGCAATAGGCGTTATCTACTGAAGGTAGTTGCTGAATTTTTTGTGAATATAGGGTTGTGCCATACGTCCAAATTTTTACTTCTTAAAATATGGCAACCCTGGAATAGAAATGACTTTCACCATTTATCCCAATTATCAGTTAAAGTCACATTTGGATTGGTAGGGAAGAAGGCGTGCGGGCAAACAGGAAGTGGCACTAGGGCCAATAAGAGGCAGAGACAGAGACCAGGAGAGGTGGAGACAGCCAATTCCAGTTTTGTCCCCGTCCTTCTGCTGAGTTCTACAAGTGACATGAAGGATGAGTGAGATGACAACCAAGGCCACTCCTCCACCCTGACTGGTTGTAAGTAAGAAGGCAAGTTGGTGGGAGCTAGCTGAGGGCAGACTGAGGCTAATGGGGCAGCACCCCATTCAGCCTAATGGACCAGCCTTCCTTGTATTACATGGGTAAACTCCTCAGTTGCAGCCTTGAACTGCTGTCAGGTCCTTTATCTTGATCTCCTGAGTTGCTTTGCCTACGTAGACACAGCTGTTATTCTATCATGGATTTGGTATTTATTCTAAAAAAGCTATATGCTAAATGATCACTTGAAGGTTCCTGTGTAAATACTTATTCAATTTGCCTGTGTTTGACTGATGAGGTCACTGCAAGATTGCTGCTCTTGGCCAGCTATATATATTAATTTTTTCCAGAGGTATTTGCTTAACAATTTTAATTCCTCACCCTGTTTAGTATGGAATCCATCTTGTGGCTTGCAAAGACCTGTTTCCCCAACCCCCCTGCCCACAGCGCAGAGCAAATGGTAGTTTGCAGGTGTTTGGTTCCTCATGGGACCAGCCCATTTTCCTCATCGCCTCTTTGTCCATTTAGAAATCAATCATGACCCTACAAATATTTAAGCTGACATAATCTGTAAGTGTGGTGTAAAACACAAAACCTAGACTTGCTTTTCATTATTTACAGATGCTACGGTCATCCCAAAGAAATGGCCCAGTGTCTTGACTCATCTTGAAAAATGTTCAACATCTGCCAAAGCATGCTAAAATGTGATAGATTTTGGATAACTAGAAACACGTGTTATGCTTATTTATTGCTTTGTTTTATTTCATATATTGATTTAGATTTTCTTAGAGAGAAAACAACAGAAATGTTTGATAACTGGAAAGTATTTGATTGGCTGTGGCTCTGGGCTTTCTTAGCATCGTCCAGCCATGGGATCTCTGTGGCCATTTCACCTTTTCGTTCAGAGCAGTTGTTCTACTCACAAAATAGCTGCATTATCTGTGTGTTTGCCTGTTTTGCCATAATGAAGACAACTGGACTTGCAATAGTCCATTAAATGGTCTATTAAATAATGTAGTTGCTGGAGGGTCCCTGGTAATATTGTATAGAGTGGCAGGATAATAATTTTGTAATTCAGACGTTTCACGCATTTCCTTTCTATTACAGCTGTTTGAAACAGCTTTTGAAGAGTTTTCATAAATCTTTCTACTTCTCAGTTTGCCTCGGGCCATCATAGAGCCATTTTTTTTATTAGAACCCTAGATACACAGCAAATAAGGCGAGTTCTTTACTTTTAAATGTGTTTGACCATTATGGCGTAGCTATGCAGCAGCTTCACAAGATGGAAAATAGTTTCTGTCCAATTTAGGCACCCACATGAAGGATAACTATGGTTACAAAAGCTGCGTAAATGTAGAATTTACAGGAGCAAACCAGAACATACCAGAGTTTGCACTAGAGTGGATCGCAATTAAATTGGGCCTACTTCTTAAAATACGGGTAATTATTGGTGTATTTATTTATTAAACTTGTATAGTGGACTCGCATTGATATTCCATAGTTTTCTACTTAGAGGGATCATACTGGAATTTGCTTCACATGACGAGCAGCCCATGTTGTCGTATAGAATGGCAAGAACCTATCAAGTGAATTCTGCATAAGTTACGCAGGTATCTTTACATACGGAAAGGCCACAGGTTTAAACCTTCACATCTCTAGGTAGAATGAGGAAAGACCTGTCTGAAATCCTGGAGAGCTGGTGTTGGTCAGTTTGGACATTAGTGAATTAAATGGACCAATGTTATGGCTGAATGTTCTTAATGACCTCCCTAAGGAGATTTGACAGGTGTATCTGTTTGTGTCCCCACCTCCCATTGAGGATAAGGTTATCCATGGCTTCCAGCTATGCTAGTTATGCTAGTTCCGCTTTCAGAGATGGTATGCCTGTCAATACCAGTGTTTGTTTTTTGTTTTTTTTTATATAATTTTTTATTAAAGAATTTTTTATAACAACAGAAACATAACAATACAATACAATAAACACAACAAACAAACAAACAAAAACAAGTACAATTTCAGATCTTATTTTCTTATACCTTACTTCTCCGACTTCCTCATGCCTCCCTTTTCTGTATTCCAATTTCTAATGATTTATTCAGCAAATCTTCCCTTATTTTAATTTTAGTTTAATCTTCCTTATTCTCCTTATCTTATCCATTACTAATAGTAACCATTTATTTTCTAGTCCAACATCATTTTAGCTTTCATTAATTTTATAATATTTCTTTAAATAGTCCTTAAATTTTTTCCATTCTTCTTCCGCTGCTTCTCTTCCCTGGTTTCGGATTCTGCACGTCATTTCTGCCAGACCCATGTAGTCAATCACCTTCATCTGCCATTCTTCCAGAGTGGGTAGATCTTGTGTCTTCCAGTACTTCGCAATAAGTATTCTTGCTGCTGTTGTAGCATACATAAAAAAAGTTATATCCGTCTTTAACACCCCTTGGCCGACAATACCCAAGAGAAAGGCCTCTGGTTTCTTAGGGAAGGTATATTTAAATACCTTTTTCAGTTCATTATAGATCATTTCCCAGAATGCCTTAATCTTCGGGCACGTCCACCAGAGGTGAAAGAATGTGCCTTCCTTTTCCTTACATTTCCAACATTTATTATCAGGCAAATGGTAAATCTTTGCAAGCTTGACTGGGGTTATGTACCACCTATAGATCATCTTCATAATATTTTCTCTTAAGGCATTACATGCCGTGAATTTCATCCCGGTGGTCCACAACTTCTCCCAATCAGCAAACATAATGTTATGACCAATGTCCTGAGCCCATTTAATCATACTTGATTTAACCGTTTCCTCCTGTGTATTCCATTTCAGCAGCAAATTATACATTTTTGACAAATTTCTAGTGCTGGATTCTAACAGTTCAGTCTCCAATTTTGATTTTTCCACCTGGAAGCCAATTTTACTGTCCATTTTAAACACTTCATTTATTTGATGATAGTGCAACCAATCTCTCACTTTCCCTTTTAGTTTCTCAAAACTCTGCAATCTCAGTCTGTCCCCTTCCTTTTCCAGAATTTCCCAATATCTTGGCCATTTAGACTCCATATTTAACTTTTTAACTGCCTTAGCTTCCATTGGCGATAGCCACCTTGGGGTTTTGTTTTCCAACAAATCTTTATATCTAGTCCAGACATTTAGTAGTGCTTTTCTGACAATATGGTTTTTAAAACCTTTGTGTGCTTTAACCTTGTCATACCACAAATATGCATGCCACCCAAAGATATTATTAAAACCTTCTAAATCCAAAATATCTGTATTTTCAAGAAGTAGCCAATCTCTTAGCCAGCAGAAAGCTGCCGCTTCATAGTACAGTTTAAAGTCTGGCAGGGCAAATCCCCCTCTTTCCTTTGCATCCGTTAGTATCTTAAATTTTATTCTGGGCTTCTTGCCCTGCCAGACAAATTTAGATATATCTTTTTGCCACTTCTTGAAACAATCCGTCTTATCCATTATTTGCAATGCTTGGAACAAAAACAACATTCTTGGCAATACATTCATTTTTATAACTGCAATTCGACCTAACAAGGAAAGCTTCAAATTTGACCAAATCTCCAAATCTTTTTTCACTTCTATCCAAGTTTTTTCATAGTTATCTTTAAATAAATTCACATTCTTAGCTGTCATATTTATCCCCAAATATTTCACTTTTTTAACCACAGTCAACCCTGTCACATTCTGAAACCTTTCTTTTTCAAACTGTGTTAGATTTTTCTCCAATACCTTAGTCTTTGACTTATTCAATTTAAATCCTGCCACTTGACCAAACTCTTGAATTATTTCCAAAACTCTTTTCGTGCTAGCTTCTGGCTCTTGTAATGTAAGTACCAGGTCATCTGCAAATGCTCTCAATTTATATTGTTTAGCTCCGACCTGAACCCCTTTAACCAACTGGTCCTTCCTAATCATATTTAGCAAAACCTCCAGGACCGATATAAAGAGTAGTGGGGAGATAGGGCACCCCTGACGTGTCCCTTTTTCAATCTTGAACTCTTCTGTAACCACATTATTTACAATTAATTTTGCTTTCTGTTCAGAATATATTGCACCTATACCATTTTCAAACCCTTGGCCTACCCCCATCCCCCGGAGGTTCTTCAGCATAAAACTCCAAGATATATTGTCAAAGGCTTTCTCGGCATCCACAAATATCAAAACTGCCTTAGTGTTTATATTCACTTCCAACTTTTCCAAGTGTTTGGTTCCTCATAGGGCCGGCCCATTTTCCTCCTCATCTCTATGTCCATTTAGAAATCAAGGGGCTCATAGAAACTCATTGCGTTTTAGGCTTATTCTTGCAGCACTAAACTATTTTGCCATTGTGTATGAACCAGCCTAGCAAGGATATGAAACCCTGGTTTGGTCATTTTCAACAAGCCAGCTTAAAAGCTAACCACAGTTCATCCTTGCCATATGTACGGTGGTACCTCGGGTTAAGAACTTAATTCATTTTGGAGGTCCGTTCTTAACTTGAAACTGTTCTTAACCTGAGGTACCACTTTAGCTAATGGGGCCTTTCATGCCGCCGCCGCCTGATTTCTGTTCTCATCCTGAAGCAACGTTCTTAACTCGAGGTACTATTTCTGGGTTAGTGGATTCTGTAATTTGAAGCGTCTGTAACCCGAGGTACCACTGTAATTACAAGACATGGTTAGTTTAGAAATAAAAGTCTCTTCCTCATGGCCATGCACAAGGATGGAAGGAAAAGGGGACCACACAAGCCCAGCATTTATTGCTGTGTCACTAAACCATGTTTTAGGGCCATGGCCAAATCATGCTAGTATTCCTCAGTGGTGACCCAAACAACAGTAAAACATCCCACCAAGTAAACACTCTCTGATCTTCAGCTTATGGACTTTTAGAAAGTATTGCAAAATATCTATTTCCCCCCAAAGGATTTAGTAATATTTTGTTTTACGGTTGCATCTTTGGCTCTGTGTTTAATTGCGGATGCTTAAATGTTTTTGTTTTGTTTTATGATATTTATGATTCAAAAGCTACTTTTTTGGCTATAGGATATCATGAATGGTATTGACTCCTTTTATTTAATAAGTAAAATGAAATAACAATGGTGTAGAGACCTGCTGCAAAAGTTATTTGATCTTGGACATGTTTCATGTTACTAATAATTTTTGTAGATCTTCATAAATTTCACCCAGTATGTGTTGTCTAGGGACAGTTACAAATCTACCCCTCTTTCCCCCTTTCTGTTTCTCTTCCTGTTGGTAGTTTTTCTCTTTTTTGAGGTAAACCCTATCCAGAGCTTAAGCTATTTGTGGCTGTACCACAACAGCCAAAACAACCCCACCAATTCTTTTGCAAAGGCCTTTTGCTGTTGCAGACGTGCCGTTTCAAGAGTGATGAGGCAACTTCTCAGAGCCATTTGGACTGTAGAGATATGGAAGTTTCTTCTCTTTCCACCCCACCAAAATACAAACCAGGTGCACAGAACTCAGTTCTAGGGGGGAAAAAGCATTGAAAAACCAAATTCTGTGAACCAGCAAAATCACACTGGCTCACTATATTACCTTACAACTGAATGGCCAACAATTATTAAATTTGAGTACAATTCGGGTTGTTCCAATTTTTAACATCTTTCCAGCTTTGTCTGCGTTAAGTTTAAAATGTTTTGTTTTCATACTGTCCTTGTCTGACCCACTCTGGAACCTGTTAATTTCCTTTAACCTTTGTCTTAAATTGACAAAAGACCAGTGGGGCAAATTTGTTTTTCCATATGGAAAGGTTTACATTTCTCCCAGACACATTTCTGTGTCTTGTGGTTACTGTGAAAGGTCAACTATGCTATCAACACCCTCACCTTTAGAACTTCAGAAACAGCAGCTATTGTTCTGCTTCTATATGTACTCCATTTAATGTGCCTGTCTTTGTGGTTTATTATGTTCTAACAAAGCTTCTCAAAAAGATAAGCTTCCTGTTCGGGCAGCAAAGTTTTCTTGAAGCTCCTCTTTTGATGTACTGGCTAGCTTGGAAACGATATTTTGTTTCATCAACTCTCTGCATCCATATTAGTCATCATCACTACAAGGCCCGTGGTTTCTTAAGTTTCATTCATTTATTTAAGATATTTACACTCAACTTTTTGAGGAAATCCCCCATAGGGTATCTAGGACTCATCAGAAAGACTTTGGGGATTGGATGCCCTGCCCCCGACCCTAATAATGATTATGTCTCCAAATGAATAGAATTGATAAGTTGCAATTCAGCAACTTAGTTTACTTTGTTCCAAGACAACCACTTTAAGATCTGTAAGGGTGTTTGAGTTGTGGACCTTATGACATCAACAGATCATTTGGATCTGATTTTTACATTGTGTGTACTTAGCAGGTTAGCTTTCACGTATTCCAGTTCTTTTCACTCATATCATTCATTGTTCTTCCACCACTTACCATCCACGCTAGCAGAAGGAATCTTACAGAACGTATGAAATGTATGCTTGCTACAGACCCAGGTGAGGAGCCAAGCCCTGGGGGAAATGTGCATGCTTCTGTGGACTGTGTTAATTCAGACGAAGGGACTTGTGTGACTCTAAAGTCTGCTTGAGCTAGTGTTAAAGATTTGCAAACTGCTGGTAAGCAGGTGGACTGTGATAAAGGGATATTATATTTAAAAATCAGATGGAGATTATGAGGGAATAGTCCTCCAAAATGTTCATGCAGCAATGAGTGAAAAGAGTCCCATTCGGGCTGGATTCTGAGAGGGGAGGAGAGACGGAGGAGGGAGAAAAGTTGTTTTCTGCTGCTCCAGAGAAGCGGACACGGAGCAATGGATCCAAACTACAAGAAAGAAGATTCCACCTAAACATTAGGAAGAACTTCCTGACAGTAAGAGCTGTTCGACAGTGGAATTTGCTGCCAAGGAGTGTGGTGGAGTCTCCTTCTTTGGAGGTCTTTAAGCAGAGGCTTGACAACCATATGTCAGGAGTGCTCTGATGGTGTTTCCTGCTTGGCAGGGGGTTGGACTCGATGGCCCTTGTGGTCTCTTCCAACTCTATGATTCTATGATTCTACGGTATTTAAATCTGTCACGGTTTGAAATTATTACAATTAGGCTTTTAAAATTGCTATCCACCCGAGACCTTGGAATGGGGGTACACTATACATTTAAATGAAATAAATGTTTTCAAGGCCGGACCATGGGTTGAGCTGGGAACTGGGAGCTGTGGGGTGAAGTCAGCCCCCTTTCTGATACATTCGGATCACAACCCCCTACAGTAAAATCCATGTGACGGTTTGTCAGATTAAATCCTTGTATCCAGTCACATGCTGATTAACGCAGAGCATCAAAAGACAGCTGCAATATCTTACCTTCGAGCCCCATCTCTTTATAGTTTCAGGAGACCGGTTGAGACACACCTTTTTGGGTGGGTTATTTGAGGAGTAGAGATTTGGTGAGATGAATGAATTAGCTGCTACTGCTGTCAGTAAATCGCTACTTAGTGAGTTGTTCTGGCTTGGTCTGAGGAAGAGCCACAGCTCAGTGTGGAGAAGGTCCCAGGTCCTAATCACTGGTATCTTCAGATAGGACTGGGAGAGGCCCCTGCCTGAAATTCTGGAAAACCAGTGTGGACAGTACTATTTTATTATTATTTTAAAAATTGACTTCATTGTAAACTCCCCTGTGGCTTGTGTGAAGGCTGGTATATAAATGAAAGCAAGCAACGGAAAAGAACTTCGAAAGTTTCTTAACACAAACCAACTATAGAAGCCTAACTGTAATAAATATCCAAGAAGGCCACCTGGTGGCAGCACAGTTACATGTTTGTCATTTTCCCCATCTGCTCGGCAGCATTGCATTAGGTATCGCCTTGTCTCTACTTCATGCGAATGCAACATAGCAAGAGAAATAATATAGCAGCCTATCCCCGATATTAATAACCAATGATTTCTCTTATCTTATGTTTAAATACATCTTTAGGAAAATAATCCACATAGTTAAGGCTTATGAGAAATTAATTGCTGCCTAGTTAATGCAGCAGCCAGTATAAAAAGATGGCTCAGCATGTGGTCAAAATATCTATTTTTCTGAGTGGATGAAAACCGGGTTTGCAAGTTGAGCCTGGTGCTCGTGGAGCTAAATTAAGTCATGAAAAGGAGATAACACAATGTACTATCATTTTAAAGCAATTTAATCACAAAAACTAAAAAATTTGGAAGCAAATAGATATTTTACTTAATAGAAACCATCTGCACTGTACAGTAGGCAAATGGTATAAAAATGAATAAAACTGTCTCTGGAGGAACATGACTCAGGCACCAGCTTATATAATGAAGATGTATATGTGCCTTTTAGCATTTGCATTGTCTATTAAGCTAGGTAAATCGCACCACTAGTGTGGGCAAAACAGTTACAAATTTTATTACCATCATATGACTGATGACAAATGCAGTAATAGAAGTAATAGGTATTAGACGGGGCTCGTTCCAGACCTAAGTGGTTTTGCGTTTCAGGGCACTCGGATGTAGCTGAATCTTTATTGAGTGATGGGTAACAGACATCGGAGGTTAGCTGCTATTGCTTTAGAGACTAAAGTCCACAAGGGCAGCCTTTTAAACTGGTTTAGGCTCCGTTCCCACTGCTTGATTCAGACCCACTAGGGAAGAGCCTAATCTAAATTGACTTTCACGCCGGACGTTGAGCTGGAAGGATCCAGGCAGATGATCTTTAAAACACTCCTTTAGTCTCGCCGTAAAGGAGCAACATGCACCTATTTGATATAGCAATGCTTTTCTTCCTGGGCAGAAACTGCTGGAACTTACCTTTCCCTGTTGCCATTGTTAGATTTTAGTACTTTAAAAAGGTCTCCCTGCAATCACTGCCGGATCTTCACAATATGGTGCTCCAATTATATATATACTCTTCCAAAATGATGGGAATAGCGTAAGATTGTGTCTATAGCAGTCCAACTGCAACCAGCTCCTCCCCATAAACTGAATCTTCAGCACAGTTTTATAGATCTGATGTAATGTTCTGTGTGCTTCCTCCTACCCAACAGCTCTTTATCATTTGTAAGAAAAGGTCTGAATAACATGCAAAAGAACCAGCATTTTCCACGCTGCCCAATTCTGACTGTTTGTTAACTGTGCAGACACAGGCTGCTAGTTTTATTTATTATTACTACTTTGTACTTTGAATAAGTTTCTATATATGTAATTTCAAAAAAAGAGCTCTTATTTTGCTTTAGAAAAGATGGAAACTGAAGCTCACTTTGTTCCCAGCTGCACTTGAAGCAGATTTAGCAATAAAAGCATTTCACGTTAACAAATATGTAAAGTAATAAACAAACCACAAACCCTTCTCCCCACAGATTAAGACTTCTGTGACTTCTAAGCAATTAGAAGCAATTTTCTATCGCAAAATCCTCACTTTCTGTTTTGCTTAGGGTTGCTCTAATACAACCCAGGCAACTAACCTACACTCAGTGGCGTAGCGTGGGGGGTGCAGGGGGGGCCGGCCGCACCGGGCACAACATCTGGGGGTTAGGGTTAGGGGGCGCAAATCCACGGGTTAGGGGGCACAAATTACTTGCCTTGCCCCGGGTGCTGACAACCCACGCTACGCCACTGCCTACACTAATAATAACATCACCAGAGAACTCCCAAGTACTGTACGAACTCTAGAGAATAAGTCGCTTCCAAGACAGAGCTTGCTTTATTTCTGAATGGTCAGTGACATTTCCCCTCTCATAGCTCTGATGGTGGCTTGTGATCAAGAGCATGCTGGAAAGTGATCAAGAGATGCCGTGTCCGGATAAAAGTTCTGGCACTTTGCAGTCCAGGTGAATAAAATTTAGACAACTCTGAATGATTGCTCATCCTTTCAGTGTCTGCATACAGAAAGGGAGAGTGTTGGGGGTGGGGGCTGGGGAGCACACTTCCAACCAAGCACAACCACAGTAATTTTTAAGGTTCTCTGAAATTGTCCAAGGGGCTATTCATGGGAAAAAAGACATTCTTTAAAAAACAAACCCCAAACCGGAGGAGATTTAACATTGTTATGATATCTGTTTTTCTTTTACATTGGCGTTCCTTTCAGAGTGGAATTGATCTGATCGTGGTAGTTGAGGGAGTAAAAAAATTGCTTTTATGCAGGGTTTTTAAAATATATTGTTTTGTTTCTTTCTGCATGGATCCTTAGAATGTTTTTCTCTTGTTTTCTTTTCTTTTTTTTAAAAAGAGAGAGCCAGTCATTAATATACAAAATAATTTTTCACAAGTCTTGTGAATTCTAATACACCTAAATTTTTTTTGCCTATTTCTTAAATGCTAAATCTTCAACACCAACATATTAAATTAAAGAAAACCACACAGTTAATTACAGCCTGATTTTTGTTTTTTAAAAAACTGATTTTGAGCTCTCTGGTGATCTAATTGGATCCAATAATAAAAATCACTTTTGCTGTGTTTGGTTAGCATGCTATCAATAAATAAAAACAAGAGAAAATAAAGCTGTAATTTTGCTCTTTTAAATATCACTTTCCTATTGTGTGTGTGTGTGTATGTTTGTGTGTATTACATAAACTTTAAAATGTTTAGAATTTGATTTTTTTAAAAAGCCTGATAGCTAAGGTCTAATGGGTGCCAAGAAGAAAGAAATAAAAGAAAAAAGAAAAGAAAAGCCAAGGTTTTTATTTGTTGAAACGACAAGAAACGACATACATTTCTTTAGTATGAGACGATGAAACTAATGTTAGAGCTATCCTTGCTTTTCCATAGTGTGGTCAGGAAAATAATCTGAGATGTGTTGTTTGGTAAATATGCTTTCTATTGTTGTTGTTGTTTTTAATATCACCTTAGGCTGCAATCCTATGCTCACTTACCTGGGGGTAAATCCCATTAAATTCAGTTGAGCTTATTTTGGTGTAGGTATGTATGGGATTGATGTATGGGACAATTACCTTGTCATAGTCAGGAAACCCTGACAGAAAAATAATACAATTGAAAAATGTAAAATAGTAATAATACCCAACTCCTAACAGTTCTACAAAATAACTAAGAAATGATAATGGATAGACCAGAAAGAAGTACAGGAAGAAGGAGGACACGGTTTTTGTTATGGAATATCAGGAAGGGAGTAAAATAAAAAATAATAAAATGCCTGCATTTTGGAATTAGGTTTACTTGAGGTTGCTGATTGATTCTGATGGAATGTTGTTCTTTTGTCTGTCGGATGATCAAATTTCTGCTCATTGTCCTTTTTTCTCTTCTCTTCTCTTTTTTTTTTTGAAGTTGCCCCATTTAAGCATATTTAAAAGGCCATGCCAAGGGCACAATTAAAACAAAAATCCATTGCCAATTTTAAACTGAAATAGTTCAAGCCTGAATTTTCTGTATTACTCAGCACTCGTGGTTTTCAAAGTCTGGCTTCATAAAGAGATAATGGGGCCCAAAACCATTTGGAAAATCCCAAATGGAGCATGATCACTAATGACCACTCTAATTAAACAAGGATAAGTAAACAAGCAAACAAAACAAAAATCCAGCTCAAATTTCAGTGTCGTCCTAAAATAAATAAATAAATAAATGGATAAATGTTGGGGGTTTTTGTTTTGGGGTTTGTTTGTTTTTTTTAAAAAAGAAAAACTTGACTTTTATCCAGTTACTACTTTGGCCCACAAGATGGCACTCTTAAGCTTTGTAACAGTTTATTTTTCAGAGAAGTGGAAGGGAAGAGGAGAGAGAGAGATGAGGATATGAGGAAAGGGGGAAGAGGGGGGGAGATAGAGCGAAGAAACAAAAGTTGGAATCCAAACTTAAAGCTAGCTAGACTTCTCTGGCCATTCCCAACCATGAAAGATGGCGTTCCTTTCCCATAAGCCTCTTTGCTGAAAAACCTTTGTCTGCCCTTTGAGCCCCTCTCTAAAGCTAAGGCATCTAGGTAGCCACATTGAATGGGTCAGAACCTAAGCTGACCTCCTTTCGGGCCTTGTTATAATCTTTCTTGTTCCATGAGGGGCTGCTGGTTTTGACTTTGGTGGGAGCTGAGGGGTTCCTCTGCACCTTGTGCCATTTGCTTGGAATATTCTGGGCTGGGGCCAACCCATTTTGAAGAAAGAGCAGGGAAAGAGATGCCCAGACCTTAAAAAAAGAACCAATAAAAACAAAAGCCAGAAAGATTTTGAAAAGGGAGGAAATGCAGCTTTCTTCCTCAGGCATTTGCCAGTGCTAAGGTGATACGTCTCAAACCTTATTTACACCTAAACAAATTTGTGGCAAGGAACAAAGGCCCATCCATGCAGAACCTTATTGCTGTTGGATTCATTCTACAATAAGGTGCGGGAAAGGAAAAATATCCCAGGGCTTTTCTTTTCTTTTTTTTAGCCCCTGCCCCCGCAACCTGGGTTATTACAATGGTTTTATCTGCCTATGTGAGAGATATGTCGGCGTCTGTCTGAAAAGTCAGCAAATCACAGCACACCAGCCAAGCTATGGAAGCAATCACCACTCTTGCCTCCATTCCTGCCAGGTGGCTTTGGCTGTTGTAGATGTGGCTGTGGAGAAATTTTTCCAGGCCTGCAGTCTCAGTACATATGGTTATTGTT
Organism: Podarcis raffonei; assembly: GCF_027172205.1. Lineage (NCBI taxonomy): Eukaryota > Metazoa > Chordata > Lepidosauria > Squamata > Lacertidae > Podarcis > Podarcis raffonei. The sequence goes on along the minus strand of NC_070606.1, from coordinate 44,102,992 downwards.
CAACCAGTAGCCAGGCACATATTTTAGACTACATTTGTGTGAATGTTGCTGAGGGATATGCTATGTTTCGACTAGTGAATGCCAGGCCTGCTCATTTCCTTTTATTCCCTACCAGTGATGTGAATTACTGTCCTCGTGGACAAGGAACTGTTGTCTGTCTGTCTGTCTATCTATCTATCATCTATCTATCTCTATCATCTATCTATCTATCATCTATCTATCTATCTATCTATCTATCATCTATCTATCATCTATCTATCTATCTATCTATCTATCTATCTATCTATCTATCATCTATCATCATCTATCTATCTATCATCTATCATCTATCTATCTATCTATCTATCTATCTATCTATCTATCTATATCTATCTATCATCTATCATCTATCTATCTATCATCTATCTATCTATCATCTATCTATATCTCTCTATCCACAATAACTCTTACAGTGGTACCTCGGATTACATACACTTGAGGTTACAGACGCTTCAGGTTACAGATTCCGCTAACCCAGAAATATTACCTCAGGTTAAGAACTTTGCTTCAGGATGAGAACAGAAATCGTGTTCCGGCGGTGCGGCGGCAGCAGGAGGCCCCATTAGCTAAAGTGGTGCTTCAGGTTAAGAACAGTTTCAGGTTAAGAACAGACCTCCAGAACGAATTCAGTACTTAACCTGAGGTACCACTGTATTCTCTCTCTCTCACACACACTTATAAGCACATGGGAACTGCATTAACTGGAACCTTGCTTTATTTCAGAGCAGGCAGGTACACATTACGACAAGTACAATAACCAGCATTAGCATAAACGTTAGGTCATCCAGTTTTGCGAAAGCAAAGATAATGGCAATTTTGTCCTAATTAAAACATCAGATCTGTAACAGCAACAGGTTACCGCATCTCGGGATGAGTGTAATGCTATGCCTAATACGGAAATAAAGGAATAACCTCTGACATCCCCTCCTCTCCCATTAAAGCACATCTGAGGGCAATTCAGCAAAGCTATGGGAATTCTTTGTACATACCCTATGTGACAGTGAGTGCAATCTGCCTTTAGGGATGTGACAAACTGCCTCACTGTCACACACACCCACCCACCCACCCACCAATTCTGGCAAGCACCAAATATTGAGGCTTTAAATTTCATCAGTTGGTAGCTACAAAATCAAATAGAAGCAGTTAAGTGTGACATCTTAAATCGTATTGCAAATACATTTAATTCCAGCAGGCATGACTTAGCTTGTATTTGTCGTCTTCTATATCTCAAATTCCCCCTCTTTCAAGAGTTTCTACCATATTTGCTGGGGCCAACCACAGCATCTGAGCCTCTCTTAGAAGTGTGACTGCTGAACAAGGAGAAGTTTGGACCTCCTCTTGTGTTGACCTTTATTTTCAGATGTATGAGGGTCAGTTCTTGCTACTAAGTACTTAAGGAAATTGTACCCTGCACATGCTTGTTAGTGCTGTCTTCTTCTTTACTGTTGCTCCACCTGTTCTGGGCCTGAGACCTGGGACTAAAAAACAAGGCTGGTGTCGATGGCTTTAAAAGGATATTAGCAACATTCACGGAGGATAAGTCTAGCAACAGCTTTTTCTGTGATGGGTAAATTTAGCTTTCAGGTTTAAAGGCAGTGAATACCAGTTGCTGAGGAGCAGGAGCAGGCTGGTGCCTTAGTTTCCCTTTCAGAATCATCCAGCTGGGCATTTGGGGAAACAGAATGATGGACTAGGAAGAGTCTACCTGGTAGACCTATAGTCTGATCCAGCTAGGCTGTTCATAAGATGCTGAGCTCTGGTGAGCTCAGATGAAGCCCTGTTCCCTGCTCTGCATTGGTTGGCTTTGTGGTAGAGCTCCTGGTCTTTCCTAGCTTAACTGTGTAGGAGTATTGGAGTTTAATTCTCTTTTACAAGGCCTGTGGAAATAAAGAGAGAAACCGGTAGGTTTTAAGGTTTAAGTCACGTAGGTATATGTGGAAGAAAGATATTCAGGCTGGCCTCTAAGATAAAGTTATAGGGTTCCATTCAGTAACTATTAGTCTTGTCTTCTTTATTTACATATTTACATCCCGCTTTTAAAATGGCGAGCCCTTCACGCAGCAGCCGGCAATAACAAATTCAAGTATTATTTAAAGCAATGGCAATCATTGAACAATAATTTCATAAAAGCAATCTAATTATAATTACACAAACAAGCATCAGTGGTTACCCATAAAACCCAGCACATTCATGTAAAACTGAAGAAATACAGCATAGCATTTTAATTAAAAGTGGGTTGGAATAGAAAAGTTTTGAAAGCCCATTTAAAAGATAATAAAGAAGGAACTATAGGGATATCCCTTGGGAAGGAGTTTCAAAACCATTGAAAAGACCCTTCTGTAATGCCTAGCAATTGCATGGTCCTCTTCTCTCAGGCCTTTAGCTAATTAAACAATCTGTGGCCTTTTAAACTGTGTCTGGGGTTGTTATTGTTGTTTGTTATTATGGTATGTATTTTTGTGTTTTTAAATTGTAAACTTCTCTGTGATCCTTGGATGAAGAGCGGTATAGAAATTTAAATCACAACAACAACAGCTTCATTGTTTTATTACTACTTAAAAAACTATTTTAAAAACCCTATTTAAGGGATAATTGGTTGACATGCTGAATTTAACATTGCACTACTGTTTTTTAAGATCCTCAAAAATATATATCTTGCCTTTTTGAAAAACGGCTTCACCACCTCAAGTATCATGGATACGACACACAGGTTTTTAAATACAAAACAAAAATAAAAATTACTAGTGTTCTCAGTATTTCCCTCACCTTTGTATGTCTTCCAGCAAGTGATGCTGAAGATCATATACGTGCTTGTGGTAAACTTGTATGGTTGTCTGTCATATCATCATTCAGTCAAGAAATTAGAATGGGAAAATAGGGCCAGAGTTTAACCAGGTGTTGTGGTCGTCATCATCTCTTTGTTCAGATTTGTATCTTTTCCAGCAATGACACTCAAAGCAGCTAACATCAATAATATGAGTATAATAAAATATTAGAAAATACAGTGCAGCAGCAATACAATACAAACAACATAAAAACAAGTCAAGTCAAACATCAATAAAAAGAAAGTTTGTTTTTCTCTATTTTAAAACATAGCTGTATAGGTCAAGAGGCTGTCCAAATAAAAATATATTTGCCACCACCAACAGAAGGTCCTCTGACATGGGACTAGCTACGCCTGCCTTGGCAGGGAGCTGCTGCTGTTATAATATATACAAGAGTTTTGGGGGGAAAGGGATGATACAATGGGGTGTGACGGGGAAATATTCCGGGTTGCACTTCTGCTGAACAGACAACCTCTTTTGCATAACAGCCTTGGTTCAAGACAAAGCCTCTTGCCTAATTCCTTCACAGTTAGCTTCTGTACGTTACTAATGGCTCAACAATTTCCAGACTTGGCTGGCAGTCCTCAGCCATTTCCATCTGTGTTTCTGGGTGCTCTCCAGCTGAAAGGCAATCCTTTTGTTCCTCTCCGAGTACTTGAATGGGAAACGACAATTACCATCCAGAACGCATTCTGAGCGAGATCAGGGAGACACTCCTTTGCTTTCTGAAAAGTCGCAGGGTTCAGAGGCCTCTCTCAAGTGAGCAGCCCAAATCAGTGTGAGGTTTGCAAGCAGGAGATGGACACGATTTGTCTGTGTATCCCTTGGCATATGGCCTGCTCACTGTACGCCGCACCACTAGTGAGTCTTCAGAGCATCACAAACCCGAGGTATCACTCCTCCCCAATCTCTCTATTTTCATAGATTGCAGAATCTGCTTGCAGTCTGATCTGCAGCCCAGTGATACAGAACTATTTCTGGATAAACAGTAAATAAATTGGCTTACATCTAAAGGTGTGTGTGTGTATCTGTGCATGATTGTGTGTGCATACGAACAATATTTTTGGATATCAATAAGTCCTTCCTGCTAGTCTTTCTTTTTAGATCTATCTTCTGGCTAATGTAAAGGGGTTTCAGAAGGCATGTTCTGCTCGATGGAGAGTCATAAGGAAGACACAATACTGTGATATAACTTGGAACAAAGGAATGTTCTTGCAGCGTTCTCCAAAGAGGCTTCTAAGATGTTATGGGAGGATGTGGCTTTCCCATCCCAGTCTTTGAAACATATGTAGGCTTTGTAAGTCCCAGGGCTTATACATTGTTACTAATTCTTTGATTTGCTAGATACTACCTGAAAAGCAGGAAATTGCTGCTTGTCCTTAAATTTTTTTAACGGGTTTAATTGAGACAGAATGCTTGTACAAAATAAGAAATACATGCTTTTGTATTAGCTTTCAGAAAGATCGGAGCACATGTCCATTTCTAACAGGAGATATTCCTTTGTTATATCCTGAAGGCATAATAACTGTTGGTATTACTTTGGTTATTCTCTGTCCTCTCTCTGTCAGTGCAAAGTTGTACTGTATTCAGTCAAATCAACAGTCATATATAGAATAAAAACCCCACAGAGATACTGTTGGAAACACATTGTTCTAGAGAGGTAAAATATACAGCCCATATACGATTCTTCAGTCTCATGAGCAAATTCAAATTGGCTGTTATTTTTGTTCATGTAATTCGTCTTGACTATTTTTCACATGGAAAAATGTACCATGAATTGATGGCGAAACATCACCCTGAGAGTAAACTCTGCTGTGATTTCCATGTTCATGGCAATGACAGAAAAGTGCCAACACTATCATTGAAATCTCACAGTGGATTCTTGTGGCAAGAGTTTCCCCATTTTCTCCATGAAATGTAGATTTCCCAGGAATCTAGGTTTCTAGAGGGCCAGCTTTCAGCATTATGAGAAGACACTCCACATTCCAGTGGTCTCTTCAGGCTAGTTCATATAACAGAACTTTGCTGTTCAGAAATATAGAATACCAAGAGCAGATGGGAGCAGAGCTCAAAGATGTTAAAAGGTTAAACATAAGCTAAAGAGGATGCTTATATCGCATTTAGGAAGCCAAAAGGAGTAAGGTGTGCCAACTATCACAACAGAAATATGTATAGGAAATTGCCTTACACTGAGGTAGACCATTGATCAATCACTCTTTCAACTATCCTGGGAAAACTGGAAGACCCCGTGTTTTCACACAAGAGCATGGTGGCCATTTTGGACACAATCCCAAATCAAAAAGTGCTTTGTTCAGGGTTGCAATCTTGCACAGGTCATGTGACTCACACGGGACCATGGCCTGGAAGATGCTTGGCCTGGTTTTTGGCCTGGACATGTGGGAAGGTATGCAGCGTAGCTGAGCTTTGCCTACACTGCCTACTTGCCAGGGTTCCAGATAGGAGTCTCACCCAGAGCTACCTAAAGATGCCAAAGGTTAAACTTGGCACCTTTTGCATGCCAGGCATGCCACTCTGCTACTGAGCTGTGACCTGTCTCTTAAGTCCACCAGGTTCCAGGGCACGATCTCCATCTAGATTTACAGATTCATTTTGTTTTGCTCACTAGCACTTTATTTACAGGACAAGTGAGCCTTCGTGGATACTCTGAATCTGGGAGACCTAATATCCTGCAATATGCCAGGTATTGAGATGAGCTACACCCACTGCTTTTTATCTGGGGGTACTCAAGTGTATGCAGTGCTGGTGCCTCCCTCCCTCCCCCAAACGTTAAAAGTGTGGCACTTACGGTAACAACTTCATGGTGCGTACTGACACATTTTCTCTCTCTAAAAATTAAAAAATGGCTACATCTCCATAGTAGACATTGGCTTTGACCACATTAATGAAGGCATGTTACTGGGGGGCAGGGGCAGAGTGCTGTCTCTTAATTCCTCATTTTTGGGGAAAGCAAGCAAGCAGCACAAATAACACCTCTTGTCATCAGCCCATCTGATCTGAGAAAAAGAAATTTGTGACAATATGTTAGCCTCTGAATAATAATAATAAAAAGCCAATACCACTTGTCATCCCCAAGGAAAAATAATCTTAACTACTCTGGCAACTGTCTATCTTGTGTGATATTCCCACTACTAGAAGCCACCATTTTTGATAAGAAAACAAACAACCTTCCAAAGCTACAGGGGGAATCTTTTCAGATACTTATAGGCCATTCTTTTGGGGATTAAAACTCATCAATCAATGATATGCCCTAACCTATCTTAACACCAACAGGGCTTTAGTAATGAGAATTATTATGGCGAGTACATAGGTTGATTTAGTTGCTGCATCCGAGAACAAATTCATCACTGAACGTTGTAATCAGTATTATAAACAAAATAAGAATTTGCTTCTTTTTAAATATTAAGTTTTTTTTTACAGTGACTTTATTTCGCTGTTAGCTGAAAGAGCAATGCAACGGGGGACCCTGCAATACAATCATTAAGTGCAAATTACAGAGTATCTCCTGGGCTCACCTGAATTTTGCAGTTACTTGCCTCTCAAAGGGAGCATAATTTATCCCTGTTCATTTTTGGAACAAAAGATGTGCAGGTTACCAAAAAGATAGCTGCACTGGTTATTTTGGATTCAAGGGGAAAATCTTTCTCTGCTCCTAAATTGCCAGCTGAGGAGAGTAACTCATCAGTAGGTTTGGGGGACAGGATTGATCTTATTTACAATGCAGAATGTTCAATGGAAGGCAAAAGTGCTTTTAAAAGGAGCTCATGGAACACTTTGAAAATATTAATTAGTGTGTTGAAGCATTCTGCATAGCATATCATAGTAAAACTGCTCCAGGGGGTTGCTTGGAATGAATTATTAATATGATTCTCTCTTTCCCTGATGCTTCACACCCTGATTTTATGGGACTTGGAGTGGGTTGGGGTATTTTTTTTTTTAAGACTTGCTTGCTGTCTACTTACTGTGAATAGCGGTGGGGTTGATGGAGAGGGTCACCCTTCATTTTGGGGCCCAAGTGATTTAGATAAGATCCCAATCTTCCAAAGCATAAATTAAATTTTGAGAGCGTTCCCCCATCCCCATAGATTGTATCTTCTCTTCCTAACAGCTGGACTTCCCTTCCTCTCAGTGTGACCTCTCAACTAAGCCAAGCCAGCTGATCACAGCACCTTCTCAACTCCTGTGGATTGTTTTCATCTCTTTGCCTAAGATGGTACTCACTAGTGCTGTGAATGACAAGATTCTCCCCCCACCCCCGGTTTTGTGTGCATTGCCAACTCGTGTTTCTCATGGGGCGGATTTGCAGAAATGCACTTTCCTATGGTGAGCTATACGTACGTGGTCGTTCTCAGGTGGATCTCAAGAGAAGATCCCTGTGGAACCTGCCTTTGTCAATCAATTCAACATGTGTTCAGTTTGCTGTATTTCGCAAGACTCGGAACCTGCCTTGTTGGAAGCAAAGGTTAGGCAGCTCAGTGCATGTTGAGGAAAAGTGGCAAAATCAGTGGAACTGTGTCACCACTGTGCAGTGGAAAATACGGCTGTGGGAAACCCCATTTAGTATATGGCCCAATTACCCTCGACATAGTTTTACAATCTCTGTTTGTCATCAATATGTGATGCCAATTTTCAAGGCAAAGGAGTGAATGGAAACATTGTGGCTTAGTTGAATTAAAATGGTAAGACGGGAGCAAGAGAATGCAAAAGGTGATGATTCTGTTTCTGTCTGGTCTATTCTGCAGTAATGTTCCTAATTCTGTTTTTCATGTAGTTCATACGCAAATTATGTAATACTTGGCTGAAAAATGTAGATCACCCAACAACAGGTCCTGACTCTTTTTGAGTAAGCAGCTTAAACACATTTATGGTGGATGTAGAATTAGGTACAAATATTATTATTGTTTCTTTAAAAAGACAAGGAGCATTTTCAGAGTAGACATTCTGCAAAATCAATTTTGAATAAGCAATTGATAATATTGCAAAAGCCCAGTGCTTGCTCCCTCTCTCCACCAAGCCCCAAATCTCTAGCAATAATTTATGGCTTTGTAGATCACTAATACATATTCATATCCATTTCTAACACCATAAAAAAGGGCAACCTGATCCTCTAAAGTGAATCCAACTTTATTCCATGGAATTTACTTCTATGTGCAGAATTCTAGACTTGACTTGCATTCCCTTTTCAGATGCTGGATTCCCAACTCCCATCACTCCCAGCCAGTATGGCCAGTGTTCAGGGATAATGGGAGTTGAGATCCATTCACACCTAGAGTGCCACTTCTGCTTTTTCACATCATGCTTTCATTGGTTGGTATCTGAAAATTATGCAGTGTAAGAATCTCTGTAATATTATGTTTATAGCCACTGATCAAGGCACCACACCAAAATATAGGGGAAGGCTTGCAATCAGGACTTGTTGTATCACTAAATGACATGCCATCACTTGGATGAGTTAAATTGATGATATTACATAGTTGGCATCCATCCTTCTTAGGAGTAAAGTCAAACCATTGGAGACTTACAGTGCCTGCTATGGCTGTAGAGACCAATAAAGGAGAGACATGTTTTATTGCAGCTGGAGCAGATGAAGGTTTCTGGTTTCACTGGTACAGATGCACCATGGTGTTTCTTCCTTTGTTGTTAATTTGTCCAGGTAATGCGCTGCTATTTATTGAATCACAGATGTATAGAGTTGGAAGGATCATCTAGTCCAGCCTCCTGCAATGCAAGAATATGCAGTTGTCCCTTACAGGGATCGAAAGTCTCAATTGCAAGCCTGTGTCTGAATCTTGATGTGGTAGCATGATCATTAACTTGAGCAGCGAAGGCTGCTGGACTCCAAATCCCACCACCCCAGCCAGCATACCCAACAGCCAGGAATGATGGCAGTGGTAGTCCAGGAACCTCTGGAGCATCATTTCCCAAATTGGGGTCTCCCGCTGCTTTTGGACTACAATTCCCATCATCCTTGACCACTGGCCTTTCTAGTTAGGGATGATGGGAATTGTAGTACAAAACCAGCTGGAGAACCAAGTTTGGAAAACACTGCTCTGGAGGGTCACAGGTTTTTCCACATGATGCTTTCATTGGTCATCTGTGCATGATGGTGGAGAGTTTCAGAAGTGGAGAATGCAGCCCCTTTCCCGCATAAGAGAAGAGATGTGAATGTCATTATGTCAGAGTTTATTTCTGCTACTGAAATCAGACAAACACACAGAGAACTATATGCCATATGTGAAGTCTTAAAAAGAGAGTTTTTAATATATTTTTCTGGAGGGAAATGGTTTCCACAAATGCTGGTTATGTTCTTCAAACGTAATGGTTTTAGTTTATTCAAGATGTTACAAAAATACAGTGGTTACATTAATCATCTTATAAGCTAATCATAGAATGGGAAATGCCAAGATGATTGTTAATAAAAATATAGGCATTTCTCAGAAGAGAGGCTGCACATAATTCTGCAGCCTAGTAATGGGGAACAGAAATTGGTGTCTTCTGCAAGAGTTTCAACACAAGTATATTGTGATTTACTCTATTTCCCAAGAGTGCAGCCAAACCAAAATCTCAGCGATGACAACTTGCTGCTATTATGACATAAACTTTATCATTAATAATCAAACAGATTGCGCTTTCCAGAGAGAGACTCAACAGATACTTCACAAAGCCACCCACTTGCTTTAGATGCTATACAGGATTAAAAAAAAATTATTATTATTTTGCCAAGAAAGGGTTTGACTTAACCCATTCCTAAGTTGTGAATATCACTGACTGACTATAATATCTGAGTGGGTAGTGACCAGTGGCGTAGCGTGGGTTGTCAGCACCCGGGGCAAGGCAAGTAATTTGCGCCCCCTAACCCGTGGATTTTAGTAGGGGCAGAGAGCTGCGAGTGCGAGTGCGAGTGCACCCCCCCAGATGTTGCGCCCGGTGCGGCCGGCCCCCACTGCACCCCCCACGCTACGCCACTGGTAGTGACTGACCAGCAAAGAGAGCTTGGAGTTGTGGTAGATACCTCAATAAATATGTCGACCCAGTTTGTAGCAGCGGTGGAAACGGCAAATTCATTGTTACACAACGGGATTGAAAATGAAACTATCTAATACTTTTATATTGGAAAACACTTGGAATATTGTGTGAAATTCTGGTCAGTGTATCTCAAAAAGGACCTTGCAGAGCTGGAAAAAAAAAAGCACAGAAAAGGACAGCCAAAATAACCAGGGGGCTTGGAACAACTTCCCTATGAGGAAATCTTAGGAAGTAATTAGTTTGGGGGAAAGGTGAGCAAAAATTAGGGTTTACAAAATTGTGCTTGATGTGGACAGACTAGCTAGATCTTTCCCTCCCTCCTAATACTAGAATCCAAGGTCCTCTAATGAAGCAGGTGGGTGACAGAAGCATTTCTTTGCATAGTGCAAACAATGGATTTTGCTGTCCCAGAATGTGGGGATGGCCACTAGCTTAGATAGCTTTAAAACAGTATTCAACAAATTCATGGAAAATAAAGCTCCCAATGACTTTTGGTCATTATAGCTGCTGGTAAACAACAGGTGAGTAGTATCGCCCTAATTTCTGGAGAGGGCTTCTTGCCAACTTGTTAATAGTTTAAACTTGTAGACTTACCTAATTGCACAATCCAATACACATCTATTCAGAAGTAGTTCTGTGGGACTTTCTCTCAGGTATTGGGGCACAGGTTTGCAACCTCAAGCACTTTTCTTCCTTCAACGCCTTTAGCTAACAACACATTTTTAGAACTTTTCATGCTATCTTGTGATAAGCTACAGATTAGTTTCATTTCAGCAACACAAAAGTTTAGCAAAGAGGTAAACTAATAACATCAATGCCATCTTAATAGACTCTGCTTAACATGTTGGCTTGCTTCTTTGTGTTGGGTTGAGTTGACCTTATGATGTGGCCAGTGAATGAGAAAATGATACATTTCTGAACTTGAATTCTGTCTCTGGATAGAGAAAATGCAGGAAAAGTTTGATGTAGTAAATCTAACATGGCAATTTAAACGTTTAATATGTGCACAAGGTAATGTAAAGCAAGCGAGCTACAGAATGTTCTTTTGGATAATTTATGAGGACTTATTTTTATTTATTATTCAGTGGAGAATTTAAACATTCCAGACTCTAATTCAAACTTTAAACTTTAAAAAAATTAAAGCTTTACTACAACATAGTTTAGCCGAAGACGTTAGAAAAGAGACTTTTTATAGCCTTGGTGTGTGTTCAAATTACAGCTCCTGCCGGGTTGTTGATTTGGTTGTACTGCTAAACTCTGAAGAAGCTTGCTGCAATGTTGATGGTGTACAGAGAGGTTGCAATTCCAGCTGGATTTTCATATTCTAGAATAAATTTCATTTCAAGCAATCGGCTTAAAGCCAAAGCAATCTGCTTAAAGCCAGGTAGTGTCCACATGCAAATCTCCTCATGCTTCTGATCTGTGGTTTAGCATGTCTATGAAAGCCTGAGAATCAGTTGCAGTAACCATCTTTTGTAAGACTGTGGAACATTGCTCTATATACCTGCCTCTTAGGTGGAGAAAAGTAAGATCAGAAGGTGTTGTGCCTGATGTGGTGTGCAAACTGAATATGTGTGCCCCCTTAAAACCACCCCACCCCAGTATTATATGAAAGTCAGGGCCGGCCCACCCATAAGGTAAGGTGAGGTGATTGCCTTGGGAAGCAGAATCCACAGGGGCAGTAGATCCCAATGTAGATCTTTATACCCTGCTTGTTTCTGATGTAGGTCTTCACCCCCCCCCCCGTTTCCTGGTGGGGATGGGGGTGCCAATTTATGGTTTGCCTCAGGTTTCCAAATGGAAGGGGCTCTAAGAGTCATCTAGTTGTACCTCCTACAATGCAGGAATCCTGCCAAGAGTCCCACATGATTTCCCCAACCTAAATTCCTCCTGAAGTGCCTATTAGTTTTGGAGGAAACAAAGGCCTGCCTGGTAACTTTCTTTCCCCTCTTCTTCAGCGACTAAAAGCAGTTTTGAGGCGGGGGGTTTAGGACTCCTCCAGGCATCCTTTATATTGATGCTTTGTGTTCATTAGGGTATCAGGGCACTTATGCATGATCTCACCTTCAAGACCTGCAAAGGTTTTGGAGTGGACATACTGCGTTGTTATCAATCAGTGCATGTCCTGTAACTTCCTGCTGAAATTCTGAAACTTTTATGTCTTTTTTGTTGTAAAAGAGTGCCGCTCCAGATGGCCATGATGTGATAGCATTGCACAAGTATTGCAAAACAACTAATAGACTCTGGTTTCCTCTTCATATTGTATAATATAGCAGAATGATGAGAGGGGGACAATCTTATATCAATCCATCACTTATGCACTAGTATTATTGCATCAATGGCAAGTTGCAAAAGCCCCACACCAGTCTGGAGTGGCCTATGAGACAGATAAATGGCACGTGGGAAGGATTCATTTTCTCCTCTTTCCAGTCCTTGGCTCCCTTCTAGATTGGGGCCTGCTGCAGCTTTTATTTTTAGAAAGAGAAAGACATTTTGCCCCTTGATTTACACTGGAATATGCAGAAACGCAGATTAGACAACAGTCTGAAAATGCTTTGATCGTTATGCTACTCAATTAAAAATAAATAAATAGGAATGTAGCTGAGCTTCAGTGCACCTGGACTGCTGAAAACGTAGCCAAAGATGCTATAATTATACAGTTCTCAGCATTTAAAAAAGCAGCCCAGGACATGGTGTGTTTTTTTGGCTTCGTAACTGAAACGGAGATTTGAAATCAGTTAAGACACTCTCTGTTTGCTGTGGTGAATGTACTTTGCACTAAACTTCAGCACCTGACCAATAAATTACAATGGCATTCTTTTTTTTATAGAGGAAGAATAATAATGTGGGCTGTGTTTCCACCTGGTCCGTAGTAAGAATCTTGTTTCCTTTTTCCATTACCCGCAAATTCAGAATGAAGTAAAATGAGGTTTGGAAAATCATCAACCAAGAAAAGGGAATGTGTGCTTTTGGGTTTTGGGTTTTTTTTTGGTAAAAATAAAAAATGAGGTGCCAGTACTCATGTATTGATAAAAGTGTTGTGGGTGTTAGCAGAAAATCACTGCCATGGGCAGTAAAAAAGAAAAGAGGCACTGGTGTTTACACACACACACACATACACACACACACACACACACACACACACGTTATTATTGATCTGGGCTCCGTCTTAGGGTTAGTGCAACAGTAGCTATTAAAAATTCTGCTCTAATGATCCCTTCAGTCTATGTTGCATCACAAAGAAGTCTGAGCATCATATGAGAAGCAAGGAAGCTTGTGCCGCATGATGCTGCATGAAATATACTCGGAGTTGAGAGTGGATTTCATGCTCTTTATTCAGCTCATAGTGGTGAGGAGGAATGAAAGTTTCCCCAAAGTATCTGCTTTATATACATTATTTACACAATGGGCTGCATGTGATTGGCTAATTCTGGAATTCTCCTGTAGGCCAATCAGGTTGTGGATTCACTTCCATCTGGAGCTGGATTGGGTGGCTCCTGCAGAACAATCATACTGCTGCATTGTTCTAGGACCAATCAGACTGCTGCATTCTGAATCCTATTGTTCTAGGACCAATCAGACTGCTGCATTTTGGATCCTATTCAACTCAGTACATAACACTGCATGATGGGGATGCTGAGCAACAGCACATCTTAGGGTCGCAGATCCAAGTGCTTGTGGGGGAATGTGGGAGGGATCATCCACTGCCCCGAGGACTCATTTACCAGTGTACTGTGGGAGGCTGCACCCAGTGGCATCTCATGTGATGCTTGGCTGGCAGATCACCAGTTTGTATGTGATATGGGGTTAGAGGTATAGGGCTATGCAGGCCTTCACTGCTTCACAGTGGAAGAGGGCAGGCAGGGGCCCCTTGCAGGCATCTCTGTCCAAGCAGGTGAGCAAATGGTGACGAGAGCCAGGAGCGGAGGGCAGGCAAGTGCTCCATTTGACTGTTATCATCAGTAGCTTGGGATGGCAAATGAGCTGCAAGGACAACCACTACTGCCTGCTCTGTGCTGGGGGCTAGGATGGCAGCAAGGAAGAGGGGCCACCGGAGCAGGGCAAATGCTCCCAGGGCGTCCTAATCCTTGCTGCCAACCAGAAAGAGAAAGTGTGTGGTGGCTCCTTCCTTCTTAGCAGCTAGGGCCCTGCTGGGATGTTTGGATCCTAGCAACACGTGCTCAGGGAGGCCAGGCACTCATGCCAGCCATGTCTTTGGTAAGGCTATTAACTTTCATGGCTTCTCTGATGCAAAAGACAATAGTCCACCAGCAACCACCTCCTGGCTGCATCTAAAGCATAGGATCAAGGGCTAAAATGGATGTTTCATTAGGTTCAGCATCTTTTGAATGGTTAAAAAATGGAGTGGGGAGGGAGAACCTTTCACGAAACTTCCTGCTTGCCGTCTCGTAATAACATCTTTCATTCTCTTAATATTGAAATTAGCTGTGTGTTGCTCCACATCCCAGTGACATTGTACCTAGTCCTTCCTGACATATTCAGGGGGAGTCAAGCTTCAAACATTTTATTTAACGGTTAAGATCTGCACTGTAATATATATATTTATACGTGTATGTCTATATATCTATATCTGTGTGTGGTGGAAAGTGCATCTGTTGTAAAACCACAGCTGTATCTCTCTGCAGATACATATATTTCAGAGTGATATATTATGTTTTATAATTAAAATTTTATTGAATTTTAATATAAAAGCAAATACATACATTAAAAATTAAGTAGGGAACAAACATATATTGTATCAAGAGAATACAAGCTGTGGGTACGCTAGGACAACAACATCTAACCCATAAAACACCACCCTGCTTTAGTTATAAAAGTACCTCTGTGGCAAGGAGTAAAGTGTGATATATTACTGAAGCTCCCTCCATTGTAAGCGGAGTGGGGTGGGGGTTAAAATAAAACCACCACTTCATTTCTTTGTTCCTTTTAGCTTCCAGAATCTTTTCTAAGCAAAGCAAAGGAAGACACAAGACATCCGATCTATATTCTCTCTGTTTTTGACTTTATTTTGCTGGGCAGGGATTTAGACAAGACTGGTCCCACTTAGAGGCTACGAGTGCCATAGTAAAAATCATAATAGAGCGGCACACATAGACTGGAGAGAGTTTTCAGCTCAGGCAAATAGCGTATCTGCCAACCTAACCTACCTTGCAATATGTTTGTGAAGATAAAGCCAGGGATATCTCAATGGGTGCTTCCCTGAGTTCCTTGGGACGGCAGGAAGGGTAAAAGGGTGAAAAGCAGTAATTCCAGCCATGTGAGTGAACACATGAAGGGCTGTTATGGAATAAGTATACACGAGAGTGTGCTCTCAGTTCTTCCTTTGCTATTCTGGCTCGAATTCTTTCTGTTTTGAATTCAAGAAGCCGCTCCTTGAACCTTCACTCACCTGACATCACGTGCTGTCAGGTGATCAACAGGTGGCTGGTTCTGCCCACCTGCTAAAGTGGGCTGTGCGTGGAGGGGTTGGCCACTTCTCAATTGAACTCCTAGCCAGATCTAATTCCCCACTCTTGCACTGGAGGATGTCAACAATAGGATGACTTACATCCTTATTAGGTATTTGTTGTTGTGGAGCATGGAAGGATGACTAGCAAACTTGTACGCAGTTGTCAGCTGACCAGTTGGCAGGAGTGGGGAGTGGGGGGCAGGCTGAAGCTGCACAGTGCAGACACTGTGCTTGGAGTGTGGCTTGCACCCCTCAGTGGAGATGCAGGCCAATAAACTTAAGGCATCACAGGCTAATGACATTCTGTCTGGTCTCCAGACACCTTGTGAATAATTTGACATACTGTACTTTGCCCCATAACTCATTTATTGCACTTAAATGAGTCTTCTCATGAGTACTGTGGAAAAGAAATGAATAAATGCTCTACTACTTTATTACCAAAAAAGGTAAACGTGCAGATACGAATAGCAGGCATGGCATTACGGTTAAAGAGTTCAAGTTGTCTATTGTATACAGCAGGGGTGTGGAATCTGTGGCCTCCAGATGTTATCAGATGCTATCATCCCCAGACAGCTTGGCCAATGGCCAGGGATGCTAGTATTTGTAGTTCAGCAGTTTCTGGACCTACATATGTCTCCCAACCCTGCTACACACACTTACTTGGGAGTCACACTGAAACCAAAGAGGCTTACCTTTCATGTATGGAACTATACTGTTAGTTAATTAGATGACCCTTGGGGTCCCTATGAGTCTATTATTCTATTTATGATCACATATTTACCTTTTACAAAGTTTAAAATGTAGTTACAAATCAGGAACCACCAGGAATGGGATATTCCATTGATTAGCTGAAAGAAGTGTGTGATGACTCCAGAGTGCAAAAGATTTTCATCTTGAAGACAACAACATCAACAGTTTGACAACACAGCCTTCATGCACTTAATGTGGCCATTGTCCTTTAGCTTTTAACACACTTCCTCAATTAAGCTGTTCAGGGTTAGCACTTAAATAGATAACCCTGCTGCTACAAATTGATTTATTCCCTAGTGACAGCCAGAGCTGCTGACCAAATTGCTAGAGAGAAACTTTCCTTTTAATTTAGGGATGTGTCTGTCTGTCTGAACCTGGCTTTCAGTAGCTTTGTTTAACTGCTTTTAAGAAAACCCACCCACCCCATGGATCTAATAAAAGTAAAATATGCCACTGAGATTAGGATGTCAGTCATCTAAAACCTGATTACGTTTCCTGATTTTCCAAATCCATTGCACCATCTTTAGTGTAGCTCTGTTTTTATGCCCCATAAGCACATACTTTAGTTAATTAAAACCCAGGAAAATCAAAAGATCCTTGCCTGGTGTCAAGAGGACATTCATGTAAAAGGTAGGTGAGTCTCCCTGAAGAGGTAGTCCCATAAATAGGGTGCTGAAACAAAGACGCACTCTCCTCTGTGGCCAACTACCTCATTTGGGGTGACCTGACCAAGTGTCTCCAAATATGATCAAATTACACGGTGAGTCCTTTAAAAGAGGCCCCGTGGATACAGAGTATGCATGTTCCACAGGGCCTCTCTTAAAAGATTCACCCTGTATATGGGCAAACATTCCTTTGGGTACCCAGGTCCCAAGCAGCGTAAGACTAAAGGGAAAGCTCTGCTGGATCAGACCAAATACTTGCCTAGCCTAGTTCCCTTTTTCACACAGTTACCAACTACATGTCTATGGCAAGTCCCTAAGCAGGACATTGTGTTACTAGATCTCTCCTGTACTTGTTCCCCAATGTCTGGTATTCAGAGGTATGCTGCCTCTAATCGTTTAGCTAATGATAGTCTTATCCTCCTTGAATTTATCTCAAACTCTTCTAAAGCCACTCAAGTTGGTGGTCATCCCTACAGCTTGTGGTAGTGAATTTCTTTGCTTAACTATGTGCTTTGTAAGCACCAGCACTATGAATAAGGCTCAGAAACAGGTTGGTAGTCAGTGGAGCTATTTCAGCACAGGAGTTCCAAATGTGTTTTGTCTGCAGTGTTAGGGCTGCCGTCAAAGGTAGCCATCCATGCAATGCATTCTGATAGTGAGCAGTACAGTGGTACCTCTAGTTATGAACTTAATTCGTTTTGGAAGTCGGTTCTTAACCTGAAACTCTTCTTAACTAGAGGTGTTCTTTTGCTAATGGGGCCTCTTGCTGCCGCTGCAACACCGGCAAACGATTTCCGTTCTCATTCTGGGGCAAAGTTCTCAACTCAAGGTGACACTTCCAGGTTAGCGGAGTTTGTAACCTGAAGCGTTTGTAACCTGAGGTGTTTATAAAACTTGAGGTACCACTGTACTGAGACAAGGCTTGTGTAGGACCATGGACAGCCCTGGGCAGCATGGGCATATTCTCCACTGCTGAACTGAGCTTAAGCTTTTGGCCTTTATGCAGAGCATTATTAATTCTAAGCACCAATTAGCACTTGAGTCATATATAAAAGAGTAATAAAGCTGGGTGTCATTAGCATATTGATGGCACCCCACTCCAAGCTACTTGATGATCTCGCTCAGTGGGTTTATGTTGAAGAGCATGAGGAGCAAGACAGAACCCTCTTGCAGAAAGGCTGAAGGAGGTCAAGAAGTATTTATTTTATTTATTACTATGTTTCTATTCTGCCTCTCCAGCATAACATATATGATTCCCCTACTCCATTTTATCTTCATAACAACCCTCTGAGGAAGGTTAGACTGAGAGATAGTGACTTGGCCAAGGTCACCCCGTGCACTTCATGTCTGATTGAGGATTTGAAACTGAATCTCCTCAACTGTTTTTTTAAAAATGATGATGGTTTATAACATTTTGCAAACCTAAAGTCTGATCCTCTGAAGGAAAGCAACCACTGAGTTAGCAACCACTGGGCCCAGAATAATAGCAGATAATCTATGCAGAGAGGCTACTTAATTTCAATTACTTCATATGTTTGCATTACCTGCATAGAATCTCTGTGCTTTATTTACCTCATGCTGAGTTTCTGAAGCGTAGGCTCCACTAAAGTCAACAGTAAGTTTTCATGCTCCCTATATATAGCATGTAGGAAATATAAGCGGCAATTAAGCATCCAGCTTTACTGAAATAGATTTTAAATTTCAGTCTAATAGAAATAGTCCAAATGGGCTCATTATTAAGACGGAAGATTTTGGTTTGCATATTATGCGTCCTGTGCATGAGCAGAAAACAACACTATTGTGCATGCCCTGTGTGTGGTGTTGCTGAGTATTAACAACCACCCCCACCCCTGGATGTCTCAGTACTACACTGGCTATGACTTTGGAGAATTAGGGGATATGGGACTCAGATGAGTCTTTGGATACACGTGGAACACCATGTATGTTTCATTATCCAGTCTTTGGAAGCAATTGGATTATTATCATAAGGAGCCTCGAGCTGATAACGTATGTCAAGATGGTCAAGATTCTACCCACCTTGGCCAATGTTGTTCAACTGTTACAGCTTGAAAAGATCATTGCGTCGTTTCTGCACCGGCTTACCCAAAGCCACCTAGCAGAGAATTTTGTAGGCTTTTCAAAAGACTTTAAGACCTTGCAGTTCCCTACTCAAGAATCCTCCAGGCACCACCTCACGTGGTCAGGACTGTGTGTCTGGACTCAAAGTGTTAGCATAAGGCCAGTGGTGGGAATTCTAAGTGGTTTGTGATCACAAGGATGTAGCAAAATAACTGCATCCTCTTAAGCAGAGTGAAATAGATTGAGCAACGAGGCAGGTAATAAGCAAGAGGGAATATGAGGAGATATAATTAGAAATGACTGCATTTCTTAAGCTTGGGAAGAATGAGCAAGGAAATGGTTGGGGAGGACAGTACAGAAAGATCAGCACTGGCTGTCGTAGAAGAGGACGGTGTGTTTTTGTAATGAAGTAGAAAGGTGAAGATGTAAATAAATTATTTGGGTACCTATAATTACCATTTGTGAATGTTCTCTGGAAGCTTGGAAAAAACAGCCCGCTCTTTGTGTCAAGTTGGAAATGTCTGAGGCAGGTGAGGGAGGTGAAAACTATGCTGATAGTAAACTTGGGATTAAATCTATAAGTTAAATATTGGGATAATAAAAGATTTCATTAATGCTTGCTGCTGCCATTTAACAGTGATTGAATGCTATTTGTGTACTAGGGTGTTGTGCACAGAACATGAAGCATGACATAAACAATGGGTTGGATCCAGAATAAACCAGCTGTGCTAAATTCCCAATGAAATCAGTGGAACTAAGGGCTTATTCACACTTATCTTTCACCCTGCTCTTTCCAGGCACAGGTCCATGCTTAAAAGCTTTGTGTTGAAGCATTTTTTCTTTCTTTTTGCCCAATAGCTTTACCCCCCCCAACAAAACAATCTATCCAGGAGCACCACAGAAGTAAGGTTAAGCATAACAAAAATCCTTCATGCCACCCAAAGGTAGTTTCTTTTCTTATAAATTGATGAAGAATGGTAGGAAATAATGCAGGAGACATTTTCAGCACAGCACTAATTTCCAGTACATATATTCACCATACAAGGGAACAAAGATATTCCATTAAAGTCCTTCATATTGTCCTTCTGTTGCACCCCAGCTTTCAAAATTAGATGTCTAGTTCTGATACCGAAATAGCCATACCTCACAGCAACCAGAAACAGTAGTTCAATCCACACAGCATTTATTACTTACTCATAAACTTCAAAGCTATATAAATATATATAATTTGCTTTAAAAATTACTGGATGCAATTGACAAGTCAAGATTTTTCCATGTTTTAAGTAAGCTTGTGAAAATGACAGTGAAAAAATGGCAATATGGTTCTATAAATTAAATTTGCTTTAGGAATATATTTTAGATTTTTAAAAACAAAACATCACTATGTTCAGAACTAACTTAACCATGCATAGTGCATGGATAATACTCTTGAGAATTTTTAAGGAAATAAAATTGTCCTGATATTTCTATTCCCTTGGAATCTGTGAAGTTGTTTACTACTTTGCCAAGTAGGTGTAGTACACTGTCATTTCTGCTATAGTACTGTCTTCGCAGGTGTAAATGGAAGCTCAAGTGTGAGGCAATGGAGCATAAGACCTTACATGCCTTAAAAGCTAATGAAAAGAATCTTTCAGCTCCCCCATCTCTTTTGACCAGTCTCTGTGTGAGACAGGACTTGAAAAGCACAAGCACATATCATTCCTTTCAAAGTATGATCTATGAATCTTGAATTTAAAAAAATCAAGTGATGAGCTCTAATCATGGATGGCTCAAGTAGCATGGAATTGGACCTCAGTGCATTAGAAACATCTTTATGAGTCTTGCCCTGTTTAACTTTTTAAAAAAATGAACACAAGATAACTACTTTTCTCCTTTCTACTGACCTCTGTCAGGGTTCGCCCTCCCTCCCTGCTCCTATTGTACCTTTTAGCCTTGACCCTGTATACACCACCAAGGTATTTACTTGGAGTATCTTGTCTGATCACACTTTCTCCAAGTTTCAGTAACCAAATTAATGGCGTGGAGTTGGACATCCATCTAAAATATATCTGTATATAGGTGTACTTATACCATGTCCCAGCAGAATGCTGCCATTATTATTCATTGATACAAGCCAGGGGGTGGAAATTTATGGATTTCTAGATGCTGTTTGATTCTAGTTCCCATTATCCCCAACTACTTCATCCACTCACCAGTCGTTGGATCCAAGTCAGTAACGCTAAAGTTCTGTTGAGAAATGAACTGAGTAACAATTTCAAGACCAAACGGAATATATATATTTGTGGGTGGCATCCCACCCAATTGTGCAACAGAAATCCACTTGTACAATAGGTTTCCCACCTCCAGCCTCCTGTACCCACCCAATCTGCTCTGGAGGGTCTCTCAGCACCCTGAAACCGGGTTTGGAGATGTGCAGGGAACTGCAGCTGGGAGGAGAGCAAAGAGAAGCTCTGTTGCACAAGCAGATGCCTGCTCACACCACGCTGGATCTCATCTTTCATACATATTTGTGGTATCCTCATTTGCTAAAGGAAAATCATGATAAAATGACACTTGGCAGACTGAACAAAATGCATAAGGTTAGTGTGGTAGAATGTTGCATATGTGGTCAGAACAAAATGTGTTTTATGCACATATAATGGAACTGTTCAAGTATTGAAACTTTTTGGATGGAGATCAGTAGAGATGTTACGCAATACCGTTGGACCCAAAGGTGATCCTCCTAGAATTAAGATCTAGCAAGAACATAAGGCTATCTGTTAATTAAAACTATAACCATGATGTCAATTGCTTCCAAGCATGCCTGTTGACTCTAGTTCTGTGACTTAACATGAGACACTACATTGGTGAAATGGATAATCTGCATGCACTTTAGAAGAACTTTTAAGGGCTATGCTTATAAAGTATTGAATGTGTCAATGCACAATACAGCAGGTATGGCTAATTTGTGGCCCTCCAGATATCATTGGATTCCACCTCCTATCAGCTTCAAGGTATTTGGCATGGTCTAAACCACTGAGCCTCAGGCTTGCCGATCAGAAGGTCAGTGGTTCAAAACTGCATGATGGGATGTGTTGGGAAACGCCGAGACCGATGCCCCTCCCCCAGTGCAGCGCCGCCCGGGATGATTCATCACTCCTGTGTCCCGTCATGCTGATGTGACCCATATCCGAGGGCATGAGGACATGACACTAGCAGAGTCCAAACAGAAGCTGAGCCTTGAGGTGTGACATCCTGTTGCTCTGTCCCAGCTTCTGCTAGTGCAGAATAGTGCAAATAGGTCCTGCTGCGGCAGGAAGGCCAACAGCATTTCCATGTGCTTTGTCTTCTGTCAAAGTGTTCTGTTGTGCCAGAAGTGGTTTAGTCATGCTGGCCACGTGACCCGGAAAGCTGTCTATGGACAAATACTGGCTCTCTCAGCCTGAAGCGGGATGAGTGCCGCACCCCATAGTCACCTTTGACTGGACTTAACCATCCAGGGGTCTTTTACCTTTTACCTTACCTACCTTATTTGTACTGATCATATATTGATATATGAAATAATACTTAAGCATCAGGTTTCCAAAATGAGGAAAGCATTGGTTTCCCATCCCCTGGTGGTCTAAAAAGTGTGACTTTGAAAGTAAAACTTGAGAGCCAGTGTGCTGTAGTGGTTAAGAGCGGTGGACTCATAATCTGGGGAACCGGGTTCGCGTCTCCGCTCCTCCACATGCAGCTGCTGGGTGACCTTGGGCCAGTCACACTTCTCTGAAGTCTCTCAGCCCCACTCACCTCACAGAGTGTTTGTTGTGGGGGAGGAAGGGAAAGGAGAATGTTAGCCGCTTTGAGACTCCTGAAGGGGAGTGAAAGGCGGGATATCAAATCCAAAAACTCAAAAAACTCTCTTGAAATAAAATTCCAAGCTAGATATCAAAAAGAATTAGCCTTAACTTTGTGTATGTGCTAAGAAGTATTGCCATATATATATCTAGCCTCATTGTATTCAGTGGGGCTCCCTCCTTAGGTTATGTGTACAAAGGCTTGCAGTATTGGTTTAACAAGCATTTTAATTTATTCTTCTTTTTCATCTTCGTCTTTGTTGTCTAGGAAGGTTATTTTCTGCTCTCTAACAAAGAATTCTTAGCACCTCACCAGATTACAATTTCAAGGATTCTTTGGGTGTGGGGAGAGAGTGCATCTTCCTGAGTTTTCCTAATCCACAGACTACAACGCATGCTTTCGTTTGTAGGGAGAACATTCAACCCCGGAATACAGCATTCCACAATAAATGTAAAGTTGCTCTTTCCTTGCACTGATTTCCACACACACACACACACACACACACCCCCCACCTCAAACAGGCAAAATGAAAAGTGTTAAGTTATAACAAGAAAGGAAATATCAGCCTGTGAGACAATGGGGCGTCTGTGGAGATGGCGCTGGCAGCTCTCTAAGATGTGTTTACAGCCACTCCTGTGTCATTCAACCTGCTGTTGCTTTCTTCAAATTCTCCGCTACCGCCCCTGTCTCGAGCAACTTTCCTGTCCTTCCCTATCAAGCCATGTAGACCTCCACCCTTTAGGCTGCCACTGAAGGGGATTAACACAGCACAATCAGGAACATCAAACGCCTGTACATTTGTTCACTGGGGGAGCTGGAGGTTCAGCGAAGGAACGTTCGGTCTGATATCTTTACCTTCCTGACTATGTTCAGACATTAAGGAGGGACAATGCATTTTTATCCGTTAATTAGAAACCTGAGCCAGTAGGAGTTCACACTGGCGGGCTGCTTTCGGCTTTTGAAAGTGCAAAGAAATAGTGGTCCCAGCTGCTGTACACTGGCCCCAATCACTCAAACTAGCCAGCAGAGTGAAGCCCTCCTCCCTTCAAACTGCCTATCTTTGATCTCATCAATATCAAACTAGTTAAAGCCTCAGTAGGATGGTAAGCAGGCAGCAGGCACCACAGTAGTTAGTGGTGGCATGTGGCTCAGGGCAAGCACCTTATCTCTGTGCAGTAACATCAGCCTCCGATCTGCAGCACGACATCAAGGCAGGTCCGACTGACTGGCGCGTTAATTAGGAGGCTGAAATTATAATATTATGTTAAAGAACAAAGAGTCTCCAAAGGAAAAAAAATATGTGCTGCATATCTGACAAAGATAAATTGGATTATTCAAAATATTCCTGATGAAATGTTACATTTTGCAACTAATTATCAATCTGTTTTATCTCCAGACCAGCTGGGCATTTTTTTCCCCATGCAGGCAAGACCTGCCTTGCCAATGATCTTAAGATGTCACTGTAGCGTTTACATCTTTTATTTTAAGATTTAAATAACTAGGAAGTAGCTCATAAAATTCACTGCTGAGAAGAAAGGGTAGTTAGTTGAATTCTTTCCAAAGTGATCTTCTCCTAATGAACTTCTGTGGACTGTGAGTAATGAGGCTTTATTGAAATAATGCTTTAGAAAAGGTTTTGTCATGTAATTTTAAAAGAACAACCAATGTTTAATACATTTAAAACATCTTTATTCTATACTGCCTCACGTAGAATTAAAATTAGAGGGTGGAGGGGTTGGGTCAAATTTTCACACTGTACTTGGGCATCACTAGTTTCTTTAAAAAATAAAGTCAATAAAGATAAGGGAAACTTTATAATTAGTTGCGAAAGGTTTGTTGATGTAATGTATCAGACAGAGAATGACTGCATAGTGTTCTTTCTGTCTCTGCTTAATTGCAGTTCATAATCTATATGGAAATAGACAATTCATTCTATATTCTCTCAGATACTGCCTACAGAGCTATGTGAATACAAAGGTATGCTGCCTTCAGTGTAACTTTTGTGATCAAGGACATCTATACCACACACACACACACACACACACACACACACACACACACAGGCTTAAAATACTATTGGTGGACTTAATTCTGTGGAGGATTTATGCTCATGTTAAAATTTCATAATAGTAAACCAATTTAGTTGAAGCACCCACCCACCCACACCCCCTGTTTTTCTAGAAACCATGAACGCCTCCCTTGTTCTCTTAGAATGGCAATGGCGTCCACCCATGAGGTGTTGGAACTGAGTTCTGGCTGAAAAAAAGCCCCTAAATATTAGGCATACTGGGTTAGATCCTAAGGGGTGTTTGTGTGAGCAGGAGGCACCTCTATTCACCCAAGGGGCTTCTCTGAATATGTGAGTTGACTTTTCTAGCTGAAGCCCTTTATACCACGTGCCATGACATTCTGCTAGCACAGGCATAGGCAAACTCAGCCCTCCAGATGTTTTGAGACTAAAATTCCCATCATCCCTGACCACTGGTCCTGTTAGCTAGGGATGATGGGAGTTATAGTCCCAAAACATCTGGAGGGCCGAGGTTGCCTATGCCTGTGCTAGCAGGTCACCCAGCATATTATCTTGCACTCCTTCTAGACTTTGGCTATATTCAGACAACCCTTTTTTCTACTTTCCTGATGTTTCCTTACCTGATAATCTATGCGTTTTATGTTATCATTCCTACGACATAAAAGCCACTTGGGAAAATCTAGCAGATTCTAGTGGATGTTTACTGCTAATTTATGAGTGAGTTGCTTCCAGAAAAAAATCCATTTCCAACTCTGTTAACCAGGAAAATCCAAGGAGATCCCATGAAGGACATCACCACCACTCATGTGACAAAATTTGGGCCGGTATTCTGGCATACATTTATTTCCTTCCATTTTCATGGGGGAAATAATGGGGGAACAGAAGCTTGCATGTGCATACAAGGTGGTGGCGAAGTGTTCAATAACACCTGCTGTTGTGTCATACCACACCTGCAGGTACGAATGAAATTTAGAGTGACATGGCAGTATATTGATTAAAAAGCCACAGTTCCATAATGTAACAGGTAATGCAGTGTAAGAGTAGTGCACGAAACTGGGACAGAAGTGTTGGCATTATAGCTAATGCAAAAAACCTCATGTCTGAATGCAACTTGTCCCAAACGTATGACACTATGTAAGAAATATGGAAGAATACGTAATTTATTTTTTAAGGCTTTATTCAGTTCGAAGAAGTGTAATTGTATTGAGATGGAAATTGTTTAGGACTGTGTTGTCATTGTCTTTCAATACCCAACTTTAGGAAGGTTGTGAGCAGTGCTATTTTTTTAGAATAAGAGGTGCCGGAGCTCACCATGAACTTCTCCCTTGCTCTTTTACAATGGCGATGACACCCAACTGACAGTTGCCAGAGCTGAGCTCCGGTTGAAAACCTCCCCTGCTTGTGAGCTACATTTAGTTTAGGGTTTGACCACAATGAAGGGACGCAGGTGGCGCTGTGGATTAAACCACAGAGCCTAGGACTTTGCTGATGAGAAGGTCAGAGGTTTAAATCCCTGCGACGAGGTGAGCTCCTGTTACTCGGTCCTAGCTCCTGCCAACCTAGTAGTTCGAAAGCACGTGCAAGTAGATAAATAGGTACTGCTCCAGCGGGAAGATAAACGGCATTTCCGTGTGCTGCTCTGGTTCACCAGAAGTGGCTTAGTCATGCTGGCCACATGACCTGGAAGCTGTACGCCGGCTCCCTCAGCCAATAAAGCGAGATGAGCACCGCGACCCCAGAGTCGGTCACGACTGGACCTAATGGTCAGGGGTCCCTTTACTTTTACCTTGACCACAGTGATAAAAGAACTGAGGGCTTCTCTATGAGAACCAAGGGCCCTCATACAAAAAAGAAACACACACACAGAAATTGGAATTGTTGAGGATACATAACATCTGCTTTTCCAATGGAAACTGATGACATTGCTTCCTTTGTATTTTCAAGAAACCTAAATCTATTTCTTAACTAGGAACCCAGATGCCTCTAGAACCCATGATGTCCCACTTGCAGAAAGCTTCTGGTTGTTTAATGTACTTCAATACCATATAAAGTTAAACAAATCCCTTAAAGCTTCTAACGCTATTAATCATCAAGAATTATTTCACACTTATATGACTTGAAAATGCAAGCCAAATATTTTCCAGGGAGATTTCAGCCATTCAAACCAGGATTGGTTTTTTTTTAATGGCTAGTTTTGGCTACATACCTTACTGCCTATTGAGCTAAAATCAGTATGTTCATTGGTCATCATATGGATTGAGCTGTTTATTTTATTCGGAGTCTTGAGTGAGGTGCTGCTAGTTCCTAGCTTATGGACAACACAGATATATAAAAAAGGAGTGGGAGGCAGTATAGGATTTTACAATGAGATTAAATTTAAGAACAGGATTAAAACAGGAATGAAGACATAGTTAAGTTGACCTCTCTCTAAGGTACGTTAAACGACAGCATTTTCTTGGGCTGAGCTCAAACATTTTGTTTTTCATGGGATAAACTACAGCTCTTGCTAGATTGCTTAAACATGTGGACATTCCGTTCTGGATCAGTTACTGCACATCACTTCCAATTATTGTTTCTCCTAATTAACTTACACAGGTAGGAGAGCTGGGAGTGGCAATCTTATTAAACTTTGCTTTCACTTGTTAAATGATAATTAGAATGATCCAAGGCTCTATGGGGTGCTGCCAGTGAATAATGGATCCCCCATTGTCTGGTTGAGCATTCCCCAACTTGTAGAACAGGGGAATGTCTGAATGTGAGAAACTTTGGGTGTTAATACTGGACTCATTTGAAAGCAGCAAACAGAGCAGCAGCAGCAATCCCTTATTAACTATAGTCCTAAAATGGTGGCCTCTACACCCTAGATTTCTAAACCTGTTGTGGCAAAAGTTTCTCCCCCTGACAATTCTCCACCAAAGGATGAGAAGAGAAATTGCACTCGAAAATTATCAGAGGCGAGAGAAAATTTTAGTTAATTTCTCAAGGGTTCTGATCTGCTTATCTTTTAAGATGGCCGACTGATGTTTGTGAATGTCTATATAGGCCTAAAACTGAGCCAGACCTGGAGGAGATTGGGGCTATGTGTTGTGTGATCCCACTGGGAACGGTAGTACCATTCCCTGCTATCTTCAGTAGTGGTTGGTGCAAGATAGCTGACATGAGACCAGCAGCTTTCTCCGCTTGCAAATTGCCCCAGTGGCTCTAGGAGTACGACCCGCTGAGCTGTGTCCTGGCTTGAGACTCACAGTGCATTAAACCACCACGACCCCAGTACCTCTTGCCTGGGCAATCACAGGTAGTTCAGATCCCATCAGTGTGTTTAGGATTCTTTTGCCCCACGATTCATCGCTTTGCCCCTGTGAATGCATCCTGAGCAGTGAGCCCTCTTTCAGATCGCCTTCAGCTCTCTGTAAAATAATTGGCCATCACCAGCCCTGTGCCTCTTCTGCCTCATTCAACAAGGCTGTAGAATTGCCTAGCCGTTATCATCATATACTCTCCGGATTCCCTTGACAATGTTTGCTCCTTCTTTATGAATTCTATCTAATCTGTGTACACACTATCTTTAGAGCATATTCGAAGCACGTTTCCCCCTTCAAAGAATTTTGGGCACTTTCGTTTGTTAAGAGTTGCTGGGAATTGCAACTGTGTAAGGGGTGAACTACAGTACCCAGAATTCTCTGAGGGGGAAAACGTGCTTTGAATGTGCTTTAAAGGTATAGCGTGTACACAGCCTCTCTTTCTTACTCACTTAACTTCCTCTGCTCTCCTCAGAATCCCTACAGTCGCCTTCTTGAATTCCTCACATACAAATACTTCCAGGCTTTTTGGTCAGCGTTATCATTTTTGGGGGTGGGTGGGGTGGCTTCAAGCTAATAATTAATTTACGTGACTTCTTCCGTCACATCAGATAGAGCTGGCCCTGAGAATTTTTCAGCTCCTATTGAAACATATGGTGAGAAAGACTGGAGAGCGGCATGAGAGTTGCACATAAGTCTTTTGTTTAAATGTTTCATACTGTGTGTTTAAATAGTAATGGTTAGCAAAGAACTTTGATGAGGCAAAGGGCTAATTGGATTTTCTTGTTCTATAATTAAAAGGGTATATATTACATCCATATTAATACCAACAGCGCTCATCATGATAAATGTTATTACAATGAATAACAAAGGCATCAGCAGCGATTGGTCACTTAGTTTAAAGGGTAGCTGAAGTCATTAAATTGCTTGCCAGAGGGCTTATGAAAGCTTCTTGGATCATTGGGACTAGGCTTTCTGCCACTGGCCTGAATACTAAGGTTTGCCCTTACAAAGTGAGAACAGGTAGTCTGATCCCTTCCTTTATAATTCCTTTGCTGATAGCTAGCTCATTTGAACAAGAAGTGAATTCTATTGTACATGACAATCATCAGATTAGAGAGTCAAGTTCACGAGAAATGGTCTAACGTGTCTTGTTCTACATAGAAGTTGCACCCTCTGATATCCGACAAATTACAGCTGCTTCCATGGGAAA
This sequence comes from Podarcis raffonei, assembly GCF_027172205.1. NCBI lineage: Eukaryota > Metazoa > Chordata > Lepidosauria > Squamata > Lacertidae > Podarcis > Podarcis raffonei. The sequence goes on along the minus strand of NC_070606.1, from coordinate 44,073,760 downwards.
AAGCAACAGCCCAATGTGCTAAGTGTTCATAGAATCATAGAACTGTAGAGGGACCATGGGGGTCATCTAGTCCAACCCCTGCAATGCAGGAATCTTTTGCCCAACGTGGGGCTTGAACCCAAGACTCTGAGATTAAAAGTCTCATGTTCTACTCTACTGAGTTTTTTTTTAATTGACATTTTTGAGAAGCACATACAGTGTTGTTCCAAAACCTAGAGTTGGAATTAGGGGAGAGGAATGGTTGGTATGTCCTAGCAATTAATATTGAAAAAGGAAGTTATTGCAAGATCATCATAGCTGCCTGGAACTTGCATCTTCTGACGTGGAAGGCCTATTTCTTAATACAGTGGTACCTCGGGTTACAGACGCTTCAGGTTACAGACGCTTCAGGTTACAGACTCCGCTAACCCAGAAATAGTACCTCAGGTTAAGAACTTTGCTTCAGGATGAGAACAGAAATTGTGCTCTGGCGGTGGGCGGCAGCTGGAGGCCCCATTAGCTAAAGTGGTACCTCAGGTTAAGAACAGTTTCAGATTAAGAACAGACCTCCAGAACGAATTAAGTTCTTAACCTGAGGTACCACTGTACTACACATGTAAAGCAGGCTGTGTTTCCCCCCGCCCCAAGTCACAGGGAATATATTTTGTGCATGCTCAGAAGCTTTGGTCCAGCACTGAAAGAGGTCGCAATACTGACTGTATATGTTTTCCTTGAATTTTGGCTCAAGTTAAGTACTATATCTTTATGTGAAAGAGATATCTGTTAAGTAAAAGATTGCCTCCTGTCCCAGAGCACTGCAACTCCTGGATGCCACTTCTCTCAGTAATCTTAAATCCATACACCATGAACTAATATATCTAAAAAATTCTGTAGTCTACAAAATCGTCACCACCACAACAAGCTGACTCGCATTTCTGTAATGTAGAGAACACCTCTGAGCATGTCAGCGCACTGTTTTGAAGTTTGCAAGCTGAGGAAGTGAGTAACAAAACTGGATACTTCATAAATAAAACGGGAAATGAAGACAAATAAAGGAACTTCAAACTGCACATTATCTTTGTCTGCTCATTTACTAACTTATCTGGTTGGGTCTAGAGTGGGCCAAAACTGGCCCCCAAATTGGTGAAAGGTCCATTCTGTACTGAACAACTTAGACAGCCACAGGAAGGAAGAGAAAAGATTTGTTTCAGAGCTGGTTCTACCATTAGGCCCCAGGCACTAGTAGGGCAAGCAGTGCCCCCTAAGCTACCGCTGTGAGAATGGAGGCCACAACAGTGTTCAAGTAAGATTTAGCTATTTCTACCAGCTTTTCCTACTGGATTACTGCAAATAGTGAAACGCTTGGTACCAGGTTTTCATTTTTCTTTTAAACCTGGTATGGTTCTAAAAATTATTTAGTGTTTTGATTAAGGGCCTTTCAACTTGGCTATCCAGTGGGTGGTGACTGCTTAAAAAAAACTTGATTCCTTGGCTGTGACCTACCATGCCACATGCAAGAGTGGCTAAGAGTAGAGAAATTATGACCAGCCACAGGCATAGAGCACACACACACAATGTCCAGCTTTCAAGGCTTGCTTTGTGGCTACCATGGCTTATGGTCAATGGCCTTATGAATTAGCCCTAAATTAGCACAGCTGGGAGGGATGAGAAGGCTTTGCATGTACTTAAGGGAGGAAGAAAAAAGATATTAAGGGTAATGAAAAAAACACCCCACACCACTCCTCAGTTTGAAGTGTCTCCTCGTTTTCTATGAGCTGCAGATTTTGCTATGAAGAACTGCAACATTAATTTTGACCTTTTCTACAATGCAGATTCTAATTACTTGAGCATATGGTATTCCTGAAATAGTAGTACTATAAACAATTATAATTGAAGATCTCATGGTAGTATATTATACATTTTTTAAAAAAAATCAGCTCCACAGGATTCCTACAGCACAGTTTGAGAAGAGAAGGCAAACTCCTCTCTAATGGTCTTGCAGCTGGACCCCCGCCTCTTCTTGTTTGATGTTTATTTGGAGCTGATTTATACATTCAGAAAAAGCTTGGGGTGATGCTTTTCTGGACTGGATCACTTGGAAATGAAAGTTTCTAAATGCTGAATACGTCCATTGCACATAGAAGACTAAGGCTGCAGTGCTACCCCTATTTACCAGGGAGTAAGCGCCACTGAATTCGATGGGACTTACATTTTCCCTGTCAAATATGTGTTTTGCTAAGTTTTCAATATGATTTCACTACCTAAAACACCTAGTTCTTCTATGCGGTGCTTTTGATAGGGTGGAGTAGCAAGGAATGAAATAAAATTTTAAAAGAAGATAGAGCATTTATTCTGTAAACTGTTGCAATCAGTTGATTTTTCAGGCTTTCTTTTACAGTAATGATGCTATGGCAACACTTTTAAAACAAGGATTGCTGTTGCTAAGTCTGAGTGTCCTAGACTTTAACTAAATCCCAACACACACACAACACACACACACACTTTTGCAACAGAGAAATTATTTGTTGCATGAATTTTCAAGGATGTGTCTAGCAGCATGGAGTTGGGGGCTGACACAAGAGCTTGGAAGAACACAATAGGAACTCAGTGAAGAGATTAGACAATATTCGTTCAAGGTGTAGTCTTTCACATTTGACAGTAGCTGAAATCTTCAAATAATCTTCAAACAAATAATAATAATACCCAGCTTTGGCTTCTTTCTCTCTCCCCCTCTCCTCCCGCCCCGCCCCCCTTTCTTGTCCACATTAAAATGATTGGAAATTCTTGTCTGCTTGAATACACCTAAAATATTCAAGCTAATTTAAACTAATCTAAAGTTTTATTTCGATCCTGGCACAAATGGTTCTTCAACTAATGAAAGAGAATCAAAATACAGTTATTCTGTGACTACATTTTGTTTCGAAAGTCATCATAACCTTGGAATGTACCCTACTGTGTGGAAAACAGGAGTTCAGTATTATTACTCCAGCTTTCTCCCACCAGAAGAACTCTTTATGGTCCAGCTTTTCATTCTCTTGTGTCCAGATTTAGGTAGTTTATGTTTCTTTATGCTGGTGAAGTCAGCCAAAGGGGACTATGAAGGATCCATTAATTAGATGAAGCGTCTCTAGGTCAAATTCAGTGCTAAATGAATGGGTCACTGCTGAATTGAAGTCGGAGAAATTGCACCTTCTAAATACCCGCATATGTAAAGCTCCTTACTGTGTTAGGAAGTAGCAAGCACCATTTCAAAACAGAGCTCCCTTTACATTCAGCAGGTCTGTAATAGTTAATCTTCTTTCCAAATAGATAAGAAAATATAAAAGAGAGGACATAATTCTCCTTTGGTTATTGCTAATAGTTTGTACTTGTTATATAAAGCTTTAACCCTTAGCATACTATTACCCATAAATATTGTCTCTTGGCACTAAAATTAATGTAGTGTCTACATTTCACATAGCTATGGTTTTTAAAATAGAGTTCTGACATATTTTATGTCTTTTTACATTTTGGTTTGTGTACCTCTTTCCCAGGATCTGGTTTTCAGTTAAGTGGAAATAATTATGATGGCAATAATAATAAAACACTGCTCACTAAATAACATGTCAAAGCATTTATTTGCAACTTCCAAAAGAGAGTTTATGAATATTACTTTACTTTGGATTATTATCAGTCTCTTTTTCCCCCCCAGTGCGAGAATTGGGCTTTAACATTAGTGGTCAATCAAGTGCTTTATTCTCAGGAGGAGGTGGAAAAATCACTTGAAAATGGCTGGAAAAAATCGTGGTTCCAGAAGGAGTTTTGAAAAGGTGGACTCAAGGTCAGTAAAGTGCTAAATGCTGTTTCTGACTCTTGTCAATCCCTTGGTGATCCAGTTCATGCTGCTCGTTGATTAGACCAAACTGAGTTGACTACTTTAAAGATGACTTGCACTGGGCAAAAGTGCATCTCTCAGACTCATATATAGGGGCAGCTGGAATCTATTTCTTGCCCAAGGAGGAAAAATGACATGCTTGATCTTTTATATTTTGCTTAAATCCTAAAAAACCTTGTCATATGATTTCTTTAAAAAAATAATTAAACAAAAAGAGCACTATATTTTCCAAGGTTCAGTAGGAAGATGGGAGATAACCATAGCATGTACCACTCTGGTGAGGCAGGCCGCAGATAGGTAGGTAGGGTCTCAGCTGGCGTACCAGGTGGAGCAGGTAGACAGCTGCCTTTGACACAGATGTAGGGGGCTGGATTGAAGCCCATGGTGGTGGACAAGGGGGACTTTAGCTCCCTCTGCAGATTCAAACTGGCTTGGGCTTCTTGCGTCAGCCATTGGCACTGGGAGAAAACCACTTTCCTATCTACACTGGAGCTTTCCCATTTTGATTTTTTTCTAGCTTAAAATAGGGGTCAATACGCCTTGCCAGAAGTCAATTATCTTCTCTTTTTTTTGCATCCATTGAGAGAATGTCATTGGCCCACCCCTTTCAGGTTGCTTTTCTTTCTCCTTCCTGCGCCGGTTTTCCCCTCCCACCCTTATACCAAGACAAAAAGAGAGAAAGCAAGACATTGCTTTTTCAGTGGGCTCTGGTTCAAAAAACAAAAATCAGATCCAGTAGAGTTAAAACAAATCCACTTGAATTTCCATAATATTTCATGGGGATTACCAAAAAACACCAGCATTTGATTTGATTTTTGAATTTATATGCCAGCATTTTCTCTAAGGGGTGATAATCACTTAACAAAGTATATCTCTCTATGAAAGAAAAGACAGTACAAGTAGAATTGATGATAAAATAGACCGATTGTCAATTAAATAATTATGGCTTTCTAAACGGAGTGGGGAGGGGTTATTGTGTGTTAATGTGGTATGCATTTGTGTGTTTTTGTATTGTAAACTTCCCTGTGATGAAGGGCAGTATAGGAATTTAAAAAATAATAATACTAATAACTGGCCCTACCATTAGGCAAAGTGAGGGGGCTGGCTCAGGCAGCTGAGTTTGAGTATCATGAAAGGACAGCAAATGGTTAGTTATTTTCTATATTATTGTTTCATTCTTACTGTTGCAGAAGGGAAGAGATGCTTATGGGATTTTTGCCTTGGGGCCAAAATAATTTGGCTGGCCTTGGGAACTTGGGGAAGTGGGGCTTGATCCCGAGGTCACTTCCACTGGTAATATACTCACCCAGACCCTCAGAAAGCTAAACAAACTGTCCAGGTTTATAAGGCTCAGTTGAACTTGGTGGATAAAAGAAAAAGGTGGGCAGTTAAGTCTCCTGTCATGGGCTTGCTCTGGGAGGAAACTTACCAAATGCAGCTGTTCAATCCTTTTTGAACCATTTCAGCTAAGAAGGTTTTGAAATGTACTTGTCTCAGCAGTCTTTTTTATTATTTTGGTATCTGTAAAGTTGCACACATATTTATGGGATTTCTAATAAAGGAATAAGAACCAGATGATGCCATTGAAAGGTTCGTCCAGATGTGTTGCCCGGATTCACAGTGACATCATCGTTGTACCTGGAGGGAGCAGTAATCGAAGGCTGGGCTTGCGGATATTTATTTGTAGGGCTAGAGTGAGAGATATGATTGTTGCATCTGAGATGTGATCCTAAAATGTAAGGGGGAAAAAAGTTTTTTTAATGCTAAGGGTTCAAGGAATATGGCAGGATTAGGAAAACTGTCTGGATGCTTTCCACGACAAATATAAATCTTTAAAAAAAGATTGCTAAAGAAATATAAAAAGGAGACCAGCATTGCATCTAACAGAATGGAATGGTTTGGGGGGCTGCCGTTGCATAACCTTTAAACATCCTTAGATTTGCTGATGCCTCTAGTCAGGGCTTCCTTATGTATATTCGGCGCCATGGTACAAAGATCCCTCCAGTGCCCCCCCCCCCGTTTCCCAGAGTTGCTGACATTTTTACGGTGCTGCCGGCAGCTTTGTTGGGCTGGAGGGCGGCTCCTCTGGCGTGGAAGAGGCGGAGGCTCCAGGTGCGGCCCTGCTTCATTGAGGTGGTCAAGGGCGGCAATCTAACGCTGGGAGATGCCGCACTCAGCCTCTGCCTCTTCCCTGGCGCCCTCCAGAACTTGGTGCCCCGGCGCCCTGCGCCACTTGCCTCTATGGGCAGAAGGAAGGAACCTCAGGCCTGGGATCTAAATCCTCAGTATTCACCAAACATTGACTCTGCACTGTGCCCTCTTCAAGCACTTTTGTTTTGCCGGATTCTGTCTTTGATAATGCCTCTTTCTTGCCTCAATGGGGAAAGAAGAGGCAGGTGGATCTGTGTGTATGTAGATACCGCTGAACTCAGCATGGCTGGAATGTAGCCTAATGTACAAAGGCGGCAGTCATGTCCCTTTTTTAAAAAAAATTATCTGGCCTCACCCTCTGTCGGCGTGTGGCTCATGTAAGGTTGCTCACAAGAAAGTACAGCCATAAGAGAATACCAGATAGATAGATAGATAGATAGATAGAGTATGTTAGCCAGAATAAAAAATTGCACAGAATATGTAATATTAGGAGAAATTTGTGGTAAAATGGTGATGGATTTTCATGAGGACTAAAAATAAAAATTAAAAAATGTGAAAATATGGAGAAATGAATTTAAGATTGGAAAAAATGAGAAAAACTCAGATTGACATACTTGCTGAAAATGAATAGGAGATAATGAAGTTTAAATTGCATCTACTGACAAATTAGGAGGGTAGGGCCGGTGTGCAGAATGAAATCTCATCATTCTTCCTGCGCATGTGGTTCTTCCATCTAGATGCTAGTGGCCAAGAGTAGAATTTAGCCCTGGGGGAGTTCTTCCCTCTACCCTTTGCTGCAGCAACCTATGTACTGGGCTTAACTTCAAATAAAGATAGTTAGGTTTGGGGCTCTTAAGTGTTCAACAGTACCCTTAAATACTATAGAAATCAACAGCATTAAAGTAAACCTTTGTTCGGGTGCATTGTATCCAGAATAATTGACAGAAATGATGTATAACTGAAAAGATGTACTGATCAGTATCGTGCATTTGAAGTTGAGAAGAGGATTTTGCAACTGATTTTATATTAAAGAATTTCTTGTCGTTTCTTCAAATACATGTAGTTTAGATAATGGTTCTGATATTTGTACTGTGAATACTAAACCCCTGGTTAAAAGGACCTACATGAAAAATGTGATTCCCTCCAAATGTTCAAAGATTGCATGCCAAATTAATTAAGGCAAGACGCTTCAGATTTAATTCAGAGGGGGGTCTGGATTATACTTTACATTCTTACTTAAAGTTTGATCAGAGCTAATGGCGTCCCTTGATTGTAACATAAGGAAGAGTGTATGGCATAGAGAGCTGGTGACAAAAATGATGAGTCCATTGCTCTGGTTTGATTTAATGAGAAATGGTATTATTTTCACTACTAAAAGAGAACAAAACTGTGTTTCCCTCAAACACCCAGTGTATATTTTTATACTGTATTGAGCTTTTGGAATGATTTAGCTAGTCCTATGCCAAAATCAATTGCCTGCCAAATTATATAGTAATTCAGTACAGAACTATAGAGTTCAATAAAGGAAGAAGAAAAAACTTCCATAGCAATACCTTTCATTTACCTGTGCTCTAATTACATATCATCCTACAACTCATTAGTTAGAAATATTTGCATCCCAAACTGAGTTCAATAATTGTTTTAAGGCACACACAAAAAAGTTAACAGCAGGAAAAATACAATCTGCAGCCTTGTTTACTGGTTCTGGATGTCGAAAGGTTAAACCTCTTCGAGGAAATTCAATCCTATTTTTATATATGTATATATTCCCTGCAGTATAGAGCAGTTAGCTTTCCTCCATTTCTCTGTGCATGTGGGTGTGCAGAAAATGGATGTGTACAACAACCCAACCAATATTTAAGAGAAACACTGTGGAAGAAATAAGGGTTAGGGTTAGAAGTCTTGTTTTCCGAGCTTACGTTTGTGAATCATTTCTGTTTCCATGGCATGATGAGTTTATTGGTTGCCTGGTACTTTGCTCAAAGCACATCTAAAATGTACAGCTGCCCACTGGGTATCATTTGGACAGAGGTATTGATTGCATATGTGAGCACAGGGGTTTCCTATTTTGGAAACTCTTCCATGCAAGTGGAGCAACTCAACACTTGTAGGGTCCCATTCTCTCTCTCCCTCCCCACCATACATTGGCATGCATTGCTATAGAACACATAAAGTTAATGACTAAAAGGACAGCATTCATCTGGACTCTGTAAGATTTGTGCCATAGGGTGGGCAGCGATACATAGACACTTATCAGGAGAAAGGACTGGATCCCCCCCCCTTTTAGGCATATTCTTGCCACAACTGTAATCTTAGTTAAATTATATGAAACAGAAAACATGAAAAACATTTTAATCCCCCCTCCCAGAAAAATATTATATAGAATAAAACATAAATACAGTTGTGTGGCCATCAAGCCGGTGTGGGCTAGCTGTGTCGATGAACAAGTGACACCCCATTCTCCTGTGGGACAGATGATTGAGAGTTTACATTTAGGGCTTTAATGAGAAGTTGAGTTAATTCCTGGAGCTCACAGATATTGGCACGTGGCAGTGAGGCAGAGATCTGGGAAGCAGGACAGCTTCAGTTTCAGTGCCTGGGCATGTTTTGGAGGCTAGTATGCTGGCACACACAAGTTCTGACAATGCTGGTAGATCAGCCATGGATAATTTCAAATATATGGAGGCCAGGAGGTAGATAGGAAGGAAGCCATCTTTCCCCAACACTTTAGGTTGATCTTTGTCCTGTTAATATGAGGCAGACACCTCATATTGTACTGTTTCTGATGCCTGTTAATATTTTTATTATTATTAAATAAGCCTATCCAGGCATGTAATTTTCTTCTGTATATTTGTTTTTAAAACTGTTGATTTTATTAAATAAGACAAAATAAATATAAATGTAAGCAGCACCAGTTCTTTAGTTTTCTCTGGAAACAAACAGTATTATTGTTACGCTCCTTTAGGATGAGGATGACCCTTATATTCAGCTTCCGTTTAATAAGGCAAGCTGTTAAATATCTAAAAACTGCTTTCTTGACCAAAAGGTCAAGTTCTGCCTAAGACAGCCTTCAACAGAGAACAGATGTTGGTGACACATACATCTGGGCTGTGCTGGCAGCTTTCACCAACTGAATAAGGGAACTGTTCAAGGAATTTTTCAACTGTCTAGGACAGATGTGTGGAACCTTTGACTCTCCAGATGTTGCTGAACTACAACTCCCATAATCCCTGGTCATAGGCTGTTCTTGCTGGGATTGATGGGAGTTGTCATTCAGCAGCATCTGGAGGGTCAAAGGTTATCTAATATCTAATATCTAATAATATAATACCTTCATTGTCAATGTACAACCTGTGTATAATGAAATTAACTGAGCCTCCCCTCCCCACAAACACTCAGTCTCATTGCACTCTGTGTGCTTGTCGCACAACACACCAACCCCGAAAGTCAGTTGCACTACATTATTTGCCGTTCAGTAGCCTAACAGCCCATGGATAGAAACTGTTTTTTAGCCTGTTGGTACAGCTGATTATACTTCCATATCTCCTGCCCAAGGGTAGAAGATTAAAGAGGTGCTGGCCGGGTTGTGAATCATCCCTGAGAATTTTTCTCACTCTCCTAAGGCAACGATCCCTTGCAATGTCATCTAGCGGGCTCAGGGGACAGCCCATGATATCATGTGTTGTGTTCACCACCCTCTGTAAAGACTTTCTGTCCGTGGCTGTCAAGCCAACGTACCACACTGTGATACAATATGAGAGGACACTTTCCATTGTGGACCAGTTGTTTAACATTGTTCTTTCGCAAGACCCTGAGAAAACGGAGTCTCTGTTGAGCCTTCCTAACCACCTGAGTTATATTGTTTTTCCAAGTGAGGTCTTCACTAAGGTGAACTCCCAGGAATTTAAAGGAAGAGACTCTCTCCACACCCCCCCCCCCGATATACAATGGGGCTAGTTCCTCTCTCTTCCTGCGAAATCTCTAGGATAACAGTGGCCTAGGATAACAGAAATGGCCTAGGATAACAGTGAGTCCTTATCATTGAGGCTAAAAGGTTGAAGATCGAGTACAGTATTGGCTCTTAATCATTCTCGTCCAACATGGTAGGACTATAAAATTTGCATTGATGCAGCGGCTGAGTTCCTGATCTGCACAGGTGTGTCTGTATTCAGAACTAGTGGCTGGCCTCATCTCTAAAATTTCACTAGCATGACACTTGGTAGAAATGTGCAATCTTACTTACTAATTAGGCTGCATGAATCAATTGATTAGTCAGGGCAATTCATCAGTTAAAGTGGATTTAAATCAGATTACAACCGTGTTTATGGAAAACAATCTTACTCGGCTATGAGTGATCGCCAAAGAAGAAGAAGAAGAAGAAATCAGATTACAGCTGAAAGGGTGTTCTGAGTTTATTACATTGTTGCGATCATTCTCTGTCCACCTTTGCATTCAGGTAATGCATGCAGGAGACTTTCCCAAACAATATTTACAGCCTGTTCCCACACATATTTATTAAGAAATAAATCTCAGTAAATTCTCCCAAGAAGTATACACAGGAGTTAAGCCTTAGTTAAGAGTAGATACGATCATCATTGAATACACCTTTCATATTGAGCTGCTGTGAAGGAAAGTGCTATATAATAGCTTCAAACAAATAAAATTAAAATATTGTGGAATTTATATTTTGTCTGAATGTTAATTAATCCATTGAAAGCAGCAGCAAATGGATGACAGTCCTTTTAGCTGCAAAACTCTTATATTATCATTAGTCCAGATCAGTAACCTTGTACATGGGATTATTTGGAGAGGTCCTCTGTGTTAGCGACTCCTTTCTTATAATTGAAACAGGCATGGCTTGAGTGCTTATATCAATTTCTGCCCATCTCCAAGCCTGCAAGGTTGAAGCTTTTCTCCATGTGATTGATGGTTCATGTGGGACAAGGAATGAATGCAGGGCCAGGAAGATCCATACTTCTCCCTTATTTCTTAGACGAAAAGTTAACACAGCTGTTGCTAAAGGTTAAATTTGGAGGTCAGATTGTTATGCTATTAGGAACACTCCATGTAGGTTTAAACTGTATTAATGCACAACCCTTTCTTTATCCACAGAGTGAGTTAGTCAATGACTACATTGATCCATTGTTGTGTCTTCTTACAGAGGTTCCTGCAATGAAGCAATAGAAATCATTAGGGCTTGTGATAAGGAATTCCTCCTGGTGCAAGCAGACACAGAGTTCACATTTCATTTACTGTCACAGCAGCTAGGCAGCTACCAAGCCTAGAAATTCATGTCAAAGCGGTTTAGGTTAGGGAGACTAAACAGGGACCCCTGTGTTTGGTTGTTCAGTTTGTTAAACCGTATCCCCAAACCTTTAAATCCATCGACTGCATGTGCATAATTTCTTTGCCCTGATGGTATTCTTGGCTGCATTCTCACTACCAGCGTTTATTTCATTACACTTACATATTTATTTCAGTTCACATTGTCTTCCTCCAAAGATCTCAGACCAGCTTACATGCTGTTCGCAGGCTTCTGTCGCTGACAGGTGGCTTTTAGTTTAGCTTCAGAAGCACAACTTCATCACATTCTTTTTAAAGAGGTGCCAAATTTATGGTTTTATAGAGATTCATTGGGTTATATCCAGTGCTGTGCGAGTGGCTTCCTCTTCCTCTCCTCTCCTTGTACGCCTCCAAAATATGCTCCAGGGGGGGGTCTTCCAACTGTTTGGAGCAGATTTTGAGGATGCATGGGGGGGGGGCTGGGGATGGAGGGGGGCAAGTTCTGTTGTGTAAGTGGATCTCTGTTGAATGTGTGCAGCAGCAACACTGCATGCAACTCATTGTCTTTATGCTGTATACTGCTTTATTTTATTTTATTTTTAAAAATGAAGTGGTATAAATAAACATTTTAAATTTAAATAAATATCTCCACCAACCATCACTTTCCAGGTGCCATCCATGAAATGGCAGGGTGGTGGGTGGTAGCGTTATTTGATTTTGGGTGTGGTTTTTTTTAGGTTCTTGCTTTTTCAAGACAAAGTGGCTGAGGGTTCTCACCTCTTCCCCCCCAACATAAACAAACAAACAAACAAAGCAACTTGCTGCCACTTCAAATGGGGACATAGCTACTCTCACTAGTCTGCTGAAATTCCTGAGATGGAATATCGCAGCGATGGCCATTTCTGGGCAGGAATAATCTGGCCAAAGTGGTCCATGTATTGGTATTCCAAAGACTGGTTATGTGCTCTTAAGGTTGGTTCAGAAGCGGCAGCTAGTGCAAAACACTGCCATGAAATTGCTGGAGTTGTACAGTTAGTTTAATTGTATTATTTGTGGTATATATTCTGTACTTGCCTCCCACCCCCCGTACATTGCTTTGATATTCAGAAATGTGAGCAATTTATCAGTATTTATAAAAAATAAATAATACATGGGGCTATGTAGCACACCATGGGTTCAATAAGATCATCAGTGCCTTGACATTCTGGAGACCTTGGAGCATGCATGAGTAAGCCTAGGAAAATTTACCGAATCTGGCAGCACAACTTTGGAGACTAGTAAAGTTATTGAAGAAAATCCCCAAAGAAAAAGAGTTAAAAGTTCAATTGTCCTTGCAGGTGCATTAAAGTTTATTGGGGTACATGGTTGGTGTGCTCACACATTTTAAGTGTTTAATTTGGGTGGTGGTAGCAAAGTATAAAGCAACACTGGGAAAGCCTTCAAGCTCAAGAGGCACATTCACTCATGGGCAGCCTTCTGGAGTGGTGCACAGGGCCGGAGCCAGAAGTGGGGAAGCCAGGAGCAGAAGTAAGCAGAGCAACCAATGTTAATTTTATGAGTTTGGGGGTCAGTCTGGATGATACACTGAGTCCTTTCCAGTTCTTGGGATCCTGTATCTATGGTGGCAGGATGTATGGGAGCAAGCTTGCCAAAGCAGCTCCCTTGTCTATGTAGTGGCTTTGGCTGACTAGTTAAGCACCACGATTAGCATAAGCGAATAAGTTGCTCTGTACTGTAGAACAAATGTAGGTGGGTCTTTGACCCTCCTTACCTAGTGGCTAAGTGGTAGAACAACAGCCAAAGGAGTGGAGTTGGAAGCAGGTTGGAAGCTGGAGACCCAGAGACATGCTCTGTGCTGGATTCAAAGTTGCAGCTAATGGAGAAGTAAGATCTTTTGGGGGTGTCAATGATGTAGGTCCCTCCATCTTATGCTCAGGTTTTATATATGTGTAAATGTATCTTAAAGCCCCCATATTCTTTGCTGAACTGTGAGTGAAATGAACACCAGTGTGTGCTTTCATTTTAAGCAGCAGCAGGATGTTGGGAAATGATTGTTTTCATCTTTTCCCATATACGTTGTATTTCCATGAAAATTCACACTCATTCTCAGAGTCTGTGTTCTGCTTTTATTGCTTGATACTTGTACCTCCTGCTCTAATTGTTTACTTTTGTTATATGTTTTAAAGTATTCAGAAACCAAACATTTTAAAAAATACTTTCTGAGTTATAATTTCTACATCAAATGGTCTAAGGTTGCAAGTCCTAGACTTGCTTCCCTAGGAGTAAGCTCCATGGAACACAGTGGGGCTTACTTTTGAGTAAATTTGCTTTTGGCTGGCAGTCTTATAAGAGAACCCACTCTCACGAGGTTTTCCAGTCTTATAGACAAAAGCAATTTGGGTAGTGAGATGAATAGCTCTAGGAGGTGTTATCTTACAGATGGCGCCTAAAATCAAGGTCCTGACCATTTGTTGCCATTAAAGATCCCCTAACATTTTTTTTCATGAGCAAAGGTGTTAGCTGTGGTGTCCTGGACCAATTCCAGCTTTGGGTAATTAAATTCTGTCTTCCTAAATTCCTCCCTTCCCTTATGTAGTTTCAACTCACAATGGTGTTCTTCATTTCCTGTCCTAAACCGTTGTCTAGAATTGCCTTGTGCTGTTAAACAGCTGCCACATTTCACCCCTAAGGAACTACATTTCAGTGCTCAGTATATGCCTGTATATTATTTATAGGAGTGTAAGGAAGAGAGAGCGAGGGAGCTAATTGTACCTCCAGATGAATATAGGGCATAATGGAAACATACTTCCCCAGCCTGCGTGTGGATGCCATGTTAAGGCTCTAATATACTGGATTTCTTTGTCATTTGAAAGCACAAATTTGATTTTTTTGGTGAGCGGGGGGGACAATAACAGTGAGTCCAAAATAAGCACCCATATTCAATAATTTGATGTCCGTCCGTCCCACCACAGGCTTCTATATTCAATAAATAGCCCTCCTTTATTTTTATGTGTGCAATCTAGCCACTATTTATTGCCTTTCTGTGTTGTAAAACGATCCCTTTAAGCCACTCCTTCCCCCCTCTACCTCAGCAACCATTAAGGAACTAATAAGCTGATATTGTTGCACTTGATTTCTAGATATTGGTCATACCAGGTAAATGGTTTCATTTTCTTAGCTGAGGAAGAAATCTCGAGCCCTCTTCTACTGGGGCTTGTTAAGCTGTTGCCTTGGGGGGCAGTTGATCAGTTCTTAAGTAGTAAGCAGCGTTAGCAGTCAACAGGCATAGGATCCCCTGCAGCTACTGCAGTCTGTCTCGCCTATCATCCTTTATAGTGGTATAGAGAAGTGCTGCCTTATTGTAGTAATAATAAAGATAAAGAATAGGAACAAGATAGCATTCATTGAGTTTTCCATGTGAGGGAATTTAAAGTGTGCGTGCGTGTGCGCGCACACACACATGAGAGAGTGCAAGCGCAGCAATTGGCGGGACATAGCAATTTATGTGGATCTGAACTCTTGAGTATGTAATATGAAAAGTATTCCTCATGGCATTTCTGGTAAGACAGGAATCAAAACCTGACACTTCGGTGTGAAAGGATAACATTTTTAAAATTCTGTTAATGTTTCTCTCTGCTCAGGGTGGCCTCATCTGTTGCCGCAACCTTAAGTATAGTTTCATGTGCTGTGAAGGCCCAATCGGCAATTAGCTGTATAAAAAGGGATGTTTTGAGGAGGGGTGGTGGGCGGTTGTTTTCCCACCCTCACTGCACACAGGGAAAATGGAAAACAGAGGGTTGCTCCAGTAACAAAAGAGTAGAGCCTCAGAAAGGTGCTAGGATACATGGTAAACTCTATTTTGGGATATAAAAAGACCAGTGGATTTCAGTCAAAAGCATCTTTAGGGTCAAAACACAATTCTTAGAATGATTCAAAAAGGCATCATGAACGATGGTTCTTGATGCAAAACGTATTTTCTCAGAATTCGTTTTTTGGTGGTGTTTTTTTTGTCTCTGAGGAAGGCATGGACTGAAATGAGTTGGGCTTTTTTATATCCCACAATAAAAGCCCCATGTATTCCAGCACCCTTTGGAGGCTCGGCTTCTTTTCCCTGTCACCCTCAACACAGCCTCCAGTCCCTTTGGTCAAGTGTTCTCTCTCCCCCCCTCTACTGGAGAACCAACTGGACCAGATCCGGCCTTGGTACGTCCTGCTACTAATCCCGGCTATAAAAAGTATATGTGACCTAACTCCTGAGAGATTTTAAAAATAAATGCCTGCATGCCACAAAATATCATGAGGCATGCCCTGAGTCCAGGTGGGGCCTCTACCTGTCTGGATTCTCTTCCCCTGATTGCCTCAGTGGGGTGCTTGACACATAGAGGGGATTGGGCTGAGCTAAATAAGGAATTGATCCTTGGCCTACTGCCATGCAAACTCCACTTACCTGCTGTTAGTCAAAGTTTCAGTCTGATTTCACCCAACACTGGTGTCCAGTTTGAGTTACTTCCACTGTACTTGTGAACCACTGGGGTGCGCCTGCCTGGGCAAAAACATCTCCTCCTGAGTATTGTTGGATCGGGATCAAAACTTTCTCATTACATGGCATTGCGGCTGTCAACGTGTTCCTGACATCTTGAGTTTCAGACTTAATTTCCCCTCTCTAGTATTGAATGCAACTACTGACACACACATGGAAACATCAGGGATTGAACCTGGAACTATTTTCTATGCAGAGTATGAGCTCTACTACTGAAACGTGGGCTGGTGCTGCTTGTCTGCTGCGTCTGGGTGGCCCCTTCTTATCCAAAGCTGTGTGCAAAGAATCCTGTGAACTGTACATTACCCTTCATAGAGTTACAATTCCCACCACACTTAACAAACTAAAGTTCCCATGATTCTTGGGGGGGGGGATCCTGTGCTTTAAATGTCTAGTGTATAAGCAGTCAGTGTTGGAGTCTGAGCCCAGATGGCTGATCCAGATTGGGGGGGGGGTCCTTACAGAAGCAAAGGAAATAGTGCTACACCTTAACCTTCCTATTAAACATTGTTTAGGTAACTGGAATTGCTCCTTCTTCTGTGGAGCTTGCAAGAAGCATCCCCCCCCCTTAAGAGGTGTTCTCATAATCTAAAACATTTCAAATCCATGCAGTTTCTGGAGACAAATGTTTGGGTTTCTGCGAGAAAGCCAACTTAGGTTTTAACATCAAAGCGAAAGCAAGGTTGCCCAGGAGTGCAGCTTGAGACCAGCTCATGTTGTCCTGAAAAGCAACATCCTTTGCCTGCTGGATCTTCGACACATCAAATGACAGCTCTGGCATTGTTTTTAGAGGGTTAACTAAGATTAATGAGGAAAGAAACATGAAGCCATAGAGGATCAACATTACAAATCAATGCCTGAATAAATTTAACGTGTATTCCATCTGCAGAAAATGTGGTGTGGGTTTGTTTCCTAAGAGTGTATCTTTTATGCTACTAAATAACCCACCAAGACATGAACACTGCATCCAGTTTAATAATGCTTTATTTAAGGTTTATACTGTAGTCAATGTATTGATTGGGGAGGAATTTGTAGAATACAGGAGAATGTTTAATAAGATACAAATAAACTCCAGTGGTGTTTGCAATTCCCAGCCCACAGCATTTGTGAATTGTAACTTCAGCATTTTAATTCACTGAAAGCCATTACAAAAATGGCCAGTTTGAAAAAGCATACATTCGCTCTGGGTTAAACCACTCTTCTGAAAGATGAACTCTTAATTTTTACAGCTTTTGCTACCCGACCATCTCCATGATCATCAAATCACTCCTAAAAGCACTTCTTATTTAAAAGAAAAACTGAAAAGAGAATTAATATTTTATTTATTTCTATCTAATTACTGCTTAGAGGCAGAAAATGTGACTGGTGTCTTTGAGAATTACATCCTTTTGTCATTAAACCTTTCGGTGAAGATCTCTCTCTCTTTCGCTCCTTTTAATCAAAACACTATTATCTTTAGATTGCCTCTTAAAATTGCTGTTTGTCTAACAAATCTGAAGGAGTTACTTACCTCCTAATAATTACAGTGCAAAAGAAAATAATAATACAAAGAGGAGACCTTTTACATGTCTGAGTGGTTTCACAGTCCAGTCTCATAATCAGATTCCAGAAATTGAACTTGCAGAAAGTTTGTGCTAGCCTTGTGGATTTTCATTTCAGATGTTGTCAACTCAAGGGCATTTGGACCAATCAATACCTGTCTGTCTTCCTGCACACAGAAAGTTGGCTATTAGAAAAGAGAGGCTTACAGCAGGCTCAGCCAATACCATTAGCCCTAGCCTTAGGGCAGTTCTATCCATGTGCTGGGGTAGACACCTGCCCCCTCCCCTCCCCCACCATTAAGAAGGCCACTTGGGATGTCATTTGGACATAGCGGGCAAAGAGCACTTCTTTATTCTTTCTCTTTTTTACACCCAGACTTCACCAAAAATCAATAAATCTGTTCTTTGCTTATTTTCAGAACTTTACTTCAATATAAGCAAGGACTTTCCTTCCAGCTACAAACTCCTGCAACACCAAGTCATTGTGTGTGTGTGTTTTATTTTCCTTTCTTTGTTCCAATTTGAGAAATAATTGGAAATAATATCAGAATGATGCTCTCTCTTTTCCTTGCTAAAGATTTCATAGATGAAAAGACCTTGATCTGCTGTCTCCTTTCATGATTCAGCAATACACTGGATATTTTTCACCCTTTATATTCTTGTGGTACTAATGAATTTTATGGAATGACACAACGTTGCCTTTTGTTTTTCCCCACTCAAAAGCACTGCTCTCTACCGCATGTCAATCAGCTTTATTCCATCCCTCATATAGTCTTTCATTTTATGTAATTGTGGTAAAAACTACAGTTACTTTTTATTAGGAACAAATTCCCAAAGAGTAATCATGTTAGATATTTTGCAGCAAACAAGACAAAAGAGGTAGTTGTTAAACTGACCTTCTCTTCTTTATTTTTTTGCTTTTTCGCTAGAACACACGATTGCATTTTCACATCTCAGCACAAAAAATGGGTTTTTGAGAAGGTTTTAGCTACGATCTTTCAAGGCAGTAATCCACATTTAACATTTTGGGATTTACTTCCAAGTCAATTTATAGGATTAGGCAATTAGTAGCCATTTGAAAGAATGAGATTTACAGAAGATGCATTCTGTTTGTGTGCTTGTGGTTTTTTGGTTTTTGTTTGGGAAACCTGTTGGCTAGCTGGGATAACGTAGAGTAGGGAGGAAGGAGTATGAGTGACAGCTTATTATTCCCAGAGCAGAACCATAAATCAAACAAAGCTATGGAGGCTGACTCACTAGTACTATAGCAGGCCTAGGAACAGTTAAGAATGGAATTGACATTTGAGGACCTCCTTAAAGCCCGCTTCTGCCACAGGCTTACTGTATGGCCCCTGGCAACTCACTTTCTCTTAGGCTCAGTTTTCCATCTGAATAAAGGACTGCAACCAATGATTTACATCATAGAGTTGTCGTAAAGGGTCAACACAATGGCACAATACTAAAGTGCTAGGTTGTGTGTTGTTAGTTAGTTTGTTTTTTTTTAAATGTCCTGCATTAGATGAATAGGTTCTGAATGCCTCTTACTGAAGTGAATGCAATTTTGCTCTTGAGGAATAAATCTAAAGTACCTCCCATATGTGAATTCATAACTGTAATTAAGCATCAATAGGCCATTACATTTCATGTTTCAATAAAGTTTTAAGGAGAACTTCTGAAATGTCAGATAAGATTGGTTTCTTTTTTCTATGAACATGCAAATATCCGAATTTTATACAAATTATTCAGATGTTCCTAGTTCATCTCTCTCATCTGCAGTATCTAAGTTTGCAACTGTTAATTAATGTTCTTTTCTATTTACTCAGCCCTTTGAAACATTAGCTCAATGACTATATTGCAAATACTTTCCCCAAATAAAATACTGGATATTAACTATAGGCAGCCTTTTGAGAACAAAAGTTTGCAATAAGTGTCTCTTTCCACATTCTGTAGAAAGGCAGAATCTAAATTGATAGCACTTCCTGGTTGAATTTAAACACGATAATATATTTATGAGTAAAAAAAAGTTCTTTAAGACGATGTTATATTCTGTTACTGTGAATGTGATGTATTCCTAAGAAGTAACACTGAGCATTGAAATGCCCACTATTTGCCACTTTTAAGCGATCACTAGTGAAAATGGGCCGAAACTCTTTTCACGAATGTTCATTAATTATGGAATGAAGCAAACGTGGTCTTAGGGGTAAACTAAATGTGATGTTAAATGTGTAAGTTTTGGCAGAATGGGATGATCTAATACTCTCCTTTCTCCCATGGATAGATCAAGTGAACAGTGTCTTCTCGCAAATGCATGGCTAGTATATGAGCCACACTTCACTTTCAATGTTTTATACGTAGTGGGATGAAGAGCCTGTGAGCCTGAGACCCATTCTTGCACTCGATTAGGTGAAAACATAAGATTGGGTTTTCAGCCAGCCCTGCTAAGAGCTGCAAGATTGCAAGATTAACAACAACAACAACAACAACAACAACAACAATTTTGGCTTGGTTTCCCCAGCCACTCTGGGCAGCTTACAACATATCTAAAAACATGATAAAAACACCAATCCTTAAAAACTTCCCTAAACAGGACAAGTTCCGAGTATAAAAAGAATCCTGTATATTTTTTTTACGGTAATTATAGGATTCAGTTCACTTTCTTTAAAAGTATTCTTCTTGACCTATGCGATGGTACATTCAAAAGTTACAGGGTTAACCAATAGGCTAATCATTGCTAGTTTAAATTATTGGTGTCAGCCATTGTCTTTGCTGAATGAAAGGAGCCATACTGATACCTAATCGCTGAGGTTCTGACCGCGGGTTTTTAGAAAACCATCTCCATCTCCAACAGGATTGGGGATCCTGCAGGAAAAGCCCTTCTTTTCAAGAGTAGCTTTACTGATATTTCCTGTGTCAAAGAGATCACTGCAAGAAGAACCTTCAGTTGGCATATTTGATTTCTGCTTTGGGTCCTTGTGGAATGGACAGGGATGCTAGAAAATAACAAAGCAAATCTCACTTTTCCAAACCTCAGAGATGTCCTGTGTAGGAGGGGAGAAGCAAGCCAAGAAACTTTTGCATGGCTTTTATTGTAGTTGAATTGAACCAGCTCTTAGCAGTTTTCCCACTAGAAAAACCAAACTAAACAAAGGATTTCTAAAATAAAAAAACAACCCTGTCCCTATAAAGAAGATCTTGAAATGTCTGCATTTTATATATATATATATATATATATATATATATATATATATATATATATATATAAACATTAGAATGTTTTTCACATGCTTTTTTTTTTTGGGGGGGGCAAGATTTTCAGAATCAGTTTCAACATGCCTCCCTGCTATATATCCCTGTCAATCAAATTGTAAAAGCTCTGGAAAACTGACCATGTTGGGTTTGTTATTTCTACAAACCTGATCATTAAAAGTTTACATTTGCACATGCCTTAGAATCCCCTGACTGTCTTCTACAGGGATCAGATTGTCCTTCCTGCCCCACTATTTTTGAGTTAGGCTAGGAAGGATTTTCTACCCTTGTAAGACTCTGCATTAACCCCATCTTTTCAAGGAGCCTCCCAGGGAATGATACCATCCAGCTGCTACCAATGGACTGATACAATAATGAGAATGAAGAACTGTCTATTCCTTTACCAGTGACATTGTGGGTAGACTGTAGAGTTAACTTTCCATGAGATTTCAGAGTTGGGCCTGTAGGTGTATTTACAACTATTATACCAAGGAAGAATATTTGGGAGGCATAGTTGAATAAAACAACAACCTGATTTACACTTCCTACCTACACAGCTGTCTTATAAAAACAATAGAAGTTCAAGAAAAAGAAAAGCCAAACTTTTTTGGGGGGTGGGGAGTGGGGAGTAGATGAATTTATGTGTCCTTGCTTCTTTATCATATGAACTCAGCACTCCATAGACAGGGGAAAGAAGGTGACGCCAATTAAAATTGAGGTTCTCTGTGTCAAGGATGGTCAATGTAGCAACCAGTAGATTGTCCCTATCTCCCAGTGACAATAGGCCCCTTCAAGAATGCTCAAGAACATCTGCCACCTTAAAGGCAGGCCTTGGCTGCTATGGTATAGCCTTGTCGAGATTTGATGCGTCGAGAAGAGCACACACATGGGCACTTTGTTGGGGATGTGAGATTATAATATAATCTGCAGGAGCTGATCTGCATCCATTTTATCCCCGATTACACCCAATTGGTTATAAATTTGCCACGTTTCATGTTTCTAATTGGCATAGGAGATGGTTAAAGTTCAGCTCCATTACCCTCCATAAACAGTAGGCATCAGTTCATGTGGAGTTTCTGCCTTTTGACCAGATATCCTTTTAAACTGCATGAGTTATCACTGCAAAATAAGAAAAGATCAGTTTAATCGTAACCAAAACTCAGGGCGGAAATATGTCTGGGCACATTAAAAATCTCCAAGACTTAAAAAAACAAACCTGAAACAAAACCCCGCATTGTATTTGAATTGTTTCTTTGTATCGTTAAACTGAACATTCTGTTGTGTTCGTTCTTTTCCCCCAACTTGGCCCTTGTTGTTGCAAATGACTGAGATTTCACACACAAAAGGCCAAAAAGAGACTCTTTCTCCCCACTTTCTTTGGAAGCCTTACATGCTGCAATTTATTCCATTGCACTATTAAAGAAGAGAATGTGCAACATGCCTTCCACCTCAAGGCATCTCTCAGTACATTTTCATCTTTTCCAATACCTGTAGCTTCCTTTCTACACTAACATTTCACTGCGAGCATTTGCCAGTTAAGTCTCCCTCAAACGCCCATGGCCGTCTTGTCTCTTGTGGTCACTCACATTGGCCCTTTCAGATCTCTGATGGGGGGTGCCAAGCACCACAGCGAATGAAATATCAAGCCGGCAGATCAAATGGGAACGTGCATGCCACCTCTCCTGTCCCCTCCCGTAATAAACAGATCATGGAGAAAGCACCCAAAGCTACGACTCCCCACTCTCCCTGCACTTTTCATCTTAGGCCCTTTCTCTGATTAGAAAGAGCTGATGCATTGCTATTCTTATTACTATTGTTATACCAATGGAGAGTGAAACGTACTGCTTTAATATTAATTAATATTCACTGCAACTTAAGTAGCTGTTGCTATGA
Organism: Podarcis raffonei; assembly: GCF_027172205.1. Taxonomy (NCBI): domain Eukaryota; kingdom Metazoa; phylum Chordata; class Lepidosauria; order Squamata; family Lacertidae; genus Podarcis; species Podarcis raffonei. Next base: position 44,051,253 of record NC_070606.1, on the reverse strand, counting down.
TTCTTAATTAGAAATGCAGTAGCAGGTAGAGAATGGCCTTATCTGTGCTTGGGGTGGGGGAGCCTCGAACGACATACGCTAACAGTTTTGTTGATGCCTTGAGTCTCGGCTAAAATACAGTTCCTGCTGCATTTCTTCCAGCAGCACAAGCCGAATCTTTTCCCTCATTTGATACAGTGACCTCTCAAGTGCATCATTGCCCTGAGGGCTGAGGGCAGTCCAGCTACTGTTAAACCCCTTGGGTTGATAATCTTCTCCCACATTTGCCCTTAACACCAGACATACCACCATTAGCTACAGCTCCACTGGTGCTCATTAGAGTCGATCAATATAGACTAACATAAAGAATGCTACTGCACCTTCTGTTATTTCTCGGTTACTGCAGATTTACAGACTTTCTCCTTCAATACAAATGCTGTGTTATACAGATTGGGATAACAATATAACGGCACACACCACTCTCTCTTGATATATATTCTATATATTTGTCTACCTATGCAATATATAATTTCATACAGCAAACTTAATTCATTCTTTTTTGTGTGTGTCCAGCTACTGAACATACACAAGCTTTTGCTTTGGAAGATTTAATATGTGTGCGCAATATGTTAGGTTTGTTTCGAAGAAGAACCACATACTAAGTATTTTGACTTGTGTGTAATATGCGTGTGTTAATACGTGCTCATTTCAAAAAGCAACATACATATTTTATCTTCAAGTGTGTGAGAGAGATTCACTCCTGCTCTATAAACTGAACAAGTACTCTGAGCAAATTAATGGATGATTTTACATCTAGGTTTGAACATAGATTTTTGGTAAAATATAATATTTGCAGAGGATTCAGGTGGGAGAAAGAAGAAATCTGTGCTAAGGAATGAAAGGAATATAAGGTACTTTTCTGTGTATAAGACTAGATACTTTTATTCCAAAATCCTGTTAAAAATTTGAGGTCGTCTTATACATGGGTAGTGCATTGTGGGAATGTGGGATTGGTTGTTCCCGCTAGTAAGAGTTTGTTATTTGTGGCTGTGGCAAGGGCTGGTGTAGATTGGCTGTTGTTTTGGCAAATGGGCTGTTGATTTGTTGCCCCCACCCCCGGAAAAAAGCTCAACTACTCTGAGTAATCCTTCCCAAAAGAAGCTCAACAGCTTTGGGGGATCTCCCCCCCCCATTTTCTTAATTTTGAATCCCCCCCAAATAGGGGACGTCTTATACACGGGGACATGTTATACACAGAAAAATACGGTAATATTCTTATTTAAGAATATAAACCTGCTGGATCAGACCAATCCATGGCTTTTTCCCCCAACCAGAACTCACCAGAACTCAATTCTGGCACCTCTCAGGTGGGCACTATTGCCATCCTAAGAGAACAAGACAGGTGTTCATGGTGAGTTCAGGTACCTCTTTTTCTTGAAAAATGGCACTGCTAAAGACCCATCCAATCCAGCACACTGTTCTCACAATGGCCAACCAGAGGCCTGTGGAAAACCTAGAAGCAGGACATGAACACAACAGCGCTCTGCCCACTTTTGCGCCCCAGCAACTGGCATTCAGAGGCATACTGCCTCAAGCAGGAAAGATAGTACTCAGCCATAAAGTCTTATTGCCATTGCTAGCCATGAACATATTGCCTGTTTCTAACAGTAGGTGATGCTTTGAGATGACAGCCAGTCATTATTTAGAGTCAAAAGCCAGGAATATTTTTTTTTAATTCCCTTTTAATTATCTTTGTTATGCAGGACCAGCTTTATCTGTCTAGAAATGTTGCTTCCATATTGCTTAAACACTGAAACAATTGACAATGTTGATAAAATATCATAAGTCTTTACAACTCCTGAGAATTTGTTTTCTGCTTAAGACATGGGGCTGTTTCATGAGCAACAACATTTGCTGCATCTCTCCCGCTGCATGCAATCTCCTGGCTCAAAGAAACTTCAGTGTGTTTGTGGAGACATGTAGCCATTTCCATGACGGCAATGCCTGCAGAAAGTGAAAAATGCAGTCACCAAAACAGAGTCCTCCATTCTCTAGTAGTATCAAATCTACTAGGGAAATTAAGCAGACTTCCCTTATCCAACAATCATTTTATTTGTATGCCGCCTTTCCACAGTTAAAACCATGCTCAAGGCGGCTTGCAACATATTTTGAAAAATTACATAGCTACAAGCATAACAAAAGTAGTCATAAACAAAAAAATAAATTGAAAAGGATGCAACCAAATAAAAAAATTGCCACATAAATAATAAGACACAAAAAATTATCATCAACAACTGCAAGAAACCCCCAAAACAACCTCTCCCCCCAAAACAATACCCTAGCCCAAGGTTCTGTTCAGCAGCTTCAGCTTGTGCAGCTGGAGTCAGTCCAGGCACTGATCACCCAGGCTTGATAGAAAAAGGCCTGCAGGGCAGGGAGCAGATCTTCCAGGATTCCATCAAGCCCATGTTGTCCCACACCAATGTAACTCCATGTAAGAAGCACCTGTTGTTGTTTTTTAAAAACCCAATCATCTGTTTGCTGTGTGCCACAGGCAGTTTGGATTTTATTATTGTAAACTGTAAAGGTTGCACAATGAAGGTCATGGTTTAAATTCCTGAATAAATGTATTAAGTTTTAAGGACAAGGCAAATGTATAATTTCTAGCCATATAGGCTCTGATCCAGCAATTTGCTTCAGGCCTAGGGCGAACCAATGGAAGCCAAGAGCTCTTCCAGCAGCAATTGCTTCCCCGTTTGCTTCCATGAAAGAAGCAGGTTTTTTTTTGCACATACGGAACTGTTCACTGCATTGAAATGGCCGGGGCATTCTGCTTGTGCATCAGAAGGGATGGCAGGCTCACATTCAAGTCTTCATCTGTGAACTAGCCTGGATTCATCTATTTGATTCTTTCTTTCCTCGTCCCCACTGCCCAGCATTAGGGCTGGGAGGCCGTTTCTTGGGGATGGTGCAGCACTGTGTTTCCTGCATCAAGCATGAGTTAGACAAGATGGCTGTGAGGGTTCCTCCACTTCTATGATAAAAAATGAGGTTTCATGTATAGCAGCAGCATATTCTTTGGCTCACTATGAAAGAAAGAAAGAAAAAGATTCTCCGAAGAGCAAACTGAATGAGCTAACAGTTAAATTGGTCTTCCTAGTGACTCCCAGGAAGTGCCCAGGTAAGAACTCTCTTAAGCACCCATGGGCACATCACATTTATTTAATAAAATTGTAGATAAAACACAGCTAAAATCCACGAAGCTGTTAAAAAACACACATAAAACACAACAATTTCAGGAGATTTAGGCTGTTATCATGTACTTGGGTTTGAACTCGGTTGGGTTTACTCAGTGCTGTCTTTCTAGAAAAAGAGGTGCTAGGACTCACCACGAACACCATCCTTTCTCTCTTAGAATGGCAATGGCACCTGCCTGAAAGGTGCTGGAACTGAGTTCCATCAAGTTCCGACTGGAAAAATGCCCTGCGCTTATTGCAAGTATAGGACTGTGACACTCACCTGGATTGGGAATTGGGATGCTATTCTCAGCAAGGACAAGAAAACTAAAGTAGTTGGATAAGAATGGTAGCACAGCGGTGCGGCTATGGCTGTAAATTTATTGCATTCAGCTGGTTTGTGCCATTAAAAAAAAAAAAAAAAGGCTCCAGAGTTGCTTGAACACCTCAGCTTCTTTACCAGTTCCAGAGATTTCACATGGATTGCAGAGAGCGAATGCTGCGGTTTCTCATAATGTTAGAGCCAGTAAGTGGTCATGTAAACAATGACTGTGTAAGCAGCTTACAGGATGAATAAAAGCTGGTAATCTGTACAGTACATTAAGTGGGAGATGTGTTGTGTGAATGGGAGTGGGGACTCAATGCAGTGAATTCTAGAAAAACAATACTACACATTAATCGAGTGCACGTTGTATTGAAACATTTTATGGATGGTCATTGTGAGAAAGGATGTGAGCTGAACTTAGAATTAATACAGAGAAGCATTATTCATGTGAGCTCACATGCCTTAGTCCTAGGAATGGCTGGAAATGGGAGTTTATGTAATGGATTGAAATTTTGCCATGGGATTCATAACAATTAAAAAAAAGGGGAAGAGGGAAGAGGGAAGTTGGTGGTTATATAACACATTCATTAACTCTGTAAGGTGTCGAACATAAAAGCACATCCAGGAACCATGCCATGGCAGATGTTATGAAGATTGACTTACTTTGGAACATAAGGAAGAATTTAGAAAACACGGGGATAAATTTAGGGTTTTCTAAAACTGTTCCAGACATCCAGATGGGAGAGGAGGAGATCTAATTATACATTTCACCCTCATTTCCCCTGAAAATTATATAGACAAAAAAGTAAACTGCACAGTAAATGGGGACAAGAGTGAGTTTAGCTATGCTCTTGTATGGACTGGAACTCTACATGGTATACCTAATAGTATACCCCTAATAGGATACCATAGTATACCCCATTGCAAGGGGTTGGACTAGATGACCCTTTGGGTCCCTTCCAACTCTACAATTCTATGGTTTGAGGCAGTGAAGGATACACGACAATAATTAACAGAGCGCCCATCTCTGCTTCCTGATCCACCATACTGGATGAGGGTTGGAAGTTGCTGGCCAGGAGACCCAGGGCAATGGTGAGGCTTCACTCTCTGCCTTCCAAGGAGAATAGCATCATGAGGGGGAGGCCAGCTTGGTTCCATGCATAGGCTGGTGAAGGTGTAGCTGCTCCCTATAAGATTCAACTGAAGTACAAAAGATTATATTTGGCCCACAGCAGTTAATCACTAGCACTACTATTTTAGCATGGGTTTTGGTGTCTAATACTGTATCTGGATTATTTTAAGCGCCACATGTCTTAAGCATATGTGAAATGAAGGTGAAACATATTATTTCAGTTGCCTGTGGTGCTTTCTTTTCAATTTACATACCTGCAATAATATTTTGGCATATATATTAATGACTTCCGCTTGGATATTGAAAGTTGGCTTTAGCTGAACATTGGTCTCCAAAACTTACTCAGAAAGAAGTGTTTGCAGGTGCGTGAGAAGCTGGGCTTTATATTTCATGATTCATAGTCTGCATTTATGACTTTCATCTGTCCATGTCCTTATCTGGAAATATACTCACTTTAGAAATGCTGCATTGGCTGAATATGGAATAAATCACCAGAGGAAACTATGCAGAGAGCTGGAACACAGTCTCTGAACCAGTTAGATGATAAAAAATAACAACAATAATATTCAGATTGGTGGCCTTATTGGCTTTCATGCAAGAGGAAATTTCACTCACAGATCCTTGAAAGTGCTACATATCCCTAACGCAGGTAGACTATTGACCATCTGAACCTAACTACAACTCCCATCATCCCCAACAATCATGGCCAATGGTCAAGGATGATGGGAGGCTGTCCTCAAACCATCTGGAGAGCGCCGGGTTGGCTGATCTAAACTGATGTAAACAATATGAATAGTTTTATTAATATAGCACCATGATCACCTACACCCCATTCCAATTAGCATTGGGTACTATATGTAAAAAATACAATTAGATATAATAAAATCACATTTAATACATTGTGAAATGTGGAAAATATCGGTAAAAAGATTGCAACTAAAGAGGATTGGTTCCCACTCCCTTTTGAAAAGGTTCCAGAAACTTGTGAAAAGTAACGAGTCTGAATCACAGGGGGAGATGTGCACGAGAGATTCCCCTTCAGGACAATTCATATATGTCAGGCATTTTCCTGTCTTGATTAAACTGAATCCTGAGTGAAGTCTAGAGCTCTCCTTAAAAATCAAATCATTTGGCAACCTCGCTCCCATACCAGCAAGAACTAGACTGCGTAGAGTTTCTTTGCAAGTAAATTGTCTCTCCATGCCTAGGCAAAACAAATACTAAAAAGGAAAGAGATATAATCTTCCACAAAGATAGTGATATAACTCTTTCCTTAAGAACTCCTGAATGAAACATCAAGACACACGCTATAACAATTTATTTTGTTACGGCTGGTGAGTATTAAAAAGCCATACCGGCCACGATCTAACGTAAATTAAGCACATGGAGATTTACCTGTAGGCTGCACTCCTGTACACAGTTTCCTGGGAACTCAATAGGATTTATTCAGTGCTATTTTTCTAGAAAAAGAGGTGCTGGAGCTCACCATGAACTTCTCCCTTGTTTTCTTAGAATAGCAATAGTGCCCACCTGAAAGGTGCTGGAGCTGAGCTCTTGTGAGGTCCAGCTGAAAAAAATAGCCCTGGATTTATTTCTGAATAGGCATGTATTAGATCAACACTGTAACGCTGCAGCCCTCGGCATGCTTGCTTGGGAGTAAGCCCCAGTGAACACAACAGGGCTTCTGATTAAATATGCTTAGAATTGTGTTGCACGTCTCATTTAGTTCAATGAGAGACATTTAACTGTGTGTTTAACTCTCCCTTGAAAATGACTTCCCATTGCCTAGATTGGCCCCGTATAGTTAGCAACTTCATTTCTGACCCACTTATGTTACCTGTGGCAGCATTCCCTAACCTGGCACCCTCTGCATGTTTCAGATTGCAGCTGTGCTGCCTGAGGCCGATGGGACCAAGCTGGGGAAAGCTGAGCTATGGTAGAGTGGGGCAAGTCGGCGCCCAGCCGAGAAAATGTATTGAAGTGCGATAAAGCACTTGGTTTGCTTATATTCAGGGTTTGTATGTGTGTGTGTTTTTCACCTGCGAGTCATTTTTACACGCTGCCAAGAGCGTTATCCCTAGGAAGTGAGAAATAAACACTGTGACTGTGTGGCTTGTTAGCATGACATGTGCACTCTTATTAGAACATTGTTGAGTAATAACTTCACGGTGGCTTCCAAACACATGCTTTATGGCAAGGATGGAAAAACTCATGAGCGCAATCAATGACAGCCTAGCTTTTTATAGAGACATGTGGTCGCTGTCCTGAGAAACTGAGGGAGGGGGGGCGGGAAGATTGGTGCCATTTTCCTTCATGAACTATAAATGATTATAGTGTCAGGCTGAGCTACAAGGCTCTGCCTTAAAAAAAAAAAGGGGGAAAGGAGAAGAAAAAAGAACAGGACATATTAGCTTATCAAAAGTCGAGAGTGGGGGGAGATGCTTATGGGCTGTTCTCCTCCTTTTACAACTACATATTTATGTTTGAAATCTTGGGATATGTTACCTAAGCGCCTACCTTCCCCCTCATCCATATTCAATTTATAACTCAGCCTGCTAGGGTAAGAAGGACAAGGGAGTAAATATAGGAATATGACACATTTATTTTGATTTGTTTTATGGGTTGGATACCCTGTATGTTTTATGAATTTTTATATCTCCTTACTTCCCCTCCTCCCCTCCTTTGTTTCCATGAAAGTTTTATAATTTTTGTAACTGTACATCTCTGCATTTCAGGAAATTTCACTCTCATATATGGAATATGAGAAATAAGTAACTAAATGTATAAAATTAAAATGTTCTGTCAGATACATCAGAAGGGGTAATAATAATAATAATAATTGAACAATTCGATGATAAACATGTAAAAGGAGTTACTGAAAAAATACGCAAAGAGTTACCTGCACGAGTCACAGCTTTTAGGAATGCTTTTGAAGAATTATGTCCAACAGAGGTGATAATGGATGGGTGGAGTTATAAATCTAATTCAAAATAAAAATAAAAATTAACAAGTGATTGCAGCAGGATAGCATTAACCAAAGTATTCTTAAATAATGCAAAAACGAAATGGTTGCTCTTTTAATGGAAAATGTCACTTATATGTACATATTCGGTATAATTACAGATATTGGAAGCAAGGAGATGGAAAGTATAAAGCAAGACACCTAAGGGATGGCAGAGTTTGAGTGTCATATAAGGGCAGAAAATTGTTATTTATTTAAGTTATATTTACTGCCAGGAAGAGGAGCACTTATGAGATGTCAGACTTAGGAACATAGGAAGCTGCCTTGTACTTAGTTAGATCCTGTAGCTCAGTGTTGCCTACACTGACCAGAATCAACTGTCTAGGGTTTCAGGCAAGGTTCTCTCCCAACCCTACCTGCAGATGCTGAGAATTGAGCTCGGGTGTTCTGCCAGATGCTCTCCCACTGAGTTATTGCCTTGAAGCAAGAGAATGAAAATTGTTTTTGGCAAAGCTGGCCGGAGGAAAGGTTTATATATTTATTTTTTTTGGTGGGGGGAAACGGGATAGTATTGAAAGGCCAGTGGTGTTGCTGAAGAGAAGTGGGTACTAGTCTGATCAGTGTGATGGGTGTATGGAATGAAACATTGGTTGATCACTTTAAATGCTTCAGACAAACCAGTTGGCAAAAGATCCCAAAGGACATAACACAATTGCTTAGTGACACAAATCTCATGGGCTTTCTGCGTCTCAATATATGTGTTTCCACAGACAAAAGCAGTGATAAAAGCATCCCACAGCAGGATGGAAAATAGCATTTAGGAGACTTAAATAAAAAAGCCAGATCAATTGCTGCCGCTTGCTTAATAACAATAATTATTAATAATTTGCTGCTGCTGAGAAGAACTCTGTGTGGTACCATTACTGGCTCTTCTTGGTTTCAGGACAAGTGCTATAAAGACATGCCAGAAATGGGGTCATAGTGAGGGCAGAGATAAAGAGAGATGCTATTTGCACAACATGTTCTCCAGAAAGTTGAAGGCAAGGATTCCAAAGTTCAGTGACAGAAATTCTCCCAGCAATGGCGCACCCTGTCTCACATTCCTGTGGTTGTAATTGACAAGGATCAAGATATAATTTGCATCACACTGTGTGTTTGGGGGAGCATGTTAAAAATGAAGGTAGATAATGGGATAGGAACTTTTCTCATGTTTATAGTAAGTATAGAAGGAAACTCCCCCCCAATTCGCATCTATTTGAATTGCAGATGATACCCATGGATCTGAACAGAGATTACTGGAATTTAGTGTGTGTGTGTTTTATAAATGTTAGTGTATTGATGGTGTATTGATCTTGCTGCTGGGGTGGAGAAGGACAGAACCCACTCCACCCCAGTAAGGGAATGGTAGCTTTCCTCCCAGCCAACCCCGAGCTGTTTGGTAGAGCGGGATGGGTGCAATCTACATGGAGAGGAAGGTGCACAGGGATGTTTTTCCCCATACCCCTCCCCGTTCAACTGTTTGGCAGCCAGGAAGGAGCCCAATCAGCATTCGATTTCACAGCAGTGGGCAGCTCAGGCACCCATGCAGGCCCCACTGAAGGCCTGAGGAATCCATATGACACGAAGGCTGCATATGACCTGTGGCACAGGTGTTGGCCACATGTGCTTTAGTGTGATGAGAACAAATTGCAGTGAGTTTGGGGTTGAGACACCCCCTCCCCTCTGCTCGTCCAGTGGTATCACAAGGAGTAGTTTGGAAACTTTTGCTTCTGTTTCATTTAAGCACAGCTTATCGGGCCATACAAATTGTGGTTCCTGTTAGTAGTGCTTTGCCTGAAACGAGTAAACTTCAAAGCACAGTTTGAAGTGAAGGTGTTTTCCTATGCTAAACATTGCAATGCTACACTATCCTAAAGCTTACAGCCTCTAGTGGTTTTCTTTTGGACACGAATGAATTAATTGGAAGAGGAAATTGGTTACCACTGACATCTAATGCAATTTTGCATGTGCATTAAGGGCTGCCTGAAGCCTCATGTGTGAAAATGCTTCCAATCTTTCCATGACAGGGAGTTCAAAACTCAAACAGTAGCTTTCGTTCGGTGAAAATTGCCCGTAGTTTTTGACAGCGAGTGAAAAGGCAGTCATGAAATCAACCTGTCTGCCACTGGCCAAGACCTACACTTTTGGTAATAATACCTCCGTGCTGCAGTGATTTGGCAGGCTTCTTGTAAACAGTGTAGAGATGGTTCAGTTAAGCCTTTCGTGTGCACCAATCTATAGCACACATCCATTTGGCACATTTTGCAGCCCAGGACTAGTTCTGCACAGTGGAAGCATAAAGATCTCTTACGCTTAATGTTGCAGGTTAGAGGTTAAAACCATTGGCAGGCAGCATTGAAATGCTTGTGATCCAGCTGCCTCCACAATATTTGATCCAGAGGACCTTGATTTTCCCATGCAACCAAATGCCAATATCAAAATTAAAAGGCAGGCAATTAAAAAGGCAAATTAAAAACACATCTTTATTGCCCTTAAAAAAAAGAGAAACCACCATGCCTCAATTTCATGTCCCTTTCTTACTAAATAAAGGCCAGAGGGTAAGACTGAAGTCAAACTGATAAAACCTGTGTGTGTGTGTGTGTGTGTGTGTGTGTGTGTGTGTGTGTGTAAATGGTTCTTAAATTTGATAAAAGTGAGGATGTAGCAATTATATGGATTATCATTATTATTCTCCTCTCAGAGGTGAAATCTACTGATTCCCATTAACTTCAATTAACATGACAACAAAAACCACACATCTTATGACTCCCACCAGCTGGCCTGCTCTTGGCTGGAAAGAAAGAATGCCAACATAAATGGTTGCTTATAGCGGGCAAGGGCAGCTAACCTAAGTGCCAACCCATTTGACAGGGACTGAGGCCTCTACGCAGCCCATCTTGTGCACAGGACAAAATGCATCCACATGGACAGACTTGATGTTGTCACAGAAGTGCACTATGCAATTATTTAACGTTGTACTAAAGTGAAAGTTCTGCCCAGGCTATATCTTCAAAGCCCATTCAAAGCACATTTCCCCCATTGAAGAATTCGGGGAGCTGTCGTTTGTGAAGCATTTGCTGGGAATGTTAGCTCTGTGGTGGGAAAACTACACTTCCCAGGATTCTTTGAGGGAAGTCGTGTGCTTTAAATGTGCATTGAATATGCTTTATATCTATAGTGTGGATCTTCCCTAAGTAGGGTGGTTAATGGAAATTTACCTAGGTTACTTGGGTTTATATAATTGATTGTGTACATCAGTGACTATCAGGCATATGTTGTGTATGAAGGGCATCCAGAATTGAATCTCTGCTTTCTGGCTTCCTAGGGATACCTAACAGAGTAGTTCTGAGTTTCTCAGAGGAAGGGTGAGATACATATTTCACTGGATTCTTCACAGAATTCATTGGATACCTCAGCCTGCCTAAGGAAACCAGTAAATGTTAACATGCTGATGTTAACATGGGATGTGGTGGTGGTAAGGCTGAAACCATACTTTGTGCAATAACAGGGAGGAACTCAGCCTTAGGAACATGTGATCTTTATTAATGCAAAACTCCAGTGTTGGTATCTTTAGTAAATTAAAAACATACTGGGAACGACCCCTTATCTCTTAAATTGTATGAAACCCATTTCCACGAGGCCTGTTTTTCATCAAATTAAAATTAGTTTCTTGGGAATACGAGAAGGTTTTTGTAATTAGATAATAGAAACTTGCCTAGGTTTATCTGCCATGTACTTGGATGTAACCAAAATATGAAGAATGTCATATCAAACCACTGTATCTGCATCTAAATCTGAACTAATTCTAGATCAATAGTTTAGGTCTTATTTTGTAAGCTATCTCCCCTCCCCTCCCCATCACCCTTTAAACCAGTGGGACAATCTCGGTGAAATGTGTAACTTTTATGGGAAAACAATCATTACTGACTTAGAAGTTCTTCTCCAACTTTTTTCGCTGTGATAGATAAAGCTTCCCAGGAGTTGGTGAAGTTTTCAAAGAAAATGACTGATAGCTGATGTATATTTCCCCCTTCCTCGTACTTGATATAGAAATATGATAGGTCATACAGATGGAGTACCAAGGCTACAGCCATTTTTCTCTCAATTAAATCAAAGAGGAAATAAGCAATCCTGCAATGTTTATTTGAAAGGACCACGACTTCTCCCCCTCATGAATGGGCAGCCCCCAAATGACTTATATGATTACTGCGATTTTTCAAGCCTGTCATAGGAATAGAAGCTTCTAGTTCCAATACAAGAGATTCCTTTCTCTTGTGTGATCCAGTGTTTAGCAGAGATTGCTAGCAGTGCTGTAGGTAAGAGCCTGTCAGAGTTCCCATTATAAGGCTCTCTTTTGAAGGATTTATTATAACCAGAGCTGCAGCAAACTATTTCCCCCACATACTGCAAAGTGAGGTGAGCTTGAGGCCAAATGAGTTACTACACAGTGCAACAGAGAGATAGAGCAGGGTGCATTGACAAAGCATTAAAACAGTTTTTAGTTCCTTCCAGCCTCTCAATTAGTTCACAGAAGACTACAATATAAATTCTATTGTTGGCTCAGACACATCAGCAATTCACTCAATTATTTACAGATAAACGGCCTCAAATTTCATGTCAATTGTGCAGTTGTTAAGTATACCCATTTTGAAATGCCGCCTCCTCTCTCCTCTTTCCTTCGGAATGTCAGTGTTGGTATAGCAAAATGTGGGACCTTGGTGTCAATGGGGAAAAGTGACAAATCAAATATACCTGACTAATGGTCAATTGTAGCCAGAGGCATTTGAAAGCAAATGGTTCTAATTTATTACATTAATCAGCCAACCAGGATCTATTGGACTCAGCTTATCTCCATGTGACCCGTCAACCTCAGATGCCAATATTGTATGCCAATATTTTTTAACGCATATTCCAGTTTTGCTTTGTCATTAAAAGGCTCAATCTCCACTCATTTTTGTTTTATGTTTCAACACACAGTTCTATTTTGACATGTTGTACGCATTTCAGAAGCCTAGAATGCTCAATAAATATAAAGTATCTAAAGAAGTTCAACATTTTACCATTCTCTCCCCAGCTGAATGATCACTCTGGACAGTAGTTTGAACAAAGGGTCACAATTTTATTAGGGATCTGCAGCAAAGCAAACACACCTCCAGTGGGTATATGTGGGCATCAACTAGTCTCAAGAGACCTCAGAGATAGTGTGTAACAAATACAACTGTGATGGTCAAGGTTTTGTATTAAGACATCATAGGAATATTGATACCAGGGCATTTTTTCAGCCAGAACTCACTGGAACTCAGCTCTGGTACCTCGCAGCCAGACACCATTGTCATTATAAGAGAACAAGGGAGGTGTTCATGGTGAGTTCTCACACCTCTTTTTCTTAAAACAAATAGCACTGATTTAAAGGGTTATGTAGGGTTATGCACTGTATAGAAAAAGGCTATGATGCAGAAAGCAGAATAGAACTCTGGGAATTATTGTATGCAAAGACATTACTAGAGGCAGGCCTCTTTTTCCTTATGATGGGGATGGAAAACCTGTTCTCGCTTCCCAAATGCTGTTGGACTACAACTCCCATCTTCCCTGACTACACAATGAACTTCCTACATGAAAATGATTTATGGGAAGTAGTCTACATGGCACGTATGCCAAAAGGAATAATGTGCATTTGCTGCTTTGGATACTAGTATCTCAGCTTAATAGAATATATGAATGGGCATTTTGCCTGTGCACACAATCCTTTGCTCCTCCCTTCACACAAACCATGGTTAAATCAGGAAGTCTCTAGTTAACCACAGTTGCTTGTTGTTTGAACAGGGAAACTATGGATACCAGATTCAGAACATGCCATGATTTAAAATTGTGGTTTGTTGGCCGGTGTTTCTTTTGCTCCAGCAGCCCTTTGGAGAAGATGTTTAAAAACATTTTTAGCTGCAAGCACTCCATCAATTTAGATGATATTAACCCTAGAGTTTGTAAAATTACACAAACACAGACACACACACACAGAGCATGAAATTGTTTAGCAACTACTGGGAGCAGAATGACAGTAGAGTCCTAAACATCTTTTAGGAGAGACTTGTAAATCTTCACCCACTTCCGCTCTTCTGTAATGTCTTGTAAAATGTATCATGAACAGCAGGATGAAGCAATCCACACATGCTCATATAAAAAAGAAGACTCCCAGAGGAACTTGTGTTAACCGCTGTTTAGAAATAGCAATAGAACAGCAAAGGAGTCCTATTAGTCGAATAATTGCCTTCACCGGAATTTGATTTCTTCTGCCTATGATACATCTAGATAGCTAGCTGGACTTTCCAGTATTTCAAAAACAAGAAGGCTCTTGCTTGTGTACTCTGGACTTCACGTCTTCCTGATGACGCCCACTTTGCAGAGGTGTGATTGAGTGAAGGTGCAATAAACTGAATTCGTGGTTGCTTTTCATTAGTATGCTCCTAAAATAGACATATGCCCTCCTCTTTTGTACATGTGCCTCTCTTTACATGATGGGGAGCACTGGGAAGAAGAAAAATGCAAACCAAATGTAGGTGTAAAGCTGCCCTAATATCTTCCATATGAGACATGCATTTTACAAGGTCAGACCATTTGCAGACAGGTGCTTTAAAGGAGATAAAACATTTGATATGTTTTGTACAACCATTCAATTAAAATTAGTTTTGCCAGATTATTCTCTTTGTGTAAATATAAGCCTCCATTTTCTCTGGTTTTTATTATGCTACACATTTGGTTGTCTTTCCCACTTCTCCTTTTAACAGTGGAATCGATTCAGTTGGATGTGATAAGTCTTTAACAAAAGAACACATGTTAGAGATCAAATGGGAATTCCCCATTCTCAACCTCTCTACTGAGACTGCCAACACAGGGTCCAATTAGTGTCAGTTGCCGTAATGGTTTCTGTGATGTGGACAACTGGGTTAGTGAGAAATGGTCTGAAACCACCTTGTGCACTCCACACAAGATACAGGGGAGTAACATTGGGTGATAAATAAGTTTTGACCACTTTTGCCTTGAATTTACATTTCTGGCCTGCAGACAAAAGTTCATTTACTTACTCAATGTATTAGCAGCACATCTACTTCTGAAACCTATGTACTTGCTCCGTACTACAACAACAACAAAATAATGAAAGTATGGATCCATATTATTCTTTTATCCTTGACCATTTTTTTCTTTGTTAAACTTGATGCTTGATGCTGAACACTTTCAAAAAGAGGGCAGATCTTACAATGTTGTCTTGAAGTAGCCTGCATTATACAATTGGCTTGATCCAATGTTCTACCTATAATAAGGACTGTGGCTCATTGGCAGAGCCCATGTTTTGCATGCATAAAGTCCCAGGTTCAGTCCTCGGTATCTCTAGATAGGGCTGGGAGATACCTGATTGCACAAATGGTTTCCTGTCCTGTTGTGTATATGCAACAGGGAAGTTCGCTTCTCTAGGCAAATCACCCCTTGTTCACTGGAGTGAATTTTGCACCAAAGGATGTCTCAGCTTTCCCAATAGTGGTAACCTAATCCCGTGTTTATCAACCTTGGGTTACAAGATGTTACTGTACTGTAACTCACATCATCCCCAGCCAGCTTAGCCAATGATTGGAGATGATGACGGGTTGTAGACCAACAGCATCTGGGATGGAAAATGGAATAATACATACCATGAGCATGTGCTTCATTCTCAATCTGAATCTATCAAGTCTAAGCTCAAGCCACATAAAATCTCACTGAGAGAGACACGTTACTGAGTGAAGAGCTGAGCAACATTTGTGGAGGTTGTATGGTATGGACCATATGTAGACATATGTGTGTACTGGTTAAGAATTGAACTGGGGCAGGTATGGGGAGACTTTGGCCCTCAGGATGTTCTGGAGCTCCAACTCCTTGACCACCGATCATGCTTGTTGGAGCTCATGGGAGTTGTAGTTGAGCAACATCTGAAGGTCCAAACATTCCCCACATCTGGACTAGGGGGCGGGCTATAGCTCAGTAGTAGAAACCCTGGATAACTGTTGCCAATGTGTGTGGACAATACTGAAGTAGGTGGACTAGTGGTATATGTTTGGTATATGTTTCTATGACTGTGACCCATGTTCACCTCTCCACAAAGTGTCAGTACCAACTCACTGACCTTCATTCTGTCACCATGAGTGCCTGATAGGAAAGATGGGAGTCAAATGCCATAAATAAAAATTATGCTTTAAACAATCTTCATTGCTTTATTTCTTTTCCTTCAAGGTTAGCATCTTTAAAGGCTAGCCATATGAGGAACATCTGGCTTCAGTTAATTTTTGTACCATAAACACTCTGATATTGTGACTGAAACATAGTAACAAATTAAGAGTATGTGATTAATTTGTGGGGGTTTTTAAGTGTTAAAATTAATTTTCTTAAGAATATTCATAATAACAAGGGACAATAAATTAAAAACCAGCCGGGGGGTGGTGGTGGTAGAAGAAGAAAGGCAATAATAAGGGTATAATGAGAACAACAGGAGAAATAAAGGTCCAGGAGGTAGAAAAATGGGGTTATTCTGGAGCAGCCGTGTGGAATTACATGAGAATAGAACATCCAGCCAGAATGACTCATGAGGTTTAGCATTATGCTGACAGGTTGAGTGTTGGTTAGCATAAGGTATGAATGGATACCAATTCTCAGTGAAATTGTCAGTATGCAGTTGCCCAGTGGGGACATGAATTTCTTTCATGAGCTTGTCCATCAAAGCTAATTTACAGAGGTATTTATGCCATTGGTTAATGTGTGGCATATGTTGTCTTTTCCTGTGTGAAGAAATTTCCAACCTTGCAGCTAGCATGGTGAAGCTTACAAGGTTATTGTAAAGCAGAGGTGGCTAAGGTGTGGTCCTGCAGATTTTGCAGAACCAGAGGTCCCATCATTCCTGATCATTGGCCATGCTGGCTCAGGCTAAGAGAAACTGTAGTTCAGCAAGGTTTGGAGGGCCACAGGTCTCCCCACCCTTGCTGTAAGGCAGGCACCCCCAAACTCGGCCCTCTAGATGTTTTACGACTACAACTCCCATCATCCCTAGCTAACAGGACCAGTGGTCAGGGATGATGGGAATTGTAGTCCCAAAACAGCTGGAGGGCCGAGTTTGGGGATGCCTGCTGTAAGGAATGTGATCTAGATTGTTTTAGAAATATTAAGTAAAGACATTTTTAGGTTAGGTAATATAGGTCTATTTTTGCCCCAAGAAGCATTCAAAAGCATTTGAAGATTTTTATTTAATTTGTTGGACTATGATGTAAGATTATTAAATTGGAAAAGAGTGCTTATTGGGGAAATGAAGGTTATAGAAGACCCAAAAGGGGAAAAAATGCAGTACGCAATCCTTGATAGAGATTATTCCTGGTTTCAGATTTTGATGGAGAGTATTGTTTATATTTAATTTAATTTAATTTCTGGTGTCTGGCTGAGAATTAATTGACCAATTGGTGCCATAATGGAAAGCCAACTCTCTAAAATGAATAATGTGGCCATTAGGTGACTCATGGCAAAGGGGATTCCAACTGCTTTCCTATTTTAACCCAGATATGTGAAATCAGAGCTGGCATGTAAGAGCCTCTAAAGAAGACACTTCAGAGATACCATTATTGTATTTAAATTTTGAATGGGACCGCCTAGGCGCTCGTCCCATTTACTTCCAGTTAAAAAATATTTTTCATATTCCTTGCAGAGCAACAGAAGCAAAGGCTTGGAAAATATTCAAGGCCAGCCACACTGCAGGATACCATCAACACGTTTCTGCCTCAGCATACCAAAAATCACACATGGACACACAAATACATAGAGACAACTCCCGTTTTAGAAGGAACATGCTGGATGAGCAAGTCTCACATGCGCATGGTTTTTTATGGGGTTGAAATGGTTCCCAACAGCACTAGCTCCCTGAAACATTAATGAAATTCCCTCCCAGCAGATGTAATATTTCCCATGTTTTCTTTACATTTCACAGCCCATCTCAGTTTTCATGGTGTGAACTTTACCAATCCTGATTTTTAGTGGGTTTCTGGAGGTAAGCCAGAAGCAATGACTTCCAGGCATCTTCTGCTTCCAAAATTAGATTTCCCGTGACATCCTCTCAGCCTGTGCCACTCCTGATGAATGCACATACAAGAGATGGCTTGGCAGAACATACAACTCTGCTCACTGAAAGCAAGGGTCTTGCAAATTTTGCATGATCTTTAGAATATTTAAACTGATATAGAGAGAAGGGATGCTAACAATTAGAGGGAGACATTTTAATTCTGCTGCAGGAGGAGTCAGCCAAGCCATAAATGTTGCAGGATGAGATCTGAGTAATCTTGGCATCCCACCTGCAAAATAGCTGTAATACTCTGGGCTAAAGCTATTTGTGTTGGGCATATTGTACCGCTGCAAATTCCAGAATGTACAAGCTTCAACAAATCTGCCAGAATGCCTGCAAGTGCTACATGAATTTGTAAAAAGCCTAAAAAAGAAGTGTTTCTCCAGGAATGTTTCAGAACGGGTAGAAGAGCAAAATAGATGTGAAAGGGAGACTTCTAAGCATAAAGGAAATGTACACCATTTTATCCGATACGGGAGTATATTCCGGGAACGAATTTAACAGTGCTCAATTTACTTATTATTTTAGAACATCTTTTACATTCCTCAAATGGGTCAATATGCATGATGTAAGACAAGAGGCTGCTAACCTTTTCAAAACATTGGGCACAAGTTTTATGTAGACATGGAACAGATATTTGTTGTTCTCCCGGTACCTCCCCATGCTTGCTCCATCTGTTCATTGTCTTTGTATTATTTGAGCTGAGCTGGCCTTTCTCATGCTTTCTTCGTCTTCTTTTAATTATGCTTGTAAGCCATCTAAAACATGCCTGGAAAGGGGAAGTATGAAGTTGCTGTAGTGGCTATTCGTGATACGTAACGCTGTGTTAAAATGCCAGTTCTTGGTAGCCTGCTAAAATACATACTCTTAACCTTGTTTGTGAATGGTTGTAGAAGGTATACGATGAAATACATGGAGAACGAGAGTTGGAAGCATACAGAGTGATTATTTTCCTAGGTAAGCTAATGGACTGATCCTATGAGCCACAGTGCTGGCAAATGAGTAGTAAGGTTGAGTACTTAGGTTGTGGTGCACTTAAAGCTGTGGCAGTGCACAACCTAGTCCAAACTGATTGTGTTGGAAATGCCATATGACTTGGCGCTGCTGCACCATCACAATCCATTGCTCTGCATATTGCAAGTTATTTTATGGCATAGTTTTCTATAAGGAATGTGTCACAAGAATGGTTAAATGTGTGTTTACTGGAGTTAATATGCTTTAAAATGTCCTGGAAACATCTACAATGTTTTGTAAACCAGTTTGAGGGTTTGGAGGTGTTGTTTTACAATCAGGTGGTTTATATATTTTGTCAAATAAATAAATAAATAAATAAATAAATAAATCTAAATGGGAACATCTGTCTTGTAGACTGATTTGATAGACAATGCCTATGAATGAACCTCTTTTGAGAAGGCAGGCAGGGACTTAAGGAAGAAACGTACATGGACACCAATCCTAACCGTTTTTATCCGATACTAATTCCACTGATTTTATGACAAGCGCACTGAGAATTGCAGCCTAAGGCAGGAAAGGTAGCTGTTAAGTCAGACTGACACAGAAAAGAACAACAGAGCAAACCCCAGTGCTCACATTTTTCACACGCCATCATGGACAAAAGAAAGAAAGAAATGTAGATATAGAGCAGAACAACGTTGCTATTGTTTAACTTGCTCACTAAAACAAACCCAGGCCAGCCATTGTGCCATTTCTGTCTCAACAAGAATGTATACTTAAGGAGATAGGTTGCATTATGGTCCAAATTCTACCCCTACAAAGCATCCAGGATACAGAAGAAGTGCAGATTACAACCTGTTACAACCAAGCGGTGCTCCAGATTCTCAGCTACATCTAATAAAGCTTCCTAGCCTCACTTGCCAACCTGCAGAAGCAAATGATGCAGTTCAGCTATGGCTAGTCTACTGTGGTGCTCTGTAGGGAGCTGGGCATCAACTCTAGGCTCTCTCAAGTGCATGTTCTTGTGTCAGATCAGAGCTCCTGTGGTGTTGTGGTTAGTGTTAGGCTAGGACCTGAGAGATCAGGGCTCCACCCCCAGTTAGCCATGAAGGGCACTCGGTGACCTTGGGCCCAACACTATCACAGCCTAACCTGCCTCACAAGGGTGTTGTGAGGATAAAACAGGGAGGGAAAGATGCCTCATTGAGTTCCTTCAAAGAAAGGCGGGATACAAATGGAGTATGTAAATAAACAGCCTGCTTCTGAAGCATTAAGCTGTAGCAACATTTCACTTTTCTTCCTGAGGTTCTCAGCCATGGTCAGTGATATCCCAACATTCCTCACCACCACAGATTTTGGGAGCATGCAGGTCCGGGGGTGTTGCAGAGCAGGGAGAGGGGAGAAAGGGAAGTCTTGCTCTCATGAGTAGAACTCTGTTGCACAAGTGGGTTGGTATTCTGTTGGGTTGGTACTCATAATTTTCCAAAGGAAAGGTGGCTTAAATTGTTGAAAGCAAATACATTACATAATAGCAAGTCTCATAGCATAAAGGCTGCACAGCTAATTCTTTTCAGGAACGGAAGTGAAAATGTTTTGCCTTATATACATACTGGTCACTTGCTTCTACTGCCTATCCTATCCTTTTTCTGTTTGCGAGCACTTATTATTTAACTTTGTACCTTATGGCACCAAGCCAAGCATCAATCTGCTTGCTGTATAATTTTGTGCCCTTTCTCAGCAAAGCAAATGGCAAATGTGATTGTTTCCTATTTGTGGTGCATCCGCTTAGCTCTCAGTAAATATTTATTAGTGTGAAATTGTTTTTTAAAAATGGCACCCTTTCCCCGTTGCAAAAATGCTTATCTTCTGATGAAGTTGGAAGCAAAAGATTTGCATGAATACTATAAATGCAACCCAGAGGGGGGGAATTGCCCTGCAACTATTGAACATTCACGTGTTCTCTAGTTGATGCTTACAAGTTTTGCTTGAAATTAGTGGGAAAGGTAACAGGTCAAACAGGGTTAACCTAGAGATTGAGTGGATGAGGTGGGTCTGGGAACTCAGGTCTCCAGTGAAAAGCTGAAAAGTGGCATGAGGGTGCACTTTTGAAGAGAGACATGGCAGGCAGTGGTGGGTGAAGAATTGTTGTTGTTGTTTAGTCATTTAGTTGTGTCTGACTCTTCGTGACCCCATGGATCAGAGCACGCCAGGCACTTCTGTCTTCCACTGCCTCCCGCAGTTTGGTCAAACTCATGCTGGTAGCTTCGAGAACACTGTCCAACCATCTCGTCCTCTGTCATCCCCTTCTCCTTGTGCCCTCCATCTTTCCCAACATCAGGGTCTTTTCCAGGGAGTCTTCTCTTCTCATGAGGTGGCCAAAGTATTGGAGCCTCAGCTTCAGGATCTGTCCTTCCAGTGAGCACTCAGGGCTGATTTCCTTAAGAATGGATAGGTTTTATCTTCTTGCAGTCCATGGGACTCTCAAGAGTCTCCTCCAGCACCATAATTCAAAAGCATAATTCAAAATGGCAGGCAGTGGGGGTGAAGAATAAAGGCTACTGATCTAACTCCTACCCACTTTTTTCCACTGTACTCTCTTCTCCAGCTACTTACGCATGATTCAAGGGAAGTATTATGCAGTTGTTCACTGCAGAAGCTCATGTGTGGCTGCCTAATTCGTATGGCCATTTCCTCCCCCCCCCCAAAACCCCCATTATGTATTATATGCTATTGTCAATGGAAGGAAAAGTTGCATGAAATTAATATAGAAGGGAGAACATAATTTTCTAACCCGTCTGCATGTGATTTTATAGGCTGGCTTTAACACTGCGGGGGGGGGGGGGGTCACATGCAAGGCAGGAGTTCGTGTTTACTGTTGCTATAAAGGGCCATTGTCACTGAGAAGAGCAGCAGGGATTTTGCTTTGCTAATCTCATTTGGCTTGGAGAGTTGTGCTCCTCTGCTTTCCCAGTGCCTGGAAGAGTCATTGGAAAGAGAGGTTGATAAGCGGATTTTGACTGAAGCTGATTAGAGTGGCGATGGATAAAAAAAAAAAAGATGGATTGAAGCTCCATCTATAAAATGAAAGGGTTTTGAGCAAAGAGGGGAAGTATCTCTTTAGACAAAGACCCATATTTCTCCCATTTCATGAGTGCTTTTTGTGAGATCTCCTGATTATTCCTGCTTTGAGGAAATTCAAGCACAACCAAGAGCACAGATATTTCTCTTTCTTTATACACCAAATCAAAATCTTCAGCTTACATCTTTGATGTTTACCTTGTTCTGTACATTCTTACCTAACTGATTGGTTTTTGTATTTGTTCTCACAACTACAAGAGTCAAAAATACCATTCAGAAGGGTCCATCATTGGCCATGCTGGATTATCAAACTTCTGGATAATTGAAAGATGCGTAATTTATAGTGTAATCATTACAGGAAATTAGCCTAACACCTAACAATACAAACTGTGCTTGCACACTTCAATTGTTTGTTTGTTTTTAAATATATTTTTTAATTGATTTTTCAATATCGTTCCAATAACAGCCTCATTATAACAATACCAATTTTATCCAATTACTACAATTATAAATGCCAATTATTCAAATGTCAAATTATACAATTTAATTAAACTGGCCTCCTCGCGTGCTAGAGTTGAGGAGTTCATTCTTCTACATTTTAATAATTTCTATTCTATTCCATTCAGATATAATAATCCCTTATATAACAGCTACAGTGGGACGCGGGTGGCGCTGTGGGTAAAAGCCTCAGCGCCTAGGGCTTGCCGATCGAAAGGTCGGCGGTTCGAATCCCCATGGCAGGGTGCGTTCCCGTTGCTCGGTCCCAGCGCCTGCCAACCTAGCAGTTCGAAAGCACCCCCAGGTGCAAGTAGATAAATAGGGACCGCTTACTGGCGGGAAGGTAAACGGCGTTTCCGTGTGCTGCGCTGGCTCGCCAGATGCAGCTTGTCACGCTGGCCACGTGACCCGGAAGTGTCTCCGGACAGCGCTGGCCCCCGGCCTCTTGAGTGAGATGGGCGCACAACCCCAGAGTCTGTCAAGACTGGCCCGTACGGGCAGGGGTACCTTTACCTTTTTATATAACAGCTACAGTCTTGTAATTTCAATTTGTGTTCTTATAATAGGTAATTTATAAAGTTTCAAGTGAGGAACGTTAGCTGTAATCCTTATTCTTTCCCGCATTTAACAATTTTCCTCATAATGTTTTCCTATCCCTGTGTGCTGTTGTATCCTTTATTCTTGCAACTGTTGATGGTTCCCGTCATGTCCCAGGAGAAGCTGTTATCTCATAGTTTCCAAAAGTTATCATCATCATCATCAACATTAACTCTCCCTTCACTCTAAGTCCCCAGGGCGGGACACAAAAAATTAAAATACCAGTTTAAAACAAATTACGACTACAAGAATAGGATGAGCCCTAAAAAGACACATCTCACAAGTCAAAGGTCAGGGTAAAATGGCAAATATTCAGCATACAAAAGAAACTGTGCAGTGAAGATGCACCAGCTGCACCTCTGTGGGGAGCTTTTGACAGCTATTTTAAAGTACTTGGAAAGACAAAAAAGAGGGAGAAAAATCCATAGAAATAATTAATAAGTGCTTCATAATAATAATATTTTGGAAATCCACATCTTATGCCAAATAGTGTGTCTATGGTGACTGCCGATCATGTAGTACTATGTTCATTTTGGGATCTGACAATACGGGTATATTAAAGCATTTAATTCCTGGCATTCTTGCATTGGAATGATTTTGCAGTCACTTTATTCCATGCAGCAGACATTAACAATGATTTAACAGAGTGAGTGAGAGAGAGAGAGAAAGAGAGAGAGAGAAGTTTAACTGAATGTATAATTTTTTTAAAAAAATAAAGGTTGGTATCTTATTACTATGCAAAAGACAAAAAGGAGAAGAAGAGATGTTCAATGGTCAGCTCCATATCAGATTCTGCGTCTTAGTAATCAAATATGCATCCTATTTTGCCAAGTATCCTGGGCTGTCACATCTGCCGTCACCACCTGTGATAATTTTTTTCCTCTTTAGCACTAAATAATCAATTACAAGAGTCTCTTCTACCCACCTACCCACCATCATTTATTACAGCTGGCTCAAGATACTGTTTCAGAGAATGCCAAGTAGAGGACTTCTTGGGCATAATAAACATCTGTGTGCTGAACTCTATTCACCAAAGTGTGGAAGGATAGCAAACGTTTTGTTTGCTTTTTAATGCCATTCATTGGAATAACTCAGCATGGTGCACATGAGGAACGAGCAAATGCCTTTGCAATTTGATTTCCAATCAGAATGCTGGGGGTTTGTTGGTTGATTGGTTTGCTTTGGACCATTGAATGCTGTTAATATTAAAACAGCCAAGTTTTCAGGATTTTTATTACTTACTAGTAGTGTTGGTTGAGCTAACAAGAGTCCATGTTGGCAGTGATCCCTGGTAGTTGTGTTTTTAAGGACTGCCAATTGCTCTCTCTCTCTCTCTCTCTCTCTCTCTCTCTCTCTCTCTCTCACACACACACACACACACACACAGTCTCCCCCCCATCTAGATATGCTTGCCAAGTGAGCAAATATGATCACCAATCAGTGAGAGAAAATGAGCATGGAATGTGTTCAGAATCAAACTTCATTTTAAAGGCAAATGGATGAAATGAATAAGAAGCTTATGAATGTGCCAAATATAATCATTATTTGTTCTGCCAGTTGTAGTCGCTGTTCTTGCGACAACTCTATCTTTGTAGTTCCAGCTAGAATATTCAACTTTGCTGCTAAGGGTAAAGGCTCAGGCAATAAATGGACCAGAGCTCATTGATGCTGTTCTCCTCAATAACTTGAACCCTCAGCGATGATATGCACATTACATTTTTTAAGTGCATGTCAAGGTCACCCTCTAATCAAATTGAGACAGATTGATTTCAGTTGGAGGCATTTATACTTGACTTCCTACCATCGTGGGGGCATCAGTGCCTTAACTTTGGCTGGATATAGCCCCCATTTTTAAAGTCACCCCTTAATGGCTTGGGACCTGAACGTTTGAAGGATTGCCTTTCCTGGGGTGCTCCAACCTGGTTAGTAAGATCTGTGGAGGGAGCCCTTCTTGTGGTGCCACCATTGGCTGGGGCTCAATAGACCTAGAATAGCTGTAAAAGCCTGTTTGTGGAACTCACTGCCCATGGAGGTGTGTCAGGCATCACGTGTAGTTCACTTTCATCTTCCACTTAAGACACACCTATTCATTCAGGATTTGGGGACCTCCTGATGTTTGGTTGAACAATGTTGTGTTACATTGTGCTGAAGTAGGATGTTTGTGGAATGTATTCTTTCACGGCACGATAATAGTGTGGGTGCCTTTGCGAGTAGTGGAGGACTCTAAACTGTGATGTGACTGAGAGGGCAGGGTTTGTCAGCTTCCCCCAAATTCTCATGTGTTTACTTACATGTGAGGAGTCTGAATGTCCAAATAGGTTTAATGTGACCCTGAGAAGTTTGCATCTGGCAAAATTCCCAGAACCTCCACATATCTTTACCTATGCCATTACAAAAAAGCCAACAGAAATGTGCTGCGACTTACACAACAAGTTCCCGTTGTATCTTCCACACTGCACATGCAGCCTTCATGTACTTCTGCTGAAGAACAAAAAGGTATTGTGAGCAGCAACTCTCGGTGTCCTCTGTAAGTATTATGCTTTTAGAGATATAGAAGACAAATTCCCTGTGAGGACATGGGAGACAGAACATACTACTGTGGAGAAAAACATAAGACTCACACTTACTTAACACAAAACAGAACTTTCCAATTTATTTAAAGGAATCCTCACTGGGGCTGATCCAACTGTACCAACCTTCTCTGTCTCTCACACACACACCCATGTTGAGTTTCTGTTTTTAGCTATCTTTTCCACAATGCTGTGTGGTGGTGTCGAGGTTCCTATGTGGGAAATAAGCAAATGCATCCCTGTTGCCAAGGAATCCATGCTAATGCTTCATAGTCATCTCACTCTGGTGAGTTTCAATGCTTGCCAGTTTACTGCACCAAGACAGGGGACATAAACTTGGTTGGTTCGGTAACAGGGACATATTCCCTACTCCCACAGCTATGGGTGAATCAGGAAAGCTGTTGTCCTCAGAACGAGTGTTCTCTGTAACACTTTTTTATTTCATGCATATACTTCAAGGTTTTGCAACAAGCCTGTGAGGTACAACGTGCAAAGAGATAATGTCTTGCCCAAAGTCAGCCATTGAGCTTTATGACTGAAGCCAAGCTGCCATGATTTCAGCCCTAACACCAGATACCTTACACCACAACAGACCCCACCACTGCAGCTACTGAAAGCAGTGACTTTATTGCTCCTGGACACTTATAGACATTGCTTGTGCTTATTTAACATCTCCTGAATTACTTTCCCCATAATCCACTTAGCTTAAAATGTGTTTAAACTGCTAATGCGCTGGGTCATTGGCTTTAACAATGTTCTCACAGTTACATTTAATTATTGTACAAGCTGTTATTTAAGATCACATTTCAGATGGAGAAATGTAATAATGCATTCTTAGATTGCAATAAATGAAGCAACCGCCTAATGTTCCGCAGACAAACAGAGAACGAGCCTTTCTATGAGAAAAAGAGTGAAAGCAAGACGGGGAGGGGTACACATGATTGGTGCAATCAGCTTTGCAAGGGAATATAAATGACAGGATATAGAATAGACTTTGCTTTAATGGACTTTATCTGAGATGCAATTAGGTAGCTAAGAAAAAGAAAAGAAGGGGAACCAGCAGCAAAAGTGAGGAAGGGGTTGTTCAACAAGAAGCCCATTATTGATCATGGATTTCTTCACTGTATCAGTGCATCAAATCTGTGCAATGTATACTCTAATCAGTGGGAGATTAATAGTTAGCTATATTTTGAAACCTTGTGACTACCTTTTACTTCATGACGAGGTCCGCTTCTTGAGAACACTGTGATTGCAGCAGGCGCAGCTTCCACACCAATTTGCTGCTCATTTTGTTTGCTCCTGGGCAGAGATGGGGGAGAAAGGTGATCCTGTTTACATGGCGGTAGCATACATCCCAGGGATCGAGGGCAGAGGTATCCCACCTTGTTATTTTTTGTTAATGAAAGTGCAGCGCATAAATTTGTAAGGAAAATAGAAATAGCAACAGAGGCAAATCGATCAAACACACACTTGCCAAAACTATATGAAAGCCAAAACACAGCCATCCTCCTGAATTGATACTTGTATGAATTTTGCAGTGCTCTTATCCAACCAAACAGTATGTACAAAAATGCATATATAAGAGGAAACCATGTATAAAAATGAACACATCACTGAAAATATCATACAAATAGGTATGCTGGGGGAAATTGCTTGCAAAAACTTATACGTTAGACAAAACTGCATACAAAATATGTTTTCAAAGAGAGATTTTCACTGAAATGCTGGTGAATTTTCATGAGAATTGCCATATTTTGCTTCAGAAATATGGACAGCTAAATTTAAATTTTGAAAAAGAGAAACCCAGGTCTCATCCTCACTCTCTCTTAAAACATATATAATGCAACAATTACACAATTATAGAAAATAAAAATATATATTTAAAGCACTATAACACCATTTAAAACAGTCATGGCTTTCCCCAAGACATCTGTAGATTGGGGATGCTGAAAGTTGCTAGGGGAGTCCTATTTCTCACACAGATGTGCAGTTTTCAGAGTGCTTTAGCAGTCAATCCCTCTTCCCTGGGAATTC
This sequence comes from Podarcis raffonei, assembly GCF_027172205.1. Taxonomy (NCBI): domain Eukaryota; kingdom Metazoa; phylum Chordata; class Lepidosauria; order Squamata; family Lacertidae; genus Podarcis; species Podarcis raffonei. Next base: position 44,023,723 of record NC_070606.1, on the reverse strand, counting down.
TGGGAATTGTAGCTCGAGGGGAGGGTTTTCCAGCAATTGGTATTCAGAATCATTATTGCCTCTGACCACGGAGGCAGAGCAGAGCCATCATGGCTTGTCGCCATTGATAGCCTGGAACGTGAATGTGGAGATAATGAGGCTTTCGCATTTGTTTGGGATAGATTGGCACAGGAAATGGAGAAAACAGTCAAACAATGCTGGATTCCTGTTCTGTGACAGGGCCCACACTTCATGCTAGCAGTTTAAATAGCAACACTTCTTTGCAAAGTTGCATTTCTAGCTATAGGTTGGATTTCAGCTCTGACTGAAGACATTTATGAAACCTATGCAATCAGAATTAAGTACCATTAAGCTCAGTGGAGCTTATTCCCAGGAAACTATGCCCAAGACCACAGTCATTCTGCTCCTAATAAATTGGGTTTTATGCTGTGTAGTGAGGCTCTGTAATATTTGTTTGTGTGAAACAGATCAACACAATCACCTACATATTCAGACTTGTCTTGGGGGTATTATTGTGGAGGTTCTCACTTCCAAATTTGTCACTACACCCCTACTGTTTGCCTAAGATATTGGGAAGCTGGTGTCACCACTTTTGGAAATGATGCTAGATGTTGTTGTTGTTGTTTTATTAATTAAATTTCTATACCACCCTTCATCTGAGTATAGAAAAATGATCCGTTGCTACGCAGATTTATATTTATAAGGAGGGATTGGTTGCCACTTTGGACAATACTAGGTAGGCCAACGATCTGATAGCATGAGGCAGCTTCATAGATTATAAGTGGCTGCTTTAGCTGAAGCTATGGTTTCTTCAGCCGCCGTTGCAATAAAAACTTTGGGAACAGACTTCTGTGCAACATATATTCATTTCTGTGTTCAAAGGTCAGTCTCTCAGAAATGCAGGGAGCAATTTTGTACGGCCACCAATTATAATATATTAGTTATGTTTTATGCATGTATTTCCGCAAAAAATATTTATATCGCAAAACTTACAGTATGTAGCAGCAGGAACAAAACAACTCTGGAAAAAAACTTGCAAAAATAAAATTCTTTTTAGACAGCATCGAAGAACACCTGCTGCTTTCCTTATTTTTTATTTATTATAATTAATATGCTCAAACCGTGCAGCATACAGATGCATTATAAACAAACAGCAGAAGAAATAATGAATACTTTTCATTAGAAAGTTCATTTGAAGTTGAAAAAAAGTGTATGATTAATTAATCAGAACAGAATATCATGCCGTAAAAGCCCATTGACATATGTTTTAAAAGCATCTGCGTAGAAGATACAACAAGGATCATTTACAACCAAAATTGCTAAAAGCATATGCTAACATATTCTGCTTTTGGCATTCAGATGCTGCACATTATTTTTGACCCTGTAGTCTTATTATGTGGGATGATAGACAGAAGATGGTTAATAGATGAAAGGTAACCTGTGCTGAGTTTCAATAACACCTTAGAGGCAAAATTTCAGTTTCCTTATGAGTTTCCTTGCCTTCAATTCATTTTTTTAAAAAAACAGTTGGATAATTATCCATCCAATTAACATTACCACTGAATGCAAGTCTCTTGTTCACATGAGAAAGTTAAAAGTCCAGTATCCTAAGGCTAACCCTGCAAGGTGTTTAATATATTCACGCCAGTGATTGCTCGGGAATGTCTAGTTTGTTAGAGATTAGTCTTATGTTTGTAAGTGTTGTGTGTTAAGACCCCAAGACCTTCCTCAATAAATAAAGACACAGTTGACGCAGAATTTAGTTTAAGGTTATTGGCATAATTTTGGCCACAACTTTATTGATTACAGATCGTGAGTGGTTTGCTTAGGCATTGGTTCCCGACTAGCTGCACCTGACCTCAGCAGGGCAGCACTGATGCCTGGACTCCGGCAGAGTCAAACATCCTGGGGGAGCATTGGACCAGGTTCAGACTCAAGCTCACCCCAAATGCTCCCAGGGGCTCTGGCGTGGCCCTAACCCCTGGAAGGGAATCGGACAAAAGCAAGGCGAGCCCCTGGATTCCTTTAATGGAATACCCTTTGCGCATGGAAGGGGCAGGTGTGACAGCCTCCCCTCCATTCCACCTTGAACCAATGCCTAACCACCAAACCTTACAAAATTGTGACGATTTTCCATGTGGCAGGCGAAACCCAAATGGCAACAGCCAATCAGCCAAATGGGAAAATTCCTACTGGGCCCCTGCCCCAAAAGCAAATGACCCACGACGGCATAGCAAGATCATAATGAACCCTAAATAAAGGGAAGGGTGGGCGGGTGTTCCAATGCACGAGGCGAAAAGAGGAAGCTCAATGCAACATGCAGCAGTATATAAAGGTCCCTCGGTTAATGCATGAAAACGATCCCATTGGCCAGATTTACCCCAGCAACCAAGGGACCACCAATCGGGTTGTTGTGGCCATCCAATTGCTCCCACCCACAACATTAGTGAGGTCAGTCTTGATGATGTCACCACAACGCGTGCTCTCTGGAAGGAGGACACGATTTACCAACAAACACACAGATTGTCCTGAGGGGTTGGACAAATGATTGGATGTAGCTCACCATTACATTGCCAACAGTTGTGAAGGAGAAGCCTCAGAGAAACCAACAGAGCATGATGGTTGTAGTAACTTCCACAGTTGTTTACCTCCTGCATCCAAAGTATACTTTGGTCACATGCTAATGACCTGTTTATTGAGCATTTGTTCTGATTTGTTTGCAAAAAGTTTGTGGAGAGGTTAGATGACATTGGTTTGATGAGGATGATTTGATAGATAGATAGATAGATAGATAGATAGATAGATAGATAGATAGATGATAGATGATAGATAGCTTTTCATCATAAGATTTCAGGGTGGTTCTCAGAAAAAAATACAGGATAAAACAAGCAAATAATTAAAATGAATAGCAAAACAATCACCCTCCACTTCCCACAAACACATTTAAAAGGCTGTCAAATATTAATCAGCCAAAGGCCTGGTTGAGGACGAATGTTTTCACCTCAAATATATATAATGAAGGTGCCAGGCAATCCTCCCCGGGGAGAGCATTCCACAAACAGGGAGCCACTACAGAGAAGGCCCTTGTTAAGCATAGCCATCATGGCTTAGAGTTATCTACCTGGTGATTCTCTACCAGAAGGGCAGTGGCGTAGCGTGGGGGGTGCAGGGGGGCCCGGCCGCACCGGCCGCAACATCTGGGGGGGGGCGCTCGCACTCGCAGCTCTCTGCCCCTACCTGGCTCACTCACTCTCTCTCACTGCAGTGCTGGCTGTGCGAATCCGATCCGAGCCGCCGGGTCGCCGCCCACTGTGGAGGGGGTGGGTGCCAGGTGTGCGGTGCGGAGAGAGAGCCAGGGACTATCTGGGGGAGGGACAGTGCAGCGGCCGCCCAGCGCAGCGCTGAGCACGGGAGAGAACCACACCAGACCAGACCAGGCAGCAGCAAGAAGAAGCTGGCAGCGGCGGCAGGTTAGGGGTTAGGGGGCACAAATTATTTGCCTTGCCCCGGGTGCTGACAACCCACGCTACGCCACTGCAGAAGGGTGACGTTCCATAGTTGTAGCACCACCAAGAAGGCCTGACTCTTTTGCCTTTCTACATGACACAGATCAAGGCTTCTGGTGCCTCTGTTAAGAAACAGATTCATATGGGAGAAGGTGATCTTTGAGGCTTTAAAGGTCAATATCAGCACTTTGAACCAAATCTGGAAACAATACAAAGCCAAACAGGAACAATACATGAACAGAAGCACAGCTATCCATTTAAATTCATATTGCAGTTCTCCAACCAAACAAAAATCTTTATATTGAGGGGAAATGCGCAAAAAAGCAGTATGTGTGTATGTGTGAAAATAACATACAAAAATGCATTATATTAGGGGGAAAAGCTTGCAAAATATGTACATTAGTTAAAGCTGCATAGAAAAATGTGTTTATTTCTTCAGCTTTCTACAGGTGGAATGACTGCTGTTATCTAGAGAAGCATTTGCACTTGAAATGCCTGCAGTGCCAAATTCTACAATGCCTGGAAACTGATGCCAAATGTTTTATCAAAATGTGTAGATCAACTCTTAAATCTAGGATCTAGATTTGTCATTTGCTTCTGTCCCACCTATCCCGCCACAAGTAAGTGGTGCTGTCAAAGCTGCAGGAGATTACCAAATATCACAGTGTGACAATACACAGTCTGTTAACTGTGCATGGGGTTCTGTGAATTGGGATCCAAGAGGGGACACAATTGCATGGCTTTATAAATTACCACGTAATATAATATCCAACCTAAGAAATTGCCTGCCCACAACTAAAGTAATAATAATGATAAAGTACAAGCAAACTTCCAGTAATTAATCTCTTCTGGTTTTTTTAACAATGAAAGAAAAAAGTTGTATTTAAGCTACTTCCACTGCAAGCTTCAAAAATCATAGGATTTTAACATTATTTTGTTTATTTCAAACCAAAAAGGGGATTATAAACAGTTTAAAAGCTGTAGCATTTTAACTTTATTCATCAGAGACTTTAGTGAATACCCAAATGAATGTGAGAATGGACAAGGTTCTGTTTAATTTCTGAAGGGTTCCTGAACCTTCTACATTTCCCCCCTCATGCCTTGAAGTTTGGTGCATATGAAAGGATCCCTCAAGGGGCACTCCCCCCCCAATAGTATATCACAAGCAGATTGGGTGAAGTAAGAATACTGACTTAAGTTATTTCTGTATATTTGGTGGTAGGAAGCTGGCTTCTACATTATCTCTCTCGCACATATAAAACATTAAAAGGGGGAATTATGCAGAAAAACATAAATTATGTAGATGATGGAAAGTCTATGCTGAATATGATATATGCACATTTTGGTGAAGATCCCTAGGGTCTAATTGCATCCTTTGGGTACCTTTTGAAGCATCTGAATATTCAGAAGAAAGCAAATTTATTGTAATTTTTTTAAAAAATAAAAATGGATAACATGGTACATACTATAATGGAAGCTCACCACTTTATTCAACTGACCAAAGAGTAAAATATAATAAATTGGAATTGACAGTATAGTGCTATACTCTACGAGGACTTATTTTGCACAATCAAAGCACAGGCACACTGCAGTTTGGGCTGTTAATTCAAAGTCACTACTTGATATAAACAGCTTCACATAACCAATAATTTTGGATGCTTATAACAATATATTGTTGTTTACGTTGAACTCTGCAAATTCTAGTTAGGTAAGCCTACTTTACACAGTTACATTTTGTGGAAAGAACTTTAGGTTTAGTTTAAATGTCACCAAACTTGAATATACTCTCAATGCAATCAAATCCAGAACTGAAGGCAGTCTTGAAAAAGGCAACTGCATTAAAAGATACTTGGCATGATATTTAATGATGCCTCTCCACTTGCACAATGGGCTTTCCAGTTTCTTTTCTCCCCTTTCCAGTCTGCACAGGTGCTCCCCAAACCTGTTCCAGAGTGCATGGGGGGGGGGGGCTGAAGGGGGAAGAGTAGCAAGGAGGAGACACATTGCACAAATGGATGCCTGGGCACACTGTGTTGGATCTCACCCATTAGTTCCTTCGTATTCCAGAACTAAGGCTAACTATCAAGTCCCTGATCAAGCAGTGATCCGAAGCCAGATGGTAAAATCTTCTGGATCTACAAAGACACTGCAGGGTTGATGGTGGTCTGCATTTGGCTCACATCCAGTGCTCAAAGTCGGGTGGAATGTGTAGGATAATGTACACTGGTAGACTTATAATTACCCTACTTCTTTTCAGGTGGGCATAATTGTGTCTGGCCTGTCTCATTTCCTTTCTTTCTTGCTTTGGGCACTGTCTTGATCTGCAGTAATGAAGACCTTGGCTCAGTGTCAAAGTGCATAATCACCAAGTTGCAGATATTTTTATTATTGTTCAGTTTACTGAAGTAATGGCACATCTTCTTCCCATAACTGTGAATAAATAGAATGAGTAACTATAGACATATAATGCTCCTACCCAGGCTTTAGCTTTCTCTATATCCAACAGGGCAAACTGATGATTTTTTAATTTTTAATTTTTTTTTACATCAGGAAGTAATAATCTGTAGTTAATACAAATGCCCCTGGACCAATTAGAGCTTCCCTTGGTGATCTTCTCCCTATTGAGATGAATAAGCAGGCTTCAGGGAAACTTATGATCACACATCAACATTTCAATCTAGTCATCTGTCTTTGAAAATTCTTTTCTGGTTTGAACTCTAGAGCCAGAAACAAGAGTGAAGAATTCTTGCATAATCACATTTTAACATTTTTCCAGATCTAGGAGGTTATCATAGTTTTCGTTCAGTAGAAAGTACTTTATCAAAGCCAGAGTAATATGCCCTTACCACTATAGCTGATTGGGTTTATTTTCAGAGTCAAGAGGATATTATCATCTTTCAGATGTTTCTAACTGGGGAATATAGATTATTTGCTGCACTTACGTGTGCATTGATTTGCAAATGAGATAATTACTTATCATTATTGTCTGGATCAGTACATATATTTGGTCATATCAGTACAGAGCTGTTGTTTTGAAAAAATAAAGTAAAATAATCAAAGCCCTATTTAGACAGAAGTATTCACTGTATAAAAAGAAAAGCATTATGGATCTTTTAAAATTTATTATGTAGCTATCTGACTTTGTGAAACCCATGCAAGTGTTTATGATAGGAGACTAACAACATTAGCAGTAAATCCATTAACGAATAGCTGAAACCCACCTAACAAATATAAATGAGTAAATGGAACTGAATACATTTGTACTTTTTCAACCTGTTGTTGCCTTTAGCAAGCCCAGTGCAGCCAGATGTGCAAAATCCCCTAGAATTGTTTGTATATAGACAAAGGAGAAAACCAGCCACTTCCTCACACTGTTCCGTTATGGATCAAATATAATTAAATGGAGGAAGAACCATACAACACTCTTACAATTTCTCAGGATTGAATTGGATCAGTAACTTCTTCAGGAAATGCCAGACTGACAAGTTCTCCACGTATAAATAGCGCATTTTGCATATTGGATTTCCCAGATCTCTTTCATCTAAGTTTGAAGTTCAGTCATACAATCCAACATTTCTATTTGGTTATAGTTTAGATTGAATGTGAAACTGATGACATGGCCATCCACAGATGTTGGTAATCATGCAATCACCAACGTGTCAACATTACACTACTAATATTGGCTTTCCATTGATGTGGACTTGTCATGAAATACTTACTCAAATACCTCTTGGGGGAGACTGAAAAGTCAGCCTAGTTTGAGCCTGTGAGGTGCTTTTCATTTCAGTCAACATGAAACTACACCAAGGGTCATGGAAAAATAATGGTAATCATTTTGGCTCACAAGAAAGACTCCAAAATACATGTTTGTGACCAAAACTATGGTCACAGTGGAAGCCTTTGTGGGAAAAGAAAGCAAGCTGGCACACTATTTTGTGAAAGTTTGGTTGACCCAATAAAGGTATTGCCCTTGGGAACCTTACTTTTAGGGTGGATTTGACACCAAGTTTTCCTGTACAGAAAGGGACGCGGGTGGCACTGTGGGTTAAACCACAGAGCCTAGAACTTGCCGATCAGAAGGTCAGCGGTTCAAATCCCCGCGATGGGGTGAGCTTCCGTTGCTCGGTCCCTGCTCCTGTCCACCTAGCAGTTCGAAAGCACGTCAAAGTACAAGTAGATAAATAGGTACCACTCTGACGGGAAGGTAAACGGCGTTTCCATGCGCTGCTTTGGTTTGCCAGAAGCGGCTTAGTCATGCTGGCCACATGACCCGGAAGCTGTACGCCGGCTCCCTTGGCCAATAAAGCGAGATGAGCACCGCAACCCCAGAGTCGGCCACGACTGGACCTAATGGTCAGGGGTCCCTTTACCTTTTTCCTGTACAGAATTGAGTTCAAAAATATAGCCACCATATTTTCTCTTTTAAAATATGTGCATTTCATGGGGATGGGCTCGGAACAAGAATGGTGGAGGCTGACAAGGTTCAGTAATAGCTCATTGAGCTGAAGACAGCCATATAATTGCTGAAGAATCATGTCCTGGGAAAAGTTAAGAAGAACCTGCTGGATCAGGCCAATGGCCCATTTCATCCCCCATTCTGTTCTCATAGTGGCCAACCAGATGCCTCTGGGAAACACAACAGCATTCTGCCTACATGTGGTTGGTATTCAGAGGCAGAACATACCCCTTGGTCAGGAATATGTTGCATGCGGTGCAGATTGGTGTGGGGGTGGGGATGGAAAAAAGAAATAAGATTATAATCTTCCACGTTTTTGGACTTCAGATACCTAAGGAAAACATTTTTATTTGCTTAGGCTTTCACAGTGTATTCCTCATGTCATACCCCACATGTGTCCCAAGGAAGCACAGTGGCCATTTTGGTTGGCACGATCTCACACAATTTCTCTGCATGATGTCACAGGGGGCTGTGATCTTATCTGGCACCCCAAAATGTGTGTTTTGGGGGCACAGCCCCCCTCAAAGTGCATCTTTTGGACTCTGTGATCTCGCTCAGGTCACGTGATGTGCATGGGAGCATGGATGGGAAGACACACCTCCCATTTTTGGGACTCAACATGTTAGAGGGTATGTCATGTTACATATTTCTATTTCAATGGAGCTGTACACTTTTTAGTGTGTGGATAGATAGATAGATAGAGAAAAAGAGCTATTTAATGGATTTTGTTCACATGTTCAATGTGCTGGGTTCTTTTTGAGAAAGGCTGGTGTATAAATAAATAAATGATATCAGTGGAAGTCTGTCTTTCCTACAATCTGATCAGCATATGAAGACTCAGATTCAGACATACAGAGAAAGAGTAAACATTTGCAAGAGAGAGATCCATGTGAGTGCATGAAATATATTTCTTCCATAGAAGAGAAAAAGAAACACATTGAACCTGGTGTTTGGATTATGCCCACATCAAAGTATCAATTTTTCTATATGTATACATTTAAAATATCCATATTTTCTCTCTCAATATATTTTATTTTTATTATGCATAAATTGCCTTTCCCTGCACATTGCTGACTTTACAGTCAAGTTCACCCAAGCTTATATTTTCAAAGGCTTGAAAATGGATGTGCCTAATTCCTGTATTTGATTCTAATACAATGTGCACTGAACTATTTTGTCATTGATTAGGTGAGGAGTCCATGAAGCTGGTAAAAGTTTCTTTGTTATTTTGAGCCTCAGAGGATACAAGATGCACCATGAGTTGTAGGGCAAATGCCTGTTTGTGAGACAAATGATGATTGCTTATCAATACATGGGGAAAAGAGCTTTGTCAAGTCAGGAACAAATGTTTGTCAAGATGTCCACTTAAGAAGTATAAAGATATACACGTTTGATTTTGTGCCGTGTCAAACTCAAAAGATAAATGCAGGGGAAAGCAAGAAAATCAAGGTGAACTCAAGGCTGGGTGGCTTTTTAAAGTGGGGGGGGAGCCATGGCTTTAAACAGAGATGTAGCAAGGTTCATAAACTCACAGGGAATGATTTTTTCAGAAGGTCATCAAGGTCTATAAGATGTGATATCTAATTATTGCTATTGATAGGCAAATTCCTCCGAGTTGAATTTGAAATGAAATGGAAGCCTTATTTAGGTATCCTTCTGAGCGCAAGAGAATTAAAACTGTATAGAGGGACAGCAGCAGACAAACAAGCCCCTCTCAATGTTGCAGCTCCACTCATACCTTCTCATGTTTAGCATGAAGGTCTGAATAAGGGTCCTGTGCACTTACTGTGAATATGCTGAGAAGGTCTGCCATGATCAGGAACCTTGATATGGTTTCTGGAAAGGATAACAAGCACATCAGCAGACCACATGCAGAAGCCCCATTCAGACCCCAGTACACAATGGTTTGAGAGGAGCTCATGCAAGAGTACATTGCAGGCAGGCAGGAAGCTCTCAGGGCAAAATGGAGGACCCTGGAAGCAACCCTATATAGGCATTCCCCTTTGCAATGGCTCGTGAGGCAGCTTTTCCCCATGAGTGAATTGTAAGGTCAAGATACTGGTCAAAATGTTGCCCAGTATTTTGCTGCAATCTATGGACCCTAGCATGGCCGGGCAAAGGCGTCCTGCACTTATTGGCTGCAGAACGAGGCATATTTTGGGACCATACAATAATTTAGTAACAGAGACATAACTAACATCTAACATTACCAACTAACATAGATGAGAAAGCAACATTGTGTACTGCAGCTTTAGGCAACATGTTTAAGGAGAATAAATCTGGAAGCACTACAAGAGTGGCTCAGTATAATAGTGGAAATTGTTTTGGGGCAATCCAAGGCTTTTGAAACGTTCAGCTTCTCAAATGGGTGGCAAGGTTAGAATTATAAACTCTGGGCGGAGAACAAAGGTAGTTTTGAGCTTGCGTTGTTTTGGATGGAAGGTTTCAAATAATTCTGAACCTTTCTTATTTTGGCCTCTTAATTTCATCCGTCTGTTTCTCTCGAGAGCCAAGCACTTGTAGACAAAGGGAGGCAGGAACCTGGGGGATAAAAGGAGTAATATTATTGAGCTTAAAAGAAACCTCTGTCCATCTGTCCATCCATCTGTGAATAAATTGTAATTATTAATATTATGTATGATGTCATGCATTACTTGGCAAGAATGCTGGACCTCGGGGAATGTTCTGGAGCAAGTCACTGCATTGCAAAATAATGAATGCAAAAAAGTCTAATTTTGTATATAGTTGGGGGGGAATCCACTTAGTGGCTCCCACACTTCTCTTGCCAAACCACTCTCACTGGAAGGAGATCTGCATAATGGGCTTTCACATAATCTTCCAGCGAGGTCAAGCTGATACTTTTTCAAAGGAAAACCGAGCATAAGAGTGCTGAATATTTCTTTAGAAAACATAACACCAGGAGCACACCTGAGGGCTTCAGAACTCTTCAGAATATGATCAGTAAACCTGAACTATTGCCATTTTAGATTATTTTAATTTACATAGAGAGAGGTGAAAAGGGAACACACACACAGAATTTTAGGTTAGGTTTTTTTATTCACTGTTTTTTGTAACAGTGCCATCCTATATCTGTCTTATTAAAAGTAAGTCCCTTTGATTTCTGTTGGACTTACTACCAAGTAAGTGGTTGAAGGATTGCAGCCTGCATGTATTTATAAGCTAACAAATAATCCACTACATTTCTGCAGGAAGATCTAGTTTATTTATTATAAAGTTTTTATACTGCTTAATATAGCAAAAAAAAAGGAGAAATCTTTAAGCTGTTTAAAAAGAAAAGAGGCTGTTCAGTAAAATGTTCTAAAAATGAGGAAAAAACAAAACTTTATATAAACAAAAGGCAAAAAACAAAAAATAAAACAAAAACCTGTACAGTGCACAATAACACAGAATTAATAAGTTAAACGAGTCTAAGAAAGCTTAAGCAAAGGCATACAATGCCATTACGTTCTTTGCTGCTAGGCATCCACCTGGTCCCAACTTGTTTAGGGCTTTAAATGTGAACAACTAAACCTTAAACCATCAGATGAGCGGTGCAGAACTTTCAACACCAGTATAATGTGTGTAATGCTCTCTAGCAGCTGCATTTTACAGTAGCTTCAGATTCTGAACCAGGTGCAGGGGTAGTCCCACACACAGCATATTACAGTAGTCTGATCATGAAGTTATCAATGTATGGAGCACCATGGCAAGGCTAACCCTGTCCAGCAATGGTTGTAGTTGTTGCACCAACCCAAGTTGATGAAGGGTACTCTGATCCAATAATGTCAGCTGGACCTCCTGGGCTTGGGAACTACCCACCCATAAGGTCTCTGTCTTGTCAGGATTCAACTGCAGTTTATTAGTCCTCACCCAGCACATGACCAGATCCAGGAACCAGTTTAGCGTAGCCTGATTCAGATTTTATAGAGAAATAGAGTTGGGTGTTAGCAGCATGCTGGAGATAACCTTGCCCCAGTTCTCCTAATGACCACCCCTAGTGGCTTCAAAACCCTTGCTATGTACACCACATTTATACCTGTTATGTACTGATGTTCTCACCCTGGGCGCGCAGGGGGATACTGTAGATAGTTATGCAAATGAAGGATCGAAAGTGACGTTCAGTGATTGGATAGTTTGTATGCAAATGAAGGATCGAAAAGTGACGTTCTGTGATTGGATAGTTTTAGAAAGTTGCAACAGTTACAATTGTTCTGGAGGCTGACTGAGCTCCTCAGTTCTGTTCCAGCTTACAAATAAAGAGCTGCTTTGGAAGAATTGCTGTGTCATCTGATATGTTCACCCACAACCTAACAATACCAATGCAGAAAACTGGGGGGGGGGTATGATTGCTGGGAAACCTGGAGAAAAACCAGCATTAAGTAGGGTCTTCCACCTATTTTCTGACAAATAACTGGAAGTTGCTTGGAGGAAGGCTTACAGCAGAGCACTGTTTTCTGAGTACATATCTAGCTTCTGTAGGCTGCTTGTAAGGCTGCTACTGTAAGGTTGCAGGGTGGTTGTTGTCTGAAAGAGGCAGCTTGATTTCCTTCCCCATCCCACCATGAAATATTAGCACAGGGAGACCTTTGCTCATGAAGCTAGGGATCAGGTTGATGATCTTACTTAAGCTTCTGTTTTTAATTATGTTTCTATCCATCTTCCGATCTGTCTATTTAGTCGGTATATAAATTGCTCATCCTTCAAACAAAGCCCAAAGTGGCTCACATTGTAAACATAAAATGAGAAAACCAGTCCCCCCCAAAAGCCACCAAAATACTACACAAACAGATTTAACTTCTGCTGGGCCAAGGCTTGGCATTTCTCCCTTTTAAACCCCGGTGAAATGGAAGGGAATTCTGTAGGAGGTTTCAGTTCAGGGTAAAATAACCCATATTGTACCTAAATTCTGAAAGGTTTTATTTTATTATGAAAGGCTCTTGCAGCCATTGTAGCATAGGAAATAAATAAATAAATATTCAAATGATTCCCTATTCACAGCACTGGAGGAAGCAAGCACTACCCAAATATTTGCATTCTCAAATCTCATAATTACTGGAAGCTTATAACAGATTCTTAGGATCAGATGTTGTCTTGGGCTAGGGTAAGGAAACTCACCTGCCATTTCCCCCCATTCTTCCTTTCTTCTTCCTTAAACCGCATCCAAAGTCCTGAGGTTGCATATCTCATTTACTTTGCAAGTATATTTCACATTCCACAACAGTCTTTGAAGCCCGTGTCAGTTTATTTAAATTTAAATAAATTTATATAAATAAAGTTAAATAAAGTTAAATCACATACTAAGTGAAGTTATATGTTTCAACTCTTTTAAGAATGCATCTTCAACGTGATTTGTATAAATCAAAGGTATTGTCCCCCCCTCCCCCCCCAAAAAGCTGAATGGAAAATAGGCAGGGGAAAGCAAAAACCCCAAGTGTTATTTTTGTTTCACATATGGGTAAAAATAAGATTTGGCTTATCAGATCCAGGAAATAGTTTAGTAGAGTACTGGAAGTAGTACAAGTAGGCCTGTCTGTAACAAACATATAAAATAAATAGCATGCAGAGAGGATATCCTAAGAAAAGCCCTGCTGGGTCAGATTAAAGTCTGTTTCAGTCGATGAGCAGGAATAAGAATGAGAGAGTGCCTCATCTTCCTATCAGCCAGCACATTTCTCCACCTGAAAGGTAAGGGGGCATAATATTCAAGTATAGTCAAAATGGAGAAATCTATGTAGCTCAAGTTCATATGTTCAAATTCCCAGGTAAAATTTGGGAATCAGCTGCTTCTGCATGTTGACTTTTGCACGTGTGGGTTGTGTTTGAAGTTCAGGGGCATCAGTTGGGCAGGGAGTCAGTGCAGGCATGAGAATGGGTATGAACCAGATCAGGCAAAGGTGTCAACAGATTTTCCATGCCAAAGATGTTAAATTTGTATTTATAGCTAATATGCAGGTTTTAAAAATGCAAAATTCATCAGCTGAGGGGAGGATGATAATGGATGGGATTAGAACAGACACAGAAGCGGGTAAGTTAACTCTTTCATCTCCTGGTGAAGTCTTGAAGAAAATTACGCTTCTGATGTTATTTGTTTTGAGGGATAAATCCCCCATTGGCCCCAGAGGAGGGGTTTTACTTAGGTTGTTATCAGGGGAGAAAAAGGATAGGGACTGCTCTTATCCCTTTCATGACCAGTCTCCCCAGCATTTTATAATAATAATAATAATAATAATAATAATAATAATAATAATAAATTTTAATTTATACCCTGCCCTTCCTGGTTCAGAAAGCTGGGCTCAGGGCGGCTAACAACAAATTGAAAACACTTAACTGATGCAACAAAAACAGATAATAATAATAATAATAATAATAATAATAATAATAATAATAATAATTTATTTACGGTTATCCCGCCCTCCCCAACCGAAACCGGGCTCAGAGTGGCTAACAACAATAAAAGTAACATAGCATTTTAAAAAACAGTATAAAATGTGAATAACTATAAATTCAGAATTCAAAAATAAATTTAGGGGGGAAATCCATCCAATAAACATTAGATGATCACCAGGGCTAGCTGGCTAAATTAGTCCTATTTGGGCCAGTGAAAACAAACAAACAAACAAACAAACAAAAACCAAGCAAACAGCATTTAGAGGCATTAAACATCACATCTACTTTGTCCCTCAGAGCACTTCTGACTCAGCAAAGTGAATGCGAGAGATGACAAACAAAACTATTTTGGGGACGGCGAAACATGAAAACAACACTACCTTTTTAACAAATTGTAAGCAATCACTGAGCGTACCATCAGACTGCCAGCAGTGCTAGTTGGTTTTTGTAATACCTGAATCCCTGCCTAGATTCAGAAGCTCAACCAACAGCAACATACTGGGGGGAAGCCTGGGAACTGTGGAGGTTGCAGGAAAGAGGTATTGAATGAAATAATAAGATATCTCTATTGTGATTAATTAGGAGATATACACAACAGGGACCGAGATCTGCACAATACCTAATGCTAGCATATGGAAGATCAATGCAAAGCAAAAATTGTTCCCAGCCTGGCCGCCACCCACCCATCCGATGATCAGTCATTTCTCAAAGCATCAGGGCATCTTGCTTTGTAAGAAGAGGTTGTGGATTAATCAGATGCAATGGGAGATGCTGAACATGACCAGCCCTGTCAAGCACAGTGCTGCTTCTGGGGTATGTTTTGTTGGGGGGGCTCTTTATTGCTAGTTGGAAATTCAACTAAAAAGACTGGGTTGTTTTCAGAAGCTCCTAGGAAGCAAACGCTCAGTAGTTTTGCACAGCTCCTGTCCCAGTGTTACTCTTTAGGGTTAGGCTAATGAGCAATGGCTTTTACAGGTATAGTGTGCTGCAATACCCACAGGGGTTGGCATCTTTATCAGACAATTAGATCTCTCCCTCTGTGCAAGCATTTCATAATAAGTAATAAGGCATCTTAATACTGTTTTGAAGCTGGGCAGTGAAGCCATTATTAGCCTGCACTTCTCCGGAGCTAAATTACATTTGCTTATGGAGATATTTGCCATAGATTTACTTGCTATGGATATCCTCATCTATTAAAGCCTATATTTAGATTTTGTGAATGAGTATGGATTTGTCTTTGACTTCAAAGCATCCTTGTTGCACCAAGCGCCCATTTAATTGGTTCCCGGTGACTTACGGTACCATGTAGTTTCATTCTGATTCATCGTGGATATGGAAGGTGTCATTAAAAATCAAGAGCTGAAAGTAGTCATACACAGTGGTATGTGAGCGGTTGCATCAATGCAAATTATGTATACGCAAGTTATGGGGACCATAAATATAATGAATGTACATGCATGTTTTTGATGGAATCGATTGTTGTGACCCATTTAATCATTTTCGTTGCCCTTCTGCATCTTTTGCCAAGCCATCCCACCTTACCATCTCTTGTTGGCATAAAATGAGTATGGTGAATACTACTACAATCTTGCGTTGCCAAGTGACAGAATGCTTTGGCCTGAATCTCTTGCTTGCAGTGGATTTAAAACATAGTAAAAATAAAAATAATCCACTCCTTTGTTATACTTGCTGAACATTCAAGGTGAAACATCTGTCCAAAGTATCAATGTGGTTTGGCTAGTTTCATTGCATTCTCCATCCCACCCCACCTTTTGCAACCATGCCTTGATTATGCAGGTTTTAACCATATAATAGCCAGCAGAACGCTGCCAGCCAAGTTTTTTGAGTACTCAGCGAAACTAGGTTCTGGCCAGTTTGCCAGGAATAAATGTGCTCCCAGTTTAAAAGCCAGAATGAACAGATGTCTTACACTGTGCCTTATAAATAAGCAGGACTTTGGCATCCAGGCCTCAGAAAAGGTACCCTAATCCAAAGCTGTGAAAACTCCACTGAGAGCTTGCTAGTAAGAAAGAACTGACAGCTGAAACAACAAATTTGGCTTGTGGTTTTGGCCTCATCCATTTTCCCCTAGTTAATAGTCATTGATAGACCTATTCTCTCTGAATTTGTCTAATCCAGGCATAGCCAATGTGGTGCTCTCCACATGTGGTTAGGCTGCAGCTCCTCTCATCCCTGATCATTGACCATGCTTGCTGGGGCTGATGGGAATTGTAGTCCAAGAACATCTGGATGGCACAATGTTGGCTCCCCCTGGTCAAATTCATCTATGCTTGTGGCTATTACAACACAACATCTTGTCACAATAAATTCTGTACGTTTCCAATCCTAAACTAAAAAGTTATGACCTATAGTCTTAAAAACACACCTATTTTACGTAATCATTTTAGTTTCCTTTTTCTCAGCCATTCAATATTTCAAAATATTTTCAACCCATGATGTTCTAGATATGTGTTCACCATAATGGCTATATGATTGCTGTTTTATGCTCCTGGTAATTACCAAAATTTGCTTTGTACATAGCAAACTGAGCTGATACCCAAAGGATTTTCTGCTGTGATCCCTAGGTATTTTTATTCGATGGTCTCAGCCAACGTAGACCCCTTCAGTGGATATATGAAGTTAGGATATTCCATCCCTTTGTTTGCCAACTTGTTTGCCAAAGTCATGTGGCATCTCATCTGCCATTTTTATTTCTGTTCATCAAGTTTTGAGACACTCTTTTTGACCTCTTCACTGTCGTCTTTGGAATTTTACCATCATGAATCAGTTGGTACCAGCAGTAGGAAGGTAAGAAAAGCCCTGCTAGTCCATCATCTTGCTCTCACAGTGGCCATCCAATATACCTTTTGGATGTGAGTACAACAGAATTCCCCTTACTTGTGATTCTCAGCAACTGGTATTCAGAGGCTGCAGCCTCTGTCATTGGAAGAATAACATTGCCATCATTTCTAGCAGTCATTGGTAGCCTTGCCCACCATGAATTTATCTAATCCTCTTTCAAGAAAGATGTTAAGTGAATAAGTTAATACTACGAGAAAAATTGGTTTTGGAAAACTGTTACAATGATATACACTGAAATTCAGCTAGGGGGATTTGAGGAAGTCACTTAACAATGTTACTAAAATTATGATTTATGTATGTTTGTTTAAAATTTTGGAAAATCAATAAAAAAAAATTGAGGAAAAAAGAATTTATCTAATCCTCTTTTACAGCCATCAGAGTTGATGGCCATCGCTACCTCTTGCAGAAGTGAATGTTATCGTTGAACCATGCTCTATCTGTCTTTTGTCTGGATAACCTGAAGTTCTAGTGTTAGTAAGTTTGGCTCCTTGCTACTCCTGTTTAGACATGGCAGTAATTAGAAGGAATTTCCTTCTAAATAATTTTGTACATCTTTCAGCAGTAAAGATCTAGAATGGGATGGCCTCATATTATCATTACTCCCATACTGTGACAATGCCACACTGACTGCACGAGTTGCCATATGCCTGGATAATTCAAAGTAACAGTGCTATTTTTCTAGAAAAAGAGGTGCTGGAACTCACCAAGAACACTTCCCTTGTTTTCTTATAATGGCAAAGGCGCCCACCTGAGAGGTGCCGGAACTGAGTTCCTGCAAGTTCTGGATTAAAAAAAGCACTGCAAAGTAATTTGCAGAAATATCCATTGGCATGGTGGAAATCAGTTCGAATTCCACACACAGGCAATTTGCAGAGTTGCGTTGATCGAACAATGCCTTCAAAGTGGATACTTAAGCAGTTTAATACTCAAAGGCACACCTTCTGTGACCCCTCCCATCATGATATCAGAGATGTAGCAGCCACTGAAACTTGGCTCCTTTCTGTTATCAAAGTCCAAGGTGACATGGAGGAGCGCACGCCATGGCTTTTTTACACACCAGTATTCCTAGAAAGGGAAGCAATGCAGAATGTGGGAGAGAGTCATAGCCTGGATACCTCCCACCTGACCACTGGCTTCCAAAGTTAATAGGCAGAGAAGGAAGAAGCCACATTGCTGTGGCTCCTACATTATAAGAGCAAATGTCAAATGGAAACCTTAGACATCCTGGGCAATTATGATTTAGGAGTACTTTATTACCTATCCACTTTTGGCAGTAACGTCCAGGCAGATTACTTATTAGGTGTTTCTAAAGATTTTCTAATAGTTCTGACTGTTTATCATTTAAAGAACTAGATAGGGCAATCTGGTCTATTTCATATGGTTGCTGTTGCTAGGAAACCGCTCCCTTAGACTATGTATGTGGAACATGTCTGTATTTGCATTTGGTTCTCAAAAGGAAACACACACACACACACACACACACACACACACACACCAGCATTTAATGGTAGGGGATAAAATGCTCACGATTCTTCTCCCTGCTCGCCTGCCCAAATGTGCCATATGATATATTCTGGATTGCAGATGCTCCTGCTCGCTCGTGTTCTATAGTCCACAAAGAGCCTAAACAAGTCGTGGACTGACCCCCAGCGCACTTCATGTGGACTAACATCAGGCAGCATTCTAATGTGCCCTTCTGCTACCTGGATGCTCTGAATGGCGAAAACGCCATATGGGAAGGGCAAAGTGGAGTGTTTGCACGTAGTTACCATTCAAGAGAAACCACTTGCTTCGTATCCATGTGTTTAGCGCAATGCCTCTCTATGCAGGCTTTCACAGGCAAGCTGCTTGATTTACAGGGTTTTGTTTTCAAGAGGCAAAGGGCCCTTTGTCATTCTGGTCATGCTGAACTTCAGCTTGAGGATTGTTAGGAATCTAAAAATAAAGATGAGAAAATTATAAACAGCTGGAGTCGATGTTTATTCAGCACTGAGCCTCACTTTCCAGGCTGCCTTCCTCTAGGAAACCTAAAGAATCAGAATCAGAATTTTGCCATTATTTCCATGGTTTCCTGTTCTGAACAGAGGCATGGCTAGGTACTTAATGGAGTTAGGGCACGGGGGCTGCGGCAAAAATTTGCATAAAATTTACATATGCTAATTCAGGCATCTGGAAAAATAAGTTGGTGGGTACTTTGCAGTGCATCCAGCCAGCATAGAGCATAGTTTTTTTTAAAGTTTGTTAAAGGGGAGAGGGAGGGAGGAAAATAAGTACTTAAGAATAGCTTTACTGAGTCAGACCATCTAGTTCAGCATCCTTACAGTGGCCAATCAGAAGTGCCAGATTTATGTAGAAATACTGTTTGTAATGAAGTGAGAGCAGTAGTTTACTTGCTCGAATTAACAAATAAGGAAGTTTTGAGAATTTAAATTCTTGATTAAAATTGATTACTTAACTGAGAAGGGGATTGTAACAAAAACACTGGGGCCTAATTTGAATAGTAGAGTGCCTGGTATCTGGTGGGCAATCTCATCCTTTATTTCCATACTGTGGCTGCAGACCAAAAAAACCTGTCATGAGATTCAGGTGAGGATCAGATGCCTTGTCAATTCCAGCAGGTATATAAGTGGCCTTTGCCCTGGCCAGGCTGTTTTTTTTTTTTTTAAGAATAACATTACAACTTCATTTCCCTTAAAAATAATGCTTATTCCTCAAAAGGTTTACAAAGTTCAATCATTGCAAAAGTTTTTCAGTGTTAATTTTATGCATTTTTAAAAATCACCATGGTATTTAACAATAATATCTTATGTCCCTTAGAGGAGAAATTGTGAGTTGCAGAATTTTAAATACCTGTCATCATCCTTGGCTTCACTCAATTTGCTTATAACACTTCCATTTTCTTCTAGTTGTGAGGGTGAGGGTGGGGGTGGGGAGGGGTCTCACAAGTGGAGTAGCCTAGGCCCTCTCTTCATCTAATCAGATGCCGGGACTCCCAGAAGCATGACTTGAGTGCAACAGCACTCTCCACTCCTGTGGTTTCCAGCAACTGGTATTTAGAAACACACTGACTCCAACAGTGGAGGTAGAAAGCAGCCATCAAGTCTAGAAGCCTTCTGGAAATCTGCTTCCCGCAGCAAAAAAAATCGGAGGTTGCTCACCCCGAAACAACACCCCTGCTTCTGGAGCTGAACATTATTTTCCCACATTCATTTCTTATTTCTTCTGCAAAACCATAGAGTATATAGACCCAAAAAGAATGATTTGCCCAAACCAGTGTGCATTGGAAATATTTGGAAACATGGGACCTGATAATGTAGAGCTTTTTTGAAAGGAGATATTACTGTAGCAGCTGGAAGAAAGATGCACAATGTCAGGGCAGGAAAGGCCAAAGATTTATTACTGGATATTGCAAACTAAATTGAGACGGTGCAGGGAAGTGCCTCTTCATATCAACACAGCAAACCTCTTTGCTCAAGTATTTCTAGTCTGAAAATCCTCCTCTCCTTTTTGTAGATTCCAAGTGGGTAGGCAGGGCCCTGGTTTGTTTTTGTTTTTTTTGTTTCACTTTTTATCATTATACAGTACCTACTTAACACTTACAGGTCTTCTCAAACTATAGGTATTAAAATTATTGCAGGTTTTAAAAAATTAAACATAAAAAGAAAAACCCCATGCTTTTAAATTGCCCTGCATCAACAGATGTCAATCTTCCTTTTCTAAAAAAAAATAAGCCTAGATAAGTAGTTTGTGCCAACCTCATAAGCCACATAAGTGGAAGTGTGGATTTGTGAGCCACTGAACACTAGGAAGTTTCCTAATATATCAAAATTACAGTAACACCTGTGCTAAGTACCTTTGTGCTGCTCTACACTGAGGAGTCACAGGGTGTTCAGTTGCCCTCATTTTGGTATTGTCAACAAGCCACAGGTGTGCACTACATGAATAGATGAAAATGAGATCTGGCAGACTGCGGTGACAGTTCTGGGTCTGTTATGCATTTGTCTTAAGACAGAACAATGCATCTATTAACCATGTTGATGTTTAGTAGCGCGCACACACACACACACACACACACACACACATATATATATATATATATATATAACATCAACATGGTTAATAGCTGATCAGCCTTCTGATTTACTGAGCAAGCCTGTATGATAACGGATAGGATGCGTCACTACTCCCTTCCCCCAGGAGTAGTGACATAAATGTATGATACCACCTGTCGCTACTGATCAGCTTGCAATCCACCCACGGTTCGCTGTCACAATATAACATGCACGCATGCACACACACACACACACACACACACCAAAAGTTACTTCAGATTTTGATATTGTATTTTGCTTTGAAAAGCAGTGAGCAAGTGGCTATCTCACAGCGTTCCCCTCCACTTTTCAGAGAGAAGAGTTAGAGAAACTAGAAGAAAGGCAAAAAGGACACTCTGTGGCTGAGGGAAGTCATAAAGACCACTTGCAGTTCTCAGCAGCAGAGGCATTCTACTCCCACACAAATTCCTGCATTGCAGGGTGTTGGAGCAGATGATCCTTGTGGCCCCTTCCAACTCTACAATTCCATGAATCCATGAACTATTAAGATAATCTTCAGTTGCCCTTTTCTATGTGCTCTTGCCATCTGAGCTGAGGCTGATGGCGACCCTGGAAGGGCCCTTTTGATAGTAACACCTGCCTAAATAACTCCTTTCCTAGAAAGGTTTGCTCTGTCACTAACTCATCTTTTGGTGCTCTGTAAAGTTCCTATTTATTTACCCTTTTTATTTTATTTTAGCTGTAGACTGTAATGGGAATATAATGCAGTAGTAGATCTGATCATTTGCACGTGTTGTTGGAGAATCCCAGGACATTTCCTTGTCCCTGGTGGACTTCAGCATTCATGTCAAAGCCACTATTGGATCAGTTCCAGGCTTCATGACTTCCATGACGACAATGGGGCTAGCCCAGTGTGTCATGGTGTCCTTGATTTGTTTTTCTCTCCCAGGAGGTGGGAGGGACAGTCTGACTGTAAGATGGGTTTAGATAACCCATTGTCAAAGTCAGAGCACTTCCTGGTAAAGTTTGGGTTTACAGCAAGACACTCATTAGGATGGTCGATTCCTGTTAATATATGGAATCTGAGGGATTCTGAACTGGTGGATAGAGTTGGAAATGTGGTTGAGGCCTAAAACTCATTTTGGAATGGCATGATGTGGCAGGCCATTGACACAACTGTTCATGAATGTCCTATCTGGGGGTGTGGAGTCTAGGCTGCCCCTGGCATTCAGGGGGAACAATGAGCAACGAAACAGGCTGGACAACAGCTAGAGAACATAATGTGTCGAACTTATTATGACATAGATTATTAGAGCATATAACTGTGCCAGCTTCATGGTGGTGAGGGCAGCAACATGGCTAAACGTGCCGCTTCTATTCCATCTTCAGGTAGCTGTCCAACATAACAAGTGGCTCAGAGTTTGCTTTCAACTGCCTCAGTGTTGAAGGCCTGTTGTGGCAAATTTGCCAGACCTAATGTCCTGTTTGTCATAGACTTGAGTGTCCAATGAAGACTCTGGGCTGATTTTGTGGGTTCAGTTTCAGTTTGCTAAGGACTGGACAAAGTGCTTGCAGCAGTTTGGTCAGCCATTTGCTCTGTCATGGCAGGTTGGCTGGCTGGGTCTCAAGTGTGGTGAATGTGTCATATGCGAGGGAGTGTTGCCAGCCACCCTTAAAGTGGTAGTAGTGTGACCACTCTTGAATAAACCTACCCTGGATCCAGACATATTGGAGAACTACTGCCCAGTTTGGGTGGCCTTTGTGGGAAAGGTACTTGAGAAAGTGCTAGTGACCAAGATGAAGGCACTCTTGGAGGACCAATTTCAGTCTGGGTTCAGGCCTGCTTGTGGCATGGAATCAGCCTCAGACACCCTTATGGTTAACTTTTATCAGGAGAGAGACAGGGAGCGTGTGACCCTGTTACTCTTGCACAATGTAGGGCTGCCTTACGTCCAGAATTTCCCAGACATATCTGGAAATCAGGAAAATGCCCTGGAAAATCCGGATGTATGGCAGCCCATGTCGGCAGTGCCGTTTTTGCCGATTTCCCATAGAAAAAGCTATGGCGATTTTGCCCCCAAAAGCACAACAATTCCCCCCAAAAAGCAACCCTAGCACAACATCTCAGTGGCTTTTGATATAAGTCACTATGATATCTTACTGGATGGAATTTGTGAGTTGAGAGTGGGGGACTCTGTTCTGCATCTGTATTGGAATTGTTTTAAATATTGTTTTATTGTTTAATTGCTGTTTGTTGCCCTTGGCTTCTTTGGGAGAAAGAGTGGGATATAAATTTAATAAATAATTAAAATTCAACACAATAAGGAAAACACATATACCACAATGGCCTGTCATGAACTTCAGGTTTCAGCTGAGTAAGCTCAACACTTCCTAGAGTAATGGCTTTTGCACACATCCCAATGAAGGTGGGTCTAAATTAAAGTCATTACGGCAATATGGTGCAATACGACAATATGGAGCACTGAAGGGGTGATCAAAAATGCTACAGTGCATGCTAATTTCCAAGCTAATTCTTTTTTATTTGGCATGCCAGTTGAGATGACTATTTTCACTCAAATTATCGAACTTATGATTTTGCAATAATGTTTTCCTTTTCAAACAAAATCTCCTCTAATGATGTTGCGATTTCCAGGCAGTGTGAAGTAACATGTAACAACAACAACAATTTCTTCTTCTTGGGAATAGAAAAGACTTATGCTACCTTTATGTGTCTAGTCTGGATGGGTACACAAAACTCTGTTCATCAGATAAATAAATAAATAACTCCCCCCGCTGAGACAGAAAGCTGAGACACGACACATTTGCCAGTTTTGTAGCAGAATCATTTCCACAAAGTATGGCCTGGGTAAAAGACAGAAATCTATCAAACATTGTACAGATTAACTTATCACCTAGTTAAATGGGCTGTCAGTCTGGGATGACTGTGCTTGGCAGGGTGAATTCAAATGCATGTAAATTTCCCTGGTGGCTGACTAGCAAGTATGGTGGAACTGTCAAATGATGACATGTGAAAATGCATTAACATTGTTTAAAATATATTTGAAGGGTATAGCTTGTATTTTGATAACATCTTCACAGGCAAATGATTCGTCTAGGATCTAAAATAATGACCACATCATTTATTCAGCAGAAACTTTTTGAAATATAAATGGCAACTTGTCGGATATGTTTTGTGTTTGAGAGGAAGCCTCAAAATAATTAACAATTACCACATAAACTGGTTGGAGTCCCAAGTGCCACCATTGTATAGAGTCAGTCTTCCGATAGCCTTGCTTGTCAGTTTCACTTGATCTTACAAAAAGTGATTAGAAACTTCAAAAGAACCAATTACACAGTCCATTGTGTTATGAACCTGTGTTTCACCCCCCCTCCCTCTGAAAGCACATGATCTTTTGGTCTGCCACTTATCTGGGCACTTTAAAAAATATATCAAGCATTTTGGGGTGGGGGAGATATCCCAATTATATTTTCACTATGAGAGAACTACATTGCTTCCTTTTTCTGTATCTTCCCTTTCCTTTAGAGATCTGTAGCTTCCTTCCTTCCTTCCTTCCTTCCTTCCTTCCTTCCTTCCTTCCTTCCTTCCTTCTTGAAAGACAGTCTCTGTTCTGCCTAGACATTTCATTGTTTGCCGTTACATACCTGTTACTTGCATTGGGTGGCCTTTATGTGAAGCCAGAGATAAAGTCCATGTAGGCAAGAGGTCATGTGACAATAACAAGTGTCAACCAAGGTGGAAAAAGCAGAGACTATCCTGCAGCACATGGCTCCCCCCCCCCGCCCAATTCTGCAGTCTTTGGAGGTTAAAGGGTAGACCCTAGCATGGTACAAAAACAGCCGATCTCACAGTTCAGCAATCAACCATGAGGTCTGAGACATGAAAAGAATTACTTATGCTGTCAGGTTCCATTATTTACATGATCTTTCTGTGGTCGAGCCTGAGATGTAGATGTGCAATTCAGCTAGAAAAATTGCATATTTACACAGATGGGTACTGGCATGTGACCAGGATTTAGGCAAAATGCATAGTGAGGGATAGAAATCAAACACATGGCAGTGATATACAAGCACTGTTTTTCAGCAGGGTTTGGCTACTATGATATCAAAGACGTTTACATGGATTCCAACCCATTTTGAACACAACTGGCTACAGAAAAATGAAAGATTTGGGGTATGCAGCTTGAAGACAATTAACACTCATATGCAGAGACCGATGGTGATCTTTGCATATTTGAGTGGAGTTTTCTCTTTCTGGATCATGGAGGTCATATGCCAATCACAAGGCAATGCTTTAACTACATTAAATAACGTATTGTTACAGACACTGAGGTGCTCAAGTACAGTTTCATATAAATACATTAGCTTCAAACTACAATGGCAGATACCCAGTTTGCATAAAGTGGGGTATATGTGTGCCCAATTCTAAGAGCAAAGGATGTGAGTGTGGGCAGGACTGCTGACCTACTTGCCCACAGTCTTTTCCCAATGCCCATCAGCCAGGTTTCAGTATCAGAAGTGAGCCTGGCTTGGATCAATGTTTCTTGTTAAGGACAACGGTGGTAGGGTAAGTAAGACGGAAGCAGAAAGAGGGTTCTGAATTTTTTAGCCTTGCACTCTTTTTGCTCTTAAAATGTGGCCACTTCCACCTGTGTCATCAGCCCAGTAGATCAGAGTTTCAGTACTAGTTTGAGCCAACATTTATCACCTCGTGATTTTCATAATGCCATTTCTTTGGATCCATCAGTTTATAATGTTGTGCAAACACTACTATATGCTCAGCTTTCAGTTAAAAGGCAGGCTGAAGTATGAAGAGGGGCTTTTTGGGAGAAGTGAATCAGCCAATCAGGTGGATGACAGCTTTCCTTAAGACATTGGAGGTTCACACTGTACACAGAGGGGGCTTTGCCATTAACACTTGCGAACAACCCAGTGAGGTGATATAAGAGGCGCGAATGGGAAAAAATCTCCTCTTGCTTGCTGCCAGATGGGATAACACCATCTTGTGTATTAAGCAGGAAGGCATGAGACATGTATTGCTCGCTCTTTTTCAATGGAACAAAAACCTTATGGGTAAATATAGCATTTCTTAAAGGGACAAGAGTTTGGGAGTTGACTTTTTCATGACAGTGGCTCTTAAAGTAAGACTGCTACCGTATATCAGTACAGAAGCAAATAGGGAGCTAAGGCTAGCTTGGGTCCAGGATGACTGAGGGATTGTCCTTCTCCTTGACCACCCTGACCACTCTCTGCATTTGGAGAATACTATTGTTGAGTTCCATCCATAGCTGAGGCATGCTTGGTTGGGAAAGCAGAGAAAGGGCCTTCTCAGTGACCATGAGATCTGCCTAAAACTCTTCTTTTCCGACAAGCATTTATTTTGCTGGGAAGCTGTTTTTTAAAAAAATGTGGTAGACTCTCCTTTTATGATGTTTTAATCTGCCTAAGCTGTTTCTAATTTTATGCTGTGTTTCATTTATTTTACGGGATCAGGTTCTTTTTTTAAAAAATGGTCGTAATCCACCATGAGCAATGCATATAAACGGGAAGGACAGAAGTAGGGATGGAGTAATGCATCATTTCTGATTCTCTGTTTTTCTCCACATTTCTGTATCAGTTTGCAAAGGGGAGAGAAGTCCTCAAGAAAAATCATTAGTATTGTAAGGCAGAATTATTCTAAAATGCACATTTTTGAATGCAATTTTGCTTGACAAAAACATTTTGGCAAGCAATTTTCCCTGATACAACATATTATGTTATTTTCACCAATATATGCATTCTTATGCACACTTTCCTCTAATATACACAGGTTTTTTACACTTCACTTGTATCTGCATCACAAAATTCAGAGAAGTGCAAATTTCAGAGAATTGGTATTTTTGGTTCACATATTGTTTCGGACAGTAAGAATTGGGTAGGTTCAGGCTAAAATCCAAACCAAATTGAATTTCTCCCCACTCCCCAAACTCTAGGAAAGAGTATATGGCTTCAAAATAAATCAATGCATTTTTTGAAAATTTCAATAAATATTTATATAAAAAAATAAAATAATAAAATAAATCAATGCATACATATATAACTGGAAGATAATGTAAATATCTGCTGGTGTCGAGAGTCTGAGAAAAACCATGGGCATCTCTTTTTGTGGCAAGGTAAATTCCAGTGTACATTAACAAGCGTGTCTTAAATTGCCATTAAAGGCTGAATCACTGTGAGTGTGGTTGATGCTCTCAGTCCTTTCCAATGGAATTATACATATAAGCTATTTAAGATTAAACCCCATAGTGGTTGGCTGCTACTGAAACCCTCAAAGCAAGACAAAATAACTTGCCTACATAGATGCAAAGGACCACATAGTGAAATGTTGCAGTACAAACCAATCTGGGTAGTTCATTTTCACAGGCAGCTTTTGTGGTTTGACAGCAAGCAAGTGGAACTAATCAAAAAAAGAGCTAGCCACTTCCCCAGACCTCAAACAATGCTGCAAAAATACTTACAAAGCCTCCACAGCATAGGAGAATTTATCATACGGCAAAAAGAAAATCCCTCCCCAATATTCCAGGTGTTTAATCAAAGGGCAAAAGCCAATAAATGAATGAAAAAGATGGACAGACTGAGCAGGAGCTTAGCAACTTGTAACACTTCCCCTTATTTCACCTCATGTCCAGACAAGAAATCAGAGTAAATTTTATGAATAACAATATGGATTAGAGCTGAACTGAAAGAAGGTTGGTTTTGTTTAAAAATAAATTACCGTATTTTTCGCTCTATAACACGCACCTGACCATAACACGCATGTAGTTTTTAGAGGAGGAAAATCCGTAGGCATGCCACCCGTAGGCATTCCCTCTATAACACGCACAGACATTTCCCCTTACTTTTTAGGAGGAAAAAAGTGAGTGTTATGGTGCAAAAAATACGGTATATTTTGAAAGTACATTGCTAATATATGTACAGCATTTTGCCACCTCATGGCAATTTTGTATGTGTTCATCCATAAGTTCATTCTTTCTTGTCTCCATATTAATCTGTGATTTAAAGAAAACTGTATGAGAAGGCATATTAAAATAAGTATTTAAATACATGTCGCAAAATACCCTTAACTCCCCCCCCCAAATGGATGGGATTCAACTCAAGAATAGACCCACTAAAATCAATAGACCTAATTTAGTAATCTCCATTAATTTCAATGGGTCTACTCTGATAAAACTGAGTTGACTACCACCCAGTGGGTTTCAATACTTTTTCAAGCCGAGAACAGTATCAGAAAATAAGTGCAAAATCTTAAGGAAAATTATGTTCTAATTGGTGTATTTGTCCAAGAAGTGCAAATTAGGTCAGTGTGATTAAAATGGAGACAGAACAAAATTCTCCTCCATCCCTAAATACACATTCTCAGAAACACAGTGCTAGACACTGGCCATCTATGCATTTAATGGTGGCTCAGTGTTCTTGGCTTAATAAATTCAGCCATGATCTCTGTGGAAACTGCTCCCCCCCCCACTGCAGTTAGCGACAGGAAACATGCTTCCACTGGTGCCAATGGGACATTTTTTCCTATCACTAATTTCAGTACATTGGGTGATTCTCATTGAGCCATTAAAGGGATGCGGGTGGTGCTGTGGTCTAAACCACTGAGCCTCTTGGGCTTGGCAATTGGACAGTCGGTGGTTCGAATCCGCACGACGGGGTGAGCTCCCATTGCTCTGTCCCAGCTTCTGCCAACCTAGCAGTTCAAAACACACCAGTGCAAGTAAATAAATAGGTACCGCTGTGGTGGGAAGGTAAACGGCATTTCTGTGCACTCTGGTTTCCATCATGGTGTTCTGTTGCATCAGAAGCGGTTTAGTCATGCTTGCCACATGACCCAGAAAGTTGTCTGTGGACAAACGCCAGCTCCCTTGGCCTGAAGCAAGATGAGCGCTACACCCCATAGTCATCTTTGACTGGACTTAACTGTCCAGGGGTCCTTTACCTTTACCTTTTTTCCATGGACCTATTGAACACACTATTAAATAAAACAAACAAACAAACGCTATGAAACAATTTGACATGTTTAGCATAAGCTGTAGTCAGGCCCTAACTGAGAGCATTTGAACAGAAGCATTTTCTAAAGGCTCTGGCATGATCAGATGACATCATTTTGGGTCGCATATCCTACAATCTTTGTCAAATCCACATGGTATTCTTCCTCATAGAATGTGGTTCAGCCCAGAAGCTCTTATTGAAAATAGTAGGCTAATGCTCTCCTGGGGGTCTTTGTAAATATCCCCAGAGCATTTTGAGCAACAATCTGAAACTTGAGTGGTGCTAACTTTCAGTACTGATGGAAATAATGGATCTCTTAAAATTACTATAATGATGGTTAAGTGTACACAACAGGCTGCTCTTGAAAAGAGGTGGACAGCACAAGCATGTGGGAGGAAGGGAGCCTATGTGCCATGTATACAAAGAAAAATGAGAAGAGGTGGAGAGGGTTGTGTAGTAGGATGGACTGAATTTGATTTTCAATATGTGGAACCTATTATTCATGCTAGAACTGCATCATATAGCCCTCGTAACATGTAACGCTGCAAAACATGTAAATCTGCACAGCTCATGCTTCTGCTCATAGTTGCCTGGTTAGATAACTGGTCAATAAGGCATGATGGGAAGTATAAAGGAGGCTCAGTTGAAATCCACCAGCCCGGCTCCTTCTGTTTCTTTTATGGATGACTTTCCTTCAAGGTAGGCCTGTATCAATGCTTACTACTCAGCAGCCACATTGACTTTTGCATCTCGTTCTCTCATAGGTCATCCAGTGTGTGCATATGCACACATCCTAGAGTCCAGGAGCAAACACTGCGATGGAAACCATGTGAGACCCAAGCTGGAAACTAGTAAGTGGGTTGAAATACATTGGGGCGGCTGGGTAGGGGAGGAAAACAGAAAAGCAATTGTATGTTTGGAATAGGAGATACTAAAAGAATAATGTGAGAGGGGAAAGACTTCTCAAGGAAGAGAGATAGAAAATTGGTAGATACATAGTATGTGATGGGAAGGCCAAACACTAATAGCATGGGTGAAAGAAACCCGCCCTACACTGTTTTCTCTTAAAACTGTGATGCAAATGAACAGTATTTGAATGTTCTTTAGGATAAAGCTCTATCCCAGGAGACACCATGAGATGCTAGAGAATTTAACACATTGAGTAGGTACATAAAATCCATTAAACTTGTTAGTGAACCCCTTGCATATCAATTGCAAATCCCTTGGTGTTGCACATACATCATTCTAAACAAGATGTCTAGGGCCTAGTTCTACTGAGATGGTAAACATATGTATAGGATACACCTCTTCTTATTGTAGCCAGGAACTGATATGACTGGCTTAACCCTCCTCAATGCTAAACCATTTCTCCTCCTCATAGAAAACTAAATGTCTGGGAGATGGGTGCTTCTATCCAAGTCTTCTCCATGAAATGTTTGTTTTGTATGCATTTTTCCATGCATTTGTCTTAATCCTCTTTTTAAAGCCATCAAAGTTGATAGCCATTGCTATATCTCGTGGGAGAAAATTATATTTTTAAACTATGCGCTGTGTGAAAAAGTTGTTTATGTTGTCTGTCTTGAATTTCTCCAACATTCAGCTTCACTGGATGCCCTGGGTTCTAGTGTTATGAAAGAGGGAGAGAAAAAGTTATCTCTAGCCACTTTCTTCACACCTCTTATCACATCCTCCCACTTTCTTTTTCCTAAATAAAATAACACCCAAATGTTGTAACCTTTCCTCCGAAGGGAGTTGCTTCAACCCCTTGATCATTTTGGTTGTCCTTTTCTGAAGCTTTCCCAGCTCTACAATACCCTTTTTGGAAACGAGGTGACAAAACTGTATACAATATTCCTAGCGCAGTCACACCATCGCTTTATAGGATGACATTATGATATTGGCAGCTTTATCACT